>NC_139571.1:41736936-43064609 GCF_965112155.1 Podarcis liolepis
TCTGTGATCTGTTTTGTTGTTGTTTTTATTATGTATTTTGTGTTTTTATCTTGTATTTTTATGTTGTGACCAGCCCTAAGATCTGTGGATGATGGGCACAACATCATCATTAGCAAATATGCTAAATGAATGAATCCAGTTTTGTTATAATACTACTAGAAAATCAAAACAACATACTAATTCAGAGTGTTTTTTTAAAAAATAAATAAATAATTATCTTCAGCTTTTTGTGTGTTCATTTCAACGGTATGACCCAACAGCTCAGCTTAGCTGAAAACATGTTGTGGTGTGATCATTAATAGCCCTTCCACTTTCATCACGCTGTTTATCCTCCTCCTCCACCACTGAGCTTTTGGCACCGCGGACTAAGTCCTCCTTCTCAAATGACAATTAGAAACACCAGCAATGCCAGGCCATCTGCCTTGTCGCCTTCTTTCTGATTCATAGTCATAAACAATTCACAGGCAGGTGTTCTTCCTGTATCTGCTCCCCACTACGTGAGGAATTCCTGCTCTAACTGGGTTGCCTAGTTGTGGAAACAGCTCTCAGATGGGGTCCATGCTAGCAAGCTAAGAAAATATAACAGGTTTTGGGCATCTGAAGGAACTATAAAAAATAGTTCTCAGGAAATGTAGGGCTTTTATTGTTGAAATCTGGAATTTGATAGTTCAACCTCCCACCATCTCCTTAGGCAATCATATGCCACCTTCTCCATTGCACAGAAGTTCAAGAGTGCTGCCAGGAACCCCGGGACAGCTGCAGCACAGCAGATTTAAATGTTTTTAGCATGCTTGAATGTGGCCCGAGTAAGGATAGAGGTGGAGCACAATGGCAAATCTCTATTCTGTCTGCTCCAGATAGCCAGCTGTTATTGCGTGTCCTCACCCAAATGTGTCAATTATTACACGTGTACAGGGGGAAACTACATTTGAAGTTTTGGCTGAGAGTCGCAGTGTGCCACTGCTCAGATTATACATACAAGGAAATCCATACCCTCCAACATTTCTCTGATGAAAATAGGGATGTTTCCTTCCTTAATAATAATTTTATTATTTATACCCTGCTCATCTGACTGGGTTGCCCCAGCCGCGCTGTGTGGGTTCCAGCATATATAAAAACATAATAAAATATTTAAAAACTTCCCTATACAGAATTGCCTTCAGATGTCTTCTAAAGATTGCAGTTACTTATCTCCTTGACATCTGAATGTTTGCAGTTTTAGTTTTGGCCAAACAAGCACAAGCCTCTACACACTTGGAAGTAAGCCTCACTGAGCTCACTTACTTATGAGTAGACAGGCACAACCATGTTCTCCAAGAGTCATCAAAGTTTAGAATTTAATAGCATGTATTTTCATAGACTCATAGAATTGTAGAGTTGGAAGAGACCTTGAGGGTATTCTCTCCTGCAACACAGAAATATGCAGCTGTCCCATACAGGAATCAAACCTCTAACCTCAGCAATTATCAGCACCACACTCTACCCAACTGAGCTATCCATAGCACTGACCCAATGGGCTCAGGCATGCTAAATTCTTCCCATGGACTGGGTTGTAACATTTCAATCAAACAGAAAAACATAACCAGTTCACAGACAATAGATACAGTGTTACGTTAAACTTAAAGCTAGCAAGCTTTTCCTGCCATTATAACAAACTTGGGATTATGTCTTTATTTTAACAAAACTAAGTGAGAGCTGGACCATCAAGAAGGCTGATCGCCGAAGAATTGGTGCTTTTGAATTCTGGTGCTGGAGGAGACTCTTGAGAGTCCCATGAACTGCAAGAAGATCAAACCTCTCCATTCTGAAGGAAATCAGCCCTGAGTGCTCACTGGAAGGACAGATCCTGAAGCTGAGACTCCAATACTTTGGCCGCCTCATGAGAAGAGAAGACTCCCTGGAAAAGACCCTGATGTTGGGGAAGATGGAGGGCACAAGGAGAAGGGGACGACAGAGGACGAGATGGTGGGACAGTGTTCTCGAAGCATGAGTTTGACCAAACTGCGGGAGGCAGTGGAAGAGAGGAGGGCCTGGCGTGCTCTGGTCCAGGGGGTCACGAAGAGGCGGACACGGCTAAACGACTAAACAACAACAACAACAGGACAGAAAAAAGGCTTTCCTGGGGCTCCAGAATGACGTGCATGAAAGCAATTCCCAAGCAGAGGCTTGCAGCACACTCTTCTGGCGCGTCAACTCTAGCATCACTGCCTGGCTTTTAAGTAAAAGGAAATAAGCTTTGCTGCTGCTGCTGAAATTGCCATCTTAACATGAAACAAATCCGGTTAACGTGGGGAAAGCTGCTTACAAAGAACAGGGTTCAAATGGAGGTCTGCATCAGCTATGGGATTTAGAAAATGCTGAAATTCCACAAGTTATCAAAACGCAATTTCCAAATGTAGATTGCTCAGTTTTAGGCTTCTTTTAAAGCAGAGGTTTGCTTGGCTGAAAGGAAGCCTGGTTCAAAAGCTGATATTTGTTTACTGAGTGCTGCTATTGCATGGCAGCTGCCAGAAACTTGCTGACTGCTCTCACATGTCAGCTATCAAATATTGCCAATTGCTACTACACATCATCTGTCAAAAGCAGTCAAATGCCGATTTGCTCCTGTGTGTCGTATGGCAAACACTGTCAAATAACAACTGTCAATTAATGTCAAGTCAAATATTCTTAGTTGTGCCTTGACATTAAATTTCATAGAGAGTGTAAACCTCTTTTGAGTAATATGCATACTATACATACATAAAATATGCAACTCAAATATAATTCCCTGGCAGCTATTGATAACACTTATTAACTAGACACTGAATAATAAGATATACCAATAAGAAGGAATGGGGGTGTTCAGTGTGTTGGTACATCAATGTAGACACTAAATCTGTAAGCCTATTTCAAAAAGTTAAAAATGACATGCACAATCCTATGTTCCAGAGACACTGGCTGAGAAGACTTAAGATCCCAGTACACTGATGTATTTCAGGATATGCCTTCACTCAAAGTCCATTGATTTCAGTGGCTGGCTCTACTCTGAATATGCCTTAATTGGATATTACCCATCATCAATAAAATGTAATTTTGAACATCTACTTCACAAAAACCAGCATACAAATAAAAAATAGCCTAGCATATGTTACATACAAAAACCAGGCACACAAAATCATTTCTATAGCTCAGTTTATGGTTAGCCACTAGAGACCATGACATGAAAGTTTATATTCAAGGCCTGTATAAATGTACTGAGGGAGGGGCCTTCCTGATCGGATGTTAGATTGATTTCCATAACTGTGGGGCCACTGACAAGAAGGCCCTGCTCTACGTGCCAGCCAACCTAACTGTTACTGTAAAGCCTTCAGAGCAGATCTTAAGGTACAGGCCAATTGATACAGGTGCAGGCAGCTCTTTAAGTAGTCTGGTGCCAACCTGCTCAAGACTTTAAAGGACATCACCTGGACTTTAAATTGGGGCCTGGGGATGACAATTATGTTGCTAGAGCAATATAGGTGCCATATGCTCCAGTTGCCCAAATCCAACCAGTAGCCAGGTGGCTGTATTTTGTAGCAATTGAAATTTCCCAACCATCTTTCAAATCTACTACCTTTTCTGGTCAAATTTTCCATCCTCCAGCTTTTTTAAAGGACTGGTTCGTCCAACTATTTAGGTGACCTTCCCTTCTTCCTTTCCTCTTCCTTTTTGTCTTTCTTTTTGCACACAATTTATCTCTCCTCCCCATTTGTACTTGACTAAAAGCGTTTGGTTGCTACTAGCTCAGGCACTTGAATGAACAGGGAAGGGCAGTATCCTCCCAGCCGAAATTTTGGACTGAATCAATAATTCAGCAAAGAGCAACATTTCAAGGCTTGCTTGAAATTTAAATAAAGATTCCTGGCTCTGAGCAGCCAGATGGGTATAATAGAGCTAGGGGTAGAGGTGGGGGGAAGCATGTGTTTTGGGATATTTTCACAGAATGTTAAATCACACAAAATATTTCACTTGTCTCCAGTGTAAGATCACAACATGACTCCCCTGTAATGAATTCTTTATCTTGGCAGCTCTCCTGCTCTCTCCCAAGCAGCAATCCTCTCTCTTCTTTCGTCTCCGTGTGGGAACATATGGTAATATTTGGAATGTGATTTCGGCCAGAGAATGAGCCTAGCTTGCCCACACCTGTGCAGACCTCCAAGTCACTGCACAGTATGTGTCCAGGCTGAGGTCATGCTCCAACACTATTGTGCGAGTTCAGTTTGCTCACTCTTCTTCCAAGACATGCCAAGAGCCCCAGAATACTGGTTTCACGTAAATCCCATTTGGATTTGTAATTTGTTAGAGACATTATAAGGCAAATCTTCCCAGCTTCCTTCTGTGTAGAACTGCAGCTTTCAAATTCAGACCTAACCAAACCGCTATTGATTTTGGACTAGTGTCTTGGAGAAACACTTCAAGCATAACCCCCAAAAAAGAAAGAAAAAACCAACGATGGTAGACTTTGGTCCATAATATAGAAGGAAAGCCTTCTTTTTCTTTCTACTTCCTTTTATTTCTGGTCCGTTAATGAAAGTACTACACTGAGGTCAAGCCAAAGCTCCCTGTACAATGAACTAGTGCGAAGTATATAGGCTGAACTTGATGGAGTGGTGACAGTCACATCTATTTAATCAAGTTTCTGCTCTGTTCATGTATAAAAGGGATTGGGGTGTGTGTGTAACATATTCACCTTTGCTCTCCATGACCAGCCAGCATTTTCCCCCAGCCTGCGTCCAATACAAGCCAGGCTGGGCAGGTGTGTGTATGCAGTGGCGTAGCGTGGGGGGTGCAGGGGGGGCCGGCCGCACCGGGCGCAACATCTGGAGGTTAGGGTTAGGGGGCGCAAATCCACGGGTTAGGGGGCGCAAATCCACGGGTTAGGGGGCACAAATTACTTGCCTTGCCCCGGGTGCTGACAACCCACGCTACGCCACTGTGTGTATGTCTAAGTGATTGACTATGGGGAGGATCAAGAGTTCAGCTCCCTTCACCCAAGTGTCCCTTCTTGATATAAAAATCAACCACCCCCACCACATTCTACACGAATGGGGCAGACAGATAATTTAACATTGCAGTGTCTAAACCTGCAGATAGCATATAATTATAATGATGATTAAGAACAACATTAAATACCTGGGTTGTGCAAGGAGTCACATACTTCTCCGGAGCCTAATCTGTAAAATACTGAAGAAGCTATGAAACTTTGCTCTCCACAGGCTATGGAAAATTGATATAAATTTTACAGCTTGCCATCTGATAAAAGAAAATTTAATGAAGATGTGGTACCGTTGGTATCTTACCCCAGTAAAATTAGCAAAGATTTATAAAAAATTCTCAAATCTCTGTTGGAAATGCTAATCAGAGGTAGGAACAATGTATCATATGTGGTGGGGGTGCAAGGTGGTTAAGCAATTTTGGATAGTGGTACATGAAGTGCTTAAAAATATATTTAAGAGTTCAATCTTCAAAAGCCAGAAGCATATTTGCTGGGCTTAAAATCCAGTGACATTCCCAAGGACAAAAGGAATGTATTCCTATACGCAGCAGCAGCGGCTAGATTACTAGTGGCAAAAAACCAGAAAACAGAAAAAAATACCGGAACTATCAGAATGGAGAGCTAAAATTTGTGAATTTTCTGAGATGGCAAAATTAACGGCAACAATTAGAGGCTGTTCTAATCAAGAAATTTACCAAGAGTGGGAGTGTGTAAATGAATATATGGAAAGAACTGGGATTGGAGCTCAAATTTAATATGCAATAGCTAAAGTGTGCAAGGATACAAGATGATATCATACACAAAACAATAAATAGAACTTTAATTAACACAACAAGAAACAATATTATGTAGAGAAGATCGCACATGGGTGAAGGGAAGCAATGGGTCGGGGGGAGGGAGGCACGGGTCAATACTTGGAAAATTGTTAAGGATACACAGGTGATTTAAGAGGCTAAGAACAAGGAGTTAAAAGAAGAAGACTAACATTAAAGAATAGAAAAACAAGGGAATTTGGGAAGAATTTGGTACAAATGAAAATATATGAGTCATGTTTTTGCTTGTATTCTGGTTTATTTTGGATGTAAAGTCTTCTGTTGAAAGGACTGTACATAATAAAATAAAATAAAATAAAATACCCTAAAGAAACTTTGCTCTACACCGGTGGGAAAGGTGAGAGCACCCTTGAAATGCTGGGCGTCTAGTGAGAAGCCTCTGATCTTGCACTTATTAGCTTGCAGTGGCTGAAGAGATTGCACCTTTGGTACAAACTCCAGGTGAAGGACAAATAATCTTTGCCATTATCCTCGGAGGTGGACATGGAGTGGATGTGCTATGCTTTCAAATAATATTACGTATTGTGATGTCAGATTAGGTGATTTATATACACATGTACATTTTGCCTTTCAAGGCTGCCTTTAATATGCCTGCCAAACCTTCGAAGTGCCTTATGATACACTTTCCCCCTCTATATTTTTTCAATATCATATCTTGAGTTGTCTCAGTGTAATAGGATCATGCGTTAAGCTTAGTGGTGCATTTTATGTGCAGGAGTTCAATGTGACAGCCCCAAAGCCATGTCCCTAAGGAGAGTCCAGAGCCATGCCCAAGAAGAGCGCAAAAATGCAGGCAGAGAAAAATAACTAGCAGACTTTTAGAAGACATCTGAAGGCAGCCCTGTTTAGGGAAGCTTTTAATGTTTAATAGGTTATTGTATTTTAGTGTTTTGTTGGCAGCCGCCCAGAGTGGCTGGGAAAACCCAGCCAGATGGATGGGGTATAAATAATAAATTATTATTATTATTATTATTATTATTGATCCATTATTTTACACGCACAGAGAGAGTTGCAATACATAGCGTAATACACATTTTTGAAGAATCAGCAGGATTGCAGTCCTATGCACTGTTAACACTGTGAGGACACACACAAACACTGAAGCGCAATATTTTGACGGGTATTTTTATTATTATTTCGTAAAAGCGCACGCCGCCCTTGAGACCACAGGCCAGTTTACAGCATGAAAGCACATGATGCATTTCCCCCCCAAGGCGAGTTTCCCAATATCCAAACGTGAGCAAAATGTTATGCCCATTTCAAAGAAAAACTGCGAGCCGAGGTGGGAAAAAAGATGCTGAGAAACACGGATTAATCCGGATTTTCGTCAGCGGCGCCAAAGAAATACGTGGATAAATAAAAGCAGGGGCCGTGAATTAACGCCTATTGGATTAATAATGATAATTGTAACTGCCAGCCAGGCCGAAGGGCAGGCCTCGCCCCTAGGCCAGGCGGCGCTGGGGTTGCCGTGGCAACGGCGGCGGCGGCGGCGGCTCTTTGGGCGCATGCGCGCAGGGCCGGCCCGCTTCTGGTTGCCAAGGCGACCGCTCGGACTCTTCCTCTCCCTCCGGGGAAAGTGGCCATGGCGCCCAAGCGGCCCAAGAGCGGCAGCGCGGCCTCGGCGCCCACCGGGACCGGCTCCAAGAACTGGGAGGCTGGGCTGGTGTCTGCCCGGTTAGAGGAGGTGCGTTGGGGGGTGTGGTGTGGCGGGGAGATACACGTGTACACACACACACACGTTCATATATATGTGTACACGCATATATGTACACACAAACGTATATACACACATATACGTGTACACACACCCATATATATGTGCGCACACACACATACACACAAACACAAATGTACACACATGTACACACACATATGTACACGAACATACACAAACGTACACACAGATACGCAGAGGAGGTGCGTTGGTTGGGGTGGGGCGGGGAGACACACGTACACACACACATTCATATATATGTGTACACACATATGTAAACACATATATACACACATATACGTGTACACACACATATATGCACACACACATATATACACACAAAGGTACACACAGATACACAGATGAGGTGTGTTGGTTGGAGTGTGGTGGGTACACCCACCCACACATTCATAATATATTCATGCACACACATATGGAAACACAAACATACACACACATATACATGTACACACAAATATATGCACACATACACACACACAAACGTACACACAGATACACAGAGGAGGTGCGTTGGTTGGGGTGGGGCAGGGAGACACACGTACACACACACACATTCATATATGTGTACACGCATATATGTATACACAAACGTATATACACACATATACGTGCACACACACATATATGCACATACACACAAAGGTACACACGGGTACACAGATGAGGTGCGTTGGTTGGGGGTGTGGCGGGGTGGGGAGACACACGTGTACACACACACATTCATATATATGTGCACACACATATGTATACATAAACATATATACACACATACGTGTACACACACATATATGCACACATACACAAACATACACACAGATACACATATGTACACAAACATATACACACATATGTGTACACACACATACACATATTTGCACACACATATAGTGCTTTTTTTCTTTAAAAATTGTTTAGGAGTACTCTCATTTTGACTCAAGAAAACCACCGTTTTATAGTTCAAATTGGGGAAAATAAATAACATTAAATGGACAAAAGTACAAAGATTCACAAAATGCTTAGGGGTAGGCGTACCCCTGCGTCCCCCCCAGAAAAAAGCATTGCATATATACACATACACACACCTGTACACACATAGACATATATGTGCACACACACATACACACACACACACACAAACATATATGCACACATATATACACAGATACACACACATGTACACAAATATATATGTACACACATACACACACATGCACAAGCTTCACTTGAGCTCACCTGTGCTAGAGATCCTAGTTTTGCTTCAGAGTCTCCCTCTTTCTTTAGTGCGTTTTACACTGAAGGAAGGGCATGTGATGTGTTGTAGCCCAGGCGAGCCCTACACTTATCCTTGGTGGAATTTAAAGTGGAATTTAGCACATTTACACCCCTCATTTTCTCCAAGGAGCTCAGGGTGGTGTACAATAAAGGATTATTTCATTTATGTTATTATTTGCATTTATATTTCACCTTCCCCCCTCCCCCAGGTGGCCTACCTGGTTCTCTTGCTTCCTAATTCCATCTGCACAACAACCCTGTGAGGTGTAGGTTAGTCTGAGAGGCCTTGACTGACCCCCAGGTTGCCCAGTGAGCTTCCTGGCCAAGTGGAGAGTCAAATCCGGGTCTCCCAGGTCCTAGTCCAACACACTAACCACTATACCACACTGGCTGCTTAGCCCTTGAAGTTTCTTTGATCCTTGGACAGGTGTCAATACTCAGCCTTGAATAAGGAGCTTAATGCATCATTTTGGTCTGAGACTAACAAGAGCACACCAAACATTTAAAGCACATCACTTCACCTAAATAACCCTGGGAATTGTATTTTCCCTTACAGAGCTACAATTCTCAGCACCCTTAACAAACTACAGTTCCCTGGATTCTTCATTTGGCGGGGGTGGGGGTGGGTTCATGTATTTTAAATACACTGAATAAAAAAATGAGCTGTGAGATCCTCAAATCAGATTTTATTTCAGCCACAAATTCATGAGCAGCCTGATCCTTTGTGGCAATAGGCATTTCTAAGCCCACCTGCAAACAGTAGACTTTTGTTGTTGTTTAGTTGTGTCCGACTCTTCGTGACCCCCTGGACCAGAGCACACCAGGCCCTCCTGTCTTCCACTGCCTCCCGCAGTTTGGTCAGACTCATGTTGGTAGCTTCGAGAACACTATCCAACCATCTCGTCCTCTGTCCTCCCCTTCTCCTTGTGCCCTCCATCTTTCCCAACATCAGGGTCTTTTCCAAGGAGTCTTCTTTTCTCATGGGGTGGCCAAAGTCTTGGAGCCTCCGCTTCAGGATCTGTCCTTCCAGTGAGCACTCAGGGCTGATTTCCTTCAGAATGGAGAGGTTTGATCTTCTTGCAGTCCATGGGACTCTCAAGAGTCTCCTCCAGCACCAGAATTCAAAAGCATCAATTCTTCGGCGATCAGCCTTCTTTATGGTCCAGCTCTCACTTCCATATATCACTACTGGGAAAACCATAGCTTAGATGAGCCTAATGCTTTAAAGTGACTAGTCAGCATAGTTAAGCAAGTCACTAGTTTCACAGCTTTACTGCCCTTCTTAGGGTTATCTACAGTGCCTGATAGTTTCATATCCAACGGAAAATAATGGGACATAATTCAGTTGCAACTAATATTACATTGATTTCTGCTTAATTGCTTTATTGTGCTTTTATTTTTTATATCATATATATATAAATGAAAAATCCTAAATAAAATAAATGCCACGTTCTGCTCTTCCCTCAACCCCTGTAAATCCAGATGACACCTGTGCAGCTAATTTAAAGGAGATGCTGACAGAGGCTGATGTAGTGATACAGTATCAGCCATTGCTCAGTCAATTTCTTATTAAAAGGATCATTAGTATCTTAGCCTTGAAGACAGTTCAGTAATTTGTGTGGAATGTGGCAGAGTTGCTGAAGGTCACATTTGGCACCCCAAATGCTACTGGACTTTATTATTGACAACTGTGAAATGTACGATGGCTTGATACATTATTGATACATTATTATTAAGGTCATTACCCATTAATTTCATAATGGTGCTGCCAACCTTTCAAGCAGCCCTTTAATAAGCAAGACTAACAAAGTGTATTTATTGGCTAACAGTGGAGATGTGTATTAATTGAAAGAAGGGCCATTTACAGATAGCAACACAAGGACAATCCTGATTACTTTCCACACTGTCAAGCTTTTGTCTTACATCACCGAAGCCCTCTTTTTTTATTCGGAAATCTAGCATAATGGCTTTAGGTTTGAATTTTGCTGTGGCTGGTTTCAGTATTTTGGGTGAACCTCAAAAATAGGAGTTAAATAATTAGGTGTATTTGAAGTGCAGACAAAGGATAGTAAGAATTGGCAAATATGACAGCTCTGTTTGGAAACCATTAGCATTTAACAGCTTACCGTATATATCCTGATGGAAAATATAAGGTCATATTTGAGCAATCATTTCAAAAGCGTAGCTTGTCATTGCCTTTGCAGCTATTAATACAAAATTCCATTTGTTCTGAAGTGTGTTTTGATCTGCCATACATTTCTAAGTGTGTAAGAAATTATAAATTTGAAACTTTGCTTCATATTATTTTCACAACCAATGCAAGTATGTATGTCTAAATCATACAGAGAATTGTCACTAAATTTTGCTAGTGTCAAATACATTAAGAAAATTATTTTGCAGTATAATATTGCCATCTGGTGGTAAGAGAGTAGTTGTCTATACTTCTTGAATTTAAAATTTGTTTGTTTGTTTTTGGGATAGGAAAATTGGATTCCCAGTATCGCAATGGTTGTTGGGGAACAAACCGAGGATGAACTCCACACAAAGGCCCTGTCTCTTGCTGTGCAGGTGCCAATGCGGAGGCTCTTTAGCATGGTGACTTGGGAAGGAACATTAGCGCAGGTATTTGGTATTTATAATGGTGAGAGGTGGGGTTAAAACTGAAACGAGAATGCATCTCTACCTATGACCAATAGTGATGTAAAATAATGGTCACCCCATTGCCACGGGATGGAAATGTGCTTCCTGGTCTCCTGGGATATGAGTCTCAGAATAAGCTGGAGGAGAAGGACGTGGGCATTGACAGGGAGGCAGAATACAGTGGTGCCCCGCAAGACGAATGCCTCGCAAGATGGAAAACTCGCTAGACGAAAGAGTTTTCCGTTTTGGAGGTGCTTCGCAAAACGAATCTCCTATGGGCTTGCTTCTCAAGACGAAAATGTCTTGCGAGTTCCTGCGGGTTTTTTTCCTCCCCCCCCCCTTTTTCTAAGCTGCTAAGACGCTTATCAGCTGATCCGATAAGCCGCTAAAAGCCGCTAATAGCGCTAATCCGCTAATCCGTCAATGGGCTTGCTTCGCAAGACGAAAAAACCGCTAGACGAAGAGAATCGCAGAACGGATTCTTTCCGTCTTGCGAGGCACCACTGTATAAAGACTAGATGTAGCTGGATTGAGAGGAATCACCCTGGGGCTCATTTGCATCCCTTGAAACTGGATTGGAGGAAGGAAATTGAAAGCTGTTTTACCCCCTTTGCTTTGTCAGATATCTGAGTGGAAATCTGGGAGCAAGAAGCCTGTTGAGTCTTGACACTATACCTTATAAGAGCTTTATTAGCAGTAGTGTAAGACTTTGGTCAGGATAGTTTTAAATGTCCAACATGCAGCATGTTTATAAGCCATGTAGAGTTCAATATACTTAACTTTCCTTAGAGTTCAATACATGTACTCTCCTTAGAAGATTAGGCTAGGGATTTAAGGAGTAGCAAAACCAGTTCTGTTTGCGCAAAGGATCATTGGGCATGCACATGATAAGCCATTTTTGAGTTTCAAAACCAGATTGTGATATGGCATAGGAGCTTGCTAGTCAGAATTAAAAAAAAGGTAAATTTTACCTTTCCCCAAGTCTTCAGACTCAGCTAAAGTAGTCTACATTAAGCAACACATCTCACTCTGAGGATGTCTGAGTATTATAAACCTAAACCTAAAGGTAAAGGACCCCTGACAGTTAAGTCCAGTCACGAACAACTCTGGGGTTGCAGCGTTCATCTTGCTTTACTGGCCGAGGGAGCCGACGTTTGTCCGCAGACAGCGTTTGTCCGCTTCTGGAGAAACCAGAGCAGTGCACAGAAATGCCGTTTACCTTCCCACCAGAGAGGTACCTATTTATCTACTTGCACTTTGTCGTGCTTTTGAACTGCTAGGTTGGCAGGAGCTGGGACCGAGCAACAGGAGCTCACGCCGTCGCAGGGATTTGAACTGCCGACCTTCTGATCGGCAAGCCCAGAGGCTCAGTGGTTTAGACCACAGCGCCACCCATGTCCCTATTACAAACCTAGGGGAGCATAAAATAAATTCAGAAAATTAATTCTCTTGTCTTTGTTCATTACATTATATATGTTTTACAGATCATGGCAAGTGGAGAAGTAAGCAAACCAAAGGGCAAAGAAAAAGAAAAAGAAAAGGAAAAAGAAAAAGAACCGCCTTTGTATACTGAGGTGAGTGAAAGCATTTTTAATTACCATTGCTTGGATTACTTTTCTATCTCTTGTCTCTTCGGAAGAGAATGCTTTCATGGTTGGGGCTGTTTGCTTTGCAGCTGGTACTGAAGAAAACCTTGAAACATTTTTTTATGAGATGCTGGATGTAGAATAGTGTACACTATACCATTTCTAGTCAACATACTAAGGGTAAGCAATGATGTGTCAGGATGTTATATGGTGAGCAGCTAAGTGCTACTTCATACGTCATTTCACACGTCTGCACTTATTTTGGAGTCCGAAGCAAGACAGCTTCAAGGCACACAACGCACAACTGGACTTGTACAGATTTGGACTCTATATAAAGTCATCATACCAAACCATGGTTTGCAAGATTTGAGCTTCCAGGGCATAAACAAATAATTGTTTAGAATTTCTGGTACATTTTTTTCTTTCTCTTTGTTTGGCACTCCTCTAGGTGCAGTGGACTGTAGAAGGCCACCAGGTCTCAGTCACATGAGCAAGGTTGGCATGCTTTTCCTGGATCCCATTAACCAACCTGGTGTTCCTTCAAAGCATCTTCAGGTTTAAGACTACAGACAAGCCACTAGTATTATTAATACCTGATGTTCCTTCTCTACACTGCTATAGCGCATAGTGGTATCTGCATCTCCTTCCTGAATCACTGGCCCTCTGGTCCTAGCGCAGGCTAATCCAGCATTGTCCTAAGAATAATAAACAGTGTTACTTTATAATAATAAAAATAAATGTAGTTAACAGGAACCACACTCGCACCCAGCCCTCCAGAAGTCAATTACAGTGGTGCCCCACAAGACGAATGCCTCGCAAGACGAAAAACCCGCTAGACGAAAGGGTTTTCCGTTTTCCGATGCGCTTCGCAAGACGAATTCCCCTATGGGCTTGCTTCGCAAGACGAAAACGTCTTGCGAGTCTTGCGATTTTTTTCGCTCCCCCCCTTTTTCTAAGCCGCTAAGCCACTAATAGCCGCTAAACCGCTAAGCCACTAAGCCGCTAATAGGGTTCCTTCGCAAGACGAAAAAACCGCTA
This sequence comes from Podarcis liolepis, assembly GCF_965112155.1. Lineage (NCBI taxonomy): Eukaryota > Metazoa > Chordata > Lepidosauria > Squamata > Lacertidae > Podarcis > Podarcis liolepis. Next base: position 41,751,055 of record NC_139571.1, read on the forward strand.
GACGAAGAGACTCGCGGAACGGATTATTTTCCTCTTGCGAGGCACCACTGTAGAGTAGATATAAATATGTTAGGAGTTGTGCTCATGTTTCAGTTAACCATGGAAAGATGCACCTGTAATTATCACTTTAATTACACTCTCCATGCTCAGGAGAATGAGACCTGGCTCTTTCCCCTTGCTTTCTTACACCCAAAGTAATGCCCCCCAAAGGGATGGTACCCTTTGGTGAAAACTTGCTGCATTTAGGATATCATTTAGAAGGTTTCCAACTTTTCTGACTTGTTTAAGTCCTCCAAAACTATTAATCCTTTACACAGTTCCAGTGCAGCCTGCAGTTGATGGTACAAAGCGAAAGTGACTCTCCCTCACTCACCATATGAACCCTAGCAGCTGTAGGCTGGGAACTACATAGCATCTTTCTCTGCCCTTGCATTTGTCGAGAGTGAAGCCCTTTGACTGCATTCTCAACATGAAGCCTGCCAGCTTCAGACAACATATCGACATGCAGAAAAAACAGTCGTCCATACCTGTGAAAGCAAAATCGACACCATATGCAGACGAGTGCAATTTCTCCAGAGGTGTGAGGGTATGAGAGGATGTCAGAACTGTGGAGTAACACCTCATTCATTCAAAAGCTATAAATAGATCCAGTATGCTTAAAAAGAAAATTAGAGAAATGTTTTATATAAAGTCTTCCTTAGAAACACTTTCAACCTTGGAAGAACGTTTTAAGAGTCACTATCATGCAACCCCTCTCTTTCTTCTAAAAACTATTGATGAGTTTTTGTGTCATGTTGTTGTTTTTAAGTGGTTATGTGAATGTAAGGAAAAGATTCCAGATGTTAGTAAGTTATATGAAATTTGGTGGAAACAAGCTGTAAAAAACATAGTCATGAAACAGCTTGTCAATGCCACACATCTGGACAACGTAGCCGTGTGTTCTTACTGCTGTCATCACCCAAAGAAAATTCAATAACCTTATTCCACCCCAATTAGGCTATACACCAGCAGAATCAGTATGAACAAGAAAGGGGGAAATTGTACCCGGATGGAAACTCTAGTACCCGAAAGTATTTCTGAAACTGCCGTTGGTTAGTTTCCATTTGTGTTTGCAGGTACAAATAATAGCAAGGTTCCCATTGTTGGTTTACCATCTGAACAAATTGTACTTAAAAATAGCTATGTTATAGCAGCACCATATCATACCTGAAATCTGAACCTGAAGGTATGGTGGAATCTATGAACACCGCTTGAATGCTAAACCAATAGTGCTTGTTGTACTGGAATGGGACTGCATCATGGGCATATCGTTGTCCCATGTTCTAAGCATCTGTGTTTCCATTACATCCACATCCATTGTGTAATTTTGCACCAGGTCAAATATGGCAGGTTCACACTTCTGTTTGCTACACTCACCAAAATTTGCCAACCTGTTTTGCCCAGGTTGCTATTGGTGAATTACAGCCTTTCCAGGGGGATTGGAACAGGCTCTATAGCTGATTTTCCTTACCTTTGAAGACAGGCCAGACTTGCAAACCAGACTGGTACATCCCTATTCCTCGTTCCCTATCTTTAACCAGTATGCTTATGTCTCCTGTTCCAGGACACCACATATACTGAATTTCATACTGAAGCAGTAATCATTCGCTTTCTCTTTGCAGGTGTTAGAGGTGGCAAAAATCATTCTCAATAATGGAGAAGCACTTCCCGTAACTCTGATTGGAAAGTTAATTAAATATCAGATGCTCTGCATTAAACAGAAGGACCTGCAGAGAAGGGCTGCTGAAAAGAAGGTATTTTAGGATCACCTGGGAGTAAGTCCTATTGAATTCAATGGACTTCAGAGCTGAAACATAACAAATTGTACTTTTAGTCAAATGCGAAACAAAATACCACTTGAAACATAAGCAATTTGTTGAAATAGCAATCTGTATTATTTTTTGTTGCATTCAGAGATGGGCTATATTTTTCTAACTTTGCTTATCTGTGGTATTCATTAGTACTCTGCATTTATTTAAACTGAGTTTAATTTTAGTTGTTCTTGCTGTTGTTACTGTTTAGGCAGCGGTCCTAACTTTCCTGGGAGGCTGAAGGGCCTTGGGAGGTGGTATTAAGTGATTTTGACAGAAAAGGAGTGCCATTGGCAAGGGAACACTTAAGATGCCAGAAGTTGCCCAGTACAGCGGAATGAAACTAGGTGTATTAAGTTCAGGCATGCATCTGCCAGATCTAAAGCGCGCATGCACACACACACACATTCCTCAAGCAAGCCCAGAGAAATGGCCCAACATCATGCCAGCCCAGGGTACAATCCTGCCCTGGTCACAACAAAACCCTGAAGCAAGGGGCTAGGAGGTTACTTTGCCAGTGGATTTTCCTGCTAGCTTAAATGCAGTTTAGCATTGCGTGGACAGGCAGAGACCCCTGCCCCCAACCCCAGGCGACTCCCTGGTGGAATAATGACTCATGACAACATGTTATGGGATTAAAATTGGCCAGAAATTTATTAAAGATTCAGATGTAGGGAGACCTTGGCTTAGGCCATGGGTAGGCAAACTAAGGCCCGGGGGCCGGATCTGGCCCAATCACCTTCTCAATCCGGCCCGCAGACAGTCTGGGAATCAGCGTGTTTTTACATGAGTAGAATGTGTCCTTTTATTTAAAATGCATCTCTGGGTTATTTGTGGGGCCTGCCTGGTGTTTTCACATGAGTTTTCACCCATGGTTTAGAAAGACCTTTGAGAATGTAAGAGCAGCTTCCAGCCTGGGTAGGCAGTAGTGGGCTGGATGGACTGATAGGCTGACTTGAGTAATATAATAACATTGCTATCTTATAACTATTTGCCTCTTCCAGTGCCAGAGTGCCTGCCTTCCCTGATTCGATATAAGCCATAAAGTGGAAGCAGAGATACTTCCCTTGAGGAAGGGCAGAATAAAAATGTAACCACTCTGACTAGTAGCAAACTTGAGTGTTTGGATGACTATTCGTTTGGAAACATTGCCAGTTAAAATGGGGGGAGGGGAGGGTATTTTAAATGGTCTGAGAAGAATCTGAGTTGTCAGGGTGTGTGGAACGTCAAAGTATTCGTTGAGGGGTGAGAAGGAAACTAAAATATCATAGGGAAAAGAAGGAGGTTGCCTGTTTGGGCTCCAGCAGGTTATAGCGAGTATCCTGGAGGGCATTAGGGTTGAGGGAGAAGTGTGTTGTGCAGTAAACAAACTCTCCTTCCTGCACATAGCTGTCAACTGTCCCTTATTTGGCAGGAAAGTCTCTTACCCAGCACTATGTCCCGCTGCTTATTGATGATGTCCCTTAAATTTCCTGGGTTTCAAAGGAAGCAGCTCCTCTCCCTCCCTCCCTCCCTGCCGGCCAGGGAGGAGGGAGGCTCCAACTGTGTTGCTTGGCTGCGTTGCTCACCCAATAAGGAGTCTAAGAACGACAGGGAGCTTGCATGCCTTGTGCCAATCAAATTGGCTGCGTTGCCTGGGGATTCGCCTTTGCTCAGCGCTTCCCAGCGGAGAGGTGACGGTGGTTTTCCTTGCTGCATCCCCTTTGCCGGGTTGCTGCGCTGTGGGAACCACCGCTTGAGGCTTTGTTTGGCTGCTGGCTGGGCTTTCTGCCTTTGGCTCGGAGGGGCTCAGAAGTTGAACATACCTGTGCTTGGAAAATCCCTTATTTTGGCTGCTGGTCCCTTATTTTCAAATCTGTAAGTTGACAGCTATGTTCCTGCACCATGCAGGGATGCTTCAGTAGGAAGGAGCAAGGGGGTGGAAAGGGACTCATTTTTCCTTTTCAGGACACTTACTAGATTTGGAGCCAGCTGCCTCAGATAGGAGTACAAATGATTGTATTACGCCAATGTAATATTTCCCCCTGTTGTTTTTCATAAGATGTGCATGTAGTTTATCTAATTTGGTAGACAACCGAGGACAAGGACAAGGAGAAAGACGAGAAGGGGAAAGGGAAAGGGAAAGGCGGCAAAAAGGAGAAACCTCCCAGTGCCAAAGGCAAAGGGAAGAAGAAGGGACCTGAGTCACCGAGTGCGTCAGCAGCTACCATTAAGAAAGACACCAAACTTAAACGACGTGGAGAAGAAGATGATCTTGACAAATACATCGGTGTGTAAAATACAAATATGCTTCATGTCAAAAGAACTACAGATTCAGGACTTCAGACTGATTCACACTAAGAGGAAGCTGTGGCTAATCCTGGCATTCTGAGGAGCCCAAGCATATGAGACATGATATTAGAATGTAATAAATTAAATTACAGGAAGCCAGCAAACATAGAATATATGAAGACAGTAAATGACGATTAAGCAAATCCTTTTGATCTTTGCTTTTAGATTTCACATATTTTTAGAAATTTGTCCTGCTAGTTTCAAGAGGAACTTAGCATTCAGCAAAGCATGTTTAGGCTCACAGCTTGCAAAATTTGCCTGTAAATACTAGAAAAGGTCTTTCATTTCTCTTTGTGACTGCCTTGTGCACACAGGCAAAGAACCTTCTTCTCATTCAGAAACAATTCTTGTACTTAGTAATAGAAGATGATGTGTATCCAGAAGCATTTCAGGTTCTGAATAAGCAGGCATAGGAAGAGCAGGGTTTTCCTTGGATAATTGTTCCCATTTCCTGCTCACATGAAAGGAGATGGGATGCTCCCCCACCCCCATGTTGCCTTCCATTGCTTGCTCAGTGAATCTCAATATGGTATAACCCTTTAAATGTCACCTGTCAGTTATAGCTTTGGCAATGCTTGCTGGGAAACACCTCAGAAATAAAATAAGGGATCCCTTTACTGCCTCTTTCATCCATTCCATGGCAGCACATTCCAGCATTGGCAGGAAAAAAAATTCCTTGGAAATGCCTTTCTGAAGACAACAAAGGGAATGATACTACTTGGGCAGGACATACAGTTATCGACTCTCTCCAAACACTAAATGTTAGTTAAATAGTTGCACACTAATAACCTTATTTCATAAGGGTTTCTCTCTGCCTCCCTTCCCCCTCCTGAGTTACACCCATTCCCCTTATAAATTGCATATGATACAGTCCACACTGTAAGTCTTCAAAGGTTACATGCATTTGAAAAGCAGGATTTGTAAAAGATGTATTTATGGAAAATAGCTTATATGCAAGCCATCTACCATATATATGTAAACTGCCAATTTGGATGCTTTCTCAATATTATGCTTTAATAAAACCAATGAGCTTTGTATGATGTTTTGAACAGATGATGAACCAGATGACGGTGCTCAGTATTATTTCATAATTAGTGGTTTTCCCTACCCTCAACTTCTGCCTGTGCTATCCGATCTTGGGATCAATGTTGCAAGCGTCATTAAGATTTCGTCTGACAATTATGAGCCACTCCAGACCTACCTGGAAGGAGTTGCTCTGCAGGAAGAACCATTTCTTGAAGCAGAAGGTAGGCTGATGATTAGCAGTTGTATGTGATATGAAACTGAAGATCCACCATTCTTATTCTTGTTTTAGATGGGCATTTTTGTTGTCGCATACTTTGAGCACTTTAATTAGCTGTTAGAAGAAAAAACCCCAAACCCAAGATATACTGTTGATATTTCAATAGACTTTAAAATCTGTATCTTATTCCTGAGCTAAGTCCATTTCTGGATGAATCAGAAGAGTAATAAGTAATGGTGATCATGGCACAGGGCACAGTCCTTGCAGAAAAACATTGGGGAGTCAAACTGATACTTCTTCCTCCCACCCCAAACTCACTTATAGCTAGCAAGTGCATACTAGCTTAATAATAATAATAATAATAATAATAATAATAATAATAATAATAATAATACAGTGGTGCCTCGCAAGACGAAATTAATTCGTTCCGCAAGTTTTTTCTTCTTGCGAGTTTTTCGTCTTGCGATGCACGGTTTCCCATAGGAATGCATTGAAAATCAATTAATGCGTTCCTAGGGAAACCGCCTTCAGACCAGGTCCGGGGACAGTCTGTCCCCCGACCTCTTCTGAAGGCTGAGGGGGGGGGGGGAACAAGGGCTTTTCTTCCCACCCCCAGCCTTCAGAAAGCTGTTCTGAAGGCTGGTGGTGGGAAGAAAAGCCCTTCTTCCCACCTCCCGCCCCGCAAGCTCCGGGGACAGGAGGGCTTTGCTGCCGACCTCCAGCATTTTAAAAGCCCCTGCTGTCCCGGGGCAATTTTAAAATGCTGGCGGGCGGGAGCAGAGAAGCAGCCCCCTGCGACCCTCTCCCGGCTGGAGAGGTGACGTGCGCCTATGGCAGGAGCCTCCATAGGCGCGCGTCACCTCTCCAGCTGGGAGAGCGCGCGGGGGGCTAAAGCAGCCCCCTGCGACCCTCCCCCGGCTGGAGAGGTGACACGCGCCTATGGCAGGAGCCTCCATAGGCGCGGGTCACCTCTCCAGCTGGGAGAGCGCGCGGGGGGGGGGGCTAAAGCAGCCCCCTGCGACCCTCCCCCGGCTGGAGAGGTGACACGCGCCTATGGCAGGAGCCTCCATAGGCGCGCGTCACCTCTCCAGCTGGGAGAGCGCGCGCGGGGCTAAAGCAGCCCCCTGCGACCCTCCCCCGGCTGGAGAGGTGACGTGCGCCTATGGCAGGAGCCTCCATAGGCGCGCGTCACTTCTCCAGCTGGGAGAGCACGCAGGGGGCTAAAGCAGCCCCCTGCGACCCTCCCCCGGCTGGAGAGGTGACACGCGCCTATGGCAGGAGCCTCCATAGGCGCGCGTCACCTCTCCAGCTGGGAGAGCGCGCGCGGGGCTAAAGCAGCCCCCTGCGACCCTCCCCCGGCTGGAGAGGTGACACGCGCCTATGGCAGGAGCCTCCATAGGCGCGCGTCACCTCTCCAGCTGGGAGAGCGCGCGCGGGGCTAAAGCAGCCCCCTGCGACCCTCCCCCGGCTGGAGAGGTGACGCGCGCCTATGGAGACAGACAGCTCTGCGCCGGCATCCAGAGCGGGGCGGGACTTAGCGCCCCGCTCGGGATGGTGGCGCAGATCTGCCTGCAGTCCCAGGACTGCAGGCAGCTTTGCGCGGCCATCTGGAGCGGGGCGGGCTTCGCCCCCGGCTCCCGATGGCCGCGCAGAGCTGCGCTGAACCCGGGACGGCAGACAGCTCTGCGCCGCCATCCCGAGCGTGGCAGGACTTAGCGCCCCGCTCGGGATGGTGGCGCAGATGTGCCTGCAGTCCCCGGACGGCAGACAGCTCTGCGCCGGCATCCAGAGCGGGGCGGGACTTAGCGCCCCGCTCGGGATGGCGGCGCAGATGTGCCTGCAGTCCCCGAACGGCAGACAGCTCTGCGCCGCCATCCCGAGCGGGGCGGGACTTAGCGCCCCGCTCGGGATGGTGGCGCAGATGTGCCTGCAGTCCCCGGACGGCAGACAGCTCTGCGCCGCCATCCCGAGCGGGGCGGGACTTCTCTGCTGTCCCGGGGAGATTTTAAAATGCTGGGGGTCGTCAGCGAACGCTTCGCTCCCGCCCGCCAGCATTTTAAGATCGCCCGGGGCAGCGGAGAAGTCTTCGCTGTACCAGGAAGGCAGGCGGGGGGGAGCAAAGACTTTTGCCCCCCGCCGGCCTTCAGAAGAGGTCCAGGACCTCTTCTGAAGGCCGGCGGGGGGCAAAAGTCTTTGCTCCCGACCGCCAGCAATTTAAAACAGGTCCCCGGAGATTTCCCTATGGGCTGTCGTCTTGCGAAGCAAGCCCATAGGGAAATTCGTTTTGCGAAGCGCCTCCGAAACAGAAAACCCTTTCGTCTTGCGGGTTTTCCGTCTTGCGAGGCATTCGTCTTGCGGGGTACCACTGTAATAATAATAATAATAATAATAATAATTTTGTGTACCCCGTCTTTTTGCCTGGGTTGCCTCAGACATTCTGAGAAGCTTCCAACAAATATACAAAGACACAATAGAACATCACACATTTGCTAAGAGTTTGCCCAGGAAAGCTTTAAACTAAATCCTATGGGGGAGGGAAACAATATTACAGATGACAGGAATACCTAGTACTGGGAATAATAGCTTCATTTACGGAAACAGCTGGAGGGAATGACTTGTGGTTTCAGCTTCTGTACTAAAGCCCAGGGTATGGGAAACAAGCAAGATAAATTTGAGCTCTTAATATGAAGCTCATGACAGGAATGTAGAAATTGAGTAAATCCTATTCAAAAGAATAGACCAAACAGGAAAGGAGGAAGAAGTACATTACATTAGGGAAAATTGCTTTACAAAATGTGTACATTAGTGTCACGGAATGAGCTGGCCATTTCCAAAGGCTGCCAGTTGGCGTTAACTCTTTATTAGCACAGACCTGACTGGGTGTCAGGCCTAATGAGCACAGCAGCTTATTCCCTGTAAGTCTTACTCCATGAAATCAGTTGCCAAGACTAAAACTCCCTGTCTCCCCACAACCATCTATGTCTCCTCCTCTCCAGGGCTCCCCCCCCCCTCAGCAATCGGAGGCTGTGCCTGTCTTTGCTCCCCCTGTTTCATGCTTCTTCTGTTTCTGGGAGTTGGGGAGAAGGGAGCTTGTCACAGCAGGAGGGGGAGATACCCATGACACTTCACCAGCTTGATTCATCTCTGCTTCTTGACCTCCTTCCTCCCACTTGCCTGGTTCAACTTCTTCCTCTGCCTCTGGACTTGTCTTTGCCACAGACTCCCCGCTCACTAAGCCCTGTTACCTCTTCAGCTTTCAACACCTCTTCCTCATCTCCCTCTGACCAACTCATTGTTGTCCCACCACCTGGGTTCTGAGCTTTTACCCCTTTGGGTTCCACAGCTGGTTCCTCCTGCCATTCCTCTGCTTCCAAGCAGTCCATCACAATTAGGAGAAATTCTCACTAAAATTCTGATCAGTTTTCATGAGGACTTAACAAAAAAAAGCTGTCATGGAAAGGTAGAGAACTGAACTTAGAAATACAGTGGTGCCTCGCAAGATGAAATTAATCCGTTCCGTGAGTCTCTTCGTCTAGCAGTTTTTTCGTCTTGCGAAGCAACCCTATTAGCGGATTAGCGCTATTAGCGGTTTAGCGGCTATTAAAGGCTTAGCGGCTATTAAAGGCTTAGCGGATTAGCGGCTAAAAGGCTATTAGCAGCTTAGCAGCTTAGAAAAAGGGGGAAGCAGGAAAAAATCGGAACACTCGCAAGACGTTTTCGTCTTGCGAAGCAAGCCCATAGGGAAAATCGTCTTGCGAAGCAGCGAAAAAACGGAAAACCCTTTCGTCTAGCGGGTTTTCCGTCTTGCGAGGCATTCGTCTTGCGGGGCACCACTGTATGACAAAACCGAAAGAAACCAAAGTTGACAGATTCATCCATTCCTATGTATCATGTTATCTGACCAAAGCTTAGATTATTAAATAGGCTTTGCAAAAGAGCTGACGGTGCCTTAATCCTTTTTGCCCAAAGTATGTTTAAGATTTGCTATGGGCGTACTTGCCTGCTAAAATAATTCCATGCTCATGCAACCCTAGTTGTCGAAGCTGAAAAGAAGAAGAAGCAGAAAGCTGCCAAGGACCTGAAAACCTTCTGGAAATATTTGGAACCAATTCTGAATAGTGGGAAACCAGGATCAAATCTTTTTCAGATAGCTCGACTCCATCACCTAGTCAATGAGTCTTCCTTTCCTGCTGACTGGAGTAACACTGACATGTTGGTTAGTAGCAGTGCTATTTTTCTAGAAATATGGTGCCAGAACTCACCCTCATTTTCTTAGAATGGCAATGGTGCCCACCTGAGAGGTGCCAGAACTGAGTTCCTGTGAGTTCGCCCTGAACTAAAGGCCCTGGCTAGGCGTACTGGGTTATATTTGATGTCGCACTAAGGTTAACATTCCATTAGTGCATGGATTTCTCCTTGCGCCATTGATCATTTCCCCGCTCTCCTTGCCCATGCACCCCCTAAATAGGATCTAAGGCCTTCTCCAACACTTTGGATCAGATTTGGGGATGGTACGGGCCATATGGGAGGAATTCTCTTGTGCCCGTTGTCTTTTACAAGAAGCATTTGTGTTGTTTAAGTGGGCAATAGTGCATGGTGTGACATTTGTTTCTCATTCTGGAGTGGGAATAGCTGTTAGTCTGAACCCTGAGGTTTAGCATAGTCCCTCACCAAGGTATTGTTATAGATCAGTATACCCTTAAGGTTCAGTTTGAGGCTTTCTAGAGCAGAGATGGGGAACCTCCAGCCCATAGTGAATCTTGGCCTTCCAGAGAGTCCACTTTGGCCCACGAAGCCATTTTTCCCCAAAGTGCCAACCCACACACCCATCAAATGATATATCTGGTGCTGTCAGCTGATTGGTGGGAGGACAGGGTTTAATGCATCATTCATTGGTTCAAGCAGCCCAGCACTCGTGCTGGAGCCTCTGAAAAGCAGAGGTTCAATCAAGAGCGGTCTGAAAGGGAGAGTGCTCCTCTGTTTAAAATCTGAGCGGGTGGCAATGAGTAGAAAGACGTCTGCATTGTACAGGCTCCTTTCGCTTTCAGCCCTGCTTCCTGCTCAGATGTTTAAAGGCTCCTGTCTCCTACCCATCCCAAGCAGGCAGCAGAGGGTGGGGAAGAGGAGAAAGAAGCTCACTCATTCAGTTGCTTAAAGGGCTTTACAAGTCTTCCCACACTCCACTTATAAGCCTCCAAGATGGAATCTTTAAAGGGGAAGCGTGGCGAGATTTGCAAAACTATACAAGGGATTTTGACAGATAGTTGGGACAACCCACCTGTCAGTTTGTATGGTGTCATCATGACAGGTGGGTGACTAAACCCACTTGTCAAATTTGGCCTGTCTGTGGCACTTGACACCAAAATGGTTTCCCATACCTGTCCTGGGGACTAGTGTAGTAATCAAAATACAGTGGGGGGGGGAGATAGAAATTTGGCTAAACTTTGTTTATTTGTGATGGTCTATATCCTCTTGGGTGATGCAGCATTGTAACTGGAGATGTGTCCAGTTGGGTGGCAGTTGGTTGACTAAGAGAAATAGTTTTTCTGAGGTCTGCTACTCCTGGCTTGCATTCCAGTCTCCAATGTGCCTTGTCAACCGTCAGTGCAGTTAGGCATGCCATGTGGTTGGTTAATTCCAACATATTCCATAGGGGTGTGTGATTGCCAGTGTGGTGTAGTGGTTAAGAGCAGTGGACTCGTAATCTGGTGAACTGGGTTCGATTCCCCGCTCCTCCACATGCAGCTGCTGGGTGATCTTGGGCTAGTCACACTTCTCTGAAGTCTCTCAGCCTCACTCACCTCACAGAGTGTTTGTTGTGGGGGAGGAAGGGAAAGGAGAATGTTAGCCGCTTTGAGACTCCTCAGGGTAGTGATAAAGCGGGGTATCAAATCCAAACTCAAAATTGCATCACAGGGAAGTAACTCCCACATTGTTCATCTCTGATCATTGGGCATGGTTAAACAGAAGCTTCATTTGCAAAACAATATGTCTTGTATACCACATTCTCTTAAATGGATGATGGAAAGATAAAGCATTTACTTTAGTTGTCATTTGGCTTGGAATTCTGGTCTTTGGCGGTATGGATTTACTGCCACGTGCTGGTGAGTGGAAGAACAAATAGGAACCCTCCCATAATGGAAAGCTGGGCTTTTTTGAGGTGGGATAATATTAATATTAAAATGCATTCAAACTGAATCACGCTTGTTGTGTTATTCAATAACATGTATAATTCATTGCTTAGAAGTTGGCTGAGTTCCTATGTGTTCTGCATGTTATAAAGCCAGTCTTTATATTTCCTTCTTTTCTTTTGTGTAGCTTGAATTTGGAACGGAGCTCTTTGAAGTTGTGGCATGTTTGATGTATGACTGCCTGGACTGGAAAAGGCAGCATCAGCACTACTTGAAATCCACCAAATTTATTAATGTCCCCGTAGTAGAAAAGAAGAGCAAGGCTGAGGTCAGAGACCACGTCCATGCTTGGTAGCAGATATATTTCCATGTAAAATTGTGCATAGGAGTACATTTCTGCATAAATATGCATCATCTGGCAGATAATTCAGTGTCAGTAGTGTGGTCCAGAACCAAAATGGTTGGATGGATTCGTCTTGGGAAAGCCATTACTTCTCAGGTCACTGGGCAATTTTATGATCCTGCTACTACTTTGGGGCACTTATATCTGATCCAAGCACAAGTAAAGAAGAAGAAAACACCCCAAATGGCAAAGAAGGGAGGAGTACACAAAGTACACGAATACCAGTTGCTAGGCATCACAAGTGGGAAGAGTTGCCTTCTGATGCTGCTTTTGAGCTTTGCACAGGCACCTGGTTGGCCACTGTGAGAACCCGAAGTTGGACAAGGTGGGCCATTGGCCTTATCTAGCAGGTTCTTACGTTCTTACTACCAGCCACACAGCCAGGATCCATAGGAGCCCTGCCAGTTGTGGGGTGGCGTGCCAAAATGTACCAGTGGAGACATAACAGAAGGAGCCAAATTGGTCTGAGCTATGGGGAGATTCCCCTAGAACAATTCTCAGCTCCACGTACAATCTAACCTCCGCCAGACACAATAATGCCACAGCAGCCTGCTGCATTTGCTACTGTAGAGCAAATCTTGCTCCACAGGGGTATGAATCCCCCTTTTTTACTCACCCACCACATACCTGTACACACAGACTCATGTATCTACTGCACATGTAAGCGCTTTTTGACTTCAAAACACAGAAGAAGTGAGAAGAGGCCAGACACCCTCTCCCACCCAAGGACTCCCTGGAACAAGGGTTCAAGATGCATGGGGGAGGGGGTGAAAGGAGCCCTTTGTCAGGCATGGATAAGGAGGGACCGAAATAGACAACACAGGAAGCCATAGCCATTTGTCTTAGGAGCAACCTACATTTATGACATTGCACAGGCTTAGGAAGCAGGAGACTGCAGTTCAGCAATATTTCATTGCATTTCGAGGTAGTGAACCTCCCAAAGATCGGGTGATATGGTGGACTTTTGGGTGGGGCAGGTATTTTGTAGTAATGTATGACTACCTAGCAGTTTGAAAGCATGTCAAAGCGCAAGTAGATAAATAGGTACCGCTCCAGCGGGCAGGTAAATGGCATTTCCGTGCGCTGCTCTGGTTCGCCAGAAGCGGCTTAGTCATGCTGGCCACATGACCCGGAAGCTGTACGCCGGCTCCCTCGGCCAATAAAGCGAGATGAGAGCCGCAACCCCAGAGTCGGTCATGACTGGACCTAATGGTCAGGGGTCCCTTTACCTTTGTGACATAGTCTGAGGACATAGAAAATAACCCTTCTTTTTACAGTTTAAAGCCCAAGTCTACTACAACAGGCTTTCCATAGGACTTTGACTACTCATAAGGTTTAGCCGGTTTAAAAAGCAAAAGCCAGACCAGAGCTGGCTACCTGTCCTTTTCCCAAAAGCATAATTAAATATACTGGTTATGATCTACAAATCCCAATGTGACTATGTGGGCAGTTATTCACCCATACAAATCTGGATTTTAAGATCCGCAGGAGATATCCATCTTTCTGTCCTGAAGTACATTTGGTGGAGACTCGAGAGAGAGCTTTCTTGGCTGCTGTCAGGTGCTGGAATTCCTTGCCAAGGGCATGCCAGCTAGTCCCATTTCAGATGGCCTCGCGTCGGCTGGCAAAGACATTTTAATTTTGACATGCCTTTTGGCCTATAGGTTGCCTTGTAAATGGTTAAACTGGTTGTGTGAATTGTATCGGAAAGGGGGGGGGGTTCATCTAAGTCATGGAAAGGACAGCCTAAATTCTACATTAATTCAGAAATTCTCCTCCAGGTGATCCCAAGATTCCTCCAGCACTCTATGTGACTCAAACCTGCAGTAGTTCCTTGCATCCCATTATTCACAAAGAGTGTCCAGCAGCAAAATTGACAGCCTGTTTAAGTACTTCATTCAAGTACTGCAATAGCTGGGTTGAAGATTTGAATATAAGACGGCTGTATTGTCATAAATGTTTTTGTTTCACAAGGTACCACCCGCTGCTCCACCTACACCTTCAAGGAGAAAGCAGGCAGCGGAAGAGCCCGCGGCACCAGTTTTAACAACAGGTATGTGTGAAGTGTCTTCAAGTTATTCCTAAACTTTGTCATTGAAAAGAGTGATTCCTTTTCAACATGCTGGAGAAATAGGGCAAAATATGTGTAAACCTTCTGCAGGTAGCAGTGGGGTGATGAGTTTTGATTCAGGCTGCCACCCAGAACCTGAAAATTCCAACTTCTGTAATGAGATGCCTTCTGAAGCAATTCTTAACCATTTTCACTGCATCAAGGCATACTGAATGTCAAAAACTTGCTGTTTATTTCAGGGTAGATTTTATATTCTCAAATATGGAGGATCAGCCATTGTATATCCTTTCTTCCCATCAACTACAGGTCCATTTCTTATACCCATCTTGCACCTAACCTCCTGAATCTTCCTGCTCCCATACATTGCAGCTACTTTTTGCCTTCCCCATCAATTCTGAAGCTACCACTCCTTCCCTTTTTTGCAACTCCTCCTTGCGCATAGACTCCCATTTAACCGGTTAGATCTCCCTACCCAATGCAATTACTAACCTTCCTTTTAACCTCCCCGTTTCTAAAGCCACCACTATTTTCCAACCCCATTTGCACCTCCCCTTTTCGCCTTCACCCTCCTTTTTCAAACCACCTTCCTTCCAAGTTTCCCCTTGCACATGGAACATCCATATGGTGATTTTGTAGCTCTTCGTTGCCCCCTTCTCATCTCTGCTCTCCAACCCCAAGAAGTCTCCTCCTTCCTCACCTGCATATGTGCTGTTGCTGATGCCATAAGCAGTTATGCCAATCTCTGCTATAGCTTGGGGGGAATTCCTGAATTTTCCTCCTGCTGAAGAAGAAGAGTTTGGATTTCACTCCCTTTAAGGAGTCTCAAAGCGGCTGACATTCTCCTTTCCCTTCCTCCCCCACAACAAGCACTCTGTGAGGTGAGTGGGGCTGAGAGGCTTCAGAGAAGTGTGACTGGCCCAAGGTCACCCAGCAGTTGCATGTGGAGGAGCGGAGACGCGAACCCAGTTCCCCAGATTACGAGACTACCGCTCTTAACCGCTACACCACAAGCAATGGACTCTGGAGCTGCCAGCCTCCTCTGGGGACTTTTCCAGGCCACAGCCACCGTGAGGACATGGCAGCGACTACTAAGGATGAAGCAACACTGTCGCTGATGCTTCCTCCTTCTGCCACAGCCCAGGAAGCCCATGCCCAAATACAAGAGTTTGAGGTGTTCTGGTAGGCTGTGAAAACCCAAGCCCAGCCGGCCCATCTTTGAGCAGAGATGAGGACGGAGGGTCATTGGGGTCAAACTAGGCCAGGGACTTGCCTGCATACTGCTCAGAGCTGGGTCTGCTGGTCTCAAACTTCTTTGGTTCTCGGGAAAACCCCACACTAGATTGTCAATACACTGTAGTTCATATGACACTTTGCAATGCTAGCACCATCTGCTGGTGACCACACAAATTTCAGTGTGATGACAGACAGGTACAATATTATATACGAAGGAAGGACAACATTACTTTTTGATTACAGATGTAGACATGAGGTATTATAATGACCTCCTGAACCCAGTCCCTGATGAGATTGTTTCTGTTGCCTTGATACTGGATTGCATGTTGCAACAGGTAAGCACAGTCTTCAGTACAGTCATACCTCGGGTTGAATATGCTTCGAGTTGAGCACGTTCGAGTTGCACTCCACGGCAACCCGGAAGTAACGGAACGCGTTACTTCCGGCTTTCGCCGCTTGCGCATGCGCTGATGCTAAAAATGACATCATGCGCAGAAGCGGCGGAAAGCGACACGCGCGGGCGGAGACATGCTGTCACTAGTTACGTTTGCCTCTAGATGCGAACGGGACTCCGGAACGGATCCCGTTCGCATGTAGAGGTACCACTGTATATTCAAGAATAGTTGTCATTTTTTAAAAAAGGTTTTGTGTGCAGCTAAAAGTCCTTCACACGTTATGCATGGGAAAGTGACCTTATGGGGAGAGAACTGCTTTACTAGTAACAGGACTGGATCTTTCTCAGTTATAACCGTCACAGGTCTCAGTGAACAGTTTTCATAGTTGTTGAAGACATCTGAAGGCAGCCCTGTTTAGTGAAGCTTTTAATGTTTGAAGTTTTATTCTGTTTTTAATGAGGAAACCCAGCCATATGGGTGGGGTAGAAATAATAAATTGTTGTTATTATTGTTGTTATTATTATTTATAGTGACTCCATCCTAAACTGGGTGGGTCCCAATATTCCTTGTTCCTGCTAATGGACAGATTTGGGATTCTGCTGGTATTCTGAGTATCCTGATGCTCAGACTATCCATGACAGCCATGGAGTTATCCTATTTATGTTTTCTTTTGCTAGGTTGTTGCATCAGAACAGAATCTTACACCACCAAGCTTGGTGGTTCCAGAGCCTCGCGAAGATGGGCTGGATCATACCATTGCAAGTCACATGGTTTCGATCCTTCCTTCTCTTGCCCTTCCTGAGAGTGAGAAAAAGGTTTGTATTGCCAAGTATTACTATTTTGTTGTTTAGAAATATAGATATTTTAAATTTGTGTTTTTTACTTTCATTAACAGAATCTTTACAACTCCTTTTATCCTGAAAATAAAGAAAAGACCACGGATCAGAAATGGCCTCTTATACTGAACTACCATGATACCCTGTCCCAGAGATTGTACTTCCTAAAGGTAGAATGTGGTGCAGTTTAGTCTTTCTTTTCTTTTCTTTCTTTCTTTCTTTCTTTCTTTCTTTCTTTCTTTCATCAGTAGCATTAAATGTGTAAATAATAACACTTTGAACAATGAGGGGGAAATAGCAAGTAGGAACATTTTCCTATAAATTTGCTAGGACCCAAAGGACTTCAGAGGCTGGAACTAACTTCACACTCATTGCATAATAATAATAATAATAATAATAATAATAATAATAAGTAAAAAAAAGTAAAGGACCCCTGGACGGTTAAGTCCAGTCAAAGGCAACTATGGGGTTGCGGCACTCATCTCGCTTCAGGCTGAGGGAGCTGACGTTTGTCCGCAGACAGTTTTCCAGGCCATATGGCCAGCATGACTATACCGCTTCTGGTACAATGGAACACCGTGACAGAAACCAGAACTCACAGAATTCCATTTACCTTCCCTTCACAGCAGTACCTATTTATCTGTTTGCACTGGCGTGCTTTAGAACTGCTAGGTTGGCAGGAGCTGGGACAGAGCAACAGGAGTGTTGTGCGGATTTGAACCACTGACCTTCCAACTGCCAAACCCAAGAGGCTCAGTGGTTTAGACCACAGCACCACCAATAATATATTTATACCCTGCCCATCTGACTGGGTTCCCCCAGCCACTCTGGGTGGCTTCCACACTGTAGGACATCAAATATTAAAAACTTCCCTATACAGGGATGTCTTCAGGTGTCTTCTAAAAGTCAGATAGTTGTTTATTTCCTTGACATCTGATGGGAGGCTGTTTCACAGGGTGGGTGCAACTACTGAGAAGACCCTTTGACTGGTTCTCTGTAATTTCACTTATCATAGTGAGGGAACTGCCAGAAAGCCCTCAGAGTTGGATCTCGGTCTCCAAGCTGAATCTAAGTGCCAGTTTTCAGTTAAATTTTCAAGTTCAAGAATATTTTTATGTAGGATATATAGGGCATTAACGTCGGTTAATATTTGTTTCTTTTTTCTCTTCAGATGCAGGGTGGTTTAGACCCAGCCAAGGTTGAAGATGAAATGATGTGCAAACTGCCTTTGATGGATCTTCTTAAATTCCCTCTTCCGCCACCTGGAACCAATACCAGACGCCTTGCCAGAATCCATGAGCTCATGCACTATTGCACTAGCGGTAACATGCTTCCTTTACTGTAAACAGTTTACCCCAAAATCCAAAAAGGTTGTTATAAGGTATTTTTATAGGACCAGGTAAAGGTTTGAGTCCCTTCACACCTTGTTTAATGTATTATAGGCCTCCCTTGGCCTGAAGAGGCTTGGTACAAGTGTGAACTGTAAATGGTAATAAGAGAGGTTTCCTGGTAAGTAGGGTAGAATCGCCTTTAATTCTGCTCCGGTTGCAAGGCACGAAGGGATTATGCTTCACCTGTTGCAGTGCAAGTCACTGCTCATCCTGTTCCTGAACCCTTTCCCCAATTCGTAAGTCTGCGCTGTAAGCCATACATTGTATTTTTAAAAATAGGTAGTATAGGTAGTATAGTACAGTACAAGCGACTCCCCACTTATTCAGGGGTTACATTCCAGTGCCCCACGTGCATAAGTGGAAATCACATAAGTGGGGAGCACCCTCTAAACACCCTTTAAATGCCCGCTCTGCCACTCTCTCTGCAACCCAGATCAAAAATACTGTACTAAAAAAGATCCACAACTGGAACTGAAGCTCTGGGGCTGCCTGGACAATGTGTGGGAAAGTGGCTGCAGCTGTAGAGCTGGGCGATATTACGATTAATTGTCTGAAACTGGTATGGCCTTCAAACCGCAATACCAGTTTCAGACTTTTTGAGCTGGCAGTACATTGCGGCTCCCCAGCCACTGCCGGCACCTCATTCCTGCCTGCCTGCCTGAGCTGTTCTGGCGGCAGCCAGGAAGCCATGATGTATCGCCAGTTCAAATTGCCTTGATCAGCTGAGAGGTGAGCAGGAGTGATAGGGTTGGGCAATTCCAGACATCGTGATATATCAGTACATCACGATATTCAGCTGCTGATCTATCACAATGTTGAAAACCAGGTATTGCCCAGCTCTCTGCTGCTGCTGTGCTACCCCACATTTCAGGTGTTAAGCAGGGAGGCTGAGCAGCCTCAACAAAGCCCTGCTGTGCCTCCAGTCCCTTCCTTGCCCTTACTGAAGTCCTCTTCGAGCTCCGGAATGGGTCTCCTCACGAGGACTCTCCAGCTGTCAGGCTTTGGGGGACCGGATCCCTCCCCTGGTGGCAGTAAAGAAGCAGATCAAACAAAAGGAGCATTCTTACCAGTTAGTTTCTTTAATAATCACAGCAACAGAGAAAGGAATGCATATCTCTCTAGAAATGGCGTTGCTCCCAGTTAAGGTTCACCCCCTCCGTCCCCATTAATCTATGTCACTCCTACATCTGGTAATCTGAGCTTGTTGCCGCTACACTTTCTGTTCTAGCACTCTCAAAGCCCATCTAGTCTTAGGCGAAGAGGGGTTAGGGATTCTTTGCAAGGACACTGAATCTGCCAGCCGTCCCTCTCCTGGCATTTCCTCTTCTAGCTGTTCCTCACCCAGTATTTCCCAGCTTTCCCCCTCTGGACTATGCCCCTCTGCAAACCACTGTTCTAAATCAATACTGTCTTCCTGCCCTTGGGAAGGTTCAGAAAGGATTATCCCACAATTCCTCCTCAATCCAGCCCCTGACACCAGGTCTCTCCCTCCATTTTCTGGTATGTATTAAATTACGATTTCCTGGCACCGCACATATACATGGATGTGCATGAGTCAATCATGCGCAAGTGGGAGGGATTCCTGTATATCAATGAAAAGTGACCAGTGCCTGTAGGAAAAATATCTCATCATGGGACACACTTTGCTGATGTCACTGAGTTTACTTTCTGTGCCTTGATCTTCCTACAGAACACATGAACTGGGCTGAAATAGAGCGAGCTTTTAAAGTGTTTACATTTGAAAGTCTGAGGCTGACAACGGTAGATGACTCTGGACAGCTAGAAGGCTGTGGCAGAATGCTTGGTGGTGGTGATGAGATTTCTTACATCCCATGGGATAATCCTGCTGAGTTTGCCAGACAACTGAGACAAGAATTGATGGACCTAAAAATATCACAGGAAGACTATCTGAACAAATCAGGTACAGAGGTTATCATAATTTTTTTTATTTATTACCATATTTTTCGCCCCATAGGGCGCACCACCCCATAGGACGCACCTAGGGGTTTTTTTGGGGGGGGGAATAAAGGAAAAAAATTATTTCCCCCCCAGGCGCGGGGCTGGCGCGGGGGAAGCCCGAGCTTCCCCCAATCCCAGCCCCGAGAACAGCCTGCTATCCGCAAGCCTAGGGAGGCCAGCCGTAAGTCGCGCCGGTCTCCCCAGGCTTCGGAATGCAGGCAGCTCTGCGCAGCCATCGGGAGACCGGCGCGACTTCGCACCCCGCTCCGGATGGCTGCGCAAAGCTGCGCTCGCCCCGGGACAGCAGGCAGCTCTGCGCAGCCATCGGGAGGCGGGCGCAAAGTGGCGCCGGTCTCCCGAGGGTTGTGCAGAGCTTCCTGAAGCCTGGAGAGCGAGAGGGCTCGGTGTGCACCGACTCCTCTCGCTCTCCAGGCTTCAGCGAAAGCCTGCATTCGCCCCATAGGACGCACACACATTTCCCCTTCATTTTTGGAGGGGGAAAAGTGCGTCCTATAGGGCAAAAAATACGGTAAATGAAATTTATATATCACTTGATTGTTTAAAAAACACACCTCAAAGCTGTTTATGAAAGATAAAACAGTAAAATCAAGAAAAAATCACAACCATGTGTTAAAACGGTGCGTGTTATTGCTAGACCTCTTACTGAAAGATGTATATACCGTATTTTTCGCCCTATAGGATGCACCGGCCCATAGGACACACCTACTTTTGGGGGGGGAATAAAGGGGAAAAAATATTTCCCCCCCCCCCCCCAGGCACAGGGCTGGGGAAGCCCAAGCTTCCCCTGACCCCAGCCCCCAGAACATGCAGCTCTCCGCAAGCGTGGGAGCCCAGTGCTGGGCTCCCATGGCTTGTGGAGAGCTGCGCGAAGCTAAGCCTGGGCGCGCTGCGCCTCTGCGCTGTCCCCCAAGCTTGCGGGGCTGGCGGTGGGGAGAAGCACGCGTCTCTCCGCCGTCAGCCTCCAAACCACGTCGGGAGACAGCGGGATGGCGCGCTGCACCTCCCCGCTGTCCCCCGAGCTTGTGGGGCTGGCGGTGGGGCTCTCCTGAAGCCTGGAGAGTGAGAGGGGTAGGTGCGCACCAACCCCTCTCGCTCTCCAGGCTTCAGCGAAAGCCTGCATTCGCCCCATAGGACGCACACACATTTCCCCTTAATTATTGGAGGGGAAAAAGTGCGTCCTATAGGGCGAATAATACGGTACATTTGCTGCTGAAACAAAGGGCAGTAAAGGCACAAGTTCAAAATGGGATTTTAGAGAATGCTCTGTAAGTCATCTTGGCCAAGAGATACATTTTCCAGTATGGCCATTGTTTGCCTTGGTCCACACCCAAAGCAAAATTGCTGAAGCCCCTGTTCTCAGACTTCTGCTCTGCAATGGTGACGTGTGGCATCTCTAAGACGGCTCTGCAGAGACATTTTGGACAGATCACAGAGAAAGTGGTTCTTTTGAAAAACCTAAAAGAAGAGCTAGAGATAGGAGAAAGCCAAGTGTTGTTAGCCAAAGGATGAAAGAGATGGAAGTATCCTAGCTAAGCAGGGATGATGAGGGCTAAGAGGCAGAGTCGGAAGAGGATTTAAAGGCAAGGCAGTTAGAATCAGGAAGAAAAAGTTTGACTGCCAGGGCCTGATCTATATTTGCCACAGAGTAGGATGGGAGAATGCTGAGGTCATAAAACAGATTACAGTGGTACCTCGGATTACATATGCTTCAGGTTACATACGCTTCAGGTTACAGACTCCGCTAACCCAGAAATAATACCTCGGGTTAAGAACTTTGCTTCAGGATGAGAACAGAAATCGTGCTCTGGTGGTGCAGCAGCAGCAGGAGTCCCCATTAGCTAAAGTGGAGCTTCAGGTTAAGAACAGTTTCAGGTTAAGAATGGACCTCCAGAACGAATTAAGTACTTAACCCGAGGTACCACTGTACAGTACTAAAGAATGCAGGTATAGTACTTAAGAACACACAGAGAGAAAACACCATGGTGCACCTCTACTAGTGCCTTCATCTGCCCCACCTGCAATGAAACATGTCTCTCCCATATTGGTCTCTATAGGCACAGCAGGCACCGTAACTCTCCAGTGGTTTGACTGTACTCCCAAAGGTGTACTCCTCCCTTGTCTCCCAAAATAGACAGATGCCAACAACAGCTGTTAAAGGAATTTATACTGAGCTTGTTAATGTTGTATATGTTTGGAGATGGCTACAATCCTAAACACAAGTACTAAGGAATAAGCACTGTTGAAGGTTCTTCCAAGTAAACATACCTAGGGAATTGTCCTGATGCTGTCAGAAACCCGAGTCTTCTAGTACTGTATAGGTCACAGTATTCTCTTTTGCTCTTACCATTTTTAGTCTATTTACGATATTCCTTCAGAGCCGAAAAGATTCAAAGTTATTCGACATGCCCTCATTCTCCTTCACAGTGAAGTCATGGTCATATTCAACATTTTTCAGAGGTCAGTCCCTCTCCACAGTCCACTTGCCCTCAGGCCATGTTGCAGATGAGCAACTGCACTATTCACAGACCACGTGCCACTGCCAGAGTCCACAGGAGGCCAGTCTGCTTTCCCCACATTGTTTCTGTGCTGCCACTTTGAATGTTGAAACTTAAACAGGAGATTAGAGAACTCCCATTCTGACTTCGGAATTTTTCTGATTTGCACCACCTGTTTATAGGGCTTTGCACTGACAGTGCTTTTCGTAGTCGACAATTTTTCTCTTTTTCATTTGACAACGGTATTAAGAGACCATCAGGACTTTACAATTCAGGTATGCTTTATTTGGAAAGAGCTTCTTTCCCTTTCCCTCTGTCTTCACTTTGGTGTTAAAACAAAGTACTTATTTTTCTCATCGGTGATCAGTCTGCCAAAATACACTCATATTAGCAAACTATCTACAGAGAATACCAACAGCTAAGCAAAGCTTATCCCTGAAAGTCAGTCAGGTTCCTTAAAGAATCACAAGGCAATCCAGCAGGCTGGCAGTGTTGGGAAACGGCCCCCTCGGGAAAGGCTGACTCCTCTTCCCAGGCACTGGGGCCTGTTGCCAGTGATCTGCCCCTGGCTGGTCTTCGGTCAGTCCAGGAAGATCTGAAATAAGCGACACCTCCCTCTTGAGAGATGCACACTCCCTTCCCCCTTGCATGTCAGCAGGAGAAAGAAAACAGTCTGGAAGTAGTCTGACTCATTCTACTTTATTCCCGGACTGTACACTGTACAAAACATGTCTGCTCTCTCAGAAACCTCCGTACAACTCACTCACTCCCCCTTTACAGCAACAACAGGAAGGTCTCAAGTTACACTGAGAACACAACCCTGAGAAGAGCGTTGAACATCCTGTCTCACGCTCAGAAACATCAGATGAATCATATGATGTAAACAATGAGCTGCTAGTTTGCAGCTGCTGAGCACTCATATCCCAACAGGCAGAACCAGCAGCTAGTTTATGCTAGACTATTGCATAGTCGGGCTCCTATGCACTCCCATCAGTAGAGTCTAGCTGCCAGTCCACAAACTTAGCTATGCAAAAAAGCTGCAATAAGAATGCAAGCCGTGTAGTGCAGCAGAGCTCATAAACAGGTGGTCCCGGGTCCAGTCTTCCTACCGGAAAAAGCTAGCTGCAATCCTTGCACACAGCACAGCTTAGGTGTCAGAGCTAAACAGGGGGAACGCTACATGAGCCAATTGGCTGTGGCATCACACAGGCTCTGCCAATCACATTGGCCAGAGGCGCACCCTCGCTTCTCATTCGTTGTTAAAGAGTATGTGTGTATGTGAAACACGAAGACACAAAGATTGTCCATTTCAGATTAAGGACAAAAAAGAATTAAGGCTACAATTCTATATACTGGGAGTAAAGTCCATTGATTTCTTTTGAATGGGATTGCACCATAAAGAAGCACATCCTCTCTCCTGGTTCATGGACTTGCTGACCCAAGGGTTTTCGTGGAAAATCCTTATAATAAACAGACATTATTATTAAGAGAGAGGCATGTTGTGAGAAAGAGGCAAGCCGGTGCTCTGAAAAACGCAGAGACCGTTTATCAGGGTAGAGCAGGATGGAGATTGTGCCACCAGCATTTAAGAACAGGAACAGCCAAACAACCAGATGAAAAGATAAAATATGTCTGTGGGTGTGTTAGTGTATGCATCTCTTATCCATCCATCCATCCATCTATTTAGCTTTATTTTTCAGATCGGGTTGCTGAATGTAAGAGTGATCTCAACGCTTCTCTTGAAAATAAGGTAAGAAATACTGTGGTTGAAATGTGCTTTACAGTATGATATGAAAGTGGAGTCTGTACATGTGAATTATGGTAGCTGAGAATTTTCGGTGCGTTTTTAACTTCAAATGTATATATAACAGATGGATGCTCTTTGGTGATTCAAAATCTTTCCTCTTAAAGATTATATGTACACTAATAAAAGTAGAATAGGAACTTCTAATGCCACGTTGTTGTACTCTAAAATCATAACCAGTTAAAAATTCTTACCCATTATCATTCTGTGTTGCCTGCGATTCTGTCTCCTTTCAGTATGGGCAGTTCTCTAGACTTACAGGTAAAGGACCCCTGACCCCTTAACTAAGTCCAGTCGCGAACAACTCTGGGGTTGCGGTCAGCTAGTATTTGTTGAAGCTGTTTCCATTGCTTTATATAATTTGAAATTTAAAGATTGCTCTTGAAGAAAAAACCTGTGTTCCAAAATAGATTGAGCTGTAATAAATCCTATTAGTACGCATTTTGGGGAACAAATTAATTCTGTTAGTTCTTTCTGGTCTCACATATTGATGTCCGTCCCCCATCCCTCCCACTTTTTTACTTCTGTATTGAGTTTTTTATTGAAAGGAGAGGCAGGTGACACATTCCATTCCCGCTTCCATTCTTAGAGGCAGCTTTCTCCTTTATCTGAACAGATCCATGCCAAACTTACTCGGATAGATTACTGTATTTTTCGCTCTATAAGACGCACCAGACCACAAGACGCACCTAGTTTTGGAGGAGGAAAACAAGAAAAAAAATATTCTGAATCTCAGAAGCCAGAACAGCAAGAGGGATCGCTGCGCAGTGAAAGCAGCAATCCCTCTTGCTGTTCGGGCTTCTGGGATAGCTGCGCAGCCTGCATTTGCTCCATAAGACGCACACACATTTCCTCTTACTTTTTAGGAGGGAAAAAGTGAGTCTTAAAGAGCAAAAAATACAGTATTTGAGAGCGAATCTATGTGATAGTTTGTGTCAGGATGGGTGTTGCTGCTTATCTAGAAGTATCTGTCCAAGTCTTCCCATTTACCAAATTAAAAATTAGTTTTGTGACTCCCAAGCCCCCCCCAAAAAGGTTAAAATCATAGAACTGTAGAGTTGGACAGGAGCCCTGAGGATTATCTAGTTCAACTCCTGGCAATGCAGGAACCTCAACTGGATCATGCATGACAGATGGCCATCCAACCACTGCTTAAACCCCTGCTCTGTGGCCTTCGTTATATGTGATTGTTTTATACCTCTTGGTGTTTCTTCAGATACATTCAAATACAGATGCAGAAATAGAATTAGTTGCCATACAGGAGACCCAGCAGCGGTGTTTGAAAGACTGGAGTTTTGCAGAACATTTTCAACCGCACCTTCTCTTCCAGGTATTTTTAGTTGCTTTTTCTTCATGATACAGATAGGTAGCTGTGTTGGTCTGCCATAGTCAAAATAAAAAAATTCCTTCCAGTAGCACCTTAAAGACCAACTAAGTTAGTTCTTGGTATGAGCTTTCGTGTGCATGTGTGTATCTGAAGAAGTGTGCATGCACACGAAAGCTCATACCAAGAACTAACTTAGTTGGTCTTTAAGGTGCTACTGGAAGGAATTTTTTTATTTCTTCATGATGTAGAGGGGGGGACAGAAAAGGGTAGTGAGCATTTCATTTCTATACCCCTGCTTCAGACGCAAAGCTGAAGAGTGACGTTTCTTAACCATTTGCATTTAGCCACCCTTTTAAATCTTAATTGCACACCTGTCACCAAAGCAGGGGAAACTGTCTTTGTATTCTGTTTTATCTTGGATATCATCATAGGTATTGCTTGTTGGGAAGAGTGGAGGTGCCATTTACTGTGCCCACCTTCACTTCTATGAGTGTCCTTTCCCTTGATACAAAAAATAGGTCACACAGGACTTAGTAAAAGAGATGTTCCTTCTCTTATTTACATATGAAGAACTTGCTGGGCACCTTTTTATGGGCAGAGGGGGAGTTACTCTTCCATCATAGCTCTTCTGAAATAAAATGTATTTGCGTACACATGGTACAATCAACCTGTCACGGAGCCTGTATATTAACTAAGATAGAGCTGGTGTCATCAGCATGTTAATGACACTGGACCCTAAATCTCCTAATGCCAGTTCCAGTGCCTTTATAGAGATATTAAACAACATTGGAAATAAGAATAGTGCTCTGTGGCACAACTGCTAGTGGGTAGACATGTAATCTTCCAACAGTATTTTCTGAACTGAACCCTGTAGGTAGGAATGGAACCTCCAGGTCGCCCTGGGCAAGATAAAACAACTAGCAGATTCAGTAAATGAAATCAATAATAGCCACAGCAACACTGTGCCACCAAGCCATGGAAACTGTGCATGAGGATAAATTGCTCAATGGTATTGAAAGCTGCTACGAGCAAAAGCAACAAGATTGCACTTTCCCTGTCCCTCTCCTGATGGTGGTCACCATCTGGGCAATCAATGTCTAGTATTAGTTACAAAAAAAGTACGTTAAGTATGCTATAAATATGTTTTTTATGTTAAAACTGTTCCCCCGAATGCCCCTTTCCCCATTGCCAGTCATTTACAAAAGTTGATGTCAGGGAACTGACATCAGAGCGAGAGGCGAAGGCAAGACTCCCAGATTCTGCGGGCGAAGGACCCAGCACCAGGGGGAGAAGCAGCTCGGTAGAGGGGGAAGGAAATCAGCGCAACACCAGGGATAAAGGGGGGCAGATGGGGGGGGAAGCGGAGGGAGAGCTCCAGGATTCTTCTCTGGACATCAGTGAGGAGAGCACAGGTCCTCCACTACCCACGCCTTCCCTGCGCAGAAGACTCCCGCACAGTGAGAGGAGGAGGCGACTGGGAGTCAAGACAGCTTCTATGCTGGAAGAGGTTTAAGAAACGCCCACAGACAGATTCTGCTAGCGACTGAGACAGCCGCACGGAGATGGGCTGTGCAGTCAGAACGGTTTAACCAAGTCAATTAAGCCTAGAGAGGTGGCAGTGTATGCACGAGTAACTCATACCCATTACAGTTGAGTTATGCTTTCCCTTCGTTCTCAGGTTCTTCACAATGCAATCCAGCATTACAAATGCATTGATTCCTATTATCACACTCAAGATAACTCCTTGCTGATAGTCCTTCATAATCCTATGAACCAACGTTGCCAGTTTGAAGAGTCCTGGAATGTTGCGTTGCATTCTGACGTTGGATTCAGGTGAGAGGTTCTTCAGGCAATTCCTCCAAATAGCCCAGAAGCCATAGGTATGGAATACAGCATGAAAAGGAGAGGATGGTGATTCGCGATGAGAATGGCAAGTGCAAGCAAGTGTAAATGGGTGCACATTGCTGCAAAAAAACCCCAACCCAAACACTTCATTTTAAATATATGGAATAGGTGGTGAGGGACCTGGAATGAAGCATAGTGCAGAGTTTGATGAATATGTTGACCCAGTGGGTGGCAGCTGTGAAAAGGGCAAATTCCACATTAAGGAGCATGAGGAAAGGGATTGAAAATAAAGTTGCCAATGACATAAAGCCGTTATATGGTGTGACTACTCTTGGATCACAGTATTGTTCTGCTTAAAAGGTAAAGGGACCCCTGACCATTAGGTCCAGTCGTGACCGACTCTGGGGTTGCGGCGCTCATCTCGCTTTATTGGCTGAGGGAGCCAACGTACAGCTTCTGGGTCATGTGGCCAGCAGGACTAAGCTGCTTCTGGCGAACCAGAGCAGCGCACGGAAACGCCGCTTACCTTCCCGCTGGAGCGGTACCTATTTATCTATTTGCACTTTGACGTGCTTTTGAACTGCTAGGTTGGCAGGAGCAGGGACCCAGCAACGGGCGCTCACCCCGTCACGGGGGTTTGAACCGCCGACCTTCTGATCAGCAAGTCCTAGGCTCAGTGGTTTAACCCACAGCGCCACCCGTGTCCCCGCACCTCAAAAAGGGATATTGCAGAGTTGGAAAACATTCAGTATGGGGCAACCCAAATGATCAAGGAACAGATGCAACTCCCTGATGTGGAAAGGTTGCAGCATTTGGGGCTTTTTGCTCTTAAGAGTGAGAATTAATGTCCTTAACTGAAAGCAATGGTGGACAAGTGAGGAAGGAAGAGGATAGCTCAGTCTGCCCTGTGCAGATGCATGGCTGACCAGCTCCCATTGCCTATGCTAGCATCTCATGTTTACATACAGCACACATCTAGCTAGTAAGCAGTTGCACACTTGCACAGTGCTGACTGAAACTCCCAAAAGGTCAAGCATGCAAGTTCCCTTTCTGTCACCCCATAGCAGCCAGCAGTTTCCAGAGGTGAACCATTTCATCAGCTGTTGTGCAGATCTGATTTGCGTACTTGTTTTTTTTAATAATCCGCATTTTTTAATAATGCAGAAATATTTTTAAACATAAAATGCAATATAAACTGTTTAAGGGTTTTAATTCTTTCATATGAGAAGGCAAAGATTCTTGATCACTGTGTTTTCTTATCGATAATAGTAGAAATTCTTTTTCCCAGGAATTACCTGGAATTGGTGGCTGCTTCCATAGATGAATGGATAGTACGAGAAGAAGTAAAATATCAGGAAGAAAAAATGGCAAAAGAACTGGAAGCACTTAGGTTAGCTAAAGAGTTAGCAGAAAAAGCACCTGTTGAAGTCAAGTCCCCACCTACTGGCAAAAAGGGTGCTGCACAGAAGAAGTCCAAAAGTAAGTTGACTACATATGCCTACTCAGAGGTAAGTTCAGTGGGCCAGGTAAGCATGTGTAATAAGACTGCAGCCTTAGCCATGTTCTTATTCAGAAAACAACTTGCAATCCCTTGCAGCAAATTATATAAGCCAGCTCCATTTACCTGTGTTAGGGAATTGCCCACCCAAACGCCTTGTTTTGGGTGCCATAGAAGGCTTTGTTCAAGCCTACCTGCAGCAAGGTGGATCATTTTCAGAAGGGCCACAGCTGGGGGGGGGGGCGGGAAAGGATAAACCCTCTTGCTGCAATTAGGCTTGGGAATAAACCTTTGTTTGCTTGCAAAAGAAGGGTTTTCTCCGAGCCTAATTGTTTGGAGACAGTGGTTGACTTGGATATTGTAACTGGTGGGGGAGGGTTAACCATTCCATCCCCAGCTCCATTCTCCAAGAAACTCACCCATCCCCTCCAAATTTGGTTCTAAAATGGCTAAAGTCCTTTTTTCAAACCTCATAGCTAGTGAGATTGGAGTATGAGAGAGGGGTTGCTGTGTGATTTGTGAATGTGCAATTGCAGTATGCGGTGGATGGTGATATGAAGTGTCTTTTGCCCATAGCATGTGACCGATACGTTTCTTGCTGTTATTTCTGCATCTTGGGGGGTCTCCCTTTATTGACTCCTACCAGGGTTTACACACGAGCTCATTATTAAGAAAGAAGACATTTTTCTTTTAGAGCTCAAGAAAATTTGGCCCGTGATCCCCATGCTTTAATGTAGCTTACAAATAAATGTTGCCAAGTTAAAATTGACGTTCCTTTAAATGATTGTTTTCAGAGTATAAGGGAGCATATGAGATGATGGAAAGAGATAGAGTAATAGCCAGATTGCTTGTGCCAAATATGGGAATTTGAGCTCTACTTTTTAAGCTTTGGCGTTGCATTCGTTCTATCACTCTTTTAACGAATCTTTCTTGGTAGTTGGTGGTTGCTGTTGCAACATACTTTTGAAGATGCTTTATCTTTATCTCAATTCTCAAAGCTCCTACCAAAAGTAAAGTCGACGTTTCTCCAGAACCTGCAGTTGAGAAAGAAAAAAACATTTTTGTCAGAGATGACTCTCTCAAGGTAACAATAAAAAAGGAAAAGGAAAAGCCTAATCCCAAAATAATTTCATATGTTCCAAGTGTTTTTATACACCTGAGGGTGTTTTGGTTTTGTTCCTGTTTTTATTATGCGTGTTGTGTTTTTATCTTGTATAATTTTGCTGTGAAATGCCCTGAGCTCTTCGGATGAAGGGCAGTATACAAATTAAATAAATGCTTAAATAAATAAAACATACTTATGGCAACAACAGAAGCTGCAGAGTGATAATAGTAATGATTTTTTATTTATTTTTTTGTATAAGCTGTACACACACACTTTCAGTTTGTATTGAAAAGTTTTGTAAACAGATAATTACAGGGCTTTAAATAATATATTAAAATCACTTAAAATATTGACGTTTTTAAAGAGGAGGGAAGGTGGGTTAAACTAAAAGTAATCCAATAGTGACTCAAAAAAAGGTTGAAACGAAAAGTTTCCCATGCACTGCAAAGTGAAGACCATCATGTTAATTTAGGCCCTGAAGTCTTCATTGTTTGGACAGGCTTGGAAGGAAGAGCAGGAGCGGCTGTTAGAGGAAGAGCGGTTGAAAGAATTAAAAAAAGCCGAGAAGAAGGAGAAACCTGGCAAGAAAAAAGGCCAGAGCAAGGAGCAAGCAGCCTCCGATGAAGGAAAGGCATCCAAAAAGAAAACGAACAAAGAAAAAAAATCGCCGTCCAGATCACCAGAGTCGGCTAAATCACCAGACACTGAAGATCAGGCAAAGCTGGCCGGGCAAAGTAAACAAATTACCCCTCTGCAGCCACCCGTGAAAGAATATGAGGTGTGTTACTCCTATTAGGAAGATATTGCCTTTTTTCATAGGGTGCCTGTATATCTTGTCTCAAGCTTGAGCTTTTCTGCAGAGGCAAATTGTGCCTGAAGCAAATTTTACCATTCCTCAGTGTGCAGTTAATACGTTCCATGGGGTGCTTCTTTTAGTGATATACGCATCAACCCCAGTTCTGACATACTGTGCATCTTTTTAATGACCCTATAACGCCTTCTTTCCCAAACCAATTTCAATTATAAAGAAATAAATTGATGCAGGAAAAAACCACACACTTCATGAGTCACAAAATAGCGGTGGAGTTGTCTTGCTGATAGAGTATTCCAGTTTTCCTTGGCTGAAAACTTCTGTCTAATTATACCTTTTCCTGCAACTGTTCTGTCCTAGTTTCTTGGATACAATATGGCTGAGA
The DNA here is from genome assembly GCF_965112155.1 of Podarcis liolepis. Classification (NCBI taxonomy): domain Eukaryota; kingdom Metazoa; phylum Chordata; class Lepidosauria; order Squamata; family Lacertidae; genus Podarcis; species Podarcis liolepis. The sequence goes on from NC_139571.1 coordinate 41,782,189, forward strand.
ATCCCATTCAAGTTGCAGGGACTACCCGATATCTGTTCCCTACTGACGGAGGACAAATCCAGGCAGAAAGGATAACGTTTGAAAAAGGTGATTCTTTTGCACTTGGCATTTCTATGGGTTTCTAAACATGCATTTAGAATCAGTATTGATAGATGTTTCACTGTTGAAGTAATAATAGCGTAGTGTTGCGGTTAACAGACTAAGCTATGAATCAGGAGCTCCTGATTTGAATTTTGCATCTGTCAAGAATTCACTGAGTAGCCATTGGTGAGCCATCGTCCCCTCAGCCACTACGCAGCAGCGGAGAAGGCCGATCAGGCGCCTGGGGCGGCGCATGTGCCCTACGCCCAGGGGCGGGGCCAGCCGGGGCAGGACGCTCCACAGGGCCTCTGAGGAGTCTGTCTGCCTTCTCCCACTCTGCCGCCCTATAGCTGAGGGCGAGGCGGTGGGCAGACTGTTTGGGGCGTCCAAGCCACCGCGTCACTCCCAGGAGAGGCGTATGTCTCCCCCCCAAAAAAAATTATTATTCATTTTATAACACAAATAAAAAACACAAACAGAAAAGACAAACAATACAAACAAATTCTTGTCATATCCTTATTTTTCTAAACATTGTTAAGTGGGCTTCCCCAAGTCCCACCTACCTGATTTTCATTTTACTTCATCTTTAGCAGTTTACATATATCATAATTTCTAACCATCTGCCCCCCACACTTACTTTAATCATAAAAAACTTTACATTTTATCACTTATAAAATACACTCTCTTCTACTTCTAACACTACCACCTATATCCACTTCCAAAGCTATTCTAAGATTTAAATATTAACATTTTTTTTCAAATATTCCTTAAACTTCTTCCAATCTTCTTCCACCATCTCTTCTCTCTGGTCTCGGAGTCTCCTGGTCAGTTCGTCAAGTTCCATATAGTCCATCATCTTCATCTGCCATTCTTCGATAGTTGGTAAATCTTGTTTCTTCCAATTCTTTGCTAGCAATATTCTCGCAGCTGTTGCGGCATAGGAGAGACATATGCCTTGGGTTCACTTGGGCGCCCAGCATTTTATCATCCCCCACAGTGGTGACACCCAGGGCGGCCTGCTCCCACCACACCCCCTTCCTCTGCCCCTGCCACCCCCACCACCCCAGCATTTGTTAGAGTGTTAGAGATGGGAGACCAGGATTCAAATCTCACTCAGCCATGCAACTCACTGGGTGAGCACCAGTCAGCTGCTGTCTCCTAGTCTAACTTTACCTTACAGGGTGGTTGTGAGGATAACATGGGGAGAAGGAAAGCAATGTATGCCTCCTGGAGTTTGTTGGAAGAAAGGAGGAATATAAACACAATAAGCTCAACATCAAAAAAATGAAGATCATGGCCACTGGTCCCATCACCTCCTGGCAAACAGAAGGGGAAGAAATGGAGGCAGTGAGAGATTTTACTTTCTTGGGCTCCATGATCACTGCAGATGGTGACAGCAGCCACGGAATTAAAAGACGCCTGCTTCTTGGGAGAAAAGCAATTACAAACCTAGACAGCATCTTAAAAAATAGAGACATCACCTTGCCAACAAAGGTCAATATAGTTAAAGCTCTGGTTTTCCCAGTAGTGATGTATGGAAGTGAGAGCTGGACCATAAAGAAGGCTGATCGCCAAAGAATTGATGCTTTTGAATTCTGGTGCTGGAGGAGACTCTTGAGGGTCCCATGGACTGCAAGATGATCAAACCTCTCCATTCTGAAGGAAATCAGCCCTGAGTGCTCACTGGAAGGACACATCCTGAAGCTGAGGCTCCAATACTTTGGCCACCTCATGAGAAGAGAAGTCTCCCTGGAAAAGACCCTGATGTTGGGAAAGATGGAGGACACAAGGAGAAGGGGACGGCAGAGGACGAGATGGTGGGACAGTGTTCTCGAAGCTACCAGCATGAGTTTGACCAAACTGTGGGAGGTAGTGGAAGACAGGAGTGCCTGGCATGCTCTGGTCCAGGGGGTCACGAAGAGTCAGACACGACTAAACAACAACAAAACTTAGAGCATAATATATGTGATATGCTTTAGCATTCACTGATAATGAGGAGCACCATATTCTAAAATAAAACTCTGGACTAAGTTGATTAGAATCCTGGTTCTAAGGATATATTTCCTAAGCCTCAAGGAAAACATTTGATTGAAAGTTATGTTTTAAATGCTGCTTACATTTTACTTTTGTAAAATTGGAGAATGAATATTTTGCAGTCACATTTTAACATTTTAAATGTAATTAGAGAAGTTAATGTGGAAACAGCTCTATCTAACCTTGGGAACTAGTGCAAACCAGTTCAGCAAATACTCTAGCAATCTGTTTTATTTAATTTTGGCCTTATTCATTCTCTGGTACCAGAAACGCAAATCTTCGCCGACCATTTTAATTCTGTTTACTATTTTTCTTTCCTTTTCTCCTAGGGGCAACTTTGGTCAAAGTGAAGGTAATAAAGGACAACCACTGTTTCTTCATTCATATCGTAGACCCCCAGAAATGCGAACAAGAGAAAGAAACTAATGAAGAAAGAGGTGACTCCCCAGGTGAACAAGAGCCAGAGCCAGGTCAGTGTCTTAGCATCAGTTGTGTATAAATAAAATGATGTGAAAAGTATGATGAGTGTTATATCACTAAAGTTTCCCTAGAAAATTAGAAAGACCAAAGCTCTAAGAAATAACCAATGTTTGCTTGTGATTCGAGAACCCGCCCCCTTAGCTTGGGAATAAGAAAGACACATGGACGCAGTATTTTAGGTTAATGGGCTAGAAAAGGCCACAACTTTATTGATTACAGCATGTGAGAGGTATTGGCTTAGGCATTGGAATAACAGCAACGTTGACTCCACCCACTCAGGGAGGGGTGAGTCTGAAGGGGGGGTTAATCACCAGTAGGGGGAGCCTGCTGATGCAAATACAACTGTAAGCTCTCCCCTGATGTCACCGGGGGTCGTGCCATGGCCACCAGCCCCAGCAGAACATCGGACAGGATCCACGACCGCCAGATTCCTTTGATGGAATACTCATAAGTGAAGGGGTATGCGATGGCCACACCCTGCCCTTCCATACACCAACAACACGTTCCAATGCCTAACCGCCAATACCGGGAAAGTTGTGACAAATTGTTACGAGGTAGGAGAAAAACCAAGTGGCCGGTGCCAATTTGCCAATTTGGAAAAACTCCTACCAGGCCCCCTAGGCAACCAGGGCGACCAACCATAGGTCCATAGCAAGGTCAAGCATAAAAGGATGACTAGAGGGAAGGGTGGGTGGGTGACCCGATGAAAATCCGGCAATGAGGGAAGGAGCGGCCGCGGCCGCATTTGAGCGGCTAAACCACGCCCCCGGGCTTCCCACTGATAGGTGGACTGACTGGGGGGGCGTGTGCGGCAGCAGTGATGTCAAGCAGGGGCCGAAACGCCCCCTGCTACGCGCGGGAACAGTTCCCGATCACAACACCTCCCCTCCGTGAGGAGGAGAGGACTTCTCCTAGGGAGTTGGCCAAGGATTAATGTGACCGTAGAGTCAAAAAGGCTTAGCTACGCCTAAAGAGAGAAAGCAACTCATTTTAATATTAAAAACTGGTGTTGTCTTCTTTCACTTCTTCTTTAGACAAACCATTGAATCAATCGAAAGCTGTGAGCAAGTTTGGATCATTTTCTGCAACCTTAGAAAATGAAATCCATCTCTCCTTTAGCTGCTATGGAGCATCAGGAAAAGCAGAAGGTAAAACAAGCAAAATGAAGAAATTTATCAAATCATTTTCTAAGATCTTTGTCATATCTGTTTAATTCTCGTGCTGCTGCCCTCTGGACCTCTTATGGAAGAGGCACACAAAAAGGGGCCTCAGCTGTTGATCACAGGGTCTGGGTCAGTTCTTATGGGGAGCGGTGGTCCTTGAGGCATTTAAGGCTTTATGGGTCAAAACCTTGTGTCTCTGGCACTTACAACCTCGCCAGAATTGAGTCCTCAGCTGTGGCCTGTCTTAGAGCTTGGCCCAAGGCCTAACCCATAAATTCAGATTGTAACCAGTGACGCAGAACAAGAGCACATCATCTCCATGTGGCCTTAGGTACCCAGTTGTACTTCAACTTTCTTCTTTTGTCTTTAAACAAACATTTTGAAAAATAATATTTTCCCAAAGTTTGCCTAAATACACGAGAAATTTACATGTCTGTGATATTCTTCTATTTCATATAAACCATTTTGTTCCCCTGCAGAAGAAAGTGATCCCAATTTAGCGGCCATTTTGACTATCCCTTCTGTAAATGTGCCCACTTCCGCTCTGGTTACTTCACCTGTTTCTACTCCGGCTACTACAACTACAACTACAGGAAAGACTAAGCCTTCTAAAGAAAAATCAGGCAAAAACTTACCATCTGCCAAAATGAGCTCCCGTCTCACAGTGACTGGCTCTCCAGATGACTCTTCAAAGCAAGATGAGAAAAAGGTGTTGCTATATTTCCTACTAAGTATGGTTCCTGAGCCCTGAGGGAATGTATATCATTGCCCTAGTACACTGAGTGGTAAAGGTAAGGTAAAGGACCCCTGGATGGTTAAGTCCATTCAAAGGCGACTATGGGGTTGTGGCGCTTATCTCGTTTTCAGGCCAAGGGAGCCGGTGTTTGTCCACAGACAGCTTTCCGGGTCATGTGGCCAGCATGACTAAACCGCTACTGGCACATGGAGGATGCGGGTGGTGCTGTGGTGTAAACCACTGAGCCTCTTGGGCTTGCCAATTGGAAGGTTGGCAGTTCGACTCACCACAACAGAGTGAGCTCCCGTTGCTCTTGTCCCAGCTCCTGCCAACCTAGCAGTTTGAAAGCATGCCCGTGCAAGTAGATAAATAGGTACTGCTGTGGCAGGAAGGTAAACGGTGTTTCCGTGCTCTCTGGTTTCCGTCATGGTGTCCCGTTGTGCCAGAAGTGGTTTAGTCATGCTGGCCACATGACCCAGAAAGCTGTCTGTGGACAAACACTGGCTCCCTCGGCCTGAAAGCAAGTTGAGTGCTGCAACCCCATAGTTGCCTTTGACTGGGCTTAACCGTCCAGGGGTCCTTTACCTTTTAAAAATAGTTTTAGAAATGCTATTTTCTGTGTCTCTTTCATTCTCTAGGTAGATGTAGAAGAGTTGATCCAAACGCCACCTATTCCAGATATCCGTGTTTTCAATAGTTTGAATGTGTCCTGTCCCAATGGATTGGTACTAACCTTTCTTGGCCAAAAATTCACAGGTTAGTGCTGATCCTTGTTACGTGAGCACAACGTTCTTTTGCAAAAGTATTCATTTTGAAGGCATTCTGAATCCAGGTGGAGAAGGGTGGGAACTGAGGGCTGATGTCTGCTGCCATATAATGCCATGATGGAGCTGGTTGGAAGGGAAGTGTTGCAGATAGTTGCTGTGTATTGTTCTCCAACATCTGCTGCAACTGCATGAGAAGCGAGGGTGGAGGTGGGGGTAGAAGCAGATGTGGTAACAATAATGACATGAGGTTGGTGGGACTGCTGAATGGTATGACATATAGGTATGAAGAGAGTGCTCTGTTTTCAGCCTGAACAATCTTTTAGGGCTGTAGGCCAGGGGTGGGTGGGGCCAGGGGGAAGTGGGTGGAGCAATGGGTATGACCCTTACCTTTGTACGATAGGTAGGAATGGAAAGATCTGTCAAGTTTTGTTGTCCCCAGTTTCTCATTTTCCCATTTTAAAATTAAATTATCCACATTTTGTAGCCATTGGCAGGTGGTTGTTGTTTTTAATCCATCACCGTTTTAGTGCAAAATTCTCCTAATAAACACATTTTAAATGCAGTTTTGACTAATGTACTGATACTTTTAGTGCCAAAATAAATATGACTGCAGCAATTGTGCGTATTTAAACACAAAATGCCCTGATCATGTAGACAGAGGTGACAAGTGTCTGATTTTTGAAAGAGGTGCGTAGATAAGGAGCGCAGAACTCTCTTCCACCAGTGAGTAGACTTCTTATGGCTGGGGTTGGGAGGATGTGATCTGCAACTACAGAGAGGGTTTTTGCACTGTCCCCCATATGTCCATTTTTGCTATTAATCTTATATTCCCCTCACTTTTCTACATGATTTTTGTGGTTCCATGTTTAAATAAGTAGAACTCCTGCCATCCATATAGAATGGCTCTCAATCTAAATTAGGCGTAACATCTGGGCAATATCTATCTTGAAGTCATTCATTTGCCACCCTGATATTTTGGCATATATTAGTTAGCTCCATAGTTTGCAGTTGCTAATAATTATTACCTGCTAAGAGGCATCATGTTTTGACCCGTGAAAGGTGAAGAAATGGGAAACAAGGCCAAGAGTGAAGATGAAGGAAGCAAAGTAGACGAAGCAGCTAAATTGGACGAGGGCAAAATGGATGAAATGAAGACACCGGAAGCCAAAGAAGAGCAAGTGAAGGCCCATGAAACCATAGCAAGCAAGACCAAAGGAAATGAAGACAAGGCAGACGAAGTCAAGCCCCTTGATGAATCTGTGGCAGATGATGCCTTAAAGGATGAGGCCAACGAAGGCAAGGCTGAAACAGAGGAGGACCCTGCGAACAAAGCCAGGGAACCTATTTTTGAGATATTTACTAGGCAGAGTTATCCCCAAAGGGTGAAGCACTCACAGCTGCAAAAAGCGGTGAAGAACCCAATAGATCAGGAAGTGTCTAGAGTTACTACGAGACAAGGAACTGTCATAAAGTACATGCTGGATGGATCCACTCAGGTATGCTAACAAAATTCATTTGGCATTGGCTAAGATTCAGTTTTATTGTTTATTTCCTGAAGTGATGGTTACCGCAGCACAAAATCCCCCTTCTTCATTTCCCATCGGCTGTACATATTTCAATCCCTGCTTAGACTTTTATTTAACTATAACATATTCCCAAAATGCCAAGTAGAGTTACTTTTCGCTTTGTCAGCCCACAAAAAGCATTAGTTATAAATCAGTATTCCACAAATACAACTTATACCTCCTGCAGTTTTACGTGCCCAAAAGTCTGGCTGGTGATGGTAAATAAGAAAACCTCCTCAGCTGCAACATTCTGAGTTCTTTCTCTCTCTGCTCATGTGGGTACAAGTGAGTCAGGGCGCTTAGCAAATGTTCCTAGCCTTTAGGTCATTTCTTAATTCAAAATATAGCCCCTGTTAACAGTTACTTTCAGCCAGGGGTCTGTTGATATTGTATTTCTCTATATCAGTGTTTTCCCACCTCCCAAAAAATCTTCCTGAGCTAGTTCCTCATTTATGCCACCCATATTTGAGCATTTTAGGCTGTAATCCTATTACCTGTGAGTAAGTCCCATTGGGGATGCGGGTGGCGCTGTGGGTTAAACCACAGAGCCTAGGACTTGCCGATCAGAAGGTTGGTGGTTCGAATCCCCATGACGGGGTGAGCTTCCGTTGCTCTGTCCCTGCTCCTGCCAACCTAGCAGTTCGAAAGCACGTCAGAGTGCAAGTAGATAAATAGGTACCGCTCCGGCGGGAAGGTAAACGGTGTTTCCGTGCGCTGCTCTGCTTCTCCAGAACCAGAGGCTTAGTCATGCTGGCCACATGACCCGGAAGCTGTACGCCGGCTCCCTCGGCCAATAAAGCAGGATGCGTGCCACAACCCCAGAGTCGGCCACGACTGGACCTAACGGGCAGGGGTCCCTTTACCTTTACCTTTAAGTCCCACTGAGTTCATTGAGGCTTATTTCGGATTGCCCTGATAGTTCTATTTGCTGAGTGTAAATGTCATTGACTGTAAGGATTTTAAGACTGTTTTTTTTCTTCCCTAGATACTGTTTGCTGATGGCACAGTGATCAGAAGCCCTGATTCTGGTCCTGTCTTACCACCTCCACCTCCTGCAAGTACACCACATACAGAGGCCACGCCTCCTCCTGATACAAGCACCAAGAAATCTAGTAGGTGGTCAGGGGGCTGAGTAATCCGAAACTTTTATTGCCTGATTCACGTTTTATGTTCCCACATACTTTACCATTTGGTCTGATATCAAGATGGCAATCACAATTCAAAATGGTGTAAATCTCGCCCTTCTTTTTTTAAGCATGACTATGAGACAAATGTTGCACTCACTCTGTAGGCCTTTAGGTAAATAGAGACTCTTTGCTCTCTAAGAGTGTGTGAATGAATCGATTGCTGCTCGCATTTATCCAAGGACATTCATACATCGGGAGTGTAAAGTATAGCTCTGTATTCTCTATCTCACTTTTCTGTACAACAAACCACTCTTTCATTTAGGTGTTGGATATAAGAAGTGGTAAATGAAAGTATAAACATGCATCCGAAACCAGGAAGATCAAGTATTTTTAAAAATATTGGAGTAAATTTTTAATTTATTTAAAAGACCACTGTAAACAGTTAAAATCACTGGCAGGGATGTAATGACACTTGTAATATGGAATTAACTATGGTAACTATGGACATACAACAGATGGACAATGGTAAAAGATGCAGTAAATTTAATCTTAAATATGGAACCCAGGGAGGGAGGGAAGGAGGTCTGAAGGTTGAAAAGAACCTTTTATTTTAATGTTTGAAATGGTTAAAGTTAAAATATATAAAATTGTGAAAAACCAATTAAAAAATGAAAGTATCAGCATGCGTTTAGACAATGCATGCTTTTTTCTTCTAAGGAAACTATTTCTGTTCCTCTTAGGAGGGTGGTTTGGATTTTAATGTAGAGTGGGCATATATTTAATCTAGATATACACTTGTAACAACAGATGATATTGAAAGGCTGAGCTTTAATCTTTGGCAAGTGGAAGGACAGGGAAAGCCCATGCCTTAAGACCCCTTGCAAGCCTATCTCTTGCAAGTCAGTAGGGTCTCTTGAAACCTCAAGTTAAAAATGTTGAGTTAGCAGCTGACTGAAAAAGATCATCGTGAGCATGTTCCTTAGGAGCAGCCTCAGCATTCATCTCTCTGTTCTTGGGACTAGCTGTGGTATAGAGAAGACCAGTTCTGTTCTCAGACAAGGTCAGCCCAAGAGCAGCAAGGAAGAAATAATAATAATAATCATCATCATCATCTTTATTGCGGTCCAACGACCCATAAAATGGATTCAGAATAAAATACAGATTCGTACAGACAACCCCCCAGGGAAGAAAGACCGAAATGTTAATTGTTTAGTCATGGGTATGCTGATATTTGATTTGTATAACTACTGAAAGAAACTTTGCCATGGCCACTGTGATATTATTGGACTTGTTGTCCAGAAGATATTTGGTAGAGTAGGCTTCAGATTGACCCGGCCAATTTGCCAATAGTGGTTTAATCAATAGTTCCCTAGCTTGATCATATTGTCCACAATGCAATAAAACATGCCTCGTACCGTCGACATCCTGAGAGCATGCACACATCCTATTTTGATAAGGGATGCCTCTCAGTCTGCCATCCAGCACTTCTGAGGGGAATACATTTAATCTGGCTTCGGTGAAAAGACACCAATATGTTGGTACAGACAAATTTCGAAGCTATGCAGGTGTCTGAAAATTGAACCCACAGTGAATTCCTAATGCTAATGGGAAGAAATAAGTCTTCCAAACTTCAGGGTTCCTGCCTGTCATTCTGTGTAGGATTTTTTTCCGTCAGGGGAGAAATAAATTTTGACCCCACAGAAGGTTGTGGTGGTGGCAGCAGCGATGATGATGATGATATAGTGCTGTTAGTGTATTTAAGTGATCCTGATTTTTCTTCTTCTTCTCTAGGAAAAGGTACGAAGGGTGCTCCGGCACTAAAAGTTGAAGCAGCTGAAGTCGCTGCTCAGGATCACCTGTTGGATATGGAACAATCCCCAGATGCCCTGGCAGGCACCTGGATCACCACCACCCCATTAGGCATTCAAATAGGCACCAAGGGCTCAGAGAGGCTGGACCTGAAGCCACTGCTGGCCTACCAGGCCACCGACCCAGTTACTGGAACGGTAATACTGTGTTTGGAATCTCCCATGGCATTCTCATACCTCCAAGTGGCACAGTGATCACATGCTACTTTTGTTTCTCTGTACAGTGGTGCCTCGCAAGACGAAAAGAATCCGTTCCACGAGTCTCTTCGTCTTGCGGTTTTTTCATCTTGCGAAGCAAGCCCATTAGCGGATTAGCGGATTAGCGCTATTAGCGGCTTAGCGGGCTTAGCGGATCAGCTGTTAAGCAGCTTAGCGGATCAGCTGATAAGCGGTTTAGCGGATCAGCTGTTAAGCGGCTTAGCGGCTTAGGATCAGCTGATAAGCGGCTTAGCGGCTTGGGAAAAAGGGGGGGGAGGGAAAAAACCCCGCAGGAACTCGCAAGACATTTTCGTCTTGCGAAGCAAGCCCATAGGAAATTTGTTTTGCGAAGCACCTCCAAAACGGAAAACCCTTTCGTCTAGCGGGTTTTCCGTCTTGCGAGGCATTCGTCTTGCGGGGCACCACTGTAGTTCTTTCATAGTAAAGCATGCAAAGATACTACGTTCATTTAATAAAAGGGTGTGAGGAGCAAGCATGCACCTCCCAAATATGTAATGCAGTCATTCTTCGGAAGTCGAACGGAATCCGTTCCGGAAGTCCGTTCGACTTCCAAAACGTTCGGAAACCAAAGCGTGGTTTCTGACTGGCTGTGGGAAGCTCCTGCAGCCAATTGGAAGCCCCGTCGGACGTTCGGCTTCCAAAAAAAAGTTTGCAAAGCGGAACACTCATTTCCACGTTTGTGGCGTTTGGGAGCCAAAATGTTCTAGAACTAAGCTGTTTGAAAACCAAGATACGACTGTAAAATGTTCTGATTTCATGTTCAGGATCAATCCACCGATAAAACTCCAGTATTCTTCTATTGGCACGTAAAGGGTTTAGGGGAAGTGTAGTACCTCTGGTGGGAGACCTGTTGCATTCTTTCTTGGGTAGTTTGTCCTCCTTTGGTCCCCCCACTCTGCACTCAGCTCTCTCCTGTGGCTCCTAGAAGCTGTCAGCATGTGATAGCGGCCACACCCTGGAAATGATTTTGACTGGTCCGCTAAACCTGGCGAGGGCAACCGATGGGTCTCAAACCCTCAGTGACTTAAAAACTTCCCCTGTATGCGAAGACAGGCTCTTGCAGATTGAGCAGATGAGGCTAATAGTGGCTCCAATGGTCAAGAAGGCAGTTTCTGCCCCTGCTGCAGAGGGAAGTGGGGGGCAGATGGGGCTCGTCAACCTGGGAAGGGAGCCCATCTAGGAGAAGGAAAACTCTGATCCTAAACCTCTGCTGCCTTGCGAGATATCTTCAGAAGAAGGAAAGTCTAAGGCTAAACCAGGGGTCAGCAAACTTTTTCAGAAGGGGGCCAGTTTACTGTCCCTCAGACCTTGTGGGGGGGCCGGACTATATTTGGGGGGGGGGGGAATGAACGAATTCCTATGCCCCACAAATAACCCAGAGATGTATTTTAAATAAAAGGACACATTCTGCTCATGTAAAAACATGCTGATTCCCAGACCGTCCACGGGCCGGATTTAGAAAGTGATTGGGCCGGATCCGGCCCCCGGGCCTTAGTTTGCCTACCCATGGAGTAAAACGAGCCCAATCGCCTTCTAAATCCAGCCTGCAGAACGTCCGGGAATCAGCGTGTTTTTACATGAGTAGAATGTGCCCTTTTATTTAAAATGCTTCTCTGGGTTATTTGTGGGACATAGGAATTCGTTCATTCCCCCCCCCCAAAAAAAAAAATAGTCTGGCCCCCTGCTGAAAAAGTTTGCTGACCCCTGGAGTAAACCCTATACATATCCAGAGTGGAGACCCTATGATGGTTGGATGGTGCCTGATATGCCTCCTTCCGGCAATTCCTGCAACCAAGCTAGAGCCAAACGTATTGCTCTGGACCCCATCATTGAGGCCAAGAGGGGGTCCTTATTGCCTGGGCAGACCAGGACCTCCATGCACCCTGGCCAGGCTTGTGCCCCAGGGGGGTCACTTCAGTGCTGCTGGTGTAGAATTTGACTTCACCCCAGTGGCACCGTCAATTGCCTCTTGGGAAAGATGGATGCCAACAACAAATCTTCTATTTCTCCAGGTAATGACCATAAGGGAAGATATGGTCGTTGTGGTGGAGAAGAGCGATGGTTCCAGAATAGTAGATCATGCTGATGGCACCAGAATAACCACTTTCTTCCAAGAGTGTGTTGAAATGGTTGAGTCCGCTGACAGTGAAGGAGCAGGTATGTGCATGGTTCTCGTATAATCCTTTCTCATTGCAAAAAAAACAAAGGTGGGACCGTTTAAATTCCTGTGTTTTCAGTTGGCCTTAACATATTACAGTACTTTATCATTTCCGCAAGGAGAAATTCATTTACATCAATTGTAAAAGCTATTTTGAATAATTACATTCAGCTGATTTTAGTTCCAGTTACAGATAGGTAGCCGTGTTGGTCTGCCATAGTCAAAATAAAAAAATTCCTTCCAGTAGCACCTTAAAGACCAACTAAGTTAGTTCTTGGTATGAGCTTTCGTGTGCATGTGTGTATCTGAAGAAGTGTGCATGCACACGAAAGCTCATACCAAGAACTAACTTAGTTGGTCTTTAAGGTGCTACTGGAAGGAATTTTTTTATTCTGATTTTAGTTATTCATCTTCTGAATCCTGGTGATGGACCAGAGACAAGAAAGGTGGCCTGTGTTTTTGTTCTCAAAGATTAAACAGATTGAGAGTTGCAGTATAGCTGCTGCTGCTGATGGTGACGGCTGTCCTCAATCTGCTCACTTGTGACAGTTATTGTGATGATCAGAGAACAAAGTTATATTTGCCACAAGCAGAATCTTCCATCTTACCTAGGGAAGCCTGAAGAACCTCATCCTTGATATAGCAAGATGGAGGCATTTAGATGATTTCTTACCAACATACAGACCTTTTGCACCAAGAATGGTGGTTAAATAAGCAGTTGCTCTCAGTCAGGTGTTGCTGATTGCTGGTAATGCATCAGATAATACTTTTGAATCCTGAACAGAATTTAATTTATTCTTTCGTCCTGCCCAATGCATTGAATTCTGGTATTCTCTTAAAGCAGGGAGAGATTCATCATGCAATGAGCTACGTCCAAAATCCTGAAAGGTGCCAACATATCAGGGCAGAATGAGCAGAACGAGATGGTTGAAACAGCTACTGCTGTGTATAGAAACCAAATTTATTGAAGTGTATTTGTCAGAAAGTATTCAATTGGCAGAAAGTGTTATAAATCTGAGCTCCAAGGATACGATGGCAAGTTTAATAGTAAATGACAAGAGTTTTGAAGCCATCCTTGTGAGAAATAACATTGTTCTGCCACTCATCTTAGGCTTTGTCACAGTTCACAGTATAAATGCTCTTCTGAAGTTTGTTGACCTGGTTTCATTCCTAGACACCGAGCCCCAAACCATCACAAGGAAAGTAAAATGCATGCGTGTAGAAAATCCAGACTTTGCAACGATCATAACAAATTGTGAGGACAGTACATGTTGTGCCATCTTTGCTGATGGAACTTCGATTATATCAAAGCCTGAAGGAACATACCAAGTGAGTCTACAATTAAAAATGTATCCTATTATTATTATTATTATTATTTATTTTTATTAAATTTCTACATCACCACTTACCTGCTGCCTTGTGGAACTTCTTCAGGAGAGGAAAGGGCTAAGGTGTAAACCCTACACAAATCGGGAGTGGCATCCTTAAGGTGGTTGGATGCTGCCTTGTGCGCCTCTTCCTGGCAACTCTTGCAGCCGAGCCTTTCTCCTTTTTGATCTACCGGTGATTCTGGATCACAGCTAGGATTGTCTTCAGAATCCCTTGATGCTCTTGCTCTCATTCTGAAAAGATATCTATCCATATTCTGCGAATAAAAATTATTTTTATACTATACTGTACTATACTATACTGAAATGTTTCAGTGTTTGTCCTTGAATCTTCGTGCCGCACTTGCCACCCTCTCTTGCCACACCATTGTGGCACACCCTTTGAGAACCACCAGTCTAACTCCTTGAGTTACGATGTCCATTTTGTGCCCCATTATTTCCCAAGCCCCAGATTTCCAGTTATGCTAAGTTTTATATGAAATTGATGAATGCGAGTATTCTAAAACAGCTCTATTGTTAGAACACACATTTGTGAACTGTTATTCCCGAGAGTGAAAATGTTAACAAATGGCAAGCAGGAAGAGGTACATGAAAAGTTGTTGTTGTTGTTTAGTCGTCTTAATCGTGTTCGACTCTCCATGACCCCATGAACCAGAGCATGCCTTGGAAACTCCCACTTTCTTCTCAAAGCTTCTCCTTTTTTATGTCCATGGAGTTTTCTTGGAAAAATACTGGAGTGGATTGCCAGTTCCTTCTCCAACATGAAAAGTAATTAAGCATAAAGGGATGGACTGCAATCCATTTTCAAACTAATTCATCCTGCATTTCCATGGCACTTACATTGATTAGTAAATTTATGGGTGGCTGAATCTCCTCCTTTATTATCGTGGTAGATACTGCCCATGAACAAAGGCTGCCTCTTCGTCGATGAAAACTGTTGTGCAGTTTACTCTCCAGAGGCATTTGAAAAAAGTGGAAGTGATCTTGTATCCAATTTTGAGGATCAGCAGGCAGGGAAATACTTTATGAAACACAACTCCAGTATTGCCTGTGAGGTGACAGACCAGGCAGGAAACATTTTTAAGGTAAAATACTACAGTTTGTTCTGCAGTTCATTGTGTGGATTTGTTTTATGAGGTTTGCTTTTAAATTGGGTTGTAATTATTTAAAATATATATAGTCAATCATTTGGCTTTTAATTTATTAAGATAAATTTAAAGAGCCTTCAGCTAGTGTGCTTCCAGCTCCTCTTCTGACATGACTCTGAGAAGTTGAACATTGGAAGCGCTTTCTTCTCTTTTCACCTAACTTTGCACTTTGTTGAAAGCCAGAAATACTGGTCAGTGCCAACTATGGTTTATGTTTGTGTGTTTGTTTGTTTTTTAAGCCAATCTGCTTTATGTGCATTTTAAAAAGTGCATCGTACACATGGATCGGAACACAACACAGTTAACGAAACATAGTTGGAGATACTTTAGGATAAAACTGTCCAGACTTCATGAGGTACGAAGATGGCTCTTAGGACCTACGGTGATGTCATTTTATGGCGTCACTCAAAAATCTTGCCACATTCTCCACAACGCCATTACTACAATTGTTGAGCAGATGAGAAGTGCAGCTGGCATGAACAGATTCCCTCTGTTAAAGAAGAAACGGGTGATAGCCAGAGCTAGAGTATCCTCTCCGTTAAGTGCAAGCTTACAATGGTATTTCCAGGAAGTGTTGTATTGGAAGTGGACACCTAGGTCAGGGGTCAGCAAACTTTTTCAGCAGGGGGCCGGTCCACTGTCCCTTAGACCTTGTGGGGGGCTGGACTATATTTTTTGCAGGGGATGAACGAATTCCTGTGCCCCACAAATAACCCAGAGATGCATTTTAAATAAAAGCACACATTCTACTCATGTAAAAACATGCTGATTCTCAGACCATCCGCGGGCCGGATTGAGAAGGCAGTTGGGCCAGATCCGGCCCCCGGGCCTTAGTTTGCCTACCCATGACCTAGGTATTTAAAGTTTTTAACCTGTTCCAACGGGTTTCCACTGATCTCCCACCTATGAGGCTCCCAAGATCTTGAGAAAACAATCACTTTAGATTTTGCGACGTTCCGTGGTTTATGTACAGTATTTATGTATTTCTTCTAGATATGTGGGATTATATGCACGAGTAAAGAGAATTTGTATGTTTTTAATTTCTTACATTTGTGTTCCTTCTATCCCTTTTTTCTAGGAAAGCATTCATGATAATCTTGTCCCACCTTTCCCAGTGTTATCCTCACAATAATTCCTGTTATGCTGCCTGTGACTAGTCTTAGGTTTACACAGGAGGCTTCGTGGTTGAGCTGAGATTTGATGCCTTCATCTCTGTTATCAAAAGCCAGTGTTGGCCATAACACTGGCTTGGCCTATGGCAAGGAGCCACAGTGAAGTGGTTATGTGAGAAGGGTGGCATTAGAACAAGA
Organism: Podarcis liolepis; assembly: GCF_965112155.1. Taxonomy (NCBI): domain Eukaryota; kingdom Metazoa; phylum Chordata; class Lepidosauria; order Squamata; family Lacertidae; genus Podarcis; species Podarcis liolepis. Next base: position 41,798,233 of record NC_139571.1, read on the forward strand.
GGGGAGTCCTCGTGGGGAGATGCTTGAATCATGTTGGTTTTGGTGTCACGTGTAATGGAACACACAACTCCGGGAACAGGCTGATCAGGCAGAAGTGTGTAGACACACACATTACACCACAGCTAGCTAGGGACATTTGGGGAAGGAGAAGGTCTCCTGGGAATGCACTGCAAGGCCAGCTCTGCTCCCTCTCTGTTTGCATTTTATACTTCTTTTTTAGGGCTCCTGTATAAGCCATGCCAGTGGCGCTGTGGATTAAACCACAGAGCCTAGGACTTGCTGATCAGAAGGTCAGCGGTTCAAATCCCCGTGATGGGGTGAGCTCCTGTTGCTCGGTCCCAGCTCCTGCCCACCTAGCAGTTCGAAAGCACGTCAAAGTGCAAGTAGATAAATAGGTACCACTCCGGTGGGAAGGTAAACGGCATTTCCGTGCGCTGCTCTGCTTTGCCAGAAGCAGCTAAGTCATGCTGGCCACATGACCCGGAAGCTGTACGCCGGCTCCCTCGGCCAATTAAGCGAGATGAGCGCCTCAACCCCAGAGCCGGCCACGACTGGACCTAGTGGTCAGGGGTCCCTTTACCTTTTAATAAGCCATGCCAGATTATCTGGTGAAAGCGAGAGAAAGATGAGAATGATGTCACCACTTCAGATGAAGCAATTAGAGGCTTTAAAGCAGAGTTGAGCAAAATGTTCATGAAAACATATGTTCAGCAGATGTCCCCCGCCTCTTTCTTTCTTTCTTTCTTTCTTCCTTCCTTCCTTCCTTCCTTCCTTCCTTCCTTCCTTTCTTCCTTTCTTCCTTCCTTTCTCCCCTTCTCTCTCTACATTGGTTTTGTGCAACTGGTCTCAGTTGAACACTTTTGCCCCCATTTGAAGACCATCCCAAAATATCACCCAAGGGGTGATGGGGGGGGGGGCTTAAAGCATTACGGAAGTGTTTGAAAAACGCCGTCATTGCCCTTCAACTTAGTCTTCTTTTCATTAAATGATCCCATCCCTTTAAATTTAAATAGATGATTGTATCAGGTGAGGCTTCCAAGGAAGAGACGAGACTTGAATACAATGGAATAGGTAATTCCTCCCTACAGATTCAGGTGGAAATAACCTCTGTATACATAATGCCAAAGATGTGAGTGCCCAGAACTATAGCTATGGCCAAGTGACTTTGCTTTTTATTGCAGGTCATGGCTGATGGCTGCACCTCTGAATTCATTGCTAATATCGATGCTGATGGAAAGGAATCAGAGATCACAGACATTAAATTGCCAATCGTATATGGGGAACATGCACCCAGGTAGGAAATCAATAAATGCTGCCCATTATGTCGTTTATAGGGCCAGCTGCCATATTTTAACCAGTGCTTTTTTTTTTTTTTTTTTGGTCTTTTGGATAAATGGCCTATTTACACATATATGCAACCTGAGCCAACGATTTTAACTATTGCTTGATGTTTCCTTGGTTCTCTTTTATTTCTCACCATATCTGCCCCTCCTTCGTTGTTCTACATTGCAATGATCCAAGGTTTCTTTAAAAGCAATGCATATGAAGTGACTGAGTCAATGGTTTGGAGGGAAATTTATAGTAGCCCAGTTTTGACTTTTCATTCATTCTTCTACTGTTCTGGTTTTGTTCGTTATGTGCTTTGCTTGAACTTGAACTGACCAGATGTGTGGGGTTGATGATTTAGATTCTTCATTGTGTATGCTGACGGCTCAGGGACTGAACTCCTCCGTACCAGGGATGCAGAGGGATACCTGACCGATGCGTATGGTGATCCAGTTACAGCAGTTATACAAGAGCCAATACAAGAATGCCCAGGTAGGAGCACAATCCTCCATTCAGATCAGTCTTGTTTTGATGACGGCGATGGTGATGATGATAAACTTAATATTTATACCCTGCCTATCTGGCTGGGTTTCCCCAGCCACTCTGGGCAGTCCCAACTGAATATTAAAAACATGATAAAACATCAAGCATAAAAAACTTCCCTTAACAGGATTGCTTTCAAGTGTCTTCTAAAAGCCCAGATAGTTGTTTATTTCCTTGACATCTGATGGGAGGGCATTCCACAGGGTGGGCGCCACTACCGAGAAGTCCCTCAACCTGGTTCCCTGTAACCTCACTTTTCGCTAAGTACCTCCCATGTGACCAGTATTAGCCAATGACATGAAAACTACCGGAGAACTCTTTAGAATTCAGTTACCAACCAATCAAATTTAACCACATAGTAATGTATACAAGCATTTACAATTTCAGTGAATTAAATTACTATACTTAACAATTTCCCCACAATCAGTTGGCTATTTGGGGGGGGGGGGGCACATCCTACCACACAATTTCAGACATCCAAAGAACAGCATTCTGTTCCTGGGAAAGTCTAATTTCCCCATGTGTATCATCTATTTCTTATTGTGAATGTGGCAAAGCAAAACTTTTCATCACAGCCATTTCTTGCTATCTTGCGGGTTTTTTGTCTAGACTTACATCATTGTTGTAATAATAATAATAATTTTATTATTTATACCCCGCCAATCTGGCTGGGTTTCCCCAGCTACTCTGGACAGCTTACAAATATCTAAAAACAAAATAAAGTGACTACCTACCTGAATCTTTTCAGAGATAGAATGACTAGTGATTTTCTCTGGTTTTCCTATTTGTCTTTCAAACCAGGAATCCTAAGCATTACCGTGCTTCGCCCTTTGAGTGAAGCGTCTCGATGGGTGATGAAGAGAGATTCGTCCACTATCCCTTATAATCTCCAGTCAAGGGCCTGGGAAGATTTCCCTCCAGTTGAGGTATGCAGCGTTCAGAATTGCTTCTTTCAGTACTTGATTGTGATATGACAGCACTGATCTGGCAGGCCAATTTAAAAAAAAAAAAGTTCATCTGAAGAATTCACAGTGATTTATTGAGGGCAGGAGTTCCTGGACTGGCTCCATGTACAGTGGTACCTCGGATTACAAACACTTCGGGTTACAGACTTCGCTAACCCAGAAGTAGTACCTCGGGTTAAGAACTTTGCTTCAGGATGAGAACAGAAATCGTGCTCCGGCGGCGCGACAGCAGCAGGAGGCCCCATTAGCTAAAGTGGTGCTTCAGATTAAGAACAGTTTCAGGTTAAGAACATACTTCCAGAACGAATTAAGTTCGTAACCAGAGGTACCACTGTACTGTTTCTCCTCCTGTCATTGACGCACCACAGAAAAGGCCTGTTCTCGTGTTGCCATCCTCCAGACTCCTTGTGGGAGGCCTCAGATGATGACCACAGAGTCTGGGCTGCTTCATATGAGGAGAGGCATATGATTATAAATAGCAACATAATCCAAGGTTCAAAAGCAATAATCATTCAGGCTTTTATGTTTATTACCCTAATACATAGTTCATATGATGATGATGATGATAAATTAATGAAGAAGAAAAATAATTTATACCCCACCCATGTGGCTGGATTTCCCCAGCCACTCTGGGCAGCTTCCAACAGAATATTAAACAGAGTAAGTGATGGGATGGCATTTCACAGGGTGGGTGCCACTACCAAGAAGGCCCTCTGCCTGGTTCCCTGTAACTTGGCTTCTCGCAGTGAGGGAACCTCCAGAAGGCCCTCGGAGCTGGACCTCAGTGTCCGGGCAGAACGATGGGGGTGGAGATGCTCCTTCAGGAATACTGGACTGAGGCCGTTTAGGGCTTTAAAGGTCAGCACCAACACTTTGATTAGTGGTTGGAAACGTACTGGGAGCCAACGTAGATCTTTCAGGACAGGTGTTATATGATAGCAAGCTTTCTGATGCAACTGGCTGAAAGCAGATTTTCTGATAGGTTGATCCAGAAGACATTGCCTAGAAGAAAGTCCCACTAAAATGCATGACAAGTAAAATCTCGATTTTCTCTTTGTCATTTGGATTCAGAGAAAGACTCCAGGCCCTCCATTTGGAATGAATGCTTGGAAAGGCCTGTGCATAGAATTCAAGCAGTTAGCAGGTTCTCCTGCACCTATACAGAAATGTCCAAACGTACTCCAAATCCGCCGGTTGATCCAGTATTCGCCAGTCACTGATGAGTTCAGGCAGAAATTGCAGCTTTCTGTGAAGGTAAGGCAAACCCTGTGAAGATCTAGTGAAGCAAACCCGCAGCTGATCTGTTAAGCTTTCAATAGTACATCTAAAAACCCCTGAATGCTCAGAGAAGCTTGAATTAAAGGGCTCACCCTTCCTTCTTTAAATGATGTCCAAGAAATTCCCAGAAGTTCTACTTAATGGGTTAGAACCAATGAGCAAGTCAATATTAGAAGGCAAATCAGAAAGCAGAATTGAAGAACAAGTCAGGAGTCAGGAGTGAAAATCCAGGCAGGATCAGATGGCAAACCAGGAGGCCGGCTTGATGAATGATCCAGAAGAAAAGAAAAGAACTAAGACTACAGTACTGCACCAGAGCTCAGGAAGACCTCTCGTTTAATCAAGGTTCATATGGAAAACAAAGCCCTTTATGTTCCTTTCCCCCAACGACGCAGTGGTCACTCTGAGTAGGCAATCAGAATTTTGCTTTTCCTTCTATTTTCCTTCATGAAATGTTGGGTGTATCAAAAAAACACCAAAGGCTCAACACTGAGAAGGCTGTCACTTTCAGTTCGTTGGTTCAGCACACAGGTCAGCCATATATAGAAGCACTTGTGAAAGTGGTCATTTCACACCTTCCATGGATCAAAGTGTGGAAGAACTTCCTGGCATATGGGCCAGTGTGAAGATTCAGCCATTTAAATATGCCACTACTGTTACAAGTTGTGATGATGATGATGATGACTGTAATAGACTAATAAATATGTGGGTGGGAACAGCGGTGTAGCGTGAGTTGTCAGCACCCGGGGCAAGGCAAGTAATTTGCGCCCCCTAACCCGGGGCAAGGCAAGTAATTTGTGCCCCCCCCTAACCTGCCGCGTCAGGTGATCTGAGGCGAGTTGCCGCTGGCGCTGCCGCCCAAACGACGCCCCTTGCCCGGAGGAGGAGGAGGGCAGAGAGGCGAGGAAAATGCAACATGGCCCAGCAGCTGCAGCAGCAGCAGCGGCGGGGCTGTGAGGAGGGGCTGCCTGGCGCGTCCTCCGCGGCCCTGACGCGCGGGTACCGCGGCGAGCGCTGAGAGCCGCTGTCTGCTGGACGCCTTCAGCCCGGACGCACGCACAGCTCGTCGGTTCCGCGAGACATGGGGCTCTGTTACAGCCTGCGCCCGAGGCTTTTCGGCGACTCCGGAGGCAGCGAGCGCGCCCCCCCCCCAGATGTTGCTCCCGGTGCGGCCGGCCCCCCTTGCACCCCCCACGCTATGCCACTGGGTGGGAATGTGATTCTTGTTGTCCACCCTCACCCCCATTTTGCCCATCTTTTTGTCCATTTTGCTTTTCCTTCTATTTTCCATCATGAAATGTTTAGTGTATCAAACAAACGCCAATTTATTTCATCATAATGTACTGCAGTTTGAAGGCTCATCTGGCCCAGTGCAAAGTTGTCATATTGTAAGCTGCCCTATTATATCGACAGTGGCATTTGCTGCCAAGGAGTGTGGTGGAGTCTCCTACTTTGGAGGTCTTTAAGCAGAGGCTTGACAACCATATGTCAGGAGTGCTCTGATGGTGTTTCCTGCTTGGCAGGGGGTTGGACTCGATGGCCCTTGTGGTCTCTTCCAACTCTAGGATTCTATGATTCTATACCAGGCTAGAGTTGTTGCCCATCTAGTCCAGTTCTCTTTGAACTGATTCTCAGTGGCTCTTGGGGGTCTTTCCAATCACTTGCTGCCATCAGGTTTCTGATCTAACGAGTGATGCTGGGGACTGAACCTGGAACCTTCTACAGGTTTACCACTGAACCTGCCAAAATCTCTTACGAAAGGAGAGAAGCATTTTGATATATGTAGGGAGCTCCGTAGTCACGATAGCTTTGAACCAGTTCCAGAAGCATCTTAGTCACATCGAATGTGCTTTTTCACTTTAATTTATTTCAGATTTTTGAAGTTTCTTGTGTGCTGGGCAACACCAAACTGAAAAGAATCATACTCAAATGACTGTGTGTGAATGGATTGTTATGTGTGTTCCATACCAGTAACTGTCTCAGAACAGCTTTGAACAGAAATAGCGTGGAGTACGCAGACAGCAGAAGCATCTCATTCTGTTTATCTGTATCTCTATAACTTACAAAATAGATGTTTTCTGTCTCCCTCCCCTGGGGGATGCAAAATCTTTCCATATCAATGTAGAAGGAGCACACACATTTCCCGTGAAATTTTATTTCAGGCAATATAGAAGTGTGAAGGAACCGGAAATTAAAGGTACCCTGTTTTCTCAAAACACCGCCACACTTGAAGCGACTCTCAAAACCCACCGTTTGGCTCACATAGGTCTGATTCTACAAAAAGAAAAGGGAAAAAAAAGATTGTAATTTGAGAAAAGCTTTAAAATGCATACACAGAACCAACTGTTAGTTTTCACTTTCACCACAGCTTACTCTAATGAACATTTTTTATAGAAAGTTTATTTTTCCCGTTTCTTCTCCACTGCCCTGGTTTTAAGGAGTACATTGAAAAAATCATGAAGGAAGAAGAAGAAATGGAAGAGATGTCTATTAAAGATCCACGAATGGAAGAAGAGAAGGAAAATGCTGCTGACCTTCTCAAGCTAGTTATGGTAAGGACTGCATGTTTCGTTGTTCCCTTAAATTCAGGTTCCCTTAAATTCCCTTTATAAGGGAGAGTGACACTGCCTTCATTACAACAGTGGCTCAGTTCTGCATTTCCCCAAACCTTGGGGTCTGTTTTCTCCTTCCCTTACATTCTCCTATTTCTTCCCCTTTGTAGCGACCCATTGTCAACCATTACTTCTGAACCAGAAAACTCTGGGTTTGCACTTCATTCACTTCATTGTCTCGTAACAGGAACCTTTTCTCTGCCCAGTTCCACTCTGTTCACAGCTGCAGCTGGAATCAGAAACTTAAATGGAACTTCTTTGAACTTTTTTCTTTGATAGTAAGGCACAGAAATAAAATACAGAAACAAAAGAGTGGGTGTGGAGTAAATGGCGTAGCGGTCAAAATGAGATTCTGTTCCCGACAGCCATTGCAAGTAACAGGTGACACTATCTAAGTGTGCCTTAGCAAAAGCAGCTTTTCATTCCCTGCTCCCTCACCAGGAAATGGCTCCAAAGTAGGTGATGCTTGCCGAACTCAAGGCATAAATTCATGGTAACATCTGATTGCTGATTGGAGAAATAAAAATTTAAAAAGCATGGTTGCAGAGCAGAGGAGTTGAAGAAAAGAGCTTTAAAAACTAAGCTGCAAAGGTGCATGGGTGTTTCTTTGTGGGGATGGAGTGGAAGAGTAGGTGTTTGATGACAGGTGCCAGAGATTCCTTTCCATGCCCTCACTCTTGCAGCCGACAAAAGGAAAGGGAAATGAAGATGATGGGAGACATTAACAGCAGCTGTGCACTGCAAAGGCATCCGTACTTTTTGGTGTATAACACAAGATTGCTTTATTAGAAAATAATGTAAAAAAGGGACATGGGTGGCACTGTGCATTAAACCACAGAGCCTAGGACTTGCCAATCAGAAGGTTGGCGATTCAAATCCCCATGACGGGGTGAGCTCCCATTGCTCGGTCCCTGCTCCTGCCAACCTAGCAGTTCAAAAGCACGTCTAAGTGCAAGTAGATAAATAGGTACCACTCTGGTGGGAAAGTAAACGGCGTTTCTGTGTGCTGCTCTGGTTCACCAGAAGCGGCTTAGTCCTGCTGGCCACATGACCCAGAAACCATACGCCGGCTCCCTCAGCCAATAAAGCAAGATGAGCGCCGCAACCCTAGAGTCGGTCACGACTGGACCTAATGGTCAGGGGTCCCTTTACCTTTAATGTAAAAAAAGTGGGGTTGTCTTATACATGGGCAGTTAATAGGTGGGGCAGGGGAGCGGTTGCTGCCACGAGCAGGAGATTGTTATCTGCAGAAGGGCAATCGATTCGTGGCTGAAGCAAGGGCTGTTGCCGATTGGCTGCTGTTGCAGCTGTTGTGCTGGCGAATGGCGGTGAGCGGGCAGACAATTGGTGGCTTCGGTAACATGTATGATTGCCATCGTTGGTCTGTCGGGTGAGGTTTTTTTAGGTCAACAACTCTGGAAACCCCCACCCACATTTTCTTAAATTTGAATCCCCCAAAATAAGGGGCGTGTTATACACAGGGGTGTGTTATACACGGAAAAATGCGGTAACTGTTGTAGAGAGATAGCTAAGGAACAGAAATGGACAGGGTAGAAGGAGGGCGCAGAGTATGATACAAACATCTTTTCTGCAACACCAGCAGCTAGGCTAAATGTCTCTATTAGATCCAGCTGGCTTGGTGCCACTGTCATTGAAATTCTACACAATATTGATCCAGAGCAGATTCCAGTGTCTGGTTAGCAGAGTAAAAACTTAAACACGTTGCAAAAAACAGAGGCAATTGTCTTTCCTCCAGCAGAGCTTTACTGCTACTGAAGGCAAATGAGCATAATGGTCACACATCCAGTACATTCAGGATTGGCACAGTCCATAAGAAATCCAGTTGCAGCAGACTTAATTTAAACTTACAATAACTTGTAATAAGTCTAAACCTTGCTTGCAGGTCAGAAAAAAGTAAAAAGTACAGAAGCAGTAATTATACGTATCCATATAATGGGTCTGTCTGCTGTTTAATTTTTAGACTGCAGAGGAGCAATGTGCTGCAGTGGAAATCTTCCTCATATTTCTATCCCGGTCTCTCAAAATAGTCATCTTCTTCCAGATACACATATTGACAGCAGGAATGAGACACACCACTGTATCGCCAATGCCTTTGGTGGCTGTAAGCCCCATAATAGCTGTTTGTTAAATATTTGGTGTGGCTGAAATGCCATGGAAAATACGTATTCAGAACTACACAACTCAAGCTATGTTTCTTCATTGCAGTCTTTCCCTAACCTTGAAGAACCTTCAGAAGATCTAGGCAGCAGAGGTAAGAGTGAGAAAACATGCTTTGCTCTTTTAAAATCACTGGTGAGTCTTGTGTGCAATATTTCTCTGCATCTGCCAGAAATATTCTGTGTTAGCTTTTTATTTTTATAATTACATTTTGGGACTAGTAGGGAAATCCTGTTGCTGGTGCTTAAGTAATATCTGTTAAAGAACTGCTGGGGAGGAGAAGAAGAAGAAGAAGAGTTTGGACTTGATATCCCACCTTTCACTCCCCTTCAGGAGTCTCCAAGCGGCTAACATTGTCCTTTCCCTTCCTCCCCCACAACAAACACTCTGTGAGGTGAGTGGGGCTGAGAGACTTCAAAGACGTGTGACTGGCCCAAGGTCACCCAGCAGCTGCATGTGGAGGAGCGGAGACGCGAACCCGGTTCCCCAGATTATGAGACTACCGCTCTTAACCACTACACTACACCACACTGGCTCTCACTGGAGAATTGCCAGTGAAAACGGTTGGTGGATGTAAAGCTTCTCTTCCACCAACCCTTTCCTCCCTCCTTCTTATAGACCATGCGTGGAGAGGCGCCACCATTTTAAAGGTCTCTCATTTACAATTCTCCTCATAAAAAAGTGGTTCTGCAGCTCACAATCAGAAAAATAAGTTCTCGTGCCACAAAGCTCTTTGGTGTTCTTGCTGCAAAAGATTAATAGTTACCCCTGTGGAAATTTCTTAACTTTGAAAACAAAAACACAGGGGAAGTAATTAATTCGCAGATATCTATTGACGGCTGAAATATGCATGTACGTAAATTGTGCTCTATGATATACATAAAAATGCATATATAGTATATTTCTGCATTGGTGGACAATGAAGCAGAAGAAAGACCTGTAAAAAATCAGATGATAGCAGCAGAACAGAAGACAGCACAGGTATGTGAATGTCAGAACAGATTGAGACATGTTGCTACATCGCTTTCTCTTGTGGCTTTACAGCTCATATTGCTGACATATATGAGCAGGCAGTGGCTTCACACTCACACCATCCATCAAGGGAGTCGCTTGCAAAGAAAACAGAAGAATATTGGCAGAGGTTCCGGTAAGAGTTCAGTATAATAAGATGTTGTCATAAATGCACAGCCATGACTTACTCATTACCTGTAAGGTGTGTGTTGTTGTAATTAGCCTGATCTGGACCGCTAGACGATTATGCTAACATAATTGTTGTCGCAGATTCCGTCGTCTTCCCTAGCTAGGCCCTAAATCACAAGCTCTGATGATGTGTGTTTTACGTTAAAGTAAAAAAGTGCTCCTGAGGCTATTGGGAGTGAATTCTTTACTCACAGGCATTATTACAGGCCAGTTGCCAGCTGCAGGAATCTTTACAAGTGAAGGTAAAGTTGTTGAAAGATTTCATATATTGTGTTATTTCTTTGCATAAGATGTCAGTGTCATATTTCAAGAATAATATTTGGTGAACTTCTTCCTTTCTTCTCGTACAGCCAGGAAGAGGCACAGGATGTATCTTTCTGGCAGGTCAAGCTTGCGCAGACCAGGTAACAGTGCTGCTAGTTTAAGGGTAGGATTCAGAAGTTCCTAAGTGGAAGCTGGGGTGGGGTGCAGGGGGAGAAAGAATGTGGTTGAGTCTGTAGATTTAGGAAACTCCTGCTGCCTTGCGGGACATCTTCAGAAGAAGAGAGGGCTAAGGAATAAACCCTACGCAAATCCGACAAGTCCCTAAGGTGGTTGGATGGAACCTTGTATGCCTCCTTCCGGCAACTCCTGCTGCCACGCTGGTCCCAAATGTACCGTATTGGCCCGAATATAAGCCACACTTCCCCCCCCCCCCGAATTCTGACCATGAAAAGTTAAAAGTGTGGCTTATATTCATGACCTTACGGTATGCAGCCAGGAGCGCGGGGCAAACAGCAAACAGCACCAGGAGCGTAGTTCTTCCCCAAGGACAGGAAGGAAGAAAGCAAGGAAGGGGAAAGGCCGCTGGCAGTGTAGCCCCCCCCCCCCATTATGCAGCCTGGAGCAGCGAGGAAGGGAGTGGCTTATATTCAGGTATTTTTTTCTTTTCCCCCCTTCTATTTTAAAGCTGTGGCTTACCGTATTTTTCGCTCCAAAAGATGCACCAGACCATAAGGCGCACCTAGTTTTGGGAGGAGGAAAACAAGGAAAAATTATTCTGAATCCCAGAAGCCAGAACAGCAAGAGGGATCTGGCTTCTGGGATACTGTGTGGCTGTTCTGGCTTCTGGGATAACGGCGCCAAGCCTCTTCAGGACAGCGTGATGAAGGCTCCCCCTGCCCAAAGAGGCTGCGCAGGGCTAAGGACAGGCGCATCGCTGAAGGGGCACAGAAGCCAGGACAGGCGCATCGCTGAAGGGGCGCTGCGCAGTTCTCTCTCTCTGAGAGGGAGAACTGTGCAGCGCCCCTTAATTGAAGCTGGAGAAGGAACAGAAGGAGACCCTTCTGTTCCTCCTCCGGCTTCGCAGGACAGGTGCTGCGCAGAGAGGGAGAACTGCGCAGTGCACCTTCAGCGAAGCGGGAGGAGGAACAGAAGGGGCTCCGTTCCTCCTCTCGCTTCGCTGAAGGGGCGCTGCGCAGCTCTACCTCTCTGCGCAGCGCCATTCGCTCCATAAGACACACTCACATATCCCCTTACATTTTAGGAGGAAAAAAGTGCATCTAATGGAGCGAAAAATACAGTATATTCAGGTGCAGCTTATATTTGGGGCAATACAGTATTGCTCTGCTTTCCTTTGGACCACGTGAGTGAGGCCAAGAGTGGGGTCTTCTTGTCTGGGCAGCCCAGAACCTCCAGGCACACTGGCCAGGTTTGCACCCCGGGGAGGTCACTTTGGTGCTGCTAATGCAGCCGTTTGACTTCACCCTGGAGGTGAAGTCCCCTCGACAAAAGAAAGAAAGGAGGGGTGGTTTTTCTCCTGTCCCGATGGGGCAAATTTGCCCAGTTTTTCACTTTTTAACGTTCTAGACTTAACTATGGGCAATCCATAATTCCTGGTTATAAAACAGTCATAAATATAAAACAGTAAAATCGTCATAGTGTTGTGGATTTCTTCTTTTCCTTCCAATTAGGCAGGAAATTGAGGATGGAAAGGAGTGTCTTATGAAGATAAGGAACAAAGTCATCCCCCCCTATTTCAGTTCAGAATTTGGCATGGAATTTCTGAAGAAGGTAATTGGGATGTGAAAGTTTAGCAGAGCTGGGCTAATGCAAACACCTCATTTACACTGTGCTGGGCTACTGACAACCTGCTCCTAATAACTTTGCCCTTCTCACTGCTCAGACTTACGGAATTGTGTGTACGGCACTGGTGGACATAAATTTTTTACTCGTGTTTTGACTGTTTTTGTTAGAAAGTTAATTTCCTCCTCTGTTTTTTCTTTAAAGCTTCCTGATGTTGAAAGTCTTTCGAAAAAGCTCCCTCCATTCTCAAAGAAAGGAAAGAAGGGACCATTGCTGGATACAATTACAGAGTCGGGTGAAAGCAATCTAGGTAACGCTGCAACACTAAACGACCCTCTCTTGAATTTGTGAGTGCTGGGTCCCCATTTGCCCTTACGTCCTCCGTAGCTGGACATGGTGGCAGTGTCTGCAAGTTGCACAGCATTTTCTCATGCTCCTTGTGTACCACTATAGAGCACAACAGGGCACACATAAGAAGCATCACATAAAGAGGCCAGTTCCTTCCCCCACCCGCCCCTTCCAGGACAGCTTCACACATTTGGCCTGGATAGCTCAGTTGGTTCCAGCGTGCTACTGATAACACCAAGGTTGCAGGTTCGATTCCCATATGGGGCATTGCAGGCGGTTGTACTAGATCAGAGTTTTCCAACGCGTGTGCCGTAACACGTTAGTGTGTCGGCTGCAGTATGTAGGTGTGTCATGCGAACACTCTTCTAAGGGATTAGTTTAACCTCTGATTTGCTAGTAAAACCGAATTACAGTCATATCTTGGATCCCAAACGCCCTGGAACTCAGACGTTTTGGCTCCCAAACACCTCAACCCCCCCCCCCGGGGGGGGGATTGCCCTAAGTTTGTAATATTGTTAGTTTGTCAGTGTAACTATTAGCTTGTCAATGTCGCTATTATATTTCTCTAGGAACGCTGGAGCTGTCAGGCAGAAGCAAGATGTCGGGCGCTACGCTCACTAATTCATCAGGTTATTCTGTAATCTGTGCTGAGGTTTACCCAGAGTTCTCCACAACAGGTAAAGTATTTCAGCAGGTCACTTGGAAAAGGAAGTCATAAATTAGACGTGGCAACAAATAAAAGTTTTGTCAGCAATTGAGAACTGGCAGGCTTGCATGCTGACACAGTGATAGATGAGCAGACCTTCATGATATTTGACTACCCCTAGGGAGGAGCCAAAGGGATGCGGGTGGCGCTGTGGGTTTTGAACCTAGCAGTTCAAAAGCACGTCAAAGTGCAAGTAGATAAATAGGTACTGCTCCGGTGGGAAGGTAAACGGTGTTTTCGTGCGCTTCTCTGGTTCGCCAGAAGTGGCTTAGTCCTGCTGGCCACATGACCTGGAAGCTGTACGCCGGCTCCCTCAGCCAATAAAGCGAGATGAGCACCGCAACCCCAGAGTTGTCCGCGACTGGACCTAACGGTCAGGGGTCCCTTTACCTTTACCTTAGGGAGGAGCCAAAGTTGAGCTGCTATAGAAAACTAGAGACAGCACTTAGTGCTAGTTTCCTTTGGATGGTAAAGCACTGGAGACTTGACGTGCCTTCATAATATGTACTCCATTTACTAATAGAAACAAATCTCATTTACTTAATTTATTTCCAACTCACTCTTCCCAAAGGAACCCAGGGCCATCAGAACAAACAGACAAACATTTCAAACAATCATCTCACAGTTAATTTCAAGGGTGCCAATAATAGTGGATTTGAGCTATGAAATACCTGGTTGAGTAGGGACATCTTTAAATTCCTCCAGAATAATTATGAGGGAGGGAGACACGCCTCACATAATCATAATTATAATCGTAATTTTGTTATTTGTACTCTGCCCCTCAAACATTAAAGCCTTCCCTATACAGGGCTGCCTACATTCAAGGAGGGCATTCCATACAGAGGGAACTGCTACCAAGAATCTGTCTCTGAAACTTTTCTGAGACCTTCTGAAGTGTTCTATATTTCTGAGATTAAAACGGCACAAATTTCTGAAACTAGGCCTTGAAGCACAAAACTGTGTACAATGCTTCACAGGGTGATAGATGCCCAATTTTGGTACCTACAGTTAGTTTACCTTTTATGAATATAACCTTTAAGTCTAAACGTATTGCTGTTTGCCCACAGTCCTTAAATTACAAAAGCTTGTTGGTATCATAGAATGGATAGTTCAGAAAAAGTATCAAAGGAGAAACTTGAAGAAGCCGATTTGTGGAGCCAATGTTTACAGGCTAGCAGCGTTGCTCTTAAGAAAGGACATAACTGCAGCATAGGATTGCACTGGAAGAGAGCTATAAAAATGCCAAGTATTTTTACTTGTAGCATGTTGTTTCAGGGATATTTCTTCCAAAAACAAACAAACAAAAAAACAAACCAGTCATGCCTTCTGCAATTAGGACTGCTACTACTTTTGGATCAAGGGTTTTCTTTTTATGTTTTATTGATTTGCTTAGGTGTGTTTTTTTTTAAAAAATATTCCAGTTCCCAGAAAAAATAGAACACTCTTGAATTTTCAAAGCACATTTCATCTTTGAAAGATGATGGGATGAAAAAGAATATGAGAAAAAGAATATGAGAAGTGAGACAACCTTAAGTAGCTAATAATAAGGGTGGGAGTGAAATTTAAGTTACTCCGAGCTAAAACAAATAAAAAGAGCCACACGCAGCCCAAGATGGCTAATCCACTTTTAACGTCCAAGTAAATATTACTGCAAGCAGATCAGCATGCTTAAACCTATGTCTGTTCCAATCACATGGAAAAGAGATGGAAGTTTGGTTTAAGGAGTGTAGGGATGGTGGGATGATACACTGTCGCTCCCATCCACGTCTTACCTTCCCTGAGTTTATCCCCTTAGAGTCTTAGACACTTTGTCCTTAGGTACCAAAAGTAAGACTGGCTTGCAGAAATGTACCTCGAACAAGAGGCTATAGGAAAGTAAGCAGTTTCCTATACAAGAGCCATAGGTTCCCCTAATCCATGTTCCCCTTTTGTTCTACAAATTTGGCCCCATGTACCTATCCTTTTAAGGGACGTGGGTAGCGCTGTGGGTTAAACCACAGAGCCTAGGACTTGCCGATCAGAAGGTCGGTGGTTCAAATCTCCGCGACAGGGTGAGCTCCCGTTGCTTGGTCCCAGCTCCTGCCCACCTAGCAGTTCGAAAGCACGTCAAAGTGCAAGTAGATAAATAGGTACCGCTCCGGCGGGAAGGTAAACGGCGTTTCCGTGCGCTGCTCTGGTTCGCCAGAAGCGGCTTAGTCATGCTGGCCATATGACCCGGAAGCTGTATGCTGGCTCCCTCGGCCAATAAAGCAAGATGAGCACCGCAACCCCAGAGTCGGCCACGACTGGACCTAATGGTCAGGGGTCCCTTTACCTTTTACCTATCCTTTCCTTTGTTTGTGATTGGGTCTTTCTTTATTCATGGTCAGGCCACACCTTGGTTTAAACAAATGGGTCTGCTGATATACCACATCTAGTTTGGCCCCGAAACAAACCACGTAAAATAGGGGACACCTCCCAGAAAGGGTCGTTGGGATTTGAGCAGATATTTGGATGCATGCCACGCATGCATTTCAGAAAAGAAAAATGAATAGCTCTCTGTTAATTGCGCAAGAACTGTAGAACTGGACTCGTTCAGAGTCTGCAGTCAGCCTTGGAACTCTCTTCGTTTTTAACAGAAATGTCTGAGAGTAGATTGGAGATTGTCTTTGAGCCAAAACTCCAGTCTCTTCTGGTGGATGCAGCAGGTTCCCCAAGGAAAGAGAAGGTGAAATTGCCTGTGTCCATACAGAGAGACAAGACGCACTCTGTACCCAGGCGAAAGGTAAGAAAGTTGATCTTCCACTGTTCCACCATTTCTACCCTAACCATGAATACAAGCGGTAGAAGTATAACTTCTTTCTTAAAACACTTTTTTTCTTAAGATGCACCATCTGCTATTATACTGATGCAATAGTGCTTAGAAACCTGCACAATCCATTTAGCCTAAGACAACGGTGGGACAAAATGAAAGTGGCGTTATTGCGCTACATTTAGCACCTTAAAAAATGACAGTCTGCCTCCAGCCTTGCATTGGCCATTGAGAAATACCAGAGCCAATCAGAAGCAGAGGGAGGCCACACAGTTCAATGGCAGCTCACGTGTTTTGATCTCTGCTATCTCTATCTCCAATTAAAAGAACTTGGGTAATCGGGTTGGGAAAGACTTCTCTCTGCAAGAGATGTCAGAAAGCTATTGACAACTCTAGGCTGGAAGGATAATTGCCTGGCTCAGTGTAAGGTGCATCCTGTCTTCATAGATGGTCACTCTATGTGAGTGGTTGATGGGAATTTGCTGTAGCCTCTAGGTCCCCACTCACCCCCAAACTGAAGGGCTGATTTTGCATGAGTTTCCCTGTGCTGAAGCCAATACAATTGGACTTTTTCCTTTGCATCTGTATGTGATGACGAATCAGCCTTGTGAACGGTTCCATGCATTTCCACATGGCAGGCCATCAGCTCTAGGTCAGCCATCGTAGATCCGCTTAAACATTCAACTTGCATTATTTCTACCCAACAAAAACTGCCATATTGCTTGGAATATAATGTTAGGGACAAGGGCTGGCCCCAGGGGCTGCTGGCAGCAGAGCTGGTGGGAGCAGAGCTGGCCTTGGCTCTGTTCCATGTGTGAAGGCCACCATATTTCTTGCAAACCTCTTAGAGGATTATTACAGTTGAGCAGTTTACATGTTTTGTTGACTAAATAAATACTGGGTTCCCCAAGAGGCAATACGCAAATCAGGCATCATATATTGGGAAAATCCAAGATGGTGGCCATCACCCAGAGACCCAAACCAATTGCCAGCATAGCTTCTATAATCAGTTCTGCTGCCCATCACCACTGGGTAACATCTCACCCTATTCTTTCCACAGAAGTAATTAACTTGCAGGAGCAGCAAGCAAAGCATCTGTGCCCTGTGGAGATTCTGGGGAGGTAACAGTGCTAGGCAGGGGCCCAGGTTGGCACTGGGCAGAGTACCACTGGCAGCGCTGCCAGGTGCCCATCGGTGTCTGACGCTGGTTGTTAGGCATCTGAGTTAGGGGTTCTGGGCACAGAGCGCCAGTCTACTGCGAAGCGTACGAGTTCTGTGGATGGAGGATTGCTTGATAATGGGTCATTTTTCTCATGCCAGCTTGCCTTCAAATTAGGAGTATTTGGCCTCCCTAATCCGTGCTTCTCATTCATGCAGGGTGAAGATCCCGTTTCTGGCAAAGTTCACACATGCTCTGCTACAGCAGCTTCGCAGCAAATGTCCGGCTTTCTTCTCATCCCACCTAAGGTGTCATTTGGGGTTCTCAAGGAGGGCTGCACCTACAAAACCATAGTAGTCTTGAAGAACATCGGGATGAATTTCTGCAGGTTGGCATATTTATTTATTTGAAGCACCATATTTGTTTCCTTGCTCCTACATGTTCGGCAAGACTTCCACAAAATGATAAAGGGGTGCAGAGAAATCTTGGCAATCATGAAAAAAGCAAGAGATTCTACGTTTCTGCTATTTTCTTACTTCCCGATCCTGTCAGTCCCAACCAACAAGCTAGCTCACTTTGTTTCTTGGCAGGTTTCGGGTGAAACAACCACCACCCCGTACTGGATTGCGAGTGTGCTACACCCCAGGGCCTGTAAGTCAGGGGGTGTTTGTCGTGTTTTTTTCCATGTGCTGGGGTCCTCAATGTTTCAAGAAGTTGCTTAGGAGGGAGGAGTTTCCAATATTGCAGTGGAAGAAGCTTTCTGAAAAAGGCATTCGAAGCTATGAAACACTACCTGAATCTCAGTTTCAGCTCTCATAATCCTGACAAATCTCAATTTATCACGAGGCAGGCGCACATGGTCATCCCCTCCAGTTGCTTTTCCTGCCTTGCCTAAGAAGAGCAGTTCTCTTGCTTAAGATTTTTCTGAACTCCTGCCTCCTTGACTTCCCCGCTCTTCTAAATCTGCAGCTCTTTATTTTCCTTCTCTGTTAAAAAGAAAGAAAAGGGGAATTTTGTTTTCTGATTCTTAACCACCACCACCCACCCCAGCGGCAATGAGAAACATCATTTGGTTTTAAAAAGGCCGCTAAGCCAAAAGACATTCCAATTGTCTGATCGAAGGACAGTCCTCAGAATAATTTATCCAAAGGGGCTTCTGGTATGCTACTGCCCATTCTTCTACAGCAAACAGTGCAGAGCAACACCCCTTTTTTTTAAAAAAAAGGTGCATTTGAATTCTCTGCACACAGCTTGTTGCTCACATTGGGAGCTACTTGCTCTATAGTAAGGCTGGTAAAGAGGATTCTACTGGGGGTGTAACATCCTGTTTTGTAACATCCACGCATCTTGCTATGAGGCGGCACCATCTTGAACGTTGTGGGCGAGGTTCTCCCATTCCTCATCCATTGGTCCTTGTTCACTTTTTGGTAAAGCAAACAGCCCTCAATGTGAGTCCAACTAATCTGGGGCACTTTCAGCTTCATCCTTTTTTTTTACTGTTACAATTTCTGGTATCCTCCTGCATGATGTGAGAAAAACCATTCATGAAGAAGTTTAGCGTTGCTCAATTTTAATGATCCTTTTTTTATAGGTAGCTTCTGGGTTGCAAACAGAGCTGGAAGTCGATATTTATGCTATGGCTATTGGAGTAGAAGGCAGTGAGGGAGCAGGTGAAGTTTCCCATCGGATCGAAATTTACACAGAAACGGAAACTCTTTTCCTACCTGTGGAAGCAAATATCCTTTATTGCTTTTCTATGCAGGACAAACTGGTGGCCTTTACTGCACAGACGGCCACAGAACTACCCACCCACCCACCCACCCACCCCCAACACACTCACACACTTTGAGCAAGTTACTTTATTTTGAAGACTTTGCAGTCCCTTAAAATACTTTTGGAGAGAGATGTTTATTGTTGACATCTGTCTCTCTCGGGAGACAATGGGAAGTGTGTGCCTTTGGGGGTAAACTCCAACCCTTGGAGATGTTTACGCAACCCAAGTTGTTTCAAAATGTTGTTTTAATGTTTGGGAAGAGAAATTCTATAAAGGCTAAACGTTTAGAGCTTTTTACAGGGCCATCCTGTGGTCCCCACTGCCCTTTCAGCCAGAAATCTTCTCCTTAACATTGGCTGAGTGTAGTTGAAATCCTATATGCTCTGATGTTCTTCTGATGTTGTAAAGATGCTCTTTGTAAGGTTCTCCTGGAAATGACTCACAGTGATTTACAGACACAATAGAAAAGAAGAAAACCAATGACAGGAACAGTAGAAATCTCCGCCCATGCCACTCCCTCCCATTAGTTCTGGTCCTGCCTTCTGGAACAAGAGAGAACACATCTGCTCCATCTTCTGTGTGGCAGCCTTTCAGATATTTGAAGGCCACTGTCATATGCTTGCTTAGTAAACTCCTAGATACTAATGAGGAACAGGGTGGCAACTTGGAAAGCTGCTAATCATTGAAGCTGCTCTTCATCATCCAGCGAAAGAGTAAGAGTTTGGAGAGAACCCAACTTCATATCCCAGATGTGAGCTAAACTCTACTTGAATTGCATTAGCTCTTGTCTCCTGAATCAGCCTACTCCCATAGCTTCATTAACTATGAACCCTGAAATTTGGGATCGCCTTCAAAGCTTTGACAGAGTTTTGCAACAAATGTATCAGTTACTCAGCTTGGAGGAAGCTGCAAAACTATGGCACAAGTTTGCAGGGGATCCCAAATTTGGGGGTTCGTGGTTAATGAAGCTTGCTCCCATCTCTGTTCTTTACTAGTTTCGCAATGCTTTTTTTGTCACCAGAAGTGGAAGTGCCAGCTGGAACCTAATGGCCAAAGCAGTCCTCTGCCGGTTAGAAGAGATGCGCTTTATATATATTAACAGGGCACACACAAGTGCTTCACAAAGCAACATCCATCCTTAACATGCCTTTCACCAGTCTTAACAAGCAACATCTATGACAGCAGACCCCCCAACTATCCTCAAGGGGAGAAGGCTCCTACCACTCAGCTGGTTTCAGAAAGCCCAACCTCTCATTTTAGAGTTATACTACCCCACAAGCTACCTGGTTAACGTAAGTAATTTAATTGCATTTAAGCGCGGAAACTCCGTTTGAACAGTATGTACTTTCTGATAACTGATTCCTACCACACTGTGCAGATCTCAGTGCATCTTCCAAAAGTGAAGACCCTGAAATTTATAACTCACTGGCTTCCCTACCAATTGTATGGAGGCCACCGGCAATGGTGTCATAGTCCAAAATAGTCTCATGGCACTGCCTACCTCACCATTAAGACAACAGGTCAAGGATTACTGGTATAGCGATAATTTGAGAGATTGGGGTAGGAGAGGACCGGAACGGCTTTAGCTGAGGCTGCATCCATTCTGGAAACAAGTGGAAGATAAATCGATTACCCCTTTTCTTCCTGACAGGGCTCCTACACTGAACCCTTGTGGTTGAGGAGGAACTGCTGTCGACACTTCTTGCTGCATTTGACACCTGAAGCAGATTTAGCTGGTCTGCTACTGATCAGTTGCAGCGTTCCCCTCTAAATTAGGGGTGAGCAACCATTTTGCCCCCAAGCAACAGTGGGTGAGTGCTCAGGGGCCATATGCCAGTGACCTGAGCATATGCACACAGGGCTTTCAAATACTCTCTCCACTCCAGCAGGGAGAGAATAATAATATTTTTTTATTTATACCCCGCCCATCTGGCTGGGTTTCCCCAGCCACTCTGGGTGGCTTCCAACAAAATATCCAAACATTAAAAGCTTCCCTAAACAGGGCTGTCCAGATGTCTTCTAAAAGTCTGGTAGTTATTTTTCTCTTTGACATCTGGTGGGAGGGTGTTCCACAGGACGGGCGCCACCACCGAGAAGGCCCTCTGGCTGGTTCCCTGTAACTTGGCTTCTCGCAGTGAGGGAACTGCCAGAAGGCCCTCGGCGCTGGACCTCACCTACTGCAACATGATTTATGGGGGGAGGCCCACACCGTGGCTCTCCCGGAGTGCCTTTGCTCCCTGTCACATCCACGCTTGCCTCTGCTTGCCAGTTGCTTGGTAGGCTGGGAGGGATGCAGTTTACATTCAGAGAGGGGTGGCTCTGTCTCAGCATGCTCCTCACGGCCTGCCCTAAAGCTGTTTGGCAAGCTGAGAGAAATGTGGTTTGTTTCTGAAGTGAGGAGGGGAGCGCTAGGTAAAATTAAGCAAAGGGATGAATTCAACGGCAGGAGGGTGACTTGGCCACCTGCAGTGGGCCACATGGAGGTTATCCACAAGTGCTCTTAAGATTAGTGAAATAATTACAAAAAAGACAGTTTTTGAAATTTTCAGTTTTCTTGGTTTCAGACTCGTTACTCAGTTGGGCGAATGATGAGTGCTGTGATGAAACTGTCACATTACCCTGCGCTGGAATTTCAATGCTGCAACAAGAACTACAATGAAGTTTTTAACACAGCCCGGCTATCTTTTAACTTCGCATTGTTGCTGTTTTACAAAACAGACCATGGCAGGCTTGGAATGGTGATTATAACATCCCAACAGCCCTACAATGGTAAAATTATCTAGCAGCAATATCATCTTGATGTTTTTGAAGTATAAAAATTTCCCATCGATACTTATTAATATATATTTAGGCATCAACGTTTAACAATAAAGTTTAGTTCCTCGTCATTGTGGTTCTCTGATTTGGACTTTGACAATATTTTATTTAACAGTGGAACTGGGAAATGAGCTTTCCACTCCATTTGTGCTACCACCAAGCAGTTTTACTGGAGAGAAAGAGCTATGCAGTCAGACTATTTACCAGATTCAGTTTCTGTTTTAAGATAAGACATGAAGCAATAGGATGGAGCAATTAAGAACCAAATGCTCCATGAAGGGAATCCTGCCCATTCTTTTCCAGCAGGAAGAGGAGCTTTCACTCTCAGGTTGACATTAGTGGGGTATACTGAGCGATGTCTCATTAATGCTTTTGTGGCTGATGGGGCACATGTATCTGTTAACTAAAGGTAGAAGATTTAAATGTAACTTGCAGTACAATCCTATATATCTGCTTTGAAGTAAACCATCTTGAGTTCAGTGGGGTTAACTATGAAATTCTATAAAAACTCCCATGTAAGTGTATGCCTCCTTATTTAACCTCTGGTTGTGGTTTTTGAGTGCCCTAGCTTGGATAAAGAAATTGGCGTGTGAAAGGAATTATCCTGCATTTCAAGTTTGTAGAAACGAGCTTCAAGCTTCTAAATTCTGCCATTCATCTCAGACTCACACACCATGCATGAATAACCTTCACCATCACAATCTAATAGACACTCAGAAAACCCCCTTGATATGCAACACAATCACCCATCACCTGAGACACATTGATAATGATGAAGGGAGGGATATTACTTATTTCCCTTCGACCTTTCAATCCTGTAGCCAATTTGGTTTAAGAGCTAACACAATAATTTAGCTACTGGTTTGCATTTGGAATGTGGCTGTATTGGAGCATCTAAACAAGGTCTAAGCATCCCTTCTCAGAAAATGCATCACCACATTGCTTGATGGATGCATTCAGTGAATAAGTACATGCACCGTTTGAGGGCTTTTTAAACTTCTGTAACTCTTCAGTGAACTTTAGTTCAGAAAAACTTCAAAGGAAACAAGCTGAACCCAACAGATATAATGTATCAAAACATTTTCTCCTCTTTGGTGTTTAAATTGCTTGAGAAACAACTATGAAGCTTAAATTGCAAAGGAAGATGGTAGACTGCAAAGAAGTTTTAATTCTAGGGATTAGCTAAACAAATACATTTTGGGAAAGGCTTCACTCAACACATCTGCACCAAATTTTGACGGTGGTGGAGGAGGAATGCTGTTGAAAACCGGCAAAAATACTGGTCCATTTGAGTGAGGGCAGGGAGTACTGCCGTTATGATTTAGCCTTGGTGACGATTCATTCCCAAATCCAATGGACTCTGCAATGTGAGGTCACTACGCTGATGGGCAGGAAGAGAGGTCTGTTTAAAAGGTGCCAAGGCCACAGATCAGCGAAAGCAGCAGCTGCAAACAGTAGGTGAAATATAAGCTGGGGAGGGGGGGGGCAGTGTTTTGATCCTTCTCTGACCCCTCCCTTTTGATTTGTGAGTGACAACCTGACGCAGCTCGGGTTAAGCTTCCACAGAACCTCACACCCCTCTGTGCTGGAGACAACAAACCCACATTCTCCTGGAGCAACAAATCCAAAATGCCCCAATTAGACCATTGCAAGAATCATCTTCTGTTTCTTCTTTCTCTTCCTTTTTCTCTCCTCAAATCGGTCAGTAGCATCAGCAAAAAAAGTCACTTCATCTTTGGCTTCTATTTCTTTCTTCAGGAACTGCAGGCCGGCCATATTAAATCCCAGCACATCCTATAGACAGAACATAAGTAGACCTACGTAAGAAGGAGGAAGAGGGCAGACGTGGAATGCTTTTGCCATCACTTGCCAATTTCAGTGGTTCTTTCCCTACTGTTCTAATACCAAACTATGTCAGAGACAGTGGGCAGGATTCAGCTAATGAACCCTGTCGGCTGAAGTCCCTGCAAGGACTTCCATTTGTGTGATGAGGCTTCCCCTCCACCTCCCCCCACAAAATTGGCTCAGAGTGAGAACACTTCCAGAAAAGTGCATGGAAGGAGAGGGGATCATTCTGTCTGGGAAGTCGAAACTCTTGCTCTGATAGAACCATCAGCATAGCACAGTGTTCATTTCCTCCAGTGTCTCAGTAATCTTCACAACTACCCAATAAAATATTCCAACTTTATCCTCCTTCAACTGCAGGTGGGCCCCTAAATCTGGAAAAAGTAATAGGCTAGCAAGGCTGAAGTGGGATTTCCCAGCTCACATGCTTGACCCTGTTACTGTCACAACGCAGATACTCCTGAAACAGCCTTCACAACCAGTGCTTGCTAAAATTATTCATCCCAATCACACTGATAGTTTTTTCTGTGTTCCTGGCAGAGGGAAAGGTGTGGATTGTGATGGAAACCCAGTCTACAGCAAATACTTTCAATCAGGGTGGTCCTCACCACCACCATCACAAGCCTCCCTGCTTCTCTCCATCTGAGCGAACCATGGAAGCAGTAGTTGTGCTAATGGTGTCCTGGGGAAATTCCTTGCAAACGTCCCAGCCAAGGCAAAGACCGCTTGCCACGGAGGCCTTTTGCAGCAATGTCCCCAACACAACCATATGCTCCGACCCCACGATTAAGCTCATCACATTGCTAGCATAGCTGGACAGACCGAAGAAACTAAATAGGAAAATGGTACAAGATTAATCTGCAAAGATGCAATTATTATTATAATAAATGCAAATCTCAAATACTAAGATTCATAATTAGAGGTTTATGGCACTGTACGTGTGATAACCAGAACTTACTTGCTGTCCCACACCATTACTGACATCGGAAGAGGGATCAAGAGGCAGTACGGCTTGGGCAAAGCAGATGGGCACCCAGAATTTGCACCCTTTACATACATTACCCATAGATTGTGTAAATCTCCCATAGGTGGACACTTACTTACCCTCACTTGGCTGACTTTAGAGATGGTGGTTTTCTTCAGGTCCTCCATCACCTTAACAAGAAGCTGATTGGTAGTGATCCGTCCAAAGTGTATCCTAGGGATGGAGTGGGGAGGGAACCCAAAATTCACTGTCAGACTGCCAAGTTTTGGTTTCCAGACTAATCTATAAGATCTACTCTTTTCTGGCCTCCTGGTTGATTAAGAGGTGCCCAGAGCGTGCACTCTTACAAAGGATCGACAAGATGACACCCTTCAATCTGAAGTATTTCACAGTGGTAAAGTAAAACAGAAAGTGGAGGGCAGTCATATTTCTATTGAATTGTCATGTTAATTGGGGGGGGGTTCATTGTTGCAGTGTTGGATCTCATTGTATTTGGTCATGGTAAAAAACAGATCCCGCCAAAGAGAAGAGATTAGCCGAAGCAACAAGGAGACCACTGAGAGATATGGGGTGGGGGGAGAAGCAAAGAGACACCCACCCTCCCCAAGAGGAGAGGAGGAAACAAAGCAAGAACATACAACCAGAAAGGAACAGGAGTTAAAAACAAGCACAGAGCTACCCAGAGAGAAAGAACACACACTCTTTCCATTTCTTTTTGGTCAGACCACTCTCCCCCCTCCTCTTTTCTCTCTCTCTCTCTGCTTTCCCTCCTGGTCACTCTGCTTTCTACCTCGGCGCCAGGCTCAACCTACAAAACTAGACATTTGAAAGAGGAAGTGGGAGTGAGCAACGTGTCTTCCATTTCTTTCTCAACTCTAGTTTTCCAGGCAGAATCTGCTCCCTTCCCACTTCCAAAGAGAGGAGGAACTCCTGGCAAAGTAGGCAGGAGAGGAGCGCAAAGGCTTCTTAGGGGTGCCAGGAGAGCTATTAACAGATGCTGTTGCACTCAGAGGCACCATGTTGTAGACGCCAGGTTTGATGATTAAGTGACATATTTGATGGAGAAATACAGAGCTTATGAAAGACCCTTTAAGCTTTCTGGGCATTCTCCTAAGGCTATTATGATGCCTCAATTTGCAGGGAAGGGGGAAGAAAACAGAGAGGTAGCAGAGCAATTCACACTGGTCTGGTTTTGCCAAGACCAGACCTAAACAGAGACTATGATGTCTTCTCCCTATACAAGGGTTGAAACCGAATTAAGGAACGTGCTGCTGTTTGGCAACTCAGTTTACCGTCCAGCTGGAAATTACTATTTGAAATAAGTGATAGAGAAAGCCACTTAAAAGACAGCTCTGCCTGAGGGATTGAAGAGGCAATGGTTGGTCAACACTTGCCTATTAATAAAGTTAATGTCACTGGAAGCATTGAGAAAGCCTGTGCTTTAAGAATAAAAGGAAGTCTCTATGGTACCATAGAGCTCATTCACCTTTTGGTCAGAACCATTCAAGGCGCAGGGCTAGACATGACCAGCTTCAAAGCCAGGAAGCTTCCCTGCACTCTTTTCAGCCGTGGGGTTTACCTGAGAAGGAACAGGAGAGCTCGGCATAGCAGTTCCACCTCTGAACCCAACTGGAGGTGTTGATTGAAGAGCTCAAGGAGGTCGGGCACATATGAAAAGGGCAGCACCAGCAGAGATTCCTCCAATTCACTGTGACGAAGAGAGGAGAGTAAGGCATCCTCCCACCCCAGGCGTCAAGTAGGGCTGGGCAATTTCAGGTTTCAACATTTCAATGTATCACCAGCTAAACATCACAATACAATGATACATCATGATGTTGAAAAGGAAGGAACGTCGGCCCAGGCCCTGCAAGGCACTCGGGTGAAACTGCCACCACTCCCACCGCCACCAGCACCCAGCACAAGGAGAAAGGAGACCGTCCGCCTGCTCGACCGGAGGAGGAAGGTAAGGTGTCGGCTGGCCAGCAAGCCCCACCCGTGATATACCGCTGGGTCAAAACACTATGGCAATCTGACCCTCAAACCGACCCTGAATGATGTCTCAATACATTGCCCAGGCCTAGCATCAAGCTATAATAGCAAGCCCTTATCAGTGGGGTGCCTCTAACACAGGGGGACCCAACTTTTCATACCAAGTGAGCCACAAGAGTACTTTGACACTGAACCCATGGGCTGCACACTGCCTTGTCATGCAGAAGGGGGAAGCGCTGGGCTTTGGGAAGGAGGCACGAGGCTCTGGCAGTGTCCTAGAGTCCTCCCACCTCCTTCCCAGAGCTGGGAAAGTGCCAACGAGGCTTTGGGAAGGAGTTGGGAGAACTTCAGGATGCTGCCAGAGTCCTCATGCCTCCTTCCCAAAGTCCAGCTCCTCACTTGCCTGGCTTTGGGGAGGTAGTGTGAGGGTTGGGGGGTTGTCAAATGTTTTTGAGGGCTGCCAAAAAAAGGACTTGAGGGAGCACTTGGACTGCACGTTGGACCACCCTTCTCTAGCAGAAAGGTGGCAGGGCAACAGATTCTGCCAAAGCAAAGCAAGGCTTTTTCAACAGTCACTTGGCACTGTTACTGCCTGCTTTCCCAGGAAGGAACTTCATGTGACCGATCAGCAAAGCAGGGATCATCTGGATGGAATGAGGCTTAAATGTCAACTCTTGCAATTTCTAGCCACAGCTCCGCCAGGACACAAACTTCCCGCCATTCCATAACAAGACTTGCTGCAGAACGTTCGCTAACCGTTTTGCAAAGAAGTTGTAAGCAATGTTAAATAGACTCACAAGTGACAACCTCACAGTGCCTGTTTCCCAATGGCAAAGGACCAGAGCTCAGTGGTAGATCCTTTGCTTTGCACACAGGTTCAGTCCCTGGCAACTCTAGGATTCCTGCCTGGATCCTGAAGAACTGCTGTTGCCAGTCAGGGCAGCCAGTACTGAGCTAAGTGAGTCAATGGCTGGACTAAGTGCTAGGCAGCTTCCTATGTTCCTAAAGCCTGTACATATGCCTGCCATCTCCAGTCCAAAGCACTCTGGTGGCAGAGTACTGACTTTGGTCCTCACTACGTGTGGCGCTGTGGGTTAAACCACAAATCCTAGGACTTGCCGATCAGAAGGTCGGCGGTTCGAATCCCCGCGACGGGGTGAGCTCCCGTTGCTCGGTCCCTGCTCCTGCCAACCTAGCAGTTTGAAAGCACGTCAAAGTGCAAGTAGATAAATAGGTACCGCTCCGGCAGGAAGGTAAACGACATTTCCGTGCGCTGCTCTGGTTTGCCAGAAGCGGCTTAGTCATTCTGGCCACATGACACGGAAGCTGTACGCCAGCTCCCTTGGCCAATAAAGCGAGATGAGTGCCGCAACCCCAGAGTCGGCCATGACTGGACCTAATGGTCAGGGGTCCCTTTACCTTTACCTACCATGCACTATGAGCACTAAAGAACTTACGACCCCAATAGTCAAGGACTCTGTGTACTGTGCATCTCCAGAACCTGCAGATATTATATTCCAGATTCAAATACTCAACTTCAAATACCTTCTCACAGCAAGCTGTGTCAACACATAAAATCACAGAACCGTAAAACTGTAAGGAACCTTGTGGGTCATCTGATCCAACTCCCTGCAAGGCAGGAATCTCAACTAGATCATCCATGACAGGTGGCCATCCAACCAACCTCTGCTTAAAAACCTCCCAGGAAATAACTACTTTCATGTTTCATGAATGTGCATACATCCTAAGCCCAGAGGACAGACAACTTTGGTGTAACCATCTTATTCCAACCTCAGCTCCTCCTTCAGTCAAACCTATGAGCCATTCATAATACTTGCATCAATAGGAGTATAGCATCTAGATCAAGGGAAGTAATAGTGCCACTGTATTCTGCTCTGGTCAGACCTCACCTGGAGTACTGTGTCCAGTTCTGGGCACCACAATTCAAGAAGGACACTGACAAACTGGAACGTGTCCAGAGGAGGGCAACCAAAATGGTCAAAGGCCTGGAAACGATGCCTTATGAGGAACAGCTAAGGGAGCTGGGCATGTTTAGCCTGGAGAAGAGGAGGTTAAGGGGTGATATGATAGCCATGTTCAAATATATAAAAGGATGTCACATAGAGGAGGGAGGAAGGTTGTTTTCTGCTGCTCCAGAGAAGCGGACACGGAGCAATGGATCCAAACTACAAGAAAGAAGATTCCACCTAAACATTAGGAAGAACTTGCTGACAGTAAGAGCTGTTCGACAGTGGAATTTGCTGCCCAGGAGTGTGGTGGAGTCTCCTTCTTTGGAGGTCTTTAAGCAGAGGCTTGACAACCATATGTCAAGAGTGCTCTGATGGTGTTTCCTGCTTGGCAGGGGGTTGGACTCGATGGCCCTTGTGGTCTCTTCCAACTCTAGGATTCTATGATTCTACTTTGAAGCAGCTTCCTGGTACTCACCTTGACTTAACCTTCTTGAGGACATCCAGTACGTAAGCAGAAGGCTGCAAGAAAAGGGCAAGAGTGGATTTCATTGCTAGCTGAAATTTCTTAAGGAAAAATCTCGCAACGATTTCTCTGGCTCTATAAAGAACTCCCACCCCACATCCCACTCAGAGTGTTGAAAGGTTTGGCCTACAAACCAATCTCAGTGTCTCAAACTCTTAAGACCATTATTTTTCATCGAAACAGGCAGCAGAAGAATAATAGACTAAATCAAACTAATCAAAACACTCATACCCCAACCCATGACAACTCCCCACCTCCCCTCAATAGCATTGCATACCATCTGGAACACAAGAATGCCAGGAAAAGGCAGCTTAACATTCCACGTCTCAAAATTCTAGAAAGCAGCCACACACTTCACTTACCGAAATATTGCCATATGCCTGGAGAATAGGGTTTACTGGAAGAGGAACCTGCAGAAAGAAAGCAGGTTGCAAGTCAGGCACACGTCTCTCTGTAGAAAGGCATAATGGTTTAAGTAATACTGCTACATTTATTTTATTGAAATGCAGGGGTTTTGGTATGTTATTACGTTTGCCCTTGTTTTGCTTTGTTATTATGAAATTGGTACTATGTTATTGTTTTGCTATGTTATTATAAAGCTCCTTTTGTAGTGTTTGTTTAAAAAGTATTCCTGTTTCCTCTGTTGTAAGCCACTTTGAGAATTTTAATTTATTTTTTAGTGGAAAAGCAGCATACATATAAAATGAATAAATGAATAAATGAATTGCACACCACACATCGTGAGATCACCAAAAAACTGTGCTACCCATTTTGATCTCCTTCCCTTTGGTTTTTTAAAAGTGTTCTGAGAAAGAAACTGGCACCACACTGTGCTGAACAGAACACAGACCACGACCCCTTCCTACCTCTTTTCTTGCCGCTCTACAGATGGCTTTATGCTGTTCCAGCTTGGCTGTCTCTTCTCTGTACAGCTCAATGGCTTCCATGATCCGTTCAGCCTACAAACACAAAAATGGCACATTAGCAGCGCAACAAAATGAAGGTGCTGTGATAATGCGGAGCAGATAGTTGAACATCCATTTGATAATGCACAAGAGGGTGGAATAATCAAACACATTTTCACCTGGTGAGACAGCTGAGGCACTGCCTGTGAACTGTCTCGCCAGAGTGGTTGAACTACTGCAATGCACTCACCTTTGAAGGTGACTCAGAAACTACAGCTAATCCAGAATGCAGCTGCCAGATAGTTGAGTGGGAGCAGCCGCTGGGACCGTGTAGCACCGGCCATAACATTGGTTCCCAGTATGTTTCCAAGCACAATTCAAAGTGTTGGTGCTGACCTTAAAGCCCTAAATAGCTGCCTACATGAAGGAGCATCTCCACCCCCATCGTTCTGCCCGGACACTGAGATCCCACTCCAAGGGTCTTCTGGCAGTTCCCTCACTGCAACAAGTGGAGGTTACAGGGAACCAGGCAGAGGGCCTTCTTGTTAGTAGTGCCTGTCCTATGGAATGCCCTCCCACCAGATGTCAAGGAAATCAACTCTGACTTTCAGAAGAAATCTGAAGGCAGCCCTGTATAGTGAAGCTTTTAATGTCTGGTATTTTATTGTGTTTTTAATATTTGGGAGCCACTCAGAATAGCTGGGGCAACCCAGTCAGATGGGCGCCATATAAATAATGAAATTATTCTTCTGAAGTAGAAGGGGGGTGGCAGACTGCTGTAACCTCCCCTGTGCCCACTCCACCTCTCATGGTTTTAAGTGCCATTGAAACAAGAGGACATGCAAAATGCAGCTGAGAAAGTGCTGCCTTTTTCCCCACAGCTGTAGAACTGCTAGAAAAATAAGTGTGGTGATCATCAAAGGGAGTTCTGCAGAGGTCAGCAACACATCTCTGTCACAAAAGACATGACTTGTGTGTTATGGGCAATTTCCATCTCTCACTGAAGAGGTCGCTGAAGGTTAATTCAGTTTAAAAGCTGTGCTTCCTTAAGAGACACTTCCTAGCACTAACATGTAACCCGAGCTTTAAACAGAACACTCCAAGCTAGAGAGTCAGAAAGGCATCTTTTTTCCCTAACGAGTGCCCCACATTAAGGAACCTGGAGGGTCAAACTTACTGCCTTGACAGTTTCAATGGTCTTCTTTCCTGCTAACCCAGCCTCTCCCTGAGTCTCCCCAGGAACCTGAAAAGAAACAAAACAAAATGGTGTCACAGCCTCTGAAACATCATGGTGGCCAAAGCAGTTTTATCTCCAGTTTGCCTCAGAACAGTTGCATAGGTCTGTGTTTGAATTTGAATGGTAACAGAACAGGAACAGTTAACCTGTCTCAATTTTCAGTGCAAAGCCAAGCTGGTGCAAAACGTATTGCTTTGCTTTCCTTTGGACCACATCAGTGAGGCCGAGAGGGGTCACTGGGCAGCCCAGGACCTCCAGACCCACTGCCCAGGCTTGTACCCCGGGGAGGGCACCTCAGTGCTGCTAATGCAGCAAAAGCAACACAGGAGGCAGCATTTACAAGTTACTGGTTGTAGCAACCACAGCAGATGCTGCGATTCTTCAGTGGTTTGACTTCACCCCCCAAAGTGTCTCTCAAGACAGACAGATGCCAACAGCAACACAGTGCCAATATGTCTCCCTGTTTCATTAGAAGGGAAGAAATTATGAACCAAGTGACACAAGGCATATAAAACAGCAACAGGTCTGCTGTGGTAAAATTATGAGCTGCTGTTGCTTCCAGACTGAAGTGGGTGCTGAGGGTTACTACTAAGGGCAATTCTCTCGTTTTATTTTACAAGATTTGTATACTGCTTAGTTGACAAAGACCACCTAAGCAGTTTACATTTTGGTCTTTTGTTTATGTTCTTCCACTACAGAAACACCAGAATGTTGCTGCACTGAAGCACAGCTGACCCTGTCTGGGCAATGCTGAATTCTGTTAAATGCATATTCATTTCCTTGCATATTTCATCAACTGAACTGATGGATTACCAACTAATATCTATTTAATTTGTTTAGAAATGTTAAGATCTCACTTAGAATCAAATACAGGGTTTTAGTTAACTATTATTCAGAGTAGACCCACTGAAGTTTTTGGACCTGAGTAAAAGTTAGTTGAATACACTCCTCAGAAAATCTTCAAGCAGTTGGCTTTCCAGCATACCTGCTTCTTGGGATCTGAAATAATCATGGTATTGTTTCCAGTGGGAAACTGCTCCCCTGCCTCACTCAAGCAGGAGGAGAGCAACATGACATGGTCCAGAAAAAGGTGTGCAGGAAGCTTGCTTTTCCCCTCCCCTGGGACTGCAAAGCTAGGGGAGGCACATTCTGGCCTCTACCATCTAGTAGGGGCCACTGGAAGGCTGCACTACCTGCCTCCCTGGAAAAACATCAACTTGGTCCCATCCATCATTCAATGAATCCATCATTACAATTGTGAGCCTGCAAGCAAGGGCTGTCTACTATGTGTGAAGTGATGCTCAGAACATTTCTGGCGCTTTGTACGTGGTAAGCCAAAATGCATATGATGGTTTTCTGGAAAGCAGATTAAGTGAAAATTCTGGCACAAACTAGAACTGAATGTTATTTTAATTACCAGAGCAAGTGTTCAAGTTATCTCCAAGCTCAATCTAATCGGTAACCCAAAACATGCATTTGAAATGTCACACACAAACACAGTCAAGAAATGTGAGCTGACATATTTTACATCCCCCAATGCACTGAAATGTGTGCTTTCCATTGTAGCTGGAGAATCACATCTTGAGACTCCCAGGAAACTCCACTGCTTGACTTGGGAGCAAGAACATTTGAATGTGCAAACATATATTACTTACCACGGGCTGGTCCTCCTTTGCTACACTGTCTTCATACTCCATTTCTCTTTGCTGCAGAGGAAAATAATTCAGTTTGTCAGCATTAGCAAGCACTAAAACACACCTGCTTCAAATTCAGAATACCTGAAGCAGCACATTTCCCAGTACATATCTCCTTCCCATGGTCCTTTTACGTCAAAAGTAACTTTAAAAAAAAAAAACCTTGGAAAGAATGCCACAAAATATGGACACACAAATTTAGTTATTTTTAAAAGGAAAAGATGCACACGAACTGGAATCTGGATCCCTTTTAAGATTAAGAGTGGATACCAAAGGTACCCTCTTACGCAGGATGGCATTTCTTACCATCTCTCTCTCCTCCTCCAGAACAATGGGCTCCCTTGTCCTTTCCCAGAGACGCAACGATTTGTCATGAGAAGAGGAGACGAGAAAGTCTCCGTTGGGACTGAGCGCCAAACACCACACTTCCTGGTGATGCCCCTGCAAACCAGAGATGCAGATAGTGAGGAGCGAAAGGGGAGAGACCATTCTGCATGATGTCTAGCAATCAACAGAAGCGACCACTGCTTCCAGATTGGCAAATGCACACGTCTCCTATTTTACCTCCAGGGTTTGGATATGCTCAAACTTATCAGCATCCCACTGCTTAATCTTGCGATCCTTCCCTGCTGTGAAGAAGAGGTGGGACTTGGGTACAAACTGAAGAAACATCACACTAAAGAGAACAAGAGAAAGATATGGCGTATCAGATCACTACCATTTCCAACACAACATTCATTAAACATTTCTACATTTCTCAGAGGTTATTTAGAAAGGGGGAAAGATACATGCAGCTATGACTTCCGTTGCCACTTCCTTCCATTCTCCTGTCCTTATTCCTTCCCTCTGGAGTCTGTGGCTTCCATTCCAGAATCCCAGGTGCTTTTAAAAGAAACACTAGCAGTGATTAAAAGAAACACTAGCAGCACTCAAGGAGAGCCAAGAAGTATCTGCTGCTGTCATCAGAAGCCCCATCAGCACCACTAATGCAACATTATGTCGCATTCAACTTAAAATGATAGGAGCACCAGGGATTTCTCCAGTGAGATGATATTCAATGTTAGTCATCCTGAGAGTAGACTTACTGAAATCAGTGGTTCTGTTCCAAGCATGACTTAACTAGCTATCATCAGTATTTTCCTTGAACTGTTTTCATGGGTTTTGTGAACAGAAAGGGCTAGCAAGTTGTGTGATGTCTTGAAGGGAAGCAAAAGCTCAGGGCTAAAATATTGCGGCTTCTCTTTCCTACAAAAACTCAGATCCCAAAACACATAGACACAAGCCGTGAACGCCTGCCCTGCACCCCTGGTCCCTTAAGTACCACAAGTGCAAATCCACAATAAGAAAACCCACACCGTACAGCATGATCAACTCATAGAAACATGTTTAATATTCCTAAACTGGGAAACCAATGAAGGGCGACAGAACTGTGCAGCGGAGACCCTGTGACCTGCCCTTCCACTGAGGTGTCTGATGCCAAAGTTAAGGGGATGGAAAGAAGCATTCTGCAGGCTCCAGACTAGAAAATTCAGCAAGGCCAACTTAACCGGCATTCTAGCCTAGAGCCTGCAGAAGGCAGCCCCATATGTTGGACTCCACAGAGGCTATGACAATTGTGAACTTAAGCACCAGAGAAACCTAGTTTTGGGGGCAGGGAGAAATGCTACACCAGGGGCATCTAGGTGGCCTTTGATATCTGCCCACCTGTCGTCATGGGCAAAGAGAGACTTGTGGCAATCTCCAAAGTCCAAGCCCCAGATCTTCACGTTCCTGTCAGCAGAGCCAGTTGCAATTAATGCCCCATCCTATAACAGAAAAATGAAAGAAAAGGGAACTCAGTTGTGGATGTGAGAGCATGATTACCCCCAGGTTCCATTTATCGTCCTGTCAAGTAACACGCACTTTTTTGGATCAGAACAAGATCTTGTGTTATGCTTCAAGGAAAGTGAAGCAAATTAATTTCTTAGCTCTCAACATCAGGCAGCCAACTTTAGGTGTCTTATTTCAGTGCACCTAATACAGGTATCCCTACCAGCAGATAGGCAAGCAGCACTCAGGCGCCAAGAAGCTCTGTGTTATCCTCTGATTTTAATTACAGCAGCCATTTATGCCCCATGGAATGTTCCAATAGACAAGCACTTTGTTATTCCAATCAGTGCACATAACTTTCAAAAGTTAAAAGAACGACAATCTCATGTTGCTGCACACTGCCAGAGAAAATGAATCAGCCTCTCCCCATTACTCAACTTTCTCACTGAAAACAGAATTTGAAAACTACAGTTACATTGCCCAGATTCTACATGTCTACACACCGAAGTAGGTATGGACACAGGTTTGGGCTGCCTTCAAGCTAACCACTGGGGGAGCAAGAGCTCCTCAACATAACGAGGGTACAACTTCATGCCTTCATTCAACTCATGCCATTCTATAGTCTGCATTGAATTATGAGACTAGCATGAAGCAGCACAGAGAAGATTTTCAACTGGGGGGGAAATGTGCATTTGTCATGGAGAAGAACTGCAATATGCAGTTCCATCACTGAACAATGCCAAAATCTCCAACAAATGGCATACTCACATAGGAGATATCCATGCACAGCACGGGCAACTTGTGTCCATAGAGAGACAAAAAGAACTGGAAAGCAAAAAGACGACATGTATATCAGCTAGTTACAGGTTTCCTTATTTAATGGCATAAATTTTATATACGTCACTTGATTGTAAACAACAAACAAACAAAAAATTCAAAGCAATGTATGAAAAGTGTGCAGAAGTGTGGAAGAACCTTGCCCTTTCCACCATCCTCTCACAACCAAAAGCTGAAAGCTTTGTTCATCTATCCCAATATTTTCTGCTTTTGAGTGGCATCTTGCCAAAGTCTCAATGTTGATCACATCACATCCGTTTAAATGAAGTTGGCAGCCTTAGACCATGGGGCCTTGTACATTCAAAGCGTACATTCTACTACTTTGGACCCTCCTCTTTATTACACACATGGGGAGTTCTGCATCCCTATTTGCAGAATACTGAAAAATAATGAACTTGCCAAGATCTCTCAATGAAAACATGTAAGATGAGGGAACCAAAAGGCCATCACAGCAAGCGGAAACTGCTTCCCAGAGTTTTGGACCTCAATTTCCAAAGATAGCGCCGCTTACCTTGAGGGTATCGGTGTAGAATATTTTCACAGTGCAGTCCAGTAAGGCAACAGCCAAAAGCTTTTGGTTGGGGCTGTACCGCACACAGAGAACATCTTCATCCAGTTGCAAGATGCGTGTCTGCTTCACAGAAAGCCTAGGATCGTATAAGCAGAAAACTGATGGAACTGGTATTGCACAGCAAATTCAGAAAGCTTTGTTAGATCTGCATTGCAAGTTCTTAGGCAAGGAGAAAGTTCTTGGGCAAGGAGACCCCAAACATCGGTGTTCAGTGCCCATTCAAAAGTTTGCCATACACCCACCCTTTTCCCCACATTCTCCCAGGGAAGAGAAACTTATGGTGGGAAGCAGATATCAGCAGATGGGAAGACAATGTTGTGCTGTATTTTTGAGGGAACTGTACACTCCCCAAGAGAGTGAGGACAAAATGTGGAGTTCAGATGTGCTTTGCTTCCTGAAAAAACACCCTCACCTCTTTTGGACACTGTCCTTATCCTTCACCAGTTCAAACTCCCAGAACTTGACACATTTATCCGCACCTCCTGTAACAAAGCCACGCTGATGGGAAAGGAAAATTCAGATTTATTTCATCAAATGTTATGGATCACTTCCCACTACAAAAAGTATCAAAGTGATTTACAATGAAAATAAAAACGATAAAAATACAAAAGCATATTAAAAACATAATCACAATACATGATAGCACTAATTGTTGAGATCTTTTGATAAAGGGTGGTATATAAATATAAATATAATAATAATAGACAATAATGAGCATCCTTAAATGTGGTACCACTAAAATAATTCATATGAATTATTATTATTTTTTTACCATGGTAACTTAAAGGGAAACAAACACATACATTACAGCTGGCATAAAAGCAAAATGAAGAAAATGTTAAAAGACAATCCTGTTTTTAAAAGGATTAAAACATCCCACCCACTCAAGACCACAGATAATTAAGAGTCAAAGTCCTGGCAGAAAAGAAATGTTTTCGCCTGGCACCTAGAGCTATGTATTGATGACGCCAAGCAAGCCTCCCTGAGGAGAGCAATCCACAAGCGGGGAGCGACCAATGAAAATTTCCATTATTTTGTTGCTACCCTCTGGACCGCCAAAGCAGGGGGCAAATAAAGAGGGGCCTCAGATGACAATCACATGGCCTGAGTCTGTTCATATGGTGATAAATTAGAAAGTGTGCTTTAATTACCTGGTCTGAAGAAGGACATATGGACCACAAACCCCCATCATGAGCATCAATGGTCTCCAGTAAAATCCCGGAAGCCAGATCAAATAGCTGCAGCTTCCCTGTCTAAAGCAACAAGAAAGCCAGATGATTAGTTACAGAGATGATTCCAAATTCTACAGAAGGTAACTCATTATAGCCTCCAAGTGT
This sequence comes from Podarcis liolepis, assembly GCF_965112155.1. Taxonomy (NCBI): domain Eukaryota; kingdom Metazoa; phylum Chordata; class Lepidosauria; order Squamata; family Lacertidae; genus Podarcis; species Podarcis liolepis. The sequence goes on from NC_139571.1 coordinate 41,835,696, forward strand.
GAGAAAGAAGGAAAGTGGGATGGTCAGTCAGATCAGTGGCGTAGCGTGGGGGGTGCCAGGGGTGCCAGCCGCACCGGGCGCAACATTTGGGGGCGCGCGTTTGGCCGGCCCTCCTTGAGGAAGCAGGAACCCCACTGTCCAGGCGGAGAGACCTCCTCCCGCCGCCAGCCTTCGGAAGGCTGCTCCGAAGCCTGGCGGTGGGGCAGAGAGCAGTGGCGTAGCGTGGGGGGTGCAGGGGGTGCACGCCGCCTGCCATGCCGCCCTGGCTGCTTCAACCGCGTCCGACAGCCCGCTTGAGGCTCCTTCCGGCCGGGTCTCCCGACGGGGCGCCACGCCGCCCAGGCTCGGGTCGCTGTCTGGACGCGCGCAGCCCGCCAAACGCACCATCGGCGGCGCTCTAGTGCCTGCGCGCCAAGACCGCCCACCCGCCCCGACGGCCCCCCCCTCACCCGCGCCGGAGGCCGGCCGACGCACTGGCCCCAGAGCCACCCCCTCCCCGCGCCAGAAAGAAGCCCCCTCCCCGCGCCAGAAAGAAGCCGCGTTGGGACTAGCCGGGCTGGGGAGGGAGACTGAGAAGGCTGCGCCGCGACGCCCAAAGATGCGCGTCTTGGCGCAAAGGGGCCCGCGGCACCCAGACGCGGAAGGGACCCTCTCCCCCTGACCCGCCACTGAACTGCAATTTCCAGCTCCCTTGGCAAATCCCAGTCCCCAATCCCCAAGATGCTTTATTTGAGGCAGGGGTCCTTTAATTGCAAAAACAACACCACGGAGGGCAGTAGTCACCACGACGTTTGCCCCAGAGTAGAGCCGTCAGTATTAATGACCATGGTTAGGGGTTAGGGGGCGCAAATTACTTGCCTTGCCCCGGGTTTGGGGGCGCAAATTACTTGCCTTGCCCCGGGTGCTGATAACCCACGCTACGCCGCTGAGTCAGATTCAATTGCATCTGTCTAGAATAGAATCCCATTTTGAGCAGTGCCCCAACAACAGCTTTGCAGCTTAATTTGCAATCCTGTAAAGCAGGTGGGCATTCTTATCCCATAAAGCAGATTTGGGGTTGAAGGGGGCTGAGGCTGAGAAAGAAAGGTGTGTCTAATGAGTTTATGGTTGAGGCAAGATTCAAACAGGGCACTTGCTGATTTGTAACTCTCTCTTAGCAACAACAATTTTCACTGCTATTGGCACAGGGGCCAGATCCAGCCCAATTGCCTTCTCAATCCGGCCCGCGGACGGTCCAGGAATCAGCTTGTTTTTGCATGAGTAGAATGTGTCCTTTAATTTAAAATGCTTCTCTGGGTTATTTGTGGGGCATGGGAATTTGTTCATTTCTTTTTTCAAAATATAGTCCGGCCCCCCACAAGGTCTGAGGGACAGTGGACCGGCCCCTGCTGAAAAAGTTTGCTGACCCCTGCATTACGCTCTGGCCAAAACAAAAGACAGTTCCTTGTCAAGTCCCAGGTGCAGGAGAGAGGCAGCAATATCAGGGAAATCTCTTGGGTTTCATTTTTCACTCACAGCTATGCTCTTAGCACACTCATATGGTTAAAGGTATAGATGAAGAATTCAAAACTCATTAAAGACAAAGACAACCAGGAGCAGTTTAACACATCCACAGTCTGAGTAGGTATGGTAATGTAAATTCTTCCTTATAACTCTGCAATTTTCTTCCAAGTCACCTGAAGTATAACTCCATGTTTGAAAAATATGGTGTTATAATGGCTACGGTCAAAGTTGGCCATGTAAGAGAAAACATTCCTAGCCACAGGCCTTCAAACAAATCCATAAATTTCATCACCTGAGCCTATTTTCTCCCATGTCTTCAGAGTAATTTGGAAAACACATAGAAGTATACTTCCCTACTGCTCCGAAGCTTATCTAGCCAAAGCAATATACTGAAAATCAGGTATTAGGTGTACAATTAGGATTTTTCTCTCAGATTGTAGACCTAGGACAAACACTAAATTGCATCTCCCTTTAGGACTCCATTTGTTGAGGAGCTATGCCTCCAGGAATAACATTCCACATGGTTCTAAGTTAGACATACAGTGGTACCTCGTGTTACATATGCTTCAGGTTACATACGCTTCAGGTTACAGACTCTGCTAACCCAGAAATATTACCTCGGGTTAAGAACTTTGCTTCAGGATGAGAACAGAAATTGTACTCCGGCGGCGCAGCGGCAGCAGGAGGCCCCATTAGCTAAAGTGGTACCACAGGTTAAGAACAGTTTCAGGTTAAGAACGGACCTCCGGAACGAATTAAGTACTTAACCCGAGGTACCACTGTACTGAACTTCCTCTAAAGATGATACCTGAAACATGCGGGGGATTGTTGAGGTTCAGAAGGTACAGAAATTTACCTTGGTTCCTATAATGACCTGCCGATCTCCGGGAACGAATAGTGAACAAAGCGCATATTCACATGCCATGGTCCGGATACATTGTAAGGTAGACCTGGGATTAGAAATGGCACATGAAAGATACACAGAGAGAGAAGGAAGAATCAGGGGAAGGCTCAGTAAAATTGGGAACACATGACATTCCTGACATACATGTGAACGAATGGGTGATGTTGCAGGGGGGAAGGGAGAGACTATGAATGAATGGGTGGTGTGGGTGAGAGAGAATGAATGGGAAAGGAATGCCAAGAGAGCAGAACCGAATATGCAGGCCCCCATCACTTTCTTTCAAGGGACTATGGCCCTCCGTTTCAAAAAGCTTAACCACAAGGAAGCCTTGTGCCAAATTAGTTTAGTGACTGGCACAACCCCAAGTTTTTAGCTTCATCTGTGGCTACAAGAAGATACCAAAAGATCAATGGCAAAAAAGAAAGGCTTCTTCCTAAACTCAATGTGTAACCATCTGAATGTACAGTATATCAAAAGTTAAGATGTTTAATGCTTCCTGTAAAATTTTTACTGCAACTAGTTTCTCCTCCCATGGTCAGAAACATTTCATACCTGTTCCAAATCTTAACTGATTCAGCAGCAGCAGAGAGAATGGCAATGTTGTCCGAGCTAAATGCCAGGGTTCTGACATCACTGCGGTGACCACCAATAGTTATTTTGGACACTTGTAGAACTTGGGGTATCTGCGCTCTTGGGTTCAGGGTGTAAGATTCGATTATGTTGTTCTGGAGCATTACAGTGGCTTTCAGCTCCCCTTTTGGGCTGAGTATCAAGTCAAAAGACCTGTTTAATAAAATAATCATCTTTGTTAGAAAACTTCAGGTAGCAGATAAAAGAGTTGAGGGGGCTAAGCACAATGGTATAGCTTTAAAGTTCAGAACGTCCCTTTCTCTTGTAGTTCTGGTCAAGTGGCACTCCTCCCGCACATCAATTCCCTTTTCTTGGTCCCCATCCCTTCTACACTGTGCAAATTCCTTGTCTTGACCTCCAACCCTCCACTGCCAGGTCTGTCCCAGCCCATTCTCCCCATGTGAAACCTGACAAGGTGCACAACTCTCCTCATCCAGCTCTATCACTCTCAGCGGCTAAAATTATCTAATTTGTTTAAACAGCTCCTCCACCTTTTGTGCCTTACTACCGAGAATTCTCCCAGACATTTGCATCATGCCACCTATTTCCCAATCCCTCAAAATCTACACCGGAAGAAACACACAAGCTTAAAAAAAAGCTCACGTACATGTAACTATACTTGCTCACATTTATCCTTTATAACCCTTGGCTTCTCTAAGCTCTGCTCTCTCCTTTCCCTCTCTCGTCTCTTTTACTGTTAATTGCTCTGGGATTTGTGTGGTGGGGATTTGAACCCTGCTCTCCCAGGTCATAGTTCAACACTCTAACTATTACACCACACTAGCTCTCTTTAAGAGCATCAAAATTATGAGCAACACCCTTAAATGCCTTGAACTCACTTGATTTTGGAAGAAGCTTTGATGTTAGTGAGCCGCTGAATCTTGTCTTGTAGGCTGCACTCCACAATGATATCACATTCTTCCTCTTCCACACCTGACCTCTTCCTAGGAAAAACCAGAATAATGAGACAAATGTTAAACTCAACCTCAGCTAGAGTCAGAAAATAAGAGCAAAAATGCACATAAACAGGATAATGTCATGCTAGTGACAACTGGCAGCTCTTGAGCCAAACTCAGCCTCAACTAACTCCAAAGTGCCTCTTCCCTTTGTTCTCCTGAAACTGCTTAGGTGGAATTTACTTGCTCTTCTCAATCTCTCCCGCTATCCAATATATTTCAGCAAATTGGAGACTTCCCACCTCTGCCAAATCCTGTACTACTAAACAGTTATCTGCTTTGTTTTGTGCTGAGCTAAGAGGGCAGAAGAGAGCTGCATTGCTGAGATTTCCCATGAAATCCCCAAAGCTCCATCTCAAGGTGGCTAAGTAGATTAAAGGTCTTGTAACACAGCTGGGCCAGGCAGAGTATTATGCAGCTGTGTTGCACCATCAAAACTGACAAGGCCTCCTTCCACACACAAGTCTTAAGGGGAAGGATTAAAGAAGGCATTTTAAAAGGCAGTAGATTAGAACTTTATTTTACCAAGCCTCTCAGCAACATGCAAAATAAATAAACTGTAAATTTGTATGTTATACACACCATTATTCTAATTGCAAGTGTTCGATTTACTCATCAGATTATGAAGCTACATTCAAAACCCTTTGCATAGGATAGGACACTTCCATCCTGACATGAATCAAGCTCTTTATTGGTTCTCAGCAAAGAAAAATAAAATGTATTGGCAATATGAATTTACTTGGCTTTTTTCCTTGCTTTCTTCATCTTCCTCTCAATTTTCTTGCGAACCTCTTGTTCGCTAAGGACATAAAACACTTCCAGGACAGAGTCCGTTCCCTTGGAAAATGATAAAAAAGTCAGTTGCAGGGGTCTCTGATCCAGAAATCGCTATAGAAAAGTGCTCAAAGAAAGGTAGGACACCCCCCCCCCCGTTTAGTTCCAAAAGCTAGTAACATACATGGCAAGCGAGAATCCGCCCTGTGCGGTCGGTAGCAAGATTAACAACTCGGTCCCTTCCTTCCCGCATCACAGAACCAGCTTTCACGCATCTCAGGATGTGCTAAAAAGAAACAAAAAGAACTGAAAACAACCATAGTGCAATTTTTTCCAAAAAATACGTCACCAAAAGCGTACATCAAAAGGGAATAGTAATTCAGGACAGTATTGCAAATAATTGGTACTAATACACCATAAACGGCTTCTTTCAAGAGGACTCCTAACAGCACTGATGGTCTGGAAGTCAAACATTCTTCCTGATACATAAGCTTATCAAGAGATCTTCAACCTAGCACTGCAGGCCAAGGTAAGTACACCATAAGAATGGATTCCCAGATTCTCCTTCCACAGTATAGTTTGACTGCCTCCAACTACAGCAAAAGCAGCCAAGGGTCAGCGGCCAGTTACAGAGCAGATATCTCAGAATTGTGGGTCCAGGAACAGCCAAGGCTCTTTAAAGCAGATCAGCTTCGGCAATGAATCTGAGGATGCACAGAATGACTTTTTAATGCAAGGAGGAACCAACGTTCTGACACAGATCCTGCATCAACTTGCCAATGCATTAAAGGAAAGCATTTCTATGGAACAAAGATTACTGCTAAAAAAAGGGGGGGAGCAGGTGGTCTTGTTTGGGGAAGAGCAGGAGAGAGGAGACTGAACACCCTCACCCACATTGTAAGAAATCCTTAGGGCACCAAATGAATATGGTTTGAATCCAACCTGACTGTCCATCACAATTGTGTATTCTGCCCTTCGGAGTTTTTAGTTTTCTTTTATACGGACCCATGTACACAAATAACACAGAAAACGTACCCAGTGATAACTAAGAGCACATTCACCCTTTGTATGCATTTCAGATGGGGACATTTTAACAGATTTTACATATGTTGGAAGAAGACTCATGAATGTTGTATCCCTAAGATCACAAGCAGAAAACTACCTCATCCTCCGTCTCATCCTGATCTTCTGTCCTATCCTCTTCAGAAGATCCTCCAGTGTGGTCTGCAAGCCTTTTGCTTCTCTTGTACTCTGGCTCACTTGGGTCTGGTTCCTGTTTATGGTGCCAAAATTAGTAAAATACATTTAGAATAACGACAGGGCCTCACTCTCTAACTTCCATTTTCCCTCTTGCAAGCCAATTCTTCATTCCCTTAACATTTTAACAGGTGCAGAATGGAAGATATGCTCACACTTGAAAGCCAAAGGACAGGCAAGTGCTTGACAACTGAATTAGTGAAACAACTAAAACTGAGCGTTGGGGCAATTAGGCATAAAGCATGCTGAGCAGACACTGACTTCCAACAGTGCTGTGCCCACTGAAAACAGAAAGCGAGTCACTGTTATTATTTAACTTCTCTTTTTTTATAAAATATGTATTAATTTTTTTTGAAATATAACAATAAAAATGAAAAAGAAAAAAGAAAAATACAAAATAAAAACAGTTAAAAACATACATTTTTTCTTTTACTTATTTTCTTTTAGCTTATTTCCCGGACCTCCTCATACCTCCCTTTTTTGTATTCCACTTCCATTTATTGGTTCAGCAAATCCTTACCATTAGATTTTAACCCATTTATAACCCTTTTTTCATATTCTCTTAAATCATTACAGCTGGAAACCCCTTAGTTACTATCCAACATCATTCTATCATTCATTAATTTTACAATATTTCTGTAGATAGTCTTTAAATTTCTTCCAGTCTTCTTCCACAGACTCTTCTCCCTGGTCTCGGATTCTGCCAGTCACTTCTGCCAATTCCATATAGTCTGTGTATCTGAAGAAGTGTGCTTGCACACGAAAGCTCATACCAAGAACTAACTTAGTTGGTCTTTAAGGTGCTACTGGAAGGAATTTTTTTGTTTTGTCCATATAGTCTGTTATTATTTAACTTCTCAGAGATTCACCTTTTGGCCAGCCAGTGCAATCCAATAGCTAGCTTCGTACTGCATGTGGCCTAACCCAATGAAGCAACAGGAAGGAAATGAGAGGAACCATGGGGTGGCCGAGTAATCTCTGAGGCAGCTCCAATCGCTCCCATATTGTAAGAGGGAGTGTAGGAGGAACTATAGATGACTGCTTCACAACCCAAGTGATCCCTTCAATTATAGTCACAGATTCCACATATAATTCCTGCAGCTTTGCATCTACAAAGCTTTATTGTCCAAATAAAGGCAAGGAAGTGACTTTTTCCTCAAAAGGCCATTGTTAGAACTTCCTAGGCCACTTTTAATACAAGACCGGCAGCAGTATATTCAAAGGACTAATGTCACAAGGCACAGGAAAATTATTATTATTTGTTTACATTTACGTCCCACTCTTCTGCAAAGTGTTCATGGAGGCAACCAGCGATATGGAATACAAATAAAGGAATCGTATAAATTCCATAAAAACAAGCAGATACAAATGTTACGATGCAAGTGTTATGCTCTTACCTCCTGGAAATAGCTGATGTCCCAGGCCCGCAATTCGCTGTCAGCAGAACCGGTGATAAGCAGCTTTTCGTCAGAAACTATAGCTAATCCCCACACCTAAATGAGAACATGCCAAAGGGCTTCATTATCTTTAATTAGGATCGGCCCCCTCGTTAACAGCAATAAATAAGCAATTCAAAACCAATTTGGATTCCTTGTATTCGTAGGATAAATATGTAACTAGAGCTACTAAATGAAAATGGGCCACTTTTTGAGAAGTAGAAAAGGGGTCCTGTAAAGCTCTGGAACTGCCCTTTCTTACAGAATTCAACCATCCCAGAAAATCTTCTGGACCCCAAAAGGGAAGGAATGTTTTGTAGATGGCGACCCCCCCCCCCAGCACCATGCCTTTCCTGGACCCTACATAATGGAGTTTGTGCCTGGCCTCCAGTGCTGCACCTTCTTTCTGATCAGGGTCGGTTGCCCTGCCTAGCAGGGTCGCTGTACCACTAAATGTCTCCTTCCTCCTTGCTGCTGGCAATGACTAACCCCCCCCCCCCAATATTAGCTGCTTATTCTGCAATGTGTATGTATGTGGAAAGAACCACTATGGGTTTTTAGAGACAGAAACAGCACAGCAATGAAGCTGCACAATGCCCTTATGCCTTGGAGTAGACAGGAGCTAACTGGGTAAGGACTCCTTCCACTTTGGCAGTTGGGGGGGTGTCTATGGAAGCAAAATTTGAATTGGCCCTTTCTACTGGAGAAAGGGGAAGACAGCCACACAAGAGATACTGTCCCCTTGCTAAAGGAGGACAGATTAATTAGTACCGCTTTACCTAAGAGATACTAAATGAAAATATCCTACAGCACACACCATCACAGGTAGAAGCCAAAAGTTCTGTGCAAGACAAACACCTGTAAAATTGGTTGGAACATTCATTCATTCATTCATTCATTCATTTATTTATTTATTGAATATACCCGGAGGTCTAAGGCGGCTCACAGAACAAAACCACAAAACAACAAAACACATAATCAAAATAAAAACAACAACCCAATAACACCCCCTTCCAACATCCTACTACACACTTTCTGGTTCACTGACTATTGCAACAGCATGCTTTCCTGTATGTCAGAGAAACAAAATGAAACATTTGCACAACAAAATTTGTAGACTGGACCACTAGGATACATCTTGTCAAACTACACATTTTAAATGAAACGGGGAGGGAAAGGATAGAACTGTGTGAATCCTGAGATTGCCATACTTGCCTTTTTATTTGTCACTGATTTTATCACACATCTAATAAATGCAATACTTCTCCTTAAAGATGAATTAACAATAGAAGCAAATTATGAACTACAAGGGGAGCCAGTTTATCGAGATATGTAAATTCAATTCAAAGGTGGTATTCTTCCTACAGACAGTGTATCCAAAAGACACATGATACATCTCTCAGATGAATTAAGGATATGCTCATAAGCACACATTTAGCTGGGAATAAATTCCGCAGTTACTTGGAAAGTAAGTTCAATGAGGCTAGCTTCAGAATTAAAGCATAACTGGACTTGTTTTCTAACCTGTCTATGATCAAACACACAGCTAGAGAAATAGGGAAACAACAACAGCCATGACTTTTTCTGCATAATCTTGTTATATGAACTTCTGCATCCTATTTACCTCAGTACGGTGCCCAACCAATGTTTTGAAGCAGTGTTGTGTATCCAGGTCCCACCATTTCACCAGGGTGTCTTTTCCACTTTCAAAAAAAAAGATAGACAATGAATGGCAACAGTTTCACCCTGCTTAAACTTCAGTGGTACCTCGGGTTAAGAACTTAATTCGTTCCAGAGGTCCGTTCTTAACATGCAACTGTTCTTAACCTGAGGTACCACTTTAGCTAATGGGGCCTCCCACTCCTGCTGCTGCGCTGCTGTGCAATTTCTGTTCTCATCCTGAAGCAAAGTTCTTAACCCGAGGTACTATTTCTGGGTTAGCGGAGTCTGTAACCTGAAGCATCTGTAACCCAAGGTACCACTGGATTAGGTTAATATTAAGCACTCTGGGTCAAGCAGTTCTGTTCTGTCATGGCTGCCATATGTGTACAGAGTTATCAGTCACAGTGTGTGAACTGGGAGTTTCAAAGGTCAGCATAAACATGCATTACAAAGTGGAAAAACTAGAAAACAGGGCCATGTACAGCTTAACTTAGATGAAGCACACGATTCCTTCCTTGGAGGTTTTAAAGCAGAAGTTGGATGGCCATCTGTCATAGATGCTTTAATTGAGACTGCTGCATTGCAGGGGTTGGACTAGATGACCCTAGAATTCTATGATTCCCATCTGAAACACAACCCCTCTTAACTATCCCTTCAGAACATATTTTAGCAGGTTCGCCTGATGTATTCTTAATTGAGTAACCTTTACCTGGAAACCAGGATATTCTTCTCCTTCAAAAGGACCACCTGTGTAACGGCATCTTTGTGGCCCTTCAGCCGGTACAAACCACTCTCATTGATCACATCCCAAATGATGACATCTGTGTCCTAGAAGGAGAAGGAAACTACTGCCTTAGCCATGCTCACTATAAACCAAATTGAGCAAGGGATTCAAGGTATCAGAAACAAGCAAATACCAACCTACAATTAACCTCACTGTATTACTTCACCCTTGTCCTCACATTTTAAAACACAAAAATATTAACAGGCTAGATACTTGATATTTTTATGGCCTTCTTTCTTCATTGTATCACCTTTTCATGGCCCTCAAAGCATTTACAATGAAACAGAAATTATCAATTATGACAATGATGTTCTGAAGATTCAGGGATGTTATGTTCAACCAACACACCAGACCTCATCCACTACATGCCACATACCTAAATTTGAACCGCATTATCATCAATCAGTTGACACAATTTAGTTACATCTATTACCCACCAGTTATCCAAAGAATTTCTAACCTTTGATCCTGAAGCCAGTCTTCCTCCCAGCTCATCATACCTCAGGGCAGTAACGGCAGCCTTATGACCATTGAAAGTAACATTTCCTTCACCACTCAGGAGACTGAATACATGGATTGATCCATCCTCATATCCAACAGCCAAGTGAAGACCATCTGGGGATGGGCAAAGAGCAGTAACCTCCTGCTTTTGGCCCTGAAGGATGAGAACCTGCAAGGTGAATTACAAGAGACCATTGTCATATGGTGTGGCACAGCCACGCTCACCTAGAAAAGGCTGGAAGGGCACATCTTTTAATTAAATATATGTTGCAAGCCTTAGGACTCATAACACAGATTTGTTAACTACTGTTAACCATCATATACTCAGAGCATTTTAAAGTGCGGGGGTTCCTCCAAGTCTGCTAATACCTTATTAAAAATCGATGTTGCTGCTATTTTGACTATATACTCCACACTAAGAGGACTGCATTCTGTATTAACAAATAAATAAAGGGGCAGAAACTGCTAGCAAGAAAGAGATTACCACCGAAAGTGCTCTAAGAGGCACTGCTATAATATCAACTCTTATGCTTAATTCAAGTATTTCTATGCAATATGGATAAGCAGAGTTCTATCCAGTGTAGCAAATGGCAATAGAAATGCCAAAAGGGAATACTGTGCCATCAGCCGACACCATCACAACTCTGTGTGACCACAGCAAACAAAAATACATTATTATACATGAAATGCAAGAAACATGACATCTTGGGCTACTGCACATCCGTCTCAAATGCTAAGAAAATTGCTCACCTTCTCTCCCTTCCGAGTATCCCAGATGAAAACATGCTCACAGGCCGGCACTGCTACATAACGACCTTTTTCGCCCCGCAGCGTCACATAGACAATATTGCCTTTTTGGCTGGCAACCACTCCAAAAAGGGCAGCGCCCGTGTAACGTAGATATTGCTTGGTAAGCCCCATGGAGAGGTTCGCAGGTCTTTGCAGAATCCAGTCTGGACAAGAAGGGGAGGAGGCAAATGTTAATTCTGAAGCAGAAATGCAGAAAATAAGTATTGGCTCTTAGGCAATGGCTGTTTTTCTTCCATCTCTTAAGAATTAGCATAGAAACATTACTTTCCATGGTATTTGCAGCATTTCGTGCTATTTTTAACGGATGACTTGGATGTATGCTTTTAGCACTGCCTTTAGGATACATCTGTGCAGATGTTATCTACACATACAGTTCAGGTCCATTGGAACTAAACAATTTCATTTTCCCGGGAAATTGCCAAAGAATACCTCAGTTGGTAGAGCATGAGACTCTTAATCTCAGGGTCATGAGTCTGAGCCCTACGTTGGGTAAAAGATTACCTGCATTGCTGGGGGTTGGACTAGATGAACCTTGGAGTCCCTCCCAATTCTAATCAGGCAGGTAAACGATGTAAATTAGCAACACCTTACTCAAAGTATGTGCCCTGGAGAGCCAGTAGCCCTGCTCACATGCTATTTGCATGCAGGGCACATGTGTACTGATGGTGGAGCTGGGACACACTTTCAGCCCCATCCTCGCTGTCAGGTCTTCTTCCTGCAGCATCCATATTCAGCGTGGCTGTCCACAGACGTATTCCAGTGCACGGACCCCAATTCAGGTACAGTGGTACCTCAGGTTACATACACTTCAGGTTACATACACTTCAGGTTACAGACTCTGCTAACCCAGAAATAGTGCTTCAGGTTAAGAACTTTGCTTCAGGATGAGAACAGAAATTGTGTTCCGGCGGCGGGGCGGCGGCAGGAGGCCCCATTAGCTAAAGCGGTGCTTCAGGTTAACAACAGTTTCAGGTTAAGTACGGACCTCCGGAACGAATTAAGTACTTAACCTGAGGTACCACTGTGCAGGGCTCTGCCGCCAATTGTTTGTTGTTGTTTAGTCGTGTCCGACTCTTCGTGCCCCCCTGGACCAGAGCACGCCAGGCCCTCCTGTGTTCCACTGCCTCCCGCAGTTTGGTCAAACTCATGCTGGTAGCTTCGAGAACACTGTCCAACCATCTCGTCCTCTGTCGTCCCCTTCTCCTTGTGCCCTCCATCTTTCCCAACATCAGGGTCTTTTCCAGGGAGTCTTCTCTTCTCATGAGGTGGCCAAAGTCTTGGAGCCTCAGCTTCAGGATCTGTCCTTCCAGTGAGCGCTCAGGGCTGATTTCCTTCAGAATGGAGAGGTTTGCTCTTCTTGCAGTCCATGGGACTCTCAAGAGTCTCCTCCAGCACCATAATTCAAAAGCATCCATTCTTCGGCGATCAGCCTTCTTTATGGTCCAGCTCTCACTTCCATACATCACTGCTGGGAAAACCAGAGCTTTAACTATACGGACCTTTGTTGGCAAGGTGATGCCTCTGCTTTTTACGGACTCCCTACACTTGAGTAGCTACTCACGAGTTGGAATTTCTCAGCAAACATGCAAAGAGGAGAGGGTGACAACTAAAGCCCCCCCCCTTGCTCTACCGTCCGCACGGATACGCCCTCTACGCGGGAAACGATAGAAATGCACTCTGCACTGGGTCAGAGACACTCTCTTCCTTCTCTTCCTTGGGGAGCTCTGACCCAACAACCCTAACCGCTTCCCTCACTCCCTCCCCGCCCGCTGGCTGGACCCACCGTCAGCTGCGGCTTTATTTTCCTCCGGCTTCTGCGCAGCACGTGCTCCTCATCGCGGGGCTCAGAGTTCCGGGAGGCGCCTGACAAGCTGAGGGAACCGGAAGGGGAGGGGCGTACCGTCACCGGAAAAGGAAGCCGCTCAACACTGCGACGAGATCAGAAGACTTTGTAAAAATGTAGAGACACCCTGACGTCGTTGCCTGCGTGGGCAGCTTCCGGGTTCAAAACAGTCTTTTCTCCCAAGTCAGTCAATAAATCAATTTTTTTGGGGGGGGGGGGGAAACCGGCTTCCAGCTGCTTTCCAGCTGCCTTCTACCAGCCTGCTGTGTTGCAACGGGATTTGGACTGCCCTGCCAGGCTGTTGTGGGGGCTAAGCTGCACTTCCAGGGGGCCATTATGTGCTATACGAGGCGATGCCGTGGCTTTTGGGGGGGGGGGCACAAATAAGGCAAGTCCGATAAAAAAGGGATACAAAAAAGGGAGGCGTGAGGAAGTCAGGAAAATAGGTTAACTAAAGAGGAGTTGTAAAGGAGAGAGTTTTGTTCTTTTTTTTCCTTTTTATGTGTTTTTTACTTTTTTGTGTTTAATGTTTGTATTTTGACTTTGTGTTTTTCTGTTTTTGAATCTTATTTTTTTCGTTCTGTTTTTGTATTTTTTTCTTTGAACTTCTTTACTGAGAAAATTTAATAAAATATTTATTAAAAAAACAACAAATTAGGCAAGTCCGAGAGGAACCCTGTGGTGGGGGGGGGGTAGAATTCAGGACAAGTAATAATAATAATAATACATTTTTATTTATACCCCGCCCTCCCCAGCCAAGGCCGGCGAAGAACCAATAATAAAAACAGCCATAAAGTCCTCCTTGAAGGAGCAGGCGAGTCAAACTCCCACCCCGCCCCCATTTTGAACTCGAAAGCGACGCTGAATATGGAGCCCCCCGCCTTCCCCTCAGAAGGGGCTTCTGGCTCGGAAACGAAACGTCCCGGGTGGGCTTCTTTCGCAGAGAGAGAGACCCCCGCGTTTGCAGGGGGTCGGACTAGATGACCCTGGGGTGGCCCCTGCGGTCGCCTCAGCGTGGCTCGTTCCTCGCTGTCAACCTCCCTCCCTCCCTTCCCTCCTCCCTCCAAGGCCAAAGAGCGGCGAGGTGGCGCTTGGGGCGGATCGGGGCGTGGACCGGAAGGAGGAGGCGGCGGCTTGTGTTTCGTTCCCCCGTCGCGTGAGGGAGAGGAAGGAGGGCTGCTCCCAGCGGCGCCGGGCCTGGACGGGCGGCGGAAGCAGCAGCAGCAGAGACCGTGAGTGTCCCCCGCGCGCGGCCGCCGCCGCCTTCTTCCCTCAGTCAGTCAGTCAGCACCGCGTCGCGTCCCCTCCCCTCCCCTCCCCCCACTGGGCCTCCTAACGGCTCCTTCTTCTCCCCTCACGCCCCTCTCGGTTACCTCAGGAACCCAGCGAGGGCTCTTCCGGGCGCCGCTTTCATTATCCTCCTCAGCCACCAGCCTTGTGATTTCATAAATCTGCACACCGCAGGTCTCAGGGCGGTTCACAACATAAACAGAGGCATAAATATAAACATAAACACATTATTATTATTATTATTATTATTATTATTTATTATTTTCGTGTTGTGAACTGCCCTGAGATCTATAGATGAAGGGCAGCAATTCAGTGCCTGATTGTTGTTGTTGTTTAGTCATTTAGATCACAGTATTTTAATATTCTTTTGGAAGCCGCCCAGAGTGGCTGGGGAAACCCAGCCAGATGGGCGGGGTATAAATAATAAATTATTATTATTATTATTATTTAGATTTCCACCCATTTGACCATCGTTGTTGTTGTTTAGTCGTTTAGTCGTGTCCGCCTCTTCGTGACCCCCTGGACCAGAGCATGCCAGGCACTTCTGCCTTCCACTGCCTCCTGCAGTTTGGTCAGACTCATGTTTGTAGCTTCGAGAACAGTGTCCAACCATCTCATCCTCTGTCGTCCCCTTCTCCTTGTGCCCTCCATCTTTCCCAACATCAGGGTCTTTTCCAGGGACTCTTCTCATGAGGTGGCCAAAGTCTTGGGACCTCAGCTTCAGGATCTGTCCTTCCAGTGAGCCCTCAGGGCTGATTTCCTTAAGGATGGAGAGGTTGGATCTTCTCGCAGTCCATGGGACTCTCAAGAGCCTCCTCCAGCACCAGAATTCAAAAGCATCCATGATGCAGGCTCTTGCCTGCAATCTGAAGCAGCAAACCTGCTTCTGGACTACATTTTCTGCTTCTGTGAGAGCAACACCTAAAGGGCTTCTTGGAGACTAGTCTAGGAGTAAATAGTATTCCTGAAATGGCATCATTTGGGAGGAAAACTGCGCATCCCTGAATGAGCGTTTCTCTAAGGAAGTGCCCTTCGGGTTCTTACAATTTTATTATGAAGGAATCTTTTGTCAAAACACACACACATCTGTTTTTTTCAAGCTCACACAGCACAATGATTTACTGATGTGCTTTTTCACAGGAACTTTCATCTCCGTTTTTAACAAAGAGCCCGAGTGTCTGATTGTGGTGTGTCCAGAATACCAGCAGGACTCAAGTAGGAGTGTAGAGTGCTTATGAAGTAAACTGAACCGATTGCCGATCCCTTCCATGGATCCTTTGGGGGCTCCTTCCAACTTTGTGGATATTGATGGTTTGCAAGGCTGGGCTGATCTTTATGTGGCTGATCAGTTGAACTCTTCAGTTCCAGAAGAAAAGACTCAAGTTGATGCTTGCTCACCCTTCCCATATAGGAAAGACATCAGTGAAAAAATAATATTATGGTAAGCTTGTGCATCATGATTTTGAAATAATTGCATTCTTTAACATAAAATGCTTAGGCATTATGTGACTCAATGATTTTTTGGTTTAAACTTTGGCTGATATTCACGGGGGAGGGGGTTTAATAAAAAAACACCCTGAGCACTGACTTTTGTAGAACACTGATTACCGTATTTTTTGCCCTATAGGACGCACTTTTCCCCCTCCAAAAATGAAGGGGAAATGAGTGTGTGTCCTATGGGGCGAATGCAGGCTTTCGCTGAAGCCTGGAGAGCGAGAGGGGTCGGTGCGCACCGACCCCTCTCTCTCCAGGCTTCAGGAAGCTATCCGCAAGCCTTGGGAGCCGGTCTATCCGCAAGCCTTGGGCAGCTCTTTATTTCTTTATTCCCCCCCCCCCAAAAAAAAAACTAGGTGCGCCCTATGGGCCGGTGCGCCCTATGGGGCGAAAAATACAGTAGATTTGCTTTAACTGGTAAGTTCAGCATATTTGTTTCATTTAGTAAATGAATGTTTCTGTTCCACCCTTCTAATACTCATGTACTTATTTACAAGAATTTAAAATCAGACTACAGTACAATTATTTAAAATAGCTATAATAATAAAAATAAATAAAATGCGCAACAAATAAAATAGCACAACACTAAAAGTCCATTTCAAAGCAGCAACAGCAGTGATAATGGGTAAAAATGACTTTAGGCAAAACACTATATCCATATGCGATAATCCTAAAATCTATGTCCAAGGTGCTGTAGAGATGTCTGTCAGCTAAATCTATCTGGCTAGCAGGCATGAGAGGACTTTTCTGCAGTAGCCCCCTGGCTTTCGAATACAACCCAAAAGTTAAGCAGGCCCCGCCTCTGTTATATTTTAAATGTGCTTTGAAGAGAGAGATTTTTCTAATGGTCTTAGGTGTTTAAAGTGTGGTAACAAATACTGGGACCAATTATCCATTGCTGGTTGTAGTCATTGCTGGTTGTTTATAATGAGACTTTTCCCATTTTCATTTGATGTATTTTCTTCATTGTACACCCTTCATGAGATTTTTGCCCTAAAGACCACATAGAAGTTTAATAAAAAATAAATGGATAAACCTGCCAGAATAAAAATGTACAGTATTTACAAGCTGGTTAAAAATGACCAAAGAAGAAGTCATCTTCACTGGAGATGACAATATTGGTGCAGCCCCTGAAAAAGGCTGTATCTCTTGTAGCCATGACCTTTGCCTTGTCATATGTGGGATGCAGAGAAAGGCTCCAGCTTTTGATTTTAGGGAGTGGGATGAATGGTATAGGAGGAGGAGGCAGCCCCAGGTCTAAGTCATTTAGGGCTTTAAAGGTCATCACCAGTACTTTGAATTGTGCCCAGAAGCAGATTGTCAGTCACTGGCGATGTTGCAAGATAGGCGTAACATGATCCCATAGACATGCGCCTGTTAACATCCTTGCTGCTGCATTCTGAACCAAGTGTAGCGAAAGCCTCTTCTTAAAACTATTCAGTTATGAAGTCACGTGGATATCACTTGCATATAAAGTTCTGCTGTTCTATAGATGTATAATGCCCCGAATCTTCTTAACTCTATAGTCTGTACTAATAATGAGCACAAAGCAGAGGTAGAGGAACCTATGGCCCTCCAGATGTTTTAGGACTACAGTTCCTTCATTCCTGACAACTCACCACGCTTGCTAGGCCTGATAGGAGTTTCTGCCCTACAACATCTGGAAGGCTACAGATTCCCCATCCCTGGTGTAGAGTTGGTATTAAACCTTTGAATTCCATGAGCAAGATGTTCAAATAACTCTTCTGTAATTTCCCTTTGTACGGTTACATAACTCTTAACTTGTAAGCACAATGGAACCTCAGTTTTTGAACATCTCAGAAGCCGAACAATTGAGAAGCCGAACATCGAAAACCCAGAAGTAATTGGCTTCTGAGGTGCGTTTATCCATTTTTCAATGGATTCTGCCGACTGCCCATTGATCCCTGGCTTTTGAACATTTCAAAAGTCGAACGGTCTTCCAGAATGGATTACTTTCGAAAACCGAGGTTCCACTGTATTGAAAATGAGGCTATGTCTTTCCATTGTATTCAATTCCTGAAAAGTGATAAATTGGCATACTGTGCACTCCATGACTAACATGAGCACTCAGACACCCAGAGACGTAAATATAAATTCTTCTATTACTGCCTTCTTAATACATATCAGGAGAAAGCTGATGGGAAAAACTTAATGAAGCATGTTCTCTTTTATAGCCATGCAGCAATAATCATGTAACAGCTCTGAGGAGCTTCCTGTGTGTGTGTTGTGCTTCTATTTTCTTCTGTGCCGCCTGCTGAATGGTGGTGATTTTTCCTCAGGAGGGGGGATGTAGCACTGCTGAACTGCACAGCCATAGTGAACACCAGCAATGAGTCTCTCACGGACAAGAACCCAGTTTCTGATAGTATCTGCACACATGCAGGACCTGACCTGAGGGCTGAGCTACAGAAGCTCAAAGGTAAGTATAGTAAAGTTAATCCAATTGACTTCAAAACGTTCCCCTTGAACCAAAAAGGGGACTGCACTTTGGTTTGAAAAGTTCATTTCACAGTAAAAAAAATCCATGAACAAACTATGCTGTAAAGTTAAAACATGTCTATCATAATGATCATGCTACATATGTATAAGACAGAGTAAACAAACGTTTGGCATATTTTATTTTATTTTTTATTTTTTCATATATTTATCTTATATAGTAACAATTCAGTTTATCAGCTACAAAGGTGATAAAAAGTAACAATACAATAAAATTAGAAGCTGATAAACATAACTCTACAAAGTAACCAAGAGTACAAGCAATTCAAAACGTTGCACAATCGTATGCTGTACCAGGAATTAGCCCATCACCCCTATAGTGACGAACCCATTTATTCCAGCAGACCAAAAAGGTATCTTGTCTCTAACTTTGTTCTTTAAATCTGATATATTAAGTTAATTTTGTCACTGATGCATATTTGCTTACTTCATTATACCGGTCTTTGATGGATGGAGCTGTCTTTGCTGTGTATAAAATTATTCCAACTGTCAACAAATATGAAATTAATTCTCAGCCCTCTTACTGAGCTTTCTAATTAATTTAATAAAAACACAACTGGGTGTAATGGAAGCAAATATTTGGAGGGATGATTTTTTGAACAGAGAATTTGGTCACTGATAAATGTTTCAGGTTACAAAAAATACATATCTGAGGAAGAATTAAACTTGCAGCCCAATTCTGTACCAAGAGTTTACATACAGAAAACCACAACATGAGTAAATTATAAATAAACTACATCAACGACTGTTGCGTGCGTTGTGTGTACTACTGTACCATTTTACAGGGCTAACCAAACTCTTTCCCCTACAACAATAGCTTCTGAATTCAAAGTATGTCTCTCTCCTCCTCCCCCTTCCCCCACCCCCTCTTCAAATTACAAATTGCACAGCTGAACTTCCTCATAAAATAAGCAAGGCAATAAATTTCTTTAAAATGGCCATTAGTGATTCAAGAATGAATAGGTGATGATATGAATAAATCATGAAAAACATTCACGGCAGATCTTTATAAAATATTGCAACACTTGTTGTGATTTACCAGAATAGGTCAGCCTCAGACCATTGCTTATAAAGTTGGTCTGTCAGATTTCGACAAAACTTAGTTGCAGGTAGTTAAAAATAAAAATGGAAGCAAAAGCTTCCAGATTCCTCTTCCGCCTCCCCCTCTACCTGCACTAGTGTAGGGTTGTGTGAACCCAAGGCTTGTACCGACTTGTTCTGTCAACAAACCATGGCTTATCTCTATGTCTAACTGAGACTTCTCAGTACCCAGCTACACAGCTGTGCATGCTGCTTTTTCTCTTACCTAGGTTTGGCAGGAAGCTTGGATATAATATGGGAAGCTGTTGTGTGTTCCCAAATCCATCCATAAAAGAGGATCTCTATGCTAAGCCTAAAATCCTTATATTTCAATTGCTTCAATATTACTTAGCTCATCCTGCTTTGCTTTGTTTTCCTATAGGCTGCCGGACAGGAGAAGCAAAGCTGACAAAAGGATTTAATCTAGCTGCCCGTTTCATCATTCACACTGTGGGTCCCAAATACAAAAGTCGATACCGGACAGCAGCAGAAAGCTCCCTGTACAGCTGCTATCGCAACATTCTGCAACTTGCAAAGTAAGCATGTGTCTGCTTGTGACAGGCAAGTACCTTGTGAAACACACATACACAAACACATACACAAACACAAACACAGCAACAGTGCATGTAAAATTTTGGAATGTGTAACTAGTGTAAAGGTATCTGAGGAAATGTGCATGCACACGAAAGCTCATACCAATAACAAACTTAGTTGGTCTCTAAGGTGCTACTGGAAGGAATTTTTTAATTTTGTTTTGACTACGGCAGATTAACACAGCTACCTACCTATATCTAGTGTAAAGAAATAAGTTTTATAAACGTAGCTATCATACCGTAACATAATAATAATAATAATAATAATAATAATAATAATAATAATAATAAATTTTATTTATATCCCGCCCTCCCCAGCCGAAGCCGGGCTCAGGGCGGCTAACAACAATAAAACAGTATAAAAGTATAACATAAACAACACTCTAAAATCATTCATTGTAAAATTAATTAATTCAGGCCACTGGCAACCATTGGGCCAGAGCTCCGTGAGGATTGCCGGGGGAGGGAGTCAGGAAGTGCCCTGGCCAAAGGCCTGGTGGAACAGCTCTGTCTTGCAGGCCCTGCGGAAAGATGTCAAGTCCCGCAGGGCCCTGGTCTCTTGTGACAGAGTGTTCCACCAGATCGGAGCCACAGCCAAAAAAGCCCTGGCTCTAGTTGAGGCCAGCCTAACTTCTCTGTGGGACCTTCAAGATGTTTTTATTTGAAGACCGTGGATAGCTTGTGAAAGTATACATGTCAGCATCTAATCCCCTGGCTCTCCTCATCCAAACATATATTTTCCACGTGCTTTAGATTCTTCGGTTCCCCAAATTCCAATATTAGTTGCTTAGTAATGGGGGTAGATGATGAGAAGCACTACATGCCATTCCAATGAACAGAATGCATTGGAAAGCCCGGTTTTATGTTTTTATATGGGTTCGAAGCCACCCAGAGTAGCTGGAGCAACCCAGCCAGATGGGCAGGTTATAAATAATAAAAGTATCATTATTGTTGTTGTTGTTGTTGCTATTATTACAAAAGCACTTGTTAAGTATAAATTCTTCTCTGGCGATCACTCGTAGCCGAGTAAGATTGTCTTCCATGAACAGGCTTATAGCAGTGAGTCTACGTGACTGTGGAGGCCAATTCTGGATCCACACGTCCTTCCACAGTGGGACATAGGTTTCCGGGTGGGAGTGGATCATGGTGAGGGTGCCTTCCTAGCATGCCTTCTTCTTAGCACATTTCTCCCTTTCGTCCTGAGTTTGAGTGTCTTCAAAGCCCATGACACCTTTGGTAAAGGCTGTTCGCCAACTGGCGCTCTCGCAGGCCAGTGTTTCCCAGTTGTTGGTCTTTAGAGCCAGTGTGGTGTAGTGTAGTGGTTAAGAGCGGTAGTCACGTAATCTGGGTAACCGGGTTCGCGTCTCCGCTCCTCCACATGCAGCTGCTGGGTGACCTTGGGCCAGTCACACTTCTGTGAAGTCTCTCAGCCCCACTCACCTCACAGAGTGTTTGTTGTGGGGGAGGAAGGGAAAGGAGATTGTTAGCCGCTTTGAGACTCCTGAAGGGGAGTGAAAGGCGGGATATCAAATCCAAACTCTTCTTCTTCTTCTTATACTACTTTTTTTTTTTTAGATTTGCCTTGAGATAGTCTTTAAACCTCTTTTGCTGACCACCAGCATTATGCTTTCCATTTTTGAGTTTGGAATAGAGTAGTTGGCTTTGGAAGACAATACTCGGGCATCCACACAACATGACCAGTCTGACAAAGTTGATGTTGAAGAATCATCACTTCGCCACTGGTTATCTTTGCTTCTTCCAGTACACTGACATTAGTTCGCCTGTCTTCCCAAGTGAAGTGTGAAATTTTTCAGACACCGTTGATGGAATCTTTTGAG
Source organism: Podarcis liolepis (assembly GCF_965112155.1). Taxonomy (NCBI): domain Eukaryota; kingdom Metazoa; phylum Chordata; class Lepidosauria; order Squamata; family Lacertidae; genus Podarcis; species Podarcis liolepis. Next base: position 41,857,568 of record NC_139571.1, read on the forward strand.
GAGCTGGAGATGGTGTTTATAAGTGGTCTGTAAATAAATAACATAATAAATTGCAACTGAGGATCAGTTCAGAGAATGACTATTAGATTAAGGATGCAAACTGACATCATTTACTAAAAAATTCTAGTTTTTCCTTTTCACCATCTTTTCCATTGCTAACCTGCTTAACACATCTCCTATCTGATATAACCCCAGACATGTTTTGCAGACTTCTACGGTGTCTTCATGCGGATTTTATGTTTGTGAGGTGGGATAGTGGTGAATGGTGGCAGCTCTATGTGGTTTTTTGTCTTGCCCGATGTCTGAAAATTTGTTAAGATCACAAGCACTGTGTTTCTTGCCCTGTGCAGACTATTGGTTTGTTAGGTGTCTCACATCTAAAACTATGGGTTTGTGTGCAAAATTACATGTTGGGAGGTCTGGGACCTTCAGCGTTACAGCCTCCTCAGTTGTAAACCTAGGCGAGCTCTAGGGCTACATCATCTTTGTCTAAACTGTTTATGCTCTTTGAAACAGTAAAATGTGATCCAATCTTCACATCTTTTGGCATAGATTACACTATAGCTCCTGCTTGTGATCTGAAAACCATGTCTTAAGAAGTAACCAGCAAATATAAAACATCCAATGATACAGAAAACACTTAAACCTCCTTTGTCAAGAGCTGTTATAACAGCTATTAGGAGCAGTGGGGGTTTTGTGAAAATTTCAATAGAATCTCTTCCCGCTCTTAAAAGCTTTTGGAGAGCAAAATCTATCCACAGCATGAAGCAAAAGTATAAACATCCACAATCATGTTAGTCATGGGCACCTATTATGGATTAAGCCATCTCTGAATCCTTTTTACTATTTGATTCCAAATTTGGTGTTGCTCCGGTAATTTTAATGACCACTGTTGGACCACTACAACAAATGCAGCCTATTCACACAGAATAAGCTGACATGATCCTGCTATGACATCAGTTGCATTGATTTGCTTGTGATGCTTACGCTTTTCATTTTCCTTCTGGCTGCAGGGAGCAAGCGATGTCCTCCGTCGGATTCTGTGTGATAAACACGGTGAAACGAGGTTACCCTTTAGTGGATGCTACCCACATAGCACTGCGTAAGTAGCCTTGAAAGGATCTTTGCTGGATATACAGCTTCATCTACATGCATTGTGCTTTGCTAAGAACGACAGAGCAGGATTTGTGATTATTTTGGTTATATATATTTAGGCTTAGTTGCAGTTGAATATTGGGACTAGAGGGTTGTGGCAAAGGGTTCATAGGGAAATACATGTTAATCTAAGCCACCTTAGGTCTTCAGTTGCAAAGCTTTCACTTAAGTCAGGGGTCAGCAAACTTTTTCAGCAGGGGGCCAGTCCACTGTCCCTCAGACCTTGTGGGGGACTGGACTATATTTTTGGGGGGGGAATGAATGAAGTCCTATGCCCCACAAATAACCCAGAGATGCATTTTAAATAAAAGCACACATTCTACTCATGTAAAAACACGCTGATTCCCGGACCATCCGTGGGCCAGATTTAGAAGGCGATTTGGCCAGATACGGCCTCCGGGCCTTAGTTTGCCTACCCATGACTTAAGTTGTCATAGTGTAGAAACTATAAGAATATGCAAGTTGAAATTTGAGGAACTAGTAAAACAGTGAGGCAGGTGACTTCCCCTTTTGGTTGCTAGGAATGCAGGCTGCCTTTATTTGCAGTTGGCGGCACAGCTGTCTTGATGTGGTGCTATGTTGAAGTAGGTTGAGAAAGATGGTAATGTGTGGTTGAACTCCCTACAGCCCAATTCAAAACATAATTACTGAAGTGGGGACTATATTGCAATATTCTGACTGCAAAGGCGCTCTCCAATCCCCTGCTCCACTTCCCTTAAGACTAAGTTGCAACCGGCTGTCCTTACATTGAAAAGTGCAACTCTTTTCAATTAGAGAAAACAATTCTAATGTTTTACAACAGCCCTTGTGGTGAAGTAAAATGAAGGAGTTGTAAAGGACTTTCACACAAGTTTCACTAAGGGCTGTAGGTACTTGTTTTCCTATGTACAGCATTCTTCTGGGAAAGGCATTCATTGAGACTGAGAAAACGAAATCCCAAACCCAAAGCTATTATTGTCAGGAAACCCAAACACCACCACAGTATATGTGGTCAACAAGGATGGGCAAAATAACTAATTAAATTAGATCAATTAAAAACATTAAATAATGGCATAGAAAAGGGTAGTCTTATATTTTCCATCAACATGGGTGTCTGTTTCTTCTCGTTTTGTTGATTTCTCCCTCTTCCTCCCCCCCCCCCCCCATTGCAGGAACCGTCCGGCGATTTTTAGAGGTTCACGGGGAAACTCTTGAAAAAGTGGTGTTTGCAGTGTCTGAACTTGAAGAGGTATGTAAAGTACTCTGTTTATGTCTGTAGGCATTGCTGTGCTGCTGAGCTAACCCAGTCCCAAAACCCTCGTGCCTTGATCTCTATTTACTGCTCTCCACTCCAGTGATTCGATTAACTTCTCGTTGAAAGGTACACGAGAAACTTGGTATCAATACCTTCTTATTCCTTGAGACAAACATACTCCCAAGTTGCAGTTTCACAGTTCTTCTAAATAGCCTCCATCTCATCTGTGCAATTTACGTGTGCAAAGTACTAATCTTGAAAGTTACCCTGTGTGGCTGCCAGGACTCATTTCCTCCCCCAAGGCCACTTTTCTGAACTGCAGTATGAAGTTTGGGGCTATCCCATACTCACTGCCACAGCTCTAGTGCTGGAGCTGGACAGGAGAGCTGGGGTTTTGATTTGGCTCTGCACTTAAAGGCACATTCCCAGTGCTCCAAAAGGGTGGAACCAAGCCAACAAACTCACACACCCCTCTCCAGCTCAGAGGTGGAGATGGCAGGGGGAGCTTCCTTTGATTCTGTGCTTGTGAGGTGCTCTATGTTCCTTGGAAGCAGAGACACAAACCTGGGCTCTGCACTTCAGCTTGAAGCTAGAAAGGGAGGTGGGAGGTTTATGGTACACCTGTGCTTCCAAAGCAATTTGGGGAAGGGTTAAGGCCTGAAGTTGATCCCTTCTTAGCACTTCCAGAACACAGCACAGCTGTTCATAGATGGGTGAAGCTTACTTTGCTTGCCACAGCAAGTATTCTGCTGCACTCTGGAAGCAGAATTCTGGCACCTGCCCTCCACAAAATGTTGCTGCATAAGAAAAGGATGAAAGGCTTGTAGGGATCCATCTATTGGACTCTACTGCACATCAAATCCACAGGTTCCCCATCCCTAGCATTAGGGCATAAGGATAGGATGGAGATAAGTGAATAGATTTATTGTTTCAAACTTGTATTAAAACTTATTCTCTACATCCTAACCTTTCTGCATATGTCAGATGTTGAAAGAAAAACGATGGAGGTTGCAACTTTGTTCCGCATGTGGGAGAACTGTAGATCTTGACTAACCAGTCAGTGTGGTGCTATCATGATCTACCATGCAAAAGAATACTAGGGGGCATTTAATTATCTTTGTGACCTATTTTCAACTTGCCTTGAAAACTAGAGATCTAAAGCATTCTCAAACTTTCCCTTTTTTCCAGGATACTTATCAGAAGTTGCTGCCTCTGTATTTCCCAAGGTCTCTAGAAGAGGAGAAAAAGTCCTTGCCTTTCCTTCCTGTTGATATTGGCAATGCTGAAGGGGAGCCAGTCGTGCCAGAGCGTCAGATCAGAATTAGTGAAAAGCCAGGTGTTTCTGAGGGTGAGTTTGCAGAGTGTGTCCAGAGAGCCTTCTGCAGAGTTAGGATAGACATCATCTACAGAGCTAATGTAGTTTTCCTCAAGACATGGGGAGAGATAGGTATTCAAACTATAACTGCTTTTCCATTTGTAGCTGAATGGGTGAGAACAAGGTCAAGCGAATTGTCTGTGAAGCTGATATAAGATAGGATTAGCTCCTGCCCTTTGACTCTGTTTCGGCTTCTCATGCCTGGGAGCAAATTTTCTGTGGCTCTGAATCTGTGTAAGTGTATAGCACACTTAAAGCTTTCAGATCTTCTGTGGAGGGGAAACCCCCTGGAAATACAGCATTTTATTATTTCCCCATAAAAGCAGACCTAGTCATTCCTTGTCAGAGGAAGGCTGACTAATCTAATGAAAAGTGACTCCTTCCATCAGTGTTCAGAGGAACAACTTGGCCTGAATTTCCTCTCCTCACTGCTGTGGGCAGAGTCCTCATCCAGTTTTCCTCTCCTGTTTGCCAATAGAGCTAGATTTTTGGTGGGAGACTGGAGCTTTAGATGTAGGGCTTGACCTCCTCTTGATCTTTACCTCTTCTCCGCCATCAAGATCCATATGCCTGACACCAGTCAGTTACCACTGAAGAGGAGGAAGAGAGCAGTCTCAGAACATACATCACTTGTTGTTCTTATACATCACCTTAGGCATGCACACAAACGCATATCAAGTACAAAACAATAATGAAACAACTAAAAATGGTTAAAAACAACACAAAAACCAGAAGGTGGATTTTAAAAAAGAAATGTGAAATAGACATCCATGGCAGAGATCTATTCATTCAGCTTGGAAACCTTGTGAGTAAAAACCAGCACAAACCTGTGTGTGAAAGGCTATCCATGAAGTCTTAGAAGAGCAGTCTTGCTTCTTCCATGACAGTAGCTTCATCAGATTTCCATGACTGGAAATTCCATTATACCATTATTAAGTCTGGTCCAGATGCAGTTGGTGGCTCATCAACCTCCTGGCAGAAGTTATTTATATCCATCCCAATCTGGCTTTGGAGCAGAAACTGCCCTGATTGCTTTGGTGGAGGATCAGGGAACGGACCATCTCTGGATTAGGAGCACATTGTCATGATGGTTCCAGTCCTATCCAAATGTCAGCTTTCATAAGGTAGTGCTGGGCTGCTTCCAGGTTCCATCTTCCCTAGGCTTTCTTAATATATACATGCAAGTTCTGTAATTAAGGCTTGGCTAAGACTTCACAGAATGCCTCCTATCTTCAAGAAAGTGCACTCACATGTTCAGTGTTCTGTTTTGGCTCTGAACAATTACGCCTAGCTGCCATACTTGATGCTTGCCCTATGGTAAACTCTGAGTGCCACACTTCATCCACTTGCTTGCTTTGCAGAAAGAGATACTGATGAACTCATAACGCAATGCAATATAATCTCTCTCTATCTCCTGTCCATAAGTCTCATTGTTTTCCTGGACTGGACTTGTATTGTGGCTCTACTTTGGACAGTTACTTCATTGTTCTTGCACATCTTTTGCAGATAATTCTGATGAGGAAGGCCTGGAAGCAGACTTTTCATTTATTGGTTCCCATGCTTTTGCCCGCATGGAGGGAGATGTTGATAAACAGAGGCGTCTTATCCTTCAAGGGCAGCTCTCAGAGGCAGCACTACAAAAGCAGCATCAGAGAAAGTAAGAAGTTATTGCAGATGACTATTCCTATTGTGATTCATTGTGTTTTGAACTTCAGTTCTATATGCCTGGGAGCTGCTACACTATGCATGGTGTATTTTAGCAGATTAAGAAGCACGTGGGGAATTTTTCCTCTTGTGCTGGGAGCTTTAGACATAGCTTCTGTGCTTTTTAAGGGAAGGACAGCAGCTCAGCTGCTTATTTTTGTTTAATTATTTCCAACTTAATCCCACACTGCTCCATTTGCGTTTTCGTTTTGGATTATGACATCGTATAACATCACGTGAGAAGTATGACAGGTTTGTTTGCTGTATTTGTCTAATAATATGTCTCTGGAGGTGGTCTTTGATAGCTAAACATGACAACCAGATCAGTCCAAGTTCTGAAACCTTATGTGGTTGCCTTCCAGTTACAATCGCTGGCTTTGTCGAGCAAGAGCAGAAGACCTGTCTGATATTGCATCCCTTAAAGCTTTATACCAAACTGGTGAGTTCAAGGTCGCAAATTCTAATTGCCCCTTAACTCTTCCTTGTTGAATATATTGCAATGAAGATATACTGTGATAAAAGGAAGTCTCCATGTCTTAATGCTACACTGTACAGGAGAATCCAGCCTTTGAAAATTATTTTTAATTTTGTACACATAAATAAATTGACTTAGTCAAAGATTGGCAAAAAGTCATACAAGAAACTCACAAGTCCTTCAGTAGAGGATGGTCATAGACCTGAAAAGGGCTTAAAACAAGGAGCATGACCTATACCAGGGGTTAGCAAACTTTTTCAGCAGGGGGCCGGTCCACTGTCCCTCAGACCTTGTGGGGGGTCCAGACTATATTTTGAAAAAAGAAATGAACAAATTCCTATGCCCCACAAATAGCCCAGAGATGCATTTTAAATAAAAGCACACATTCTATTCATGTAAAAACACCAGGCAGGCCCCACAAATAACCCAGAGATGCATTTTAAATAAAAGGACACATTCTACTCATGTAAAAACATGTTGATTCCCGGACCATCTGCGAGCCGGATTTGGAAGGCGATTGGGCCGGATCCATCTCCTGGGCCTTAGTTTGCCTACCCATGACCTATACAGTCCCAGACAACTGTGGCCCTTGAAACAGTGCCCTATGAAGTGAAAGCTAATAATTAATTTAATAGTATTGCTCCCTCATTGCTAAAACCATGTGTTTATGAACTACCAGATTTTAGGCTGAGCTATATTTCTGCTCACAGAAGTGGGGGACTTTAAAGTTAAAGAAACCTTTAAAAGTTTCTGATTTTCATTCTATTTGTAGGTGTTGATAACTGTGGTCGTACAGTAATGGCAGTGGTTGGAAGGAATATTCCTGTAACTCTAATAGACATGGAGAAGGTGAGATCCTAACAAACATAAAAATTATTGGTGATTAAATAGTAAATTTCTCTTTGGATACAGATTTATTTATTCTTTTGTACATTTATATCCTGCTCTTCATCCCTAAGAGGATTTCCAGAGCACATGACAATTCATTTCAATTCAAAACACATTAACATATCCGATAAGGCCAGGCTAACAGCAGCTCTGGACCTGGTCTTTAACTGGGAGTACAATTCCACCAGCCTTTCCATTACTTCACCTAAGTTAGATGGGAAAGGGTAATAGAACTGGCTGTCATTAGTATGTTGACAGATCTTTTTGCAGACGTAAACAGGCATATACAAAGCATTTCTCCACAGGTAGTGACCGGCCAGTAGACTTCATGGTTAAGGCTGCGTTATATGTAGGGCTGCCTCTGAAGACGGTTTGGAAACTTCAGCTAGTGAGAGTTGAGCAGCCAGTTTGCTCACTGGAGCAAGACAGTTTGAGCATATTACACCAATCCTGGCCCGACTGCACTGGCTACCAGTTAGTTTCTGGACCCAATTCAAAGTGCTGGTTTTGACATATAAAGCCTTAAACAGCTCACGACTGCAATACCTCAAGGACCGCCTCTTTCCATATGAAGCTACCCGGACCCTGAGATCGTCTTCTGAAGCCCTTCTTCATGTGCCTCCTCCTCTAGAGGTTCAGAGGGTGGCAACACGAGAACAGGCCTTCTCTGCAGTGGCTCCCCGTCTGTGGAATGCTCTCCCCAGGGAAGTTTGCCTGGCACCTTCATTATACACCTTTAGGCACCAGGCAAAATGTTCCATTTTTAACCAGACCTTTGGTTGACCTGATCAACATCCTATACTCTTTTAAAATGTGGCTCTTTTTGGGGGAGGGGGGGTTATTGGGTTAATGTTTTTGTTTTTATTTTGTATATTTTGATCTTTCTGAGACCTCCAGGTATAGGCCAGTATATGAATTCAATAAATAAATAAAATAAATAAGGGGGAATTGAAGCTTCTGATTCAAGCCTACCACTTTGTTCATGATAACTCAGGATTTGTGAGCTCACCACTTGTTTTGGGTGAGAAAGGAATGGCATCTTTTGTTGGGGAAGAATTTATTGTGAAGCGTTCACTTTTTTCTTTCTTGAGAGAATCTGTTCTCATATGTAAGTGCTGCATATTCAAAAAGTTTAAAAGAACTTTTTTCTCGCTCCCCCTAAAGTTTGCTCTGCTTTTAGCCGTATTACTCATGCAAGGATGGGTGCTGCAGTCCTCTGCTGAAATCTGACATTTGTGACTTTTCTCTTTCTCCAGGCACTCTTGTACTTCATTCATGTAATGGACCACATTGTAATGAAGGAATATGTCATTGTGTATTTCCACACGCTCACTAATATCTACAATCACCTAGATTCCGATTTCCTAAAAAAACTCTCTGACATTGTCGATGCCAAGTAAGTATAACTCGGAAAGGCCCCAAAGCCTTTCTCCTTACTTCCCTTTTGGATCAAAAAGCATCACAAAGAAACTATTTTAAAAGGGAGTGGGCATGGAGACACAGTGTGTTCAATGAGTACGGGAGGCTTAGTTTCATAATATGCCCAGTCACTCGTGTGACACAGCACCTTTGGGCTGCTAGAATAAGCTTCCTTGGCTTTATGAAAAAAGCATGTCAGCTGTCATGAGACTACTGATTGTCTCTGTAGAGCTTTCCCACAGAAACAATTCAGGTCAGTGCTGCACATACATTAATAAGTTGCGGGTTGAAACAAGTGCCCTTTTTTACATGGAGCAGATTGCTAAGAACTTGTTTGATTTCTGCAAATGTTCATTTAAAACTTGAGACGTTTACTGCTCTTGTTGTTAACCTAGGTACAAAAAAAATCTGAAGGCCCTGTACTTTGTCCATCCAACGTTTCGCTCAAAGGTGAAGTATGTCCTACTCAGCGGGGAAATTGTACATTGTAGTGGGTTCGGTTGTAGTGAATGTGTGGGATCCCAAAATATGGGGCATAATCAGTTTGTACAAGTCCTTTGCATGCTTCTTCTATAACATGAGCTGACTAATTACGTAGCAAGATAGGAATCAGGACCACTGTCATTTGGATTGGTTAGCTCTTTCAAGCTTTTCATCCAAGCCATTTAGATACCTGCCCCTAGGGTGAAGGGTGAGTAATTACTAACAACAACAACAGTAGTCTTACAGAATGCTATATTAACATTGCTAAACTAGCAATCTGAATTGTGCACACACTTTTGCCTTTGTCTGCTGAAATGGTGAAGGAATTGCTAGATTGTTAAGATTGAGACTCTGGGCAGTTATTGACAGTTTTTCTGGTAACATTTATTTCCCATTCTTGTCTATTAGGTTTCAACGTGGTTTTTCACAACCTTTACAGTCTCAGGACTAAAGGACAAAATCCACCACGTGGAAAGCCTCCAACAGTTGTTCGCAGCCATTCCACCTGAACAAATTGACTTTCCCCCGTTTGTTCTTGAATATGATACTAGGGTAGGTGGCTTCAGGCACTACTAAGTGTTTGCTTCTGTTTCTAGTCTGTATGGAAGCAGCTGCATACAGCAAACCGGGGGGTGGGGGTGGGGGGAGCTTTCCTTCCACCTGATTTAAAAGAAATCTGAGGGAATTGCTTTGGAAACAAGAAAAAGCTTGGAAACTGACTGAATCTGTGAAAGGCTTGAAGCATTTTCTCCAACGGAAAGAGCTTTAGCTACACTACCTTAGTAAAACTGAAGTGAATATTGGTTTAGGTGTTGTGCAGTTCTGAGAAGTCCACAGGCAGCAGCTGGTATATGGAACAAAGAGAAATGCTTATCATGAAATGTTTGACATATGTGGTACTTAAATCAGCTTGAGCTAAGTCCTCACTTTCAAAAGATTGTTGAAGAGAGCGTGATCTGCAGTACACTGGGGGCTGAGGAGGAGAAAAGCACCCAATAGCCATGAAGCAGCTTATCACGGCTTCTGTTATAAGGCGCATGTCCTCTAAAATCCTAGCTTCTGGTTTGTGTTGTGCAATAGACTCCTTAAAGTTGTACGCCAAGAGAAGATCTTCCCCCACTCTTTAACTTGTTCCATCTCCTAGTTCTTTCCTTCCAAGTTTGCCTAAACTAAGTTTGTGGGCTTCCTTACTCACAATCTCATGATTTTTGGCAAGTCTACCATAAAGTTTGTGTGGGAAAGATTTATAAGCCAGCCCCCAGCAGATTACACTTTTTTCAATGTTTAGATTACTACCTTTGTTACAAACATGAGAATGACTGTATGAGAATACAAAAAATACAAAAAAATAAAAAATGTCCAGTAGCACCTTAGAGACCAACTAAGTTTTGTTCTGGGTATAAGCTTTCGTGTGCATGCACACTTCTTCAGATACACTGAAAGAGAAATCACCAGACACTTATATATAATGGGTGGGTGGTTTTTTCTCAGAAGGGCAGTGGGACTTCTGTTGATTTGACTCCCAGAACAATTTGAAAACCAAGGCACGGCTTCTGATTGGCTGCAAGAGCTTCCTGCAGCCAATCGGAAGCCACACTGGACATTCGGCTTCCAAAAAATATTCATGAACTGGAACACTCCCAGGTTTGCGGCGTTCGGGAGCCAAAACGTCCCAAGTACCAAGGCGTTCGACAACCAAGGTACGACTGTAGATCCACTCTTTCAAAAGGTTTCCCTCTTTGTGTGAGTTAGTGAAGTTTTTGCAGGGGGTGGGGGGGGTTAAAGATCCTTGAGAGAAACATTTGGGATGGTGGCTACCTTCAGAGTCAGAGTGGTGGCCCTGCACGTGGCTGACATGTCCACTTCCACAGATTCCCTTGGAGAAAATGTTCCTTGAAAGGAAGGGAAGATTGCCCAATTCTGAGACAGATTTTTCATTCAGCAAGATTTAGGAAGATTTGATTTGTGTTTTACATGTGTATTCACTGTGCCATGTCATCTCTGTCTCTCGATCTCTCTTTGTAGGAAAATGGATCGTATTATTCCTATCCGTCTTCTCCAGACCTCTGACTCTGCAGCTCTGCCCTTTCTGGTTTCCCAGCCTCATGAGATGCTGCTTGCCGTACATGCTGAGCTGACGCAGCCTATTCGGAGAGATCAGAGAGAGGAGTTTCCTCCCACCTCTGCTATTTTTTTACAATGGTATTTGCAAGGACACGCGCAATCTAAACTCTCGTCGCAATGTGCTGTGTATTTAAGCATCAGTCCAGTGGAAAAGTTGATTTATGAACATGAGCATAGATCTCTCCCCCCCCCACTCTTGATTTCAAGGGTTTCTCTCCCACCCCCAGTGAATGCCATTTTCCCAAGAGATCTCTGAACCGTGTTTGAATCTGATCTCTGCCAAGTTCTCAGCAATTCCTTCTGTTATGTGTGTTGGAGTGGCTTGGAGGAAAAGATACAGTGTTCTAAGGTCTTCTCGCTTTGAGTCCACCTTCAGTGGTGACACAGTTACAGAATTCCCTGTAGAAATTTCTGCAAGGCACTGTTTCAAGCCCTACAGCTATTACAAAGTTAAGCATCATAAATGCTACTTAGCTAGGAATCTGACGGTCTTGTCTCTCTTTTCTGGATGATGTGAGATGTAAGGATGCTGCTGCTTTTTCACAAAATAATAAACCCGAAGGACATATCAGCAGTGTCTCCTGTAGTTCATGCTACTTGTACACTTGCATTTGAAAGAACAAGATGTGTGAACCCTGATTATCACCTGGACTACATAATCTCCATTATGATACAGATTTTTAATCATTAGAAGTAAACCACGCAACTTTTGTTTTGAAAATAAATTATTTGGTAGTGGCGTTGTAAAATTGAATCTATAACTTCTCTTGCAAAACCTTACAGCTTTCATAGTTGCTTCATCTGCCTTCTTACATTTTTGAAGTGGTGGATCCAACGATTCTCTAAATACTTAACCTCAGAGGAAGTTTTAGATGAGACACTGGCTGAAAAAGGCGGGAGGATGAAGAAAATATTCACACATGAGAAAGCATGTGAAGTTTGTAGAAAGGAGAGAGGTGGAATGGCCCTGGTTGAATTTCACATTTCTATAATATAATCATCCACATTCCTTGCCTTGCTACTATTTTCTGCTCTGTTCTTTCCTATTTGAGAATAATTACACCATATGGGAAGATGTGCACCAGATAAAACTGCAGTAGCTTACTCTGGTTTAGATACAAGGTACACAGCATGGCTATGTTAATGGATACATGCCTACATGACCCATTAAACTGGTAAGCAAATGCAGTTGATTCTCATTTAAAAACAAACCTCTAAGAGGTTCTGAAAATACGTCTCTGCTGTTTCAAGATTCAGATTCACTGAAAAACTAGTAAAAGCAGTGGGCAGATTCTGAAAGAAACTATCTAGAAAGGTAGAACTGAAATTAATTTTTTGCAGTGTGGATAGATGGAGACAGAAACAAACCGCAACACTTCAGTATCTGAAGCAGGAAATTCAACGGATGCCACTACCCTGACTTTAAAAAAAAAAAGGAGGTGGGGGCAGAGGAGACTCAAAGTGACTTTACAAAATGAAATTTCAATACGTAGAATATTTCTTCAACACTGAAGGTGATGCAAACATAAGGTAACTTTTCTCCTTTCCCTGTGCTGCTCTCAATACTTGAAAGCATGGAGACTAAACCCTTATTATGGAAAGAAGTACAGCAAGGGCTTAACACAAGAAATGCTCATGAGGGGTGAAACATCTTCACCTGGCCCAAAAGATTATGCTGGCACCAAGGGAGCCTTCCTGGTCCACCACTTAAAAGGCACCCTCTTGTCACATCCATCCCGACTGCTGCAAAAGCACGACACTAAATTAAAGCCGTTTCAAATAAGCTGAGTGAGAGAACATAGTCACAGCTTGCATCCAATTAAATATACAAGGTAATTGTGTGGAATGTGAGGTGGTATTTCTGTATGACAACTGAGCATTCTAATTAAATGAGCATGTTCCCTTTTAATGAAAAAAGGGGGATTCCGCTTCATCAGAAATTGTTGCAGACGGCTGAATAGTTTGCATTTTATGATGTATGGGTATCGCTGAGACTTCAGGAGTCAGAAAAGGGTTGTGCACAGGACACACGGTGGGCTTGGAGAACATTCCACCATCAAACACATACATGAGTTCATGCCGCATTGACAGAATTAATTTTATCCTGTTTATGGGTCCGTCCGTCCCCAGTTTTATATTTACAGATCATATTTTCATCCTTATACAATAATTAACATAAAAAAGAATTTTCCTCCTGTTTTGATGTTTTATAGTGTACGTTGCTGTTTTTAACGTACTTGCTTGTCAGCCACCCTGGGATCTATGGATAACTGGTGGTATCGAAAACTGGCTTCATTTGTGAAATACAGTAATATAAAAAACGATTGTTTAGGAGATTTGTAGCCTCCATCCTAATACGGCAAGGGTTGTAGCCAAGAGAGAGAGAGAGTGCTGCTAACCAGACAATTTAACCGCTCCTGCACGGTCCTCACAGCTGCCACCAAGTGGAAATCTCTTTTTCCTAGCTGTCTCTTCCAAGCAGCCCTCTGTATAGAACCATAAAATTGTAGAGTTGGAAGGGACCCCAAGGGTCATATAGTCCAACCCCCTGCGATGCAGGAAAGTCAACATGCTGTCCCGATTTGAAATCATACTGGACCCTGCTTAGCTTTGCAAACATGCTAGCAGTTTTATCGGTGAACCACTAGGAGTGGTTATGACCTTTTGGGGTTTGTGGACCCATTTGCAATCCAGATGCAGTTGTGGACATCACACAAGCACTGTAATAATAGAATACTACTTATAAGACTAATTTCAGCAGGAAGGACGGACTCTCTGGGCTCCAGGGTCTGTAACTGTGTCTGTGAATAAATTAACTGTTAGTTAACACTTTGCAACTTAGTTCCAATTAAGTGTTTGTAGGATTACCAGTACTTCCTCACCCATTCAATTCCCTGCACTGAGTAGTGTACTAAGGCAGCTAAATCTGAGGTAGCAAATTTGCATTTTCTTCAGGTTCTGGTAACTAAGAACTAGGTTTCAGTTTCCCAGGCTGACCTTTTCAACCTCCCGGCTTCTAAACAGGAAGCAGTCATTTTATAACCAAGCTGAAAAAAATACAAAGTGGCTGAATAGTTCCATTCCTTAATGCTTAATGTGGAATACAGTGGTACCTCAGGTTAAGAACTTGATTCGTTCCGGGGGTTCGTTCTTAACCTGAAACTGTTCTTAGCCTGAAGCACCACTTTAGCTAATGGGGCCTCCTGCTGCCACCACGAGATTTCTGTTCTCATCCTGAAGCAAAGTTCTTAACCCAAGGTACTATTTATGGGTTAGTCTGTAACCTGAAGCGTATGTAACGTGAGGTACCACTGTACCGTAGTTAGTACTGTACTCTCAAAATCTGCAGTTGGGAGTATTTCTCTTAAGTAGAGATGGTGGCGATTTTTGCAATAATTGAGCTTGCACTCAAACTGAGTCCTCTTTGCTCACTTGCAGACGGTCATTTGTGAGCCAGTCAGGTTTCATGTAAGTGTTAGCTATATTTATCGGTGCAAATTTCTTTAACTGTAAAATAATAATAATCAAACCAGGTCATTATGACTGCACAACTCATTTCAGTGTCAGACCTGTTTTAATACTGAAATGTGTGTTCTCTTGAATTATGTGTAACTGAGCTGATGACAACAGCCATTAACATTCCTTGTTGCTTTTCTAATCCTGTTTCCTACCATGATTGGGGGAAGGGGGCTAGTAAAGCTGAATTTTGTAGCTCAGGATTGTTGTTTTTTCTAAAAGCCATAAACACAGAAATACATGGACACACGGTTTGCCATGCAGTAGAAGATGTCATTGCCACATCTGTGCCATTTCTTTCACTAACAGCTGATAATAAAAACAATACAACCTATATACATTATCAGGCTAACCAGAAATCCATTCCTAACCATGCCTAAAGGTAAAGGGACCCCTGACTGTTAGGTCCAGTCATGGACGACTCTGGGGTTGCGGCACTCATCTCGCTTTATTGGCCGAGGGAGCCGGCGTACAGCTTCCAGGTCATGTGACCAGCATGACTAAGCCGCTTCTGGCGAAGCAGAGCAGCACACGGAAACGCCGTTTACCTTCCCGCCAGAGCGGTACCTATTTATCTACTTGCACTTTGACGTGCTTTCGAACAGCTAGGTTGGCAGGAGCTGGGACTGAGCAACGGGAGCTCACCCCATTGCGGGGATTCAAACCGCTGACCTTCTGATCGGCAAGTCCTAGGCTCTGTGGTTTAGACCACAGCTACTCATCAATAAATCCAATTTAAATCAAAAGCACATCAAACTGCAAGTAGATAAATAGGTAACGCTCTGGCAGGAAGGTAAACAGCATTTCTGTGTGCTGCTCTGGTTCGCCAGAAGCGGATTAGTCCTGCTGGCCACATGACCCAGAAGCTGTCTGTGGACAAACGTCGGCTCCCTTGGCCAGTAAAGCGAGATGAGCACCACAACCCCAGAGTTGTCTGCGACTAGACTTAATGGTCAGGGGTCCCTTTACCTTTACTTTTACCTTTACCAGGTAAGATTCCATCCATACTCCTGAAGATGTTTTACACCCAACGCCTGAATGAGTGTAGCCACAAGGCAAAGAAGGTTTAGCATCAGAATTTACTTTCTCCTAGATGAGCTACCTTTCCAGGTTCCCATCTGCCGCTCACTTCCCTCTACAGCACGTGCAGAAACTGCCTTCTTGACCATGGGACTCACTATTGGCTTCATCGTCTCAATCTGCCAGTGCCTGTCTTCACATGCAGAAGTACGCTGTTGCTTTTGCGGCTAGGACCACAGGGTTGCTCTCTGCAAATCTGCTTCGTATGGCTACAGAAAAGACCGCCCTTCAGAAAACCACTTCACTGTCAGAATTCAAAGTAAGCATCCACATTTCCCTCCTTAAACGAATCTGCCTTTCTGCTTCATGGCTCCAGGGTTTCTAACTAAAAGCACTTCATGTCAGTGTCGCTGTACCAGTGAATCCTTATTCTGTCCTCATGGGGGTAACACGATAGTAAAGGATAAGAAACGACATAGGGTGCCGTTCTATGGATCATGCTTCAATGCAAAACTTATGAGTCAACATCTCCAACAGAACTAAGCAAAGAAATGCCTTTCGGTTTTCTCAATTCTTCTCCCAGCTTACGCTCTGGTTTCCACAGTGACAAGGATGTCCAGGAAATGTTTGTCAGAACAATCTCCAGGAAGAGTTAAGATCAGCCAGCAAGGCAGTGTTATTGTTCCATAGCCTGCTGCAAACAAGTGACAGAGACTTGTCCATATTTGCTTGGTTCATATAAGGGAAGAGAAAAAAAGCGCCACCCCTCTCCTCTGCTGTACAACATTAAAAAGTGTCTGGCTGTACCTGATGATAGACAGCTGAATACGGTGGGTTAGTTTTTCCAAGAGAGTAGCTGGTCACTTTTGTTGATACAGGAAACCCTCATTTTGCATGGGGGTTACATTCCAGACCCCCGTGAGCATCAGTGAGGATTTCCTAAATCGTTCTTCCCGCCTGTGTTCTGCCCCACCCCTATTCCACCCTTTTAATGACATTTTAGTGACCAGTTTGTGGGACCAATTTCAATGGTCTGCCCCCATCCCTTGATGGATCCAAATGCCTTCCAGAGAGTGGTAGGGGATGTCTTATCCCATGCTGATGGCCTCTCAGCTGATTTCCTGGAGGTGTATTTGTAGGATTTGTTGTCAGCTGCCAAACTGACTTGCTATCCAATTTAGGTCCTTGTGCACCTTAATGCTATGGTTTTCCCAGTAGTGATGTATGGAAGTGAGAGCTGGACCATCAAGAAGGCTGATCGCCAAAGAATGGATGCTTTTGAATTCTGGTGCTGGAGGAGACTCTTGAGAGTCCCATGGACTGCAAGAAGATCAAACCTCTCCATTCTGAAGGAAATCAGCCCTGAGTGCTCACTGGAAGGACAGATCCTGAAGCTGAGGCTCCAGTACTTTGGCCACCTCATGAGAAGAGAAGACTCCCTGGAAAAGACCCTGATGTTGGGAAAGATGGAGGGCACAAGGAGAAGGGGACGACAGAGGACGAGATGGTGGGACAGTGTTCTTGAAGCTACCAGCATGAGTTTGACTAAACTGCAGGAGGCAGTGGAAGACAGGAGTGCCTGGCGTGCTCTGGTCCAGGGGGTCACGAAGAGTCGGTCACGACTAAACAACAACAACAACAGCACCTTAATGCCAGGAGGGGCTGCATTTGCTCTTCTGCTTCAGGCAGCAAAATGTCTGGGGCCAGCCAGGGGCCCTCTTCTTAGGTGAAGGGCATCTTCTCTAAGCCCCAGTAACTCCCTCCTTCAAAACCCTTGAGAAGGATTTCTAGGTGTCAGGAGGCAATTCCTAACCATTAGCTCTCATCCTAGGCTTTTAGCATAACCGGGAGCTGTGACTTGAAGAAGTATTACGCTCATTCTGAAAAAGGAAACATTGCTTCATTTTACCTCAGTTTTTCTCCATTGGAAGGACATCTGGGGAAAAGGGGTTTCTTCCCCCAGGTTTTCTGGTCCATCCCCCTGGCCTGGGCGTTTTTGTCTGAAATTGCTAAGCAGCAACAGTTAACAAACCTGGATGTCAGACTAAGCAAGCACATGAGTCCATTATGGTTAGAGGAATTATATTTCAATTGCAGCAATTGTTTCTAAGTTTGCACCTTTACATGTATGTTACCGTATGCAAACTGGTGTTCTCTATTCAGTTATGCATAACTGACATTTAGAGAAAATCTCTCTGAGCTGCCTATCTAGGTGCAGAGACGTTTACTTTGAATTTTACACACCATGATGGAGTGGGCAAGCTTCATTTACATGTTCTGCAGCCTCTGTTTTTATCCAGGGCAATAAAACATGCACGCTTTCCAATATATGTTCTCGGAAAACACACGTGACAAGCCAGAAGTAAAACTACTTCTGTACCAGTTTGAATTCAGAACTACATTTGTGCCTAACATTCTAAACACTAATGTAATTATATTCAGGGTGTGCTGGGCTGAAACCAACAGCTGTTTGAAACCAGAATGAGGGGGGAGGGGTGTTTGCTTCTGAGCCTTTCAGAACAAACCGTTCTGAAAGCTGTAAGGTTATTCTCGCCTCAGCTATCAAACAGAAACATGGGCAATCTACCAAAAAATAATAATGCAACAACCTACCGTATTTTTTGCTCTATAAGACTCACTTTTTCCCTCCTAAAAAGTAAGGGGAAATGTGTGTGCGTCTTATGGAGCGAAAGCAGGCTGCACAGCTATCCCAGAAGCCAGAACAGCAAGAGGGATTGCTGCTTTCACTGCGTGGTGATCCCTCTTGCTGTTCTGGCTTCTGGGATTCAGAATATATATTTTTTCTTGTTTTCCTCCTCCAAAAACTAGGTGGGTCTTATGGTCTGGTGCATCTTATAGAACAAAAAATACGGTAATCTTACCAGAATCTAGTTATCAGTGGACCTGAGAATCCCTATGTGGGCTATACCATTTAAAATACAGGTTGGAGATTGTCCAGCTATGCCCCGAACACAATTGCCCAGCAGACACAACATCCCTTCCCCATACAAAACTGGATTTCAGAGAGAGTGGTTCTAGCCTAGTTGTCATCCTAGTTTTCTAGCAGCAAGGAGATTTGGGGGGTGGTTTTTTTGGGTATGGAGAAACATTGTATGTGGGGAAGAAATAAGATCCCCATCATACTGAGAACTAAGACCAAAACTCTGTTTTTTACAATCAGAAAATGTGATGTTTCTCTTGAAGGGAAAATTAACACAAAACATACAGAAGTCAGGTATTTCTGCGTTATAATCTATAATACACATTTGGGTTTGCTTTCTGGGGCGTGGTCCCTGAGGAATGCTAACAGCTTCAAGAAGCCACAGGTGAGAGTTGAGTGCAGGATGGGGACCAAAGGTGGACAACCAAGCCCAGAAGGAGCATGATGTGTCTCCCACCAGAGGTACTACCCCGCCAGCACCCCATACACCCCAGGGTGTGATATGAACACAATAAAGTAAATGAATAATGACTTAACAGGGACCAATATTAACTTAGAGCACTATTGATTGTTTTTATTCAGGCTGCTCTGGAATTAATGTCTCATAGGCCTTGATGGGAGAGACAGTTTTTTGTGAAATCTAGGGCACTGTGGACACCTTGCCAACAAAGGTCCGTATTATTAAAGCTATGGTTTTCCCAGTAGTGATGTATGGAAGTGAAAGCTGGACCATCAAGAAGGCTGATCGCCGAAGAATTGATGCTTTTGAATTCTGGTGCTGAAGGAGACTCTTGAGAGTCCCATGGACTGCAAGAAGATCAAACCTCTCCATTCTGAAGGAAATCAGCCCTGAGTGCTCACTGGAAGGACAGCTCCTGAAGCTGAGGCTCCAAGACTCTGGCCACCTCATGAGAAGAGAAGACTCCCTGGAAAAGATCCTGATGTTGGGAAAGATGGAGGGCACAAGGAGAAGGGGACGACAGAGGACAAGATGGTTGGACAGTGTTCTCGAAGCTACCAGCATGAGTTTGACCAAACTGCGGGAGGCAGTGGAGGACAGGAGTGCCTGGCATGCTCCGGTCCAGGGGGTCACGAAGAGTCGGACACAACTAAATGACTAAGCAACAACAACAACAACAACAGGGCACTGTGGTGGTCATGTTAGTATCTTAATCAGGGCTGGATTTAGGTTTGATGAGGCCCTAAGCTACTGAAGGTAATGGGGCCCTTTTATATGTCCAGCTGTGCTTTGTCAACAACAAATTGTCGCTGTTTTTTGTGTTGGATATATGCTATATGGTAATTTATGGACCTAATAGGTATCTAAAGCCATTTGCACATGCAGAATGTTGGCAGCCTATATATAGAAATGAGCAAACCAGTGATATTTTAGGGAGCAGGCTAGCAGGCGGGGCCCATTATTTACATCATAGGAGCCTACATAACACAAACACTGTTGCTATATGTAGGTTTTATTTTATTTGTTTTTTATCTTATATTTGGGAAATGTACATCCAGGCTTTTTTTCTTTAATTTTTTTTGTGGGGGCAAGACAGTGGGGCCCTAAGCTACAGCTTGTTTAGCTTATACATACTGTGTAAGGAGTTAACAGCCTGGCTGGTAGGAAAAAAAGTCACTACCCTTGAGAAGTCAATAGGCAAGCTGGTTCCACATCTTTCTCCAACCTAAGGTACTAAAGAACTAAAGTTGATATTTGACCTGGGCAAGGGATGTGTGGAGGAATTATAAATTAAGCTGCCATTGGAAAACCCCTTAATGAGGGGGGAGGGGAGGAAGAACAACAAGAGTCATGTTTAAGTTGACAGACTTTATTTTTCACCTTAAGGAAACCAAAATAAGATACGCATCGGTAGCGCTCCGAAAAGCTGCTCATCTGGCAACTGACATTAGGTTTACAATTTAAAGAAATACATATTTACCAGACGTGCGCGGAAAAGGTTTCTCCCAGTGTAAAGAAATGCTACTCTTAAGATTATAGTCCATTTCAACTTTGAGTTCAGTGCTGGGGGGGGGGGGGGAATCTAAATTTTGCTTTGTTGCTGTAGCCGCACTTAATACGATCCTTCTTTCTGTTCCTCCCCCTCCCCCAAGACACAGCCATGTGAAAGGAAGGAATCCTGCAGTTTGTAGGTCTTTACATTAAGAGTAAGTATGTGTCTGGATCTACAGGCAGATCAATGTATAGGCAGAAGTGCACAGTCAAGAAACATTCAGGCAGTCTGAAATTACTCAGCAAAAAATGTGTAGAATGGCCAAGAGCAATTGAAACCGACAAGTCCTTGGCACTCAAATCACAAGCCCTATACTTCCCTGCTTATCAGTTTTGTTCAACTACTACTTCACTCAAGGTGCTGCTGCTTTCGAACAGCCAGCGACATCTGCATGGCTACAGATAGTGTTTATCTCTGTGTTGCAGAAGTAGCAGTACTAAGAGTAAGTAAACCCTCTGCCCTCTTGTTTTGAACGGTTAAATGAGAAGGGGGCCAAGTACTATTCCTCATTAACTCAATGCCATCCAAACACGGTGTGCTTCCCAGGTAAGTATTTCCATCACGATCCCACGCCTAACCTTAGCTTAGTTTCCTTTGGGGGGAAATGTACAGAAAGTTCGCCTATTAAGTAGGTGGCTGGCCTTTCGACTATAGGAACACCGTGGACAGCCCAAGAGATTCTTGTTGTTTTTCTTTTACTGCCTTTTGAATTTGATAGACAAATTTCAAGACTTCTGCTGGGACCCACTATTTGCATTTCCCATACCTGTGACAGTTCATCAAAACATGGATTCCTTTAACTGAAGTGCAAATCAACATTGCCAACCATAACACTGATCTTTTGCACTAGCAATGTGAAGGCCCCCAATTTTTCCAATTTTTTTCTGGGTCTTCCATATCTCTAGTCTACACCATGTTACCTTTTAACAGGACTTCTTTGCAGGATCCTTTCTTAAAGGCAGGCTCTTTAAACACCACATGTGAGAACAGACCCACTTATATACTTTGAGGCTTGCGGGGGGGGACGGGACACAACTGACCTTTGGCCAAAAATATCATTTTAAAATAAATGATACTTAAAAAAATAATTATTAATGAACCCATTTTTCAAGGGGAATCCCCCTGAAACAAGAAAATCCATGTTATAGAAACCCTCTTCCAGCCCAGGCCATCCGCAAGCTTGGAACAATTATTTCAAGTGAGGTTTTTTACCAATTTGTCTTCAACAATACTGCTGTACTCTAGAAATCCCTAACTATGCACACTTACAAGCCAATGGTACAGTACATAAACATAACAAAGTAAAGCCACCCCAGTTTCCTACTGATCAGACTTGTGACATCAGAGACTTAGGAACATCTTGCAGTTTCAGCTGAACTCGGGGGGGGGGGGCAGGAGTATTCCATATTTCCCTGGCAGGTCAGTCCAAACACCAGTGGAAAATAATATATTAAACTTAAGTTTCATAATTACCATATATTTTCTAGTACTTTGCTTTTTTTTTTTAAAAAAAAGCTTGACTTGGGTTCTTAGAATTCCTGCATCATGTAATTTAGGATAGCCTTATTTTCTTTAAACTAAAAGGGACAGTTTTGGCAGACGTCATTATCCTCTCCAAACTGAAATTAATTCTTTAGTCCTGCTACAGCAGCAATGAGTCAACTGCTAATTTAAGACTTTCTGACGGAAAAGAAAACGGCTTCAGTCCTGTATACAGTTCAGAAGCTGCTTCAGTCCTATTGACTTTGAACAGCCTAATGTCATACAGGACTGTAGCTATGATCTTCCATAGTCATATCAGCCTAATCCTCATTATTTGCAAAGATAACTTAATTCAAACTTCAGAAGACAACATGGCATGGAAGCAATCAAGCAGTTACTACTGCTCTGGCTTTGTCCCAACAGCATCTTTCTATCTTCAGTTTTAAGAAGTTTTGGGGAACAGAATTAGGACAGTTCTCCCGGGGAGAGGAGAGGAGAGGCAAGGAAACTAGGAAAGATGAGGCCCACTCTATGGGTTGACCAAGGCTATTTAAGGAATGAGGAAAGAGAACCAGGAGCCATTCGATTGGTGTGAGTTGGTTGGGGGGCTTTGAAAAATAGGAAGCTCAAAATCAGTTACAAGGCAGCCAGGTAGGATGAGACTGGCCATATGTATCTGCAACGTAGTAGCTGCTGAAGTTTGCATCACTGGTATATGGAGCTGGCTGGTAGTAGCAGGTGACATTGGTGGCATTGGGGATGAGGTTTTGCTCTACCAGCACTCTGAGCGCCAGAAGGGAGATGAGGTTCAATATCTGCCTTCGCTCATGTCCCATGAGGCACACCGTACTCTCGTTGACTACTTCGCGCAAGGTCATTAGGTAGTCATATTTGCTTCTGTCCTCTTCGGCAAAGTGGTTCAGGAGGTATGTCTCCAACTTGCGTTTCTGCTCTAGAATGTCTGGGAAGTCTATGAAGAACCTAGAACACATGTAACGCTCGAGGGTTTTTATCTCCTCTTTGTCCATGGGCTTGAAGTCCCTCACAAGCAGATTGCTGTACTTCAAGAGACCTCCTCCTCGGATCTCCTCAGGGTTCTTGGTGGCTATCAGCCTGTTCTTCAGGTGATCCAAGGCTGCCTCAAAGTCACCATACATGCTTTCTCCAATCACAGTTGGGTGGAAATGCTCACACATTGGGTTCTCTGAGCAATCATAGAAGAAGAGCAGAGAGTCTAGTATTATCTGAAAAGAGTCCACGCTAAATTCAAACTGCCGCCTTATACGATCCACAAACTTGAGCTCTACATTCCTGCCATGCTTGTTGAAGAGAGAGATTAGACTCCATCGGTCAATATCGGTGCACACCTTCACCAGCTTCTCAATATAGGCTTCCTTAAGGGTCATGGGGCTAATTTTCACGGTGTTGACACCTTCAGGCAAGAATTTTAAGAGGGACTGCAAAACCACATCTCTGACCAACTGGAACTCGGTCTCACTTGGGAGACATACTTGAAAGATAAGGTCTAGATCCTTACAACCCAGTCCATTGTCTTTGACCAAGACGTGACCTGCCACGGAACCATTCAGACGGACGTCGTGCACCTTAATGTTTGCTTCACTTAGCCTGCGGCGAACAGTTTGGACAATATCCTTCAGAGTTATTTTCAGAGTCGGAAAGTTGCCTCTTCCGTGAATTGGCAGCACCTCGGACAGGACCTCATGAAGACGACTGACCTGATCCCAGCTGAGCACACTGCGGGACAAGGAATCAGCATTTGGTCTGTTGTCTGCCATTGTAGATTGATCTTTTAAGTAACTAAAAAAAAAGAAGGGGGGGAGGAAAAGAACATGTTAATCAGACCATCCAGTTACACCAACAGGGTACAGCAAATATGAGAGACTGCAGTTGGTTTGGGAAGCCCTTCATGGAAAGAGCTGGGAGCCTGGCAACTTATTCTGTGCACCACCAGACTTGCTGTGGTTCACAGGTTCAGTCCAAGTCACCCAGGTTAGCTCCATTAATACCAATGGAAGGATGGACTGTGTTGACCTTCCTTTGAAGTCAGTTTATCTGCAGTATATTCTAAGCTTTTACATTTTATCTCCCAAGCTTTCTAAATGTTCAAAGCAGCAAATGCAAGGACTGCTCATTTGTTGTCAGGAATACAAACACCTTCCCTTAAAATACTCTGAATATAGAATAGGGTTGCACCTTAGATTTACGGTCTCATTACCTTTTCTCTGTCTATCCCCCCCCCAATTATCCCACACCACCACCACCCCTCCCTCCCTCACCACACAAATCCCTATATTCCGGATTTAGTTACTATGGCTGAGTTCTTTGGAGTTTGAGCATTCTCTACCACACAACTACTGCACGAGGGCAGTTTCTAGAGAGTCCCAGTCAACAATCCAGAGCTCATTAATTTACTAAGATGCAGAAGTTCACATACCACAACATCTTGACAGGAAGAATACCTGACAACACAGAACCTCTCCTCTTTTCTCCCACACCCTATTTTATTATAATTTCTTCCATGTCCAATTACAGTATGGTGGTGGTGTTGTTTTGCTCCAAATGTTGCTTTTAAAACCTTTGAAATATTTTAAAGAGGGAAACTGGTGTTGGGTGCCCTCTCCAAAGGACCTGCTACTTGGAAAAAATATATTTTAGTATCCTTGTTGCCAGTCAGACGATTAGACTCTGACTTGGGCTTGGGCACTGACTGAGGACAAAATCAATATACATGCTAAACCCTCTCCCCCTTCACAGGTGCAGGCACATGAACACTGGATGTGCAATGCACATGGACTGCCATTTTACATGCTACTGCTAGTTTGAACAAACCAACCCAGCATGTCACAGAGACGAGGCTTCACCAATGTGTACTGTAATGGCAGTGCCAGATAGATGTTCAGGCAGTGATCCTTTGTGCAAGGTTGGAAGTACTTAGTTAGAAGCACAGGGAAATGCAGTTTTCCAGTACTTGGCAGCTGAACACAGGGGAGGTAGAACTGTAACACCCACCTGTGGCTTGCAAGTCTTATTTAAAGGTAAAGGCATCCCTGACCATTAGGTTCAGTCGTGGCTGACTCTGGGGTTGCAGCGCTCATCTCACTTTACTGGCCGAGGGAGCTGGCATACAGCTTCCGGGTCATGTGGCCAGCAGGACTAAGCCGCTTCTGGCGAACCAGAGCAGCGCACGGAAACGCCATTTACTTTCCCGCTGGAGTGGTACCTATTTATCTACTTGTACTTTTTGGCATGCTTTCAAACTGCTAGGTTGGCAGGAGCAGGGACCGAGCAACAGGAGCTCACCCCGTCGCGGGGATTCGAACCGCCGACCTTCTGATTGCCAAGTCCTAGGCTCTGTGGTTTAACCCACATGGCTAATTGAGGCAGGGGGAAATAAGAGCAAGGAAGAAACCCTAATGTCTATATGGGTGCTAGGTACACAAATGGGATGCCTTTCCCTGCCTCTTAACCACTCCCGGTCACACCTAGGAATGGCAACAGTTCTCTATATAGCCAGACCCTTCAAAAGAGGGCTGGTTAGCGGCAGAAGCAAAAGGCTAGCGAGACCCAGAAACAAGATGCAGGGAAAACAGGAGGCAGCCTTTTTAGGAACAAAAGGGGGAAAGCCAAGAGCCTTACGGCCCTGAGATATCAACATATTATTGTGCAAGCTTTGCCCACTCCGTCATAATTTCTGTTCACAACCAGGCAAGTTTCAGAACTCTTTTCAGGGCATTTTCGAAATTAGAGAAACGAACAGGAACGGAGTGGCAGGTGCTTCCTTAACTGCCATAGTAAGACAAAACAAAAACCCCACGCACCTACAAGCTTTCTATCACATGTGGCCTGTGCCCCAGTGGGAAAAGGAATCAAAGTTGGAAGGGGCACCCAGAGTCATCTAGTCCACCCCCATATGCAGGAATTTTAACAGACTGGCCCTCATACAATTTGAAACCGTACCAGACCCGGCTTAGTCTTGAATGTGTGCTAACAGTGTTACTGCTGTGGCAACCAAAGGTTAAGTTACATATTTCAACCAGACCTAGTTAGTGATAGGACACTCAATAACAACATGGAAACTTTTTCTGGTGTTTTCAAGGCAGTTTTGCAATGTCTTTGTGATTAAGTTTGTACCTCCAGTAACATTTGGAGCGTCCCAAGTTCCCCGCTCTGAACTAAAGACCCATCACGAACTTTTCTTGGTCTCTTCTCCACACCCCTTTTCTATTTAACTTGGTGTGAAGAAAAGAGATATGCAAGGGGGCTGTGAAACAAAAGAACTTGCTTGCGGTTTTTAGCTGACTAAGACCCTGTCACTACTGGGGCTTCCTCCCCTTTAAAAAACAGGGAAAAGACTCCTAACATTATTGCGTGCGTTTACTCAGAAGCATGCCACAGCAATTTCGGTGGCCCTTACTCCCAAGTAGATTGCATTTAGGGAAACAAGCCGCATCTTGAAGAATGTGTGTCACAGCAGAGCAAGGCGTTGGAATAAGAACAGACCGCATACGAGTGCAGGGACGGTCGTGCGGATGGGAAGACCCGCAATTTCCCAGGCTTCCTCTATTAAAAACTCCATGCAAGCAGGAAAGCGGAGCGAACCAGACAGCAAAAACCCACGCAACCCCTTCTTTCCCTGATGCGCTAGCTTTCTGTTTGCAGGGAGCGCGCATTAACAGGGCGCAGCAGTTGGGGGGAGCGGCGGCTGGCACCCAGTAGTAGCGCTCGCGTCCCTTCAGCCACCCAGGCTTCCTGCTATTTACTTGGCATATAGAGGCTCAAAGGGGGGTCGCACCCCACAAAAAAACACACCCTCTGTTCCCTATGCCAAATGGGCAAAGCTCGGCTTTCAAGCTCGTAGGGGGAGCTTTCCTCCGGAGAAGGAGGAGAAGGAGAAGGCGAAAGCGCAGCCTCCCTTCGCCTCCGCGCTCCACTCACCAAAGCGCCGCAGGCTCCTCTCCAAAACGCGCAGCAACAGCAGCGGCGGCCAGAGTTTTCTTGCGGGGGGCGCCCTGCGAGTCTAGCTTTATAGAGACCCGCCTTCCATCGGGACCCCGCCCCTCCAGCCGGAGGCGAAGGGAGAAGCTCCGTCCTCGGGTTCCTCCAGCCCAGATCAATTGACTGGGCGTTCCTCTTTCGCTCCGCTGCCAAGCTGGTTTGAAGCCGGAGTAGAGGCTGAGTGAGATCGGAGTAAGCCAAAGCCACCGGCAGGTGTAGTTGGCCTTGGGTTTGTTTTAAGGGAAGGCACGCCTCTGAAATGCAGTTCTTTACATAAGCATCCCCATAGGCAGTCCAGTGGCCTGAGGTCTTCCCAGCATCCACGCTTTCCCCCAGGTATAGGATGAGACCGCTTCTGTTTCCTGGAGTCTAAGCAGTGATTGGGTTGCCATGAGAAGCAGCAAACATCGGTGGCTGCCTTTGGGATGGGTCGAGGGGAGTGCATGCTGCAGGAATTTTTGATAATTCATGATTCTGTAAATAAAGAGATACTTTTCAGCTCCAATTTGGGGCTGCCCTAAGGCCAGTCATCCTATGAAATTAACCAGCATCACTTTGTATGACTTAAGACTTACTCAGACACCAGATGGTTTGTACAGGATACTAAGTGCTTTATTAAAGCCGGGAAAAACTCTCACCTTCTATTTTTAAAGGCATAAATGGCTGATAACGAGAAATGGAGCGGAGGTTTCTGGTCGCACACTCGTGAACATAACTTGTGATTGGTGGTGAATGCACGTTAATTGAAAGAGGAGGGGAGCTGACTCCCCAGGAAGAATTAAAGCATGTTAAAATGTGTGTTGCTTCAATTGGGAAACCTATCAAGCTTCCACGTTTTACAGCTTTTCCGCTGCTGCAAAATGCTAGACTCTAGAGCAAAAAACAAACCAACCAAACTTCTTTGCCAAACTTATCTGAAAGATGAAAGAAAGAAATACTCTGAACACGTGCAGTTTAGCATTTTAAACTCACTTAAGCCACAGCACATTACAGGTATAAAATGTAGCATGCTTCTGCTACCCTGATGCTAAACACATTTTCATGGGATGAGCACAATTCTGTAGGAAAAGATATGTGTTTAAAATAAAATAAAAGTTCGTTTTTTTTAAGCTGGAAATGCTGGCAGGTTCAAAGGTGGTGTTATGTAGTACTGAATTGCTTTGATGTATGTATAAATGAATGACAGTCTGCACATACTCATATTAAAAAGTAGTTCTTTATTTCAAACATGCCAATAAACAAGGTGGTGAGCTTATACAGAAACAGCAGAAATCCAAACAACGAGCGGTTTTGTCATTAATATTTTTATTTGTTGAAACTGGACAATAACCATAACAAGAGAGTTAAAGGATTAGAATGCAAGTCCTTTAAAATTGTTGCTTCAGTTCCTATGTATAGATTGCTCCTCAGTGAAAAAAACAGATAACACCTAAATAAGCAGCAAAGGGGGAAAATTAATCGCTGTTCCTTAACCTGATTTCCAGGTACTCAGCTGTCAAGTTATGTCCTTTTTTGCAATTTGGGGAAATGATGAGAGATTTAACATTCTTGACTTCAAGAATGTCAGCTATACATGTGGCCAAATAAAACAATGTGATACTTGAGTTTCGGTGTGATAAGAAATCAAGAACATCTCT
Source organism: Podarcis liolepis (assembly GCF_965112155.1). Lineage (NCBI taxonomy): Eukaryota > Metazoa > Chordata > Lepidosauria > Squamata > Lacertidae > Podarcis > Podarcis liolepis. Next base: position 41,886,049 of record NC_139571.1, read on the forward strand.
TTAAATGTATTTATAGTCCAATCCTATACATGTATGCTTACTCATAAAGGTAAAGGTAAAGGGACCCCTGACCATTAGGTCCAGTCGTGGCCGACTCTGGGGTTGCGGCGCTCATCTCGCTTTATTGGCCGAGGGAGCCGGCGTACAGCTTCCGGGTCATGTGGACAGCATGACTAAGCCGCTTCTGGCGAACCAGAGCAGCGCACGGAAATGCCATTTACCTTCCCACTGGAGTGGTACCTATTTATCTACTTGCACTTTGACGTGCTTTCGAACTGCTAGGTGGGCAGGAGCAGGGACCGAGCAACGCGAGCTCACCCCGTCGCGGGGATTTGAACCGCCGACCTTCTGATTGGCAAGTCCTAGGCTCTGTGGTTTAACCCACAGTGCCACCCGTGTCCCATGCTTACTCATAAGAAAGAGCTATTGTGCTCAAAGGGGCTTAAGTTTGCAACTCTCAGTCTCCATAGGACTTACAGGAGTGCAAGCCTTTACATATCTTCGCAGATGTAAGCCCCACACCTTTCCTTGGTACTTACTCCTAGGTAAATGATATATACAGGGTTGCAGTCTTACTCCCTAGAAAGTGTTTTTGGGTTGCGGCATAAAGGAAATAAGACTCTCCACTTTGCAAAAGCTCCCCAGTCCATTAGGAAGAGAAGGGGTGTGGTGGATCTCAACTTCTATAACTAACACACATACAGAAGCAAAGAAAGCTAATGTTGGTCCTAAAACATTGCCTTATAAGTTCTGACTTTAAATTCTCTCCTCTCTTCCCCAGTGATAGCCAGAATCCCTCCAACCCTCTTGCGCTTTCTTCCCTAGTAGCTCACTCCCCTCTCCTCCCTTCCTGGCTTAACAGGCAGCAAAGCAAGCATCCAGTTTATTTATTTCTTTATAATTATAGTTTGCAGTTGCTGGCATCCGTCTGCCTTGAGAGGCAATGGAAGAGTGCGCCATGGCAGGGTGGGTAAAGTCAAACCACTGGAGAATCACAGCGCCTGCTGTGGCTGTAGATGAGAGAGACATGTTTAATTGCGGGTGAGGCAGATGAAGGCAGCCAGTTTCGCTGATATAGATGCGTTTCTTTTTTTCTGCACTCCTCCCAGCGGTCATTTCCAGCGGGTTTAAAGTAAGAGTGTAATTTTATTGTCTCATCTTCATTTTGTAAACCACTTTGAGGGGTTTTGTTTTTAAACAATCAAGCGTGGTATAAAGCTCATGAAATAAGTGAATGAATGAATAAATGAATGAATAAATGCATAAATAAATAAATAAAGTGTTAGTTTTAAAGGTACCATGAGACTTGTCTCTACAAACCCATTGCTACCATTGTGCAATTCAGCCTAACCTTCCTCACAGGGTTGTTGTGCAGATTAAATGAGGAGGGGGGAAACTATGTGCACCACTTTAAGTTCCTTGGAGAGAAAAAAAGGTGGGATAGAAATGCAAATATTAATAACCATAATCAGATTTATTTTTTTATATTAAAAAAAATGCTTCCAGGAATTCTGGGGAAATAAAGAGGGCAATTGGCTGGGTTGCTGCATTGGTTTGTGGCTAACTTCATAACAAAATTGGTGGAGGAGGAAGGATGTGACTGTGATCCTCTGATGCTGTATCAGGCTAGATCTCCTGTTCCAAGGTTGTTGTATGGGGGCACATGGGCTGAGAGCCATTGTTCTAACTGCAGAAGAAGCAAATGCCTGGCAACAGCTTGTCATAAACTTCTGGAGGACAGCTGCCACCTGACCCCTCTTGCTCTGCAGGTAATAGAAGAGTCCTATAGGTGGCAGATGAGCCTTTCAATTTTGAAGGATACTGCTTCCTTGCAGCTTAAAGGACATGGGGCGGGGCAGGGACAGGACCTGACTCCCAAAGCAAGCATCCTTAGGCACATGTTAAAGGTAAAGGGACCCCTGACCATTGGGTCCAGTCGTGGCCGACTCTGGGGTTGCAGCGCTCATTTCTCTTTATTGGCCAAGGGAGCCGGCGTACAGCTTCCGGGTCATGTGGCCAGCATGACTAAGCCGCTTCTGGCAAACCAGAGCAGCACATGGAAACGCCGTTTACCTTCCCGCCAGAGTGGTACCTATTTATCTACTTGCACTTTGACGTGCTTTCGAACTGCTAGGTTGGCAGGAGCAGGGACCGAGCAACGGGAGCTCACCCCATTGTGGGGATTTGAACCACCGACCTTCTGATCGGCAAGTCCTAGGCCAGGGGTCTGCAACCTTTAAGACAAAAAGAGCCACTTGGACCTGTTTCCGAAGGAAAAAAAAACTGGGGGCCGCAAAACTCGTCATTATAAAAATAACCTTTTTGTCACTTTTTTATTATTTCTTTGTTTGACCCCTCAGAATTACTACTCCTCATAGAAATAAACGTTAAATTAACAAGTTACCTTTGTGTGTGTGTGTGTTCTTCACTCCACTTCAGAACAGTGACCAACGTACATTCCCCCTTTCAATGCAGTGACCAGCATACATGCCCCTTACAATGTAGCGGGTGGGTGGGCGGGCGGGAAGGTGACGTCGGGACAGTGTGTGACTAACGTACGCACCACCCCCATGCGACGTCACAGCCAGTACAGCGCCTGCCACAGTGGGGAGTGTCGGGGCGCACAATGCGCCTCCTCCCCTCGCTAGTATCCGCCCTGGAGCCGCAGCAAAGGTGTAAAAGAGCCACATGTGGCTCCGGAGCCGCGGGTTGCAGACCCCTGTCCTAGGCTCTGTGGTTTAACCCACAGCACCACCCGCGTCCCTTTAGAAACGGTGTAAAAAAGAAGTGGGAAGGGATTAGCTAAACTAGCCCCACAAGCACTACAGTGGGGAGGGGGGTGAGTAGAATTTAGACCAAAAAGTGCTGATCTCTGGGTTATCAACAAGTGTTTCCAAACCTAATTTCTTTTAACAATAGCATCAAGAAAACGCTTATTTTCCCCTTTTCTAAATCAGGTTATTGGAACAAAGGATGTGGTTTAGGATTGGATTTTTGTATGGAAGGACTGTGAACTTGTCTGCTGCTGCTGACAAACTCCTGGCCCAAACATATGCCCATTGGCATCCTGTTCCTTAATTCAATGCCCAGCCCTATTCTGGCACTTACCAGCTTACCTCCTTTTGCTACCCCTAAGTGCTGTGTAAGTCATCTAACCCAATGAAGTGTTACGGAATATTCAAAAGCTTGCATGTTGTTTTATGATATTTTCGTTTGTCTAATAAGTACAGTGGTACCTTGGGTTAAGAACTTAATTCGTTCTGGAGGTCTGTTCTTAACCTGAAACTGTTCTTAACCTGAGGTACCACTTTAGCTAATGGGGCCTCCCACTGCCGCCATGCGATTTCTGTTCTCATCCTGAAGCAAAGTTCTTAACCCGAGGTACTATTTCTGGGTTAGCGGAGTCTGTAACCTGAAGCGTCTGTAACCTGAGGTACCACTGTATATCACCATAATATGGATTTTTGATTCTTTTTCTGATTTACAGGATTCCCCCCCCCCCCAATTTGCTACATTGTTCTAAGGATGAATTATAAAAGACGACTTCCACGATTTATTTGATTCTTAGATTATAAATTTTTTCACATTAAACAGAAAAGGTAAAACAAACAGGATTCATTTGTTTTATTGGAGTGTGTTTTCCCCACCGCAACTATATCTGCATGCAACCAAGGGCAGGACAAAGCAGTAAAAATGTAAATTCTGTTACAGAAATGACAGCGGTGGGAGAGTGTGGATGAAACCGAGAAAGAGTTGGTTTATTTGGGGAAGGGTTGAGAGCAAACTCAGTAAAACAGACTGCTGGTTACGGCTGCAGGTGCTGAGTAAAATGAAAAGGGAGATCAGAGAAAGAAAGAAAGAAACAAACACAAAGTAACTGAAAAGCTTTGGGTCTGCAGAAGGAACGCTGCTTTTGAACATAAGACCATGTTGCAATGGTGGAACCACATGCTGCAGCCACCTACCATATTTTTCGCTCCATAGGACGCACCGGACCATTGGACACACCTTGTTTTAGAGGGGGAGAACAAGAAAAAAAAATCTCCCCCTCTCTGCTCAGCGCCCCTTCAGCGAAGCGGTAGGAGAAACGGAGCCCCTTCCATTTCTCCTCCCGCTTGGCTGAAGGGGCGCTGCACAGCTCTCCCTCTCTGCTGAAGCCGGGAGAGTCTTGCTCTCCCGGCTTCAGCGAAAGGAACCTGAAGCCTGCGGAGCGCAGCAGGAACTCGTGCTGCACTCCACAGGCTTCAGGCGGCTATCCCTGAAGCCTGGAGAGTGAGAGGGGTCGGTGCACACCGAGCGCTCCCTCTGCGCTTCGGAGGCTTCGCTTTGCTTTCGCTGAAGCCAAGGAGCCTGCATTCGCTCCATAGGACGCACACAGATTTCCCCTTAATTTTTGGAGGAGAAAAAGTGCGTCCTATAGAGCAAAAAATACGGTATATATCACTGGAGGCCAAAGATTGAAGTCTCCATGTGCTGTGATACTCTATTTAATGGATTGTGTCTGGTTCACACACAGTGGTCACCAAGCTAAGAGGGTGCTGCAACAATAACAAACAAGGTGGAAGGTAAGAGGTGGGGAGGTGCAGAATTTTGGCATCGCACAGAGCGTCGCTTAAATTTTAAAGTCCAAAGTCCACCACTGAGATCAGGAAGGTGTTCTGATTGATGCCTACCAGTTAAAGCAACAGCAACAACAGAATGACCTTTCCTACCTGAACTAGGCTGCTGAAATGTACAGTAGAAGGTTAATCAGGGGTGGACTTTTTTTGTGAAAGGACAAGCTCTCTGCATGATTTCAGATCTTCAGTCTTCCTGATCGGTTGGCATATTTCCTGAAACAAATGGCAAAATAGTCCTTAGCCACCAGGGAAACATCTTTAGGAAGAGAATTACCTTTTTTTTTTGTAGAGAGAAAGGGATATAGTTCTTGCCAGAAGCCTCGCCTCATTCTTTTTTTAAAAACAAAAATTGATTTTTATTAAGTTTTCCATTTTAACAATCCAATCAAATCACATTAAATATTCCAAATTATACATATGCATATCAAATAGTCCAAATATTCTGCCAAATTATAATTTTTTTAATGGGACGTTCAGAGGGTTCTGCTCTTCTCATATCTCTACTGCTTTTCATAGTCATTTCCAATGGTTCCTCTAATTCTTCCAGTTGTTGACCTTCCTTCTTTCACTCCCACAAGCGAGTTGAAACAAGCAATGATGTGTTTCTGTATGGATTTTACGCCTCGTTCTTTTTTAAGGGCAGTTTCGAACCACTCAGGGAATGGAACAAAACACTAACTTTGAGAATTTGGAAATAACTGTAAGGACCTCAGGCAAACTCAGCTGCAAAGTGAATATGGACTTGTCTGAGATGCTTTGTAAATGTTCAGGAAGCAAAAGTACCGTATTTTTCACTCTATAAGATGCACCAGACCATAAGATGCACCTAGTTTTTGGAGGAGGAAAACAAGAAAAAAAATATTCTGAATCTCAGAAGCCAGAACAGCAAGAGGGATCGCTGCGCAGTGAAAGCAGCAATCCCTCTTGCTGTTCTGGCTTCTGGGATAGCTGCGCAGCCTGCATTCACCCCATAAGATGCACGCACACACTTCCCCTTACTTTTTAGGAGGGGAAAAATGAGTCTTATAGAGCAAAAAATACGGTATGTTTTCGAGATGTCTGGAGGCTTCTTTAGCAAGGAAATTGGGTTCCAAAAGTGGCCACAGAAGGAGATCTCAAGGAAGCCCTGCTATTGGTGGGGTAGGGAGTGAGAGAGGAGGCAGATCGTCAGGGTTTTTTAAAGGGCTGGTCATGGAAGGCATACCTGAGAAGAAAAAGCCCATTCCCATTTATAAGGCAAGATGTGTCCTGGAAGACCATGAGCATCTCATGAGGCAAGGGGTGAAGACACATGACACCCCCACCCCACCCAACAAGACCTTTCAACAGAACATGATGATTAGATCAACTCCTCCATCTATCCCTTGAATGAAGTCTGTTCTGGGAGTGATGGGGTTGGTGGTGAGACCATTTTCTGTCCCACTGGTGCTCTCTAGAATGGAAGGGATGATGGCCAGACTGGTCATAACTCCTAGACTGTCAGAAAGAGACCTGGGTAGTGCCAGATTTAGGGCAGGATGGGTCATTCCTCGGCACAGGGCACTGAACCGAAGGGGTGCAAAACTGAGAAAGTCCATGATTGAGAAGATCCGTTTGGGGGTGCCAAATTTTGGGCTTGCTCATACTACCAAAGATGGCCAAAGTCCACCCCTGTCCTAGGGTTCAGAGGACAAACTGTAAGGCTTCAAGATGCAATAGTCCAATGTATCTTTGATCCATTTGAGGAATTCAGGGATTATGGTTTCCCCTTCAAAGGTAGGAGGAGGAGGATGCTGGTCACCTCACGGTGGCTTTCTACAGCATCCCCCACCTTTTGAGGCCAGTGGGCACATCTGGAATTTTGAGAGAGTTCTGTGGGCTCCAGTATTCCTGGTTTATATCATAGAAATGTCTGAAGAACTTTGTTAATAGAGATGCTACCTTTCCTTTCCTTTCCTTTAAAAAAAAATTGTTCCACTTATTTATAAAAAGAGCAACAATCAACAGTCAACAAGCTTACTACCTGAATCCCCAGCAGAAGCACAAAGTGTCCATTAAATTCCCCTAGATCAAACTTTTTAGTCCTTTCTTTCAGTTTTTAAATGAAGATTTCATTCCACAAGGTGCCATGTGGCACTGGACGCCTGTAACCATGTTCAATCAATAGTCCATATGTAAGAAAGCTATGCCAAATTGATTGAAAGGTAGCGGTTTCATTGTCTCTTCGACTCTCTTGGACAGGGGCTGTCAATTTATCCATTAGTTTTAAGCCCTAAAGTTGTAAGATCCAGATCTCAAACAGGTCTACATTTAGCGTCTTCCAATACCTTGCAATAGTAAGCTTTGCTGCAGTCGTCGGGTGAGTAATGAGATCCTTGTGGGAAAGTTGTTGGACAGTTTCTGAATGGTATGATAGGAGTGTTATTTAGGATCCAAAGGGGTATCTTGTTTTGTGATAAGGGCTGCTTCATGAAAAACTTTTTTTCCCCAAACACAAAGACTTTGGGGCACTGCAACCACATGTGAATAAACGAACCACACATAGCTGATACGTTTTTAGTCATTTTAGTTTTCAAAAAGGGTATATATACAATTGGCGCATGATTTTGAGTGTGTTTTCCTGGATTCTTACGGCGACAGATTTGAAGGGGCCTTTAGCCATATTCTGCTTCATAAAGTATAATCTAATGGCTCACCCAGATCTTATCCCTATTGTGCTTTTAAAGTTGTGAGAGGTGACAGCATTTGAGAGTTCAGTGCTCCATAAATTTGGGAAACAAGACCTTTACCTAGTGAATTATAAATGAGCACAATATTTTCAAAAGGAGTCAATTTATGTTATAATGCCCATTTTGGACTCTTTGTTGACTTAGGAAATGCCGGACCTGGTATATTGCAAACCAATTACAGTGGTACCTCGGTTTTCGAACTCGCCTTGGAAGTCGAACATGCCACATGGCTTCTGAATTGAGTTTTCCATCTTGAGGCTTCCGTACTGAGTTTTCGGTTTTCAAACGTTTCGGAACTCAAATGGTCTTCCGGAATGGATTACGTTTGAAAACCGAGGTACCACTGTACTTGATACTGCAGTTAATTTTAACACAGGTTCTGTAAGACATTGTTGATCTGTATAAAAATATTTAGCCAGAAAATCCCCACTCTGTCCCATTATCCAAATATTTTAATCCTATCTTCATTATTATGGGAAGTTATGGGGTGTTAGGGCAGACCCTTCCAGGGACACCCCTGATTTAGAGAAGCCGTCCTGGTTTCTGATTTGATCCCAGAATGCCCCACCTTTCCTTAGGAAATCCCTAAGGAACATCATTGGATAAATGTTGTAGGGTATGGAGTTATCCAACCCCTAAGCCGTCTGAAGGCAATCCTGTATAGGGAAAGTTTTTTTTTAACGTTTTACTGTGTTTTTATATATGTTGGAAGCTGCCCAGAGTGACTGGGGCAACCCAGTAAGATGTGTGGGATATAAATAGTAAAATTATCATTATGGAATGGGACGAAGATATTTTCACTGGAGAAATGTTGGAGGGTATGTTAGGAGAGGGATAGTAACTCTTGTGAGGGACATGTCGTGCTTCTTCTGGGGTAATCTGCCCACCTTTGGTACTGACCCTGCACTCAGATCTCACTTGACTGTGGCTCATAGAAACTACAGTGGTACCTCAGGTTAAGAACTTAATTTGTTCCGGAGGTCCGTTCTTAACCCGAAACTGTTCTTAACCTGAAGCACCACTTTAGCTAACGGGACCTCCTGCTGCTGCCTCACTGCCGGAGCACGATTTCTGTTCTCATCCTGAAGCAAAGTTCTTAACCTGAGGTAATATTTCTGGGTTAGCGGAGTCTGTAACCTGAAGTGTATGTAACCTGAAACATCTGTAACCCGAGGTACCACTGTATTGGCATGCGACAGTAGCCACACCCTGGGAATGGCTTCAAGTAGCTGGCTAAACCATGTACAGTGGTGCCTTGCAAGACGAAAAGAATCTGTTCCACGAGTCTCTTCGTCTTGCGTTTTTTTCGTCTTGCGAAGGAAGCCCATTAGCGGCTTAGCGGATTAGCGCTATTAGCGGCTTAGCGGGCTTAGCGGATCAGCTGATAAGCGGTTTAGCGGCTTAGCGGATCAGCTGATAAGCGGCCTAGCAGCTTAGTGGATCAGCTGTTAAGCGGCTTAGCGGATCAGCTGATAAGCGGCTTAGCGGCTTGGGGAAAAGGGGGGGGGAGGAAAAACCCCCCGCAGGAACTCGCAAGACATTTTCGTCTTGCGAAGCAAGCCCATAGGAAATTCGTTTTGCGAAGCACCTCCAAAACGGAAAACCCTTTCGTCTAGCGGTTTTCCGTCTTGCGAGGCATTCGTCTTGCGGGGCACCACTGTAATGGTAGCCAATGGGTCTCAAACCCTCAGTGACTTAGGGATTTCCCCTGAATGGGGCGACAGACTCTGGCAGATGAGACCAAGAGTGGGTCCAATGGTCAGAAAATGCTGAGAAATCTCAAGAGTTACCAACCCTAATGCAGTGGCAGACGAAATTATTTGAGTATGCAGAATTGGCAAAAATGAGTTATAAAATTCGAGACCAAAAAGTGACAAAGTTTGAGGAGGAGTGGAGTAAATGTGTTGTGTATATACGAAATAACTGTTGAAGTTTAAAAACTGTAGCAGGGCTAACATAAATCTGGTGATGTGTATAGAATGTAATTAAGAATCTGCAGGAATGGATGTAAATTGGGAAAACTGAAGCAGGGAAGGAGGGAAGTTCGGGCGCAAAACTGCGCAGGGTAAATAAGAAGACAAAAAATGTTGAATGTAAAAGTTTTATTTAATCTTGTTTTGTTTGTGAAAATCAATAAAAAGTACTTTTTAAAAAAAGGAAAAGAAGAAGTGAGCGGCAGATGGGGCTCATTAACCTGGGAAGGTGGCCCATCTAGGAGAAGGAAAACTCTGGTGGTAAACCGCCACTGCCTTGTGGGGTAACTTCAGGAGAAGAAAGGTCTAAGGAGTAAACCCTACACAAATCCAGAGTGGAGTCCCTAAGATGGCTGGATGGCACCTCTTTCCGGCAACTCCTGCAACCAAGCCGGTGCAAAGCGTATTGCTCTGCTTTCCTTTGGACCCCATCAGTGAGGCTGAGAGGGAGGTCTTGTCCTCTGGACAGCTCAGGACCTCCATACTCACTGCCCAGGCTTGCACCCCGGGGAGGTCACTTTGGTGCTGCTATGCAGCGGCTTGACTTCACTCCCCTGTTGTAAATAAAAATATGCCCTTTTCCCTTATGGGGTATCAAAGAGCCCATATAGAGTCCTTACATAGGTTCCCTATCGGTAGGAGAAAATAACAGAGGCCAACCAGAGAATATTGAGAAGCAAAGCAGCTAGTAAGCTTGATCTTTATTAATCTGTTGCAACAGGGTGATCCCCTCACACGCAGGAGAGGAAGAGGACCCACAAAAATGCTGTGCAATGGCTTATAAAGACTTTTGAAATTCCCCTCCTCTAGATCACGACCACCCCCAGAAACATTATGCATACATCACAGAAGGGGTGTAACCTAAGACCACCCCTCAGATACATCTCACCTACATCACAGAAATTTTAATATTGTTTTTCTCCTGTTGTTGTTTATCTCCTGTCTAGCAGGTTACTTGATTGGATTGCCTGGGGAGCCTGGCCATTCTTTTGTAGTGGTAAAATACTTATTTCCTGGGCCAGGTCACAGGCTCACACCCTATTCAAACAGACATATCCTTGAGACAGGATTTGTGAGGAAAGAGACAATGGGGAGGCTTTTCCAGTTTAACCTTGCAGAGAAAGGATTTGGTCAGTTTAGGAATCAAAATGGTTCCAGGTTGGTCTTCCTGTGTTGATCTATGTATGTGCAGTTATGAACATTACCATATATCCAAGACCATAAAATTCCTATCACACCCCGAAGCACACTCCATTGACTCTCAAGACAGATGCCAACAATATTCGTTAGAAAATGATCAGTGATAAATGAATAACATCATAGGCAAGATCAGAGGGGCCGATTTTGAAAGCCACTCTTTCCAGACCCTGTGGTTGGAAGTACAGTGGACGCTCAGGTTGCGAACGTGATCCGTGGGGGAGGCACGTTCACAACCCGCAGTGTTCGCAACCCGCAGCGCTGTTTCTGCGCACGCACGGGTCGTGATCCAGCGCTTTGGCGCTTCTGCACATGCGCAAAGCACGATTTAGTGTTTCTGCACATGCGCGAGCACCGAAACGTGGATGTAAACCAGTTCCGGTACTTCCAGGTTCAGTGCGGTGCGCCACCCGAAAACATGCAACCTGAAGTGTCTGTAACCCAAGGTATGACTGCAAAGGATTAAGTAAATCATCTAAGAACAATTTATTGTTGTTATTTAGTCATTTAGTCATGTCTGACTCTTCGTGACCCCCTGGACCAGAGCACGCCAGGCACTCCTGTCTTCCACTGCCTCCCGCAGTTTGGTCAAACTCATGCTGGTAGCTTCGAGAACACTGTCCCACCATCTCGTCCTCTGTTGTCCCCTTCTCCTTGTGCCCTCCATCTTTCCCAACATCAGGGTCTTTTCCAGGGAGTCTTCTCTTCTCCTGAGGTGGCCAAAGTCTTGGAGCCTCAGCGTCAGGATCTGTCCTTCCAGTGGGCACTCAGGGCTGATTTCCTTCAGAATAGAGAGGTTTGATCTTCTTGCAGTCCATGGGACTCTCAAGAGTCTCCTCCATCGCCATAATACAAATGCATCCATTCTTTGGCGATCAGCCTTCTTGATGGTCCAGCTCTCTCTTCCATACATCACTACTGGGAAAACCAGAGCTTTAACTATACGGACCTTTTAGAAGAATTTAGTTTATGAGAAATATCTTTGGTTGCCAGGTGAAAATGCTCCTCTTCAGCTAGACCTTGGGCTGATTAACACCCTGAATCCTTTTAAATGTGTTTGTGGGAAGGAGGGGAGCTTTTGTTTTGTTTTGACTCTTTTTATTATGTGTTTTATTTTTTTATTTTGTACTTTTTGGCCCAGAGATCTTCGCGTGAAGGGTGTGGTATTACTGAATAAATGCTCTTGCTGCTCTTTATTTATTAACTTTGTGTACATAATAACATAACCCAGCTCTGCAGTTTAAGGATATTTTTTTTTTGAGTTTTAAAACAGAAGAAAAGGGCGGGAATCAAACGGAACCCGCAAGCGCTACTTCCTTTCAGATCTATGTTCTATTCCACACAGCCACAAAATGGCGGAAGCGCGCGGGTCTACCATTTCGTAAGTCTACGGTTTCTCGAGACCGGGCGCCTCATTGGCTGGGAAGTCGCGGGGAGGCGGGGCCGCGGCAGTTTTTCCCGCTGAGGAGGCGCGGCCTAGTCATGGTGCCCGTGCTCCCCGGCCTCTATCTGGGCGGCGGCGGCGGGGGGGGCCTGGGCCTCCCGGACGGCGCGTCGCCGGCCTGGGCGCTGCTGGTGGTGGACTCGGAGCCGCCCGAGGCCGGGGCGGTGTCGGGGGCGGAGGCGGTGCTGCACGTGCCCGCCCTGGACCAGCCCGAGAGCGACCTCCTCAGCCACCTCGACGCCTGCGCGGGATTCCTCGGGCGCGCGCGGGAAAGGGGGGCGCGCGCCCTGGTCAGATGGTGAGCGGGGGGGGGGGCAGGGAGAATTAGTAGTGCGATTGTCGTTATTATTATTAGAGCGCTGCAGGCCCGCAGGGGAACAGTAAGAATTATTGTTATGGTTGTTGTTGCTGTTATTATAATTATTAGAGCGCACACTGGCAGGAGAACAACAACAATTATTATTATTATTATTATTATTATTAGAGCACCACAGACTGGCAGTGGAAGAATAAGAATTTATTATTATTATTATTATTATTACTATTACTATTATTATTATTATTATTATTGTGCTGCAGACAGGCAGTGGAACAATAAGAATTTATTATTATTATTATAGTGCTGCAGACAGGCAGTGGAACAATAAGAATTTATTATCATTTATTAGAGCACTGCAGACGGGCTGGGGAACAAGTAGAATTATTATTATTATTATCAGAGCGCTGCAGACTGGCAGCGGAACAATAAGAATTATTGTTGTTATTGTTGTTGCTGTTATTATAATTATTAGAGCGCACACTGGCAGGAGAACAACAACAATAACAATTATTATTATTAAGAGTGCTGCAAACTGGCAGTGGAACAATAAGAGTTTATTATCATTTAATAGAGCGCTGCAGTCTGGCAGTGGAACAATAAGAATTATTATTGTTGTTGTTGCTATTATTATAATTATTAGAGTGCTGCAGACTAGCAGGAGAACAACAACAACAACTATTATTATTATTAGAGCATTGCAGACTGGCAGTGGAACAATAAGAATTATTATTGTTGTTATTATTAGAGCGCTGCAGACTGGCAGTGGAACGATGATAATAATAATTCTATTTATTTATTTCAAACAGCATATAATAATTAATATATAAGAAAATGATATAATATAGCAATTATTATAACAAGCAGCGCTAGGGCCCGGTTTCTGCTCCTAATTTGTGTGTGTGTGTGAACCCAGAGACATTTTTGACATTGTTCTGCCACATTTTGTTGTGAAAGGCAACTGCCCATCTTTCCTGTTCAGCCGAGAAATACTTTTTACTTCTTCTCTCCCTGATGCTGAGAAATGCTTTTTACTTTTTCTGTGTCTCACGTTCCAACTGAAAAAAATAGATAAAAATTATGTGGCCATCCTCACTTGACATCAAGGGCGCTGCCACACAAACAGGTTGGATATTGGCCAGATAGATAGATAGATATATGTATGTATGTATCTATAAATTAGGGTGGTAATGACAACTGTCCAACAGATATGGAGAGAAATCAAGGGGTGCTTTTTTAGTTTTTATTTTTAGCACAGCCCGCGATCTCCATGTCCAGCCAGAAGCCAAAGTACCGGAAAAGACGGGGTTTCTCTGGCCTTTTTTCTAACTCGAGTCTTATTACGTGTGACCTAGACATGCTGGTGCTCAAAACACAGATAACATTGAATCTTCAGTTTCTTCTGTCTCTCAGGGCATTAAAAAGAAAAAAAGAAAAAAACCTCCTCCAGGAGAATCCGGAAATCGCCTATACAGGCAATGAGACACGACTGCAATGTGCTTTCTCTTTTCTCTCTTTCTCCCCCCGCAAATCCTTCCCTAGCATTAACTTTTGGCTGAACTTTCACTGTCTAATTTACCTTGTGCCCCGATGTGCTCCCAAATCTCAGCGTGTCCAACTCTTAGCCTGCACAGAAGGCGGAGCAGTCAAATAAATTTTTGTTGCTTCGCTTATTACCTGTGTATATAATTTGCTTTCTGTGTTCTTTTTGATGAAGCTTGCAAAAGCCGCAGCAGGCTCCATCTGGGACAGTCGATTTGCTCTTCTGTGTGAGAGACGCAGGATGCCCGTTTGAAGATGGCCACTACCACCTGCCATTTTTGTCTGTTCTTGTACACTTCTTTTTTAAAAAGTGGCACCCTGCTTTGGATCAATCTAGCCAACAATCAACAAAACATCATAGCCCTACCCTAAGATGTAGAATATGTTCCCCACTTTCTCCATCAAGTCCTTCCTTCCTTCCTTTCTTTCTTCCTTCCTTTCTTTCTTTCTTTCTTTCTTTCTTTCTTTCTTTCTGGTTTTGTGTACTGAATATACCGGATGCTGGTGACAAATGACAGGAGATGGCCACTGTTAGAAATGTTTGGCTGTATGGGTGTTGGAGCAGGACCCTTATGCTCTTTCTTTTGTGTAGGAAGTACGGGGGGGGGGGGCGGAGAAATCATTGTTCCTCGGTTCAGTATATCTGAAGGAGCGTCTCCACCCCCATCGTTCTGCCCGGACACTGAGGTCCAGCTGTGAGGGCCTTCTGGCGGTTCCCTCACTGCGAGAAGCCAAGTTACAGGGAACCAGGCAGAGGGCCTTCTTGGTAGTGGCGCCTGCCAGTGGCGTAGCGTGGGGGGTGCAGGGGGGGCCGGGCGCAACATCTGGGGGGTTAGGGGGCGCAAATCCACGGGTTAGGGGGCGCAAATCCACGGGTTAGGGGGCGCAAATTACTTGCCTTGCCCCGGGTGCTGACAACCCACGCTACGCCACTGGCACCCGCCCTGTGGAACGCCCTCCCACCAGATGTCAAAGAGAAAAACAACTACCAGACTTTTAGAAGTCATCTGAAGGCAGCCCTGTTTAGGGAAGCTTTTAATGTTTGATGCATTACTGTATTTAAATATTTTGTTGGAAGCTGCCCAGAATGGCTGGGGAAGCCCAACCAGATAGGCGGGGTATAAAATAATAATAATAATAATAATAATAATAATAATAATAATAATAATAATAATAATATTGTTCATATAGAATTTCAACCACACTCTTGCTCTCTTGTTAGGACAGGAGCAGGATAATTTTCAGGGAGGTCATGTCTTTCAGGTGGGTGGGGTGGCAGCAGCAGGTAATGAGGGATATTGTGAAACTAGAGTACAAAATACATTGTGCATCAAAGTACACAAAGAGCACCTGGGGATGGTTTGAGCCTCTGATTCTTGAGTATAGTATTTCTAAGGGGAAAGCTGTTGATACACAAGTATATCTTCCAAAGTAGTCATGAGAAATGTGTGTGCAGTGCTCTATTCCCTGAGTACAAGTGAATTGTAAGAAAGATGTTCTCTAGGGGGAAATGCAGTTTGAAGGGAATGAAGGATCTGGTTATATATTTTTTTGGGGGGGGAGTTCCATTTTTTGTTGTGTGTGACCATATTTTATTGGGTGTCTCCTTGTTTTGTTTTGTTTTCAGTCAAGCTGGAGTCAGCCGGAGCGTTGCTGTTGTGACTGCCTATTTAATGAAAGCCAATAAACTCCCTTTTGAAGAGGCCTATGCCTTTGTCCAGGCCATCAAACCAGATGCCAAGTGCGTTTTTATTTGATAAAATTTGTTTTCCTTCCTTGTGAAGATTGGAATGTAATCAGAAGGCTTCCCTCCCCCCCCTTGTTCCAGAATGAATGAAGGCTTCGAGTGGCAACTGAAACTCTATGAAAAAATGGGCTGTGAAGTCGATGTGACCAGTACTATTTACAAACAGTATCGTTTGCAAAAGGTTACAGAGAAATATCCTGGTAAGGAAATAGAAGTGCTTTTCTAATCTCTTAACATTGGGCTAGAAATGGCTACATACAAATTCACATTGGAACTGAACTTGCGTTATTGAACTCTACTTGAATTGCCCCCCCCCCCCGGTTCTTCCACCTGGAATGGGTAATAACAAAACTCTGTAATAAATAGCACTCTTTTTCAAACATGAGTTGTATTATAGATAGACTAGTAAGCTTGAATTCTTAAAGCATGGATACATGTTACTGACTGCTGTTGGAAATCGCCCCCACCCCTGGCTATGAGCCTTGGTACATTGAATACTTGCCATGTAAGACCAGCTCCACCTCTCATTTTCCCTGCTCATTTCCCAACCTCTAGTTAAAATTCACTTCTGAGAAGAATTAAACGAAGACAAATAGCACAGTGAGAAAGTCAGACAGCACCTTCTTCGCTGTATACTTAGCTTTCCATATTTCCATATTTCTTTAGCTTTTTCTACCTGCTGGTGTTGAATTCTTCAGAGTCTTCAGTAGCTGGAGCTGTTGCTTGGCAGGGGAGTGTAATTTGGAGCCACATTCCCAGCGAAGGGGAAATAATTCCCCCAGTTCAGCTTTCTGTCCCATGGATGCAGGAGTCCCCAATCTTAAGTTTGAGTTTGGTAGCTGGGAATTATTTCTAGTAGCCAGTGGGAATATATTTAAAGTATCCCTGAACACATGCAGAGTGTTTTTCTCTTTCCACTGTATGAGTGCAATCTGTCCTCCAAATAAAATTGCTGAGCTGTCCCTGCATGTCTCTAAATGAAACACTTCCCCCACCTCTATAGTACAGTAGACTCTCGGGTTGTGAACGTGATCCGTGCAGGATGCACGTTCGCAACCGGCAGCATTCGCAACCTGCGCCTGCGCATGCGCGGGTTGCGATTCGGCGCTTATGCGCAAAGCGCGATTTAGCGCTTTTGCACATGTGAGACCGCCAAAACCAGGAAGTAACCCGTTCCGATACTTCCGGGTTTCGGCGGTCCATAACCTGAAAAAACACAACCTGAAGCGGCTGTAACCCGAGGTGTGACTGTACAGCATATACTTAAATAAGGAACACAGACACCCCCTTCCCAAAGTCAAATCTAGGTATTTCAAAATTCCAATCCAGTATCATCTCTATTCTGGGCTCTTCACTCCCCCAGTTGGTTCTGAGGAAGTTGGTGCAACAAATCTTTTCCCTCTTGTCTGATGTGGGACATGGGGTGAGAGAGGCCGGCTAGACCTGCACTCAGCTGCAAAAGGCAGTTGTTGGGAGGAGCCCAGCAGTTTGATATCTTCTTCCGAGGAAACTTGCAGAAGCAGGATCTGTCAGTAGGCAGGCTGCAAAAAGCCTCCAACCTAGCTATACTATGAATAATCGAGCACACCTAAACTTGATCTCATTGGTGCAAGAGCAGAAATCAGTTTTCAGCAATCTTTCCTCCAGGAGAATCCACTCCTGGTTTTCTTTTGGCACATGCCAGCTTCCTTTCTCTGTAACAGCCCTGTTTTGGCTCCTCTCCCCAACCTTTCTATTACTCAGTCATTTAGAAATTAGGTAAAGTGAATGGAGTTTTTGTAAAAACGTTCTAATTTCAGACGTTACTGATTACTAGTCTGTCTCAAGGTGTTTGTGTGTAAAGGTCTTAAGCTTTAGTGTGACAGTTTTGGGCTACAGTCTCCCCTCTCCCTTTTCAGGGCAAGTTGTACAAATGCCTCCTTTTCAGTTTTTTATTTTGTAATCAGACCTTGTGTGTGTACCAAATCTCAAGAGTCTAAATTATGCGGAAGCACATTCACATTTTTATGTTCCTATGAATGAGGCCGATATGTGTAATTCTTTCTTTTCTTTTCACATTATCAAGCTGCATAAGGGAACAGTTGAGGCAAGTCTCAATGGCATCCTTGGTTTAGAATTTTGTTATCGTTTTCAGGTTGGACTAAATCAAATATGAAGACCCAAAGAATGGCTTTTGCTTGCATTAAGAATAATAAAGTCACCGCTGCTTCTTCTTCTTCTTCTTCTCCTCCTTCTCCTTCTCCTTCTCCTCCTTCTCCTCTTCCTCTCTCTCTCTCTCTCTCTCTCTCTGTGTGTGTTTGTGTTTGTGTGTAAAGGAATCTTTCTTGGTCTCCTATCTTGTTGTCAGGACGGTGCTTTGTGCTACAGAAGAACTTAGGCACATGCACAGAGTGTTTGTGAAGCATTTTTCACAATGTAAAGGCTAAAAACCAAGCAGTCCATGTTCTGTAAGACATAAAGCTGGTTGGAATTGCAGAAATATGGATCCTCCACTTTCTAGTGCCTCTGCTCAGTGAAGAAAGTGAGGATCCTGTAAGCATATTTTATAAAACACAGTGTTTCAACTGGAATAGTATAATCTGTTAAAACCAATGAAAAGTCAAAAGTCATGAGCTAGCTTTCAAGTTTCACAAAACTCTCCTTCAAGCTGGATGCTAAAAATGCTGATAACATCAAACAAAGTTAAAGGTTTGTGTGAGGGGAAACACTGTTGCAGGTAGGAAGTTTGGTGGAAGGCCCATTTGCAAGATGTGACGGTCTTCAGTGGCGCTCCAGAAGTTCTTCACAAATTTACCTAGATATTTGCTAATAAAAAGATTGCAACATTTCCCCTTCTGCTTGGCAGAGGCTTGTGAGCTGCAATTAATAATAATATTTATTAGTTATTTATATAGTATAATGTATAAATATGACACTTTACAAGGAGGTATCTGCCCCAAGTGGCTTGCTTACAGCCTAGGAATATATTACAGTGGTACCTCGGGTTAAGTACTTAATTCGTTCCGGAGGTCTGTACTTAACCTGAAACTGTTCTTAACCTGAAGCACCACTTTAGCTAATGGGGCCTCCCACTTCTGTTGCGCCGCCGGAGCACAATTTCTGTTCTCATCCTGAAGCAAAGTTCTTAACCTGAAGCACTATTTCTGGGTTAGCGGAGTCTGTAACCTGAAGCGTATGTAACCTGAAGCGTATGTAACCTGAGGTACCACTGTACTATGTGCTCAGTCTTTTTTTCATCATTAGCATGTCTCTTGGCTCCTGGTGCTTCACATGAGGAGTGGCAGTACAAAGCATGGCACTTTCTCAGGCACAGAAAAAGAGGCACACAGTGGCATGAACCAGCAACCCTCCGTATTTGGATGTAGACATGTTCTCATTATAATGAGCAACAAAGACGTAGTTGCAAATGTCTTGCTTTGTATCTGATTCTTTTTTGTGCCCGGCCAGCATAAGAACACACCTCAGTTTGGTCTTTCCAACAAGCATTTCTTAAAGTTAGGATCTGCCACCCCAGTTTTGTACATGGACTTAGATACTCGTGCTCAAGGTTAATCTGAGCTTAGGCTCCCTCTTCTGTTTTCCACATGGAACTCAGCTTTGCCTGTAAGTCAGGCATGGCCAAACCTGGCCCTCCAGCTGTTTTGGGACTACAATTCCCATCATCCCTGACCACTGGTCCTGTTAGCTAGGGATGATGGGAGTTGTAGTCCCAAAACAGCTGGAGGGTCAAGCTTGGCCATGCCTGCTGTAAGTCATCCGTGGCAAGAAACTTAAAAGTATCCTACTGTCAATCAAAAGCGATGCTACCTTTTGTTACGGGAAAGCTCTTCCTCTTCTAGCCAGATTTGCAACCTTGATCAGTCTCTGTGGGCTCCTCCAGGATGGATTGTTCTTGCCCTAGCTAGTAGCTCCCCCTTCCTGTTTCCTCTGCTTGACTCCTTTCTTTTTGTCTGTCTATGTTCGTTATTTTTCTCAGATCTAGTCAGGAGGTTAAAGGGAGCACACAGGCTTATTCTCCCCTTTTAAGGCACACTTTCTGCTTTTCCCCATTTGGGGCAGGGGGTTCGAGGAAAACCTAGGTTGCTTGCTTGGGTATTGCACCATGTGGGTCTTGAAGGATCTTCGGAATCCTTGCGTACATTGCAGCCTTTCCCCCTGGTTGTCCCCAGATAAAAAGTGGTATCCTGTTATCTGAGAGTCAGGTTGTCTGACCACCCAAAAATTTGTACTTGGCTGCTCCAAAAACCCCAGACTCTTGAATAACACTGAATCTTGGGATATTCACTCTTCCTTTGGAACAGGTAAATGGCACTTCCAACTCTTGCATTTCTCTCTTTCACTTCATTTTTCCTGATCTTGCTCTTCTTTCTGCCCTCGGGTGGCCCAAACTGGCGCCATTCACACTTCAAGCTTTCATTTCCCCCCTCCTAGGCCTCCATTGCAGCCTGCAAGATCCCTAGTGCCCCTTCTCTTCTCCTAAAATGCAAGAGTAATACTTTCCGCTTTCATCTCTCTCCATAGAAACCAGTGTGTTCAGATGTAATGTGTGATCAGGGACACATGTAGGCAGCAGAGGAAAAGGATGGAAACTGAGGTGCAGTAATAGGGGGAAGAACATGCAACATCTGCAACATGTGCTTTTGGGCCCAGGTGGTTGTGCCAAAGGTTTCACAGAAAATGTGGCTTTTTAGGGTGGATTTGAAGAAAGCAAGAGAGTGGGAGTATCACAGGCATTTTGACAGCTCTAGGCCAGGCATAGGCAAACCCAGCCCTCCAGATGTTTTGGGACTACAACTCCCATCATCCCTAGCTAACAGGACCAGTGATCAGGGATAATGGGAGTTGTAGTCCTGAAACATCTGGAGGGCCGAGTTTGCCTATTCCTGCTCTAGGAATTGGGCAGCAATGGAGAAGGAGTGATCCAAAGGAGCAGAAGACTCCCCCCCCCCCCCGGCTCCTTTGGGAGGAAGGGAGGGATATAGATTCAATAAACTAAAACAAGACCTTTGGGCGACTGGGGGTGAAGTGAACAAGTTGTCATGGGTTTGAACGCGTCTGGATAGAAGAGTGGAGATGTAAGGGGCAAGGCTATTGATGGTTTAGAAGGCAAGGATGCAGGATCCAGGAGTGGATAGGAAGCGGGTGTAGGACTTTCTTAGATTACTGCCAGAGAGCGACAGAACTACATAAGTGCTGGCTTTTATAGTTTCAAAAAGAGTGATGGTTGCTGCTTTCCCCCCTAGTATGCTGTGGGGCAAACATTTGCACCAAGCACTAACTTAGGTAATTCATTTGCAAAGAGCTTCCTGGATAATCTACTTAAGATACATAAGTTCTTAACCTGAGGTACCACTGTATTGCAAATAGGCTTCCACGATGCCCTTTATCATCAGCAGATTTCTCCTACTCCTTTTGTTTAACATCCAGCCTGCTCAAGAGTTCCATGAAATGCAAAAGTTAGCGTACTGCTTTGGGACTTTGACGTGAATATAATAAAGGTATCATGGCACCTTGAACTTCTTGAAGGAAAAGTGGGCTATAAATGAATTACCATATTTTTTGCTCTATAAGACTCACTTTTTCCCTCCTAAAAAGTAAGGAGAAATGTGTGTGGGTCTTATGGAGCAAATGCAGGCTGCGCAGCTATCACAGAAGCCAGAATAGCAAGAGGGATTGTTGCTTTCACTGCGCAGCTGTCAGAGCTGCTTCCAGATCCTAGCTCACAGAGGATCACGCTAGCCAGCGGTCACTTGTAAAAGTCTTTTATTGAGTTACAGTTTCCATTCTCAAGCTGCTGCGCGCAGCTCTACGTCTTAAGGGTTAGACCGGCAAAGCTCCGTCTGAGTCTCCGCCCCCTGTGCACCAGCTTACTAACCTAGCCTTACTCCACCTTTTCCGCCTGACCGTTCTTCTCTGGGTCCCTCTGCCCCCCGGGGTCTCTTCCTTCCGGGATTCTTCTGACGCTGACCCCCCGGACCCTCCTGTCTCCTTGCGCCGGGCTTTAGGACCTGGCTCCCTTTCCGGGCTGCTTACTGCGCCACCTTCCTGTGCATTTGAACTTGGCGCGCGCGCCCAACCTTCCACTTTCTGCCTGACCGTTTCTTCGCTCCCCGATGGAGGTGTGGCCACTCCTGACTCGTGCCCTCCCTCCTGTTGTGAGCTGCCAGCGCTTGATACCTGGCGCCCTTCCTCTCCCCTGCTCTCTGTTGGTGACGCTGGTCCCGATTTCCAACTGCTCCCCTCTGAGTCCCCTCTGGCCCTTTCTTCCTGGGGTGTCCCCCTAGGCTCCCCCCTTGCCCTGGCCACTGGTGCTCCTTTCTGTGAATCTTCTGATTCACTGGAAAGACTCGGAGATCTCGGGTCGTCGTCATCACTCATCTTTTCTTCTGCCTCCTCCCCCTCACTCTCTGTTTCCTCCCTTGCCCTTGCCTCTGCTCCTGAACCCCTGACAGCAGCGATCCCTCTTGCTTCTGAGATTCAGAATTTCCCCCCCTTGTTTTCCTCCTGCAAAAACTAGGTGCGTCTTGTGGTCTGGTGCATCTTATAGAGCGAAAAATATGGTAAATAAGTGAAGCAGGTACTGCTGCTTTTGTTTTAAAATTTTTTTAATGGATCAACATAGCTGATAGCATGTTTATGTGAAATTGGTTTTTGCAATGATCTCATAAAGTGAGAATAAATGCACATCTGAGTATAGGCTTTTTAATGAAGAAAGGAGTCCTCTGTAGGCAGTTACAACCACAATAGTTCCTTTATGGTATTTATTGGGACAAAAGCTTTCTTTTTTAAAAAGCAGATTTTATTGTAAAGTCCCCTGAACATTTTGCTTCAGGATAATATATAAATGCAGTAAACCAATACAAGCTTTTAATGTTTAATGATGACTGTCTGCAAGTTTATAAATGCACCGTTGCTTCTTCTTTTCAGAGCTACGAAATCTGCCGCGAGATGTCTTTGCAGTTGATCCAAACACTGTACAGCAAACTCCAAACACTGAGGTTCTGTACAGGTGTAGAAAGTGCAGGTATGGGGCTCCACAAATAGATTTATTAGATTTATATCCTGCTCTGTCCTGTGACTTACAGCAGTTATTTTCAAATAGTAACACTTCTCTCCCCATGGATCTGGTCTGGGGAGCCGAAAAGGTGTCCCGTCTTGATTTACTTGGTTCACACAAATAAATGTAGTATTTGTGCTGGGTAATAAACGTTGTGATGCAAGGGTCCTCACCAAGGCTGTGTTTTGGCAAGCTTTTAGTAAAACCATATTTCTGTGGAAGTTTTGAGTAATTTATTGTGTGGAAAAATATGCCTCTTCTGACTTGTAGGGCACCTTATTCTGATAGGTAAAACTGACCATGTTCTTGCAAATGGCACAAGATGTGGTAAACTTGTTTTTGTGAGTGGATGTCAAATTGAAGAAGATGGGAAGGTGATTTACTATTCTGCTGTACCAAAAAATGGGTGCAGTTTAAAAAGTAGAATCAGGCAGAAAGGTCCCCACCTAATCATCTCTGCAATAAGCTAGGTTTCTATGCATTTCCCCCATGAGGAAAGCATCCATCATTCACTTTCCACGTGCAGTTTGAAGTAACACTGTCCCAATACAGATTTACCCCTTTGTCTGCTTTTATGACAACTGGCTCAGTGTCCCAGATATACAGCAGCGAATAGATTATATATAAGTAATACTTGAAAAATGGAGATGTTGGTCAGAATGTGTAAGGAAAGGGAAAGATTGCCCAGGGCTAAGGCTCTGTAGCAGAGCAAGAAAACAATTTGGTTTTAATTAACCCTCGTGGGCAATATATAATATAAAATAGAAGGAAACAGCGCTATAAACATTTTGGAACTTAATGCGGCAGCAGAGCGAGCTTTCTGAAGGAGCCATGGTGATTTGGTGTCTCATTAGACTGCACAGCCGTGAGATCTGCCTTGCTGGAGGTGAGAGTGGAAGTGTCCACTGAGATAACCTGCGGCTCTTAGCAGCTCATGTCCTTTGGCAGCGCTCCCTGGTTACTGCTGAGAGGCAGTGGCATGCCTGCCAATTGCTTGATTTGGGGAGAATTCTGCAGATGGTGGCAGGAGAGACCCAATCCTTCCTTTCCCCCCTTGTAGCAGCCCTTGTTATCTTGCAGGCAAACTGATAGCAGCTACATGAGAATTGGGTGTTGGATGTGTATGACTTAAGTGACCCATTGAACAAAGATCTGGAGCCGATCTGAACGCATTTGATTCCACATGCCAACTTTAGTGTTCTTTGTGTCTGACCCGATTACAAGTTTGCTTGCTGGCCGACTAAGATGTCATCTTGGCCTGTTGTCCTGATCCCCTGGCCTACCTGGCAGTAAGTCAGTGTGCCAAGTCCAAGTTCAAAACCCAAGGGTCAATCAGCACAAGCCACACCCAGAGTCAGAAATCCAAAGTCCAAAGGTCAGGAAAGGAGGTTCAGGGTCAATCCAAGTAGCCAAGCTCTGCAGTTAGAATACAGTCCAGCATCAAACCCAAACTGCAGTCCTGTGGAGGTCCAAGAGCACCCAAGCCAAGGTCCCTCAACATGGGCAATTCAACAGACACAGCACCTCAGCTTTGCTGCCCTATTACAGTGGTGCCTCGCGCGACGAAATTAATCCGTTCCGCGAGTCTCTTCGTCTAGCGGTTTTTTCGTCTTGCAAAGCAACCCTATTAGCGGATTAGTGGATTAGCGCTATTAGCGGTTTAGCGGCTATTAAAGGCTTAGCGGCTATTAAAGGCTTAGCGGATTAGCGGCTAAAAGGCTATTAGCGGCTTAGCAGCTTAGAAAAAGGGGGGGAAGCAAAAAAAAAATCAGAACACTCACAAGACGTTTTCATCTTGCAAAGCAAGCCCATAGGGAAATTCGTCTTGCGAAGCAGCTCAAAAACGGAAAACCCTTTCGTCTAGCGGGTTTTCTGTCTTGTGAGGCATTTGTCTTGCGGGGCACCACTGTATACTATACCTGCTGACTGCAGCATCTGGGCTTGATGAGGCATGTGACGCTCACCTGCTCTCAGCCTACTCCATCTGAGGAATCACACACTTCCTCTCAGAACTAGCGAGCCCCACCTGGCCAGCTACGGAGCTGGGCTGTGGGCCCTTGCCTGCCTTAGCCTTCTGGAGCACCCTGCCTGCTGCTTCCAACACCTCAGAGCCTGCCGTGTACATGGAGACATCTGGTGATGGGTCCTGATGCTCCTGTTCACTGACCCCCATCCCCTCGCCCTCCTCTGCCCCCCTGTGAGTACTTCCTACACCAACATCTCCTTCCCCATCCCCAGCTTGCCCTGGTGTCTCCAAGTCCTGGCCACACCTTTCGCTGGAATCCTCCTTCTCCTCTCTGTAGTCCTGATAATTCAGAGAACCTATTGGGACTGGCCTAGCAACATTCCCACACCTGTATAGGCGACGGCTATTTCAGGTGTATCCAATTGACGTGTGATCGCTGATGTGCAGGTCCCTTTGGATCTGGAAGAAGGCAGAACAGGGCAGGGCGCTCAGCCGATGTGTGTAGGGGCCGGGAATGGAACCCCTGCGCAAAATGGTTGCTGCCTAAATATGTAATAGGGTTGTGGTATAGGATGTGGTTGCCTTCTGGTGTTGCTGTGCAAAGTGTGTATTCGTTTAAAAATGCAAGAAAAATGAAGATCCAATTCTAAACGATTGTTGTGGGCCTACCCAGTAGTCTTGGCCAGAAGTGACAGCCTGGGTTAATTTATTGCAGGTTGCTTGCAAATGCCTTATCCTTTGACCATATTGGAGATACAGTGGTGCCCCGCAAGACGAATGCCTCGCAAGACGGAAAACCCGCAAGACGAAAGGGTTTTCCGTTTTGGAGGCGCTTCACAAGACGAATTTCCCTATGGGCTTGCTTCGCAAGAAGAAAGCCCATAGGGAAATCTCCGGGGACCTCTTTTAAATGCTAGCGGTGGGGAGCAAAGCCTTTCCCCCCCTCCGGCCTTCAGAAGAGGTCCAGGAAGGCCGGCGGGGGCCGAAAGGCTTTGCTCCCCACCGCCAGCATTTTAAAAGCAGTCCGGGATAGCAGGGAAGCGCTTCCCGCTATCGCAGATGGCTTTTGAAGGCAGGCGGTGGGGAGCAAAGCCTTTCCCCCCCTCCGGCCTTCAGAAGAGGTCCAGGAAGGCCGGCGGGGGCCGAAAGGCTTTGCTCCCCACCGCCAGCATTTTAAAAGCAGTCCGGGATAGCAGGGAAGCGCTTCCCGCTATCGCAGATGGCTTTTGAAGGCAGGCGGGGGGGAGCAAAGACTTTCGCCCCCCGCCCGCCTTCAGAAGAGGTCCTGGTCCTGGACCTCTTCTGAAGGCGGGCGGGGGGCGAAAGTCTTTGCTCCCCCCTGCCTGCCTTCCCGGGAGAGCGGAGAAAGGCAGTGCGTTTCTCCGCTGTCCCGGACGGCTTTTGAAGGCAGACGGGGGGGGGGCAAAGACTTTCGCCCCCCACTCGCCTTCAGAAGAGGTCCAGGACCTCTTCTGAAGGCGGGCGGGGGGCAAAAGTCTTTGTCCCCCCTGCTTGCCTTCCCAGGGGCTTTTACATCGCCCCGGACAGCGGAGAAGTCCTCCGCTGTCCCGGGCGATTTTAAAATGCTGGGGGTGGGAAGAAAAGCCCTTGTCCCCCCCCCAGCCTTCAGAAGAGGTCGGGGGACAGACTGTCCCCGGACCTGGTCTGAAGGCGGTTTCCATAGGAACGCATTAATTGATTTTCAATGCATTCCTATGGGAAACCGTGCATCGCAAGACGAAAAACCTGCAAGAAGAAAAAACTTGCGGAACGAATTAATTTCGTCTTGCGAGGCACCACTGTAAATGGGAACTCCAAGTAGGCTTCAGCAGTCAGATCAGGAGAGCTGCCTACGTAACCAAAATGACATCTTTAGAAGAATGGAAGAAGGATTTCATCCTAAATTAATGCATGGATTAAAGAACTTATGAAAGTGGCAATATGAAAACCTGTTAACGTGCGAAAGAATGTGTTTGCTTTATGATTAGGAACTCCCACAATGAATTTTTCTGTTGACTCCATACTATTTACTCACAGTTTCTTCCTCATATCTTATTGATGTGAAAGATAGTTTAGATACAGTATATTTTTGCTTTTGATTATATGTTTCTTTCATTTCATATGCTTTAATGAACAAAGATGACATAGCTTTCAGATACCTTTCCAAGTCATTCTGTTACCTTTGTTTCTGGACGACAGGCGCCTGCTCTTTCGAAGTTCCAGCATCTTGTCTCATGATGAAGGCAAGGGACCTGCTGCTTTTGCTCATAAGAGGCTTTCAAGACCTGCCCCTTTTCACTATGATCACCAGTCTAGGTGTACTTCTTACTTCATTGAGCCTGTGCAGTGGATGGAACCTGCACTCTTAGGAGTGATGGATGGACAGGTGAGGGGAAACAATCCCAGTTTGAATCTTTGGAAATCTTCAGCTAGTCAGCTAAGAAAACGGCCACAAAGCAAGCAGTGAGCTGAAGGGGAACCTGAGCAAATACAGTGGAACCTCAGTTGTCGAACATTTCGGAAGCTGAACATTTCAGCTTTCAAATGCCAACAACCCGGAAGTGAATGCTTCCGTTTTCGAACACGCCTCGGAAGTTGAAGGGCTTCTGAGGCGCATTTCTCTATTTTCTCAGTGGATTTTGCCGACTGGCAATTGCGCCTCAGTTGCTGAACGTTTCGGAAGTTGAACGGTCTTCCGGGATGGATTGCATTTGACAACCAAGGTTCAACTGTATTGAAAAGTGCAATACAGTTGAGAAAATGGTGGGCTTGGGGGGGATTTTATAGGACCCATGGATACTTGTCTGCATGTGTGAGTGTGGATTGTTTGCAGGAAGAGAGAGGTTGGGTAGCAGAACTTCAGATGCCGAGTAATGTGGCCAGAAGAGGCCAGATTTTATGTTGATTTGAACGAACCAGTCCAGTCTTTAGAGTTGGAGATCCATAGCGATAGTTAGTTTTGAAGTTTATCTTTTCCTGTACTCAGAGATGAGATGGAGCATTAAGCGCTTTGTTTGTCTTGTTCTCTTGCAGCTTCTGTGCCCAAAATGTACATCAAAGCTGGGCTCCTTCCATTGGCAAGGTGAGCAATGTTCGTGCGGCCATTGGGTGACCCCTGCCTTCCAAATTCACAAGAGTCGTGTGGATGAAGTAAAAGGACTGCTGCCCATGGGTACTGTAAAAAGGTGAACTTGGTTTGTACTTCCGCAGTCCAGTCAGTGGCCTCGTTCCTGTATAAAGGATTGTGTTTCCTATAGGTTTACAGCAAGTGATACGTACGACAGAACCAGTTGAACTCCACGTTGAGTGTTTCCAGGAAAGCCGTTTTGTACTAGAATACCTAGACTTCATGTGTCGTTTAAAAAAAGGAAAAAATAAAGAGGAGCAGGCCGTACGGGTAAGCCAGAGCTGGGGGCAAGATTAGGATTGTGGCATGTGGTAATGAGGGCATTAACTATTCTCTCTGCATCACGGTTCTGATGAAAATCTCACCTCCCTACTCCTCCTGTATGCTATGGTCCTGACTTTTATCAGCCTCCCCCATCCCCATGCCTACGGTTTCTTCAAAACAAAACAAAGATGTGTGCAATACAATTTGTTGCTTGTCCCTAGCTTGTTCACTTGTTTTGTCAAGAAATTTTCCAAAATGTTCTGCATCCAGTGGGTTTACATAAACAAACCTGCGTGGTTTTAGCGTCCAAAAGACTATTAAGGAAAAGTAATTAGGGAGACACTGCAGCTGTTAGATTGTTATAAAATAGCGTTCTGAAATTTGATAGTTTTGGTACAAAATATGATTGGATGTTTGGGAATACAGAACAGGAAGAGAACTTGCCATGATGATACAGAAGTGCCAGCCACTGGATGCCGGATGTCTAATTATCACTTTCAACTGGATTGTAACTTGGAAAAGGACTATCAGAAAAACTGCTTTGCAAGTGTCTCTGGTGACTGTTGATTTATCAGCAATAAGTTATATGTTATGATTTCCTACATCATGAGGGTTTCTAACAATCTGTTGTGAAATGGATCCAAATTACAGGTAGCCACCATTTGCTGAATCGACTGACAAAAATTAGTATTGGTTTCTAGGTCATTTACTGAAAGGGTTTATAATCTTTTCCCAACAAGGTGTTACGTGCTGTATGCAAATTGCATTTCGAAATTAAAAAAAATTACTGAAAACTTGGTGTGTGAGTTAATGGTAGGGAAGGGGAATTGGTAGGCTGTTACATTACAGAGATGCTCAGTTGTCGAGGGTAATTAAGAAAACAGCACTGCCTGCAGATCTAAAGCAAGATGACAGATACTAAATATGCTTTTGAAGTATATTTTCAATATCAGGGAGTTTTTAAGGGCTGGGCTGCTCACCTCAACTGATAGGGGACTTGCAACTTGCACATCTTGGAAGTACAGTATTTGTTGATGTCTAAATATATGCACATTGCCTACTTTATGTATGTTTCATCCTTTTCCATGGGACATGGTATTGCTTAATTCCCCTTGAGCAAGTTTCAGGTTAATACACTTAAAAGGTTCCAGACATATTTCCATGTTTCCTTATTTTGCATATTCTGGTTTGTTTTTTTTAAAGCAAAAGCTGAGATTTTAAAACAAAAGCTGAGATTCTTGTGAAATAGATTTTAGAATGAAATGTGACACGAATTAGGCCAAGGCATTGGACAACCATAAAATTGGAAGGGTTGGTAAAACTCTGGGATTGAAGAAGTTAACACCAACACATGAGTGGGGGGGGGGGGAGATTCAGTGGATGGGTATGGGGTTGTTTTTTTTTTAGTGTATGGAGGGGGGCAAGAAGATGTTTAGTGAGGCAGATACTAGTTCAGGTAATATATTGGTCCAAAGGTTAGAAGAGGCAAATTCGTAATATTATAGCGGATCTTTCTTGGCTCAGAAATGTACAGTATTTGGGTTAACACAGAACACTTAAGCAAGCTAGAAATGTGTGTGTAGAGTCTGATCTTTGTTTTGCAGTTCCACAGTTAAACCCATTGAGGCTTTTTTCCTGGATAAAATGGGGGCCCCTCCCTCCATCACTAGAAGAGTTGTGTGTAAAATACTGTAGCTGATGATAAGGGATTAAGATCAGGAGTGAATGTAATTGGATTAATTAAGACTTCGGAAGCAGGAAGAAGTAAAAACTTTGCACCCTGAAACCCAGCACATGGGAAGTCACACAAAATGTACAGTCGGCTTTATATTTGATATATATTTGAATATGAATTGTAATTTGACACAGAAAAAATGTGGCCGTTACTGGATTTTAGTAATTGGAAATTAATAAAAATTATTTACACAAAAAAATAAAGAAGAGTTGTGTGTAACATGAAAGCCCGTTTACAAATTAAGAAACAGAAAAGGAAACATTGAGGTTCGACCTGCGTTGGCATAGTAGAACTTTGCAAAATGCTGAAGCACACCTCATCCTGGTGTAAGAAGCTGCGCCGTCAAAACCAAACTCTGCTACAATCGGTTTTTGCTTTCACTGCTCTTGAGAAGTTCACTGAAGGAAAAATTCAGGCCCCATGGCTTGCGCTGTGGTTATAACACACCTGTGTTGCTCAGGAGAGCTAAAAGGCTTCCAGCTCTTGAACTTTGACCACGGCTATGAAATGACCATAGCCTCTCGGGCTTGCGGGGGATTTTTCAAGGTACTGTTCCCCATGCGTGTCCTCTTGCACAGTGATGTGTATAATAGTGCAAGAATAAATCCACGGTTTGCGCCAGTGGAGTTTCTGACTGCTATATTCTTCAGACAACGCACAGAGAACTAGAATTTCTTACATTGTTAGAGTAGCGACAAATTGCTGGTCCAATAAAACATTCACTTGATTAGTAATCAAATAACATTCAGTATTCACAATAAAGTCCCCTGTAATTGTGCTAGACATCTGGAAATTCTTTTATTCTCTCACCAGGAAATTACTGTGTCCTATATAAATACACATTTTATTGCATTTGCTGTATGCTTTCTTGATGTGAGTTTGCTGGCTCATTCTTGAAAGAAGCTTCTTCATTTATGCTGCTCTTATCTCAACCCAGTGCATGTCCTACATTGCCGATTGCAGCTCTGGGCTCCTTTGGGAGAGAGGATGGGATATAAGTTTAATTAATAATACTGTTTATTCAGAAGTAAAGTCTCACCAGGTTCAGTGGGATTTACTCCAAGTAATCATCTTTCTTGAGAGATTTTTGAAAACCAGCTAGCTTCAAGATTTCTCGACTGCAGCTTTTTCAAGGTTTCGTTTAATTTGTTTTTACGAGTTGATGGAAACAATCGTTTAAAAGCATGTTGGTTTAAATGAAGTCAAATAATAATAGAAAGCTGAATCAGTTGTCAGCAATGATTAGCTTTACGTTTCAAATGCTAATTTATTGTTTTGAGCTGTGTTGAAATGGACTTATGCATTGCTGAATAGAAAGTGACATCTAGAGGTGGTTCGTAGTACTGTACTTTTTGGTTGGGTAGCTAGTGGTTCTTAGTAAACGCTACTGTTTACTTTCGTCAAATAAAGCTGTACAAAACATAGCTGCCTATTACGTTCTCTTTGTGGTTTTCCCACCCATTCATTATAAATTACT
This sequence comes from Podarcis liolepis, assembly GCF_965112155.1. Taxonomy (NCBI): domain Eukaryota; kingdom Metazoa; phylum Chordata; class Lepidosauria; order Squamata; family Lacertidae; genus Podarcis; species Podarcis liolepis. The sequence goes on from NC_139571.1 coordinate 41,917,221, forward strand.
GGACAAATTTCTTAACCTAGGACGATTAATTTATGGTCAGTAGAATAGCCAGGCTGAATCAGAAAAGTATAGCTGTTTAGCCTGCAATTACAATCCTTTGTTGTTTCCTCTTTTTTTTGAAAATGCAGGAAATGTTTCTGCCAACCATGTTGTCCTGTGTTTTCCCCATTCTTTTTCTTGTTGTATGTTGGAAGTTCATTTGCTGCAATTTACTCGCTAAAGCCGAATATGGCTGCATTGGAATGCATGAAGGCTTTTCTCACACAAGTGGTGTTCTGCCTTCTGCACTTTGACACCTGTGTGACGTTTCCAGAGGTTAAACCTGAGACCATGCCTGTACACTTACTCCTTCATGCAACTTTCCTGCTGCTGGAGCATGCATGCCACTGCTGTGACATGACCCACAATAACTGTTTTGAAAAACTGAAAAATTGCTTTTGACAGTAAAAGACAAAAACAGTGGGTCTTTTATTAAAAGAATAGTAATTGTGCCTACAAAGGTCCGTATAGTTAAAGGCATGGTTTTCCCAATAGTGATGTATGGAAGTGAGAGCTGGACCATAAAGAAGGCTGATCGCCGAAGAATTGATGCTTTTGAATTATGGTGCTGGAGGAGACTCTTGAGAGTCCCATGGACTGCAAGAAGATCAAACCTCTCCATTCTGAAGGAAATCAGCCCTGAGTGCTCACTGGAAGGACAGATCCTGAAGCTGAGGCTCCAAGACTTTGGCCACCTCATGAGAAGAGAAGACTCCCTGGAAAAGACCCTGATGTTGGGAAAGATGGAGGGCACAAGGAGAAGGAGACGACAGAGGACGAGATGATGGGACAGTGTTCTTGAAGCTACCAGCATGAGTTTGACTAAACTGTGGGAGGCAGTGGAAGACAGGAGTGCTTGTCACAAAGAGTCAGACACGACTAAACAACAACAAAACAACAATTGTGCCTACACAGACCTCTGGCCCATAGGCTTAGGTGATTCCGCAGGCCATGCCCTCCCTTCTTAGGTACCTTACCAAGCTGGGATTGTGTCTTTTTGCCCCATCACTGGGAACTGAGCTCCCCATCCAACATGCCACTGATTAGAGTGGAGTTCTTGTTATTAAATATACCAAGAAAAAAAGCAAACCAAGAACTCAGGCCAATGTAAGTTTCAATAGTGGGAATAGACCCTCCTACTCACAAATAAATAATCAATTTTATCTAAAACTGATCCATTCAAAAGTATGTATTCTGACAAGGATTACAAACTCAAATAGAGATTACAAACTCAAACTCATAAAGATATGCATAACACGATAATTCGTTGCAGAATTAGAAATAAGAATTTATGAGTAGAGACAAGTTCATGTTGGTCCATAGTCAGATTCAATATGAAGATCTTAGTTTCAATCATTGAGCAGAAGTCAGAAGTCAATTATGGATCAGAAACCAGGACAGGCCCTGCTTCGATGTATTCACCTTCATCAGCTGCAAGTATCAAATATTACATGATAGATTATCACGTCAAATCTGATTATGGACTAACATGAACTTGTCTGTAACGAATTATTGTGTTATACATATCTTTGTGAGTTTGAGTTTGTAATCTCTATTTGAGTTTGCAATCCGGGTCAGAATACATACATTTGAATGGATCAGTTTTTGTTAAAATTGATTATTTATTTGTGAGTAGGGACTACTCCCATTATTGAAACTCACATTGGCTTGAGTTCTTGGTGTGCTTTTTTCTTGGTATATATACTGATTAGAATGGATCAGCTGTCATGGAGTGATGGTTGGATGATGATGAGTGATCAGAAGGAGAAGACTTGGGAAGAGGAAGTGCCGAAAGCTGAAGAGGTAGCAGGACTTAGTGAGCAGGAAGAGTCTGTGGCTTAGAGAAGTCCAAAATCAGAGGCAGAAGCAGAGGTGGGGACAAGAGGCAGAGATGAGTCTGGCTGGGGAAGACGTACAAGTGTCTGCCCCTCCTGCTGCGACAAGCTCCACTCCTCTGGTCTCCCAGGACCAGACAAGCATGTATGAAGAGGCAGAAGCAGAGATAGGTGGGTTAGCGGAGGCTCAGATTGCTTAGGAAGAAACCAGAGAAGGAGGAGATCATTAGGCAGCTGTGGGAAAGCAGGGATCTTCAGCCTCCACAATTTCCCCATAGGGGCAAGACCTACTGGGAAGAGCTGCTGTGCTCATTAGGCCTGGCTCCCCTGGTTTCTGCTAATAAAGAGTTAACTTCACATACTCCGTGTGATTTGTTGCTGGTTGGCTCCCTGACATCAGCTGAGGAGTGGTGGTGATTTTGTTTCCAATTGCAGCATATGGGTTCAAATCTCCCTGTCCACTGAACCACAGTGGGGATGAAAAACAGGCCCTTCTCCAGTTTTCAGCTGAACTGCACTGATTGAGGGTTTAGATTAGAAGGACCCGATTTTTATCCTGATATTAGCACATTGTGTTAGAAAATAACCTCCTATTCCCCAGCGGATCTGCATGGATCACCTGAGGAGGGGACTTGGCTGAGAAAGTGGCCGTACATGTGTGTAGTTGGGCAGGTGGTTGCACAGGGAAATCAACCACAACATTTCTAGTGCTTTAGCACATTGTGTGTGCAGATGCATCACCCCATCCATTCACTCCTGTCTCTGACCTTCCAGCTGGCAATTCCAGAAACTCATTCCCTCCTTTTTCCAGTAGGATTGATGTGTGAAGATAAACTAATTCCACTAATTTTCTCTACTTACACCTATTTACTGGGGATCAGCTAACAGGCCTCTCATCACCAGCTTCCCCTCCGGTGTCCTGTTGGCTCCCTTCCAATTTTCCGATAGTGACAAATTGCATGTTGGAAGATCAGCAATTTCACATTTAAACTGTTTAGGAGCTCCTACGTGGATGTAATCCAGATCTACTGACTTGTTAATTTTTAGTTTGTCAGTTGACCCCACAGCTTACTCTCTTGTTATATCCATATGTCTCAGATCACCTACCTGTAGGAGGTTCTTCAGTAAAAAGTAGGTTCTTCTGTCGTGGTTTGCTACTTGTCCAAACGATCCTCTGTGAAGACCAGCAGCAGAAAATTCATCTAGTTCTTTTGTAGTTTTACCTGTCCTCACTTAACAACGTGGGTGGTGCTGTGCCTCTTGGGCTTGCCGATCAGAAGGTTGGTGGTTCGAATCCCCACGACGGAGTGAGCACCCGTTGCTCTGTCCCAGCTCCTGCCAACCTAGCAGTTCGAAAGCATGCCAGTGCAAGTAGATAAATAGGTACTGCTGTGGTGGGAAGGCAAATGGCATTTTCATGCACTCTGGTTTCCATCACGGTCCTCCATTGCACCAGAAGCAGTTTAGTCATGCTGGCCACATGACCCGGAAAGCTGTCTGTGGACAAACGCCAGCTCCCTGAAAGCGAGATGAGCGCCGCAACCCCATAGTTGCTTTTGATGGACTTAACTGCCCAGGGGTCCTTTTCCTTTTACCTTACCTCTTAACAACCCTTCCTCACCTTTGTTCTGTAACAGTCTAGAAACAATCCTTGCGACTGATTTCCTGTTTCAGGTGTATTTCAGGAGGGTTGTGTTTTTTGACTTGTCCCACCCCTTCAGCAAAATTCTTGATTTGCATTCCTTATCTTCAGCTTGCATTGTTTTGCCAGGATTTGTGCTCTCCTTTTGTTCTCATTTGGGCAAGAAGACTTTTTAAGTTCAAGGAAGCTTTCTTGCCTTTTATAGCTTCTTTGACTCTGCATGTGAACCTGAACCACACCGACATCCTCTTGGTTCCCTTTCTAATCCGTGGAATGCATTCTGTCTGGGCTTATATTATTGAGGCTTTAGAAACTGCCTGAGCACACTGGAGAGATTTAACCTCGACGCCCTCTTTTAACAAATCCTCTTTGTCCTTTAGAAGTTCCCTCTTGAAATCAAATGTGAGAGTGCTGGACTTCCTGGGCAACATTCCACTTGAGACTCATAGGACTGTGGCTGCTCTTTCCGGTCAGTGTAACAACACTTAACATCTTGCACCAGGTTCTAGGTACCACTCAGGATTAAGCTCTTTGTTGGACCAAGGCACAGTCATTTATTGTATCAACAAATTTGGTCTGGACAGAAGCTTGCCCAGTTGATGGGAGGGTAGCTGAAATTGCCCATTATTGCTACAACACACTTATTTTAGGCCACCTCCCTGCTGTCTTCCTACATGTCGGTAATATATGGGCTATAGTATGCCACAAAGACAGGCTCTGGCGGATTGAGTGGATTGCACCAATACTGACCAACCAACAATCAAGAAGGTGATCTCTGCATGTGCTGTAGAGGGAAGTGAGGGGCAGATGGGGCTCATCAACCCGGGAAGGCAGCCCTTCTAGGAGAAGGAAAACACTGATGCTGAATCTCCACTGCCTTGTAGGACATCATTGGGAGAAGAAAAAGCTAAGGAGTGAACCCTGCACAAATCTGGAGTCCCTAAGACGGTTGGATGGCATCTTGTATGCCTCCTTCTGGCAACTCCTGCAGCCCAGCTGATGCCATCGTTCTGTTTTCCTTTGCGTGGCAAGTCCCCTCCCGCAAGTGAAATGAAGACACTGGACACAGTATTTAAGGTTAATGGGCATAAAAGGCCACAACTTTATTGATTACAGAATTGGAAGGTATTGGCCTTAGGCATTGGCTCCTATCGACTACCCGGCATGGGGACCGGGAAGGGTTGTCCACAAGCCGTGGGAGTCCTGTTGAAGTACGCCAACTAGGATCCCAACGGGTGTCACCGCTCTGGGGCGTGCCGGAGGCCCTTACCTCCCTAGGTTTCGGACAAGGCAACGCCCCCCGGAGTCCTCTACCGGACTACCCTTTTCTTTTTGGGGAAGGTGATGGCATTTCCTTCCCCCCTTTATTTGCATACCAATTGACCCCTGCCAATGCCTAACCGCCAACACCGAATAAGTTGTGATGTTTGCTACGAGGTAGGCGAAAAAACCAAAAGGCTCAAAGAGTGCCAACTTGGAAAAATTCCTACCAGGCCCCTTGCGGCGACCAACTGAAGTCCATAGCAAGGTCAAAGCTACCTAAAACCTAAGGGGTGGGTGGGATGGGAAAAAACTGCTCAGCTGGAAAGGGGGCAAAGAGGGCGGTCCCCGGGTGTGCCTAGCCTTAAATAGGCTAGGCCACACCTCCCTGGTCCTCCGATTGGCGGGCCGGGTCGCCGACACGCCCGGGGATTCCCTAATCTCGCGGGGGCAAAGGCCAGCCCCCGCGTGGGATGTGGGAGGGATTTCTGCCCGCAACCCCCTCTCCTCCCAGGTCGGAAATGGCTTTGGACCACATCAGTGAGGCCAAGAAGGAGGTCTTGTCATTCGGGCAGCCCAGGACTTCCATAAACACTGCCCAGGCTTGTACCCTGGGGAGGTCGCTTTGGTGCTGCTAACACAGCGGTTTGACTTCACCCCCGGAGGCGCACTCCATTGTCTCTTGAGACAGACGGATGTCAATAACAGCATAGTATGTCTCCCACACTAAATTACTTTTTGCGTTCAGGTTCTCAGCCACAGTACTTCATTGGAATAATTGATTTCTCCTAGGTTTTCTGTCTTACTGGATCCTAACTCCTCCTTGACAAAAAGAGCATCTCCATTCCCACATTTGTTCTTCCTTTCCCTTTCTGTATAGCCTTTCTATCCAGCGTTAATCTTCTACTGTTTCGCCTTGTTGCACCAGGTTTCCAGTACGTTTGCTATCCCTGTGTTCTCATTCCTCATCAAGGACTCCGATTCTCCCCATTTGTCTTGGAGGCTTCTGGCACTAGCATTTATATAGTGCTTCAATGATCTGCATAGATCCGCTGTTTTACAGGAGGACCGGAAAGTCCCCCCCCCCCCAGTCATTCACCCCCACAAGACCTCTTTATCTCCCAAGATCTAGCAGCTAAGCACTGCCTCTAGCCTTGGTAGGGTTTCTGTTGAGATATTGGCATGTTCCATGGGAAGCTTTGGTGTTGATACACCAGATACTGAATTTCCCCATTTTAATGAAGGATGGATCAGCCTAAATCAGAGGTCACCACCTTTTTGGGGTCCACAGGGGGATGGTGAATGTCACCCCACTGTCCTAGTCAGGTCACTTCCTGGTGAAGTTTGGATTTGCACATCCAATCCTCTCCTGCAGGGATGGCAGATGGATTAAGATGGTCTGTTCCTGGAGACTAAAGGAATCAAATAGATTCCTAAATGCCCTAGGTAAGGGGTGGGGGTGCCAGTAGATGCAACAGGTGACCCTGTTGAAGCCCTTCTTGCATTGTGGAACTGTACGGTACGTCAGGCTATTTCCACTAAATATTGGACCACCACCATCTCTGTTGTCTTTTCAACACCTACTGAAGACTTTCCTCTTCCATCAAACCTTGTAAGTATGTTTAGATTTTTCCAAGGCTGTCTCTGTATTGGAAATGATTTGATTTATTGCTTCATCGCTTGCTGTTTGCTGCCCCGGGCTGCTTTGGGGAGGAAAGGTGAAATATACATTTAATAAACAAACAAATATAAATTTTTAAAAATAGTCTTGCTCACCTCCCCGCACTCCCCCAAAAGACCTTGATGCAATTTGGACTACTTTTGCCCTCTAATCTCCTGGATGTCAATTAAACAGCTTCTGCTCCGCTATGGAAATGAATTTAATTCTGCCCTTATCTTTTGAGAAACATCTAGGTTCTGTGACTAACGCTTCCCTTTTGCAAGGTACATGTTGCCGCTTGGTTGTGGCCATTTCTGAGCCCCTGTCAGGCCTTCAAAGTGCTTTTCCATGCTGCTGTTGCTTCAAGATTAGATTAGTCCAATTCCCTCAGCTGCCTCGCCTGATAAGGCCCTGTGCAAGAGACCCAAAGAGCAGGTGCCAGCTTCTTTGTAAAATCAAAGGTGATTTAACACACTTTCACCAGCTCTGAAATCTTTGCACTGGCTGCCAGTTAACAGGCTTTTAAAATAGCTATGTTAATTGTGCATACCTTTCTGAAGTTTCTCCCTCCAAATAATTTTGAAGTAGATCAACACATCTTGGTAAGAATGAGCCCAGTTCTTCTCTTTTTAAAGAGCAGAATTGTTAACATCATCTGCAAATGGACAGTTCCTTTATTTTTTTTGATAAATCGCCCAGTCTCTGAAATGGTGCCAAACATATCTTAGCTTGATCATCGTTATGTCAGTTTCATCTAGGATTGCAAACATGCTGACAAGGATATTAAGAGTTGGAGCACATTGTTTTAAGAATCGATAGAGGAGCGCTCAGAAGAATTAAGAAATATAAATATAGTATATGTCTGAAATCTCCCCAGAATATTGCCTGCTTGACTTCATCTTGCCTACAATTAGCTGATGGGGTTTTGACTTCTTCCATCTGCACTTAATAATAGGAGCTCCCGTTCTGTTCAATCACTTGTCTCTCTGTCAGTGCAGAGAAGGAGTCGCGAGCTTGTATTGTTCTTCCCTGTGGGGTTTTGTGGTCAGGTGAAAGTTATGTATTTTTGTGTATTTATATTGTAAACCACCCTGTGAATCTCAGATGAAGGGTGATACAGACATTTTAAAAATAAAAATTATAAGAACAGGTCAAGAAACTAAGTAAGTGAGTAATTTGCTCCAAGAAAGTGAGAGAGTGATCATCTAACCTCCATTGGCTCCCAGTACGTTTCCGAGCACAATTCAAAGTGTTGGTGCTGACCTTTAAAGCCCTAAACGGCCTCAGCTCAGTATACCTGAAGGATTCAGGTAGGTAGCCGTGTTGGTCTGGTGCAGTCGAATTAAAAAATAAAATAAAAATAAAATGTCCAGTTTGTTCTGGGTATAAGCTTTTGTGTGCATGCACACAGAAGCTTATACCCAGAACTTAGTTGGTCTCTAAGATGCTACTGGACAATTTTTTTTATTTATACCTGAAGGAGCATTTCCACCCCCATCGTTCAGCCCAGACACTGAGGTCCAGCGCCAAGGGCCTTCTGGCGGTTCCCTCACTGTGAGAAGTGAGGCTACAGGGAACCAGGCAGAGGGCCTTCTCGGTAGTGGCACCCGCCCTGTGGAATGTCCTCCCATCAGGTGTCAAAGAGAACAAATACCAGACTTTTAGAAGACATCTGAAGGCAGCCCTGTTTAGGGAAGCTTTTAATGTTTAATAGACTATTGTATTTTAATATTCTGTTGGAAGCCGCCCAGAGTGGCTGGGGAAACCCAGCCAGATGGGCGGGGTATAAATAAATAAATATTATTATTATTAATCTGCAACTGCAAGTACACTATTTGTTCTTTAAACTTGAAAAGAGTGTGACTTGCATAGTTTTTATAGGAGGGTCAAGCTGACTTCAGCAAAATTCTGCTAAATGGGAACTAGTTTCCCACACTGTGAGCATCTTGGGTTGTTGATGCAATCTTCTCACCAGCTCCTCTCAGTGGCTTGCAATAGGAATACAGAAAATACAATTCATGCAGTAAGACAGATTGCCCACACAGCATCCCAGGCATCATTACAAAGAAGCGGCAACAATCACACTGTTAAAAGCTGGAACAGATTAAAAGCCCTGCGAAATTTAAAAGGCTTCCAAAGGATGTCACAGGAGAACTTGGAGGATAGCATTCCATAGAAACCTCTAAAAGAAAAACCCTTCCCTTCTCAACTCCCCTTACTCGGCAGGGCTACTCAGAGAAAGATCTGCCTAACTGAATCATTCAAGAAAATTAATTTTCCACCAGCGGTTAAATGAATAATTCTGCACGTTGCTTCCTCCCTAGGATGCTGGCACAGACACACTGCATGCTGATGCTGCTTTTAATGGCAGACATCACTTCACAAATGCTATTTGAAGGGTCGTACACTAGACCTGTAGGGACGTGGGTGGCGCTGTGGGTTAAACCACAGAGCCTAGGACTTGCCGATCAGAAGGTCGCTGGTTTGAATCCCTACGACGGGGTGAGCGGCTTAGGCCTGCTGGCCACATGACCCGGAAGCTGTACGCCGGCTCCCTCGGCCAATAAAGCGAGATGAGCGCCGCAACCCCAGAGTCGGCCACTACTGGACCTAATGGTCAGGGGTCCCTTTACCTTTACCTACACTAGAACTATAGGGATGTGGGTGGCACTGTGGGTTAAACCACAGAGCCTAGGGCTTGCCGATCAGAAGGTTGGCAGTTTGAAGAAGATAAATAGATACCACTCCGGCGGGAAGGTAAATGGCGTTTCCATGCGCTGCTCTGGTTCGCCAGAAGCGGCTTCACCATGCTGGCCACATGACCCAGAAGCTGTACGCTGGCTCCCTCAGCCAATAAAGTGAGATGAGCGCCGCAACCCCAGAGTTGGCCACGACTGGACCTAATGGTCAGGGGTCCCTTTACCTTAAAGAAACGCTGGACTTTCTGGGATCAAATCAGGAACCGGGGCGGCTTCTGTAAATCCAGGACTGTCCTTGGAAAATAGGGGCACTTGGACGGTCTGCCCTTGTACATTATGTCCCCCTGAACACTGCACTGTACAATATTCATTTCCATCACAGAGATGACCACTGCTTGTTGTGGATGCTGAAGCAGGAAGCCCCTCTTTGCAAGCCAGGAGAAGCGCTTGCATTCTTCCTTTGAGGAGACATGCAATACTTCTGCCTGGAAAGCTTCCACAGCTATCGGGATGAAGAGACTAAAGCCCATGTGAAAGGGGACAACCCTTGCGTACACCCATTACGCTGCTCCTGGCTGATTTGTGCTTTCCAGGCATTGTTGCTAAGGAGAATAGTCTGCCAAGGTACTGAGACTTGGTGCTGTGGTCTTTTTTGGATCACAACAAAGGCCCATTAGTTGCTAACAAGGTCCAGTCAAATCCTCCCAAGCAGGGCATAAAAAAGTGATGGCTTTCTCGTGTTATTTGTTCAGGTAATGAGCTGCTGCAACAGCTTTTCACAGAGCAAAACTCTGTGAGCAGAAAGGCAGAAAGGAGGAGAACAGCCTGGTGGTGAAAGTAGGGCTTTTTCAGGCCCAGCCAAGATGTCTGTCCTCCTGGCAAAAGATGAGAGGACAAGGAGGCTCAGAGGCTATCTGGTTGTCTGGCTGAGAAGCATCTTGCTCATTATCAAGGCCTTGCTTCTGTGAGAGGTTCCCAAACTCCCTCTCTGCCCAAGGACCACTTGGAAATTGCCGAGGGTCTTCGCAGACCACTTCATTGCTTTTCTGCTTCGTGGTAGGCAATTGTAATGTGCTGCGCTCGCTAGACACTGAAGTATTTTGAAGAAATTATATGGGATTCAAATTCTCACGCAGTACAAAAACACCACAAAAGCAGCAATTTAAAATGTCATTCAAAAAATAATATGAATATTGCAATGTGATGGGTGTTCCTGTTGTGTTGAACAAGTTCTTCAATGCTTGGTGCAGTATCTGTCAGCTCAAGCCTTAGGTCCAATTTGGCATTCATCTACTCTGGGTCACTCTCTCTTCCTTGAGCTTTCTTAGCTTCTTCCGCCCTTTCTCTCTGCTTCCTTTGTTCCCATATATTGACTTTCCACTAAAATGCCCTGTACTATTTCTAAATTTGCATTTATACGCAAACATTTTATGCAAATTTTATGTAATTTTATGCAAATTTTATGTAAATATTTGTCTGTTTTTGGCCACCCTACACACTGTCCCAGAAAAGGAGTAATTAACCTACCCAGACAGATAAGCATCCATTTCCTTTAACTCCCTCCCACCCTCTCAACCACAACACCACACCCTCATTTCTGCAGCATAGGCAAAAAACAACTTCCAAAATATAATTCTATTTAGGCATTATTACAGCCAATTGCATTAAAAGGATGTGTTAAGATGCCCTCTTATTGCTCGCCCCTGTTTCTTTTCCAGCCTCTGTGCAAATACTTTACCTCAGCACCTATATTTTGCTAGCTACATTTCTTTTGTACAGTGATAGCGAAGTATTCTCCTTCCCAAAATACATGGTCCCATTAATACTTAAAATGGTGTTTACATTTGTAAGAATGCTGAATAATTAAAAATGCACATCCAGCCAACTTAGCAGCAATAACTTCAAATGTAACTTTTATGAGGTACGCTTCCATTATTTATTTCAAGCGCAGCAATAATTATCAACAATAAAATTTAGTAACAAATGTCAAGAAGCTGCTAGAAATCATCTTGTGGCTAGGCAAATACTATACTGCGACTTCTGGTATATTGCATACAGTACAGGCGAAAGCTACACAAGAACCAATTGCAGCTGGAAACCAAAAGCAAAATCCGTTTCAGGGGCCTAATCCATCCCTCCAGTCGATTTAATCCGGTTCCCGTGGAAGTATATGTCCTGGGGTAAAATCCTAAGAAAAGATAAAACCAAAGACCAAACCACTTTGGTTGGCCCTCACGCATGTTCACTGCATCAAATCCGGCCCTCTTTGAAAAACGTTTGGGCACCCCTGTTACCCACTGTGTTATGTTTTATTATCACATTTTTGTATTGCATTAGATTGTTATAAGATATACATTTTTTGTTTCTTTAGCTTGTAAACCGCCTTGTGTAAGATAGAAAGGCGGTATACAAATTAAAAATGATGTTGATGATGATGATCCAAAATGCATGTGTAAAAGGCTAATCACAAGAGCTGAAGAATTCTCTTATAAACTCTACTGCAGTTATGAGTTAGTAGTGCACTCTTAACAGTTAGAGCAGCAGGTATGTTGTGTTATGTTGCTGCCTGCCTGCCTCGGAGTCAGTTAGTCTGTAAGAGTTAAATCATGTTAAGATGTTTTGCATCCACCTGCATTGTATAATCCAGAATGCGGCAGCTAGACTGGTGACTTGGGAGTGGCCGCCGAAACCATATAACACTGGTCCTGAAAGACCTACTCAAAGTGTTGGTGCTGACTTTTGAAGCCCTAAACAGCCTTGGCCCAGTATACCTGAAGGGGCGTCGCCACCCTTATGGCTAGTGCAGGGGTCCCTTCCCTCCCTCCTCAAACCCCAAAGAGTGACACTGCAAGGTTACTTGTGAACATATGCAAGACATAGCGCCACTATTGGTCTAGTGTAAAGGTAAGGTATGGAGTTATGTGACCCCCGACCCAAGGAGATGATTAACTAGACAACATTCAGAAGACATCTGAAGGCAGCCCTGTATAGGGAAGGTTTTTTTAATGTTTAATGTCTTACTAGGTTTTTAAATATGTTGGAAGCTGTCCAGAGTGGCTAGGGCAGCCCAGTCAAGTGGGCAGGGTATGATGATGATGGTGATGATGATGATGATGGTGGTGGTGGTGATTGATCCTGAAGCTGAGGCTCCAGTACTTTGGCCATCTAATGATCTTTGGCCAACCATTGATCTGCCCCCCAAAAGGTAATACTGATATTGCTTGTTGGAGGAAATATATTTGTATTGAAAAGAGGGGAATGTGTTAGAAAAAAATGACCCAACCACTCTTTAACCAGGTTTTTTATTTTCTTATTAAATGTGTATACTGCCCTTCATCCGAAGATCTCAGGGTGGCTCGCAGCCTAAATATAGAAGATAAAAATACAAAACTCATAATAAAATGAAGAACAAAAACAAAACACCACTGGCATGCCTTGATCCCTCTGTGGAAAGATAGGGGTACTGTGGCCCTGTCGGTTCTCCACCCCTTCTCTCCTGTATATGTCTATTGTGAAAACTTTGAGCCTATATATCAGGGAACTTCCATCAGCTCAGAAGCGAGAGGTGGAAGGGCAGTTGGGTTACAGGGAGCCTCTGAAGATCTTGAGAAGCAGCTCTTCCAGGGAGAGAGGAAGCCACGCCTCCAGTGGGGAAGGGGTGCAGGGCTTGGAGGATGCAAGGGAGACCCATAACAATGAGCCTGAGCAAAGCGGGGAGAGGGGAGGCAGGTCCCCCTTTGCCCACACCATCTCTGTGCAGTTGGTTCACGTGCAGAGAGGGGAGGCGTAGGATGGAGGTCAAAAGACTGCTCTGCTGGGGAAAGTTTAAGGACTGCCCACTCCCAGATTCTGCTAGTGACTGAGCAAGACATGGAATTGAGACGCTCTGCACTGTGAATGTTCTTGCACCGATAATAAAGCCTTGAAAAGACCAGTGGGGATCGTGTCTGTTCGATCTGGAGCAAGCACGGCGGCACACACCTAACACTATAGAAGAATTAAAAATTGCAAACAAAGAATTGTGATGCATGGAAATAGCAAATAAGAGGCACTACCAACACTTCCAAGGAAGAGTCAAGCACAAACAGGCAACATTCTCCACCCAAGCAAAAGCATGAGGTCCTTTATTCTAGGATGGGTTCAGGGATTCTCCCATAGTTGAAGAAATGTCTAAGATACAGTTTTAACATGCTCTATGAAAGGTATGACAACCAGATCTGAAGTCTTCAGCCACTAAAGGTAATAATTAATAAGGCATTCAGCTTAGAACAGATATTTAACGAGAAATGGACTTTCTTTTCTCTTCCATTAATAGGAAATTTTGCACAAGGATCTCACCACTGCTTTTTTTTCATATAGTTATAATTATAGTTTGCGACATCCCTGCTGGTTGCTGTGGGAACAGATATAATTTCACCAACAAAATTAATCACCACCATAATTTTCTAGCAGAGAAGAAAAGCTGAGGAAATATCTATTCAGATGTCTTATCAAAAAAGAGGTAACAGAGAGAAAAATACTCTTTTACTGCAAAAGCTTGCATTAGTTTTCCGTAAAATGTAACAGCCTACAAGACAGTTTCCTACTCCTTGACAGTTTGATAATGAAAAACCGAACGCTGCTGAGATGGAAACACCCTGATATCAGAACATTAGGGTTAAGGATAAATGTTGCAATTTAATGTGATAATTGTCATTTCTTAATTCCCTACTAACTCCCCAATGAACTGAATAGTTATACGTCTGATTCATTGTCGCTGCGGCTGCTTCCATGCCCAATCATTTCCATGCAATTGGCAGCATTCACTCACTCACTCTAGAGGCTCCTGTGCCCAAATGTTTACATCTCACGATGCACCTCAACAACATGTTGGAGAGTGTAAGTTCAGAGTGTGTGTTCAGAGTAAGAGAGCCCCAGCCAATGCAAGGATAAAGTACATACCCTGACTTGATGCAAACCATCCATTTAAAGCACTTGATCCTCCTCCCAAAGAATCATGGGAACGGTAGTTTGCTAAGGGTCCTGGGAAATCCCAGAATTCTTTGGGGGAAACCATGTGCTTTAAATACCCTTTTAAATGGTGGTGTGGATCTGCTGCCAGCATGGGTAGTTTTTTCATGGGGTGTTCAGGTAGGGCTAGTGCTTAAGCACCAGAAGAGACCTTTCACAGTGCATTGGTTTTCTGTAAGGGCTATGCTGGCAAACAATGATATACCGTATTTTTCGCCCTATAGGATGCACTTTTTCCCCTCCAAAAATGAAGGGGAAATGTGTGTGCGTCCTATGGGGCGAATGCAGGCTTCAGGAGAGCCCCAGCGCCAGCCCCACAAGCTTGGGGGACAGTGGGGAGGCAGAACGGCATCATCCCGCTGTCTCCCGATGTAGTTTGGAGGCTGACGGCGGGGAGATGCATGCTTCTCCCTGCCGCCAGCCCCGCAAGCTCGAGGGACAGTGGGGAGGCGCAGCGCACCTTCCTGCTGTCCCTGGACCTGGTCTGAAGGCTGGCGGCGGGGAGAAGAGCGCTTCTCCCCGCTGCCGGCCCCACAAGCGCCTGGGGGGGGGAATAATTTTTTTTCTTTATTCCCCCCCCAAAAAACCGGGTGCGTCCTATGGGCCGGTGCATCCTATGGGGTGAAAAATACGGTAAATGTGAAAAGCAAAATGTAGAAAATGGGGCAGGTACCAGAAAATAGGAGCTGTAAATAAGGAAGATGACGAGAATATATGCCTTTGATATTTCCAAAGAAAGATTTAATGGCTAACACACCACCAATTACATGCCCCCTTAAACAATTCAGCAGTAAAATCAGCAGCAACTAGACCCCTGATAACCTTTGAAAACCTCCTCCTAACAACAAAGGGACACGGCAAAGGGTATACAGTATGCAAAATACTGCTACAAAATCCCACAAATCCCCTAGACGTAATCAAAAAACAATGGGAGGATGACATAGGCTATGAAATTAACCCCACTCAGTGGACCAGAAAGTGGTCTAAACCTCCCTTTAAATCCATATCAACGAAAAGGAAAGAACTCGCTCTTACAGATGGTACCTAACACCAAGGAAACTAGCGCTAATACGCCCAGGAACCTCACCAAAATGCTGGAGAGGATGCACCTCCACAGGCACATACCTCCACATGTGGTGGGAATGCCCCCAAATCCAACTATTCTGGACAACAATCATACAAGAAATATGCAAAATAAATAGGAAGTATTAGAAGTCACCCCAGAACTGGCCCTACTAAACACCTTGCAAGATAATAATGCCCACTCACATCATAAAGAGCTCATAACCCACCTACTCTCAGCAGCCAGAAACATCATAGCCAGGCACTGGAGAGACCTGTCAGGAGTAAGCATGGATCAATGCTATCAAATAATATGGGAAATAGTGTTATTAGAAAAACTAACGAACAAACTGAAACTGACATGGGGACAAATAGAAGAAGATGCCTTCACCCCGGTATGGCTCCCCTTTATCACATACGCAGCCCAACAAGACAAAGACAAGAATCCACCAATAGTATATGAATCAATATGGCCAGCGTGACTCAAAAACACACACACCTCACTCACACATGAAAACAAAGTTCACCACAGCCAATCACAAACGAACAACCACACCCTAGGCCAACCTCAACCTCTCTCATTACCAAAGGAACACAAGCGAATAGTAAAGAGAACCTGCACAAGCGATGCTGACACAAAACCCCACACATACCGTATTTTTCGCCCCATAGGATGCACCGGCCCATAGGACGCATCAAGTTTTTTTGGGGGGAAATAAAGGAATTTTTTTTTATTTCCCCCCAGGCGCTTGTGGGGCAGGCAGCGGGGAGAAGCGCTCTTCTCCCCGCCGCCCGCCTTCAGATCAGGTCCGGGGACAGCGGGGAGACGCGCTGCGCCTCCCCACTGTCCCCGGAGCTTGCGGGGCTGGCGGCAGGTTCTCCCCGCCGTCAGCCTCCAAACCACTTCGGGAGACAGTGGGATGGCGCCGTTCCGCCTCCCTCTGTCCCCCGACCTTGTGGGGCTGGCGCTGGGGCTCTCCTGAAGCCTGGAGAGCGAGAGGGGTTGGTGCGCACTGACCCCTTTCGCTCTCCAGGCTTCAGCGAAAGCCTGCATTCGCCCCATAGGATGCACACACATTTCCCCTTCATTTTTGGAGGGGAAAAAGTGCGTCCTATAGGGCGAAAAATACAGTACATTAAGTAAAATAGAAACATTGCCACCCATCCCCACTCACCATTCCCCCCTCCACCTCTTTCCCCCTTTTCTTCCTAATGTAACACCAATGTCTCAACAAATGAAACTGATCTGTAGAAAATGTAACTTGAAAAAAGAGACGTTGCACATACTTTAGTAAACCAAGAAATCTTTAATAAAAAATACATTTAAAAAAAAAGAGATTTAAAAGACTTACCTCTATTTTGAAAAGTCCAAAGGTCAATTGAAATGGTTTCTGCCTAAAGTACATCATATAGCATCGCAGTGCCTGTGCCGTAAAATTAAGCCATAGTTCAATTCCCAGAGAGAGAATCTGATTAATAGTCAGAGACAACATAACCCATATCCATTATTTATTTTTGTATCAGAAATGGGTTTGGGTTTTGTTTTTTTGTAGCACTCCAAATAATGTACCAATTGAATTGAGTGTCATAACATCTGAAAAAGAAAAGCTCTTCAGAGTTTGATGGTTCAAAATGGATAGTTAGTTGTTTTTTTTCACGAGTTGCTCTGGACTGGAAACAGTTTCACCTTGGCTAGACAAGCTGTAAATCAAAAATTGCACCTATCAAGTATTTACATGTTTTCATTTTGTATCTCCCATTTAAATGCAAATTCTGCCATTTAAACAGGGTCCGGATGTGCTTTATTACGCTACAATTACAGTTTCCCTCCTCACCAGACCTCACTGTAATAAGGTCGTAGGTCATTTCTCCCTCAAGCCCTCAGCAAATGCAACTGAAATTAAGAGGTCATCATATGCTGAGTTTGTGAGTGATACACATTTGCAATAACCACCATGAAGAATGAGGAGACAGGGGGAAAGCCATTGAAATAGTTGACCCCCAGTTCTCACACAACCAAAATAATTATCATAGATACTTCGTATCTCCTTAACTGAAAGTTGCACTCTATTGAGAACTGTGGGAAAATGGAAGGGGCTCATTGTTGCTGTTAGGAAAAATGGCAGTGTGGTGCAATGGGCCCGAAGTTGCAATCTCACACACCCATACGAGGGAGTAAGTTGTGTTGACGCCAGTGGGACTTCTGAGTGGACTGCATAGGATTGTGTCATGAGTAAAGGGGGGGGGGAGAGATTTATACGATCTGAAGAGAAATCAGAGTCGCTTATATTATTGAAGACAAAGTTGATATTGTCAGGAGCTCGTCCTACACTCGAGTAGGACCCTGGCAGAGACACATGCCTGACTGGCATGTTCCCTCCCTCCTGGTTGATCGTTCGGGAGCTTCAAAAGCTTTCTTCTGCCCGAACATCACAGCGACCGATGCCAACAGACGCCGGCACACTTAGGGATCCGCAGAGTCTTTGCAGCTTGTGTAACAGACCTCAGCAACTCAGCATTTGGGCTAATCTACTTTATTTACATACAAACACACACGGAGCACTGCAACATGGCTCCCTCTCTCTCTAGCATCAGAGAGCAAAGAGAGAAAGAAAAAAGGACAATAGTCCCACTTCATGGAACACAGTAGCACAAACATCCTGTCTCCGTCACTTCCCACTTTGTGGAGTCAAAACATGCGTCATCATGTGATAGACAAAAATCCCATGACTGCAATCACGGAGCAGGAATTCTAACAGATATGTCTCATTAGAAAAAGCAACGTCACTGACATTTATTAATAACAATAATTACAGAATACCCCCTGGACTTTCTGTGTGAAAAGGAATTAATTCAAGACATTTGGGTTGGAAGATTGGGAAAAGTGCCTAACAGAAAGTAGATCAGTTGGATGTCATTCTAGAGTGAATATTAAAAACAAAATATTTTATGTAGCTGACAGATGGAAAATCAGAAGTCCTTCCTTCCTTCCTTCCTTCCTTCCTTCCTTCCTTCCTTCCTTCCTTCCTTCCTTCCTTCCTCTTCTCTCTTCTCTCTTCTCTCTTCTCTCTTCTCTCTTCTCTCTTCTCTCTTCTCTCTTTTTCTTCTGCTCTGGGCTGCTTTTGGAGTCCAAGGATTACACATACATGAAGGTAGTGGATGGTTGATGAAAGGAACCTGAAAAGGAAGACCTTCCAGCATGAGAGAAGAAAGGAAAGCTGCCAAGTGAGAGCTGGGAGGACCCTCTACTTTCTGTGTGAGACAAGGGTTCAGAGTCATTTGAGAGAGGACTCTGCATTTCCTTTTTCTTTATTTTATTTAGATTAGTTTCTTTTATCTTACTGCATCATGAAAATGCTTCAATAATCTCTTCTTAGTATTTCTGTGTGTGTAAAGGATTGTTCTGTGAGCTACAAATCAAGAAATTATATTTCACTGCCGCCACAAGATCACTAGGTGATCTTGCACATGCCCTATCTACAATGTGGGCAGAATAACTGACCTACCATACAGATTATTATAAAACAATATATGCAAAGCAGCTGGAGTGGCTAAAAGCATTAAACAAATACAAAGTTTATTTCTTATCAAAAGCTAAGGATGACTTTTATAGTTCAACAGGCATGTTGCACAGATGATGACAGCAACTGCTTACAGGAAAAGATACACACCACACAATATATAATGGGTGGTGAAATATATTTTGGTCCGAGGGCCACATTCCTTCTGAACAACGTTCTGGGGGCCATTTGCCAGAACGGAGCCAGAGCCAGGGGGGAAAGTGGGCAGTGCAATGAATGTGCATTTTGACACTGCACAGTGGTCTACTTTTTGAATGCACACCCCCCCTTCTCTGTCCTCCATGCAGGGAAGCAAGGTGCACTCTTAAGAGTTCAAGAACATATTCCAGCCAGGAAAAAAATATTCAAGGGTTGTGGGGCAAACCAGGAAGGCAGGGCAGGAAAGTCTTGAAGGCCAGTTGGAGAGGCATGGAGAGCTCCTTTTGCCACTTAGGCCTGAGATTCCCCACCTCTGGTACACAATATTATCAGTCTACATTTCTTAGTGCAGAAAGTATTGATCTGACGTCTAGAGATCTTTCCTATTGTACTTAATTCAAGAGGGTTCTGGAAGCTTCTCTGTGTGAAAGAAGCAAGCAGAAGGTTCATAATGTTTGGGTTATTCCTTCAGAGAAGCTGGGTACAGCTGACTTAAACTGGTTCTGCTATCTCTTCAGTCAAGGTCATGCTGACTGTAAGGCCAGAAAGGGACTGGGTTTCATTTTCTCTTTCTACCTCACTTCCTTCTGGTGTGGTGTTATGTATATAGTACACTTAGTGTTAAGGTTTTAGACTTACTATAAGTTATTGTAAATATTGTGAGAGCTGGACTATAAAGAAGGCTGATTGCCGAAGAATTGATGCTTTTGAATTATGGTGTTGGAGGAGACTCTTGAGAGTCCCATGGACTGCAAGAAGATCCAACCTCTCCATTCTGAAGGAAAACAGCTCTGAGTGCTCACTGGAAGGACTGAGACTCCCATACTCTGGCCACCTCAGGAGAAGAGAAGGCTCCCTGGAAAAGACCCTGATGTTGGGAAAGATGGAGGGCACAAGGAGAAGGAGACGACAGAGGACGAGATGGTTAGACAGTGTTCTCGAAGCTACCAGCATGAGTTTGACCAAACTGCGGGAGGCAGTGGAAGACAGGAGTGCCTGGCATGCTCTGGTCCATGGGGTCACGAAGAGTTGGACACGACTAAACGACTAAACAATTGTAAGTTTAAGTTAAGTCTGCTGCAACTGGATTTCTTATGGACGGTTCTAATCCTGAATGTATTGGATTTGTGACCTTAATGCTCATTTGCCTTCAGTAGCAGTAAAGCTCTGCCGGATTAAATATAATTGCCTCTGGTCTATTTATTGGGGATCCTGAAATGTATTTAAGTTTTTACTCTGCTAACTATACATTGGAAACTGCTCTGGATCAATACTGAGTGGAATTCCATGACAAATATGAACAGTAAGAGTCTCTGAGAGGGAAGAGTCTCTGCATGTTGTCAGTCACCAGAGAGTAGCTTCAGGCCAGCTCCCTTGCTTTAGGAGTCACTAGGGCAGATATGCTGCGTTCTGTGGATTTCATTTGGGGACGATTGCTTTCATAATACTCAACATCCAATTATACATATTTTCAAAGTCAGCAACATCTACATGATACGGGCTTCCAAAATATTGTGAATAAAACGAATAAACGTGTTTGTCTGCTGTCTACCAAGCATTATTTTATAGCAAGTTAATCTGGATAAAATGGCCATGTTCCATATTCTCCTGTCCCATTCAGATACCAAGAGGGAAGCTCTTCACATACAGTTTGCTGTTATATGTACCATACTTTTCCGTGTACAAGACTTATGTTTTTTAATGGAAAATTAAGTTTAAAATCGTGGGTCGTCTTATACATGGGTAGGGCCTAGGGATGACATGGGATTGGTTGATACTGCAAGCCCGAGATGGTCTGCAGCGTGTTATTGGTGTATGTGGCCAGGGGTGGTGTTGATTTGGTGTTGCTGCGGCAATTGGGCGGGCAATAGGCTGCTTTTGCCGGCGAGGGGACAGATGTTGTTTCCTGCTTGGCAGGGGGTTGGACTCGATGGCCCTTGTGGTCTATTCCAACTCTATGATTCTATGTTAGGAGTGCGTGAGTGTCAGCGTTGGCCACGCGGGTGAGTGAATTTTGGCAATCCCCCTTAAAAAAGCTCAACAACTCTGTGCAATCTTCTGCTTTCTTAATTTTTAGTCCCCCAAAATATACATGGGGGCGTGTTATACACAGAAAAGTACGGTATTTTAGCAGTCAGAAGTAGGCTCACAACAATTTCAAGATCAGTTGCATTAGTCAAGTCCTTTACATAATGTAACACTATTCTGGGATCATTGTTGGCATACGTCTGTCTTGAGAATCAGTTTTCCTTCTGGTAAGCTTTTGAATCCATGTATGGAACTATTTCCTTCTGTGTCCACCAACTTAGGAGAGAAACAATTCAGCGAATGCTACCAATTTCATTGCCTAATAATGTGATAGAACATTAGGAAACCCCTCGTCTCCTTCTGTTACAGTATCTTTTTATATATTGATGTCCCCTCTTAACTACTGCACTTCCAGCAGTGAATGAGATCGTTACGACACAAAATAAACACGAACTTCTTGCTAGCCTGTCAAGCACTTTGTTTAATTCTGCATATTTGGAAAAATAACCGGTGGTTAATCAAAAGGAAAATGCAGCGGAGGCTATTGAACGGTACTCTGACCCCGCAGTCCGATGGTCCCTGATGTATTCATGTCCAGAGACCTGACAAAACATCTGTGGGAAGGCTAAGAATGAAAGCAAGCTGTGGCTTTTTCACGGGGCTCTATTGTCCTTCTGGAGCTGAATGGCTGTTACTGCTGCAAGTGCACTTCCGCTTTCTATGTCCCTGTTCACAATGGGTCCCCAGCATCAACAATGTCTACTCTCCATTCCATAGGCATGGGAGCAGATGTTGTAGCCTTCCTTTATGTCACTTGACATTAGAGAGCTATGTTGCTCTCCTGCAGCTTGTACAGGGAAGCAGCCCTTCCACT
The DNA here is from genome assembly GCF_965112155.1 of Podarcis liolepis. Lineage (NCBI taxonomy): Eukaryota > Metazoa > Chordata > Lepidosauria > Squamata > Lacertidae > Podarcis > Podarcis liolepis. Next base: position 41,939,049 of record NC_139571.1, read on the forward strand.
CCAACGGGGATGTATTTGTCAAAAGTTATCAAAGGAATAATCAAACAGAGCGCATCTGAGTCCAAAATAACAGATTCAACTATTGGAAGCCGATAATTAGACCAAGCTTAAGTTTAATGAGTTAATTAAAGCTGCTTGTCTCTGTCACCAGCGTGAATCGGCGGAGGGCTCAGAAATACCAGATAAAGAAGACGTATAAAAGCCCAGTCACACTGCTGGTTGTTTTAATCTCCTGAAACTGGTTCCTCGCTTGATGCGTTTCACCGCCAGTTTTGAGAACAATGCAAATCATCACTCTTTCCCAATATAAAACCAGAGCACCATTGTTCATTGCTGATTAGCTCCATGTTACTAAGGGTGTATGGGGCGTTAGGGGAGGGGTAGTAGCTCTGGTGGGGGACACATCATGATCCTTCTAGGGTCTGTCCACCCTTGGTCCCCATCCTGAACTCAGCTCTCTCCCAGAAGCTGTCAGCATGCAACAGTGGCCACACCCTGCGAAACAGCTTCAACTGGCCAGCAAAACCAGGTGAGGATAGTCGATGGGTCTCAAACCCTTAGTGAGTTAGGGACTTCCTTTTTTTAAAAAAAATAATGTTTATTAAAGTTTCACAAACAATAAAAAGTTTCAAAATTTAAACGTAAAAAGAACTTCAGGCATAAAAACATACAAAACCAAAACATATAAAAAATACACAATAAGAAACAATTAGCAAAAGAAAAAAAAGAAGAAAAAGAAGGAAGAAAAGAACAACCAAAAAGCAAAACAGAAAATAGGTTAATATTTTCATCTCTTATACTTCATTCACTTGTTTCCTGACCTCCTCCCACCTCCCACCTTGTACTCCAGTTCAAATATTAAATTCAGCAAATCCTTACCCTCTAGCATTTATCCTTTATCAATCCCCATTTACATTTTCTTAAAAATCTTTTTACCAGTACCACTTCTTTTCAATCAGACATCATTTTAACATTCCTTAATTTTACAGTGCTTCTGCAAGTAGTCTTTAAATTTCTTCCAGTCTTCCTCCACCGACTCTTCTCCCTGGTCACGAATTCTGCCAGTCATTTCTGCCAATTCCATGTAGTCCAGAGTTAGGGACTTCCCCTGCATACAAAGACAGGCTCCAGAGGATTGAGGGACAAGACCAATAGTGGGTCCAGTGGTCAAGAAGGCAACTGCCTGTGTTGCAGAGGGAAGTGAGTGGCAGATGGGGCTCATCAACCTGGGAAGGTAGCCCATCTAGGAGAAGGAAAACTGATGGTAAACCTCCACTGCCTTGTGGGGTAACTTCAGGAGAAGAAAAGTCTAAGGAGTAAACCCTACACAAATCCAGAGTGGAGTCCCTAAGACGGTTGGGTGGCACCTTGTATGCCTCTTTCTGGCAACTCCTGCAGCCAAGCTGGTACCCAAAGTGCTGTTCTGCTTTCCTTTGGACCTCATACACAAGACCAAGAGTGGGGTCTTGTTTTCTGTGCAGCCCAGGACCTCCATACACAGTGCCCGGACTTGCATCCTGGGGAGGTCACTGTGGTGCTGCTAACACAGTGGTTTGACCTCACCCCTGGAGGCACACTCCATTGTCTCTTGAGACAGACGGATGCCAACAGCAACTAAGGCAGTTCCAAGCACAAATAGGAGCAAGCTCTTCCTATAGTCTCACTACACCAGTAGATGCTACGTTGTGCCAATATGGGAACCTTTCTGGTTCAAATAATCCCTCAGCCTGCAACCGGCCTTACAGGCCTTTTCCACCCGGCCTGGGAGGGTGGGGCCCTGACTGACCGCAGCTACATAGGATGAGGCTGCTGTACAGACACTTAGACTGGGGTATTGTTTGGGGGGGGGGTTGTGGTGGTGGTGGAATTTGTTGCTGTTATTGATATTATTTTTTTGTATCTTTATTTTAGACCTTATGATTTATGTGGAAATGGTGCAATTTCATTGTGTACTTTTTGTTTTTTTATAATAATTTATTAAAGTTTCACAAAAAATAAAAAGTTTCAAAATTTAAACGTAAGAAAAACTTCAAGAATAAAAACATACAAGACCAAAACATATAAAAAATACACAGTAAGAAACAATTAACAAAAGGAAAAAAGGAAAAAAGAAAGGAAGAAAAGAACAACCAAAAAACAAAACAGAAAATAGGTTAATATTTTCATCTCTTATACTTCATTCACTAGTTTCTTGACCTCCTCACACCTCCCATTTTGTATTCCAGTTCAAATATTAAATTCAGCAAATCCTTGCCCTCTAGCATTTATCCTTTATCAATCCCCATCTACATTTTCTTAAAAATCTTTTTACCAGTACCACTTCTTTTCAATCAGACATCATTTTAACATTCCTTAATTTTACAGTGCTTCTGCAAGTAGTCTTTAAATTTCTTCCAGTCTTCCTCCACCTTCATTGTGTACTTTTTGACTTATGTTTATTGTTTATGACTACTTCTGTTGTGTGTTTTGTTTTTTTCGTGTTGTAAGCTACCTTGAGCATGGTTTGAACTATGGAAAGGCAGCATACAAACAAGCGTTGAAATGTAGAATTTAAGGTCTGCAGGGCAAAAGGCTGCCTGTGTTTTTCTTATGAATCAGTAAGTACTAGATCAAACAAAGGTCCGTATAGTAAAAGCTATGGTTTCCCCAGTAGTGATGTATGGAAGTGAGAGCTGGACCATAAAGAAAGCTGATCGCCGAAGAATTGATGCTTTTGAATTCTGGTGCTGGAGGAGACTCTTGAGGGTCCCATGGACTGCAAGAAGATCAGACCTCTAAATTCTGAAGGAAATCAGACCTGAGTGCTCACTGGAAGGACAGATCCTGGAGCTGAGGCTCCAAGACTTTGGCCACCTCATGAGAAGAGAAGCCTCCCTGGAAAAGACCCTGATGTTGGGAAAGATGGAGGGCACAAGGAGAAGGGGACGGCAGAGGACGAGATGGTGGGACAGTGTTCTCGAAGCTACCAGCATGAGTTTGACCAAACTGCGGGAGGCAGTGGAAGACAGAAGTGCCTGGCGTGCTCTGGTCCAGGGGGTCACGAAGAGGCAGACACGACTAAACGACTAAACAACAACAACAACAAGTACTAGATGAGGCTTCCTCAACCTCTGCCCTCCAGATGTTTTGAGACTATATTTCCCAGCATCCCTGACCACTGGTCCTGCTAGCTAGGGATCATGGGAGTTGTAGGCCAAAAACATCTGGAGGGCCAAGGTTGAGGAAGCCTGTACTAGATGCATGGATGATGCTGTATAAAACCACAATGTCAAGCTCATGTTGACTATTGCATGGCATCTCTCCATTCTTGCTCTATCCTTCCCCCATTCAAAGTCTCTCTCACCACACCATTCTTCTCACTTTCGACATGGATCCTTTTCGGAGAATGGGGTGGCAACACAACTAAAGCAGAACCTTGTAATGTTCATTAACATGCACAATTCATTCTGCTGCTTTTGAACTCGAGTCCTGCTAGTTATGCAATGTTCATTTTTTGGTTTATTCCCCTTGTTGTTTTTATTCAATGTAAGCTTAAAAAATTCCTTAAGAGGTAAAGAAATCTAGCCCTTGCTTGTCTTTGTTACCTGTGGTTGAAATGTTCATCCTCATCTAATATATCTCCTAAGTGTGCCCTTGCATATAAATTACATATTTTGGCAGAGATGCTGATGTAAAAAGGATTACTACAATAGATTGAAAAATAAAACAGATTTATCTCAATTCATCAGCGGGAGGAGTTTAGCCCTCAGTATGGATGGCATGCCAGGCTGTCAGATACTAGAGGTGAAAGACGGTTTAAATAAGAGAAAGTGTAGCTCATGCAATGTAATGATGGCCAATGTATCTCGTGTTGCTAGCAATACAGGCAAATAATTGGCTGGTTAGTTCAGATCAATATGAGAAATTCATCTCTGCCCAAATACAATACCTCTTTTTGGCCCCTCTTCCTCTCTTCGAATTGCTAAGTAAGAATGCTGCAAGGAGAGAAAAGCTACAACTCCACTGTCAAGATCTAATCTCTCCCAGCAACCCTGAGTCCCTGTGGCTCCTTTCATAGCCCACAATCAGCAGTTCCACTGACCTCTGTCTTGCCTTGATTAATTTATCTGCTGTCATCCAGTCCATTACCACTGCCATGCACTGATTTAGTACTCTTCTAGTCTTTTTGGAAATGGATGGGAAAAAGAGTTGGAAGCTATCCACATATTGGTGGCACTGCACTTCGTACCTCAAGATGAGCTCCTCTAGTGGTGTCATGAAGATATTAAACAGCATGGGGAACAAGATAGACCCCTGTGGGACATCACAGGTCAATGGCCTAGGTGTAGAACAGTAGACTCCCAGCACCGCTTTCTTGGAGTCCCCTTGCAGGAATGACCAGAACCAGTGTAAAATAGTGGCCGTCATCCTACCCAGGTTTCCCCAAAGAATACCATGGTTGGTGGCATGAACAGCTGCAGAGAGTACCAGCAGAACCAACAGGGACACACTACCAGACTCTAGTTTCTGGTGTCAGTCACCCTCCAAGACTGATTCTGTACCATAATCAGGCTTGAAGTTGGAAGTGGATCCAGATACCTTATACAGAAGGACTCTCTGGAGGTGAGTCACAAAACTGTGCCCTTGAGCACCTTGATCAAGAATGGAAGGTTGGAGAGGGCTTGGACATTGTCTAATATGGTAGGAATCAGAGGTGGCTTTTCTCAATAAAGGTCTTAAACAGCTTCCTTAAGGCTCACTGTGGTCTCTAAGGAGGTTCTTTCCTTAACCACCATCATAGACCTTTTCTGGTTGTTTCAAGCACTCAAGAATGGCAAGTGCTAAACACTCATGATTTGCTTCACTTGTTCAAGAATCCTTGGGATGCACCAACTGAAAGATGCCCAAAACAACAGAGTGGGCAATCACCTAACTTACATAACTGATTCTATTCTAACTGTAGCATCAAAGAGAACAGATCTGAGTAATTTTATCCACAGTGCCCAGCAAACTGGTCACAGCAGGCAACTCAACGACCTTTCTTCCTGTCCCAAAGTAAAATGCAGTATTGTACAGTAGTTCCCAACCTCACCTTATGGATGATAATGGCTGAGGGACTTTGTGGATAACTTGATGATTTTTATACTTAGATGAGCAACTGTAATGCACTGTACTAGATGATGCATGATTTTAACTGTATTTTTACAGACCTGTTATCAACCACCTGAATCATCACCATTGTTTTATCTGCATGCCACCATTCCAGAGTTAAAACCAGGCTCAGGGCAGCTTACAACATGAAAAGATTTACATAATTACAAATGAAAGTGGTCATAAACTATGAATAAACCATATCAAAAAGTACACAACCAAACTGAACAATTTCCACATAAATAATAATATCTAAAAAGAAAGATATAAAACATTAAAATCAATAACAGCAGCAAAGACCCCTAAACAAGTGGTTCTCAACCTGTGGGTCCCCAGATGTTGTTGGACTGCAACTCCCATCATCCCTGACCACTGGTCATGCTGGCTAGGAATGATGGGAGTTGTAGTCCAACAACATCTGGGGACCCACAGGTTGAGAACCACTGCCTTAAACAAAACCCCAATCCAAAAGTCTGTTAGGCAACCTCAGTTTTCCTAGCTGGAGTCAGTCAGGGCCCTGCCCTCCTATCCCAGGCAGAAAAAAGGCCAGCAAGGAAAGGAGGAGGTCTTACAACCAAGATGGTCTCTGGCTTCTTCAGCAGCCTCAGCTTTTGTAGCTGAAGTCAGTCATGGCCCTGTTCTCCCAGGCCAGGTGGAAAGAGGCTAGCAAGGTAGGGAGCATGTCCCCCAGGACTGACACCCAAGATGAATGAAGCTCATGAACCACTGGTGATCCATGGACCACAGTTTGGGAACCCCTGATGTAGTAGATCACTTAGTTCCTTCAGCTCTGCTGCACATCTCCATGAGGCTACAATGGTGGTAGGCAAGTAAGTTTCCTTTGTCCCAGTTACTACTACAGCATAGGTCCTACCAAGAACTTTAGCCTGTGCTCCATCAGATCTGTCATGAGTCATTAGAATATAAATCTGTCATGTGAATTATATTCTTATTTGCTATGGGCTGTGAATTTTCATTTCAGCCTTCGTGTTCTCTGCTCTGAGATACTCAGATGAAGGGCAGGGCATAAACATTTAAAATAAATAAATACTGACATTGCTCAAGATGTTGATGCTACAGAAGACAGTAGCAGTGTATATTAAAAAATATTATTATTACTCACATTTAAGGTATTCTCTCCATATATTTATAACAGTATCAAGCTTTATCATCACCATCCGTTTCAAAGTTCTCTTGCTGCCTTGAGATAGCATTCTCTCCTCAAAATAACTAGCTGCATTTATGACCATTATCACCCTCGTAAACGTCTGAACCAAACATTTTCTCGGCAGCAGATATTAACATAGAACACAAGTTCATTAGCAGTCAATAAAACACTTGTTAGTACATATAGATGGGAAATCTTCCCAGAAATAATGGCTGTGTTGACATATCTTCCCTCAGTCTCTAAAGTAATGTTAGTATTTATAAATAAAACATTCTCCAAGTCTGACTTTTAACAGACTCACAGAAGTCCTGTTGAAATCAGTAAGGCCCAGGTAACTGCAGCCTCAGTTATTAATGCTAATAAGCTGAGAGCGTTTGCCAAAGCAAACAATAATATTAATAGAGGTTCTTCTAGGCTATAAAGCTCTGTTAAGGCCTAAGGTCTTCTCAGACATATATAGCAGCATTAGCATCCGTTCTCTTCATCTTTAAAATGATGTTTAATGAAGAATAAAGCTATCAGTGGCTATTAGTCATGACTGCTCTGCTTCCACTGTGGGATGCAGTAGGTCTCTGAATATTGGTTGCTAGGACCCAAAGTGAGAAAGGAGTGAGAGTGGAGGCAGTGAGAGATTTTACTTTCTTGGGCTCCATGATCACTGCAGATGGTGACAGCAGCCACGAAATTAAAAGACGCCTGCTTCTTGGGAGAAAAGCAATGACAAACCTAGACAGCATCTTAAAAAGCAGAGACATCACCTTGCCAATAAACGTCCGTATAGTTCAAGCTCTGGTTTTCCCAGTCGTGATGTATGGAAGTGAGAGCTGGACCATAAAGAAGGCTGATCGCTGAAGAATTGATGCTTCTGAATTATGGTGCTGGAGGAGACTCTTGAGAGTCCCATGGACTGCAAGAAGATCAAACCTCTCCATTCTTAAGGAAATCAGCCCTGAGTGCTCACTGGAAGGACAGATCCTGAAGCTGAGGCTCCAAGACTTTGGCCACCTCATGAGAAGAGAAGCCTCCCTGGAAAAGACCCTGATGTTGGGAAAGATGGAGGGCACAAGGAGAAGGGGACGACAGAGGATGAGATGGTGGGACAGTGTTCTCGAAGCTACCAGCATGAGGACCAAACTGCGGGAAGCAGTGGTAGACAGGAGTGCCTGGCGTGCTCTGGTCCAGGGGGTCACGAAGAGTTGGACATGACTAAACGACTAAACAACAACAAGAGCAAAGGACCCAAAGGGGAGGGTCCTGTTGTACTCAGATTCCGCTTGCAGGTTTCTCACGGGCGTCTGGTCAGCCACTGCAAGAAAAGGATGCCATACCATATGGGCTTTTGGACTGATCCAACAGAGCTGTTCTTCTCTTCTTACGACATTAATATTTTGCAAGTGAGAAGCTCTCTGAAAAGATCATGTTAATAGTGCTAATAACTGTTATTAGTAGATGCAGTCAATAAAGTGCTGTTTGTGCTTAGAATTATTATTAATGTTCAGTTTACAAAGAAGATCTTCCCAAAGGCTGAACAGTATTCATATCCTTTTTTAAAAAAGCTTTTGAGACTTACAGCACAAAAAGTATTCTGAGAGAGTAGTTAGTGTCAGCAGACAACAGACATTTTTATGCAGTATGCAGTTTTGACTAATGTACCCATTTGTGCCAGCAGCTTTCCTTAAAACGATGCAGTTTTGTGTAGTAATTTCACCAGTATATTAATTTTTATGCACGTTTTTCCCTAATACAGTGGTACCTCAGGGTACATACTCTACAGGTTACAGATGCTTCAGGTTACAGACACTTCAGGTTACAGATTCTGCTAACCCAGAAATAGTGCTTCAGGTTAAGAACTTTGCTTCAGGATGAGAACAGAAATCGTGTGGCAGCGGTGCGAGGCCCCATTAGCTAAAGTGGTGCTTCAGGTTAAGAACAGTTTCAGGTTGAGTACGGACCTCTGGAACAAATTAAGTACTTAATCCGAGGTACCACCGTACTTGCATTTTTGCAAACATAGCTTGTTGGTGAACTGCATCACAAAATTCACATAAGTGCAAATTTGGAGGGGTGAGTGTGTTCCAGTTCTCATATTGTTTTCAAAAGTGCCAGCTGGATAGTCCTGGTTTCAAATGAGACCTAGATCAAATTTCTTCCCCATCCCTACTTGCAATAAAGGGTAGGTTTTTTGTTTTTGTTTTGCATTGATGTGTTGGTTTTGGCATAGCTCCATGGCATGGCTGGTGTGTGAGTGCAGGGGGTATTGGTGACGTGTTCCAGTCACTGTGTGGTTGTGGTGTCCTGGACTGGTTGGACGCAGAGAAATGGTGGGAGGAACCAGCTGGGGAAGCCGCAGGGGAAGAAGGCTCGGAGCCACAATGAATGGTCAGAGGGAGAAGAGGGAGAAGAATGGGAGGAGTCAGAAATTGGTGATGTAACAGGGCTTAGTGAGCTGGGAGAGTCTGTGGCAGAGAGAGGGCCAGAATCAGAGGCAGAAGCTGAAGCAAGAGAGGCGGAAGGCCAAGAGGCAGAGATGAGTCCAGCTGGTGAAGAGGCACAGGTGTGTCCCCATCCTGCTGCGACAAGCTCCCCTCCCTCCTTGTGTCCCAGAACAAAGAGAGGCGTGAAAAGTGTGAAGGAGAAGTCAGTTTCGCATAGACACAGTTTCACATTGCTTGGGAAAACCCCGGAGAGGAGGAGAATTGGGCAGCTGTGGAGAAGTGTGGACCTTCAGACTCAGTAACTGTTTCATGAGCACAAGACCTACCAGAGATTAGCTGCTGCGCGCATTCTGCTCATGTGCAGATCCTGTTTTTGCTAATAAAGAGTTAACTTCACTTGCTTGGTGTGATTTACTGCTAGCTCACTCCTGTCAGAGGTGATGCTCTTGACACACACCTTTTTTAATGATGTTGCCCAGGGGTGTGGGTGCCTGATCATTGGAGGATAAGGCTATCGATGGCTACTAGCCATGATGGCTCTGCTCTGACTCCACAGTTACAGGCAGTATGCTTCTGTATAGAAACTGCAGGAGGGGCGAGCACTCTTTGTTTATTTGAGGATCCGAGACACTTTATTGAGAGTGCCCAACAGGGCCAGCCCTAGATGTCTTGCTGCTGTAGGCAGAATGCCACCATGCCCCTTCCCACCCCATCACTGCAACTGTAACCACGATGCAACAGCAATGGTGAGGGCAATGGGGCTGTGTTGGCAGTGCGGGTGAAGCCCTGGAGGGTCTGGCAGCTACATGGTGGGCAAGGAGGCAAGGAGCAGGGGGTGGATTCACCACCTGAAGTAAATGGCTTCACCTCACCTAATACATGGGCTTCCCTAGTGCCCAAACAGGTAGGAGGTCATCTGTCAAACTGATAGTGTTGTAAAATACAGCTACTGACTCACACTTGTGTGCATGAAAGGGTTAACCTGAGCCCTGAACTCAAGTTGCCAGAGTGGGTGTGGCTTGGAAGGCTCTCAGCTGCCCCTGCTTCCCTGCCTTCTCTGTCTGCTTCTTTTCCTGCTTCCTGGAACAAGAAAGGAGTCATGTGGCTTGGGCTCTCAATTCGGCAAATGCTGCAAGTGAACCGAATCTCTCCAAATTAGGAGGTTTTATAGCCTGCACTTTTGCTACTCAAAATATTGTATAATCCTTTTGCAAGGAAACGAAGTTCTTTTCTTTTTAACTCATCTTGAACCTTTTTATCTTAACTTTACTGCCAGCAGATGGAGACTTCTTTGCTGTAACTTCTGGAAATTCTGTGAGTAAAATATTCACTTTTATTTTGGCAAAGCTGTGTCTGTGATTTATTCTAGCCTAAGTACTTTTGTGGGGAACATTTGTTTAAAGGTAGATGAGGGCAGATGTAAAACTAGCAAAGTTTTAATGTGCTTGGAGGAATCACCATTGTGCTTAACTCTGCTATGAGAAAGTAAGAGATCTGTCTTCCAGGCCTCTGTCTCCAACAGATAGACCAGCCTACCCAAAGTTATATGCTGGAATGTTACTTTTCTAAACGTTTCTGAATTTGCTGAGCACTCTTTGAGGTTTACATTTATTCATCTGCCTTGCACATCAGAACATAACACACTGGGTACTTCAGAAAGGCAATATTGAAAGAAATAGCACCTCAGACTGTTAAAAGGTGAAAGGAAAATAGCATTCGAAACCTTGTGGTGGTGCTGCTGTTTTGCTTATTTTAAGGATGTTAAATGAATTGCTTTTAAAAAGGGCTCCCACTGGCTGTTTTTAAAGGGAGATCCAGGTTACCCGCAGACATTTAAGAAAGGTTTCTTGGGGAGCGGGGAACAGTGTGTGTGTGTGTGTGTGAATCAGAATGGCTCCTTCTGGGTCTCACCGGTGCTGTTCCTTCTATCATTTTAAAACAGGTTACCTCTTAAAAAGGAGAGAGGGATACTCATATTGAAAAGAGATATTCATACTGACAAGGTCTGAGCATAGTTACTTCCAGTGAAGCAATGAAACCTGGGCAAAGATTTGTAGTGATGAAATATCATCCATGTGAATAAAATTGTTTGCAATACTTTTCTTCTGTCAAATACTAAATGATATTAGGCACTCTGTGAGGACAACAGTCATGCTTATTTCTAGCTGATGTATTCACTTACAATGGAATTACATGTTATGTCACAAAACTCTCATTTCTTCATGTAAACAATGTTTGGGGGGAAAAAAGTGGTTTGGAAGTTGGGACCCAATTAAACAAAACCAAAGAGGAATGGATTCTTTCAGTAAAAAAAAAAAAAAAATCCAGAAGGGTAGCTCTGCGTGAGTCTTTTTGCAACAAAAAGTCTAATTGTGGCACCTTTAAGATTAAAAAGACTAAAATTTATTGAGGCATAAGCTTTTGTGGAAGTGGGCTGTAGATTATGAAAGCTTATGCCACAATAAATTTGTTTTTCTTTTAGGTGTGTCACAGACTCTGTTGCTTTTCTTTAGCTTTTTAAAAAAGAGTTCTGTATTATGATAATAATCCATAACTTAAAAAAACCCAAACAAAAACTTACACAGAAAGCAGATTTAAATTGACTTCAAAAAACGTTGCACTTTCCCCATTCGAGGCAAAGGACAGCTCAGTGTGGAAGTTAAGTGGAGGGGTGTACACCATTTGGAGTGAGCCCTGCATAAAATGGCCAGGTTGACTATTTTATGATATAGAAAAGTGATCTCTACAAAATAGCATCAGTTCAGCCGTCTTCCTTACAATGTAAATATTGGTTCCTGTTATCCCTAATCAGAGGGTTTAGGAAGAGGTTAAGGCTGAACGGTTGAGAATTGCACAAACTTTTCATCAGCACATAACAGTTGTTTCAAAATTGGTCCTTACGAGGTAAATATTGGCTCCCAGAGAAGATGTACAGTGGTGCCTCGCAAGACAAAAAGAATCCGTTCTGTGATTCTCTTCGTCTAGCGGTTTTTTCGTCTTGCGAAGCAAGCCCATTGAAGGATTAGCGGATTAGCGCTATTAGCGCTATTAGCGGCTTTTAGCGGCTTATCTGCTGATCGGATCAGCTGATAAGCGGCTTAGCAGCTTAGAAAAAGGGGGGGAGGGGAAAAAAACAGCAGGAACTCGCAAGACATTGTCGTCTTGCGAAGCAAGCCCATAGGAAATTCGTTTTGCGAAGCACCTCCAAAACGGAAAACTCTTTCGTCTAGCGAGTTTTCCGTCTTGCGAGGCATTCGTCTTGCGGGGCACCACTGTACTGGGTGTGCTATTCCCTAAACCTCCCAATAGTTTAGAACAGGGGACAGCAAACTTTTTCAGCAGGGGGCCAGTCCACTGTCCTTCAGCCCTTGTGGGGGGCCGGACTATATATATATATATATATATATATATTGGGGGGGATGATGGAAGAGCGCCACGAGCCCCAATGGCTGCTTACCTGTGTCTTGCGAGTGGCAGGGGCTGGAGGCGGCGGCACGATGAGCGGTGCGCAAAAGGGCTCCAGAGAGGGGCTGCTTAAAATGGCGGCTGCCACTGGCACCAACAAAGCCCAGTCCCCTTCCTCCTCTAGGCAGGGCAGGGAGAAACCAGGAGGAGGGAGGGAGGAGGCGCTGCCACCACCGCCGTGTGAAGGAGAGGGAAAGAGCGCACATGCTGGCGATCCACGCAGCGATTCCCAGACCATCTGCAGGCATAGCTGTCAACCTTCCCTTTTTTTGCAGGAAATTCCCTTATTCCAGCGCCGTTTCCCGCTGCTTCCTGCTTCTATCCCAGATTGTTAGATATCCTGTAGACTGTCCCTGGGACAGGTGAGGCTGCAGATTCCTTATTTTCAAATCTGAACGTTGACAGCTATGTCTGAAGGCCAGACCCAGAAGGCACTTGGGCCTGATCCGGCCCGCAGCCCTTAGTTTGCTGACCCATGGTTTAGAATGAGGTTTCTGAAGAAGCTGCAACTCCTGTAAGACATTTTATTCACCATATCTTTTATTTTTCTGATTTACATAGTGTGACATGGGTTCCTGGACTAAATTAACTAAAAGATCCTCAGTTTCAGTGGTCTTTAAAATGCAGCACCTTTATGGAATGACTCATTAGTGTGTGTGCCATTTGCATCGTTTATAGTTTCTGCTTTGAGTTGCTATGGTAATGAAATGGCAGCTCTCTTCCGAAATAAATACTAATGAAAAACTATCAAAGGCAAATGGCAAGGTTTAAAATGTATCTGCCCTGAGGCAACATAATTTGGATTTTATTTTTTATTTTTTTAAAAATGTATCCCATTTGCAGGTTTCACTAGAATAAAAAGCAACTGGTGAAGTGTTATCACATTTCAAACTATCAGTCTCCTTGGGAATTGTAGGAATGATTCCCCCAACCTGATTCAAAAACCATCCATCACTTTTTGGATGAGAGTGAGAGCAGTAGTGGCAGCTGACAACTTCAGTCTTTTGAACGAGGAATCAGCTGTGAGCAGTTGCAAGGCTGCCATGCGAAATGAAATAAATAACGTGAGACTTTTGGAGACTGGGTTGAAATGTGACCACTATTACATGGAAGCAGTGCCTCCTTTGCCATGAAGTCAAATGCACACTTTTTTGGGGGAAGTGCAGCGTAACTTTTAAACGCAGCCAGATGGTATTGCAGAAAATATTTCACTTTTTTTGGATTTACTAGTGTCAGGGGTTCAGGAGCAGGGGCAAGGGCAAGGGAGGAAACAGAGAGCGAGGGGGAGGAGGCAGAAGAGAAGATGAGTGATGACGACGACCCGAGATCTCCGAGTCTTTCCAGTGAATCAGAAGATTCACAGAAAGGAGCACCAGTGGCCAGGGCAAGGGGGGAGCCTGGGGGGACACCCCAGGAAGAAAGGGCCAGAGGGGGCTCAGAGGGGAGCAGTTGGAAATCGGGACCAGCGTCACCAACAGAGAGCAGGGGAGAGGAAGGGCGCCAGGTATCAGACGCTGGCAGCTCACAACAGGAGGGAGGGCACGAGTCAGGAGTGGCCACACCTCCATCGGGGAGCGAAGAAACGGTCAGACGGAAAGTGGAAGGTTGGGCGCGCGCGCCAAGTTCAAATGCACAGGAAGGTGGCGCAGTAAGCAGCCCGGAAAGGGAGCCAGGTCCTAAAGCCCGGCGCAAGGAGACAGGAGGGTCAGGGGGGTCAGCGTCAGAAGAATCCCGGAAGGAAGAGACCTCGGGGGGCAGAGGGACCCAGAGGAGAACGGTCAGGCGGAAAAGGTGGAGTAAGGCTAGGATATTAAGTTGGTGTACAGGGGGCGGAGACTCAGACGGAGCTTCGCCTGTCTAACCCTTAGGACGTAGAGTTGCGCGCAGCAGCGTGAGAATGGAAACTGTAACTCAATAAAAGACTTTTACAAGTTACCGCTGGCTAGCGTGATCCTCTGTGAGCTAGGATCTGGAAGCAGCTCTGACAACTAGCCAAATAGATACAGTAACCAAAACATTCTTATACCAAATATTAGAGGGCAGTGCTGAGGATGTGCGTGGTGCTGTGGTCTAAACCACTGAGCCTCTCGGGCTTGCAGATCGGAAGGTCGGCAGTTTGAATCCCCATGACAGGGTGAGTTCCTGTTGCTCTGTCCCAGCTCCTGCCAACCTAGCAGTTCAAAAGCACACCAGTGCAAGCAGATAAATAGGTACCTCTGCAGCAGGAAGGTAAATGGAGTTTCCATGCGCTCTGTTTTCCATTACGGTGTTCCGTTGCGGTTTCGTCATGCTGGCCACATGACCTGCAAAGCTTTCTGTGGACAAATGCTGGCTCCCTCGGCCTGAAAGCGAGATGAGCGCCACAACCCCATAGTCGCCTTTGACTGGACCTAACCATCCAGGGGTCCTTTGCCTTTTTACCTTACCTATACCAAATATTATAGGGCAGTGCTGAGGCTGCCTCAGCCACGGAGGAAAACTGCTTTCCCCCATGGATCTGGTTTATAATTTGATTGACAAGCTGTTGTAGCCCTTGTCTTAGTCTCCAGCAGCATTGGTTCAGCAAGCTTTTTACAAGCTACAACTGTAAAAAACAAAGCCCACTTTGTATTCTCAGTGACTTATAGAAGGCGCCCTGTTATTTTGTATGTATAAGGAACTACTATTTTTTTCAAAATGGAAAAATTGGGGGACAAGGTAATATGGGTAAGTTTAGATGACGGGTCTTGCAAATGTCAGGTCCGCTGAATCAACAGCTAACTTGATGCTCCCGAACAATGTGCTGCTCAGCTCAACACCAAGTCCAGGATTCTTTGCCTCTTTTCACCCATGCCCATTTCCTGCTGCAGCTGATAAGTGGTTAGTTCCTGTAGTATTAGAAAATCAAAGGCCTGAGATTACTATGTTTATCCTTAATAGATACACAGCTTTTTAGGATGTGCTTGCTTCGTGCCGAACTTTTTAACGGCCCACCAAATCTCTCTGAGTTTACGGTATTATTTTGTAGCTCTGGAAGCTGTGGCTGAAGAGAGGCTAATAAATGTTTTACAAAAAATTGTTTTACATAAATAAATCTTTGAGGAACAAGCAGGTAGGGATGGAGGAACCTGCCGCTTTTGCTTTCCCTCTGTTCTTCCAATCTTCTGTTCGCCTCATTTCTGATTCAGTTTGTAATTCTATTTTTATTTTTTATTTTTATTTCCTCATTAACATTCATAAGGGGTTTAGTGCTTGTTTCTCCTAATGTACAATTTTTTGAAGCTATTTCCCCCTAATTAATGTTTTTCTGTATGTTGCTTTCATTTTCAAGCACACATTCCCTGAATATACATGTTTTCGTGCACATCCTTTTGTTTGAGAACTGCTTTGTAAATATCAGAGTAAGTGTGAATTTCAAAGGGTAGCTGCGTTCCAGTTTGCATTCTCTTTCTGGAAGTGCAAATGAGAGCTGCATTTCTCCCCCATCTCTACTAAGGCAGGCTTTGGATCTGGCAAGACTTGGGCATATGTCCTTTGTTTCATCTGATTAATAAATATGCACTATCATTTTTTGCACCTTAAAGACAGCACCTTAAAAAGCAGAGACATCACCTTGCCAACAAAGGTCCGTATAGTTAAAGCCATGGTTTTCCCAGTCGTGATGTATGGAAGTGAGAGCTGGACCATAAAGAAGGCTGATCGCCGAAGAATTGATGCTTTTGAATTCTGGTGCTGGAGGAGACTCTTGAGAGTCCCATGGACTGCAAGAAGATCAAACCTCTCCATTCGGAAGGAAATCAGCCCTGAGTGCTCACTGGAAGGACAGATCCTGAAGCTGAGGCGCCAGTACTTTGGCCACCTCATGAGAAGAGAAGGCTCCCTGGAAAAGACCCTGATGCTGTGAAAGATGGAGGGCACAAGGAGACGGGGACGACAGAGGACGAGATGGTTGGACAGTGTTCTCGAAGCTACCAGCATGAGTTTGGCCAAACTGCGGGAGGCAGTGGAAGACAGGAGTGCCTGGCGTGCTCTGGTCCAGGGGGTCACGAAGAGTCGGACACGACTAAACGACAGCATCACTTTTTTATTTTTGCCTTTCCTTTTCTCCCCCATGTCTGCGTTCTGTGCTCTTGCATAAAATAATCTGGAATGGGTGGAGCAGTCCAGATGTCAGGGGAGAGAGGTGAACAAACACCTTTCCCAAGAACTCGCTGGGCTCATGTCATCAGGGCGGAAAGGAGGGAAGGATTTCCTCTCTCTCTTTGTAATCCGCTTTGATTTTGTTTTAAAATTATTTCATCCCCACTGAGATCAATTACTCTGGCCCAGTCAAACCTCTCCATTCATAGGAGACAACTCCTAGGGGCCGAGGTCCCTTTGCCCCCCATAGAATATTTTAGGGGGCCGCCCCCCCCCAAAATTGATGGGCATTGCCATCAGCCACAGATGGGTGTAGTTGTTACTGTTTAGTCGTTTAGTCGTGTCCGCCTCTTCATGACCCCATGGACCAGAGCACGCCAGGCACTCCTGTCTTCCACTGCCTCCCGCAGTTTAGTCAAACTCATGCTGGTAGCTTCGAGAACACTGTCCAACCATCTCGTCCTCTGTCGTCCCCTTCTCCTTGTGCCCTCCATCTTTCCCAACATCAGGGTCTTTTCCAGGGAGTCTTCTCTTCTCATGAGGTGGCCAAAGTACTGGAGCCTCAGCTTCAGGATCTGTCCTTCCAGTGAGCACTCAGGGCTGATTTCCTTCAGAATGGAGAGTTCTGATCTTCTTGCAGTCCAGGGGACTCTCAAGAGTCTCCTCCAGCACCAGAATTCAAAAGCATCAATTCTTCGACGATCAGCCTTCTTTATGGTCCAGCTCTCACTTCCATACATCACTACTGGGAAAAACATAGCTTTAACTATATGGACCTTTGTTGGCAAGGTGATGTCTCTACTTTTTAAGAACTTAATTCATTCCGGAGGTCCATTCTTAACCTGAAACTGTTCTTAACCTGAGGTCTTTGGCGATCAGCCTTCTTTATGGTCCAGCTCTCACTTCCATACATCACTACTGGGAAAACCAGAGCTTTAACTATGAATAATAAAATGATGATGATGTCATCATGTGATCGATTATGGGGTGTGGGGCTTACCTTGCCCCCCAATATTTTATTCTATTTAGCATCCCTGTCTCTGCTACTGCAAGATTCAGTGCTGGGAATTGCCTGTATGTTCAAAATATGCCAGAGTGGGGCCATCACTTTGCTAAGGCGAAGCAGGTGGGATCTTGTCAGTGCCTGGATGGGTGACCCACCTGGGAACTCCAGGTATGTAGCTTTGGGCTCCATGTTGGAAGAAAGGTGAGGCATAAATGCAAGAAGAAGAAAAATGCAAATGTGTCACACAAGAGTTGCAATAAACTTTTGCTTGTGCTGCTCTTGTGAAAATTATGCCCCTGTATTTTATGGCTGTTCCAGAGGCAGAAATCAGTTTACCTGCATCACGTCAGTTTGTCCTCTTTTCTCCTGACTCTTATATTAAAAGGGGGTGGGAAGAAGTGACAAGAAACAGCAAGTCATTGTCGACAGCCGTGGCTTGACGATTGTTATTCATCTCACTGTGGAATTCGATGCTGTTTGCTGACTCTATCTCATGGTAAATAATTTGGCAGATTGCTAATTCGGAAGAGAGGGAAAGCCCTCGGAATTTATAGCAGGAATTTTCAAAGCTGTGTTTTTTGACAACAGAGATGACTCACACTTATTCATGGCTCCTTTCTTCTGGGGGGGCTGTTACAGGAATTCAATCCCAGATGGCAACTAGGCTGGAGAGAGAGAGAAAGAATGAGAGAGAGAGAGAGAGAGAGAGAGAGAGAGAGAGAGAGAGAGAGAGAGAAGGGCTCTGTATTTAGAGTGCTGACAAGCCATGCAAAGAGAAATGGTTTATTATGAAGCCAGGAAATGAGGGACACCTGCATTCTCCGGGCTCAGTTTTCAGCCCCGTCCTTTGCAGTCACAAAAGCCACTTTGGGAATTACAAATTATGACAGTAGGGGAAGAGACAAGAACCAGAAAAAGAAGGTGATGCTATGCTAGACATTATTTATTATATCAAATACCTCTTGTCAGTGTGACCAAGAAAATACAACAGTTGCCAGGCAACTGAAGCAGGGCATGTGCGCTGCAGAGCATGGAGTAATGTGACCTTCAAAATGAAGGACACTAATCCTCTCTGGGTTGTTGAAAGCAACTTGGGGGGGGGGGAAGGTTTGACAGCCACCTTCTAACATGGAGAGGGAAGCTACCTGTGCACAGCATCTCTGCCACAAAGGATGGGGTGACTTCAAGGTGGGAGGGGCAACTGAAATAAACAGAGACCCGTTTCTCTGTGCCTCAGAGGCATTTAGCAAATGTGTGCAGGCAACACGATCATTTGATAAATGGTGCGACCTTATCAATAGCAGAGGGCCAAACATTTCTCTTTTTTTACCATTCCCCATCAACCGAGAAAAGAAACTGTGATGGAAAATCACCGGGGGGGGGGGGGGATGAGATTTCAGGGAAATTCTCATCAGTGTTTTGTGAGGTTTCTGTTGCACTTATTTATTTATTTTAAAGAAAAACGTTTATATACCTCTATGGTATCCATAAAAAAAAGGAAAATCAGAGTGGTTTACAACAACTATATAAAACCATGCAATAAAAAGCATTAAAAAAGATAAAATCAGAAATCGGCTAAATTATTATGGAAATACGTCTTATGACTTGCCTGCAGAGTAGAAAAGTTTTCAGCTGGCATTTAAGAGTCGTGGTGCATTTGTATCTTTTTCTTCATTCTGCAAATAATAATCTCTCTGCTGCTCTGCAGCCTTTCTGGGAGCCTCGTGCTTCCCCAAACCTTGAACTTTTCTGTAAACGGAGGAAGGCGGGAAGGCTGCCCACTGCAGGCCTGTTAGCTGTTCATCATTATTTTATTTAACTGAGAACATTCCTTTTTTAAAAAAAGAAGTCAGCACAGGAAGGCATTCTAAAGGTAAAAGGAGGACTTACCTTACAAACAAATTAAGCAAGTGTATCAACTTCAGATGCTTGGTTGCCAGCCTCTTCTGGCTTCCTACTTTCTTGGGCTCCATGATCACTGTAGATGCCTGCTCCTTGGGAGAAAAGCAATGACAAACCTAGACAGCATCTTCAAAAGCAGAGACATCACCTTGCCAACAAAGGCCTGTATAGTTCAAGTTATGGTTTTCCCAGGAGTGATTTATGGAAGTGAGAGCTGGACCATAAAGAAGGCTGATCGCCAAAGAATGGATGCTTTTGAATTCTGGTGCTGGAGGAGACTCTGGAGAGTCCCATGGACTGCAAGAAGATCAAACCTCTCCATTCTGAAGGAAATCAGCCCTGAGTGCTCACTGGAAGGACAGATCCTGAAGCTGAGGCTCCAAGACTTGGCTGCCTCATGAGAAGAGAAGACTCCCTGGGAAAGACCCTGATGTTGGGAAAGATGGAGGGCACAAGGAGAAGGGGACAACAGAGGACGAGATGGTGGGACAGTGTTCTCGAAGCTACCAGCATGAGGGAGGCAGTGGAAGACAGGAGGGCCTGGCGTGCTCTGGTCCAGGGGGTCACGAAGAGGCGGACACGACTGAACGACTAAACAACAAACTGTTCAGTGCAGGTGGTAGTGCAAGGCTGCAGAGTGCTGGAATCATAGAATTTTAGAGCTGGAAGGGACCTCAAGTATCATCTAGTCCACCCCCTGCAATACAGGAATCTTTTACCCAGCGTGGACCTCGAACCCATGATCTTGAGATGAAGAGTCTCATGCTCTACCAACTGAGTTATGTTCCCCAGCAAGAAATGTTGAATGGAAATAAAGACACAGCACCTATGACTTCCTCACAACCAGATGCTCTCTGCATACACAGAAATTCTGAAGGGCCCTGTGAATGAGGCAGACAATTATTATTATTATTATTATTATTATTATTATTATTATTATTATATTTATTTATTTATTTATTTAAATTTGTATACTGCCCTTCATCTGAAAATCTCAGGGCAGTTCGCAACATAAAAAATGTAAAATGAAAACACACAATACATAGTAAAACAACCAATGTCTAAAACTCCTGGTAGAGGACAAGGATCTAGAGATCACACTAAGGGTGGCCACATTCTGTGCGTCTGCCATAAAACTTAGGGAACAAGTTGTACTACCAAAAGGATTAAGGTTTTAAATGACAATTTTAGGTTATATTTTAGCGATCAAGATTTAATATATATTTTTAACTGCCGCTATATCTGAATTGTCTCTGTTATACCCAATTGCAATCCAATGTATTCCTGTTGTGTTTTATGATTTTTCTGATATTGTAAGTGAGCCGGAACCGGTCTGTGACCATAACAATAAAATTCAATAATAAAACAACAAAAGCAAGACAAACCAATAATCTCCGCCCCAAGGAGACATTTTAAAGGCCTGGCTGAAGAGAAACATACCTAAAGATATGTAATGAGGGCACCAGGTTAGCCTCCCTGGGGAGAGCATTCCACAAATGGGGAGCCACCTCAAAAAAGGCCCTGTTCTCATGTTGATGCCTTCTTGGCCTTTCCTGGAGAACACACACCAAGAAGGGTCTGGGTAGGTTTATATGGACAGAGATGGTCCTTGAGGTATTGTGCTCCTGAGGTATTTAAGGCTTTATGGGTCAAAACCAGCACTTAGAAACTAATTGGTAGCCAGTGCTGTTGGGCCAGGATCTTAAAGCATAGGTGCCAGCGCCAAGGGACTGAGACAGTTGCAGAGTCCTGAATATTTTTCTTTAAGGGGCTGGACCCACCCCTCAATATTCAGAGGATATCATGCCAACCCCACCCCACCCCTGATCATCTGGAGAAGCTGACACACCTGGATGAAACCATCTTGATTTATACATTGTGCTTCTGACTCAGCCAAGACGCTATTCTTTGATTTCTGGGATGCCTCTTCATATTACATATGATGTGTGTGTGTGTGTGTGTGTGTGTGTGTGTGTGTGCAGAAGGGCTGTGAACTCCATGCAGTTCTGGTTCTGGGCAAGGAACAAACTCCTTGGCTAGAAATTCATTTATTCCATGTATTTGTCTTTTGCACTTGGCTCTGGTTGGTGGATCTCAGGGTTCTAGGAAATACCAGACAGATGCTACAAGCTTTAAGTTCAGATAAGAGTGAGGCACTGTTAGTGGGTGGTTCCCTAGATCAGACTGGTGGGAGTTTGCTGGCTCTTGAGGGGGTTACACTTCCTCTGGAGGAGTAGGTTTGCAGCTTGTGGGTCCTCCTGGATGGTTTGCTGTCGCTCGAGGCTCAGGTGGCCTCAGTGGCCTGGAGTGCCTTCCATCAGTTTGGGCAGGTGGCCCAGTTACGCCCCTATCTAGACAGTGATAGCCTACCTATTGTTGTCTATGCTCTGGTCAGCTCAAGGTTAGATTACTGCAATGCGTTATACGTAGGGCTGCCTTTGAAGATGGTTCAGAAACTTCAGCTAGTGCAAAATTCAACGGCCAGGTTGCTCACCAGAGCAAGATGGTATATAAAGTAACATAATAATAATAATTTTTACTTTCTTGGGTTCCATGATCAGTGCAGATGGTGACAGCAGTCACGAAATTAAAAGACGCCTGCTTCTTGGAAGAAAAGCAATGACAAACCTAGACAACACCTTAAAAAGCAGAGACATCACCTTGCCAACAAAGGTCCGTATAGTAAAAACCATGGTTTTCCCAGTAGTGATGTATGGAAGTGAGAGCTGGACCATAAAGAAGGCTGATCGCCGAAGAATTGATGCTTTTGAATTCTGGTGCTGGAGGAGACTCTTGAGAGTCCCATGGACTGCAAGAAGATCAAACCTCTCCATTCTGAAGGAAATCAGCCCTGAGCGCTCACTGGAAGGACAGATCGTGAAGCTGAGGCTCCAATACTTTGGCCACCTCATGAGAAGAGAAGACTCCCTGGAAAAGACCCTGATGTTGGGAAAGATGGAGGGCACAAGGAGAAGGGGATGACAGAGAATGAGATGGTTGGATGGTGTTCTTGAAGCTACTAGCATGAGTTGGATCAAACTGCGGGAGGCAGTGGAGGACAGAAGTGCCTGGCGTGCTCTGGTCCAGGGGGTTACGAAGAGTCGGACACGACTAAACGACTAAACAACAACAACAACAACAACAACAACAACAATAAATTAATTAATAACTATCGATCCCTGGTCAAGCGTGTGTGTGTGTGTGCATGAGAGAGAGAGAGAGAGAGAGAGAGAGAGAGAGAAAGGACACTTCTTCATATAGTCATACCTTGGATCCAGAACGCCTTGGTACTCGGACATTTTGGCTCCCAAACACCTGGAAGTGAGGTTTGCGAACGTTCTTTGGAACCCGGACATCTGACGGGGCTTCCGCGGCTTCCAATTGGCTGCAGAGGCTTCCTACAGCCAATCAGAAGCCGCACTTTG
Source organism: Podarcis liolepis (assembly GCF_965112155.1). Taxonomy (NCBI): domain Eukaryota; kingdom Metazoa; phylum Chordata; class Lepidosauria; order Squamata; family Lacertidae; genus Podarcis; species Podarcis liolepis. The sequence continues at coordinate 41,961,699 of NC_139571.1, forward strand.
GTTTCTGAATGTTTTGGAAGTTGAGCGGACTTCTGGAACGGATTCTGTTCAGCTTCCAAGATACGACTGCACTGTGAAATGGACTTTATACCATCCAGTGATAATGTAAATATGTGAACACGCCAGATGAAATGGAAGTAAGATGGTGGCAGGATAGCAGAGTGATTGTACCATTAGCTGCTTTGTTAGTTTGTTTTTTAAGCCTTGTCTGTTTATGGAAATGTACGGCATCCCTCTGTATCAGGCTACATTTGTCAGTTTACAGATTTAGAGAAAATAACAGATGGCAGGAACAGTCGCCGCAGCCAGCAGCTCAGAGATATTAGCTGAGAGTCTAAACCTAGCACTGAGCAATCTGCTGCTGTAGCTCAGGCTCAGTTTGGCACTGTTTACGTGCTTTTAACGGTAGTTGTCAAGATCTCTGCCAGTACATCACTGGTAACTAGTTCATTCTGCTACTTCAAAAAACAATGGGTGAGATCCAGTGCAGGGTGAGTGAGCATCTGGTCATGCAACACAGCTTTTGTTCCCTCTACTCCTCCCTGCACTCCCCACCACTCCAAAATCTGCCCCAGAGGAGGTGCGTGTGGTAGCAGGCACAAATCTGAAGTTGCAGGAGGATTTCTGTTGTGCTGCTGAGCAGACATATTGGATGCCGCCCAATGATTAGTTTTAATAATGGTGCTCTGCCATTTCATAGCCGTCAGGATTTTAAAGCTGGTGGATGTGGACCAGATTCCAAGCAACTGTGTACCAAAGCTGGATGGAAGATGGGGAGATACACTAGGTGGGATAACTTCTGGAACCATATGGGACAGGAATAAGCAGCCTGACAAGAGCTTGCTGGTCTGTGCTCTGATGTGTCTGCTGGGAGAAAAACCATGTTGAGAGTAGAGGAAGAAGAGGCAAGATGGTCTTCCTAGGTCCCAGAATGAGAAATTGGTTATGCCTTGTATTGCAGGTTAATGGGACGCGGGTGGCGCTGTGGGTTAAAGCACAGAGTCTAGGACTTGCTGATCAGAAGGTTGGCGGTTCGAATCCCCATGAGGGGGTGAGCTCCCGTTTCTCGGTCCCTGCTCCTGCCAACCTAGCAGTTCGAAAGCACGTCAAAGTGCAAGTAGATAAATAGGTACTGCTCCGGCGGAAAGGTAAACGGCATTTCCGTACGCTGCTCTGGTTTGCCAGAAGCGGCTTAGTCATGCTGGCCACATGACCCGGAATCTGTACGCCGGCTCCCTCGGCCAATAAAGCGAGATGAGCGCTGCAACCCCAGAATCGGTCACGACTGAACCTAATGATCCCTTTACCTTTACGTTATCTTTTTGACAGGCATGTGGGCGCTGCTACGGTCTTTGATGGTTGCTGTTGAAGGACCGGGAAGGAATTTCCCTGCATTGGCAGGTTTCGCCTTCCCCGTAGCAAAACATCACAACTTTGGCGAAATGCTTTAATCTATCTTCCCTAAATGGGGTGGGGCGTGAAGTGGTGACACTCCCCCCCCCCCGTTGCCGCAATGGCGATCCCAGGGTTCCCTCTTAAAGGGGTTGTGTTGAGGGGAGTCACTGGCCATAGGCTGAAAGGTTGCCAGTGCCATAGGCTGAAAGGTTGCGGCAAAATGGGGGGCGGGCTCTCTGCTTAAACATACATCTTCCAGAGCCAGCCCAATCCCCAGACAGATTGATTAACCCTGATGTGCCCCAGACTGGGGCTGGGGACTGGGAGGGATAAACACCCAATGCCTGAGCCAAGGTCTTCCTACATCTGAAAGTTTAATAAAGTTGTGGCCAATTTTAACCCCATAGCACAAGTCATTATTCCACCTGGGGTCAGGGGGTTTCCGCCTGGGCACCAAGTGCTCCCGGGTCAGGCCTAGGTCTTCTGAATCAGTGAACAGGAAAGTTTATAATGAATCCCTGGCTGTATGTTGGGACTAGGCTATTTAGGGGTCTGGTCAGCAAATAATTTTAATATTTTCAACAGAGCAAGGATTGCACTGACACAATCCACAATCTGAGAAGATGACACTGAATTTTCTTGCCTTAAAAATAATTCAACAGTACTTAGGTAGTTAATATTTTTTTTTAAAAAAATCCATTGCTCTGTCAAAGCAACTTTGCAGCTGCAAACCTGAACAACACACTTAGCTGGGAGTAAGTCCTGCTGAATTCAGTATGGTGTGATTCTGAAGTGATGCTCAATTTCAAAACAATGCAAAACGTTTTTTCACTTTCTAGTATTACAAGCAAATGTCTTAGTATTTTTTTTGTAAAATAAACATTAGGAAAATGACCTCTAAGGAAAAAAGCCTACTGTCAGGAGAAAGCAAGCAGTAAACAACACTGAACAAGTTGGACTTAACTCTTTATTAGCAAGAATACGGTCTGCACAGAACTGGCGGACTGTCATGCCTAATGAGCACAGCAGCTCATCCACAGTAGGTAGTTGCCAAGACCAGAGGTTCCCGCCTGCCCACAGCCATCTAAATTCCCTCCTCTCCAAGTTTCCCCCAGTCAATCAGAGATTGTGCCTGCATGAAGCTGATTTATCAGCCTTCTTCATACCTCTCCTGGTTCTGGGAGACAAGGAGGGAGGGGAGCTTGTCACGGCAGGATGAGAAGACACCCATGCCTCTTCACCAGATGAATTATCTCTGCCTCTTGGCTTCCCTCCTCTCCTGCTTCAGCTTCTGCCTCTGATTAGCCTTTGTATCAATCAAAGACCCAGTTCAGCTTATTAGCTATAACTATACCTCTCCATTCTGAAGGAAGCCAGCCCTGAGTGCTCACTGGAAGGACAGATCCTGAAGCTGAGGCTCCAAGACTTTGGCCACCTCACGAGAAGAGAAGACTCCCTGGAAAAGACCCTGATGTTGGGAAAGATGGAGGGCACAAGGAGAAGGGGACGGCAGAGGATGAGATGGTGGGACAGTGTTTTCGAAGCGACAAACATGAGTCTGACCAAACTGCGGGAGGCGGTGGAAGACAGGAGTGCTTGGCATGCTCTGGTCCAGGGGGTCACAAAGAGGCGGACACGGCGAAACGACTAAACAACAACAAAACCACAATTGTGCCTACACAGACCTCTAGCCCATAGGCTTAGGTTATTCCCCAGGCCATGCCCTCCCTTCTTAGGTACCTTAGCAAGCTGGAATTGTGTCTTTTTGCCCCGTCACTGGGAACTGAGCTCCCCATCCAACATGCAACTGATTAGAGTGGAGTTCTTGTTATTAAATATACCAAGAAAAAAAGCACACCAAGAACTCAGGCCAATGTAAGTTTCAATAGTGGGAGTAGTCCTTACTCACAAGTAAATAATCAATTTTATCAAAAACTGATCCATTCAAAAGTATGTATTCTGACAAGGATTACAAACTCAAATAGAGATTATAAACTCAAACTCATAAAGATATGTATATGACTAAAGATATGACTAAACAACAACAAGAAGTAGTGTTTGAATCTTGTGGCACTCTTCGGTATCTATGCAGCATTCTTTCACTCCAGGGCTAGAGAGTGTTTTCCCCCTCTTATTCCAGTGACATGTCAGAGAAGTGGATCCTAAGTCTCCCCTAGCTCACTCCCTGGGCACACAAACATTTTGCCTTCTCCACTATCAGAGTTCCAATGGCTGGTATGCACCACTGATACTTCTTTCCACACTGAGAGTGGACCTCCTTCTCTGCAGAGAAGGAGGTTCCTAATGGCCTATGACTCCTGCGACACCCTTGTAGGTGTCATGGACTGGCTGGATGTAAAGGAATGGTGGGAGGAACCAGCTAGGGATCGCCCAAGGGAAGAAGGCTCAGAGCCAGGGGATTGGCAGTGGGGTGACAATGAGTGGTCAGAGGGAGGAGGGTCAATGGGAGGAGGAGGAGATGTCAGAAGCTGGAGATGCAACAGGGCTTAGTGAGCTGGGGCGGGATGTGGGTGGCGCTGTGGGTAAAACCACAGTGCCTAGGACTTGCCGATTGTATGGTCGGCGGTTCGAATCCCCGCGGCGGGGTGAGGTCCCGTCTTTCGGTCCCAGCTCCTGCCCACCTAGCAGTTCGAAAGCACCTCCGGGTGCAAGTAGATAAATAGGTACCGCTTTATAGTGGGAAGGTAAACTGCGTTCTGTGTGCTGTGCTGGTGCAGGTTCGCCAGAGCAGTGATGTCACACTGGCCACGTGACCCAGAAGTGTCTGCGGATGGCGCCAGCTCCTGGCCTCTAGAGTGAGATGAGCGCACAACCCCAGAGTCTGACAAGACTGGCCCATACGGGCAAGGGTACCTTTACCTTTTAGTGAGCTGGGAGAGCCTGTGGCAGAGAGTAGTCCAGATTATCAGAAGTTAAGGTCATATCTGAGAAACACAGATAGACAGAGAACAATATGAACACTAAGGGCAAAAGTGCACATTATGCTGTTATATGCATGTTTATTTCATAGCAGCCATAGGAGTGGAGCACCAGGAATGGGACTTTGCCTTTGCACCATGTTCCTAATAAAAAGTGCCCCCAAAGGTAATATTTGCTGCAGCAGCTGGGGTGTGTGGGTGAAATGGCAGACACTTCCAAAAGGTTGTTTTTTTAATGTTAATGTAATCACACATTTTATGTAATGTGTTATTTAGCTCTAAGAGGCAGTTTTAAAAATAACTCTGTGTGTGTGGATTCAATAGTGGCTGAAAATAGGCTTTTGGCTGCAATGTAGCCAATAGTAAACAAAAATGTTTCATGGTGAATACCAAGCCTAGCATCCCACCTTTGCCGCCAGTGAAGTGTAGGTGGGTTCCCACAAGGCAAGACACAGCGTTGACATCAATAACCTTTATTGAACTACATAACTGGGAAACAGGGGCAAAGCAACAGCTTATATACATTCCCAAAAGCCTGGGCCACTCCCACTCCCAACGTGATTGGCTGTCTAAACTTGCAAGCTGCGAATCATGACTAAGAGCTCAAGGGCCAATGGCAGAGACCCAAATCCTGAAATGTTCCGTGATTGGACATCAAGTATCGAATCAATGAAGGAATGGGTTTCCCAAACCCCAAACTGACTGTGCAGGCAGTTTGAAACTGCACCAAAATCCCCATTTTTCCTTAGCTAAAATGCTTTAACTTGAGCTCTTGAGCCGAAACCCAGCTGTATAAACAAGTGCTCAGAGCCCTCTCCTTTATCAGTTTGTGACGGCAAGGATGGCCTTCACTGTACCAGTACAACAGGGAAGACACGTCTGTGTCTTATCGTATATCCTGACCACAAAAGACGCACAGACCTAGTCTGGGAACAGCGCCAGAGGGTGTTCTTGGAGATGGTGACCTCTTGCTCCAAGATAAGAGTAGGAACAGGAAGATCCTTTTATGGTCAGAAGTACAGGAAGGAATATCCTTTTATGATTAAGAGTGCCGGAGCAGAAACATCTGTGATGTCAACCTGCGTGTACAAGCTGACGTGGCTGGATTCCTGGGGAAGGGGGAGAGGGTGCCTGGAGGATATATATACTGCATGTAATCTCTCATTTCTTTGGAGTTGCTGTGGACTGACCACGCAAGTGCCCTTCTGCTGTTCCGGAGAGCAGAAATAAAGAACTCTTTCTCTGAACCAACCCTCGGTGTCATTTGACTTCCTTCCTCCTGTCCGGGAGCAACGCAGACCCAATCGGTGAACTCCAATAAGGCTACATCAGGAGCTCAGAATCCTTAGTCCAGACTCAAGCTCAGGGAAACACAGACCACTGAATACATAACACGTGGAAGCTATAGATTCCCTTGTTTATGTGGAAGATGCCTTCTGCCCACGGTAGAGTTGCTTTACCCCTCATGGTAGAGCAGGATGGGGGAAAAAGTGAATCTAAATCCAAATGCATTCTGCTTGCATACACTCTTTTGCACCATGGAGGCCGACACATAACATGGTGTAAAGGGCAAGCAGTTGTGGATATTTTCCTTCCGCTCACCATTCTGTGGATGCAGCCCAGTGTCTTCTAATTGAGAGACAGTATATAATCCTCTTGACATTGGAACTATAAGCATATTCCTAAGAGATGCTGTTTGTCGCAGAAGATGCTCTCTTTGTCGCTCCCATGGTGCAGGAGTGAAGCCAGGATGTCAAAGGTGACTGTAGACAGAGAGTTTTAACAAGGAGCTTGGAGGCTCCAGTCTGAAAGTCTTGAGCTTATTGATTGTCAGAGCTAAACCTTTATTGAAAACAAGTCAAATTTTGATCTATGCAGTCACCCACTGACCTTTATAAATCAAAGAACAAGCTGTATTTGCAGGCTCCAAATGTATTTGTAGTTAAAAGGGGAAAAACAGACTCAGCACTTAATGCAGCCGTCCCAGGGTGATGCTTCACGAAGCAATGAAATAAGAGGCAACATGAAGCCAGAACCGTTAAAAGAGAGGGAAGGAGGAAGTAAAGGAGAAATGGCATAGCCATTTGTAATAATAATAATAATAATAATAATAATAATAATAATAATAATAATTTTGTTGTTGTTGTTTAGTCGTTTAGTTGTGTCCGACTCTTCGTGACCCCATAGACCAGAGCACGCCAGGCACTCCTGTCTTCCACTGCCTCCTACAGTTTGGTCAAACTCATGCTGGTAGCTTCGAGAACACTGTTCCACCATCTCATCCTCTGTCGTCCCCTTCTCCTTGTGCCCTCCATCTTTCCCAACATCAGGGTCTTTTCCAGGGAATCTTCTCTTCTCATGAGGTGGCCAAAGTCTTGGAGCCTCAGCTTCAGGATCTGTCCTTCCAGTGAGCACTCAGGGCTGATTTCCTTCAGAATGGATGCGTTTGATCTTCTTGCAGTCCATGGGACTCTCCAGAGTCTCCTCCAGCACCAGAATTCAAAAGTATCAATTCTTCGGCGATCAGCCTTCTTGATGGTCCAGCTCTCACTTCCATACATCACTACTGGGAAAACCAGAGCTTTAACTATACAGACCTTTAACTATACTCTAAATAATTTTATTATTTATGGTATACCCCACCTATCTGGCTGGGTTTCCCCAGCCACATTGGGCGGCTTCCAGCATATATATAAAAAAACAACACACAAAAGTAAATCATTAAAAACTACCTGATACAGGAAGTTGTGACAGTTGCACAGCCCTTGGAACCACTCAGAGATTTTACCAACATCCAGCGGTATATAAAATTTGTTAAAACAAATTTTCTGTCAAGAACTTCCTGACAGTAAGAGCTGTTCGACAGTGGAATTTGCTGCCAAGGAGTGTGGTGGAGTCTCCTACTTTGGAGGTCTTTAAGCAGAGGCTTGACAACCATATGTCAGGAGTGCTCTGATGGTGTTTCCTGCTTGGCAGGGGGTTGGACTCGATGGCCCTGGTGGTCTCTTCCAACTCTATGATTCTATGAAATAACAAAATATATTATACTGGCTTGCGAATTGGTTCATTGCATGGATCATCTATAGCAGATATCCTCAACCTTTACTGGTGAAGGAATTGCACGTGTCAAGGAAGTAAAACATGACTTTCATTTCCCGTGCCAACCATCCTGGTTAGAGTGATTCCAAAGTGCATTCAAACCATAAGCAAAGCAACCGTTGCAGTTACAGATGTCTCCAAAGGGTTTCCGTAACCCATTCTGATCTAGGAATCGCACAAAACCAGCTAGTAGGCCCACCACATTGAAAGAGCATTGGAATTGAGGGACCATTTATATAAAAGAATCAAATGGTGAATAGACCTTTGTCAAAGTATAGGGCTTTTGCCGTGTCTTCCACAAGAGAAAGCCCTCTCAGCAGAGTTTAAATCCCGTCTTAAGCAGTGCTTAATTGAAATTCCTAAGCTTAATTGAAAGCATAGGAATTAGCCGTTAGGCTGATCACCCGCTTTTGTTTGCCCATTTACCTAAGGAACAGGCTACAGACTGAAAAGTAAGTTTAAAACCTATAGCCTGCTCACAGTCAAACATTAATTCTTAGTAGCAACAGCAGTAAAAATAAATGCAGGTAAAATACTTGTGTTTACAGCAAAAAAGCCTCAGGCATATGCCTGCTGCTGGAACATGCAGACAGACATCTGCTCCCATGACTGCTTGGAGAGAGAGAAGGAACAGGAAATGCTTATTTGCTCCTTCTGCCCCAGGAGAGGAGAGGAAATGACATCACACAAAGCCTTCTCTACCAATTATCTTTCTATGGTTTGAGTCAGCCTCTCAGTAATACAGCTCTATGGTCTTAACCCCTTCACATGCTAACTAGCAAGAATATGCTAGATTTGGCAACATATTTTCTACAGTCTATAATGGGGTGCGGTGGGGTGGGGAAGGAAATCCAGCAGGACTTGATTTGCTTGAACAGTTACCTCAAAATGACACATAGTTGTGGTGTTTGGAGAATGTGGCAGCTGGAGGTGGTGGGGATTACTACCCCTTTTGCTCTCGCAAGCTTAGTTAACATTTCCCACATGAAGCTGTGGCAAAAGAGTCCTGCCTCCGGCGGGAGGACTGGAGGGCACCTGTGGGGAAAGCAGTTTCTGTTTCTCGACTTCATAACCATCCAGCAAGACCAAGGACCATGACCCTGATCTAACTCAATTGACGGAAATAGTTTGTAAAGTAAACCAAACACTTGTGAGATTCCCTCCCCCCCTTTTCAAGATATAGGATGTTGTATCTAAATGACGCGTATTGCGGGTGGCGCTGTGGTCTAAATCGCAGAGAATAGGGCTTGCCGATCAGAAGGTCAGCGGTTCAAATCCCCGTGACGGGGTGAGCTTCCGTTGCTCAGTCCCTGCTCCTGCCAACCTAGCAGTTCGAAAGCACATCAAAGTGCAAGTAGGTAAATAGGTACTGCTCCAGCGGGAAGGTAAACGGCGTTTCCGTGCGCTGCTCTGGTTCACCAGAAGCAGCTCAGTCATGCTCGCCACATGACTATACGCTATACGCCGGCTCCCTTGGCCAATAAAGCGAGATGAGCACTGCAACCCCAGAGTCGGCCACGACTGGACCTAATGGTCAGGGGTCCCTTTACCTTTACCTTTATCTCAATGACACTCATGTTGTGAGGAAACTTTAAAGGCATCAGTACAAAATTACAAGAGATTTCTGTTTCTGTCTCCTAACTAATTTGCTGACACTATCCCCACCAATTAAGATATACAGTGGTACTTTGGGTTACAAACACCTCGGCTTACAAACACTTCAGGTTACAGACTCTGCTAACCCAGAAATAGTACCTCGGGTTCAGAACTTTACCTCAGGATGAGAACAGAAATCGTGCTCTGGCAGCGTGGCGGCAGCGGGAGGCCCCATTAGCTAAAGTGGTACCTCAGGTTAAGAACGGTTTCAGGTTGAGAACGGACCTCCGGAATGAATTAAGTTAGTAACCAGAGGTACCACTGTACCTTAATACCAGCTCTTCCCACCACCCTGCCATGCCCTTAATGTGGTGAGGGAGGTGTTCCTGATTCATGTTTCCTCCAAGCCACTTAATTCAAAGTGAGTGACACAGGTTGACCTCAAAAGTGATTCCTACCTTGCCCATGGGTCACTAAGCCTTCTGTGCCGCCTAGAGTGGCTGGGGAAACCCAGCCAGATGGGCGGGGTACAAATAATAAATTATTATTATTATTATTATTATTATTATTATTATTATTATTATTATTATTGTGTGTAAGGTCTCTGGAATCACCAGTTACTTGAAAAGTGCTTCATTTGTGACCCCTCTTCCCTAATTCAAGTGTATCCTTCCAGTGTAAGTCAATTGCTTTATTAATTAATTGAGTTGCAGATTTATGATAATTTTTTAAATTAATTTAGAGTCAAAGTATCAAATCTATGTATTTTTAATGGGTCATTGTAGGGTTCTGCCCCATCTTCTTGTGCTCTTTTAATCTGACACTTACAAGGTCTCAAAGGATACTGTATTTTTCGCTCTATAACACGCACCTGACCATAACACGCACGTAGTTTATAGAGGAGGAAAACAAGAAAAAAAAAATCTAAACGAAACAGTGGATGTATGATTTTTGTGGTTCATGCTGTGGCCACAGACATGTGATCTGACGGTGAGTTTGGGGTAGCCCAATACAAAAATCCTGAGGATCCATGTGGATCCGTGCTTTGTAATCACGTTTTAAGTGGGGAGGGAAGGAAAAGCACTCAAGGGACAAGGAGCATGCGTGGGGTGGGTGGAGAAGGATGCTGCTAATAATGCAGAAGAGGGGTATAAGGGGAGAAGGCTCCTCTCCTCTCCCGCTTTGCTCCTTTAAAACAAGCAGGCTCTGCTTCTCTCCCTCCTCCCCGGCTTAGAGAGCTGAAAAGCTTTGCTGCTGTTTAGCGAGCTGAGTGGGGAGGAGAGAGGGACACAGAGCACAGTTGCTTTAAAGCAGCCAACCAGACAGGAGCCGCTTACACCTGTGTAAGCGGCTCCTCTCCCGCTTTGCTGTTTCAAAGTGAGCCACGGAGGAGGGAAGGAAGGGGAACCATGGATCCTCTGCAGGAGATTCCCCCCCCCCCCCCGCCACCCATAGGCATTCGCTCCATAACACGCACAGACATTTCCCCTTACTTTCTAGGAGGAAAAAAGTGAGTGTTATGGTGCAAAAAAACCACGGTATATTGAGATACTTCCTTTTACGGTTTCTCTGTTTTTATTTTCACTTTCATTAAGTCACCATCAGATCAACATAAGATTACAAGTTTTATGAGTAATATGCTGTGTACAACTCCCTTCCCCTCACCCCCCAAATGAAAAGAGTGAGAGAGCTATGATTTGGATTAAATGAATGTTTTTGTTCTTAACACCGTTTTCCAAGATGGTTCTTAGGAACAGAAGTCTCAGTGGACTTCAGCAAAAACCCTCTGCACTCATCAGGATCCAGGCTTTGCTCCTGAGCGTCTTTCTGTTAATTGCTTAAAGTCTATTCTTAATACATCAAGAGAAGCAGTTGTTTCCTTGGCAAGTTTCGCTAGGCTGTAGTGTTTGATTAATATTTCTGCTTTGATATTAGTAAGCTAGCGAAGAATCTGATCCCTCTTAATCAATGGTCCTCTGGCAGTTACAAGGGTGAGCAGCTGCAGAGCCAAAGAGGGAGTCCGCACCATCGTTTATCTGCTGTCTGTGTCGGAGAATTCCATTTATCAATTGTAAGGACAAAGCATTAATGCAATTACGTTCATCAACTGCAAGCATGGCGTGTGCAAGCAAGAGCGTGCAAGCATTTTCATCAGATGAACAGACCTCTGGCTCAGTGTCTTCAGTGTTGAAGGACTCAACGGCTTCATTGCTGAAAGACCACTAGGCCTAAAACAACAATGCTAGTGGCTACAGCAATCATGGAATGGCTCTAGAGGATGGGGAATTCCTGCTTCTGCACATACATTGCATTTGCCATTTTAGTATTATTGTTGTTTAGTCGTGTCCGACTCTTTGTGACCCCCTGGACCAGAGCATGCCAGGCACTCCTGTCTTCCACTGCCTCCCGCAGTTTAGTCAAACTCATGCTGTAGCTTCAAGAACACTGTCCCACCACCTCGTCCTCTGTCGTCCCCTTCTCCTTGCGCCCTCCATCTTTCCCAACATCAGGGTCTTTTCCAGGGAGTCTTCTCTTCTCATGAGGTGGCCAAAGTCTTGGAGCCTCAGCTTCAGGATCTGTCCTTCCAGTGAGCACTCAGGGCTGATTTCCTTCAGAATGGATAGGTTTGATCTTCTTGCAGTCCAGGGGACTCTCAAGAGTCTCCTCCAGCACCAGAATTCAAAAGCATCCATTCTTTGGCGATCAGCCTTCTTTATGGTCCAGCTCTCACTTCCATACATCACTACTGGGAAAACCATAGCTTTAACAATATGGACCTTTGTTGGCAAGGTGATGTCTCTGCTTTTTAAGATGCTGTCTAGGTTTGTCATTGCTTTTCTCCCAAGAAGCAGGCGTCTTTTGATTTCATGACTGCTGTCACCATCTGCAGTGATCATGGAGCCCAAGAAAGTAAAATCTCTCTGCCTCCATTTCTTCCCCTTCTGTTTGCCAGGAGGTGATGGGCCCAGTGGCCATGATCTTGGTTTTTTTGTGTTTTCTTTTTTGATGTTGAGCTTCAGACCATAGTATTAATAATAATAATAATAATAATAATAATAATAATAATAATAATAATATATTATTTATACCCTGCACATCTGGGTGGCTCCCAACAGAGTTAAAAGCACAATAAAATGTCTCTATGACATTTAGAAGACATCTGAAGGCAGCCCTGTTTAGGGAAGTTTTTAATGACTGATGTTTTAATATATTAAAAAAAATAAAAAATTGTCCAGTAGCACCTTAGAGACCAACTAAGTTTGCTCTTGGTATAAGCTTTCATGTGCATGCACACTTCTTCAGATACCCTGCCTTTAATGTATTTTTAATCTTTTGTTGGAAGCCGCCCAGAATGGCTTGGGAAACCCAGCCAGATGGGCGGGGTAGAAATAATAAAATATTATTATTATATTATTATTATCAAACATTAAAAACTTCCCTAAGGGCTGCCTTCAGATGTCTTCTAAAAGTCAGATAGTTGTTTATTTCCTTGACGTCTGATGGGAGGGCTTTCCACAGGGTGGATGCCACTACTGAATCTTTTTGTTCTAATGGCCCTGAACAATTTAATATCATCAGGAAACGTGGCCATAACACTGCTCACTCCTAATTCTAGATCATTTGTGAACGAGTTAAAAAGCTCAGGTCTCAATACTGATCTTTAGGGGACTTCACTTTGTGCATCTCTCCGTTGAAGATCTAGCCATTTATTCCTACAAATTGCTTCCTCCAACTTAACCAATTCTGGATCAATAAGAGGATCTCTCCCCATATTCCTTGACTGCTAAGCTTACACAGGTGTCTTTCTTGAGGTAATTTGTTGAATGATTTTTGAAAGTCCAAGAACACTATCTCAACCGGATTACCTATATCTATCTGCTAGTTGACACTCCCAAAGAACTCTAATAGGTCCATGAGACTGGGCTTGCTCTGGCAGCACCCATGCTGGCTGTTCTTCAGTAAGACTTGTTCTTCTATATGCTTGGTTATTTTATCTCTTAACAATACTTTCCACCAGTTTCCCTGGGACAGATGTTAACCTAACCAGCCTGTAATTTCCAGGATCCCCGAGACCCTGTAAAAAATAAATAAATCGGTGTTACATTGACTACTTTCCAGTCTTCAGGTATGGAAGCTGATCTGAGGAACAAGTTACGTATTGTTGTTAGAAGAGCAGCAATTTCAAATTTGACTTATTTGAGAACTCTCGCGTTGATATCACCCAGACAATTTGTCGGTTTTGATTTTTGTCTGTTAGGCCTTCTTCGTCTCTTGACACCACTCTCTTCCTCAGTTCCCCAGACTCCCGTCCTGCAAAAGTTAGCTCAGTTGCTGAGATCTGTGAAGACAGATGCAAAGAATTCATCCAGCTTCTCTGCAATCTCCTTATCCTCCTGTCTGAGGGTCAGCTGCATCCTGAAGAAGCAGAGTAGTCTAATGTGAGCGATGGCTGAGAGACTGTCTTCTACCTGGCATCCTTTCAGTGAGACCCTTATCAGGGAGACCAGAAAAACTATGTAGGAAGATAAAGGGAAATTTTCTTTTAACTTTCCGTGAGGGTGAGAACCAGGTCAAGCATATATAGCCACCTCTTTTGAAGCAACAGCCTTGGTTTTCAAGCAAAAATAAGATCTCTTCAAGTTACAGTGACCCAATTAAGCAATTATCAAACCAAGTGTTGTTTAATAACATTGCTGCAAGTTGATATAATATTATATCCTATTATGTTATATTATAAAACTATATTAAACGATATCATATTAGTTTGATACAGATATCTGAATCTGCTCATTCTTGTGTGTAGTTAAAGGAACACGTTGGATTTAAATGGCACTAACTGTAAGTTAAGAGGGTTAGATAAAGCTGGTACGTTTTATTTGAACTGTATGAAATATGGATCCTACAGGGGTACAGCGGTACCTTGGTTCTCAAACATAATCTGTTCCGGAAGTCTGTTCCAAAACCAAAGTGTTCCAACAGCAAGGCGCGCTTTCCCAAAGAAAGTAATGCAAAACAGATTAATCCATTCCAAACAGCAATTTAACATGAATTTTACTATCTAGCAAGACTATTGATTCATAAAATGAAAGCAATAATCAATGTACTGTACTATAAAATAGGTAGGACTGTATTGTAGAAGACAAAAATTAAAATTATTTTTTTTCTTACCTGCACTGATGATAGTCATTGTTTGGACGGGGGGCTTTTATCCATTTCCGCAGTCACACAATCAGTCAGTCAGTAGCTGAACTGGATTCCACACAGTCACAAAAACAAATTACAGTGGTACCTTGGGTTACATACGCTTCAGGTTACACACACTTCAGGTTACAGACTCCGCTAACCCAGAAATATTACCTCGGGTTAAGAACTTTGCTTCAGGATGGGAACAGAAATCGTGCAGCAGCAGCAGCGGGAGGCCCCATTGGCTAAAGTGGTGCTTCAGGTTAAGAACAGTTTCAGATTAAGAACGGACCTCCAGAACGAATTAAGTTCTTAACCCGAGGTACCACTGTAACCAAAAAAGCCTCAGAAATAAAAAAACGCAAAATAAAGAGCAAAAACACCAAACACAAGCGCCAAATATCTCCTCAGAACACTGCAATTGGAAACGGAAGACTTGAATTATAATGGAGAGATGCAAATTAGCAGTGCAACAGTAAAAAGGAAGCTCAGGACTCAAAATGGAGTACGTTCGGCTTTCGAAGAAAATTTTGCAAACCAGAACACTGACTTTGCAGCGTTCGAGTTCCAAATTGTTCGGCAATTAAGCTTTTCAGAAACCGAGGTACCACTGTATATACTGAGAAGGTGGAATCAGTAAGTTATACTCCACAAATTGGTGGCAGTGGGCGAGATGGTGAAACGTGGTAGGCCAAGTGTTGGGGAGGGGTTCTTGACCAACACCACCTCCTGCCATTTCTCTGGGCATACTCAAAACTGCCCAAGATTGTGTAGGAGAAGCATGGCATTGCTAAGTCTCCTGGAAAACTCAACAGCTTTTGATACCATTGATAATGGCATTCTTCTTGGTCATTGTTAGAGGTATCGGTTGGTTACTTGAGAGCAATCAGGCAATATGTTTCAATAGTCTGTTCTAAAGCTTTCATATTGGTGATAAAAACCATTAGAATGCAGAGTGCCTCTATTCTGTGTCTTGCTCATTCACTGGCAGAATCTGAGAGTGGGCGGTCCTTAAACCTTCCCCAGCAGAGTAGTTTCTTGATGCCCAGTCTGCGCCTCCCCTCTCTGCGTGGAAGCCTACTGCGCAAGGAAGGCGTGGGTAACAGGGGACCTCTCTCCTCCCCGCTTTGCCCAGGCAAGGTGTCCTGGCACTGCCTTGCATCCTCCGAGCCCTGCATCTCCTCTCCACTAGAGGCGTGGCTTCCTTCCTCCACTGTGGAAGTGCTGCTTCCCACGATCTTTGGGGGCTCTCTGTAATCCACCTGGCTTTCCCCCTCTTGCCCCTGAGCTGATGGAAGTTCCCTGACAGTCATCTTGGTAAGGTGGGACAGAAAAACAATATTACAGTGTTGCTGGGGAACTACTAATCCACTCTAAGGACTTTGCCTTATGGTGTTCCCCATACCATGAATGTTACATGAAATTGCTGTGATAGGTTAGCCAAAGGTTTGAGCTGACCTATCATCAATATCTACCTGGAGCAGGAACTGGCAAGCCACTCCAGTATCCCTGCCAAGAAAACTCCATGGACAAAGGAAGAAGGCTGATCGCCAAAGAATTGATGCTTTTGAATTATGGTGCTGGAGGAGACTCTTGAGAGTCCCATGGACTGCAAGAAGATCAAACCTCTCCATTTTGAAGGAAATCAGCCCTGAGTGCTCACTGGAAGGACAGATCCTGAAGCTGAGGCTCCAAGACTTTGGCCACCTCATGAGAAGAGAAGACTCTCTGGAAAAGACCCTGATGTTGGAAAAGATGGAGGGCACAAGGAGAAGGGGATGACAGAGGTCGAGATGGTGGGACAGTGTTCTTGAAGCTACCAGCATGAGTTTGACCAAACTGCTGGAGGCAGTGGAAGACAGGAGTGCCTGGCGTGCTCTGGTCCAGGGGGTCACGAAGAGGCGGACATGACTAAACGACTAAACAACAACAAATCATCAATATGCAGACGACACATAGCTCTACCTATTATTTCCATCATCATGCAAGCCTTGGGACGTAGTCTAGGTGAGGGGGAACGAGGCAGAACTTGATCCAGAGCCAAACAAAGTGCAAGGGTTGCTGCCCGGGAGTTATGCTTGTCTGAGTGGCAGCATGCAACCTGTTTTGAATGAGACCATGTTCTTATTTTTTTCAGGAGGAGTGCAGTTTGGAGGCAGGGCACCCTCTGTAACCAACATTGTCCTTGAATGCCCAGGTGACATTGGTGATTAGGAATACATTTACCAGTTTTGGGTAGTTCACCAACCAGAGAAGGTAAATCTGATCTCAGTCACTCATACACTAGCTGCATTCATGTCTTTTGCCATGTTTTCTATCTGGAGCCGCCTTGAAAGGTGGTTAGGAAACTGTAATTAGCAAAAAATGCAGCCACCGAAATGCTGGAGGAGTGAGATGATCAGAGCAGATTACATTAATCCAACACTGATAGCAATTTGGCTGACTATCTGGCCTCTGTGGCATTAACCTTTGAAGGCCCAGGAGGACATTTAAGGTTATCTTAAGGACCATAAATAGGCATCACAGGCCCTGTTCTCTGCTTCATAATTAGAAAATATTGGACTGGCAGACACCAGGGACAGAGCTTTATTGTACATGAGTGGTCGCCCCCTTCTGAGAGCATGAATCCTGCCAAATTTCAGAAGGCTAGCTGCTGTTCACCAGCCACCACAGTTTTAGGGCAGCCAATGCAGTTTTAGAATGCGACTCCCCTTGTGTTCTGTGGCCAGTTGGTGTGAAGCTGGAAGATCAGGGGCTTTTGTGCGAGGCACCAGATGGATCAAGCCCACTGATCATTATCCCTTCTTACTAATTCACAGGAAAATGAATCACTCTGCCAGGCATTGCTGTGATCATATCACATATGGCTACAAAGCTGTGGGAAGGAAGCTGATGGGCCTTGGGCTCAGCTGACGCTCTCATCAATTATTTTGTACAAGGTAGAGGATGACAAAGAGAAAGGAGAACATTTGAGCTGAATCACCTGTCATGCAGATAATGTCAGCGAGAGAGTTTTGGCTTCTGGGACCACAGTCTAGACTTCCTTAATAAAGTAGGATGCACAAACACCCGACCTTTGCTCTACTCGTTCAGCTAATGAGTGAACATGGTACCAGTTCCTCTTTCATTGAGACTTTCTCCTATTTCCACATAAATTAAACAGGATTTGTTTAAACTGGTACCATGTTCATTGCTAGAGGCCTCTCGCCTCCTTCCCAAAGCTGGGAACACGCACTTCTCGGACCCTGTCAGAACCCTCATACCTTCTTCCCAAAGCCTAGTGTCTCACCTGGCTTTGGGAAGGCAGTGGAAGGGCTGGAGGGGGTGTCAAATGTTGCTGAGGGCCACCAAAAAAAGGCCTTGAGGCCTTAGGCTGCACGTTGGACCATCCTGATCCATGTGATCTTGCCTACCTAGACAAATACAGTGGTACCTCGGTTTACCTTCCGTTCCGGAAGTCTGTTCTTAAACCGAAACTGTTCTTAAACCAAGGTGCGCTTTCCCTAATGAGGCCTACCACTGTTCGGGTTCCATTCTTAGACCAAGATAAAGTTCGCAAACCGGGACACTACTTCCGGTTTTGTGGCGTTTATAAACCAAATAGTTCGTACACAGGGCTGTTCTTAAACCGAGGTACCACTATACAGTGATGCATTGGGGGAGTGTTTTTACAACTAGAGACATGTTGAGGAGGAGGAGGCAGAAGAGAAGGAGGAGGAGGAGGGTTGTCTTGCCAGCAGGTTTAATTTGTTCAGTGATGCAGGAGAGGAACTCCTCTGTAGTAGTGTCCCGACTATAGAAGTACCTGGAAGCATGGATGGGGACCACATTAAGCTTTCAAGTTCTGAGTTCTTCTGAAAAAGCAATTGAATGACCAAAATGGCTCAAAACAACCTCCTTGGGAATTGTAGGTTTTATATTTTCAGTATTATTATATCGATATCCCACTTTTCCTCTAATGTGCTCATGGTAGTGTAATGGCCCCTCTCCTCATTTCATCCTCACAACAAGCCTATGAGGTCGTTTGGGCTGAGAGATAGTGGCTGGCCCAAGGTCGCCTAGTGAGCTTCATGGCAGATTGTGGATTTGAACCCTTGGTCTCCCAAGTCCTGGTCCAGCACTCTACATTCCATTGGCTCTCAGAAACTTTCCTAAGAGGAAGCATACAATTTCATGCAGTATCCTGGACCTGCAATAGTTGGCAAGGATGGGCTACTTCTTTCTTATCATTGCCACCTTCAGGGTTCAGCCGCAAAATGTCTTCTTTACTTTTTTCACATTGCAATCAGCAAGTCATCTTCACTTTGCTTGCAATCTTTTTGCCTCTTCCTAAGGTGTTAGAATGTTTGGAACCTTCTGGATTTACACACACCTGAAGGGGAGAAACACAAGAAGATTTTGGTACCCATCATCAGCAAAGGAAGCAACTCGCCCTGCCCAACTATAAATTAGGGACTGTTACACACACTTTTTCATTTATGAAATGGCTTCCCTGACTGTCATTTTAAACAGAATAATTCCATTTTCTCTACTTATTTTTCACTCTGCTGGAAGCAGACTTGATATCCACCTATCCTTTCATGTACTCCTTTTTACATCCAAAAGCTAGTTAGTTTGAAATGTCAACAAAACTTGATTTTCTCTCTCCCTCATACCCTCATATTGCTTCATTTATCTTCATTTTCTCCTGGCTTTTCAAATGGGCAAGCATTTTTATTTTTCTTGATTCTCTTTAAAATCTCCACCTTTATATTTTTCAATTTAAATTTTGCTTGGTGCTAGGCTCTCTATTGGGGACTTTTTCAAAGTCCATCATCTGCCCACAACTTGTTGTCCTTGTTTTATTAGGACAAATTCTTCTTTGATTTTCTGTTTTCTTTCAGGTTCCTTTTCATTTAAAACTTATAGTTTCTACTAACTCATCTGGGGGGGGGGGGAAACACCTAATTAAGAGTTTTCTATATACACGAAACATTTGAAATCAACAGCAGTGGAGATCACAGGTGAAAATTACTTGTATCGCTTTCTAAAGTTGTAAACTGTAATTAATATTTCAGGAGAATAAAATCCTTTCATTTTCTTAAAAAAAAAATATTTCCCAGACCCACTAACATAACACAAAGTTTCTAGATCTACCACTGAGTAATGGAAGGGTGGAAGTTGTTCAAAAAGAATAGATACAACAGAAAGGGAGGGGAATGTCGCATTCTATGTCAAATGATTGCCAGAAGAAATATGAACAACCTCAGATATGCAGGTGACACCACCTTGATGGCAGAAAGTGAGGAGGAATTAAAGAAGCTTTTAATGAGGGTGAAAGAGAGCGCAAAATATGGTCTGAAGCTCAACATCAAAAAAACGAAGATCATGGCCACTGGGCCCATCACTTCCTGGCAAATAGAAGGGGAAGAAATGGAGGCAGTGAGAGATTTTACTTTCTTGGGCTCCATGATCACTGCAGATGGTGACAGCAGCCACAAAATTAAAAGCGTCTTGGGAGAAAAGCAATGACAAACCTAGACAGCATCTTAAAAAGCAGAGACATCACCTTGCCAACAAAGGTCCATAAAGTAAAAGCTATGGTTTTCCTAGTACAGTGGTACCCCGCAAGACGAACGCCTCGCAAGACGGAAAACCCGCTAGACGAAAGGGTTTTCTGTTTTGGAGGCGCTTCGCAAAACGAATTTCCCTATGGGCTTGCTTCGCAAGACGACAGCCCATAGGGAAATCTCCGGGACAGCGGGGAAGCGCAGCGCGTCTTCCCCACTGTCCTCGGACCTCCTCCCACCGCCCGGCTTCGGAACGAAGCTCCGATGCCGGGCGGGGGGTGGGACGCCTCCTCCCGCCGCCCGGCATCGGAACGAAGCTCCGACACCGGGTAGGGGGGCGGGGACACCTTCTCCCGCTGCCCAGCTTCGGATGGCTTTCCTGAAGACTTGGGGTGGGAGGAGGGTTTTCCTTCCCACCGCCAACATTCAGAATGCTGTTCTGAATATTGGCGGTGGGGAGGAAAAACCCTCCTCCCACGCAAGCCCCGGGAACAGAGGGAAAGCGCTGCGCGCCTTCCCCTCTGTTCCCGTACCTGTCCTGAAGGCTTGCGGTGGGGAGAAAAGCCCTTCTCCGCACCGCCAGCCTGGCAAGCGGTTTCCCTAGGAACGCATTAATTGATTTTCAATGCATTCCTATGGGAAACCGTGCTTCGCAAGACGAAAAACTCGCAAGAAGAAAAAACTTGCGGAACGAATTAATTTCGTCTTGCGAGGCACCACTGTAGTGATGTATGGAAGTGAGAGCTGGACCATAAAGAAGGCTGATCGCCGAAGAATTGATGCTTTTGAATTCTGGTGCTGGAGGAGACTCTTGAGAGTCCCATGGACTGCAAGAAGATCAAACCTCTTCATTTTGGAGGAAATCAGCCCTGAGTGCTCACTGGAAGGACAGATCGTGAAGCTGAGGCTCCAAGACTTTGGCCACCTCATGAGAAGAGAAGACTCCCTGGAAAAGACCCTGATGTTGGGAAAGATGGAGGGCACAAGGAGAAGGGGACGAGAGAGGACGAGATGGTGGGACAGTGTTCTCGAAGCTACCAGCATGAGTCTGACCAAACTGCGGGAGGCAGTGGAAGACAGGAGTGCCTGGCGTGCTCTGGTCCAGGGGGTCACGAAGAGTCGGACACAACTAAACGACTAAACAACAACAACACAGAAATTCAGGAGTGTAAAAAAGGCTTCTGGGCAAATATAAATGGAGAAATAAAATAGCAACATTGCGGTCAGTCTGCTTCAGACTGCTGAGCCAAAGAGACAATGTGGAATGTGTTTTTCTGAATCAAATTGCAGATGCCTGAGGGAACCAAGAGTTAGTCAGTAATTCCCCAGTAAATTTCTGGTATGCCTTGCTGCTTTCTCTTTCACATGGTGATAGAATGAATAAGGGGGCTGGCTATCTCCAGCTTGATTCTAATAGGGAAGAATTGGCCAATGAGCTGAAAGTAGCAGGAAATTGGGAGAAATTACCATGTAATGCTGGAATTTACCCTCTTATGTAAAGCCAAAGGGGAGCACAGTGAAATATGTACCTTGGTTTTCAGGAACACAGATATTTTAAGTTCAAATGATAACTAGGATTCCATGGCTAGATAGTTTCATGTGGAAAAAGGAGCCCAAGATGAGGGGAAGATTTTCAGGAGAGCATGCAATGAAGTGTCTGTGAGATCTTAAAGAGTAACAAATTTATTATGGTATAAGCTTTCAGGGACTGCAGTACAGTCCACTTCATCAAAAGCTTGAACGTTCTATCTATCATCTATCATCTATCTATCTATCTATCATCTATCATTTATCATCTATCTATCTATCTCTCTTTGGCCACCTCATGAGAAGAGAAGACTCCCTGGAAAAGACCCTGATGTTGGGAAAGATGGAGGGCACAAGGAGAAGGGGACGACAAAGGACGAGATGGTTGGACAGTGTTCTCGAAGCTACCAGCATGAGGGAGGCAGTGGAAGACAGGAGGGCCTGGTGTGCTCTGGTCCAGGGGTCATGAAGAGTCGGACACAACTAAACAACTAAACAACAACATCTATCTCTCTAGTATTTTGAGATAGGGGTAGAATTGCAAACAGCAAGATTGGAAGGTGATTAAATGCTGGAAAGTACAGATGGAAATATTAACAGTGGCCATTCAGAAGAAGAAAAAACAGATATCCTGGTACCGTGGTAAGATCACAATCCGTTGTGCTAATATAATCCTATGTCTGCCTCTTTCGTTGTAGTTGCACTTAACAATGCTCAAAATACTTAGAGCACTATCCACTGGGTCGAGCACATGCAAGTCGCATTGCTACCGAAGAGAATATTAAGCACATGTTTTACTCTCCCACTGAAAACCCATTGAAAAGGATTTAACTTCATCTGAATTGTGTCTTGTAGTATTCAATATATCTGTTTTAGATAGGCAGCTTAAAGAAAGGACTTCAGTAGAGGAAAGTGTGCCGAGGCAGAAGAATGGGATCTCAAGGACGTCTGCTTTGGTTGAAGGTGCTGTGGAAATACTAAGTTGCAGCCATATTGGAAGGTGTGGGAGTCTGAGACTGGAAAATTCTCTCTCTCTCTCTCTCTCTCTCTCTCTCTCTCTCTCTCTCTCAAAGGTAAAGGGACCCCTGACCATTAGGTCCAGTCGCAGACGACTCTGGGGTTGCGGCACTCATCTCGCTTTACTGGCTGAGGGAGCCGGCATACAGCTTCCAGGTCATGTGGCCAGCAGGACCAAGCCACTTCTGGCGAACCAGAGCAGCACATGGAAACACCGTTTACCTTCCCGCCGGAGCGGTACCTATTTATCTACTTGCACTTTGACGTGCTTTTGAACTGCTAGGTTGGCAGGAGCAGGGACCGAGCAACAGGAGCCCACCCCATCGCGGGGATTCGAACCGCCGACCTTCTGATCGGCAAGTCCTAGGCTCTGTGCTTTAACCCACAGCGCCACCCGTGTCCCTCTCTCTCTCTTACCACCAAGTAATATGAAAACATATCTAGTGAACTGTAAAAAGATAAAGGCATCTCAAAGCTGTTTGTTTCCTAGGGTAATCAGTCAATAATAATACTAATATGACACAAAAGGGCATGTGGGTGGAATTTGATCAAAATCCATCCCAGGCCCTAAGAAACACTGAAGACTTTGCAAACCATGAGGCACAGGGAGCTCTGCAAAAACTGAATTAATAACTGAAAAGTTTGTGGCAATTGGAAGGTACTTTTCCAGAATGTGTGAACTTATATCACATGAAGCTGCTGTACATTTTCAGAGCAACATTAATCATTATAAAGGAAATGAAAAGAAAATAAACCCTCAACTTTCGCTTAGAAATTAAGCATAAAGTAGTCCTTAAGAAAGCTTAAGACCAAGAATTGTTTCCGGACCCTTTGAATCTGCCCCATCCATCCCTGGTGATTCCCCCCCAAACAGTCTGGGCTAATTTCAAATATATAATCTTTGACTTCCCACTTTTTTACCTCACAACTCACAGGATATTGCACTCTTAAGAGAAGACCTGCTTTAATTCTCACTATGCTGTTCTACAGCTTTTGCTATATATAATTAAAATACCTTCAAAACATGTTAATGTAAATTATATAAAGTTCCTGCTTTAATGTTTATGCTTTTGCCTAATAGATACCAAACCCCATATGGAATATTAATATTTCTTCTAATTGATTCCCAGTTACACATTTCTGGCCTACTTAGGAGACCAGCTCCTCACACTTTCAGAATCCCAAAGCCTCCCCAAAGAACATAGCCCACAGAGACTTCACCAAATTAAGCAGTTTTCTGAAACCAGCCTCATAAAAATGTGAACCGATATCAGAACAATGATTCTAATTAATTCAAACTTATTGATTTATTATATTCTAAATAATTCAGCAAAAACATGACCGGATGTAATGGGATTTCTCATCTGAATTTCCCTCCCTTAGATGAGTCATTATTTCCCCCCAATATTTATTTGCTATTTTACATTTCCACCACATGTGGAAAAAATCCCCCTTTTTTCCCTGACACTTCCAGCATGGTGGTAGTAGTAATTTTTATTCATATATATATATATATATATATATGAATAAAATTACTACCATATAACTGGCATACCATCTGCTCACTATTTTATCAGTTTTCTCTCATCCCTGCATTCAAAGAAAATTTATGGTCAGATAACCATAACTTCTCCCCCACATCCATTGGCATATCTTCTCCAGTGTGAACCAGCCTACTGAATGAAGATTAGATTGGTTGCCCGGCTATTGACTAGGCCCCTGAGCACAGCAATATGGTTTTCCTGACTCCTTTAGGCCACAGAACTTCCCCCTGCTCCATTGCCATCCACGCTCTTTTTGGAAACGATCTGTATGTAAATGAGTTCCAATTTCTCACCTTGGAACTGCTTTGGAGAGCATTTCAAATCTATTGCTTTTAAACGTAATGATTACATTATTCATTAGCTCCAATTTTCCTTCCTGATGGCAGGCCAGCTCATTAGATGCTTCCCAAAGATTAGAAGCCATAAAGGAACTCGTTGTGAAATAAATTAGAAGCACATAATGAATGCAGCATTATGTGCCCTATAGGGTTAAGAGCAGTTGACAAAGCTGCCATTCGAAGGTCCTTTGCATCAAGGGGCAAAACAGGAGCCTAGTTTGGGCAAACTGAAGATGAAGACCCTGTGTTGGGCCATGCCCAGTTTGTGCCTTGTGTACTGGGGATATGGGGAAAGCAAACAGGCCACTGAGGTGACCAGTGGTTGACAGATCAGCAACCTCCAGGGGTGCCAACTTGCCCCCCCACATTGGGGGGAACATCACATGAAGCTTCGTGCTCTGCCTCTTCCCCACGGCATGTGGGGGACAATGATGAAACTGTCGGGATCTCTGTTCGACCGAGCTGATAAAGCTCATCTTCCGGAATCACCCTTGATGATAATTAATGACCTGAGCCTCTGATAAGGCTCCAGGCACATCCCCCATTCAGAAGAGAATGCAAAGCAGCATGCGGAAGTGATGAGATTTATGGCTACATGCTATGCTTTATTTCTTACTACGCAGACAGCAAAATACACCCTCTCTCTGTGAGAGCAGAGAGCAGCTGAAACAACAAAGGAACAGGAAACCACTAACGTCACATCCGTCTCCTGTCTCCCGTGAGACTTCCGAGAGTCTGGAAGGTTTCTGAAATGTAAACAGAGTCCTGTGACTCCAAAAGCACTGCACAGTGGCAAACAGAATCTAACAGACACGCCCAGAGCAATCTCAAATTGGGAGGGCTGGGCCCCCTGATTAAAAATATTGAGGGGGTTGGAGCACTCCCTATAACCGGCACTGGTGGCGCCCGCTGAAAGTGATCCAGCGTTATCTGCAGAGTGAGAATCAGGAACATTAACAGCCTTCTGTGCCTTTGGATTCCTGCAATGAGGTGGTGTGATAAATTTTTGAGATGGTGATCTTTGCGATCTGCAGACTGCAGCAAAATGGCCCGACTTGCCACATTTATGACAGATACTCCCTTTGGCAGGACAAGTGTGCTTGTGAGGTTTGAAGCTGGACACTCCCTATCACAGGCTTAATCGTCATTGCTGCCATGTCTCTGCCAGCAGCAGTGAAGGCATCTATTTGTTGAGCATGCATCTCTGCCATCTTGTAAGTGCAAGCAGTGCCCAGGTGTTGAGGGAGAAGCAAATATGAACCGCCAACATTACCCTCCTGAGGCATGGGCAAAAAGCATCCTTGGAATTGCTGAGTTTGCACCTCCCTGTTTATATCGCTGAATTCACGGGAAGCAGCTAGGTGTCTCAAACGTGCATGAAACTAATCCATGCACTCTCCCTGCTTCTGCCTGGCCTGATGGAACTTCAAAAATCAATGCTATTCTTTGGAGAAAAGCACTTTGTCAGTGCCTCCTTTGCTTTCATATAATCATCACCTCCTGCCTCTGGGAGGGTGGTAGAGATGTCATACACTTGTTCTCCAGCACAGTGAAGGAAGAGAGCACACTTTGCAGACTATTTCCTCAGCAGAGAACAAAACCTTAAGTCTCTGAATCGATTTATCCCAGCGGAGCTGTATGGTTATATAGGAATCATGAGCAAAAAAAAAAGGGAGATGGCAGAGAGAGCAGCCATAGCAGGTCTAGTTTTCTATTATCAGTCTTATACAAAGCAGGACAGGGAAGCCATAACTCTCTCACACTCCTTTTCTTATCAGCAGGGATGTAGAGGCTTTTGTCTGTGAAGTAGGCCTCAGTCAATGTCCAGAAATCCATGCATCACTCAGCATGAATTCCTAAGTCTTTCTTTGCTATTGTAAGCTATACCCTTGGTGACCAAAACACTTTAGAAGAAACTCAAACATTAGTCATGAGAAAAACCCACCAGAGATCTATGTCCTCAGTTGCCTCAGGTCCTGGTCTCTAGATCTTTGTGTAAGATTGGTACTGAAACTGCTTCAGGCCTTGGTACCTTGGAACACAGACAAAACACAGGTGGTACCCTCTTTCCATCCCCACATGCCTGGGCTGGTACTCTTCCCCACTGAAGGGATGACTTCCTTTGGCAATTATCCCCTCAGCTGAGACCAACCCCTGTACTGGGCTCAGATAAGAAACCTCTGACTGGAAATACCCAGTGGCCCACGCCAAGGTTCTAGGGCTGACATGATTGCTTTGGGTGGGGATGCTGATGATATGTAGCTGGCTGGATTTGCCATCACTGCACAGGGAGGCTGGGTGGGTGATGCAGATAAAACTACAATTCTTCTTGTCTCCAGATGGCTCAGGCCACCACAGCACCCAGTGGTCTCTCCCCACCACCGTATACTGGTCCTGTTAAGTCCCAAGGACTGGGCAAAGGAGGAATGGTGGAGACTGCCTCCCCATCCTGACCCTTCCAGGGAGGAGGAAGAGGAAGACAGCACAGTGGTACCTCTGGTTGCGAACTGGATCTGTTCTGGAGGCCTGTTCACAACCTGAAAAGAATGCAACCCGTGTCTGCGGGTCGCGATTCGCCACTTCTGTGCATGCACATGACGTCATTTTGCGCATCTGCACATGCGCGAGTGGTGAAACCTGGAAGTAACCCTTTCCGGTACTTCCAGGTCACCACGGGACGCAACCTGAAAACACGCAACCTGAAGCAAACGTAACATGAGGTATGACTATATAGATTTACAACAGTGGTTTGCGGGAAGTCACAGCTCAGAGGCAGATGAGGGGGAAAGTTGGGAAATCATGGGAGAGCCCAGAACAACACACGACTGACTCTTTGTCATTCAAAAGCATTCCACACCCTCCATCTCCCAGAATCTGGTGAGCCTTAAAAGTAGGAGAGCAAAGAGCTCGAAGACAGAGGGCATGCAGCAGCACCCGTAGAGGAGGTGATGATGATGATGATGATGATGAATGAAGAAGTGGGAGAGACAGAGGGGTGGAGATTGACTCGGGACAATGCCAGGCCGGGTTCTGTCTGTAAAGTTTGAAATAAAAAAAGGGCTGTAAGAAACTTTCCCTTGTTTTTATACTTTCCTGGGCAACCAGCCGGGAGCCGCTGACAGCATCCTGACATTAAGAAGCCCTTAACTGCAAATCCTCAGCAATCTGCTCTGGTACTCTCAGAGTGACAGGGCCAATATCAAGGATGAACCTAATGGTCCTTGTTGTTGTTGTTTAGTCGTTTAGTTGTGTCCGACTCTTCGTGACCCCCTGGACCAGAGCACGCCAGGCACTCCTGTCTTCCACTGCCTCCCGCAGTTTGGTCAAACTCAGGCTGGTAGCTTCAAGAACACTGTCCCACCATCTCGTCCTCTGTCGTGCCCTTCTCCTTGCACCCTCCATCTTTCCCAACATCAGGGACTTTTCCAGGGAGCCTTCTCTTCTCATGAGGAGGCCAAAGTCTTGGAGCCTCAGCTTCAGGATCTGTCCTTCCAGTGAGCACTCAGGGCTGATTTCCTTCAGAATGGAGAGGTTTGATCTTCTTGCAGTCCATGGGACTCTCAAGAGTCTCCTCCAGCACCAGAATTCAAAAGCATCAATTCTTCGGCGATCAGCCTTCTTTATAGTCCAGCTCTCTGGACTAATGGTCCTAAATAATAACAATAATAAAGATAAGTCCTCTCCCTTCCTTATGCTTCTGGCCATGGTAGCTGATGTTATAGGATTCCAGGAGA
This sequence comes from Podarcis liolepis, assembly GCF_965112155.1. Classification (NCBI taxonomy): domain Eukaryota; kingdom Metazoa; phylum Chordata; class Lepidosauria; order Squamata; family Lacertidae; genus Podarcis; species Podarcis liolepis. Next base: position 41,989,621 of record NC_139571.1, read on the forward strand.
GTCAGTAAACATGCAGTCCAGTCACCTCTGATGGTAACCATGACTTACTCCCATTCTTTCCCTTTTAATCTAATGTATTAACCTAATGTGTTTAATTCTGCCATAGCTGATATCCAGCTGAGGATGGTTGCAATTCCCTGGAGCATCCATCGCCATGGAGATGTCTGCGAAATGCACTTTCCAGTCCTTTTTTGGTTCGATATAATATATTGAGGAAGCATTTAAAACTACCTGTCCTAGGGCAATGAGTGCTGAGAGAGGGTCTGCTCAATGTCGAACGCACACAAGTCATTTTGAATCAGAGGAGAGTTTTGCACACGTTGTATGCTAATTACTATAAACTGTTCTCTGTAAAATAAAGATCACATGGAAAGTGAGAGTTCTGGTGTAACAGGCCACTCATGTAATGAATACCAAACAGGTTGGAATGGACTGGTGTTCAAAGTAAATCATATCTTGTTGACCTACAGGCCCAATGTAATTCTCATTTGGGGGGGGGGATACGATGTAGTAGAGCAAGCGCAGGAAAGCTCTTCCCATGTGTAGAATTGTTTACATGACTTTATCTCTCAGGGATGGAATAATTTGCTCAGAGGCTTAAAGGGTAAATTTCCTAGTTTTATCATTTTGTCTTTCACGAATTCTAGTGTGGAACCTGGATATATTTATGTTGTATTTGGACATTTGTCTCCACATGACGAATGATGTTCAGGTGACTTACAGAACTGGGAATGATAAAGCAATCAACTGAAAATCTACAGTAGTTAACATTTACCTGTGCTCACCTCTTGCCAAAGTTATACTCACATCAGGATTCAACCCTTGTCGCTCAACCCACCAATCTATTTTATTTTCAACCCCTTTCTCAGTGAACTCTGGCATGGAATTTGCTTTGTCTAGGAAAACACACTGTTCCATGTGATATCCACTGAGCCCAGTAACTACTGCACATACGGGACACCCCATTTTCTTCTTGTTGAGAGAGCTGGATTTTTTTGCAGACACCCCATTTTCTTCTTGTTGAGAGAGCTGGATTTTTTTGCAGATCATTGATTAGGGAGGGATAGAGCACAACGTTCAATTGATTCCACTGTGTTTGAGGATATTTAAATGTTGGTATCTTAGGAAAGAGAAGGGACGCGGGTAGCCCTGTGGTCTAAACCACGGAGCCTCTTGGGCTTGCCGATCAGAAGTTCGGCAGTTCGAATCCTCGCTACAGGGTGAGTTCCTGTTGCTCAGTCCCAGCTCCTGCCAACCTAGCAGTTCGAAAGCACACAGTGCAAGTAGATAAATAGGTACCACTCCGGTGGGAAGGTAAACGGCATTTTTGTGCACTGCTCTGTTGTTGGTGTTCCGTTGCGCCAGAAGCAGCATAGTCATGCTGGTCACATGACCCGGAAAAACTGTTTGCGGACAAACGCCGACTCCCTCGGCCTTTTAGCATTAAAAGTGTTATATTTACACTGTCACAACTCACCACAAACACCTCCCTTGTTCTCTTACAATGGCAATGGCGCCCACCTGAGAGGTGCTGGAATTGAGTTCTGGCAAGTTCTGGAAGAAAAAAAAAGCCCTGTTTTTAACCACTTGGCTCTAAATCTAAAATTTACAGTATTATTATTATTATTATTATTATTATTATTATTTTATTTTATTTTATTTTATTTTATTTTATTTTATTTTATTTTATTTTATTTTATTTTTTGAATTTATATACCACCCTATACCTGGAGGTCTCGGGGCGATTCACATAAAAAGATCCCAGTATGTAAAATAAAAATAAAAGCAATAACCCAATAATACCCCCCATCCCCGCAAAAGAGCCACATTTTAAAAGGGTATGGGATATGATTCTCTTGAATGTCAGCTGTCTGTCTGTCTTCTGTGTAGTTATATTCCTCACCTACAACCAGGGTGGGGTTCATAAAATACAATTTCACCTAAGTTTGGCAAAGATCATGGAGGAGAGATGGTGAATGTCACAGGCATTCTTTGTGGTTCCCACAGCACATCAGAAGGCTCTTTGCATGCAGTGGCTTCTATTGACACAGAAATATATCTATGTGGTTGTTTGGCTAAGCTTGACTTTTTGCTCCCTTTTAGTGAGATCCAGACACACCCCTGCAAGCCTGAGGTCTAATCAATACTGTGCTAACTGCTCCATTAATTCTCTCTCGCTGCTTTTCTCTCTCATCTTCCCAGGAGTCTATTGACTGTTGTAACTTTAGAGCAGGTAATTGATTTTTTTGTAGGTAATAACTGCAGAAGATTATCAGTGGTATCTTTCCCTCCGTTTTGCAGGCTCCTGTCAAATTGTGACAGTTCAGTGGTGCTTTCTGATTACCCTGAGCATCACCACCAATGTTTGTCTATTGTTCATTCTATAATGTGGGAAGCTATAAGCAGCACAATTTCTGAACAAAATTAATTGGCAGATTCCCCCCACTTTTCCCAAGACATTGCAGGGTTGGTAGTGCAGTTCCCTAGAGGTGAGATTTTTTTCCATGATCATCCTATAGAGGAGCAGACTCATGAACTGATCAGGGCATGGAAAACACTGCTATAAGTTTTTAACTTACCCAGCCAAAGGCATGGGTCAAAGGACTCTTTTGTCTCTAGTGAGTGAGTGAGACTTTGAACATCCTCTTTTATCAACCGGAAACTGGATGTTCCATTTTTGCCATCGGTTTTATCACTTACTGTCAGGGACTGGGCAGTGGAGGGATGTTGGAGACCTGACACTTGCATAGGTGTATCTATGTAAAGAAGTGCATCCCAAGTGTCCATAATCTAACTAAAGGAAAGTTCAGCTGGGCTTCCTGTCTTTACTCAGGCCACTGAAACATTTCAGCATTTTTTTCAAAAAAATCCACAAAAGTTATGACCTACTGTGATGCTCATCTTTGACATCTTATTAGGTACTTCTTCTTGTTGTTTAGGTACTTGACTCTTGTTTAATCATTTAGTCGTGTCTGACTCTTCATGACCCCATGGACCAGAGCACGCCAGGCACTCCTGTCTTCCACTGCCTCCCGCCGTTTGGTCAGACTCATGTTGGTAGCTTCCAGAACACTGTCCAACCATCTCGTCCTCTGTTGTCCCCTTCTCCTTGTGCCCTCCATCTTTCCCAACATCAGGGTCTTTTCCAGGGAGTCTTCTCTTCTCAGGAGGTGGCCAAAGTCTTGGAGCCTCAGCTTCAGGATCTGTCCTTCCAGTGAGCACTCAGGGCTGATTTCCTTAAGAATGGAGAGGTTTGATCTTCTTGCAGTCCATGGGACTCTCCAGAGTCTCCTCCAGCACCAGAATTCAAAAGCATCCATTTTTCGGCGATCAGCCTTCTTGATGGTCCAGCTCTCACTTCCATACATCACTGGGAAAACTAGCAAACAGTAACTTCAAGTAACTTTGAACTTTTGCCCAGGAGCTTTAAGCAAAGGAGGATATTGTTAGTTACATTTCTATCCCGGTTCCAGATTTACGGAAAGTGTCCCAGTTCCTGATTTGATCCCAGAATCTTCTGTTTTGGCCACCTTCCAAGAGACTGCAATCTCCTCACAGTTAAAAACTGGCAGGGATCTACCCCTTTTGGGGGGGGTTCAGGTCAAAGTTGTTAAGCTTTTTTGAAGAAGGAAAGCCCTGTTTGTGGTGGTTCAGGTCATTTTAGGGGTGCAGTGCAAAGGTGTTGAGGTTTTTTTTAGGGGAGCCAAAGTTTTTTAGCTTCTTTGGGGGGAGCCACTGATCTACCAGTGATCTACCAGTGATCTACCAGTAGATCACGATCTATTTGTTGAACATGCCTGCCTTAGGACATCCCTATTTTCAATGGAGAAATGTTGGCGGGTATGGTAGGATGTCCCTATTTTCATCAGGGTAATGTTGGCGGGTATAGAGTTGTGCAGCCCCCAAGCCAAAAAGATAAGTAACTATACAACCTTTAGAATACATCTGAAGGCAGCCCTGTATAAGGAAATTTATTATGTTTAATGTTTTATTATATTATATATTGGAAACTTCCCAGAGTGGCTGGGGCAACCTAGTCAAATAGGTGGGATATGATGATGATGATAATAATAATAATAATAATAATGGAATAGGACATCCCTATTTTCATTGGAGAAATGTTGGAGGGTATGTAGAAGTTCTAAATACAGGGCTACGGAATAGGGCCAAATTTCTCTTCCACTTGTCAAAAAAGTCCTACTTCTGCAGAACTTAATTTTCATGAAGCATAAGCTTCCTTCCTGCTTTTTGTCCTGCAGGATCCTGATTAAAGAGATCCATTTGTGTGTGTTTTTGTACAATCGTGTTCTAGAGGCAATCAATCAGCTCCTTCCCCCTATGTGTGGTAGCTTCTCATACGCACTGATGGGATTCAGCTGCAGAAGGCCTTAGAGCAATGTATCAGCCTGTCCCTTTCATACTGTGTGTTGTTTTATTTAAGTGAAGAGCAGCCACAGTCGCTCATAAATAACTGATGTACTGTATCCTCCACTCCATCTGTTCCTGCAGGGTTGATGGAAGGTATGCCCTGGCACATATGCTTTAAAGTTTACCAAAACACACCTTGCATTTTTGTTTGTGCTCTTATATAGAACACCAGCTGTTCCTGGAAAGGAGACCACCGTGGCTGAAAAGCCAAAATGAACTATTAGGTATCTGTTGCGTTCTAGGGTAGACAACATGGAATACAAACAAAAAGAATTAAGACTAATAAACAGAAGAGCAGGAAAAAGAACAACAACTCTCTGTCCCTTTCCATTTTGCTCTGAGTAATATACATTGACCTTCTACACATTTTCACCTTTTGTTTGTGGGTTCAAGTCTTACATCGTAATAGGTTTCCACATTTGGAGAAATAGCTGGTGGCAGTTGGCCCAGTGGGCAATATCAACAATCATTGGAATGGAGTGTTGTAAGTATTTGAGACCATCTGCTCTTGGTGCTTTTATATTATAAGGCTTGACTCTCCATCCTTTGTAGGCTAAGGGCTGGTGTAACCCACATTTTAATGCACCTTCCCCCCCCCTGCAAAGGAGTGTATGGGATAACCAGCAACTTTGGGTGTGATTTTTTAAAATAAAAAATCCTCAAAACATTTCTTTTAATACGTTCATCAGAAGATTACAGGGTGTTGTAAAAAAGTGTGAAAGCAATTCAGCCAGCATATAAATACATTTTTAACCCCCCCCCAAAAAAACCCTAAGCAAGCCAATCCCTGAAAACTAAGAAATAGAAAAAGCAGGTCTGACCAAAATCCCTGCTTAAATTTCTGGGCAAAAAGGCAGGATTTGTCTTGGCAGCAAAAAGATTGCCTTGTCAGCACTAGATGCCTTTCTTGAGGAGCGCGTTCCAAAGTTGAGGTGCCACCACAGAAAAGGTCATCTCCCTTATGACTATATAACATGCCTTTGGTGAATAAGATGTATGGAGATGGGCATCTACAGAACATCTTAAGACACAGAAATGCTGTTGTGGGAAGAGGTGCTTTCTCAGGTATCTGTGTCCCAACCCATTTAGGACTTCATCTCCTACGAAGCAAATAGTGACTAATGACATTCTTTCAGTGTTTTACCACATGGGGAAGAGGTACACACATCCGAGAATCTCCTGGAAGGTTCCTGGATGGACCTGGACCTCATCAGCAGGGTGTATTTGCATTTGTGCAGCATGACCTACAATTTGAAATGGTTTCTCCAACAATATATGTATTTTCTACTTGTATGGAGGCCAACTGCATCCTTCATCACAGCATGGAAGCTTCTGCTCATTCATTGAATGGCAGAGGAGTCTTTGATCCACGAGTCTTGCTGATCCACTGAAAGGGGAACAACAAACCCCCTCGGTGACATTGCTAATACAAATCAAAAAGTGCATCGGAAAACACTCTACACTTCAACAGCTCCATCCCAGATAAAATATACGGGTGCACCGCGACTTTACAAATCGCTCAAAAGCTCTGATTAATTCCATAAAATTAAAATCGAACGTTAACGTTCCCTTTTAAAATATATTTTTAATGACATCATACTAAAAAGGCAAATTAATCACGGTCTCCTTCTGTCCCAGCTAAATTGAATATTTCCAAGATAAAGAATTGCAGCGCCACTTGAATTTTGTAATCAAAACAGCAGGCGCTAAACGGTTATTGATTTTGTGCTCCATTGTTTAACAATTTAATAGTGTAATAGAACAATTTTGCTAGTTATCTAACAGTACATAATGTGTTGCTTTTGGGGGGGAGGGGGGACACTTTCAGATGTTCGAGAAAAGCAAACAACAGCAACAACCCCCCATGAAGAGAGTCGGCTGTCTCCATTCCCTCCTCCTGGTTCCCCACCTCCAAACAATCTCACACGAAATGCAGGTTTAAGGGAAAGCCATTCATTTTTCAGCAGCGAAACCACATGCTGAGACCACCTGCTCCGTACAAGCTGTTGCTTCTCAATTCAGTCTTCTAGAGTGTCCTCTTTATGTTTCATATTCAGCCACCAAGCACCCTGGTGCTTTACACCTCTTTTTTTCTGAATCATGCACATTGCAGAATATGCATTATCCCAAGTGCTGGAAATTCCAGGGATGGGAAATGCATGGCTAGAGACTCACGGCAGGTTTTTGGGTTTTCGTTTTGCAATATTGACTTTCTTGACATAGATAGCGCATAAGTGGACGCAAAGAGAAGGCAGCAAATTTCCTGCCCCATCATACTGTTGGGCAAACCCAAGCTGCAATTTTCAGCATCTGAAGAACATCGAAGAAAAGTGAACTCGGGGAAGATACAACGTATGAAAAATAGTGCTGGGCTGAAGTATTTGGCCGGGTGATTGTCACAAATTTCAGGGGGTGGGTGCAGTGGCGTAGCGTGGGGGGTACAGGGGGGGCCGGCTGCACCGGGCGCAACATCTGGGGGTTAGGATTAGGGGGCGCAAATCCACGGGTTAGGGGGCACAAATTACTTGCCTTGCCCCGGGTGCTGACAACCCACGCTACGCCACTGGGTGGGTGCATATGAAAACGTTCCCCCAAGACTGGGTTAATATTCAGGGAGAGGCAACTTTCCCAGGGACATCTCTTCTAGGCAGTGTTTTTTTTTCCCGGGGGGGGGGGACGCAGGGGTACGCATACCCCTAAACATTTTGTGAATCTTTGTACTTTTGTCCATTTGCTGTATTTATTTTTCCTGATTTGAACTATAATATGGTGATTTTCTTGGGTTGAAATGTGAGGACCCCTAAATATATTTTTTTTTGGGGGGGAAGCACTGCTTCTAGGAGCAGAGGAAGTGATGGGAAGACTTTTTGTGAAGGAAAGGGAAGGGGAAGAAGGAAGAAACAAAAAGAGCTGCCTCCCTCAGCTGTCTTGTATATATCAGGCATGTCCAACCCGTCAATCTCAATCTACTGTTTGATTGCTGGTGCCTAGCAAGTCGATCGCAGTATGAAACAAAGACCCCCCCCCCCAAAGCTCAACAACTCTGGAAGTAGATCGCAGTCTCTTGGGAGTTGGAAGTGCCTTTTATATATCATATGTTTTAGTAAGCCTATAGGGACAGCCATATATAGTCATTCCTTTCATTTGTACGATTCTATGATCATTGTTTTATATTATTTTTATGTACGGTATTTAGAGATTTTATTATTTTATTCTTTTTTAAATAAACCACTTTTTTAACAATCAGGCAGTACATACGCTTTAAGAAACGATAAATAAATAAATATTCGTTTATCTCTGTTTGAGCTGTAATTGAAGTCCAGGAACTGAACAAACTTATATGCATGAATTTAAGTCAACATAATAAAATCCGACAAACACTGCAAGTCACTTTAGAAATCTGTGGGGAAAGTGATTTTTCTTTATTTAAAAAGTATTCCAAATATACTTGTAATTGCTGGCTGGATTCCAAACTGAAATGAAGGGAGTTGACTCATCAACAAAATTTAATATTTTAAATATTTGATTTATAAATAAAATCATGTAATAGACGTCAGACGCGCTTTATCTAATTGCTGGTTCCAGGTGTCTTTACATTACTTTTTTATAATCTATAATGCAAATATGAAAACTGCAGTGGTTGGCCTGTGTTTCTAAAACATTAGTCTTTCTGGTCACAGAGTGATTTTAATTTTTCTCTTCTGCATATGATTGCTGGGTTTATCTGGCTCTATCTTACTAAATTCTGCACGCAATCACAGCTTTGCTGCTGCTTTTGGATTTTCCTGTTTTATAGTTTGCAATTACACTTGGACTTGATGATGTATTCCAATCTGATATTTGAGTTGCGTCCCCTACAATTCTCTCGTAGGCCAATGTTATTACGATGCCCATAGTAATGGTAATGGCGAAATTGAAATTATTATTTTCTTTCCTGAAAACACACTTTCCCACGAGAAAGATAAGGTAAATGCAGAAAGTAAAGTAAACAGCAAAGGTTTTGTAAATGCTGGGGTGTGTTTTTTTTCCTTATTAAAAAAGTCTTGCCTTAAAGCGTCCTTAAAGGCAGTGCAATAATGTCAACAAAGGGAAAGGCAGGATTCTTCCATCAATCAAACGGGTTGCGCCACATTCTCTGTACAGCAAATGAAAAATATGTATACTGAAGGGTGGAGATATTGTTGCTCCTGGATGCATCCATAAATCAATGGATAATAGTAACCAATTCTGGCTGAAGGTTAGGAGACCAGTGCATTAAAAAGATGTAGATTTAAAATGCAATAAAAATAAAAAAAATCGATAATAATACATTTTAATTCTAAGTCATCACGCCACTGCAATAACAATCAGTCATATTTATGAAGGCTCTGTGTGTAATAATCTCCCTGATCCCTATGTAATTGCCAGCTTTGCTGTCTGTACTATCAACAGCTCTCATGGCTTATTGCTTCATACTTTCTTAATAAGTGCTTGCAATCAATAATCTTGCCACTGAGCAAGCAGCAAGCGGCCGGCCAAACACAGGATGTAAATGCTTCAGAAATGATCATTACAGGGGTATGAACAACAAGGTGGCTGCGTTAATGGGATAGGCATGTAGCAAAGAGATGTGATTTGGAAAATCTTCTTGTTGGTATAGGTAGATTCTTCGCCACACTCAGTGCTGTTTCAGCTAAGGCAAAGTGTTTATCCTTGCAAAGCAATACCTTAAATCCTTCTCAGATGAGATGGCAATCACCATCTGTTTACAGTCTCAGCCCAAGACTTGCCACTTGCCAAAAGTGGATTTATTTCCGAAGTCAACGCAACTGCTCATTCCTTCACAAGCGCTCTCTAATAATGGATAACCTGCGCCGCTCATGTAAATGGCCGTATTAGTGTCGTTTGGAAATACCGATAGCTAATATTTTTTAAAAGCTCATAGAAGTGGTACTTTTCCCCAGTTTTGTAAAATTTAATGCTACATTCCAGGGCTTTTTGGGGGGCATGGGAATTGCTATTACTCACACGCTCCTTCTCTGATTAAATTTTATACCTTCAGATTGTCACAAGCGAAACATGTCAAGGCAGGTATTTTAAATTGCTTAGCACTTAGGTTTGAGAGCAGTTTCCCTCCCCTGCTCCAGCATGAAGTTCTAAATGAAACGCATTCATGTTTTACAGATATGAGTAACGGAAATCACATACTTGGGACAACTTTAAAAACCATTTTTAACTCCACAGAGAATGTGGCTACTTAAATCTAAGTGTACATTTGGACTCTGTGGTAGCATGAGCTATTTTCTACAATCACGACAGGTAGTCTATGGATCTAGTGGGTTACGAGAAATGTATACACATATACATTGGTGTGGCGATCAAACACAGGGCCCCTGGATGTTTAACGGTCTATTGACCCTGTGCCGCCACTGCGATGGCTTTTTCCGCTGCCACCACCCCGTATCTCACGGGGACACACGGAGTCCAGTCAGTTGTTAACACAAACAAATAATCAAGTTTATTTTTAAATGCAGGAAAAAGCTTATGGTTACAGTTAATTTTTCTCTTGTCACTTTCTTAATCTTCGTTCCTAACAACTCCAAACTGATTATTCCAACTATCTATCTGACTCTACCTAACAATTCTCTCACAATAAAACTCTACCAACCCACACTTAAACCTCCCTCTTCCTTCTTCAACTCCCAAACCTCAACTCTCAACTCAACTGACTTTCAAAACCTCCCACTCTAACTTTTATTCCCCGCTTGCATTCTCACTGGCCAATCACATCACACCCATTTTAACCCTTTCCTTATGACCCATCCTAGGAGGCAAACACCACAACTGGCTTTAGAGTGAATTTCACAAATGGTGTAATTGTCAGCATGCAGAGGGCCGTCCCGCTGCGAAGACCATCACTTCTGCTCCAACGTAAATCAGGGACCCGGGCTTACTCAGCCAGGGCACACTATCAGCAGATCGAACTGCGCACACAGAATAGGCGTGAGGCTTGTGGAAGCATACTACAACTACAGATTTATTAATCATAAATCAGGGCAAAGAAACATGTGGTCTCTCTCTCACGTCGTCTCAGAGAGAACAGCTAAAAGCAAAAGCAATACACAACAGAAGTTCCCAGCATACTGTGCTGGAATGTAAACAGACATGTGACATGTAACAATCCCATGTCTGTTCCTTAAGGTGGAATGTCAACAGTAATATGGTAACTAAGAGGATGTGCTGTCAATCAGAAAGTCCCTGGATCAACCCTCCCTTGTATCATCAACTCCTTAGGTATCCTAAGGAAAACCTTTTCTGGTGGCTACAACACAGTAGGGTTGCCATATTCCACTTGCACAAAGCTGGGTGGCCTAATCTACAAATTATGTGAATTATTTGCTAATTCGTGGAATCACAAAATTGTAGAGTTGGAAGGGACCCTGAGGATCATCTAGTTCAGGTCGATTATGATCTACCGGTCGATCGCGGGGTGTCTGTGGTCAATCATGGTCGATCATGGGATCCTAATCGTTCGTTCCCCAAAGCTCAACAACTCAACAACTCTGGTCAATCCAATGGGTAGATCACTGCCAGTTTATTTATAGTGGGAGGAGGCTTGTGGGTCCAAAACATAAACATTTATTATGCTGCTAATTATATTACTTGGCTTACAAAATGGATGATAGAGTCAGACTCTGAGATACTGTATCTTTTTGAAAGAGATTTGATGAATACTCCATCACATCAAATATTATGGGCAGGAAAAAAAGAGACGAGAGTTAACAAAGTGAAAAATAATGATTTGATATCTAGCTGGCAGAGAATATGAGACCAGTATAAAATGTTAAGACCAAATTTGTCACCTGTGAGATCAATATGAAAAGACACTGACATTGGGAAGAGATTTAAAACTTGGAAGGGATATAAGATGCTTAGATACAAAGGTTTGATAAAACATGATGGGGCATTTAGAAATCAAATAGTTTCAACCAGGAAAGGATTTTGTAGTATGAATATATTCAAATAAGGTGAGCTATAAATAACTGTCTCAGAAGCAACCGTAGGTCAATAATCCAACCCTCTGCTCTTATGCTGAACTGGTGTGTGTGTGTGTGTGTGTGTGTGTGTGTGTGTGCTGGTGTTGGAATGAGTGGAGAATAGATGTTCTTCTTGCCGGCTGCTGCCAACAAAATGTTGTATGGGGTACAATCCAGGCCTGATTGCTGCACCATCTTCAGGCTGGTAAAGTGATATTGGTTCGTCTCCCCACCTTCTGCCCTGCCTTCTATGACTGGTGTGGGAAATTGCAGTCAAATATAACTAGCGAGGGACACAGGACACAGGTGGCGCTGAGGGTTAAACCACAAAGCCTAAGACTTGCCGATCAGAAGGTCAGTGGTTTGAATCCCCGCGACGGGGTGAGCTCCCGTTACTCGGTCCCAGCTCCTGCCAACCTAGCCGTTCGAAAGCACGCCAGTGCAAGTAGATAAATAGGTACTGCTCCAGCGGGAAGGTAAACAACGTTTCCGTGCACTGCTCTGGTTCGCCAGAAGGGCCTTAGTCATGCTGGCCACATGACCCAGAAGCTGTACGCTGGCTCCCTCGGCCAATAAAGCGAGATGAGTGCTGCAACCCCAGAGTCGGTCACGATGGGACCTAATGGTCAGGGGTCCCTTTACCTTATAGCTAGCGAGGTTAGGGTTAGTTAATGCACGAAGGGCTTAAGAACATAGAACTTTATTCCTAGACTCATCTAGGTCATGCCCCTCACCTGGAAGGAAGTTAAGTTTCCTCCTTTGTTCTCTTTCACCACGTGAACTCACAGAGATAGGACATGCCGGAGCTTGTTCACCACATAGAGCTGTTTCATTATATTTTGTATCCCAAGATTTCTGCGCTTTCTGGATGAGCACGTGAGCAGATAGCTCAGTTGGCTGTTTCTTGTTCTGATCTAATGATGCAAGTGTTACAAGAGTTGGAAACCCTAGAAATAATATAAACAAAGGAGTTGTGGTTTCTGTTTGTGACTGGGTGAGGAGCTGGAGGGTATTGGTAAACCTGTCCCTGCTTTGTGATGGGGGCGGGGAAGAGATGGGGGCAGTGGCCAAGAATGGAAACCAAAAGTGCTGGCAAGGTTTTCAGGAAACGGGTAGCGAAAATCACTTTCTCGGAAAATAAACTTAATGCTAGTGCCCTGATTGGCAGAAGTTTGCTCCTCTTTAATCAAACTTATTTGATTCTTGGGAATGTGTGGTTCTGATGTTTGCATCGGGCTTTTGCAAAAGGATATCCGTGTCTGGGGGGGGGGGGTGTCGCACTCTGAACCAATTCCCTTGGGTCTCCGGGTTAGCTTTGATGAAAGCATGACCTGAACTATGTTAGCCGGAGTGTTCAAGCTGTAGGAACACAATGGAGGAATTAGATGGAAATAAGGTATTCAGATAAGGTACATAATTAATTTAATGTGGCATCTGAGCAGGCAAGGGTAAAAATAGTCAGAAAAACATTTTATTATGCACCATGTTTTAGTTAAGCATTCTAGTCTTGGAGGAGGAAAGAGCGCAAATTAATTTTTCTGCAGTATTTGTATCCTACCCTTCTTCCTCCCCAAAATGTGCATTGAATTTTAGATTTCAAACCTCTTGGGGCAGGGACCTGAGCCATTGTACACTGTGGAGCTCTGTGGGGGAGCTGATGATGCCGATAACTACAAATTTACAAGTATAATATTGAAAAAAGGTGAGATGTGAATTAGTTATTTGTTTAGGTCTTGGCTGTTTTGAAGATTAGCGTAGTTTGTATGTGTTTTTGAACAACATACGACGGATGTAGTCTTGTGGTTAGGAATTTGGAAAAATGTGAATACCATGCACTTGGAGTAAATAAGATTACATAGTCTGTTAATTTTTACTTGGCATGTTGATTCACGCTCCTCCCCCAACTGCACTTATATGATATTATTGTTGAGGCATTAAAGCACAGTGGTGAGAGGCTTGAGTTTGCCACCACTTCCTACCCAGATAATCACCCAGCTGACCCGAAGGAAACCCTTTCAGTTGTCACAATAGCACTAGAGATTGTAGCCAACTAATTTTTCATCTTGTTGTTGTTTAGTCGTTTAGTCGTGACCGACTCTTTGTGACCCCCTGGACCAGAGCACGCCAGGCACTCCTGTCTTCCACTGCCTCCCGCAGTTTAGTCAACCTCATGCTGGTAGCTTCGAGAACAGTGTCCCACCATCTGTTTCATCTTACCTTGTACCAAAGTCCCAACGAAGGGTGAGAGAACCAGGATACTCTATGGCAGGGCCGTCTTTAGCAGATGTGGCACCGGGGTGCAAATATCCACCCAGAGCCCCCAAATCACCACAGATAGTGTTGGGGTGGCCGTAGCTGCGCATTGCCAGCCACCGGGGGGGGGGGACGCAACTCTCCCCCATGCCGCTGAGGGAGAACGATCCCCACAGAGGCTTGGAAGGGCTGCACGTCTGCCAGCCATATGGTTGGCAGGAGGCAGCTTCCATCCTAAGCCTCTGTGGGGATTGCTGTCCTCCCGAGGAGGCTTGGGAGGGAAGCTGCACGTCCACCAGCCATATGCTTGGTGGGGCACAGCTGGCGGGCGTGCAGGGAAAGGGGAGGCCACTGGCAAAGCCATGCAGCTCCCCCACTTGCTGGAGCGCCCCTGAGAGGCTAGTGCCCTGGCGCGACGCACCACTAAGCCCTATGGGAAAGACGGCTCTGCTCCATGGCCTACTAAGATGGTGGTAAATCAGGGCTGGCCCATCCATGAGGCAAGATGAGGCAACCACCTCAGGTGGCAGAATCCACAGGGGCAGAAGGTCCTGAGGTTGATCTTTATCCCCCTTGTTCCTGGTGTACATCTTCACTCAATTCTTCTTCCCTGGTGGTGAGAGAGGTGTCGTTTTGTGGTTTGCATCAAGTGCTCAAATGTCTTGGGGTAGATGATCTCTCCCAGGGCCACTTTGCCACCAACTTGACCCATAAATACTGTGAGGCGACTGGCAGTGCCCCAAAGCTCAGTGATGTGGATAGTGCTTATGGAAAGATGTCCCAGTCCGTCATTTTCAAAAGGTTCCCTCTTGTTGCAGATATCAGCAAAGAGAGCTGAAGTATGGAGGTTTGAAAGGGAGATCCCACCTGCAAAACAAAGCCAAATGAGGTGGGGTGGGTCTGGCCACACGAAGGCTGCCCATGGGCAGCTAGACCTCTCTCATTCTCCTCAGGCCTTTCTTCATGGTGGCTCTGAGCAACAACAGCTCCAACACCAGAATTCCCAATACACAATAAAGGAAGACACAATCTGAGAAAAAACTGGTTCAGGTCTTTTTATTCCTGTTTGCATTTTGGTTTCTTCTTCTTCTTCCTCCTCCTCCTCTTCTTTTAAATAAATGAGGCAGATAATCCTCTGCACAGTAACTGCAAGAATTCCCTTTTGCTTCCTCTGGCTGTGAGATGAGCGAATCAGAGGTCCTGACACCTGTGCCAGTTAACAGGGAATATCTTTCATTCTGTGGTGTTTTCTGTTTCCCTCTCAGGTACTCATGAAAAGTTCGTGGAATGTCTCTTCGACAACTTCTGAACATCTGAACTTCTGAATTCTTCTTCGCCTCACCTCTGAATAAGCAGAACCAGTAGGTCAGTACATGCTTATGGGGCTGAATAACTGTACAGGTTGACAACGGTACTTTTGTATGTTGTAGTTATTCCACACACACACCCATGTTGCAAGTCACCTGAGCATGGTTTGGACTGCAGAAAGGCGACATACAAATAAAATTATGTATGTATGTATGTAGAATAAACCTAGGTACAATAATCCCTAAATAGGGACACACAGAGAAAATTGCACCTATCTTATAAGATTGTTGTAAGGATTGCAACAGGAAAATATATGCGAAGTGTCCACAGCTTGCTTCTTCTTACTGTCTCCACACAATCCATAGGCTTTCCCCTTTCGTTAACCATACTCAATTAAAACACACAACCAAATTCTTTTGGAACTCAAGAAAGTTTCCACATCAGTTTGTTAACGTAGCTTGATAAGCTGTTGTTCAAAGGGGGAAAGCTAGAGGTCTCAGTGCATGTGTGGAATCGCTCGAATGTTTTTCAACACATTGGGACACCTTTTTGTATTCAAGGTCATTCCTTATTTTTTATATTTTTTTTTGTAGAAGAGGGTCTCATCATGTTGCAGCCAAGAAATCTGACACCGGGCAACAAGGAAATTAATCTATTCATAAGTGAAAGCCTGAATAATATGAAGACAAATAAATTAATTGTAAGGGGAGCAAAAATACAATTCAGTTAATAACAGGAAAGACAACCAATTTATCATTTAATATGAGTTAAAATAATTACTGGCTTGATATTGACCACAGCTTTTTTTTTATTTTAAAAATGACAACTTTACATCTAAAATTGTGTGACAAGCTGATTAGTTATGGAAAACAAATTGGAGTGTGCATATCCACAGCCCTTTAAATTATTGCCTCTATTCTTATGTCTGCTGGACAACCTTCAGACCTGCATTAGCTAATTAATCCATAGAGTAAAGAACATCTTTTTACAGAATCATCAGTATAACTAACATTATTTATATCAAACTGTAAACAACTATAAATAACAGAGGGGTAACTCTTTGAGGACTCAAGAGCAAGAGCGAAATAATCTCATCTACGTAACTCAAGTAGGGGAGACCGGGGCGCTTTCACGTCATGACCGACAAAATGAGAAGCTCGGCGAAATTAAGTGCATCAAAATAAACCAATTAAAAACCGCTCTCCGGCATCTTCTTGCCTATCATTTATTAAAAATGCACACAACCCAGAGAGAATGTCAAACATTGTGCCCGTGAACACCCATAATGACTGAATTGCAATATTCTGCTGTGGATCTCAAATGTCACATTGGTTAGCGCACATCTTCAGTTGCAACGCAGAAAATAGAAAGGTCAAAGATTCAGCAACGCCCGAAGTGCTTACAGCAAATCTAGTAAGATACATCATTTGATTTCATTTTTTATATCCGGGTGAACACATTAGAAAGGTACATCAGTGAGATGCTGAAGAACAAAGTGAATACCTTGAATCACCAGCCCGAATCTCTGCAATACTCTCTCCTGTGTGACCCTGTAAGTGCCTTTGGCTCCTGTTTCAGACGGCTGGGCAAGCTGGTTATATCCCTCTCTCTGCTTATCTCCTGCACAGAATATTCTCTTGTTTCCATTGTTAGATCAAAACTAATACTTTGGGCTGGGGGTTGGAAAAGGAATGATTTCCTCTGAGTTGGTTTTTGTTTTTGTTTTTAATCAAAACAAATCCCATTTGCTATATCCGTCTGATAAGGCTTCTGGTTAATGTTTCTTCTTTCGAGATTAATCCTTTGTGTCATGTCACGATGCTGCAAAAGACCGCTGCTGCAGCCCGGGCAGGGAATCTTTTTCAACCTGAGAATACACTCTCCTCAGCAAACTTTGAGGGCCACATGCTTGGGTTTGGGGGGCCAGGCGCAAAAGTGAGCAGAGCATGTTAAGTATAATTGCTTTAATTGACACTGAAATGAAATTCAGGTAAGGGTAGGTTGCTGATGATAGGTCACCAACTGAATCTGGAGATGGAAAATATGCCTGTTATGTAAGGGGAAAAGCAGAGACATCACCCTGCCAACAAAGGTCCGTATAGTAAAAGCTATGGTTTTTCCAGTAGTGATGTATGGAAGTGAGAGCTGGACCATAAAGAAGGCTGATCGTCGAAGAATTGATGCTTTTGAATTATGGTGTTGGAGGAGACTCTTGAGTCCCATGGACTGCAAGAAGATCAAACCTATCCATCAGCCCTGAGTGCTCACTGGAAGGACAGATCCTGAAACTGAGGCTCCAATGCTTTGGCCACCTCAGGAGAAGAGAAGACTCCCTGGAAAAGACCCTGATGTTGGGAAAGATGGAGGGCACAAGGAGAAGGGGACGATAGAGGATGAGATGGTGGGAAAGTGTTCTCGAAGCTACCAGCATGAGTTTGACCAAACTGCGGGAGGCAGTGGAAGACAGGAGTGCCTGGCGTGCTCTGGTCCAGGGGGTCACGAAGAGGCGGACACGACTAAACGACTAAACAACAACAACAACAAACCCCCCACCCATTGCCGAAAGGATCAGTTTGGGTTTTGGGAACACTACTGGACATGGCTAGATATATGCTATGTAGCGAGCTAACTAGTTGTCTACGATTAGATTGGTATCTCTCTTTTGCTATTCTGCTTTCCCCACCAGAGTCCCCAAAGCAGTTCTCATAAAATACAAAACTCTTAAAGACTTACAATTAGAAAACTCTCTCCATGAGGAGAGATTGGGGTTTTCAGAGTCAAGAAGAGAACAGATTGCAAAACAGAACTTTGAAATACGGGACTAAAAATAAACACACTCTACTGCAATGCTCTCTTTGCGGAGCTGTTTGGAACCTGCCCTTGATTCAGATTATAGCATATTGGCTGCAGAGACTTCACCAGGGATGGGGAACTTGTGGCCTATAATAGTGCTGGAGAGTGGGGGCACCAGGTAATAAACCAAACATTTGTAGCGGGGGCAGAGTATATTTCTAGGTGGCCAAGTTGTGTCCAACATGTTAAGATCTCTGAAAGAATAATACAGTGGTGCTCGGGTTACAGACGCTTCAGGTTACAGACTCCACTAACCCAGAAATAGTACCTTGGCTTAAGAATTTTGCTTCGGCATGAGATCACAAATTGGGTGGCGGCAGCGGCAGGCCCCATTAGCTAAAGTGGTACCTCAGGTAAAGAACAGTTTCAGGTTAAGAATGGACCTCCGGAATGAATTAAGTTCTTAAAAAGTAGAGACATCACCCTGCCAACAAAGGTCCATATAGTTAAAGCTATGTTTTTCCCAGTAGTGATGTATGGAAGTGAGAGCTGGACCATAAAGAAGGCTGATTGCCGAAGAATTGATACTTTTAATTTATGGTGCTGGAGGAGACTCTGGAGAGTCCCATGGACTGCAAGAAGATCAAACCTCTCCATTCTGAAGGAAATCAGCCCTGAGTGCTCACTGGAAGGACAGATCCTGAAGCTGAGGCTCCAAGACTTTGGCCACCTGATGAGAAGAGAAGACTCCCTGGAAAAGACCCTGATGTTGGGAAAGATGGAGGGCACAAGGAGAAGGGGACGACAGAGGACGAGATGGTGGGACAGTGTTCTCAAAGCTACTAATATGAGGGAGGCAGTGGAAGACAGGAGTGCCTGGCACGCTCTGGTCCATGGGGTCACGAAGAGGCGGACACCACTAAATGACTAAACAACAACAACAACCACTGTAGTTGGTTTTCCTACACTGTAGTCCCACCCTTCCTTCAGCCAGATTGCTGAAATGCTTCTCTCTCTGAATAGCTTGGTCGGTAGAGCATGAGACTCAATCTCAGGGTTGTGGGTTTGAGCCTCATGACGACCTCAACAGCCTAGGTCCAGCAGATCTTTGAGGAAGCACCTAGTTCAGTTTTACTGCTGTAAAGCACAGGAATGGTCTAAGCAGACCAAACTATGTTTTATTCTACCTATTGGGTTGAATGTGAAACTGTACAACATCATATAGTCTCTAAAAATTGAGATGTATTGTTTGTCCTGAAGGGGATTGTGCTCTCCCTAAAAAGGACAGAATTTGCAGCTTGGAGGGGTCCAAGGTTAAGATGTAAGCCAACTGCAACACTACTTAGATTATTTGGATCAGGCTAGGGTTACCCACATACTAAAGGTAAAGGTAAAGGGACCCCTGACCATTAGGTCCAGTCATGACCGACTCTGGGGTTGCGGCGCTCATCTCGCTTTATTGGCCGAGGGAGCCGGCATACAACTTCCTGGTCATGTGACCTGCAGGACTAAGCTGCTTCTGGCGAACCAGAGCAGCGCATGGAAACACCGTTTACCTTCCCGCCGGAGCGGTACCTATTTATCTACTTGCACTTTGACATGGTTTCGAACTGCTAGGTTGGCAGGAGCTGGGACCGAGCAACGGGAGATCACCCCGTCATTGCGGGGATTTGAACCGCCGACCTTCTGATCGGCAAGCCCTAGGCTCTGTGGTTTAACCCACAGCGCCACCTGTGTCCCACATACTAGTTACATCCATACTTGACTACTGTTATGTGCCTTATGTGGGGCTGCCTTTGAAGACGGTTCAGAAACTTCCGTTGCTACAAATGCAGCTATGCAACTGCTGGTACAGACCAGCAAATCCTCAGCCACTTTGCTGATAAACTAATAGTCCATATTTTGTAATGAATCCCACTGTATTTACTGCAGCTTATTTCTGAGTGAGGATGCATAGGATCAGGCTGTTAGTAGATTCTGCCTCCGTTCAAGGGGAAAAAATCCCCGACGCTAGCCTGATCAGGCTGCAAATGTGGGGAAGGAAGGACAAACAGGAAGGAGTTAATTAATCCTGCCCCCTTCTGTCACTTTCAACTCAAAATCACATTTCTCATGCTGTGTTTTCAGCTATTATTTGGGGGGTATATACTGAGGATATGGGAATTCACTGACTTTTCTCCCATGGGTGAAAAGCACACTGTGGAGGGTGATGGAGCTGGAAAATGGCCGAAGGGGAAACAATTAATTACTCTGACTTTGCAACCTGGTCTGGCAGATGCTGGTCAAAAACAGCAACCATAGAAGAAAGAAAATAGAAACTCTGTGTAACAGTAGCTTGAGCCTCAGCCATGGGTCAGAGCTACTTGTCATGTCTGGATGCATAGTTTGGCTGGTTTTGCATCTACCATCTTGCAGGAAAACAGTAAAGAAAAGGAGCCTATGTCTTTATCTGAACGCTGGCAAGAAAGAATGTGGCTCTGGAACCATTAATCTAGCCCTGCCAAAGCATAATCAATATTTTATTGCCCTGTTGTCTTTGTGCAGTCCCAAACTGTGAGTCATGGAAGGCTTTTTCTTTTGGGCCCAAAATAACAAAGAAAGGTCAGAACTGAGATGTTAGCAAAATCTTCATCTGCAGTCTGCTTCACTGCATAATTCTAATAGAGGTTGTGACACAGTTTATATCACCAAGATTACATTTTGCTTTCACGTCCCAGCTGTTTCCTATAGTAAATCCTTGACTGCAGTCAAATCATGCTTATAATACTCTTCCTAGTCAGACTGTAATGCCAGCTATAATTTGAAAAAGGCTTCGCTGACTCACAGTTTGGGTCTGCCTACAGACAACAGTGGCAATAAACCATCAGTTATGCTTTGGCAGGGCCAGATTAACTTGCGACCGTTTGCCCAGGGGACAGTGCCCAGGTAGACAGACACCCAATGAGCCATACACTGGGATGACCTGCATATGCAAGTGCCAATCTCTTGTTGGCATCTGTCTGTCTCAAGAGACAATGGAGTGCGCCCTCTGGGAGTGAAGTCAAGCTGCCGTGTTAGCAGTACCAAAGTGACCTCCCCAGGGCGGTCCTGGAATGCCCAGATGACAAGACCAAAGGAAAGCAGAGCAATATGTTTGGCACAAGCCTGGCTGCAGGAGTTGCTGGAAGGAGTAATAATAATAATAATAATAATAATAATAATAATAATAATAATAATAATTTATTATTTATACCCTGCCCATCTGGCTGGGATTCCCCAACAACTCTGGGTGGCTTCCAACAGAATATTAAAATACAATAGTCTATTAAGCATTAAAAGCTTCCCTAAACAGGGCTGCCTTCAGATGTCTTCTTAAAAGTCTGGAGTTGTTTTTCTCTTTGAAATCTGGCGGGAAGGCGTTCCACAAGGTGGGTGCCACTACCAAGAAGGCCCTCTGCCTGGTTCCCTGTAACTTGGCTTCTCGCAGTGAGGGAACCACCAAAAGGCCCTCGGCGCTGGACCTCAGTGTCCGGGCAGAATGATGGGGGTGGAGACGCTCCTTCAGGTATACTGGGCTGAGGCCATTTAGGGCTTTCAAGGTCAGCACCAACACTTTGAATTGTGCTTGGAAACGTACTGGGAGCCAGTGTAGGTCTTTCAAGACAGGTGCTATGTGGCCACTCCAGTCACCATACAAGATGCCACCCAACTGTCTTCTCCCAAATACATCTCACCAGGCAGCACAGGTTTAGGATGAGGGTTTTCCTTCTCCTAGGTGGGCCATCTTTCCAGGTTGACGAGTCCCATTTGCCCCTCAATTCCCACTGCTGTATGTGCAGAAACCGCCTTCTCGACCATTGGACCCGCTATTGGTCTCTTCTGCTCAATCTGCTGGATCCTGTCTTTGCAGGAGAAGTCCTTAACTCAACAAGGGTTTGAGACCCATCACCTAACCTCACCAGGTTTAGCCGGCCAGTTGAAGCCATTCCCAGGGTGTGGCTGCTGTCACATGCTGAAAACTTCCAGGAGCCACAGGTGAGAGCTGAGCACAGGGTGTAGACCAACCAAAGGTGCACAAACTACCCCAGAAATAGCATAACGTATCCCCCACCAAAGGTACTAGCCTCTCTCTAAGACCCTCACACCCAGTGCAAATCTACATTTGAGTTATTACAGATTAGGGCACGAGTGGGAAATCTCTGGCTTGGGGGCCAAATGCAGCCCTCCAAGCTTTACTGATTGGCTCTCTGGTCTTTAGCCACACCACTCATTGGATCTGCTTCAGGGCTTCCTTGAGATTTTCTTTACCTGTCTGGAATGTGCCCTTGAATTCTGATGCTGTCTTTTGTTTGCCTGGTTGGAAGACTGGTTGTGTAGAAACGAGCCAAGTGTAGAATGATAGTATTTTTGTCTCTTGTTCCATCCACTTTGGCTTCTGGCCACCCCCTCCATTGGCATGTGGCTCCCAAAAGCTCGCTTAGAAGGAATGCTTCCTTTAGGCTGAAAAAGGTTCCTCAATTAGAGATTCTAACAACTTGATTTAGAAGGTGGGGAAGCTGCTCTGTTCTTGCCAAGACACTCATTGCCAACCTTTCTCAAATCATCCAGAGATCTTTTGGTAGCTCCCAGTCTACCTTTCCCCCAAGCCCTGCCACAAATGTCCATTTCCTCTATGAATTCATAGGGAAAAGCCACTTCAAATTAGCCCGGAAAAGAACTTTTCAGGCTTCAGTAGTCAACACATCCATCCCATTCCGCTCCTCTTACTTATTAGCATAATTCCACCCTATAGCATGAATTGAGAAGCACTTCAGTGCGGCTGAATTAAAAGGACAGATGGACTAGCGGCCTTTAAAGTATCTTCACAGATTGAATAGCCAGGAGTAATGCATAGAGAGACTTGACATCTGCACATAGACCCAGACCATAAATCACAGGAACTATCTAGGTTCCTAGCATACAGTCTACGGCAGAATTTATTTCTACAGAATGATGAGTGGGAGAGGTGTGGCTAACCGTCAGCACTTTCTGAAATCCATCAGGCCTTGCAGCAGAGCATCACATCCTATCTCAGGTTAGCCACCCTACTGATTGGGATACCAGCTTGCTGTGCTCCATTGGAGGAGCAGAGGCGTAGGAAGGTCAGGTGGTACCCGGTGCAGAAAATTTCTTGTCAACCCCCCCCCCCATTGATTTTTTTTTTTTTTGCCTGCAAAAATGGTTTTACGTTATTTCATATTTTCTTACAAAGGAATGTGGATTCTGGGCCTCTGATAACAAGTAGGCGACTATGGATAGATACTTAAATCTACAGGATGGATTGCGTTTTGGCTTGTGTTATTTTATGCATATTTATTGTTTATTTATTTAATAAAATTTATTTTTTAAAAAACCTGCAAAGTGGTTTACCAAAACAAAAAAGCAAAAACACCACAGCAGTAAAATCAAGAAAAATTCCGTGCAGGGGGCAGGGCGAAGGCAAGGCAAGACCTAATCTACTCAGCCTAGTCTCATTTTCTTCACATAGGCTGAGTTTCCAGGACCCGGGAAGCCCAGTGGAGAGTAGGGCAGTAGGGTGGTTCATAAAAAACTTTTTTTTAAAAAAATGTCTGCTCCAAAGGTCTTATCTTACTAAACTAGGGAATATAAAGCTATATCTGAAATTTCATGCACATCAGTTAAAATCTTGACCCTGCTCCACTCAGTTGAAATTTCAGTCTTCGCAACATAGGAAAACGGCCAAATAAACAGCTATTTTCATGGAGGAGGGTCAAGATATTAACTGATGTGCATGAAATTTGATGTAATCCCTAGTATAATAAGATAAGACCTTCGGAACAGGCATTTTTTTAAAAAAGTTTTTTTTATGAACTACCCTAGTAGGACAGTTCCGTATTTTTTGCTCCATAAGGCGCACCTGACCATAAGGCGGGGGAGGGAATTCAAGAAAAAAAGATATGCGGCTCTTGGGGGCTTTTGCAGGAGGTGGGGGAAGTGAGAGAGCCTCACTCTGTCCCTTCCCCCACCTCCCGCAAAAGCCAGGGATAGCCACGCGAAGCCTCCACAGGGCAGCGGGAAGGGATAACCTGCGGAGGCTTTGTGGGCTACCCCAGAGCTGCTCGACCCAAAGAGCAGGTCAGGGAGCAGCAGAAAGGCTGAGTGCAGCCTTCCCGCTGCTCCATGGGCTAGCAGTGGGGGAAGCGCGGCTTTCCCCCACCGCCAGCCCCACAAGCTTGGGGAGCAGCCGCTGCTCCCCGCCCTGCTCTTTGGGGAAAGCCACTGCCAGCCCCAAAGAGCAGGGCGGGGAGCAGCAGGAAGGCTGTGGGGCTGGCGGTGGGGAAAGCCGAGCTTCCCTCACTGCCAGCCCCAGGGAGCAGCAGGCTAAAACATACAGTCACTAGGCCACAAAGATCACAATGTGAGCAAGCAGTGAAATACTGTTCCTCTTGGCTAAGTGCTTTAGCCTTCCTTCGTTTGGGCTTAGTTAGTGGAGGCTCGTATTTATTATTATAAAGAAGAGGAAAATAGGCAGTTGCGTGTCGAGGCCCCCAATCCACCCCCAAAATAACTCACAACGGACACGTAATTTTTGTTTAAGATTTTTGGCATGATTTTGGCAACAACTTTATTAAAATACAAACCGTGAGTGGTTGTTTAGGCATTGGTTAAGACTATCTGTCCCCCCGCCTGGGGACAGAACTGACTTCCGGGCACCACCGAAAGACAGTGCGGGGGAAAGCAAGTCGGGGGAAAATGGAGCTGAGTCACAGACCCTCAATTCTCACCCGCCTGCTCCCCGAAGGCTTGCCGGCCCTAGTCCCATTCCAGGGATTGGACGAAAAGATGGCAAGCCCCAGGATTCCTTTAACGGAATTCCCTTTCCGCAGCAACCATGGAGGGGCAGGCCCAGCCTATCCTAACCCCTCCTCCACCAGATTTATAACCAATGCCTAACCGCAACCTTACAAGTTGTGACGATTTGCTACGCAGTAGGCAAAAACCACCCAGCCGGCCAATTTGCCAGATGGAAAAATTCCTACCAGGCCCCTGCTCAAAGGCAGACGACCCCATGACAGGCATAGCAAGGTCAATGCAACAACCCCTTACTCTAGGGCGGGTGGGCAGGTGATCCGTTGCACGCAGCAAAAGAGAAAGCACAAGGCTGTATGCAGAGTATTTAAACCTTTTACCCCTCCCACCAAAATTGCAACATAACTTTTGCCCCAGCAACTCAGCAATCCAATCACTGCCCCCTGGCCATTTTGGAGAACTTACCCAGCAACAAAGGGGGTGGCTCAGTAGACCCCACCGCAACACGTGCTCTCCCTGAAGGAGAACACGCTTTTTAGGAAGCATTAGTGCCAGGCTTAGTCTGATTTTTAAAAAAATTCTATTTGCATCTCCCACATTTTATTTTCTGAAAGATTATTTGCTTTAAATAGGCTGCTTTCTGGGTTGGTTTGGGGTGGAAAAGAAAGAGGCTTTTTTTTTTGGTCTCCGGAGTTATTACCTGAAAACATTTCAGCGTATTACATTGGGACGAACTCAACATTGCCCTCTTACGATGGTTCCAACACTGTTGTTCTCCTTCGTCACCCCCAAAGTAATGGGAGATGCTAAAACAAACCGTTTCACAACTGCGGCTTTGAGCACAGAGTCAACCTTGCCCTCATTAGACAGCTGAAAGAGAAACCTAAGTGGCTCCTCATCCAGAAATGAATAGGAAGTTGGGAATAAAAGCTCCTATTGCAGATGGGTGTTCAGCGTTGTGTTTGGGAAAGTGCACTTCCCACTTTGAAACTAAGTAGTCGTGGACCTCATTAAAACCAGCTTTCAGCCTGAAGTGTGAGGGAGATTCACACTTGTGCGCTCCAAGAATGCTTTGCTTGGAAACCCTCCAAGTACAAAATCTCTTCTCCCCTTTTCTTCTCCCACTCCTAGGATCAGCTTCTCTGCCATTGTCTTGGTGAAACTTGGCACGCTTTCCCCTTTAGTTCCTCAGAAAGGCTGTCAGTTTTGTCTTTCCTTTCTTTCAAAGTACACACACACACACAGAGCTATTTACAATTCTGGTAGCTCTGCCCATATTCAGTTCTTTGCTCCATAGTGCTGAGCTGTCAGCAGTAGAAACAGGGAGCACATCTTTAATCAGGAGAGTCAACCCTACAAAGCTGATGTCGGCATATTGGCTGGGCGATGCTGCTGCCTCCATTTGGAGATCTGGTGACGCAACAGCAGGTTGTCTGGCTGGTTTAGAAAAATAATCTGGAGCATCCAGTCTATTGTGGACAAGATTGCCTTTGTGCTGGAAACCATAGTTGCAGAAAGGCCTGTTTGAGAACCTACCATTGTTTGGGGAGGTGATGAAGGAGAACAGGGAAGTGTCCTTTGCGGGCTGTTCCTTTAGTGGGACTGCACTGAGGTAGGATGGCACTGCTGGCTTTTATGCCTCCCTGGCTACCTGGGCATGAGTGCAACCAATGACCTTTCAGCCAGCAAGGCACACCCCCTAGGAGAGGCCACTCACTGGCCAATTCATAATGCAGAAGCTGGCGAGAATTTGAGCCCAGCTACCCAGACAGCTGGGACGCAGGTGGCGCTGTGGGTTAAACCACTGAGCCTAGGGCTTGCCGACCAGAAGGTTGGCGGTTTGAATCTCTGCGACGGGGTGAGCGCCCGTTGCTCGGTCCCTGCTCCTGCCAACCTAGCAGTTCAAAAACACATCAAAGTGCAAGTAGATAAATAGGTACCGCTCCGGTGGGAAGGTAAACGGTGTTTCCGTGCGCTGCTCTGGTTCGCCAGAAGCGTCTTGGTCATGCTGGCCACATGACCCGGAAGCTGTACGCCGGCTCCCTCGGCCAATAAAGCGAGATGAGCGCCGCAACCCCAGACTTTACCTTACCCAGACAGCCACGGGGAATTCCCCCAATGGCTGCCTGGCCATGTGCGTTCTGTTTTCACTGCCTGGGGATGGTGACAGAGCACGAGGATCCGCAACAGTCACCCACCCGGAGGAAAGGGGTAAGCGTCCATTACTGGGGTGGTGTTACCAAAGTTGCACAAAGAATGAGCTTGTGCATGCTGTTGTGACACTTAGTGTATCGGCAGCTAAGCACAGCTTGCCTCATTCTTTTGCCTCACACATCCCTTATAAGCCTTGGTCACAAGCAGCAGTCAAGCAGGGGCTCAAAGCAATGGCTGCAAGTTACAAGAAAGAAGATTCTGATTACAGTGGTACCTCTGCTTGCGAACGGGATACTTTCCGGAGACCCGTTCGCAACATGAAAAGATCGCAACCTGCAGCAGCGCGTCTGCGCACGCGCGGGTTACGATTCGCCGCTTCTGCGCATGCGCGTGATGTCATTTTGTGCGCCTGCACATGTGCGAAAGGCAAAACCCGGAAGTAACCCTTTCCGGTATTTCTGGGTCGCCGCGGGACGTAACCTGAAAGAACGTAACATGAAGCGGACGTAACATGAGGTATGACTGTAAACATGCGGGGAAACTTTCTGACAGCAAGAGTTGTTTGACAGTGGAACTGTCTCCCTCAGGAGGTTGTGGACTCTCCTTCGCTGGAGGTTTTAAAGCAGAGGATGGTTATCTGTCGTGAATGCTTTAACTGAGATTCCTGGATTGCAGGGGGTTGGACTAAATGGCCTTTGGGGTCCCTTCCGACTACAGTTCTATGATTCTATGATAAGCAGTGGTCACTGGGGCTCTTTGGTTATGAGAAAACAAGTCTGGGGCTCTTTGGGTATAAGGAAACAGAATTCTTTTTCTTTTCTTCCTTTTTCTTCCTTTTCTTTCTTTTAGTTTTTTATGTTTTTAAAAAATGTTTGGTATTTGATATTAACTTTTCTATTTTGTTTTTTTTTTTGTGTCTCTCCAGCCCAGCCCACCCCGCTTTAATAAAAAATAGCTCTCAAAAGAAAAGAAAAAGTTGGCAAATTCTGGGTCAAGTCACCCCGACTAGTTTTGTGAGAAAACCATTTGTTTTCTGGAACACTGTGGGCATTTCTTTCATTGATGCAGACTTGGACACTGTCTTTAACCCAAATCTATGGTTATTTTAAATTACTGTTTTAGGAAATCTTTCTTGGGGTCTCTAGACTTAAGCAAATATCTACGGTCTTTATATCCTGTCTTTCTACAAAACAGTCTGTATATACTGAACACAAGTGAGTGTTTACTGCTGAACCTATGAAGCCAGTGAATGAATAAGCATTTTGCTGCTTCTATTTCATCCTTGCTATTCCATCCAGTCATATTTTCCCAGCTAGTAAAGGTCTTTCATAGTCTGGCCTAAAGGAGGGGCAGACTACATTGGCTATAGATTAGTTTCCAGGAACAATCCAAAGTGTTGGTTTTGACCATTAAAGCCTATATATTGTTGTTGTTTAGTCGTTTAGTCATGTCCGACTCTTCGTGACCCCCTGGACCAGAGCACGCCAGGCCCTCCTGTCTTCCACTGCCTCCCACAGTTCAGTCAAACTCATGCTGGTAGCTTCGAGAACACTGTCCCACCATCTCGTCCTCTGTCGTCCCCTTCTCCTTGTCCTTCCATCTTTCCCCACATCAGGGTCTTTTCCAGGGAGTCTTCTCATGAGGTGGCCAAAGTATTGGAGCCTCAGCTTCAGGATCTGTCCTTCCAGTGAGCACTCTGGGCTGATTTCCTTAAGAATGGAGAGGTTGGATCTTCTTGCAGTCCATGGGACTCTCAAGAGTCTCCTCCAGCACCAGAATTCAAAAGCATCCATTCTTTGGTGATCAGCCTTCTTTATGGTCCAGCTCTCACTTCCATACATCACTACTGGGAAAACCATAGCTTGAACTATACGGACCTTTGTAGGCAAAAAGAAGAAGAGGGAGAAAAGCCTATTTAGTTCAGGACTAAAATACCTCAAAGACTGCTTGGATCCTTGGATAGAACTGTTTAATTAAAGCAGCAACATAAGGGATGCTTGGACCCCCGTTTGGAGCTTGAAGTATGGGTACCCCCAACAAAATTTAAAAATTTGGATGTATAATTTGGAACTAATGTGATTTGGAAATAATGTGATGTGATTGGCCTGTTAATAAAAATTATTATATAAAAAAAGACTGCTTGGATCCTGCAATCTTCATCAGCATCATTTCTTTATGTGCCCCACCCAATGGAAGTGCAAAATGTAGTCACATGAGAACAGGCCTTTTAAGAGATGTGTGAAAGTTAACAAACAACTGTGGGGACAACTGCCGTATTTTTCCGTGTATAAGACTAGGTCCCCCCCCTAAAAAACAATGTCAAAATAGGGGTGTCTTATACACAGATAGTGCCAATGGTGGATTGGTGATTGGTGAGTCCCCCAAAATAGGGGGCGTCTTATACATGGGGGTGTCTTATAGATGGAAAGATACAGCACTGCCACATCTGCTTCCTAAAGAGCCTGCTAGAGGATCTGTCAGACAAAAGCTGTTGCCTCAGAAGCATATTTATCTACTGAAAAATGTTTCATGAAAGTTGCTGGATTCAGCCTACAGACTTTATGAAGAGGTGTGTTAGGTGGAAAACTGCTGTGGCCACAGCTGCTCTTGTGGAATGCGATAAGATATGCTTAGGCACAGGCGGTTTCAAAGATTCATAAGCTAGTGAAGTGCTAAAGTAGGACTCAAGTTTCCTCTCCATATCTGCCAGTCTGTCAGGGATGTCCTCCATTTCATTGTCCCATCAACGGGCCTGGCCTTTTAATGCGATGACCAGGGAAAGGGACTTCTCTGCGTTGTCTCCCCGCCTCCAACTACCTTTCCTTGGAGTTTTTTCTGTTTCCTTCATTGACAATCTTTCGCCGTCGGCTTAAGACATATCTCTTCATGCAGACTTTTTCAGGAGAAGGGTAGACCTAGATATGGGTCTTCTATGAGTGCCTACTACTTGTCTTCTTGGTTTTGGATTTTATCCTGTGATTCTGGTTTTAATTACTTCCTGTGTAATTAGCTGCCCAGAGTGGCTGGGGAAACCCAGCCAGATGGACGGGGCATGTATGTATGTATGTATGTATGTATGTATGTATGTATGTATGTATAAATAAATAAATAAATAAATATTACGATGTTCTTTAATTTTGTTGTTTGAATACAACTGTGAGATCCTAACAGGATGAAGGGCAATTTAAAAGTTCGTTGTTGTTGTTGTTGTTGTTGTTGTTGTTGTTGTTGTTGTTGTTGTTGTTATAGCCAAGGCTAGCCTAAAAGGACCAGCTTGCCTGATTCAATATGAGGCAGCATTGTATCTTCATACGTACTGCAATAAGGAATTGCAAAAGAAGCAACCATTTCCAGTCTCATGTGATTTCAAACTATATGATCTAGTTTATGCAAAATATTGATCGCATGGGTTTTAGCTCAATTATTTTCACATTTCCATGTTCTCCTTGATTTTAAGTACAAGGCCTTAATATTGTCAAGGTATTGTATATTGATTCCTTTTTCTATGGTATATTACAAACCACATATATAGCTACTGGGTTATCCTTGGGGGGTATTGTTTAAGTTCTTCCCATCCATTTCTTTCTTTTTCTTGGCACATGAATCTCTGTAAATCTGTAATAGAAGAATGAATGGGTGAATGACTGACAGCAGACAAATGATTGGCAGCAGGGGAGTGTGATGAAATTGTGGGTCGAATCAGAGTGAGTAACCTGTGAAGAACATCAGCTGAGAAAAACAGGGACAATTGGTAAGAGTTGAAACAGTGGGAGTTAGGTACGCTGTTAATTAAGAGAGTACGGTAATGCTACTTGGGTTGCGTAGAACTATTTACAGGAGACCCCCCACTTATGTGGGGGTTATGTTCCAGTTACATTCCGGCGCACGCATATGTGAAAAGCGTGTAAGTGGGGAGACCCTCCAAGCACCCTTTAAATGCCCTCTCTGCCACTCTTTCTCCAATCCAGACCAAAATACTGTACCAAAAATAGGTAAACATGTAAAGGACCCCTGGACAGTTAAGTCCACACAAAGGCAATTATGGGGTTGCAGCACTCATCTCGCTTCAGGCCAAGGGAGCTAGTGTTTGTCCACAGACAGTTTTCCAGGTCATGTGGCCAGCAGGACTAAACTGCTTCTGGCACAACGGGACACCGTGACGGAAACCAGAATGCACAGAAATGCCGTTTACCTTCCTGCCGCAGCAGTACCTATTTATCTACTTGCACTGGTGTGCTTTCGAACTGCAAGGTTGGCAGGAGCTGGGACAGAGCAACGGGAGCTCACACCGTCGCACAGATACTGCCGACCTTCTGATCGGCAAGCCCAAGAGGCCCAGTGGTTTAGACCACTGTGCCACCTGCTCCACCAAAATATCCACAGCTGGCATTGAAGCTCTGGGGTCTGAAGGAAGCTGGAGGCCGTGCAGAAAAGCAGTCTAAACAAAGCCCCTGCTGCACAGCCAGTCTCTTTTCTGCCCTCACTGAAGTCCTCTTCGGGCTCTGGGGAGGGTCTCCTCCCGAGCCACAAGGACTCTCTAGTTGTCTCCCTCCTCTTCCTTGTACAAATTAAATTAGTGAATTATTTCCTGGTGCCACGCATATATGCGGTTCCGCACGAGTCAACCACATGTAAGTGGCGTGTCACCTTTACTAAGTGCTTTTTCTGATTACTTATTCCATATATGTGTGTGAGTGTAAGATTATACATACTGATTTTTATTGTCTGAACTGGTCTAGGGGATTCTAGGTTAGAAGATTTCACACCACATGGTGGCACTGAATATAAAGTCCAGGAAGTAAACAAATAACCCTGCTCTCCAGAGGACTCTCCTTCTAATCTATGCAAATTATTAGGCGCTTTGGGTAGGTTGTTTGGGGGAGTATTAAGAACTGCTTGGACTTAATGAACCAGCTGAGTGACTGATCCAGGAACCTCCACAGGGCAGGGACTCCTTGTAGGGAAGTCACAAATCCAAGCCGGTTTCAAGTGATTATCGACAAACATCGGTAATACCAAAGATTTTTAGGAGGCCTATGGGAAAGTTTAAAGGCATTTGACTGCTTTCAGTGACTGAACACATTTCATCCTTATTTCCATAACTTGCTGGTAAATGTCATCATTTACTAGAACAACTTGAAAAACTCTGATCCCTCTAAGTCAGATTTAATTGGGAGTTGCTATATGGGCAATATGGTTAAGTTTAATATAGTATGGAGATTACCGTAGAGGCTTGTAAAATTGTAAATGGTGTAAAGAAAGTGGATAGATTTCTCTCTATCCTATTGCTGGAAGTTCAAGGTCTCCCAGTGAACATTCAGTACTGACAAAACAGCCCAGTCAGTCAAGTTAACTCATAATTAAACGATGGAATTTGTTTCTACAATATGTGGTGGTTGCAGTTGTCGGCTTAGATGACTTTGAAAAGGGATTAGAGAAATTCGCAGAAGATAAGGCTATCTGTGGCTAATAGTCACAATAATTAAATTGAGCCTCCAAGTCCAGAGGCAACCAATAATGGAGAGCTACTGTCCTCGTGGGTGGCACTGTGGGTTAAACCACGGAGCCTAGGACTTGCTGATCAGAAGGTCAGCGGTTCGAATCCCCGCAATGACGGGGTGATCTCCCATTGCTCGGTCCCAGCTCCTGCCAACCTAGCAGTTCGAAAGCACATCAAAGTGCAAGTAGATCAATAGGTACTGCTCCGGTGGGAAGGTAAATGGCGTTTCTGTGCACTGCTCTGGTTCGCCAGAAGCGGCTTAGTCCTGCTGGCCACATGACCCGGAAGCTGTACGCCGGCTCCCTCGGCCAATAAAGCGAGATGAGTGCCGCAACCCCAGAGTTGGTCACGAATGGACCTGATGGTCAGGGGTCCCTTTACCCTTACCTTTACTGTCCTCATGACCTGCCTCTGGGACACCTGGTTGGCCGCTGCCGGCAGCAAAATGTTTGGCAGTAAAGCCCAGTACAGTGGCAGTGGAAACAGGTGAGCATTCCAAAAGCCACATGGTGTCAGGGACTGGGCAGAGGAGGAATGGTGGAGGCTGCCTCTCCATCCTGACCCTTCCAGGGAGGAGGAAGATGGTATAGATTTACAAGAGTGGTTTGTGGGAGGCAGATGAGGGGGGAAGTTGGGAAATAATGGGCGAGGAGGAGACAGAACTGGAGCAGCAGCTGGCTGACACGGTGACATCAGAAAGCATCCCAGACCCTCCGTCTCCCAGAACCCGGCGAGCCTTTAAAGTAGGAGAGCAAAGAGTTCGAAGACCACGTAGCAGCACCCGTAGAAGTGATGATGAGGAAGTGGGAGAGACGGGGCGTGGAGATTCACTCGGGACAACGCCACTTTCCAAGAAGCTGTGTTCTATATCCTCTCTCTGTAAAGTTTGAAATAAAAAAAGACGGTAAGAAATTTGCCCTTGTCTTTATACTTTCCTGGGCAACCAGCCGGGAACCGCTGACAGCATCCTGACACATGGAGAGGCCAGTCTGGGAGTCACCTTAGACATATCATCAGAAAGGGGGTCAGTCTGCATGATGGGAAATTGACTTAGCTTTGCTCCTCTAACCCTCCATCAATTGTCGCAGCACCAACCCCCTCCTTTTACCTCTCAGCTTGGGACCACACTTGCTGTCTACAACTGGAAGGAAAGGGAAGGAATTGCAATTTTAACCCATTTTGTGTTACTGTTTTCATTTTCTTTGTTGAGGGCAAGCTTGCCCATTTGGGAAGAGTAGATTTCATCAATGGATCCCCATCACATCCATTGTATCTACTGGAAAGAGCTCTACGGTTGAGGGAGTAAGGACAATGTGCCCTTTTCCCACCCTGAGGAAAGGAAGGATTCTGAGTTTAGGAAGAAGTATTCCTTATCTTTTTTTTCCTAGGGGAAAACATAGGACAGATTTGAAAACTGGCATCATTCCTTGGTATATCAGAAGTAGTGATGTCAGCGATGGTCAGACATGGGCTGGAGAAATAAATGTTTGGTAAATGTTGGTGGAAACTGGCTTTGCGGAAAGCACTCTCCATCTCTCCCTCAATCAAATTTGGCAGTCTTTTATCCATACAAAAGTTGTAGTCACTCCTCATATATTTAAGGAAAAATTCATTATATGAGGATTGAATAATATTAATATCTTATTGTATGCAAACCTCCCTGTTTACTGGAGGATACACAGCTGAATGCACGAAGCTGAACTACAAAAATATATCCATTTCCTTTGATCGTGGTGCTGCATTATTTATAGGGATAAGAAATGTCATGGAGATTTCTGTGAACACAGCACAGAACTGGAACTAAAGCAAAACATACATTTGTGGAAATGAGTTGCTTTGCTTTCCCACAGCAGAGTTTTTTGCTTCTGAAAAGTAATTTTGCTGTTTTCATGTGCCATGTTGCATATCATAGTAGCTTAAAATAAACTGTGTATCACAGAATTCATCCATTTCAGCCTGACATGTGGCTATGGCAATGGGTCCCCATATACCAGACTCAACCCATCAAGCAGAATGTGCTCCACAAGACGCATATTTTTTTTCATATTATACCTTTCAAGTGGCGAAAGCAGAAACATTTCATTAATAATATTTACCACCGGTACTGCGCTTTCATGTATTCGATGTGCTTCATATGCAACAATCCTGTGAAGTAGGTTCATCTTATTATCATCATGCCCATATTGCAGATGGAGTGGAGTGAATACTGAGGCTAAGAAGCAAATGCCTTGCCCTTGTTCAAGGCCACCTACATGAGTTCATGGTGGAAACAATATTCAAAGGAAGGATTTCATGCTTCATAGCTTAAGCTCTTGGCTCCACAACAGCTTTCTATCTTATAATGTGATATCTGTTTCAGAGTAAACCTTTCATTCCGAAACCTTCTCTTGTTTTGTCATTACTTTGCTTTTCCTCCTTAGCCAATTGTATT
This sequence comes from Podarcis liolepis, assembly GCF_965112155.1. Lineage (NCBI taxonomy): Eukaryota > Metazoa > Chordata > Lepidosauria > Squamata > Lacertidae > Podarcis > Podarcis liolepis. The sequence continues at coordinate 42,024,293 of NC_139571.1, forward strand.
TTCTTTCCTGACATTTTCCTGGATTTTCCTTCCTTTTCAATAAGTACAGTGGATGCTCGGGTTGTGAACATGATCCATGCGGGAGACACATTCGCAACCCGCAGCATCCACAACCCGCAGCACCACATGTGGGTTGTGATTCAGCACTTCTGCGCATGTGCAAAGCGTGATTTAGTGTTTGTGCATATGCGCGAGTGCGAAACACAGAAGTAACCCGTCCCGGTACTTCCGGGTTTTGGCGCGTCCGTAACCCGAAAATGCGCAACCTGAAGCGTCTGTAACCCGAGGTATGACTGTATTTTTATTTGTGAAGCATTACTGAAGGAGACAAGGGATGCGGGTGGTGCTGTGGGTTAAACCACAGAGCCTAGGACTTGCCGATTAGAAGGTCGGCGGTTTGAATCCCCGCGACGGGGTGAGCTCCCGTTGCTCGGTCCCTGCTCCTGCCAACCTAGCAGTTCGAAAGCACGTCAAAGTGCAAGTTGATAAATAGGTACCACTCTGGTGGGAAGGTAAACGGCGTTTCCGTGCGCTGCTCTGGTTCGCCAGAAGCGTCTTGGTCATGCTGGCCACATGACCCGGAAGCTGTACGCCGGCTCCCTCGGCCAATAAAGCGAGATGAGCGCCGCAACCCCAGAGTCGGTCACGACTGGACCTAATGGGCAGGGGTCCCCTTTACCTTTATTGAAGGAGATGTTCCCATCACTGACACATATAAAAGGCAGTGTCGGGATTGTGGGTGCTTTCAGACAGGTGCTGCTCGTGCACACATTTTGTTTATTTTTGCAGCATCTACATGATGTCACAGCATCAAGATGCGAGCCCACACTTTTTTCAACATTTCCCTTACCACAGAAAATCTAGCAAGTGAAAATTACCTGTTATACAGCTGGAGTCACAGCTGGTGTAGAAGCTTGTTAAGTACATTTTGGGGTGTGCGAATGGTTTGTTGTGCGCGATGACATTTTGGTGAGTGGTCTTTATCGCCACATGTTTTATTCCATTTGTTCTTTACCTAAGCACAAGCTAGTCCGTTTGTTTGCAGCAGCCCCCAATACCAGAGGGAAGAAACTGATTGCCAATGATTGGCATATGCCTGGTTGGGATTAACTATTCTCTGAAGATCTCATGAGGTAAATGTGGGGGGGTTAAATGGCGAATATACATGGGACTTCTTTTTTTTTAAAAAATAAAAAAATACAGAGGTCTTACCCAAGATCTCTTTATCAGTCTTCCACTCTTGTGTAAGACATTAATAATAATAATAATAATAATAATAATAATAATAATAATAATAATAATAAAAAAATACCAAAATAAATGGATACTGCCCTCCCACAAATCACAGGCCTCCATTTTGCCCATTGTGAAACATGGTAGCTGGCTGGATGTGGTTGGAGAAATTTGCTCTTGCACTCTTATACACTTGAATACTTCATCAGGCTTTTTAAAACAGATGTACTCACACAGTACAGAAACATCTGCATTCAGGTCTAAAATGGATAAAGGTAGTGGATTGATCCTTAATTAATTGATGTACATTGTTGTTAAAGTTCTGTGCCTTTTCCATATATCTGGATCTGCAATCTACACTTTATTTTTTATTTTGACACTTTCTATACAACCGTGTCCATGGAGTTTTCTTGGCAGGGATACTGGAGTGGCTTGACAGTTCCTGCTCGAGGTGGATCACGTTTGGTCAAAACTCTCCACTATGACCATAAACCATAAACTCTCCATAAAGAAGGCTGATCACCGAAGAATGGATGCTTTTGAATTATGGTGCTGGAGGAGACTCTGGAGAGTCCCATGGACTGCAGGAAGATCAAACCTCTCCATTCTGAAGGAAATCAGCCCTGAGTGCTCCCTGGAAGGACAGATCCTGAAGCTGAGGCTCCAAGACTTTGACCACCTCATGAGAAGAGAAGACTCCCTGGAAAAGACCCTGATGTTGGGAAAGATGGAGGGCACAAGGAGAAGGGGATGGCAGAGGATGAGATGGTGGGACAGTGTTCTCGAAGCTACCAGCATGAGTTTGACCAAACTGCGGGAGGCAGTGGAAGACAGGAGTGCCTGGCCTGCTCTGATCCAGAGGGTCACAAAGAGTCGGACACAACTAAATGACTAAACAACAACATACAACCATGACAAACAAGTAACTCAATGCAATAAGGAAAAAAAATCAGTTTAAATAACTTCACTATGTACACATTAGTGGCTTAAAAATGCAGGAAGGTTGTATTCACCCATTGTGAATGCATGATCTTCACCCCATGTACATTACCTGTTTGGTCTGCTTACGTTTGCAACTGCCCTGAATTCATGAAGCTGTCATCTACACCTGTGCAATGGCTGTCTCAAATGTCTGCACTTAACTGATGTCAGGAACTGGCTGGATGAGCAAGAATGGTGGGAGCTGCCCACCCAAGAGCCCCCCAGGGAAGGCAGAGAAGAAAAGGACTTAGGTCCTGGATCCTGGTGGTGGACATCTGGTCACACCTCAGAGAAGGGGACGAGCTAGAAGCAGGAAGCTTGAGGGATCACGAAGAGGCAGAAGCAGGGCAGGGTGATGGGGTTTCCAGTTTGGATGCAGGCTCCAACAGAGACGACAGAGGGGAGACAGACCCTTCACCTCCCCTGCAGCCCCATCATGACAGCTTCTCTGCTGATGGCTCTCTGGATCCACTTACTCCTAAAACACAAAGGATGTTACATGTTGCTGAACAAGGGACTAGGCAGGCACAGGACGAGGTTCCTGGATCTCCCCATAGCAGAAGATTACAGAGGAGGAGCCCCGACTCAGAAGGCTAGAGAGTGACGGAGGGACCGCACTCCAGTTTGAGCAACTTCTTCATTAGGGGAGTTTGCCTTTATGAGCCTCCTTGTATTTTCCCCTTTCCTTAATAAAGAAACTAACTGCAGGTTAGCCTCGCGTCTCCCTCTCTGACCTGTGAATGACCTGGTCTTCCTGTCAGCCCCTTGACAATGGCACAGTGAATGTGGCTTGCATTTTCAAATCGGGTGGGAGCTGGTTTGAAGGAAAGCACATCAAATAGGAATCTTTCTTAAGAAGATACAGGATATACATAGATTGTGGCTAAGGTCATGTGTGCGCACCTTCAAACACCAGTGGTGGGAGCACACTGGAGCTAGAGTAATTGGTAGTAAGTACACAGCCCTTACGCATGGAAGGTGAAACTGAAGTCCAAAATCCCATCACTGTGTTGATTAGTTTGATATTTTATTTGACAGCCCATTAGTTTCCTTGACCTCAAAAGATAGGATTCAGCACCATATCCACTCTTTTATGTGCCCATGTTTCTTGGGATCAAAAATAGAGCTGTATGCTTTGTGGGGATATTTTTTTTTTTTGGGGGGGGGGGAGTCTACACAATGAAGATAACTTATCTGCCAAAGAGGAACCGAAAATTTCACACAAAACCATGATTAATCACACTTACAGCAAATGGCTGGCAGACTATCAGGACTGAAGTCACTGGCACAAATTATGGCTGCAAAGGGGGATTTAGCCAGACTTAGCCTATTTCTGCATCCATCCCAGAGTTTCAACAAATTAGTAACAATGAAATGGCGCAGACACTGATTAAGCTAAGATCTCCAATTTGCAATGATGAACCCCTTGGGGGAATGCGATAAATAAATACACACACACACACACACACACGGAAACTGGCTCAATAAGGCATTTTAAAGTGTGATTTGTGAAAATGATCTTAAGCCCCTCATGCCGTTAATATGGGCCTGAGTGGAAGATATGGAACAGAGAGCTGCCAGTCCAAGTTCACTCAGTGAACTTTGTGGCTCAGCTGGGCAACTGAGACCAGAAATGAAACATAACAAGGCCCTCTGAGATATTATTAATTTACTATATTAGCCTCATGATTAATCTGACCCTGTATAGGACTTCCCTGTTAAGTCTTATGTCCCTCATGCCATTAATCTGGACCTGGGTGAGTGCACATGCAACACTATTTTTTGCGCAGGAGTGATGATGTCATCCGCCGGAAAGGTACTTGGTGGCTTCCATGAACTGACCGATCACGTCGCAGGAAGCTCGGATCCAGAACAGGACAGGTAGCTATCCTGCCCGCCTTATAAATCCTGGCTACGGCCATGGTTCATTGCCTATAAATTTGGAGAGGAGGAATATTTGGAACCGTGAAGTTTTAGGTGCTCCACTACTTCCACCTGTTAAATTTGCAGTTCTCAGTTTTGTTTTGATTTTAAGCAGAAGGGAAACTGCTGGTCTAGCTGGACTCAGCTGGTAGCCGTCGTCGCTAGCTCGGTTACATTAGGTTTCAGCCTGAAGCCTTACCCTGTGCTTGAAAAGGCACAGTACAAAAGGCAAAAAGGAAGCGGAGGGAGGTGGAAAGCACTCTTCTATGGATTTTTCAAATCTTATCGTGCTGCCAGCACAGCTGGTAGGCCTCTTAGTTCATTTTGTAGTATGTGAGTTGTTGAGCAAAGTGTCTGGGAGCCTTACGGATTCTATCCCTACCACCAAAATACACCCAGCAATCGCCAGTCCAAATGCTACCCTTTCATCTGCCACCGGACTAGCACAGATAAGGTCAAAGAGGGCACAACATCAGCAGCCCAAGGCTTTATTGCACGGGCTCCTTGAGGAGGTGAGGGGAAAACTGAGGGCACAACAGCAAAGCAGAGAATGTGAAGGGGGTGACACTGAGAAAATCACTTTTTTTACTGAACAGGGAGAGCATTGTTTTGGAAAACATGGTAACTGTAATAGAAAATGATGGAGCTTCGTCCTAGGAGGAGGAATCAAAAATTAATGAACTCCTTTGGTGACACAGTAGCCCTGCTGGGCACAATAGTGACTATAATGCAGGGTCTCTCGGTCATCATTCAATCAGCAGAACATCAGGAGTTGTAATGGTGACAGAAGCATGATTGGGTTTCCCCCTGATCTCATTTTTTGACAGAATTACAAGCCTGGTAGATGAAGGGAACGCAGTGGATGTAGCCTACCTTGATTTCAGCAAGGCATTTGACAAGGTGCCCCATGATATTCTTGTAAAGAAGCTGGTAAAATGCGGTCTTGACTATGCTACCACTCAGTGGATTTGTAACTGGCTGACTGACCAAACCCAAAGGGTGCTCATCAATGGTTCCTCTTCATCCTGGAGAAGAGTGACTAGTGGGGTGCCACAGGGTTCTGTCTTGGGCCCGGTCTTATTCAACATCTTTATCAACGACTTGGATGATGGACTCAAGGGCATCCTGATCAAATTTGCAGATGACACCAAACTGGGAGGGGTGGCTAACACCCCAGAGGACAGGATCACACTTCAAAACGACCTTGACAGATTAGAGAACTGGGCCAAAACAAACAAGATGAATTTTAACAGGGAGAAATGTAAAGTATTGCACTTGGGCAAAAAAATGAGAGGCACAAATACAAGATGGGGGACACCTGGCTTGAGAGCAGTACATGTGAAAAGGATCTAGGAGTCTTGGTTGACCACAAACTTGACATGAGCCAACAGTGTGATGCGGCAGCTAAAAAAGCCAATGCAATTCTGGGCTGCATCAATAGGAGTATAGCATCTAGATCAAGGGAAGTAATAGTGCCACTGTATTCTGCTCTGGTCAGACCTCACCTGGAGTACTGTGTCCAGTTCTGGGTACCACAGTTCAAGAAGGACACTGACAAACTGGAACGTGTCCAGAGGAGGGCAACCAAAATGGTCAAAGGCCTGGAAACGATGCCTTATGAGGAACGGCTAAGGGAGCTGGGCATGTTTAGCCTGGAGAAGAGGAGGTTAAGGGGTGATATGATAGCCATGTTCAAATATATAAAAGGATGTCACATAGAGGAGGGAGAAAGGTTGTTTTCTGCTGCTCCAGAGAAGCGGACACGGAGCAATGGATCCAAACTACAAGAAAGAAGATTCCACCTAAACATTAGGAAGAACCTCCTGACAGTAAGAGCTGTTCGACAGTGGAATTTGCTGCCAAGGAGTGTGGTGGAGTCTCCTACTTTGGAGGTCTTTAAGCAGAGGCTTGACAACCATATGTCAGGAGTGCTCTGATGGTGTTTCCTGCTTGGCACGGGGTTGGACTCGATGGCCCTTGTGGTCTCTTCCAACTCTAGGATTCTAGGATTCTATGCAACCCACACATAACCTGAGTGTGACTTTTCACCACATTTTACGCTATGACCACACAAACACACCATGCATTTAAAGCAGTATCTTACCACATTAAACTGTCATGGGCATGGCTTCTCCCCAAAGAATCTGGGTAACTGTATCTTGTTTCAGGGTGCTGAGAGTTGTAAAGAGACCCCAATTCCCCCCCCCCCCGTAGAGCTACAATTTCTCAGGCAATTATATGAATTATAGCTCTAAGTGAGAACTCTCAGCACCCTTAATAAACTACAGTTCCCATGATTCTTTGGGGGAAACCATAGCTGTTCAAAGTGGTATGATACTGCTTTAAATACTGTACAGGGCTTTTTTCAGCTAGAACTTGCCAGAACTCAGTTCCGGCACCTCTCAGGTGGGCGCCATTGCCATTATAAGAAAAGAAGGGCAGCGTTCATGGGGAGTCGCTTCTGAGAGCCTAGGGACCTATTGCCAGAGTGTAAACAAATAGTTTGACTCCAGGCAGCTACCTGTCTTCTTGAGGCACAGTGTGCGACAGGCGCCTCTCCTCTTTTTTCCAAATGCTCTTGTCTGTGATGAAGTGCTTGGGAATTATGCCAGGCACTCTCAACTTTGCCTCTCTGTACTCACAACTTTAGGAACACCACCATGTAAGGTGTATAATTTTGAGTTGCCTCAAGTCTTGCGCTACTTGATGCAGTCAACCACTTTTGCACCCATTTTTCTCGCTGCCAACTTATCCCTCTTTTTTCCTCCCCCCCCCCGGAAGCTCAGAATAGTCCTCAGAACTTTTTATGCCAAGCTGATACATAACCCCCTACTCCACCCCCTGTAGCTGTTGCTGGTTTGGCTAACGCTGAAAGCGTGTGCTAGTATGAAAATGGCATCAACGCTGAACTTTTGCTGTGGGAAAAGTTTATCCTCTGGCACAGAAGATGGGTGAACAGCAGGTGGTTTCTTCTTACACCTCCACTATTTGGACTGGCATGTATTTCTGGCAGGGGGTGCGATCTCTCTCTCCCCCCTACCCCAGCTTTTCTGTCACCTGGACAGAAAATGTCTCCAGTTACAGGCATTGGGTTGCCCTGGAACTAAGAGTAAAAACTGATACTTGCTGAAGGGGATTAGTGATTTAAGGAAATGATTTCTTATGTACATACTTGCCTCCAACTTTAGCTGGTATGACACTGGCACCATTACTCAGTGAAATCCGGAGGCCAACAATTATTCCACTCTCCAATAAAAACTTAAGCCGTATAGGTGGGCACCAGCTGTTTGTAACGAATCATCTCTGAATGAAAAGAGAATAGGTTAATGGCCGTGCGCCCAGATACACATGGCAGACTGTCCTTTCCTTCTGTTTCAGATACCCATAGCATCCTGTGAAAAGATTCTCCTGGCAATATTTGATGTGTGTTTCAAGTCCCAGTTCATTAACAAGGCATTAAGTATGTGCAACTTTGAAGGACATCAGCAATCGCCATTGAATTCTGGTCAGAATGTACGCCCCATGTCTTAGGCTGCGGTTCTATACACAGTTAGATGCAGAATGACCCGCTGAATGGCTCAGGTCTGCTCAGAAGTATGTCCCATTGAACTGAAAGGGGCTTATTCTCAGTGGGCTGGATTAATGACTTTTGAGATTCTTTCCCACTCTTCCACTACATACCCTCCAACATTTCTCTGATGAAAACAGGGACATCCTATTCCATAATGACAATTTTACTATTTATACCCCACACATCTTACTGGGTTGCCCCAGCCTCCCTGAGCAGCTTCCAACATATACTGTATTTTTTGCCCCATAGGACACACTTTTTCCCCTCCAAAAATGAAGGGGAAATGTGTGTGTGTCCTATGGGGTGAATGCAGGCTTTCGCTGAAGCCTGGAGAGTGAGAGGGGTCGGTGCACACCGACCCCTCTCACTCTCCAGGCTTCAGGAAGCTCTCCGCAAGCCTTGGGAGCCCGGCGCGACTTCCCGCTGGGCTCCCAAGGCTTGTGGACAGCAGCCTGCAGTCCAAAACCCAAGGCTTGCGGATAGCAGCCCGTTCTGGGGGGATAGCAGTCTGTTCTGTTCAGCCCTGCGCCTGGGGGAAAATAATAATTTCCCCCCCTCTTTATTCCCTCCCCCCAAAAAACTAGGTGCGCCCTATGGGCCGGTGCGCCCTATAGGGCGAAAAATACGGTATTAAAAACATAATAAAACATTCAACATTTTTTTAAAAAACCTTCCCTATACAGAGTGGCCTTCAAGCGGCTTGTTGGGTTGGAGAACTCCACACCCTCCAACATTTCTCTTATTAAAATAGGGACATCCTAAGGAAAAGCAGGACACTCCAGGATCAAATCAGAAACCGGGACAGCTTCTCTATGATAGGGACATCCCTGGAAAATAGGGACACTTGGCGGGTCTGCTGCTATGATTCTATGATATGTGCATGTCAGTGTGAATGTTTAGGCTTCTGCACCAGTAGATCTCAGTTGCTTAATTCAGGTGGCCTACTAATGGAATTTTAACTTTATTCAGTCCTAGCTCCTGCCATTAAGGAAGCTTCACGGCCCAGAAGTCAGTCCCAATTCTATTTTGGGTGTGCCGTTGGCTGCCTCTTAACAAACACAACAAAGCAAATCTTTAGATTGTTTTTAATTTTGTTTTTTACATTTCCCCCACCCCAGTGATTGGCAGTGATTCTTTGGAAACTGTGGGAAACCTAAATGCAAAGACAATATTGCAATTGCTATGGAACTTGAGGCACAGAATGAAACTGGTAGAATGAAAGATCTTCCAATGTTCATAAAATTCAGAGCACATCATATTATTTAAAATGGACCCCTAGTCACTTGTACACCCACACAGGGTGGCAAGGGTCAAATATGAATTAAAATGGAAGCCAACACTCTCAGGTTTTTGATGTAAAATAAATGAAAACAAAACACGTTTCTTATACTTCAGAAAAAAAGAGTGGGTTGACAGTCATATTGCAGAAAGTTTTTATTTCATCTAGATGACCACCATATGGCTTCATCAATCAGCGGTGGAGGAGATTCACAGCATCAGCAAGAATTAATAGTGGTACGTTTAACACCAAGCTAGTGTAAATGGTTCAGTTGCCTGGGACAAAGACTCCATGGTCCGTGGCCTGGGATAGGGTCACATGTTGAAATACAAAGGCATAATAGCACTTCCCACTCCCAATTTCAATATTCACCAATTTCCCCGAGTGATCAGTTACAGCCTGCAGTGGCACTGAGAGAAAACAATTGCCGTTAACTTTTTCCTGCTTCCTGTCCCTTGGGTATAACAATGGGGATACGGCCTTCATTGCATGCCTCAATGCACTTTGGGAAGCCCATCTTTGCAAAGCCATCTACTATCAGCAGGGGAAGAAGAAGAAGAAGGAGGAGGAGGAGGAGGAGGAGGAGGAGGAGGAGGAGGAGGAGGAGGAGGAGGAGGAGATTATACATCAGGGATTGTATAACAATAACTAGGAAATTAGAAACAATCTGAAGACTATGGACACGCATTAAGTACATCTAACAAGGCATTACATGTATTGCTTATTGAATTAAACATTGTCATTCTTAAGAGTCCTGGCTTGCGTAGTCCAGAAGGAGAATTTGCATATTTGGGGTTTGCAAGTGTAGTACTGTACTGTTGCTTGCATTTGTTGTTGTTTAGTTGTTTACTTGTGCCCGACTCTTCGTGACCCCCTGGACCAGAGCACGCCAGGCACTCCTGTCTTCCACTGCCTCCCACAGTTAGGTCAAACTCCTGTTCGTAGCTTTGAGAACACTGTCCCACCATCTCGTCCTCTGTCGTCCCCTTCTCCTTGTGCCCTCCATCTTTCCCAACATCAGGGTCTTTTCCAGGGAGTCTTCTCTTCTCTTCTCTGTCACCATCTGCAGTGATCATGGAACCCAAGAAAGTAAAATCTCTCACTGCCTCCATTTCTTCCCCTTCTATTTGCCAGGAGGTGGTGGGACCAGTGGCCAGGATCTTCGTTTTTTTGATGTTGAGCTTCAGACCATATTTTGCGCTCTCCTCTTTCACCCTCATTAAAAGGTTCTTTAATTCCTCCTCACTTTCTGCCATCAAGGTTGTGTCATCTGCATATCGGAGGTTGTTGATATTTCTTCTGGCGATCTTAATTCCGGCTTGGGATTCATCCAGCCCAGCCTTTCGCATGATGAATTCTGTCTATATGTTAAATAAAGAGGGAGACAATATACAGCCTTGTCATACTCCTTTTTTGCTTGCATAGCCATACTCAAAATACTTCTATTTCACAGGGAACTGTTATCCAAGGTGGTCCCTATCACAGTTAGTGATAACCACCCCTCTCTTTTGTGCTCTATTGGTTCCGTTTTTTAAAGTACAACTCCCCCCCTCTGTCTATTCAAAGTACAAATGTATGAAATGGAACTGAAAACTTGAGTGTGATTTGACACAGAAATCAATTTCTGATGTTATTTGTGAACCTGTGAGGAAAGGTAATATTGCAATATCTAAACAATCATACATGCAACTTAACCAATTCTTAGATGATGTAGTTCTAGTGACTTTGCTACACCTTACTTTTATGAATTGCAAAGCACCTATAAAGGCTTGTGGGGTGCTTAAGCATAGGAAATAGGGTGTTTAAGCATGAAAATGGACTCCCCCCTTACCCTTCTATTTTCTTCTTTTCAAGATTGTTGGCACCAATTCCTGCAACCTCATTTATCTACATAGTTAGAACTGGTAATTTCCCTTCAAATTGGGATGCTGCTATTGCCATTATTATCTATAGTAGGAGTCTTGGAAATAACTCCGTTAATTATGGTCCCATTAGTTTGTTCGACATAACTAGTAAAATCTGTGCTAAACGCCTGTTGGGGAAACTGGAAAATTGGTTGGAGGAAAAAGCCATTCTTGTCCCAGAAGAGGTGGATTTCTGTTGCAACCATTCAACTTTAGATAAATATCTTGCAGGACTAGCTAAGCATATTTCTGTGGCTGATTTGAAAGAAGCTTTGGACTCTACCCTTCATGAGCATGTGGAGAAAGCGACAATCAGTGGGTATTAATTCATAACCATTAAGCTCCTTACTACAGATGTTTTCTGGGAAAATGATACGTGCCAGAACTGGATTACATGGCCAGATTCCAAAGAGTGTTCCTTACCAGGGCTGTATAGCAGGGCTGTCTTCTTGCTCTCTTAACTTTTTAATTCATTTTTTAATGACAGAGTGGCCTTCTTATAAAGCAGTCAACATTTCCCAGTGAAAGTAGGCCACAGTAAAGTATCTCGCCTTTCATATGCTGATGATGCTATTTTAATTTGCAAGTTGGAAGGCGTAGGTTGTAAAGATGGTTTAGTTTGTGTTGCCACATTGAGTAACTGCACATTAATTATGATAAAACTAAAAGTTCTTCAGTAAACACGAGGAAGTGTGTAATGGGAATCCAAGTTTCTTCATTTTGGTATTTAGGAATTGTACTCCATCAGTCATGTAACTGCTGTACTCAAAACTGAAGGACGGCTCTATCAGCAGAAAGAACATTTAATGGCCTCCTTAGTTTTTCATGAAACGAAGGATAAGATTTATATACATCTAGCCCAATATGAATCAAGAATTATTTCTCAGATATTGTATGGTGCCTCATTACCAGCAGTAATACACCGAGAGCCTTCAGAAAAAGTGCAAAACCAATTGCTACGTGGGTATTATTGGTACCAACCTCAATCAAACTAGCAACCATTTATACTGACTTCAAGGTTATGGCTGTAAAAAACGAGGCAATTAGACAAACCCTCTAGTTTGGAGTAAAGATTATCTTCAGTCTGGACTCTTCATATACAATATCCTCCTTTGAAGAGATGGGTTATGGCCCATGGAGACATAAAAATGCAGTTGATCATTTTAAACGTGGGTCTGTCAACATGGTTGTCGTTGTTGTTATTTTCTGGCTATCACGAAGCCAGATTTTCCACCTTGCATTGACACTGAGAAACAGAAAAGAGTCGCAGAGATAAGTGGATGTAAATCTAAATCATTCTGTCTTCCCCCCACCTCTGCGGCACCCAGTTATGTAAGGCATCTAATTGATGTAAAAGCTTTTTCTAAGCCCCAACTGAAAATTTTATCCCTTGTGGAATGGAACAGCCAAATTAATGGCATCCCTAGACAAATGTGGGCCTGCGCTTGTAATCCACAGACCATTGACGATCTTACTGACTTCATGTGAGGTATATGAAGATATTTGTATTAAATACATCCATCTATTGCTACCTTCTAAAATGGGATTATCCTCCTGAAATAAATTGCTGTCCCTTCTAAAAGGCACTAAGTATGTTACATTTAGAATGCACAATTCTAGGGCATACAAAAATAAATGAAAATGCCTGTGGATTACGATACTGATCCTGGCTCCCCCCGCCCCACCCCCCAGCAACATAATTTGATACTTTTAATATTTTTCCTTTGTAATATTTTATAAACTCTTATTAACGTGTAACATTGTTTCTGTAATAGATGGCCACATTTGTATAATGACAAGTGGCAACGTTGCAAAAAACAAAATTTGAATCCATGGAATGAATCTCAGGTTAAAAGCTTTTTGCAGTTTCTGTTGTTTTAAATCGACCTACATGAAGCCTGAGTTACATAATAATAATAATAATAATAATAATAATAATAATAATAATAATAATAATAATATCTTTATTGTCATTGCCCCCATCGGGGACAACGAAATTACTTGACTGCTACATAAAAACACTAATTAAACAATACATAACTCAAGGAGAGGGTGGTAACTCTTGGCTGTTTCTCAGTCGAAACCACTATTACCATCCTGGCTAAGGAATAGAGATGTACCCATCATTTTCTTGCCTGGAGCTAAGAGCAGAAGTTGGGGTTGGGGGTGGGTGCCTGATTTAGACTGCAGAAAGGGTTGCCTCTGAAGACGGTTTGGAAACTTTAGCTAGTGCAGAATTCAGTGGCCAGGTTGTTCACCAGGGCTAGATGGTTTGAGCATATTGCACCGAACTTGGCCTGACTGCATTGGCTACTGTCAGGGAACTGCCATCGGAGCATCAGGTGGTGGAGGGGCTCAGGGAGGAAGAAAGAGACTCAACAGCTGAAGCAGGGACCAGCAGGGGGAGGAGTGGATCTCTGAGGGAATGCGAGCAGGAGGGAGGGCTCAGGGACGCTTCCAGCGAGAACAGTGGGGAGGTATCTGAGTCTCCCATAGGGAGACCCACACCTCGCCGGAAACTGTCACGCCGTGAGTCCAGGAGACGCGTTTCCGTTAAGGAGCTCCTTTGCTGGAAACGCTTCCGCAGACAGCCACTGTCGGACTCTACTAGTGACTAGAGCAGACATGTCTGAGGAGCTCCGTCACGCACGGAGGTTTGTGGGGTCGCACAAACTCTGAGGGAGCACGTTTTTACGCACAAGCAGCTAATCAATCCCTAACAGCAGTCCGACAGTCTCTGTACGCTGCCTGTGCAAGAGAAAGCATCATGAGCGAACCAACCGGAACCGGAGGAGCGGGGGCTGGAGCTGGTCCAAGCTTGGAAGATAGATACCGAGCGTTGGAGGTCCAACTGGCGCTGCAGACGGCGAGGCTGGAGGAGAGAAGGGCTCAGGATGCAGACAAGAAGGGGAGAGCCACTCAGTTCCCCAGAAAGGTACCAGGATTGGTGCAGAAATTTGGGGGGGACCCCAAGGATTACCATGCCTTTAGGACAGAGATGCAATATGCCATTAATGTGCAGTTCGATGAGTTCCCTGATGAGGAATCGCGAGTTGCTTTCGTAATTGGGCATCTTGAGAAAGGGGCGAGAGACTGGGTTCGACCCCTAATGGCAACGCACAATGACGTACTAAAGGACACGATGAAGTTCTTTCGTGCAATGGATATCATGTTTTCCAGCGATATTGAGGAAGGGGTGGTGCGCAGACAGCTAATGGCTTGCAAGCAGGGAAGTCGATCTGTCCGTGAGTACTGGACTGAGTTTACCATGCTGATTCACAGACTGGGTTGGGATTTATCGGCGGCACCCATTCAGATGCTATTTGAAGAAGGTCTTTCTTCGGCGGTGAAAGACGAGCTGTCACGGAGCCCCAGGGCGGGGTCTATGGATCAGCTGACCAAATCTGCGCTGACCATAGGAGCGCGGCACACAGAACTGATAGCGTTTAATGTGGCCACCCTGGGAGGCGCTCCCATTATTTTGGGAATGAGCTGGCTAGCTCTACATGATCCGCTGGTTGGCTGGCATCAAAGAGTGGTGTCCTTTGGTTCAGCACATTGCTTAGAACACTGCAAAGGGGAAAAGGGTTCAGCAGGGGCCCAAGCCACCCTAGCAGGGACTGAAGTAATGGAGAAGGTGAAGGTACCACCACAGTATGCAGATCTCAGCGACGTGTTCAGCGAGAAGGAAGCTGACCAACTACCACCTCATAGGCCCTTTGATTGCCAGATCAATTTACTCCCTGGAGCACAGCTTCCCGTGGGCAAGTTGTATGCCATGTCAGACAGAGAAATGCAGGAGTTGCGAGGGTTTATTGACAAGAACCTGAAGAGAGGCTTCATCAGAGAGTCCAAAGCAGCAGGGGGTAGCCCAGTGTTTTTTGTGGACAAAAAAAACGCGGACAAGCCGAGACTTGTATGTGATTTTAGGAGGTTGAATGCAGTGACTGAACCAGTGGCTTTCCCTATGCCCAGGATTGATGATATTTTGACCAGGGTGAGGAAGGGAAAGATCTTTACAAAGCTGGATCTAAGGGGGGCGTACAACCTGATACGCATAAGGAAAGGGGATGAATGGAAAACCACCATGTTTACCCCTTTGGGGGCATTTGAATACCTCGTTATGCCATTTGGATTACAAGCAGGCTCAGCGTGTTTTCAATCTTTTATGAACCACGTACTGGGCCCTTTGCTCTACAAGAATTGCGTTGCTTTCCTAGATGATGTGTTGGTGTATTCGGAGAATGAGGAGCAACATGTGAGAGACGTCAGAGAAGTGTTGAGCAGACTGCAAGCCAACAGGCTGTGGGTGAAACTGGAGAAGTGTCGGTTCCATACCAAGGAGGTGGAATTCCTGGGGTACCGCCTGTCAGACAAGGGATTGGCCATGGATCCCGGCAAGGTACAGGCAGTGCTGGAATGGAAAACACCCAAAACCAAGAAGGATGTGCAGAGGTTCCTAGGGTTTGGAAACTTTTATCGTAAGTTCATCCGCAACTTCGCCCACCTGACGGCGCCCATCACTGACTGTCTCAGCAGTAAAAAGAAGTTTGTATGGACGGCGGAGGCGGAGCGAGCGTTTGAGGAGCTGAAAAGGGCCTTCGCCTCTGAAGAACAACTTCTGCATGTGGATTTACGAAAGAAGCTAAGGGTTGAAACAGACGCATCTGACAGAGCCATAGGGGCGGTGCTTCTTCTGCAGCCGGGGAAGGAGGAGTCAGAGTGGCGACCGTGTGCCTTCTTTTCGCGAAAGCTGAACAAATCCGAGAGGAACTACACGGTGTACGACCGAGAACTTCTTGCTATTCATGAGGCGTTCCGGAGATGGAGGCATCTGCTAGTTGGTGCACAACATAAGGTGCAAGTGTGCACGGACCATAAAAATCTAGAGTACTGGAGAACTGCGCGAGTGCTCAACCAAAGGCAGTTGAGATGGGCCCAGGAGTTCTCCAAATTTAACTTTGAGATTTGTTACGTGCCAGGCCCAGAGAATGTTAGGGCGGACGCTCTCTCACGCAAACCTGAATATTTGGAGGGGGAGGGAGCACCCGAAGAAACCCATATCATTCCAGAGGACCGCTGGGTGTGTGGGGCGACTTTGGTGGGGCAAAGGGAATTGGTAGAGGGTACGGTGCATGATGCATACGCCCAGGACAAACTCAGGGGTCTCAGGAGGGAGGGAGACAAATCCGGTGGTTTTGAGGAGAGAAACGGGGCATTGTATTATAAGGGAGCGTTATATATACCTGAAGGGGAATTGAGGGAGAAGGTACTCAAGCAGCTGCACGATAACCCCACAGCAGGGCATTTTGGGCAACACAAGACCATGTGGCTGGTTACCAGGGAATTTTGGTGGCCCAAGGTCAGGGAAGATGTGCGGGAGTATGTGAGAGGGTGTGAACAATGCCAAAGAGCCGGATCTGCCAAGGTCTAGAGGGAAAACAGCCATCATGGTTGTAGTAGACCTGTTAACTAAAATGGCCCACTTTATAGCCTGCTCACATGCGGTCACAGCAGAAGAAACAGCCAAATTGTTTGTAGAGAATGTGTTTCGGTTGCATGGCGCCCCCTTGAGGGTGGTTTCAGACCAAGGGAAACAATTTACTTCCAGGTTCTGGAGGAAGCTCATGAGCTTACTGCATGTAGAGGTTAATTTTTCAACGGCCCGTCATCCAGAAACCAACGGGCAGGCGGAAAGAGCAAATGGGGTTCTCCAACAATATTTGCGGTGTTATGTTAATGACAGAGAGAATGATTGGGTGGAGAAGCTGGCATTGGCAGAATTTGCCTACAACAATGCAGAGAACGTGTCCACGGGGATGAGCCCCTTTTTGGCTAATCACGGGTGCCATCCCAGAGCCTTCCCAGGGGGGGAGGGGGAGAACTGGAGCGTTCCAGCTGCTGAACAGTTCGTTGAAGAAATGGAAGCGATCCATCGCCAGCTCCAACTCAACTTAAACAGGGCTAAGGAGGAATATAAGAGGCAGGCAGACAAAAACAGAAGGGAAGGTGAAAGCATCAGGGTGGGGGACCAGGTGTGGCTGTCAACCCAAGGGTTGCCGTTCAAAGGAGGTTGTAAGAAATTAAGACCCAAAAGGCTGGGTCCGTTTGAAGTCATGCAGCAGGTCAATCCAGTGGCTTTCAGGCTCCGGTTACCGAACCACATGAAGCTGCACCCAGTTTTTCACAGGTCGTTGCTGTCACCGTATAGAGGAGACAGTGAAGGGAGGGTCACTAGGGGACCAGCAATGGAGGAGAAGGAACACAGCTACCATGTAGCGGAGATCCTCGATTCCAGGTGGAAGGGAGATCAAGTAGAGTATTTGGTGATGTGGGAAGGGGAACCGGAGTCGGAAAACACCTGGGTTAGGGCAGAGGATGTCAATGACGAAGTTTTAATAGAGACTTTTCATCAGAGGTTCCCACGTAAACCTCAGCCTGTAGCGAGGTTCCGAAGGGAATACTTTGCCACCACCGACGAGGAAGAGGAGTTGGAGGGGTTCCCAGATTCTGAAGAGGAAGAGGAGTCAGCGAGCCAGGACGACGATCGATGGAGGGAATTGTTCGAGACGTCGGAAGATGAGGAAGATTCTTTTCGGGGTTTTAGCCCTTCACCTCCCAGGGGAGAGGAAATGGGAGGGGGTGAGGGGGGCCCTGGAGGGGAGGTGGATGTCAGGGAACTGCCATCGGAGCATCAGGTGGTGGAGGGGCTCAGGGAGGAAGAAAGAGACTCAACAGCTGAAGCAGGGACCAGCAGGGGGAGGAGTGGATCTCTGAGGGAATGCGAGCAGGAGGGAGGGCTCAGGGACGCTTCCAGCGAGAACAGTGGGGAGGTATCTGAGTCTCCCATAGGGAGACCCACACCTCGCCGGAAACTGTCACGCCGTGAGTCCAGGAGACGCGTTTCCGTTAAGGAGCTCCTTTGCTGGAAACGCTTCCGCAGACAGCCACTGTCGGACTCTACTAGTGACTAGAGCAGACATGTCTGAGGAGCTCCGTCACACACGGAGGTTTGTGGGGTCGCACAAACTCTGAGGGAGCACTTTTACGCACAAGCAGCTAATCAATCCCTAACAGCTACCAATAAGTTTCCAGGCCCAATTCTAAGTGCTGGTTTTGACCTATAAATCCTTAAGCGGCTCAGGACCACAATTCCTCAAGGACCACCTCTCTCCATATGAACCTACCTGGACCCCAAGATCACCTTCTGAGGCCCTCCTTCGTGTGCCTCCTCCTTGAGATGTCAGGAGGGTGGCAACATGAGAACGGGGCCTTCTCTGCCGTGGCTCCCCATTTGTGGAATACTCTCCCCAGGGAAGTTTGCCTGGCGCCTTCATTATACACCTTTAGGCGCCAGGCAAAAACTTTCCTCTTTAACCAGGCCTTTGGTTGACTGACACCCAATGCCTTTTTAATATGTGATTTTGAGGGGCAGGCATTATTGAGTTTTTATTTTTATTATGTATTTTGTGATTTTATCTTGTGAACCACCTTGTGAACCGCAGGTATAGGGTGGTTACAAATTTAATAAATGATAATAAAACAGCGGGTGGCTCTGTGGTCTAAACTAAACCACTGAGCCTAGGACTTGCCGATCAGAAGGTCGGCAGTTTGAATCCCCGCGACGGGGTGAACTCACGTTGCTCGGTCCCTGCTCCTGCCAACCTAGCAGTTCAAAAGCACGTCAAAGTGCAAGTAGATAAATAGGTACCGCTCTGGTGGGAAGGTAAACGGTGTTTCTGTGCGCTGCTCTGGTTCGCCAGAAGCGGCTTAGTCATGTCATGCTGGCCACATGACCCGGAAGCTGTCTGCGGACAAACGTTGGCTCCCTTGGCCAGTAAAGTGAGATGAGTGCGCAACCCCAGAGTCATTTGCAACTGGACTTAACTGCCAGGGGTCCCTTTACCTTTACGTTTAATAAAACAACAAGAAAGCATTCCCCGCAGTGTACCACATCCCCTATTTGGAAAACTACTAGAGACCCTGCTTACAGTCCTCCCTTGTCACATCTCGTTTGGCCATAAGATTAAGAACCCACTGAAGCAACTGAATGATTATATATCTGCTAATGAGATCCAGTAATTTTATGAGACAAATGTGACATAGTCGACTGCCTTTACTTCATCAAACTACTCTATCCTCTGGAAGCTCTAAGCTACAGATGGGCTCAGCTAAATTAAACTATTAGGCCTGGCTTATTCTTAGTGACTTATCATCACTGCATCAATACAGATAATGACTCTACCCCCTGCAGCCCATGCGCCGTTTGAGCTATAAAGCATAATTATGATCTTTCACAACAAACTGTCAAATGCTTATTTTAAAAGGCTCGTTTTTCATATTGGAAATGTGCTCTTAGTAATATGTTAAAATATTCCTGCTTTCGTACGGAGCAAATGTCTCTCTGCCTGAGGGTCCCGTGCAGCTTTGAGGACACTGAATTATAGCGGCAAACATCCAGCAGACATACACCTGCTCAACTTCCATTGTGATATACTGGCCATGCACACACACATATATCTCTGGCAACTGTTGCTGCATGCATGGAATGAGGTCTTCTCGTGCAACAGGACTTTCCTCCCAGTCCCCCCCCCCATGTGTGGGAGAGAGGGGGAAGGCCCACTGTGTGAGTAGACCTCATCCCCTGTGCACATAGTTCACTCTGTTGAATTCCACCCTCCGTTGTTAACATGCCCTCCAACGTTTCTCCAACGAAAACAGGGACAGCCTATTCTACATCAGGAAGCTTCTTCCATGCTTGATCTCGCTGAACACATAGACGTCACGTACGCTTCTACAGCAGTCACCTTGAGCCAATTACAACCTCTCTGCCGAATCTACTTCACAGGATTGTAGCAAAGAAAACATGTACAAGGCTAGGGATAATGTACAACACCTTCAACAGATAAATGGAATGAAATAAAATGTTAGTGGTAAACTGCCTTGAGTCGTTGTCAGGGAAAAAGGTGGGATATGGAGGTAGTAGTACTAATAATAATAGAAACTGAGATAATGCTTAGGAACATGTTGTTGTTTAGTCGTTTAGTCGTGTCCGCCTCTTCGTGACCCCCTGGACCAGAGCACGCCAGGCCCTCCTGTCTTCCACTGCCTCTCTCAGTTTGGTCAAACTCATGCTGGCAGCTTCCAGAACACTGTCCCACCATCTCGTCCTCTGTCGTCCCCTTCTCCTTGCGCCCTCCATCTTTCCCAACATCAGGGGCTTTTCCAGGGAGTCTTCTCTTCTCATGAGGTAGCCAAAGTCTTGGAGTCTCAGCTTCAGGATCTGTCCTTCCAGTGAGCACTCAGGGCTGATTTCCTTCAGAATGGAGAGGTTGGATCTTCTTGCAGTCCATGGGACTCTCAAGAGTCTCCTCCAGCATCAGAATTCAAAAGCATCACTTCTTCGGTGATCAGCCTTCTTTATGGTCCAGCTCTCACTTCCATACATCACTACAGGGAAAACCATGGCTTGAAAAATACGGACCTTTGTTGGCAAGGTGATGTCTCTGCTTTTTAAGGTGATGTCTCTGCTTAGGAACATACCAGAGAGTAAATCCTATTGAACTCAGTGGGACTTACTTCTGAGTAAAAATGCTTAGGATTATAGTGTAAGGCTGCACAGTCTTTGCCCAATTACCTGGGAGTCAGCTCCATTGAATACCATGGGACTTACTTTTAAGTAGACGGTGTAAGGCTCCATTTACAATAAATGAATCAACACTCCATGTGTTTCCTAAAAAAAATGGCTGGCTGCTGAAGCATTGCAATTAAATAATTTAAAGTGGATTGGTGACCTTTTCCTTCAAAGTTATAGGAAGGGCTTCGTATGCCAGCGTCACCTTTTCCTTCATTTGGCGCAGGTATTTACAGGACTCTGTTTTTGCACCCACACACACAACTTTTGTTTTCTGAGACATGGAGGGGAGGAAAAAGGAAAACCGGGACATTCCAGGATCAAATCAGAAACTAGAACAGCTTCTGTATTTCCAGGACTGTCCCTGGAAAATAGGGACACCTGGTGGGTATGCTGTTATATCTGTGAGCTGTTTCTGGTTTTATAAATGTGAATAAAGTCAGGTTGGACTGAATTTTAATTTGTAAGCAGTATGCAACATGGATCAGGTGAAAAGTACTGTTGGGGCTGAGCTACCTACCATTATTGAGCTACTTTAAGCCTCAAGGAGAAATCCTGTGCTCTCTGGTCTGTGTGTTTGTGCATGTGTTGCTTTCTCAGTGTAGCAGAGAAAAACTTCTCTGCTATCACTGTTCCCCTGGCAGTGGGGCCGGAGTTTAGGAGTCTGGGTGGCATTCCATGGAAAGCTGTGGATCTGTAGGATCCTATCTCCTCTGGCACAGCCCCAGAATGGGCACTGAGCCTTGCCAGCCTTGGGACTGGTACATTAAAGTCCTTCCCATGGAAGCAGTGATGTAGCATGGGTTGCCAGTGCCCGGGGCCCCGCAGAGGGTGGGAGGGAAACAGGTGGAGTATACATGTGCATTCAACTGCCTAATGGCGTCCACGTCACCCTGGAGATCACAGCTGCAGAGATAAGAAAAGAAGATTTGCTCTGTTATCTGGAGAGGTCACTTCCTGGTTCACATGGAGAAGCCATTTTCAACGGAGACCAGCGACAGAAGCACACAACTGTAGCGAGGAAGCACTGGGTATTGAAATTTTGCACCCCTAACAACTTTGCGCCAGGGGCAACCACCCCTGTGCCCCACTACACCACTGCATTGAAGCCAAAAGCAGGGGGAAAATAAAAAAGCTGGAAGGAAAGTAAAATAAATCTGCCATCCCACCTTATGCCCAGTTGGCAGGGCTTCTTTCGCAACACCTCCATAGGATTTATCCATTAATGGCATTGACTGGGGCATTGTAGAGTACTAAAAGATGTGCCCATAACACAGACTAGCCTCTGGATGAATCAAGATGCCAGGTGGCTGAGTCTCATTGGCACTGCCCTTTGCCAATGTAAGCAAAGCTTTCTTTTTTTAAAAAAAAAAAAGAAGTATGGTTAAAAATGGAGGAAGGGAGAAGAAAAGGCCCGTGGCTTTGACTGTCTGGGACACCTCATAAGAAAACCACCCACCCCAGCTCTTCGCTACTACTGAGCAAAGGTTTGCCCACCTGCACCTTCATGAAATGTTGTGATGAATAAAATAGTGTTCAGGTGGCAGGTCCAATTTCACAGAACATTTTCATTCTACTCTTCCTGAAACCACACTGCCTTGTGCAAGAAACCCAGGCTGGTATATTTCATCATCTCTGTTGCTTTCTTGAATGCAGCATTTTAATCAATGGCACACACTTGACTGAATAATCAATTTTTCATTACTACTGATGACTCTTTTAGATAGTTCATGAGAGAATAGGGCATTCATAATTAAGCATAATCAACTCTGATGCTGTGTTTGTAAGAAGAGATTTATTGTGTTGTCAGCTACATGCTGTGAAATTCCTGGAAGAATCTTGAATTTTAGCAATGCTAGGAAACTAAAATACGTGTCTCTCTGCTGTGCCATTTGGACCGCCTCAGTGTCTTTATTATATAGAATGGTGAAACTGTAGAAAAATTGGAAAGCAAGAGAGAGAAAGATCACCTGGGGTCTTTGGGTAGTTCAGTTTTGGAAGAGGTGAGTTGAGAAGCTTGTGTTTGGATTAGGGAAACTATCTGCATGACACTAAGAGCAATATTCCAGACACGAAAGTCTGGAATATTTTTAAAATGTTAAAAACAACTGCAGAAAAGTCTGAATCGTATCAAGATTAAGGCAAAGTTATTAAGCCTTCCCCCTGTACTGTTTCCCCAATCTAAATTGTCCCCTGAAGTTGCTATGGTCTCATGAGGGAAAACATGTAGAGTTTGGTAGCAAATATATACAGACATTCACCATGCTGTGGTCAAGGCATGCTTAGAGTCCAACAAGAGTCCAAGACTCGCTCTCGGCTTCTCTCACCGCAAGGCGCAAGCAAGAGACTCACAACAAGTTAAAACAAGTCACACAGAACCGTTGTTATCAGTACTTCCTGTCACACTGTGCATGTCCAAAGAACAGTTCCCACAGAAAATGTCCTTGTATAGACAAAACAATCTGTTTTCTGCTGCTTCTTGAACCTTCTTCTCTGTTCTTCTCCGTTTCTGGAACAAATGATTCTCTCTCTCACAAGAGAGAATATCCAACAGTTTTAATAGTCTCACATTTGTGCGAGGCTTATTATCGTTACCTTTGATCAGCCTCCCCTGAAGGTCAGTGCCATCACGAGTGGTGACTGTGGGAATATCCTACTGTGCTGTCAGAAGGTCGGCGGTTCAAATCCCCGTGACAGGGTGAGCTCCCGTTGCTCTGTCCCAGCTCCTGCCAACCTAGCAACTCAAAATCATGTCAGTGCAAGTAGATAAATAGGTACCACTGCAGTGGGAAGGTAAACGACATTTCTGTGCGCTCTGGCTTCTGTCACGGTGTCCCGTTGTGCCAGAAATGGTTAAGTCATGCTGGCCACATGACCTGGAAAGCTGTCTTTGGACAAACACCGGCTCCCTCGGCCTGAAAATGAGATGAGTGCCACAACCCCATAGTCACCTTTGACTGCACTTAACCTTCTAGGGGTCCTTTGCCTTTTTACCTTTTTACATTCCAAGTCAGTGATCAGCAACCTTTTTCAACCATGAGCCGATCCACTGTTCCTCAGACCCTGTGGTGGGCTGGACTAAATAACCCAGAGATGCATTTTAAATAAAAGGACACATTCTACTCATGTAAAAACACACTGATTCCTGGACCGTCCACAGGCCGGATTGAGAAGGCGAATGGGCCGCATCCGTCCCACGGGCGTTAGGTTGCCTACCTCTGCTCCAAGTGGTTACATGAATCTCGACAACATGGACCAAACCCAGGATGAGTTGGCTTTGCAGCTACTTGAGGGGTTTTCTGCAGCTTGCCTCCACCTTGAACTGAGTTTGCTCACTGTACCTTCATATACACTCCACAATTGTCAATGGTAAACGCAACCGTGCTTGTGGCGTAGGTCTATCTGTCTATCTTTCTTAAAAGCACCCGCTCTTACGAGAGATGCACACTGAAAGATATGTATGCCTATTATACTTTCAAAACAGAGTGAAGATAATAACAATGGGGAGCTGTATCCCAAATGATCCCATTATAAGGAACAGTAAATGTTAATATATGCCATGTGCAGTGCAGACGCTCATAAAAATAAGTAACAAGGAAGCACTTCATATACTATTGAAATATTATACACGATGGATGTTATTAGAACAAAAGTATGTATATCTGTGGAACAATTTATAGTCTTGTCAGCACGGGACTATAGTTCACGGGAATGAAAGGCATAAGGATAAAAGGCATAATCTAGACCTTTTTTCTGCAAACGGCACATTTATTCATACCAGCTGAATAACTGGCAGTGCTGCATTCTTTGAGCTGTAGAAATGGCTCTTGTGTTGACAGCATGCAATCTCAAGCCAAGAACTGGTCAAGGAATTAATAACTGCTGGAGTTCATAATTACCCAGTCCAGAATATGAGACTGTCCACCTCATAACGTTCAAGGTTGTACTATGAACTGAGCGCCATTTCCCCCGGGAGTTCTTACGCAGCTTTGCAAGCAAAATGAGATTGTTCAAATGTGTCACGCTGCTTTGCAGGTTGTAAGTGCAAAAGTCGCGTTAGCTTCTTATTTTTGTTGAAACTCTTATGGAGCATCATCGATTGCATGGAACTACGTGTGACAAAGCTTTGTAAGCACGTGAACAAAATGTTTTTTAATGATAGCCCCTCATTGTTTGCTGTGAACTGTGTGACCGGACAGGCTTTTGTTTGTGGTGTATCTTCTCACTATTGGAGTAATTCCTAACAATTGTTTTTTATTAACATTTTTTTGGTGTGGTGTGTGTGAGAGAGAGTGTGTGTGTGTGTGTGTGTGTGTGTGCGAGAGAGAGAGAGAGAGAGAGAGAGAGAGAGAGAGAGAGAGAGAGAGAGACCCTGCTTTAAAATACTGTTACACAGCACCCAAATCTCTGAGTGGTGTGAGATTACAGGGGTTATTCAGGGTTTCTGTTTCCTTTGGAAATGAGGCACAGCAGAGGCTGTGGTGTCTTTATGATATATGGTTTATTTCCACCTATATACAGTACAACCTGCGCCTACGATGGAGAACATTTCCCAGCATTACACTACAAGAGGGTCTCTTGCTTTTCTCATAGGTGCAGCAGCCTTGGATACGAAACAGAAATCAGCCATGCTTTCTGTCTCCTTTCTACAGTCTGTCACAGTTTTGCTAGTACATCACTGCCAACTGTAATCCCCAAAACTAACACTGGCCTTTAGTTTTACCGACTAAAACCAGGGCCCATTTGGCTGTCTGGCACTGAATCTCGTTGTGGTCCATCTGTTTACATTTCGTCAGGTTAACAACTCAGACATTATCAAGCGATTGCCTCATGAGGAAGCTGCCCTGTGTTATTCCAACCCTTGCTAGATCCAAGAGTTCAGGGTGGGGTTTGCTTAAATTCAGATTTAGGGTAGTCTGACGCCCTCCACAAACTCACAACAATACTGTTACATGCCCCCCCAAAACTCTAAGCAGTGTGAGATTCCAGGGGGGCCAGGCACACTTACCAGGGTCTGTGTTTCCATTTGGACAGTGAGGCACAGCAGAGACTGTGGTGTCTTTATTATATACGGTTCATTTATGCATATATATGCAACCTGAGCCTACTGTGGAAGTTTTCAAAGCATTACGCTCGAAGCAGGTTCTGTGTGTCCCATGGCTGCAATGTTGGATTCAAAACTACTAGAAACTAGCTTTCCTTTAGCTGACATCCTCCTCCACTGTAATTCTGCCCCTCCTGAAACTCCAGTTTTTTGTCTCCTGTTTGTTTCAGTGTGGGGGTGGAGGTGGGGGGTGAAATTCCAAATGGCTCCCAGCCATTGCTGAAGCAATTCCCAAGGATACTACAATAATGGTATATGCATATGGTACCGTACAGCTGCACTGACATTATAAATTGGGAGAGAATTCTCAGAAGTTTTTTGTCTGGATCAAGACAAGGAGAATTGGCTTTCAGTCAAAATTGGCTTTGACAGGGTTGAGTGTCTCCGAAACGCAGTCTGAAAGGAAGATATAACTATACAACAAGGCTGTAACATTTTCAGTTTGGCTCACCGGAGAGTGAGGCTGTTGCTTTCAATAGGCTGAAGCTGAAGATAGATGTAAATTTAAAGAAAGCTTGGAGCATTTCTTCAGATACGGTACTTGTGTCAAGGTGAACTGTCAGACGTTCAGCAAACCAAATGCTGGCTGAAACCCTTCAACGTTCCTATCCTCTACCCAGTGCTTTTTTTCAGGGGGGGGGACACAGGGGGACATGTACCCCTAAACATTTTTGTGTTGCCCTGTCTGACAGACCGACATGCCAGCTGTCTCTGCAGTAGCAGCGTGGACTGCAGCTCCGTCATTCTCCCCGCTGGTGTCCGGGGAGGGGAGTCTGGGATGGCCATGGTGGAGATGACGGCGCAGCTCCTTCTCCTCTTGCAGGGCTAGAGCCAGATGGCAAGCACTCCCCCCTCCTTGCTCAAGCTGACTCCTGCAGCGCCATCGCCTCAAGCCCCTCATCTGTGGGTTGGCGGGGAAGGAAAGGGGCGAGGGGGAGGGGGAGCAGCCAAAATGAGAGTAAGGTAAAGGTAAAGGGACCCCTGACCATTAGGTCCAGTCGTGGCCGACTCTGGGGTTGCGGCGCTCATCTTGCTTTATTGGCCGAGGGAGCCAGCGTACAGCTTCCGGGTCATGTGGCCAGCATGACTAAGCCACTTCTGGCGAACCAGAGCAGCGCACAGGAACGCCGTTTACCTTCCCGCTGGAGTGGTACCTATTTATCTACTTGCACTTTGACGTGCTTTCGAACTGCTAGGTTGGCAGGAGCAGGGACTGAGCAATGGGAGCTCACCCCGTTGCAGGGATTCGAACTGCCGACCTTCCGATCGGCAAGCCCTAGGCTCTGTGGTTTAACTCACAGCGCAACCTGCGTCCCTAAAATGAGAGTACCCCTAAACACTTTTTTAGAAAAAAGCACTGCCTCTACCTGATATCTCTTCTTCCTCCCACTTTTGCTGCAGCCCCCTCTTCATTTGACACCCACTGCAGAAAATTTGGGCACCTGGCATTTGGGTGCCTTTGAGGAAGCAGTGTCAGTGATGGAACCAAGTGGGGAGGGAGGAGGCAAGTCTGAAGAGCTTCAGCTATCACTTGATTTCCTAGTACATCTGATTGTTTTATTTGAGGTGGGAATCAGAGCAAGGATAAGAATGAGCTCTTTTTAAAAAAATAAAAATAAAAATCTTATATTTTTGTGCTACCCTCTGCATACAGTGGGCTACGTAACTACATCAATCCTGGTCTTCTTTTAAATCCTTTAGAAGATTTTTATTTTTATTTAATCTACATAGCTTTTATGTGCACCTGCCATAGTGAACTTGCCATGTGAGTCATGAGCACTAATCACCAGTGTGTGCAAACCAAATTGTGTAGATTATGCTCACACCTCTTAGCAGCTAAATTCACACAAATGGCTCACTAGGCATACCCTGTACGAGAAACAATAAATAAAATAAAATAAGCCCCATAAGCATTTGTGCAAGTACGCGTTCAGTTCCAACATGGAATTGTTTATGTATTATTTATAGTATTCATAAGCTGTAAAAGGCACCAAATATGATATACAACAATAAAACCAATAATTCATCTAAGTGTGCCTGAGCAATCCTGCAGGGTGATGTACAATGGGGGACATTGCAATTCCACAGGTGCAAACAGTTATCCCAGACCTGCTTTCTATCACATTCTATCTGCTTTACTTCCAACCAAGGGAAAAATATTACCAGTGGCTGGATGAAGCAACTCCTGCACAAACTAGTCTGGGGAGCTAAAAATAAATATCCTATTGGGAGCAAAGAACAGCATCTGCAGTTGAATGCACATTAGATGCATGTCTCATTGAAAGCAATGGACGGCATCTACATTTGTATGCACTTCCAATTTATGCTTGCGGTTTCTAAAAGCAAGGATATCAGAGATGCCCCGTGGAGTTTCCATAGAAATCAGAGACCATTGGGTGGAAAGCAGAAAGCACCACGGAAATAAGACGGCTAGCTTGTGCACATCACAATTTCAATGAACAACAACACCACTGAAAGCAACGGCAATAAAACAAATAAAACATTATATTCAACAATATCTTTATCAGCAACTGCCGGCCAAGTCCTTTTGAAATTAAAAGCAATTATAGAAAGATGGCGGTAGCCAAGTTCAACAAAAGAGGCCAAGCTAATTTCGTTTGCCTTTGCTGAGAAGGTTGCCTGATGGAGAAAGCCCCGTTCCTTACATTTAGAACCACAGATTCATAGATTTGTAGAGTCCAACCTTCCCGCAATGTAGGAATCGCAACTAAAGCAACCATGACAGATGGCCACCTGACCTCTGCTTGAAAACCTCCAAGGAAGGAGAGTCCACCACCTTTCAAGGAAGTCCATTCCACTGTTTAATGGTTCTTTCCATCAGAAAGTTCTTCCTGGTGAAATCTTCTTCCTTGTAACTTGAAGCCCTCTGGAGCCAGGAGAAAAGAAACTTGCTCCATCTTCCATGTGACAGCCCTTTAGATATTTGAAGGCACGTGAGGTTTGGTGTTTATAGGGTTAACCTCTATGTGCCCTGCATCTGGGGAGGAGCTTCCTACATCCGGGAGCTGAGTTCTTTGTCTGTGGAGTTACTTTCACTTCTCAACGGAGAAGGAGCAGAGACACACACAATGGCTGCTATCTCTGACGGTGTTTGTTATTTTATCTGTCTGATGTAAATAAAAGCTGTTTAGTTTAGAAAGAAACAGTGTATGAAGAAGAAGAAGAGTTTGGATTTGATATCCCGCTTTATCACTACCCGAAGGAGTCTCAAAGCAGCTAACAATCTCCTTTCCCTTCCTCCCCCACAACAAACACTCTGTGAGGTGAGGCTGAGAGACTTCAGAGAAGTGTGACTGGCCCAAGGTCACCCAGCAGCTGCTGGTGGAGGAGCGGAGACGCAAACCCGGTTCCCCAGATTACAAGTCTAACACTCTTAACCACTACACCACACTGGCTCTCTCTTCACTCACACATCAAGCATGCACTGCTTCTCTGCTACTGGCTGGAAATTCTGGAGCAGTGGAAACGTACCGGACCCAGTCAGCTTATCAAACAAGGCAGCTATCATATCTTCTCTCAGTCTCCTCTTTGCCTGGAAAAGAGGCACGGGACAAATGGTGTCATGAATGAGCCAGCTCCCAGTGAAGGTTTGCAGCCAGCTCTCAGGGAAGGTTTACAGCCAGCTCCCAGCGTAGGTTTGCAGACCATTGAAGAAAGCAGCCAGGAACAGAGAGGGTTAACTGCCATACAGGATGTGCATCGGCTGGTGCCAACTCCCCTTCCCCTTGGAATGCCTGTTGATAAGGGAATGGCTGAGGGCGGGCGGGAACCCAGCCAATTGTCTCAGGAAGTGCAAACTGGCGGGAACAGAGAAGGAAGAAATGGTCCTACTATAAAAAGCAGGTGACAGAGAGCAGCAATTAACCCATTCAAACACAGTTAGTGGCTGCTAGAGCAATTAATATAGTTTCTAAAGATAGTCTAAGCATAATCAGATGCAGCTGGTGGGTATTTCTCTGCCGACAAAGCAATGATTGGAACTCTAAGATGTTCTTGACTTAGGAGCGCTTGTCAGGCTTTATGAATGTGAACAAGTGAATACACAAGGGGGGGAAATCAGAGACAAGTGTGCTAGACCTGCTATTTCAGCCGACTTCCAAATCATGGAAGGAGATGGTGTGAAGTGGGGAGCTTTGAGAATCTGCGGAGGCTCCCAGTATCTGTGGAACGCTTGAAAAATCAAAATGCTCAGGGAAGGCTCCCCACTCCACAGACTTCATATCGCATAGGTGATATGAGGCAAGGTGAGGCAATTGTCTTGGATGGCAGGATCCACAGGGGCAGCAGATCCAGCCTGCAAAGAATGCATCTCCCACTGGTGCTGCTTCTGCTTCCACAATAGCAGCAACAGCTGTGGTGCACTCCTTGGAGATCTGCTAGCTCCTCAGCAGCTCCCCTCCCAATGCCGCCTTTGGTCCATGTCGCCTTGGGGCGAAAAGGAGGCGCTGGTGGTCTCCTCCCACCCTTGTTCCCAATGTAGATCCTTATTCCTCCCTTGTTCCTGATGCCGATCTTCACTCACCCCTTCTTCTCTGGTGGGGAGGGAGAATTTTGTGGTTTGCCTCAGGTGACAAAATGTCTTGGGCCGGCCCTGTTGTAAGGTGTCTGAAATGGTAACGAAAGGGAGGTGTGGAGCTAGGCCCTTGCACCACAGTGTTTTGGATTTTTGGGTGACATGAGTACAGATTTCCTAGCAGCCTATATTTGTATTCCTTTTGTTGAATAGGAATACTACATCTTGAGACACTTCTCCTTCATCAACAAATCATACAGTGGTACTTCGGGTTACGAACTTAATTTGTTCCGGAGGTCCGTTCTTAAGCTGAAACCATTCTTAACCTGAGGAGCGCTTTCACTAATGGGGCCTCCCACTGCCGCCGCGCCACCAGTGTGCTTTTTCCGTTCTCATCCTGGGGCAAAGTTCACAACCCAGAGCAACTACTTCCGGGTTAGTGGAGTTCGTAACCCGAAGCATTTGTAACCCGAGGTACCACTGTATTTGGAAGAGGTTTCTTTTGTCCACCACTGGCAATGCACAGCAAGAGAAAATCTCAGGTTCCTGCACCCATTCCCTCTGCATACTCAGATGCATGTCTCACTGAATTTAAGTAAATATGATGATGATGATGATGATGATGATGTTAGTTAGATTTCTATCCCATCCTTCTGCCCAAAGGATCCCAGGGCAGTAAGCATGAAAATGTTAGAACAGTACAATTAAAACCACAACAACAACAACAAAACATTTGAAAACATTTTAAAGCCATCTGAAGCATTAAAAACACCTAGAGCATCTAAAAACATTTAAAAGCAATTGCGCGCGTGCACACACACACCACTTATTAATTACACAGGTGCCATGGCTAGTGCCTTTCAGCCATCAAATGTCTGGGCAAATAGGACTGTTTTTAAATTAAATCTCCTGGAAGTCAATAGTGAGGGAGACAGACACACCTCAACAGGGAGGGAGTTCCACAAAAAGGGAACTACCACTGAGAAGGCCCTGTCTCAGGTCAATGCCAACCAGACCTCCCCTGCCAGTTGGAGGGCCTGAGATGATTGAAATAGACATAGGTTTCACACATAACCCTTTGCACATTTTCTTGGACTACGTTCAATTTCAGTCGCCTCAAATTATTAGATTCTAAGTCATTTTCCGTTCCTTCCACTGGGTCAGTCAGATGCGGATCATTTCTTACTTTAGAATATTAATGCTTTGGACATTCATGATATATTGACCCATAAAATGGTGGAGGTTGAAAGTGCCCGGAGGGGAGGATGGTAATAGAATGAACTGAAAACAAAAGTCAACAATCCTGGAATTAAATAGCACAGAGGTGTATAAATCAAAAAGCAGGTGCAGGACAGAACAAAGCCAAGAGCTTGCTGGCTGGGGAGGAAAACAGAAGCAATGGAAGAATGTCTGCACCTACTCGGAGCTATTCTCAAAGCAATAAAACCACAGTCCCTAACTAGATGAGCGGCTGTAAGGAAAGGAAGCCAACAAGGGCACTAGCAAGGCAACACTCTCTTGAGTTATGCTCCCATTCTTTTCCTTCCTTATTCCATATGTCATCTACCTGTCACAGTGGCCTTTCACTCAGTCATTGCTTCTAGGTCTGTTTCCTCCTCACACACAAACAAACCTTTCAGGACACATCCCCATGTTATTTAGGTATCAATTAATTCATTAATAGTAGGGTTGCCATATTTCAATAGTTGTTTTTTTTTGTTGAACTCTTTCAACAAAATAAATAAAAATAAATTTTAGTTTTTGAACTATTTTTAATGAAATTCAACAGAATCTACACTACTGACATGGACTGGTAGTGTCCGGATTTCCCCGAACATTTCAGTCATTTCTGCCCAGATGCTGTTTGCGAGGGCTGACTACCGGCTGTGTCGGGGAAATTGTGGATGTATAGCAACCCTAATTAATAGCGAAGATAATGTCTGCTTCAGCAAGCATTAGCAGACCTTCCAAGTGTCCCCATTTTCCAAGAATTGTCTCAGATTTACAGAACCCATCCTGGTTTCTGATTTGATCTCAGAATGTCCTGCTGTTCCTTAGGACATCCCTATTTTCATCAGAGGATATGGAGTTATGTGACCCCCCAAACCAAGGAGATAAGTAACTATAGAACCTTTAGAAGACATCTGAAGGCAGCCCTATATAGGGAAGGTTTTTTAAATATTTACCGTAATGTTTTGTTACGTTTTTACATATGTTGGAAGCAACCCAGAGTGGCTGGGGCAACTCAGTCAGAAGGGCGGGGTATGATGATGATGATGATGATGATGATGATGAAATAGGACACCCCTATTTTCATCAGAGAACCTTTTAATGAGGGTGAAAGAGGAGAGCGCAAAATATGGTCTGAAGCTCAACATCAAAAAAACGAAGATCATGGCCACTGGGCCCATCACCTCCTGGCAAATAGAAGGGGAAGAAATGGAGGCAGTGAGAGATTTTACTTTCTTGGGCTCCATGATCACTGCAGATGGTGACAGCAGCCACGGAATTAAAAGATGCCTGCTTCTTGGGAGAAAAGCAATGACAAACCTAGATAGCATCTTAAAAAGCAGAGACATCACCTTGCCGACAAAGGTCCGTATAGTTAAAGCTATGGTTTTCCCAGCAGTGATGTATGGAAGTGAGAGCTGGACCATAAAGAAGGCTGATCACCGAAGAATTGATGCTTTTGAATTATGGTGCTGGAGGAGACTCTTGAGAGTCCCATGGACTGCAAGAAGATCAAACCTCTCCATTCTGAAGGAAATCAGCCCTGAGTGCTCACTGGAAGGACAGATCGTGAAGCTGAGGCTCCAAGACTTTGGCCACCTCATGAGAAGAGAAGACTCCCTAGAAAAGACCCTGATGTTGGGAAAGATGGAGGGTGCAAGGAGAAGGGGACGACAGAGGACGAGGTGGTGGGACAGTGTTCTCGAAGCTACCAGCATGAGTTTGACCAAACTGTGGGAGGCAGTGGAAGACAGGAGGGCCTGGCGTGCTCTGGTCCAGGGGGTCATGAAGAGTTGGACACAACTAAATGACTAAACAACAACATTTTCATCAGAGAAATGTTGGAGGGTATGCATTAGGCAGAGTGTGGTCTAGTTCTCTGAGGCAAACTAGATGTGACAGATGAGGGCAGCCACTGTTTTTCTTTCTACTCTTCTGTCCATGCTCCAGTCTTTGTGTTCAACCCGGTTGCTTCTCTTTCTACTTTTGCAGCTTATTTTTTCCGGCAACAGCGTAACTGTCCATGAACTGCAAAGGCAAACTTCCATTCTGTTGACACCAAGCCTCTCTCCAGCCATGTGCCTAATGCTACTTAGCTTCAGAATATTTTGTTACAATAGTAATGGTTTATATAGATTTTCTTGGAGTGATGGGGGTTCATAGGGCATTGCTCTTTAAACTGTAATCAATCTCAATAGGAAAATTGATTACACGTGTTGTTACTGCCAATAGTTGCCTTATAGCATCCTTCCATATCAGGGAAGCATTCTGGCTATGATGTGTTAATCCATGCATTCATGTAATGCTCCAGGAATAAAACGGAAGTAATGCAACAGTGATTTTTAACAGTCAGGAAGACCCCTCTTACTCTGAAATCAAGTTTTATTTCCTGTAATGACTGTTTAGTGGACCTATGGCTCATTATCTCCATTCACTGCAAAGAATAGGGATGACTGCATATGCCCTTATGTCACAAGTCACCATAACTCTTCAAAGCAAGAAAAGAGCAATTATTAAAAAGGAAGGAAAAAATTATTTTTATAAAGCATCTGACCCCAAAATACAGAATTAAATATTGTTACAAGTTTAGGTGGGGGGGGGGTAGGCTACATGCTTGATCTCCCTTCTAATACCTGGATCCTGCATGGATTCAATTCCTGCACTAGCAAGGCTTGTTTCCTGGTGAGGTAATAGCTTCCTAAGTATGGGCTATTAAGAAACCACAGGAAGTAGCTCTATGCCACACGGCAAACGGGTGGGCCCCCCTCCCTTATTAAGACAAAGACCAGAGTTGATAATCGAGTTATTTGAGGTAGAAGCTTGCAGGCTGGGAGCTGTAGGCTGGGAGCAGAGCTATGCCCGATTTCTCTTGTAATCCAAGGCTGTGGCTATGGGGAAAACAAGGCCCCATTGAAGTGTTAATGCTGTGAGCCCATCCATTGTACGCTCAGTTTGTACATATGTGTAAATAAACCATATATCATAAAGACACCACAGGCTCTGCTGTCCCTCATTCAAAGGTCAGCAAAACTTGAGGGTAAACGCTGGAACTCCAGGAATCTCCTGCCACTCTGAGATTGGGCTGGCATGCAACAAAATTTTGTTTAACCTCTTTTCTGTTAATATTCAGGTTCAACTGCACAGTGTCCTTGGATCCAGTTACAGATAGGTAGCCGTGTTGGTCTGCCATAGTCAAAATAAAAAAATTCCTTCCAGTAGCACCTTAAAGACCAACTAAGTTAGTTCTTGGTATGAGCTTTCGTGTGCATGCACACTTCTTCAGATACACTGAAACAGAAGTTGCCAGATCCTTCTATATAGTGAGAAGGTGGGGAGGGGTATTACGCAGAAGGGTGGTGGGAATGGGAGATTGGCAGATAGCTGAGATGAGCCTGTTGATGACTCTTAACGACTGCAATAGGTCTTACAGGAAAAGGCAAGGGGTGAGAAGGTGAAAAATGGCTTAGTCATGTATAATGAGATAAGAATCCAATGTCTTTGTTCAAACCAGGTCTCTCCATGGTTTTAAGTTTGGTAATGAGTTGCAATTCAGCAGCTTCTCTTTCCAGTCTATTTCTGAAATTCCTTTGTAGTAAAACAGCTACTTTGAGATCTTGTATAGAATGTCCTGGGAGATTGAAGTGTTCTCCTACTGGTTTCTCTGTTTTGTGATTCTTGATGTCAGATTTATGTCCGTTTATTCTTTGGCGTAAAGTTTGGCCTGTTTGTCCAATATAGAGAGCTGAAGGACACTGTTGGCATTTGATGGCATACACAATGTTAGACGATGAGCAATTAAATAGTCCCGAGATGGCATGTGTGATGTTGTTGGGGCCAGTAATGGTATTGTCCGGGTGTATGTGGCAGCAAAGTTGGCATCTGGGTTTATTGCAGGCTCTGCTGCCAGTGTCCGTGTTAAGTCCTTGGAAAGTATGAAAGGTGCTGTTACCTCAAATGCTTTTCAACATCCTTCATGTGGATGAAAAGATTGGAGAGCTTTTTAAAAATTATACACAGCTTTAATTGGCTCTTCCACATAGCGACAACGATGCACAAACCACTTTTACTATGACCCCACAGACGTTTGCAGAACTTTGTGGACACAACCATTAAGCAAGCAGTAGGTGAGCTGAATCGCTGCTCGCTAGTCCTAACGGAGGGACAGGAGTACCTTGTTAGTTGAGGCTTCACACCTCTTGACTTTAACCCAACAAGATGCCATGAATTGCTCAAACAAGTATCACAGCTGTAAAAAAAAAACACCTTGTGCCTAAGAGGCTGAAAAATGGTGTGACAATGCCCAGTATAACCTTTGGCTTGGCAAACACAAGGCAGTTCCTTAGACATATGGACCAAAGCTTTTATTATCGTTAATAGCAATAAACACTGTTATGAATTTTGCTCTTCTGCTTGTTAGGAAACTCTGAATCAGGTTTTGCCTACCTAAAAAATAATGGGTAAAAAGCCTCTTAAGAAAATACGTTTAGTCCTTAATGTTCTGGAATATCACGCCAGCCTTTGGGACGTCACCCCCATTAGCATTTGGGAAAGAGATACACAGACATAAAGAAGCAGCTTGTGCTGTGAATTTAGGCATACACAGGAGAAGCGCAAGACAGGGAGATAATAGTTTTTGCCAGAATTGGATGAAACAGAGATGCAACAGTTTCTCTTTGGGGATTTGATGGAATATATTAGGGATTGTGTTGTTCGCTTTTGGAGTCATCTATTTGCATAATTCAAATGTGCTCCGCTGGTATACTTGTAAATAAACACGTATTTCAAATGCACCGCAGAAATCCAGAGTTCTCTCTCATCCAAGAGAAGAAGAAAAACCCCCGGTAGAGCTGTCCCTGAAGTTCTCACCACTCAGGGAAGTGAAGAATGAGTAATAATACATAAGTCAAAAGCATTAGCATTATCAGTGTAACTCTGTCAATTTGCCAAGCGCTTGGCAATTCTTAGCTCATTTATCCTGACAATAACCCTCTAGGGGTGAAATCCAGAGCAGATTCTTCTCACACTACATTTTGCACTTGTCTACAGATATTGAGTACAAAGCAACCCCCTTAATCCCCGTGTACCCTGGACAAAATCTACCGTCCTCAGCACACCCAGCCTAAGGAGGACAAATGGCTGGTGGGTTAATTCTTTGTTGACAAAGCACAAATTTACAGAAGCTTCCGAGGAGCGCTAAACACGCAGACGCATGCTTCTGGTGGCTTGGCAGCTGGAGTATCTCCCTGTTAGCAACAAAAAACATTGTGATATACACAGAACAAAATAAAAAGTCATTTATATAAAACACAGTTTAGGGTCCTGAATCAGCAGTCAAATAGTGCAGTGTTTCCCAACCACTGTTCCGCGGCACACTAGTGTGCCGCGAGATGTTGCCTGGTGTGCTGCGGGAAAAATTAAAAAATTCGAAAGATTTTTTTTTTAAAAAAAGTCAAATTTTCGATTGGGGCGCCGTCACTAGATGACCCCTGGGGTTCCCTCCCTCCCTCCCGCTCTGCGCCTCCCTCCTCCTCCTCCTCCTCCGGGGAGGCCCTTCCTGGCTCTCGGCCAAGGCTTGGCGGCTGCCACTCACTCACTCGCTCGCCCACCCGTCCCTCCATCCCTGCACCCGGCCTCTCCCCCTCCGTCCCCGGCGCGGGGGCTGCCGGGATCCATAGTCCCCTCGCCCTTGGGCTCCGCGCCCGCACGGGGTGCACAAACTACGTTTCCCAGCGTGGCCTGGCGGGCCGGGCGTTTTGTTTGAAGCGCTCTTCTCCCGGCCATGGAATGAGCGCAGCGGCGGCGGCCGGGCGGGCAGGGGCTCTTCCGCGCAGACCCCGCGCAGCCTGCCTGCGCCCCCGCGGAGATCGGGCGGCAGGATGGAGCCCGGGGATCCCCGCGGAGGCGGAGCGGCGGAGGCGGAGGCTGCCCCCCAGGTAGGGCTGCGTCGGGGTTTTTTTATTTTTGCAATGCTGCATCCGTGCCGGAGGGGACGCATCGGACCGCGGGGAGACCCCTTGGCGGGCGTGCAAGGCAATGCATGTGTGCAGGCGTTGCATGGAGTGCAGTGCAATGCAATGGCAACGCGGCGCCCTGCATGCATGCATGCAACTTCCACCGGCGCTCCGGACTTGGCAGGTGAGGGGGGTCCCCAGTGGGCGGCAGAGAGAGCTGGGAGGGCGAAGGGGAGCCGGGGGGGAGCAGCGCTGCTCCCCGAGCTGAGCCCGGGGGGAAACTTCGGCGTCGTTGCGCCGGGTGTTGGAAGCGGAGGCTGGCGGGGGCCCCTCACCTGCAAAACCTGGTCGCCTCTCATATATTTCGTGCATTGCATTCATCGCCCGCTTTCTCCTCCAAGGAGCTCCCGGGGGCGCGCGTGGTTCTCCCCGTGTTATCCTCACAACAACAGCCCTGCGAGGTGGGTCAGGCGAGTGGCCCAAGGGAGCACCCAGGGATTGTCCTGGCCAGGTGGGGTGATTTGAACCCTGCTCTCTGCCCGGTCTTCGTCCTCATTTAGCCCCCACATGTGCATGACTGTGCATGACTGAGGTTTCCCCCCCTCGTCTTGGCTATGGTGTGAGTCTGTGCTGTTAATTAATGGGGTTCTGCCTTCGGAGAAGATGAGCCAGCCCTCAAGGAGGTGATTATGTAATTTGCTAGCAATTCATGTCCCTCCCGGCGTGACGCTGTGCGCTGACGTCACGGGGCTGTAATGGTGGTGTGCCTCGAGATTTTTTTCATGAAACAAGTGTGCCTTTGCCCAAAAAAGGTTGGGAAACACTGAAATAGTGGACCTTATTCTGATTGCCCCAGCTAGAAACCTTGCAACCTTTGCAGTCCTCTGCTTCTCTTGATCTGCCAGGAGAAACGAGACTGTGGCAGTGGTTGGGCGACCTGGGATGGTCAATAAAAGAGGCGTGATAATCTCGTTCCTCAGGTATTTGTAAAGAGTGTGCGTGAGGAGGGCATGTGCCACTGATTCAGTGCTGCCATCTCCGCAGGGACATAAGCGTTTTTCGTATGGAATCTGTTGGAATTGTCCTTCAAGTACAGCCGAGGGCAGTACATTCAGTCTTCCGAGGGTGAAGGCACGCCTATATTTTGGAATTGCTAGATTATACAGATAGGGTGCCAGAGAGTCAAAGTGGAAGGATGGAAAATGGTCATACCGTGGGCAAAATTTCCTTATTGTGGCCAAGTTGTGCTGACGCTCAATATCATTTAGGCATTGGCAAATTAGACTGTTTGCTTTGCTATAACCCACAGTGAGTAGCTGTTGTGGGGATAAATCACAAGAGTGAAGTTTTTGATTGACAATTTTAGACCAGGCACTCTTGAGACAGTCTTGTTGCACTAGGGATATTAGACCAGGGGGATCTGAGTTTAGGCAGAGCCAGAAGTTGAATGTCCTGCGCCAGATCCATATTTCTACAGAGGGGAGATTGGCCTCTAGGCACAATGATGCGTTTGGGACACATTTTTTTGGGGGGGGGGGGGATTGCCTTAAGAACTTTGATTGGACAGCTTCTGTGGATCCATGGTAGGTGCCAGTCCAAAACTAAAAATATTAGTTTTACATAAAAGTTGTACACCATAAGCGTAACATTTTCAAACCTTAAAAATGTGGTTTTTTTCAAACCTTGAGACCTCCTTCCTTCCCTCCATGGGTTCCAATTCTAATCCCCTCCCCTGCATTTTTTACTGTAATCTTTCAATTATATAAGG
Organism: Podarcis liolepis; assembly: GCF_965112155.1. Lineage (NCBI taxonomy): Eukaryota > Metazoa > Chordata > Lepidosauria > Squamata > Lacertidae > Podarcis > Podarcis liolepis. The sequence goes on from NC_139571.1 coordinate 42,063,405, forward strand.
ATAGTATCCAAAATCCATGTTACTTTACAAGTGTCATTGTATTCCTGCCAGTGATTTTAACTGCTTACAGTGGTCTCTCAAATATGTTAGAAAATTATTCCAGTCTTTTAAGAATACTTGGTCTTCCTGATTTCTAATCTTTCGCGTCAGTCTAGCCATTTCTGTGTATTCCATCAGCTTGGTCTGCCACTCTTCTCTGCTTGGTGCTTCTTCTCCTTCTTCTTTCCATCTCTGGGCAAGAAGCATCCTTGCTGCTGTCGTTGCACACATAAACAGTCTTGTACTTTCTTTTGGTACTTCCGCACCTCACCAACAGGCAGACTTAAGCACCCTTGACTGACAGTGCCAGTGCGAGTAAGCTGTGACTTCTGCATGGAAGTTGTCACTGTGCTTGCCTCTTCAAGACCCTCCTGGTCCTGGAAGACAGTGAGGGAGGGGGAAAAGAGGATTCCACCAGTCCTCTCCCTTCAGGCTCCATCTCTTCTTAGCTCCTGGCACATTCTGTCCTTCGGCTCCAGCTCCAGCCCCACTTCCTGCATCTCCTACCCTGTTTCCAACTGTTCAGACCCCTCTCCATCCTCCAACTCTGGCTTCCGCCTCACAGTAGGCACAAAACTCCATAAATCGCTACCCACCCCATCCCCTCTGTCCCCACTACCTTGCCCACCACAGCCTCAGAGTCCTGCAGTCCCTGAAATCTAGCAGGTTTTGCGGCAGATCCCTCATTAAAAGTTAGACTCCTAATCAGGCAGGTACTTGTGATCCGCTCTCTATAGATATGGCACTCAGTGTCAGAGGATTAAATATATCTAATCAATGCTAAGACTTGCTCCAAATCCCTGTTATTTTAGGCTGTGTTGACATATTTGGAATCCTTTGTGTCTCTCTAAATCCTACACTCTGCAGTGTTAGACCAAATATACCCAAATCAGCGATTTGGCCCTAATTAATTCAAGTCTGACTGTGCCTGAAAACTAACTGCATTTATTTTTAATTTTCTCACATGCATAGCCCAGCTTGTACCCATCATCAAACTCAATCTGTTGTACATAAAGTTTGCAGACAGCCACCCACTCATCCAGAGACTGACCACATGCAAACACGCCAAAAGAAGATGGTGGACCATAACTCAAAAGTCAATTTAATCTAACAGAACCAGAAATCAGCCGGTTTTCTCCCTTATCAAACATGACATGGGCTGAAATAGTTTCCTATTGCAAGTGTTCCCTAATCTCCCAAAATAATAATAATAATAATAATAATAATAATAATAATAAATTTTATTTATACCCCGCCCTCCCCGTACAGAGCTGGGCTCAGGGCGGCTAACACCAATAAAATTTCAGTAAAAACATAATAAGAAAAAAGAAAAAGAAAAAAACAATTTAAATTACAGGTTAAAATGCAATTTAAAATGCAGCCTCATTTTAAAAGTCAAAACCATAAGGGGAGGGAAACATAATGGTCAGACTGAGTGTCCAAATAAAAAGTTCACAAACAACCCAAAATAGAAGGTGTCAAAAGTAAGGGGGGGAATGCTATTATGGTAGCAGCAGGATTCTTTTATGACCTGGTGAGCTTCATGCCCAGTAGAAGATTCCACAGCGCTGCAAAGAAAACATTAAAATACAGGCACTATGCTAGAGATTCCTAAACTTGCCTTGTAACCCTCAGAGGACTTAGTAAAAAGGAATTGATAATGGGCACTATAGCATAGTTATTGCCTCCCAAAGCCAAACATGTGGCTGGATATCAACAGTCACAGCTTGACAACCCCTCCAATGCGAAATAATTCAAGAAAGGTAATGCCTCTAGTTATCTGCTCCCATTCCCATTCCAGTTGCCATTTCTCACTTATGGAGGTAACCGTCCGCTTTGCGAAGGCAAACCTCGCACCAGACGCGCAACAGTATGTCCAGGAGTGTTACGCCTGCTTTGCCTGACCTTCTTGGCTAGAAAACAGGGTTTTCCCCCTGACCTTTTGTCCTCTCACAATTTGTTTGCTAGACATAACGCTTGGCTGGAAAATGACCGGGGACGCAGACATAATCAAGTATCGGGGGGAACATTTTAGGGAAACGCCTGCTGACACGTGAGAGACCTGTGACACCTGCTGAGAGCCAGTGTGGTGTAGTGGTTAAGAGTGGTGGACTCGTAATCTGGGGAACCGGGTTCGCTTCCCTGCTTCTCCACATGCAGCTGTTGGGTGATCTTGGGCCAGTCACACTTCTCTGAAGTCTCTCAGCCCCACTCACCTCACAGAGTGTTTGTTGTGGGGGAGGAAGGGAAAGGAGAATGTTAGCCATTTGAGACTCCTTTGGGTAGTGATAAAGCAGGATATCAAATCCAAATCCAAACACATGTATTTGCTAATGCTGGAAATGTGCGTAGATGGAAATACGTTAAGTTCAGGGTGGTTTCACTACTGTTTCCAATTGTTGACCTGCTAATAAAAGGAGCCTCGGCAGAGCTAGCCGGCAGCTTGCTCGGAGCATGCTTGCCAGCGTGCTTCTGCACAGCTCACCTGCATCCAACCTCCTGTCGTCTCCGCTATTCCTACACTCATTGAGCACATCCATCCCTCAGAAGCTTGAGCACACCTAGATGTTGTGAGGACTAAATGGGGAGCACGAGAACCATGTACGCCACCTTGAGATCCTTGGAAGATAAAGATGGTATACAAATAAAAAAAAATTCCTTCCAGTAGCACCTTAAAGACCAACTAAGTTAGTTCTTGGTATGAGCTTTCGTGTGCATGCACACTTCTTCAGATACACTGAAACAGAAGTTGCCAGATCCTTCTATATAGTGAGAAGGTGGGGAGGGGTGTTACTCAGAAGGGTGGTGGGAATGGGAGATAGGCAGATAGCTGAGATGAGCCTGTTGACGACTCTTAACGACTGTAATAGGTCTTACAGGAAAAGGCATGGGGTGAGAAGGTGAGAAATGGCTTTGTCATGTATAATGACACAAGAATCCAATGTCTCTGTTCAGCCCAGGTCTTTTCATGGTTTTAAGTTTGGTAATGAGTTGTAATTCAGCAGCTTCTCTTTCCAGTCTATATAAGGATCTGGCAACTTCTGTTTCAGTGTATCTGAAGAAGTGTGCATGCACACGAAAACTCATACCAAGAACTAACTTAGTTGGTCTTTAAGGTGCTACTGGAAGGAATTTTTTTATTTTGACTATGGCAGACCAACACGGCTACCTATCTGTAAGTGGTATACAAATGTAAATCATCACCATCACCATCAAGGTTATGATGGCCCTTGCTACCCGATTCCTTTCCTTAATGTGCAAAATGGGGGGACGGGGGACGGACAACAACGACACACATAATTAGTGGATGACAGTAACAGAAAAGACATGCAGGCTTCCACTCTCTTAAAAAAAACAACTCACGCATCTCAAGCAATCTCCTCCACAATAAAAACTCTCTTGGAGGGGCCTTGAGTGTTTAGATAGGGAAACAATAAGATACCTAATGTATTATTTGACACCATGAGGGGACTACAAGCCCTGGAAAACAGGAATCACAGTTTCTGCTAGCCAGCATTTATGTTTGGATTATTATTTAAAAAACAAAAAACAGAATCACCACTGCAAAAAACTAAAACTGACCAGCCATATTAAAATGGATATTTTATAGTGCAGTACAGGTTATAATAAAAATTGTTCCTCTGGTGGATCAGTTCTAATTTTTTTAGATAATTTCAAAGGGTTAACCCTTCCCTAGGTACTGAGTCACTACTCCTGAGCCTCAGTGAGATGGGGATGAAGCACGTGGGAGATTATTGCTCCCCTCTGCTCCTTCCCCCCCAAAAAACAACATACAGTGGTACCTCAGGTTAAGTACTTAATTTGTTCTGGAGGTCCGTACTTAACCTGAAACTGTTCTTAACCTGAAGCACCACTTTAGCTAATGGGGCCTCCCGCTGCCGCCGCGCCGCCGGAGCACGATTTCTGTTCTCACCCTGAAGCAAAGTTCTTAACCTGAAGCATTATTTCTGGGTTAGCGGAGTCTGTAACCTGAAGCGTATGTAACCTGAAGCGTATGTAACCTGAGGTACCACTGTACAGCAGTTCACAGTATAGGAAGCGGGAAGCGATTTTTCCTCACAGCGTGTCGGGAAATCCAGACAACTGACAGACACAGTTCCAAACATTCAGGGACTATTATTTACTTCTGGTGGCAGGACAGGTATAAAAAGCAGAGTGTGGGATATGACAGTGTTCTGAACATGGAGCATGTGAATTGTGACTGTCTAAAGGCCAGCCTGATTTCTTGCGCTGCCCACATTGTCCTTGTCAGTGAGCTGGCTGTTCCTTTTGTACCTGTGCTTCCTCAAAGACAGCATTATAGGGCTCTTTGTCTCTGCCCTTCAACTGCACATGTCTCACTATGCCACACTGGCAAAATAATTTTAACCACAGCATGTAGAGACAGCGCCACCCGATTATTACGTTCCACCCGGAGTTGGTATGAAATCTTATAACCTTGTAAACAGCATGGGTGTCATGATGATTGATACGGAGTGAGGCTGCATACTGCAAAAGTTGGCAGTTTGTTGCGGTGAGGTGTAATTGTGCTCTGCCCCTACCTGAGCATTTTGGTCTTCCTTACTGGCAGTCGCCACGTGTTTTGACTACTTCGGTTCACATGCCAAGTATTTCTCAATGTCTCTTACCGCTCTGCCTAGAAGTAAACCGAATGAGTGAGTTAATCTCTGGTGCCTATAAAAGGAAGACTTTTGCATTATCCTTTCCAAATGCATTTAGTACAAAAGAGCCAGCTGAAACGAAAGACGGGTCAGAGAGAACGAGCTCCTGCCAAACAGTTTATTGTGAAGTCATCTCTTTTTGTGGCTCATGCCTATTAACGCTTCACGCAAGGCGGGCTTAACATGCCAGTGAAAATGGGCAGGGATGAAATCTTGGGGACTGACAACAACACCAGCTAGCCTGTGGATCCCCATGTGCTGTCAAATTCGAACTCCTGGCAGATTCAGCCAGCATGGCCAATGTTCAGGGGCGAGTGGAATTCTTGAAAAACATCTGGAAGATCAGAGGTTAGCCAACCCTGAATTAGTGTCTTGGTGACTACCAGCAACGTCAACGATAACGCTGGTTGTTGTTTATATTTTATATGAGAATTATAATGAAATTATGGGCATTCATTAGTTTCCCCACCACCAACAATTTTTTAAAAAAATGCAGTAGTAAAATCCCCCCAACAACCTTGCCTTAGCAAGCCTCTCTCCTTAACCATCTGAAACATAAATTAGCTCCACTCTACTGATTAAAAATATTGCTTACAGTGATTTGCTAGAAATAAAGTATTCTGAAATTTAAATTAGGTTAAGTATTTGTAGCAGAATGCCATCATAATTTTCCAAAGCAATAAAATCAGTTATCAGAATTAATGATACATGAAATTCATTTTATGATTTTACTTACATTAACTTCCTCCACTCCTCATCTGTTTTCAAATCAAGTTCCATAACTTTCTAATATACCTTTACACTGCCTAGTGACCCTATATGTGTTAAAGGACAGTGATATTAAGTGTGGCTTTTGAACATTAACTTGTTAAATGTTTTCTTGATGGAGTTATGGGGAATGGAAAAGAAGGCTGCAGAAAATGATGTGGAATCTCACTAGGCCTTTGGCTCTGTACATGGCAAACAAGCAACTTTTTCTGATGCTATAAAACAGGGTTCCCCAATGTGGTGCCCTATAGTATAACCCCCATGAGCCCTATCCAGTATTGCCAATGACCAGGGATGTTGTGGTCCTAAACAACTTGAGGGAGTCAGGTCAACATTACAATACTGTGAGTCTATGATTCTATGATTCTGACTAGCCTGGATAGCTCAATCGGTTAGAGCATGGTGCTGCTAATGCCAAGGTTACAGGTTTGATCCCCGTATGGGACAGCTGCATATTCCTGCATTGCAGAGTCATGGACTAGCCTACCTTCCAACATTTATCCGATGAAAATAGGGACACCCATATTGATAATTTTACTATTTATAGCCCACACAGCTTACTAGGTTGCCCCAGCCTCTCTGGGCAGCTTCCAACACACATAAAAACATAATAAAACATTAAACATTAAAAACAACAACACCTTCCCTATACAGGATTGTCTTCAGATGGCCTGGGGGTCGGATAACTCCATACCCTCTAGTGAAAATAGGGACATCCTACCATACCCTCCAGAGACGCGGGTGGTGCTGTGGTTTAAACCACTGTGCCGCTTGGACTTGCCAATCAGAAGGTCGGCAGTTCAAGGCCCCACAATGGGGTGAGCTTCTGTTGTTTGGTCCCTGCTCCTGCCAACCTAACAGTTTGAAAGCACGCAGTGCAAGTAGAGAAATAGGTACCACTCCAGCGGGAAGGTAAACGGCGTTTCTGTGCACTGCTCTGGTTCACTAGAAGCAGCTTAGTCATGCTGGCCACATGACCCGGAAAAACTGTCTGCAGAAGTGGACAAACCCCGGCTCCCTCGGCCTGTAAAGCGAGATGAGCGCTGCAGCCCCAGCGTCGTTTGCGACTGGACTTAACTGCCAGGGGTCCCTTTACCTTTCCCTTTACCATAACCTCCAACATTTCTGCAATGAAAGGAGGGACGCCCTAATGAAAAGCAGGATATTCTGGGATCAAATCAGAAACAGGGGAGGCTTCTCTAAATCAGGGACGTCCCTGGAAAATAGGGACACGTGGAGGGTCTGGATTAGATGACTGGTGTGGTCCCTTCCAACTCTACAATTATATGATTCCGGTTACTGAGGATTGTTCTTCTGGCTAACCAGAAGGAGGAGTGTGGGGAAAAAGAGGTAGGAGCCGGGCTGCTCCAGGTAGATACTGAGCTCTTGTCCAAAGGTGCTGTATTCTGCCTCAGCTCTTAAACTCTTTCTCCCAACTCTGAGGGAATCAATTGCTCAAGCATCCCTCTTCACAATCCCTTTGTTGCAATAGCATGCTCACAGTGTTTGATCATGGGCCAATTTTGGGTGACTGTGACAGAGGCTTGGCTGGGCACTGTTTCATGTAGTTCTGGGGAGATTAGGTGGCCATTCTGGTTTTTGCAACATTCACAGCCGTTGCTGCATCAGAAACGCCGGTGGTTGTGAGATACCAAGCTGAATGAAGATAACGTTCCCTGTTTTGAGGCACCGGTGTGCTCTGAGCATCCATCCCTCCTCACTCGCATCACTTAGATGTGCAAATAGAAATCTTATAAAAGGCTTAATAGCATGCATCTGGAGGCCTAATATAACACATAATAGGAGAACGAAAAATGTTGTGATATAGGCAGGTCTCTCTTATATAGTGAAAAGTTTACATATTAAAAGACGTCTAAGTCATAACAGCCACATCCTCAACACCAACTCCCAGCAAATTGTAGGGCAGTGTGTGGAAGATGACCACACCATAGGTAGGCATGGAAGGAGCTGGTCCACTCATGGCAATCAGGAGAGGTCCCCCCCCCTCGGGTGTCTCTCTATCTCAGGATCTGCCAGGCAGAAAAACCCCACTATGTAGGATTGCTAGATCAGGGGCATCCCAGACCCTGAGATTTCAGAGCCCAAAGCTGAGACCTAGGGGTGGCCCACTATGAGGGCAGTGAAGCCCCCAGTGAAGTCATATGACGGGCCCCAGAGATGGACATTTATTGGGAGAAGGGAGCAAAGTAGGGCAAGTGTCTATGCTGTAATTTACAGCCAGCTTCTGCCAGGCTGAAGCTTTCAAGCTGGACACACAGCCTTCTTAATACCCCCCTGTTTTAATTAAAGGCATTCTCACCCAATGAAGATTCAAGCCAGAACAGGGCAAGCGAACCTGGAGGTCTGGCAACCCTACCACTATGCGAGCCGTTGTGAGAAGAACTTAGCAATGGGGAGTCTTGTGGAATCCCTCCATACACGTAAACGAATATCCCTTGTAAATGCATAGAACAAAGGCATTTGCAACGCAGCATCTGACTAGCTTCTTGGCTGGAGATATGCATGGAAAATACCCGAGTATCCTTGGGGAAAGGGTTCAAGATCCACTGAAGAGATGGGAGGAGACTGCACTCTACATTAGCTTGCTGCACGGGGTATATGGCTGGTTCCTGTTCCTGTGCTGCAATTGGAAGGACAATAACTGTCTTTGCTCCCTAATAGAGACTGGTCTCTAAAGAGAAGAGATAGTGATTTCTCTCTCCATCACAACACTGTGCTGGGAGGAACAGAACACCACAGCAGATGTGAAATAATAACATTACAGTCGTATCTTGAACAGAATCCGTTCCAGAATTCCGTTTGACTTCCAAAACATTCAGTAACCAAGGTGCGGCTTCCGATTGGCTGCAGGAAGCTCCTGTAGCTAATTGGAAAATGCGACAGATGCTTGGGTTCCAAAGAACGTTTGCAAACCGGAAGAATCAAATCTGGGTTTGTGGCGTTCGGGAGCCAAAACGTTCCGTCTCTCAAGGCGTTTGACTTCCAAGGTACGACTGTACTGGAATTTTTAAAGACTATACCTGAATATGCTAAAGCAACCTGAGTAAAGTCCTGCTAAAAAGCAAAGTTTCCAGCCTCACTTTCTCCCACTTAGACTGCAGGTACCCATAACCTACAATGTGGTTCCCTACCTATGTAGGTGATGAAATTCATAGAAAATATGGGGGGGGGGAATCTGGTCCAATTCCTGACCAAAATAAGACGATGTTCAACATCTCACACATATACAGACACATACATGCACACATGGCCTCATTCTCATTCTCACACAGCTGGAGATAGCAGGATCCTAGCACATGGCTCTGGCTGTGTGTTTTTGTTCCAAAATGCTAGGAAACTTAGAAATCCATTTTGAAAGAGGCTAGTTCTCTAGTTAGGGAGGGAAATTGCAAGGCTAGGATTCTTATTAAAATTACTTTGATTCATTCCTTTGTCATTCCTTTACCATGCTATTCTTATCCCATCCTCCATCTGTATTATATTGCTGTAGCGCATTCTACTTTATGTTGCCATTTCATTCTTCAAAGTTCGTAATATTTTCTATATGAAAATAGTACTGCTCTCTGAATGAAGCATTGCTTTGTCCATAAAGCTACTGATTCATTTCAATCACTTCATTTCAAGCTGTCGTGCGGTTGCTCAGGCCTCTTCCCAAGCTCTCGGAATGGGAGGGGCCCTGCTCCAACCCAAGATGAGGTGACTGTGCAGCACACTGCCAATCATGACAGTGCATGCCAAAAACTCACCCCCCCAAAAAAATCTTTACTAAAATGAATAATGAACTAGAGATGTATTTGTTGTTGTTTAGTCGTTTAGTCGTGTCTGACTCTTCATGACCCCATGGACCAGAGCCTGCCAGGCACTCCTGTCTTCCACTGCCTCCCGCAGTTTGGTCAAACTCATATTAGTGGCTTCGAGAACACTGTCCCACCATCTCGTCCTCTGTCGTCCCCTTCTCCTTGTGCCCTCCATTATTCCCAACATCAGGGTCTTTTCCAGGGAGTCTTCTCTTCTCATGAGGTGGCCAAAGTCTTGGAGCCTCATTCTCTTGGGGGCCCCAAAAAAATTTAAAGGAAAAAACCTGGATGTACATATCCAAAATATAATATAAAAACAAATAAAATAAAACTTACATACAGTAACAATGTTTTGTGTTGTGTAAGCTCCTATGGTGTAAGTAATGGGCCTCGCCTGCTATCGAGCTCCCTAAAATATCACTGGTTTGCTCCTTTCTATATATAGGGTGCCTACATTCTGCATGGACTGGTTGCATGCCAACATGTGCAAATGGCTTTAGATACTTACTAGGTCCATAAGTTACCATATAGCATATATTCAACACAAAAAAAGCAAGAATTTGTTGTTGACAAAGGACAGGTGGACATATAAAGGGCCCCATTACCTTCAGTAGCTTAGGGCTCATCAAACCTGAATCCAGCCCTGTGTATACACCCCACAGTATGCTTTATGTGCCCCCAAAATCATACACCTACATCTTCGCGAGAATGTCATCTATGAGATGGCCTAGCATTGCATGTGGCCCAATAATTTGTGTGCTGTCAAGTGTAATGGCCCATTGTAACAACCTTATTATATATTAGTGAACTGTGAATGTGCACTCCTAACAAAGCCTTGAGCCACCTGGAATCATACGTCATTCCAGGAGAGTATTGTCCAGAAGATTTGTACTTTTCAGAAGAAGAATTACTCAGTGTCCACCTCCCCCTGGAAATCTGCCTTCTTTAAGTGAACAAACAGAAAAATGCAGTGACAAATTTGTGTCTGCTGAGTTGACCACTAGTTGGTTATAACTTGCATTTTATTTGGAAAATAATCACTATGACTTTAACTCTAGGTAAAAAAGGTAAAGGACCCCTGGACGGTTAAGTCCAGTCAAAGGCACTATGTGGTTGTGGTGCTCATCTCGCTTTCAGGCCGAGGGAGCCGGCGTTTGTCAACAGAAAACATTCCAGGTCATGTGGCCAGCATGACTCCACTGCTTAACCATGACAGAAATGCCGTTTACCTTCATGTCACAGTGGTACCTATTTATCTACTCACACTGGCATGCTTTCATACTGCTAGGTTGGCAGGAGCTGGAACATAACAGGAGCTCACCCATCGTGGGGATTCAAACCACTGACCTTTTGATTGGCAAGCCCAATAGGCTCAGTAGTTTAGACCACAGCGCCACTGGCATCCCTATGTTACATCGGTACTCTATTTTTCATTGGTAAGCAGTGCTTTTTTCTAGGGGGACACATACCCCTAAACATTTTGTAAATCTTCATACTTCTGTCCATTCACTGTATTTATTTTTCCCGATTTGAACTATAAAAGGGTGGTTTTCTTGAGTCAAAATGCAAGTACCCCTAAACATTTTTTTAGGGGAAAAAAGCACTGCCAGTAAGCATAATTAAACAACAGATGAAGAAGAAGAAGAAGAAGAGGAGGAGGAGGAGGAGGAGGAGGAGGAGGAGGAGGAGGAGGAGGAGGAGGAGGAGTTTGGATTTGATATCCCGCTTTATCACTACCCTAAGGAGTCTCAAAGCAGCTAACAATCTCCTTTCCCTTCCTCCCCCACAACAAACACTCTGTGAGGTGAGTGAGGCTGAGAGACTTCAGAGAAGTGTGACTGGCCCAAGGTCACCCAGCAGCTGCAGGTGGAGGAGCGGAGATGCGAACCCGGTTCCCCAGATTACGAGTCCACCGCTCTTAACCACTACACCACTTCTTTCTTTATGCTTGTAAAGGTAAAGGGACCCCTGACCATTAGGTCCAGTCGTGTCTGACTCTGGGGTTGCGGCGCTCATCTCGTTTTACTGGCCGAGGGAGCCGGCGTACAGCTTCCGGGTCATGTGGCCAGCATGACTAAACCGCTTCTGGTGAACCAGAGCAGCGCACGGAAACACCATTTACCTTCCCGCCAGAGTGGTACCTATTTATCTACTTGCACTTTGATGTGCTTTCGAACTGCTAGGTTGGCAGGAGCAGGGACCGAGCAACGGGAGCTCACCCCGTCGAGGGGATTCGAACCGCTGACCTTCTGATCGGCAAGTCCTAGGCTCTGTGGTTTAACCCACAGCGCCATTTTTATTCAGTGCCGCCCAATTGCATCCAAGGCTACTGCCGCCTCCCTGGATCATTCCAGTACTACCCAGGAGGCAACATTGCCCACTTGGTTAAACACTGTCCTAAATGGCCCAGCACCTGATTCCCCTTTGCTTCTCTGCACTTAGCTAGCCTGGCCAGGTTGGTTTTTATACGCTAACCCAGGAATTTCCTGTCTGGCACAATTCTGCAGCCTGCATTTCCCTTCATATCCCAAATAATATCTAAATACTCCTGTTTATTAATTTCTACCAGTCACTAACAGACTCCAGTACCCTAGATGTATGACAATATATATGATTTACGGTCACATTAATTGGACCAATAATTGTTTAGCTGCAGTGCTAACAGAAATACAGCTTCTATTTCTCTCTTAAGTACTTTATGAGCAAGCTACTTGTTTATTTACTCTTAGCAAAGGGCTTGGAGTTAGGAGGTTGAAAACATGGGTGTATTTCATGGCAAAGTGTGCTTCTTCTGTTCAAATGATTTTAATGTATAAGGGCAACTGTTATTTGCAATTCATCACATTAGAAGCTTAATTAATTGTGAGATGATCATGTAATGAATTTCTAATCTATCACTTGTTCGTAGCAGCAGAGAGATAACTAACTCACTCTCTTCTGCTTTTGACAGTATAAAGTGGAATTGATTTGTATGCCAGTTTTAATGATATATGCATTTTTATTCACACATTACCAAGGACTGTGCAATTTTTGTACACATTACTTGGCGTTGCAAAATTCAGAGATGTTTGTTTCAGTTTGTGTCTTGCTTTGGAAAAAGCAAAATGCGTAGATTCACATTTAAATGTGAACTGGGTCAAATTTCTACTCCATCCATATGTAGAGGTAGTTGTTTCAGTTGTTATTTGTTTTTGAGACACGGGAGTGATTTGCAACCTTGCTGACTAGAGGAGAGGAATTTTAAAGGTTCTTTTTCTTAAGAGGAGGGGGTTACCTTGAACCAAAGAATAGTACAGTGGTATCTCGGGTTAAGAACTTAATTCTTTCCGGAGGTCCGTTCTTAACCTGAAACTGTTCTTAACCTGAGGTAGAACATTAGCTAATGGGGCCTCCCGCCACCGCCGAACAATTTCTGTTCTCATCCTGAAGCAAGTTCTTAACCCGAGGTACTATTTCTGGGTTAGCGGAGTCTGTAACCTGAAGCACCTGTAACCTGAAGCTCCTGTAACCTGAGGTACCACTGTACAGTCATACCTTGGATCTCAAATGCCTTGGCTCCAGAACAAAATCGGCTCCCAAACGATCAAAACCTGGAAGTGAGTGTTCCGGTTTTTGAACGTTTGACGGGGATTCTGCCGCCAGGGCCAGATTTAGATGAAGAGCGGCCCTCGGCTACTCCATTTGTGAGGCCCCTCCCCATCCCCCACCCTCATGACTAGAAGGAAATGGAAGAGTGTTACAGACAAAATTGAGTGAAGACAAGGATGATGACAGGTATTTAAAATTCTGCAATTCACAATTTCTCCTCTAAAGGACATAAGATATTATTGTTAAATACCATGGTGATTTTTTAAAATGCATAAAATTAACACTGAATTTTTTTTGCAATAACTGAACTTTGTAAACCTTTTGTGGACTAAGCATTATTTGTTAGGAAAATGAAGTTGTAATGTTATTCTTAAAAAAACCCCAGCCAGGGCGAAGGCCTGGCCAGGGCAGTTGTCCTCTTATATACCTGCTGGGATTGACAAGGCATCTGACCCTCACCTGAATCTCATAACTCTCCTGACAGGTGATTTGGTCTGCATCCACAGAGTGGAAATAAAGGATGAGATTGCCCACCAGATACCAGGCACTCTACTATTCAAATTAGGCCCCAGTGTTTTTGTTACAATCCCCTCTCAATGAAGTAATCAATTTTAATCCAGAATTTAAATTCTCAGAACTTTATTATTTGTTAATTCGAGCAAGTAAACTACTGCTCTCACTTCATTACAAACAGTATTTCTACCTGCAACACACTTGAGCAAACCTGCTCCTCTTCCTTTCACAGATATTTTGTTGCCATTTGCAATTGTAGCTTCCTCCGATTAGTCATCATTTAGCTCTTGGGGGAAATAATTAGCATCACGCGACATGTGCATGGAAGTTGCCGAACCAATTAACCAACTAGAAGGATTACTGTTAATAGCACCAGTTTCCCTATAACTTGATATTGCTGGATAGCTTTGATGAACTGCAAAAGCCCTGGCCTCCAGTTTGAAGAACGGTTGCACAGAAACAACAACAGATGCTGCTGCTGCTGTTGATTCCCTTACGGGGAGAGAGATAGTGCCTTTCGGGATAGTGCTTTGTTCTTTGTTCACAGTGATCCATGCGACAGTCATCTCCAGGCTTGACTACTGTAATTCGCTCTATGTGGGGCTGCCCTTGAAGCTGTCCCAGAAACTCCAGCGGGTGCAGAATGCTGCAGTGAGGCTCCTCACGGGGTCTCTGCCATGGGAGCATATTCACCCAGTGCTTTTCAAGCTGCACTGGCTCCTGGTAGAGTACAGGGTCAGATTTAAGGTGCTGCTTTTGACCTTTAAAGCCCTTCACAGCCTAGGACCCTCGTACCTATGGGACCACCTCTCCCGGTATGCCCCACGGAGAGACTCAAGGTTCATAAATAGCAACACCCTAGTGGTCCCGGGCCCTAAGGAAGTTAGATTGGCTTCAACCAGAGCCAGGGCCTTTTCAACACTGGCTCCGGTCTGGTGGAATGCTCTGCCTCATGAGACCAGGGCCCTGCAGGATCTGATTTCTTTCCGCAGGGCTTGTAAGACAGAGTTGTTCCACCTGGCCTTTGGCTTGGAGCCAATCTGATTCCCTCCCTCTCTTTCTTTTTTCCTTTCCTTCTCATCCTGCGATGAGGCTACATTTTAATATTTTAATGTTTCAGTATTTTAATGTTGTATTTTAATTTTGTTTTTAAGTTGTACTCATTCAACTTTTATTATTGCTTGTAAGCCACTCTGAGCCCGGCCTTGGCTGGGGTATAAATAATAATAATAATAATAATAATAATAATTATTATTATTATTATTATTATTATTATTATTATTATTATTATTTATTAGCAGGGCTATTGACTGGCCAGAGAATGATGCTTGTCTTGGCTGTACGCTAACAGAATCAGGTACAGAGCAAGGCATTATAGCATATACACATTTTGAGTTGTCACGTGTCAAGCTGATAAGCCTATGTCTTGTATAGGAGGGTATCTTGTGTAGACTTGTAGAGCACTGTTCTCTTCCTTTGTCATGCTGCACTAGCCATTGCTGGAAACAATCACGCGCAGAGCAAGGCATTAGGAGTCAAGATGCTACAGGATCCCACTTAGAAAGAGAGTGGGGCAGAGCACATCGGTAACAAGGTACAAATGCCACTATTAACCTTTCTGAAACTCTTATTTTTGATGGAAGACACCAGGAGGGGACCACAGAATAACGGAATGGCAGAACAGAAAGAGAGTGTAGGTTAAATAATGAAGATTACAAAAAGCACAGGCACTAAATGAATAGCTAGGGCCAATGTGACAGAGCAACGGGAGCTCACTCCCTAGCAGGGATTCAAACCGCCAACCTTCCAAACTGGCAAGTCCTAGGTTCAGTGGTTTAGACCACAGTGCCACCCTTTTATTATGGAATAGGCCACCCCTATTTTCACCAGAGAAATGTTGGGAGGGTACACATTGGGCATGGGGGAGGTGGGTGTGATTTGTGGGAAATGGCCTCGCAAGCCAAATCGGGAGCATGACTAGAGACTCTTTCATGCCTGGTTTATATTATGTCTAAGCAAATGATTTTAAAATCATTTATGTTTTGCTTTACATTACACTTATTTTTCTAATTGTTTTTAATGAGTTGATGTGGGGAATCCACTCCTTCCTAATTTTTATGGTTATGTTACAGTTAGGAATGCCGTATTTTTTAATTTGCTCCATTTTCTTGGATGTTTTAAATTGTTTCAGTCATTGCTAGCCAGCCTGAACACATTATTTGGAGCCATGTGAAAGGATGTAGAGCACATGCGTCAGACCTTCTTCAGATGGTTCATATTTCCTATAACTATGGTTTTATTCATTCCCATTTAAAAAATAATTATGAACACAATTTAAACTATGGACGAAAATTAGCGGAACAAAAATTAAAATAACCTATTATAATATTTTATATTAATCTGTAACGTGCTTAATTCTTCCAGCACCATATTTCTATATTACCAATTTAGAATCAGCCGCGATATGACAAGGATTTTTATTGTAGATTAAAAACGAGGGTTTAGTTAATAAGAAGCACTATGCCAAAACACATACATCAGTTCCTGAAAGTTTTCTTCCCCCACAAAAGGGGCCTTCAGCACACCATTATTTTTGAAACAGCACAATTAGTAAGTAAATTCAGATACAGAATTGGTTCACATTTCAGAAGGGAGATCACATATTCTACTGGGAGTCAATATTTGCTGTGGATATAGAGTTCTCCAATGAGGGGGGGAGTCAGTAAAGGTGGCATAAAGGGGAAAGTTGTTGATTTTAGAAATGAAATTAAGTTACTGTAATTGCAGGCTGTAAGGCTGCTTAGTTAAAAACTCTTTCCCATCTCTGTCCCTTGATCTTGTGAGAGTACAGAGCTTTACTAAAATGCACAAAAAAGCACACACAAAATTCAAGCTTCGTTCCTGGGAATTTTGTGGAACCCAACCTCAGTTAACTGCTAGCTGTAGAAATTAGTCTGTTGACTAAGGCTATTCCACTAAATGCTTAATTTGACATAATGACGTGGGCTTGCTGTACTCTCTGAGTTTCAATTGCCAGGGAAGAGATGTGTGCTTGGAACAATATAATGAAACATAAGGCGTTTTATCACTTCCCAATGATACTTAACGGGTTGCTGATAGCCGTTAGCAAATTAAGAATTGGAATGGATGTGCACATAGGATAACATCATTAGAGACCTCCATTGATTTTCTCTGAATAGTTTCAGTATTGTGTATTTCCTGTTTCCAAGTGCTAATAGGTTTTGGTGGGTGAATGTCAGACTCAGCACTCATATACTGACATGAAACATCAGTGAATCACAGAACCAACCCCCACCCCACCCCAAAAAAGCATCTCCAGAGGCAAAGTTTTACAATCCTTTCAAAAGGGGACATGAGCAATTCATTAGTAGAATATCCTGCAGTTTTGATCTAATTCATTACTCCTAGCAGGTTTGAGGCAACTTTGAAGATCAGGGGAAATTGTGCTTTTTGAGAGCATGCTCTGACCTTTCTCCCTGTATTTTTCCCAACTCTAAAGCCACTCTCTCAAATATGGCATTAGTTCTGCAGGGGGAAGAAGGCAAAGATGCTGTACTCATCTTTCCCCCTTCATGGTGTCATGGACTGGTTGGACGCAGAGGAATGGTGGGAGGAACCAGCTGGGGACCCCCAGGGAAGAAGGCTCGGAGCCTGAGGAGTGGTCGTAAGATGACGATGAGTGGTCAGAGGGAGAAGACTGGTTCAGTTTAATTTCACAGTTATGCAAAACTACAGATGTAGTAGCACACAGCAATGGATATGTTAGGGGCATAGCTGTCAACGTTTCCCTTTTTTAAAACTATGGTTAGGGGACCTGTAAGTTAAGAGGTTTATCTGCACAACAACTGGCCATTGTGCACCTTTACCAGGCCTCATGGAGAACATGCATGTAATTTGACCATGAGAAGGGAATTGCGCACAGTCTCCAGCAGGTCTTGGAGAAAGTGCCTATCTCAGCTGAATTTTGCACATTCTCTAAGTAATATGCACATTTGTTGGGCTGATTTGACCCATCACCCTAACCTGTTGTCATAATGTCTTGTCCCAATTCCAAGAGGTCTGATTTCTTTTCTTCTCCTTTTGGAATTTGCCTGATTATGGGGTGGGGTATACTTTCGGCAAATCCAGAAACAGGAAGTTCACAGTGAGCCCTCTGATTCCCAGCATCCTTTTATCTCTGTCACAGCCTTGTGATAGACTAGGCTAAGTATATATATATATATATATATCTACGAAAATCTACGAAAGCAAATATATATATATATATATATATGCAGGTTTTGGTGTCCTCGGGTGTCTTCCCGTGTAAAAGTTGGGGTGTCTAGGCGACGTTTCGACGAGGTCTCACTCGTCATCTTCAGGCTGGTGCTTTCGGCTTCTTGTTACTGGAACAGAACTCTGTTCCAGTAACAAGAAGCCGAAAGCACCAGCCTGAAGATGACGAGTGAGACCTCGTCGAAACGTCGCCTAGACACCCCAACTTTTACACGGGAAGACACCCGAGGACACCAAAACCTGCATTCCTGTACCCGTGAAAATCTACGAAAACATATATATATATATATATATATATATATATATACACACACACACACACACATACACACACACACACACACACACACATGAGCAGCAGAGTAGTTTAACAATCAATCCTTCAGAACTCCGGGACCCCTTCAGAACTCTCAGGACCCTCACAAACTGCACAGCCCAGTATTCTTTGGGGGAAACCACTGAAGTTTAAAGTTGTATGATACTACTTTAAGTTTATACTGCAGTTGGAGCCTACTCCAACGGGTGGCGCTGTGGGTTAAACCACAGAGCCTAGGACTCGCTGATCAGAAGGTCGGCGGTTCGAATCCCTGCAATGGGGTGAGCTCCCGTTGCTCGGTCTCTGCTCCTGCCAACCTAGCAGTTCGAAAGCACGTCAAAGTGCAAGTAGATAAATAGGTACTGCTCCGGCGGGAAGGTAAACGGCGTTTTCATGCGCTGCTCTGGTTCACCAGAAGCAGCTTAGTCATGCTGGCCACATGAAGCTGTACGCCGGCTCCCTCGGCCAATAAAGCGAGATGAGCGCTGCAACCCCAGAGTCGTCCGCGACTGGACCTAATGATCAGGGGTCCCTTTACCTTTAAGGCAGCAGCCTACTAAGGCAGAAGACAGGAGTGCCTGGAGTGCTCTGGTCCATGGGGTCACGAAGAGTCGGACACGACTAAACCACTAAACAAACACAAGGCAGCAGCTCCAGGCTGTATTCTGCTTTATGGTACCACACATCTTCAGCTTTTTTTGATGCAGAGCCCTGATGAGGAGACACCGGCAGCTCAGTCTTCGTTGCTCATTACGTCGCAGGCCTTTCTGGCATAATAGCCTCGGGACATTCATTTCCTTTGATTGATAACTGCCATTGATGGAGGTGCTTGCGAGGACTCCCAGATTTCTCTCTGAGGGCATTTGCCTGAATTGGTTTATATCTAGTTCTGGTTGTGTGTTGTCTCAAGACTTGTGAAACAGAGGTATGGGCCTAGCTTACAAGAAGGAACCTCAAGTAGTTTGTGGTCTTCCTTCTCATTTTATGTATGGGGCGAATGGGAGAAGAGGCAGAGAGAACATCACAAAATGCAACATGGGGCATACTGCCACTTGCCAGCTAACAGAGCGGAAGTAGAATGGACCAGAAAGACGCCCCAGTTCTTGTTGGATGTTTCCCCCTCTGGGAACATCCCAAGCAAGGGAACTTAGTGGCCAGTTTCATGCTTTGGTGCTGAACTGGCAAGCATATCCATGTAGAAGTTTATGCACAAATAAGGGTCCTTTCTTCCACAAACCTTCATCAAAAACCATCCCATCTCTTTCAGAATGGGTTCATTTTCAGGCACACATAAAAATGAATGTAAGAACCTGTAGTGGTTGGGAGTTACTCGTACGTAATCCTGCTCCGTTTGAGCATCGGATTGCCTGGTTAAACCCTCCAGACTGCGCAGCCCATATTAGCGTGGCTGCCCTTAGTCACTCGTAGAATCTGTCTGTGGGCGTTTCTTAAAGCGTTGCCAACATAAGAGTTGTTTGACGCCCAATCGTTTCCGCCTTTCACTGCGCGGGAGTCTCCTGCGCAGGGTGGGCGTGGGCAGTGGGGTGCTTGGGCTCTCCTCGCTAACTTCCAATGAAGAGTCCTGGAGCCCCTGCACCTCCCTGTCCCGTTGCTCTCCCTGATCCCTGGTGTTACACTCATTCTCTTCCCCTTCTTCCCGGCTGAGTCTCCCTCTAGCGCTTGGACCTTCCCCTGCAGAATCAGAGACCCTCTCCTTCTCCCGTGCCTCTGATGGCAGTTCCCTGACAGAACCAGTGCTATTTTTCTAGGAAAAGAGGTGTTGGAACTCACCACCTCCCTTGTTCTCTTATACAGTGGAACCTCGGTTTTTGATCCTCTCGGAAGTCAAACGTTTCGACTTTCAAATGCCAAAAACCCGGAAGTAACTGCTCTGGTTTTCGAACGATTTTTGGAAGCTGAACGTGCCACTCGGCTTCCGTTTTCATTTCCCTATTGTACTGAGGCTCTGAGGCTTCCGTATTGAGTTTTTGGTTGTCGAACCGTCTTCTGGAACTGATTATGTTCAAAATCCGAGGTTCCACTGTAATGGCAATGGGGCACACCTGAGAGGTGCCGGCACTGAGTTCCAGCTGAAAAAAGCCCTGGTAAGAACCAAATACCTATAAAAAGGTGTGATAATGTGCTCCCTAACATAACAATCCAGCATATACAATTATTGCAGTCAGGCATACAGAATTATCCTGAAAATTATAACTCATGCAGCTATTACAACAGTGCATGAAATAGACCTGAACAATGAAGTCTCAGTAATCAACAGTTTAAATAGAACACATTTTTCAAGTTCATGTGTTGTTACTTTCTAATTCCTTGTGAAAAGCTCGTTTTTGTTGGATTCTAATTTCAGCTGTTGCTGCCAAGCTGAAGTCCTCCCACAGTTCTGCTTATTAAATGTAGTTTCTCCTGCTGAAACCTCAGCCTCCAAAAGGTACTTCCTGTAAAAGCGTGCTATTTCAAGTTCCAAAAGATTCTTCCTATAAAAGGTATTATTTTTGCTTAATATCAACAATCTAATAACAATGATCAGACAGAAAAAGATTAGCATTTACCATCCAAAGCCAAGCAGACGTCTATAATGACCAACCTATCTGAACAATTTTTCCTTCACAACACCAGCTTTTCACAACATTACCTGTGGACAGTATGATCACAACTTCAAGTTAAACTGAAATTATGTCAGCTGCCAAGTCTTCTGTCTCTCTGTCTCTTTTAGAGAAAATGTAAGTTGAGTGGGTAATGTGATAACAACCATCCATTGAGGCCTCATGGAGAATGTGCACATAATCTGTCTACGAAGAGGGAATTGTGCAGATTTCCCAGACAATATATGCAATATATGCAGGGGAATGTGCAAAATATCGACGGAATTGTGTACATTCTCCAGCCGTTAGGCATAGCCTTCATCAGCAAATAACTGATTTTCCCCGTACTATTCAATAAGAAAACTCTCTGAAGAATTCCTCTGAGAAATCAGTCCATAGGAGGATTATACAGGGAGCAATATTGTACATAATGAACAATATTTTCCACCTGTCTCTGGCCGCAAATGGCCATTTACAGGCATTCTGGCATATTTCCCATCTAAATATGCTGCAGGCACGGTTTCGAATCTCAAAGCTGTAAATGCCTTCATTATCACATCAAATGATAATTCAGGACTATTTCATCTTTTGTTATAACTACATGAATTATGTTTTTCAGGCTAATTCTACATGCCTCTCTGTAACAATGACATATGCTGGATTATTATGTTTGAGAGTCCAATATAACATCATTTTATATGTATTGGGGTACTGTGTTTGTGTTAAGAGTATAAAGGTAAAGGTAAAGGTACCCCTGACCATTAGGTCCAGTCGTGGCCGACTCTGGGGTTGCGGCACTCATCTCGCTTTATTGGCCGAGGGAGCCGGCGTACAGCTTCCGGGTCATGTGGCCAGCAGGACTAAGCCGCTTCTAGCGAACCAGAGCAGCACACAGAAACACCGTTTGCCTTCCCACTGGAGCAGTACCTATTTATCTACTTGCATTTTGACATGCTTTCAAACTGCTAGGTTGGCAGGAGCAGGGACTGAGCAACAGGAGCTCACCCCGTTGTGGGGATTCGAACCGCCGACCTTCTGATCGGCAAGTCCTAGGCTCTGTGGTTTAACCCACAGCGCCACCCACGTCCTGTTAAGAGTATATGTGTGCCTAAAAATGTTCAACCTTTATAAAGGATGGGATTGATTTTGATGGAGGTTTATAGATTAACTATTTGAGATAGCACATGACCTCTCACGAATGATTCCATTATTTCCAGTTGAGATCCCCCTTCTTGACTTGGTGGCTCATAGCTTGCTTTGTATGTGAGATATGTATGTAACAAATTCTGCCACATGCTGTCCCTGGGCAGGAAATTCCCCAGATTTCTAGTGGGAAAGAAAACAAGATGGAGCGCTACCTAGATTTCTCTCTCATCTTCTACCATTTGCTTCAAGATCTCCATCCTGCAAATCCATGGGTAGGAAATGCCTTTGAGAAGAGCTCTAAAGCATCTTCTCAATTTTCAGGATAAATGGGCCAGGTCTAAAGGAGATTGCAGCAGACCATCTCCCATCCCACCTTCAATTCCAACATTATTTACCCATTTTGGAGAGGATGGTTTTCTTAGAAGTTTTGTTTTCTCCACTTAAGCTAAAATGAAAGCATGAGGACTAAGGCCTAGAATTCTGTTCCAGGTGCCTTAGTTCCCATTTTGATTGCCACTTCCTCCTTCCATGGATGAATATTATAAAACAAAAATGAAGTTCATGAAGAAGAGAAGGAAGCACTGTTGCCAAGGGAGCAGTGATTATTGGGTCTATCTGGTTTTTTAAAAACTCAGAGGAGGAATTTCAGAACTATATGTAACATGAAGTATGATCGCCAGAGAAGAAGAAGAAGAAGAAGAAGAGAAAGTGCTATTTCTGGATTTGTACCTACAGGGATGGCAAAGAGTAGGGATGACGACCAAGAAAATTTGGAGGGGAAATTTTGCTTAATTTCTAGTGGTTACCTCGGAGCAAGCCGCATGACACACATACAAATACTGAGCTAGCAGAGTTTGGGGAAATGATGTCTCACCAAAGGCTTTGTTATGTGAAGCCTCAAAATGACTGTGCCAGGGCTTGACCTCTTGGAAGCTATGCTCCCCTGGGAGAGTTATTTGCAATAGGTAATTGTAGCCTATTCTGCCATCTCACGTGTTTATGGAATCGTGGTTGGCCTCTGAGGATGAGGGAAGAACTGTGCCTTCAGGCTGGACCACAGTAGAAGGGTACCCCCTTCTGAAAGCTCCCCCTCAAGTGAGGCAATTAGAATATTATCTGAATCAGAGTTCCGAAGCCCACACTGGGGCCCTGAACTGGAAATCTGAATATCACCATTAAGCCAAAACAGAATATTCAGTCATTATGGTCAGCTTGATGGAGGTGGGTGGTTAGAGGGCACAGCTAGGGAACTGGAGAAGGGAAGGAAAAGGGCTACAGCCAGTAAAGCTTCCATGTTCCTTCTTATGGGCTACTTGTAACCACCAGAAGAATATGGAGTCTAGCATTCAGAGGCCAGAGGGAAATCGGCTCTGACTATATTACAGTAGCAGGGACCAAGCACAGGGCAGTCACCATCTTGGCATGTTCAGGATTCTCTTAAATTGTGCCAGGAAACATCCAGAATAAATACAATTTATTTATATGACTCAGAGCTTCACCTAATCTTGCTGCCACCTCACCTTGTCCCATCCCTGTCCTGGCAAATGTAGCACCACCATTGCTTGGAGGAGGTAGCTGCCCCTCTGCTGGGGCAGAGTTGGCACCTGGGTTTGGTATAGAGTCTACTTCCTGTGTCCATGACTATGATCAGTTATGGGTTTACCTTCCTTTGATCAATCTTTCTCCTGTGCAATTATTTCATTGGAGCAAAAGGACACATACTATTTCAGCCTTTCTCTTTATGCTGCTTTTGTTTGTTTGTTAAAGAACTTATTCACCAGTTTTCTGTCCATTCAATGAAATTTGCAATAAATTATCACTTTGCCATATTATGCACAAGTTACAGAAAGTCCATGGCATGTTCTTCCTACGTTAAAAAAAAATGTAGTCAAGCAGATGGGGCACGTTATAGTCTTAAAAGAAAAATATGAAAATTGTTATCAACCTTCAAGACCTTGTTCTTCTGCTTAGCCACGTGTATTACTTACATTTTAATTTAATTTGCATAAGTTCCCTGTATGCAGAGTCCCTGTTTAGTACATTTATGAGATTTCCTTTGAACTTGGTGCTTTCCTTACTAAAAGGGGATATATTATTCAGTCATTTTGACTACGCCATTCATCAAGCTACTAGGTTGCATGTAATCTTGACTGCATAAATAATTTATTGCTTACTGTAGCTCGCTATATAGAATACATTGTGCAAATTCCACTTAAAATAATCAAGAGATTAATTACTTGATTGAACTTTACTTATTAAGCTAAAACAATTCTTTAAAAGATTTGAGAAGACTTGGCATACTACCATAAGTTTAGCTACCATTGGATGGGAATTAATTTTATCACAAGATGGAACCAGATCTAACCAAAATATATCTATTACTGGGGTATTTCAAAATGTCATTTTTCTCTTAGAAACAATTGTCAAAGTATCCATTATTGAAAAAATATGACTCCTACACAATGATTTCAGGTGGTATTAAAGGATGCCAAGCAGGAAGGAGGGATAACTCATATTATTCTCTGGCTCAGAATAAAATGCTAGTCAAAGAACTTCTGGGACTATAACACTCACTTTTCTCTTTGCATTGTGAGCTGCTAAAAAATGAGTTCCTAAGCCATTATTAGCCATCACCTAATTTCTATCTGCTGAACCTGTATCAGAGACATGTGACGACTATGTGTTGTTTTGCTTGGCCATAAATTGAAGACCTGGACCTGGAATGAAACTATTTTCTCTGAACATCAAAATACAAAATGTATAATTAGGATAGCATTAAGATCTGGCAGGGAACTATGATTACATATGCAAAAAAGGCTGTTACAAATAATATCTACAATACAGCCGATGTTCTACAAACATAATATAAAAATAATTCTATGCACAGGCACTCATTCTTTTGGAATCATGTGTGCTGAGATATTAAATTGTGTGGTGTCAAAGGAGTGAAGAAAGTCGTGCTGAGCTGAAACTTCATTTAATTTTCCTGAAGATATCATATCCACATGAAAAAGAGATGTGATTTTCTCTTGATTTTTTAATGGGTAATTTTAAAAAAACTTCACCTGGGGAGGGGCAGCAATACCACTGTTTAAGGTGGTCAAGGGGTGGAAGTGGTGAGCTTAAAACAAAAAACGGTTAAAGAAGATCCCAAACTGCTCACACCACCAAGAAACCCTCTCTGCCTCTTCCCACCAGTCGTACTTGTTAGACTTTTGAATAATGCATTATGTTGTATGTCTTTATTGCGGTCCAAAGACCCACAAAACAATTTCAAAACAAGATTCAGTTAAAATGACCAGACCCGACAGACAGATGGAAGAAACCAAGGCAGTCATTTTGTTTTATCTAGGGCAAAATGATATTTGTTTCCTAGAAACTTTGCCACGGCCAGTGTAATATCATGTGACCTGTCTTCCAAAAGATATTTAATATGGGAGGCTTCAGATTTTCCTGGCAATTTTCCCAGTAAGGGTTTGACCAGTTGATCCCTTGCTTGCTCATATTGCCCACAATGCAGTAGGATATGCTTCCTACAATCGATGTCCTGGGAACATAAACAAAGCCTATTCTGAGAGGGGATGCCTCTCAGTCTGCCATTTAGAACTTCTGAGGGAAATACATTTAGTCTGGCTTTGGTAAATAAATGCCAATAGGTAGGTTAGGAACATTAGGAAACATTAGGAAGAAACATTAGGAAGAACTTCCTGACAGTAAGAGCTGTTTGACAGTGGAATTTGCTGCCAAGGAGTGTGGTGGCGTCTCCTTCTTTGGAGGTCTTTAAGCAGAGGCTTGACAACCATATGTCAGGAGTGCTCTGATGGTGTTTCCTGCTTGGCAGGGGGTTGGACTCGATGGCCCTTGTGGTCTCTTCCAACTCTTTGATTCTATGATTCTAGGTACAGACAAATTCCTAAGGTATGAGGGTATCTGAAAGTCGTACGCATATTGGATTCCAGCTGCGACCGGGCTACAAATTACCGTATTTTTTGCTCTATAAGGCTCACCTTTTCCCTCCCAAAAATTAAGGGGAAATGTGTGTGCGTCTTATGGAGCGAATACAGGCTGCGTAGCTATCCCAGAAGCCAGATCCCTCTTGCTGTTCTGGCTTCTGAGATTCAGAATATAATTTTTTTTCTTGTTTTCCTCCTCCAAAAACTAGGTGTGTCTTATGGTCTGGTGCGTCTTATAGAGCGAAAAATATGGTACATAAGACTGGGCTCGCAGGTCGCTATGTGAGATGCCCCAAAGCCTTTGCCTCAGGGATTCAAGGCCAGTGTCGTAACCCAGATGATATAAGAGGGATGATGGCAGTCCAATTGAGGTGGCTTTTCTGCCCATAGTTTTCAGCCATGACACCACATGACTCCTAAGTCCCTCCAGGAAGTGTGGCTTGAAAGCACCTTTCCACACTTCCTAGAGTGGCTTGAGAGTGACATGACACATGTTCCTCCCTTCTGGAAGCATGGCTGTCCATTTCCCAGACAAACTTCCTGGAGTGGCTTGGGAATATTGTGGCATCATTTTGCATCCTAACACTTGGAAACTATTGGAGTAAGTGCAGGTAGCGGGAAGAAGCAGAGAAAACCTTGTGTGGCTTGGGAGCAGCAATGGGACTCTTGCTGTCGAGTTTTAAAAAGAGCTCCAAGTCCTTGGCTGCCTTGCATAGCTAAAGTAAATGGCAACTCAATTCTCCCCATATGCGAATGTAGCTGTGTGTGTTTTGAAAATTGCTCATGAAAATTTGTCAAAATTTTGCCAGCAGTTTCCCCTAATGTAACACATTTTTGTATGTTGTTTTCACTAACACCTTCATGTTTATGCATACTTTACCCTAAAACATGCATTTTTGTAAAGTTTATTGTCGGTTGGAGCACTGCATTGCAAAATTCAGATAACTGTGAATTTAGAAGAATAGCTGTGTTTCAGTTCTTATAATGTTTTGGAAAGTGATTCGGCTTTAAATGCATACCAAATCAAAATTGTCTCCTCTTCTTTTTTAAGAAAACCCGGTTCTTGTTTCCATAATTGATAAGATGCTTTACTGTTATCAGAGTTTCTAGGCCTCAGATATGTTCTGTATTAAAATAAGAAATGAAGTTCCATTAATAAGTAAGCAGTTCTTAATGGGCACCTCTGACTCTCAACAGCAACATCCAGTTGCACAGAGTTATTAGGAATTGTGGATATTTATTCCTGCCATTATACATTTTCTGCTGTTTGAATGGTTAGAGTTCTTTTAAAAAAACAAAACAAAAAATAACACACTTTAGTTTCTTTGAATTATGCCCTTAGGTTAATTTTCAGCTCACATTCCACTTACTCTGCAACTTTGCATTTTTGACATTGACCTTTGATAAGCAGTAACCTATCAAGCTATATTTTAATACACAGTGATTTCCCTTGTCTTCTTTGGCAACAGCATTCTTAAAATGTGTGGAAGAACAAGTGATGCATGACCTTCTAAGGCTGTCTCCCCTTCCCCTAGCTGTGTTTCTCTTAGCATGCATGGAACATTCCTACAAAGGAGAAGAATAAACCTGCTGTCTTCAGCTAATATATGACCCAGCCATACTTGAAACACTTTTAAGTTCCATTTTAGACTTTTGTTTGAAAGTATTGCTGTTATTGTATTGGGTTGCCCCATATGTCTGGAATTTCCTGGACATAGCCGGAATACTGCAGTCAGAAGCAGTGTTTGGGCAGAAATTTCATTTAAAAAAAAAATTCATTTCAAAAAAAGCTCAACAATTTTTGTGTCCAGATTTTCCCTTTTTGAAATACAGCAACCCTATTAAGTAATGCATTTAGCATTAATACTAGAAGCGTATACTTGATTCTGACCAAACTAAGCCTCGTGATACATATTTTGCTCTAGGAGACTTAGTTTGGTCAGAATCGAATATACACTTCCAGAGTTAACGCTAAATAAATTACTTCTGGTATGTGAGCCACCATAGCTGCTAGAGGGCCGTGAAAAGTGTGTCCTGAGATTTTTAGTCTTGACTACCCATGTACTAGGGACGCGGGTGGCGCTGTGGGTTAAACCACAGAGCCTAGGGCTTGCCAATCAGAAGGTTGGCAGTTCGAATCCCCCGTGACATGGTGAGCTCCCGTTGCTTGGTCCCTGCTCCTGCCAACCTTGCAGTTCGAAAGCATGTAAAAAGTGCAAGTAGATAAATAGGTACCACTCCAGCGGGAAGGTAAACGGCGTTTCCGTGTACTGCTCTGGTTCACCAGAAGCAGCTTAGTCATGCTGGCCACATGAAGCTGTACGCTGGCTCCCTCGGCCAGTAAAGCGAGATGAGCGCCGCAACCCCAGAGTCGTCCGCGACTGGACCTAATGATCAGGGGTCCCTTTACCTTTACCTTTACCTTTACCCATGTACTCTCTGAAACCAAAGGAACACATTGGTTGCTGGATGTGAAATATATAGGCATTATTTTCAGCTCTCCTACCCCACTATTATATTTGCTGTATCTTATTAATGTGGTTCATCTTGTTTTTGTAAATTGCTCTGGAAGCACCACTGAAGGACAGAATAATAGGAGCCAACTCCTAGAGGCTGAGGGGTCTTGGACCCCCACTACAAAATTATTTGAGGAGGCTGTGTCCCCCCCCCCCCAAAAAGATGATGTGTATTGCCATTCAAATGGTGTGTGTGTGCACTGCATCATGAGACTGATTATGTGGGTCGGAGTTTACCGCCCCCCCTGCAATATTTTATTCATGTTGGCACCCCTGAACAGAAGACAAACCTTTTAATTACATGCATATAATTAAACTATAACCTTGTGCGCTGTCTACTCGGAAGCAAACATCATTGACCTTAGTTGGACTTACTTTCATGCAAATCTGTACAGGATTTCAGTCTAAGTTAGTATTTGCTGTAGCAAAGAAAGAATATCTTCTTTCTCTCCTGAACTGTTATTTTATGCACATGAAGTCTTAATCAAATCAATTAGACCTTCAATCTGGTTACAGCCCTAATCTAATATCTTATTATCACGGCAAGGGTATTTTTTTCTGAAACTGAAACACCATGGAAGGTATTGTACAAATGGATAATAAAGAGGCTGCTCTTGCACTCAATAATTTGCTTCTGTTAACACAAAAATATCGCACCATTATTTTGACAAGATTTAATCTTTCACATCAAATACTGGTGTCCGATGGGAGTTCTGTCTTGCGATTTCAAAGGATCTGAATATTTTAAAAGTTCTGTTTTTTAAAACAACAACAGCAGCAACTGTCCTCCTTAATGCTGAATAGGTGCACAACGTTTATTTCCAAGGACTCTAATGAATGTGAATTCTTGTATTTGTTAGGTATAGCTCTATTTGTATTTCTGTAGCTTCTGTCCATTGATTGGATTTTGTATTATCCTGTATTGATTCCTTCCTTTAAAAAAAATAAAAATCTATTTTCCAGAGTTGCCAGGGATACACTTCCGGTTCTGCTACAAGAAGGGCTGTTCTCGCAGTGAATAGGAATGCAAAAGGGCTTCAGTGCTCACACTTTCTGCTGCTGATTAGAGATGGGCTCAATTCCAAGCGCACCATTCCTGCCTTTGAATCTGTGCCATTTGCAGCCGCTCACATCCAAAAGCAGTGCTTCAGAGAGGCTATTAAAATGTTCAGGGTGTGTTGATTATGATTGCAGTCAGTAACAGCCGTGCAAAGTGTGGAGGAATTAATTGCCTTCTCTCTTGGACAAGGTGGAACATACTAGTTGATGAAGACTATTAAAACTAATTAAGTAGATGCTCAACTACACCAACTGCTATTAAATCTGTTTGTTACAAGGAATGTGTAATGACAGGGACGCCAAACCCGCCACCAGAGGCGTCATCGTTGTGAGTCACTGTACACAATGCAACACAGCCAACACAAACTCCTCCCCCCCCAACACCATTTACCTCAGGGAATGCAAACAGAAACCATTTGCGCCCTGCTCCCTTCTGGTGTAGTGGTTAGAGTATTGGATTGGGACTCTGGGCACAGCTGTCAACGTTTCCCTTTTTTAAAGGGAAATTCCCTTATTCTGAATAGGATTCCTCACAAGAAAAGGGGGAAAGTTGACAGCTATGACTCTGGGAGACCAGAGATCAAATCCCCGGCCAGCCATGAAGCCACTTCCTCTCAGCCTAACCTAACTCACAGGGTTGTTGTGAGGATAAAAAAAAATGGAGACATGGAGAGCCATGTGTGCTCTGTGAAGGAAAAGCAGGATATAAATGTAATAAATAACAGGTAAAACAATAAATACTATTGGGGGAAGCTAAACCAGAGCTTTCCAAGGACTGGGGTGAGGGGGACACCAATGCTATTTACGATCTAAGCCAGGCATAGGCAAACTCAGCCCTCCAGATGTTTTGGGACTACAACTCCCATCATCCCTAGCTAGCCGGACTGGTGGTCAGGGATGATGGGAATTGCAGTCTCAAAACATCTGGAGGGCCGAGTTTGCCTATGCCTGATCTAAGCATATGCTCTCCTTGTAGGTCATTTTGGAGCACAACCATAAACAGTGGTACCTCAGGTTACATACGCTTCAGGTTACACACTCCGCTAACCCAGAAATAGTGCTTCAGGTTAAGAACTTTGCTTCAGGATGAGAAGAGAAATTGTGCAGTGGCGGCGCAGCGGCAGCAGGCCCCATTAGCTAAAGTGGTGCATCAGGTTAAAAACAGATTCAGGTTAAGAAGGGACCTCCAGAACTAATTAAGTACTTAACCCGAGGTACCACTGTAGAATCATAGAATTCTAGAGTTGGAAGGGACCACAGGGGTCATCTAGTCCAACCCCCTGCAATGCAGGAATCTTTTGCCCAACGTGGGGCTCAAACCCACAGCCCTGAGATTAAGAGCCTTTCCTTCCTGCACAATGAAGAAAATGTTATGTCAGAGGGAAATGCGCTGGCCTGTCACTGTGCTTGAGACATGTACAGTGGTACCTCGGGTTAAGAACTTAATTTCTTCTGGAGGTCCATTCTTAACCTGGAACCGTTCTTAACCTGAGGTACCACTTGAGCTAATAGGGCCTCCTGCTGCTGCCGCACCGCCGGAGCACGATTTCTGTTCTCATCCTGAAGCAAAGTTCTTCACCCGAGGTACTATTTCTGGGTTAGCGGAGTCTGTAACCTGAAGCATCTGTAACCCGAGGTACCACTGTAGTTCCTAATGAGGTTTTTCTTTCTGTGCTTCAAGAACACGTTCTTCCCACTCCTGCCCTCACCTGCAAGAGCAAGGTCTTTTTTCATAGGTATCACACACATTCAGAATGCCATGCTGTGCCATGCAATGTTTCCCTCCAGATTTCCCCTTTTTATCCCCCACCTGTTTCTCCCCTTCTTTCTGCCCCCCCCCGTACCCGTGTTTTGAATATGTCACTGTAGTTTTTTTGCAGTTTACACCGCCCCTCTCTCTTTTCCTCTAGTGCTCCCTTCCCTCCTTTTCCACATGGGGTCATATCTCAAGCTTTTTCTTCTTCTCATTACAGATTTATGAGCATCTTGGATGCATTCCATCCACAGGGTACATCTCTCCATTGTTGTGGCAATCACTTTGTCTTAGTACATTTTATATCATAATCTCATGAGCCTTGAGTTATCGGCTGCTGCAATGAAAGGGTATTTGTTTCCCTCTGTCAATTAGTTGTGCCTTGAGGCCCATAGCCTCCTTACGAGAACGACACCTCTGGTCTTTTCCTTGTTTTTCAGAGCTGCTCCGAACATTTCTTCTACATTTGCCCCCAATTCCCTATTGTTTAATGAGGAAAACACAACAATTATCAAAGGAGAGAGAAAATTGTTTGGTGAAATTCTCATGACTAGTCTTCAAGGCTTTTTATGCTTTTATCTTGCTTTTGTTTTAGGTGGATGGGGGTTTTGGTGGGGGTGATGTTGTCATTTTCATTCTAAATATCCTTCCTTTTGTGGCCCTGCAATCTGCTGTCCTCTCTGGTGGTGACGCTTCCTGAAAATCCAGCTTGGGGCATTTCTGTAGGCACAGGAAAACAGGAAAGCTGTCAACTGGGTTCCCAACAGCTGTTCAGTGTTGGTGGCTTTTAAAGTGAAACCCTTCGTCTTAGAAAAAAAAAATCCACACCGATTTTTTTAAAAGGAAGAAGGATGAACGTCCCTTAAAACCAAATTTGGATGGAAGGACGGAAGACTGAAGAAATCCCAACTAAAGAATCATGGCAAGAAAAATTGACGGACTATGCAGAACTGGCAAAATTGACATATAAGCTACAGGACAAGGATAACTGTGACTTTAAGGATGAATGGGAACCTTTCACAAAGTATCTGAAGACGCAACAAAGCGAACTGGACTCCTTGGCAGGTTTTGAATAAACATTCACAACTTTTTTAAAAAATTGATAATAATTAGCTAAATAGTTTGAGGATCTATACAACTTTGTAACATGCAGAAAATAGCATTATTGGAGAAACCAAAGACTGGAACTGAGGGAAGTCGGGGGGGTGGGGTGGGGGGGATGGGTTTTGTGGGCGGGAGGGGGAGGGAGAAAAATGGCGGGGGAAATAAGGATATGTTTTTGGATAATATGTTTTGTTATAACTTTGAATAAAAAAACAACAACCCAAATTTGGCAAGTGCATTGATTTAAGCCCAGAAGGCAGATTTGGTGGTGGGGAAAAGCTGGGCAGTTGCAGAAGAAATGATATTACCTCCCTCTTGAAGGTTTTCCTGCAACTCACAGGACTTGTGTTGTCTGGAGAAACCAGAATTCCCAACTGGAAGACAAGCCAGGATGCCCATTCTACTCCTAAAGAAAAAGCTCCTTCCAAAGTAGGCTAACAAAGAAAAAGTTGCCTCATCAGATTTCCATGTGAAAAGAGTTATGGACATTTCTGTAAGAAGTGTGTGAAAATTCAGAGCTGGAAGAGAAAGTTTCTAACAAACTCGTTGGAGAAAAGGCAGCCTTCTGCTATTGTATAAGGAACAAATAAAGATCACCAAGATCAACTGCTGGGCCTGAATGTGGAAGTCTTAATAGAAATTGACCAACCCCCTCTTCTCATTCCTGAAAAGGTACTATCCCAAAGGTACAAGTGGTGTCTAACATTGCCAAAGTTCATGTTTCAAAACTCTTCCTGAGTCATCTTGTAAGACGGACACCATTTCAGATCATTACTCATCTCACCCAGTTATTTGGAACCCTTTTTTCAATTTCTAATTAAGAAAATTATATATAAAATTATATACAGTCTCCACAGAGAAAAGAACATAGCATTAAGTTTATGGTGCCATTTTACATGTTCTTAAAACATTGGCAGTCCATATACATTCTCCACAGACAGGTTTGTGACAGAGGGCAGCTGCCGCCCTCCAAATCAAATAAATAAATAAATAAAGATACTTAACTAAATGACCAACTGAGTCACAGATAGCTTGGTTCTGCCCCCCCCCCCCAAATCCTGGCTATGCTCATGATTTGTGAGGCTGGTGGGAGAGCTTTACTTTCTTTCCCCCTTACATATGAAAAGAAGGGAGACCAGGTTTAATCAAAGGTATATTCTTTTATAACCCTTTCTTTTTGCAACTCTTCTAAGCCCAGTTGGTCGTTCTGAACTAGTTATATCTCAAATATTATTGAACTATATCTCAAGAGGCAGCTTCACCTGGGATTTCTAGTGATCAATAGACATTATTTGGAACCCTTTGAGACAAACAGATGTCTCAACAGTGCTGATTTAACTGTTATTTCTTTAAGCAAAGGGGAGGAATGTGCAGATAGGTTCATTATCTAGCTCAGGCATAGGCAAACCCCGGCCCTCCAGATGTTTGGGACTACAATTCCCATCATCCCTAGCTAACAGGACCAGTGGTCATGGATGATGGGAATTGTAGTCCCAAACATCTGGAGGGCCAGAGTTTGCCTATGCCTGAGCTAGCTATAAGGCAGTCCTCCACTAATACCAATGAAATGATTTCCATGTGCATAATATGACCAGTGTGGTGTAGTGGTTAAGAGCAGTAGACTCGTAATCTGGTGAACCGGGTTCGCGTCTTCGCTCCTCCACATGCAGCTGCTGGGTGACCTTGGGCCAGGCACACTTCTCTGAAGTCTCTCAGCCCCACTCACCTCACAGAGTGTTTGTTGTGGGGGAGGAAGGGAAAGGAGATTGTTAGCTGCTTTGAGACTCCTTCGGGTAGTGATAAAGCGGGATATCAAATCCAAACTCCTCCTCCTCCTCCTCCTCCTCCTCCTCCTCCTCCTCCTCCTCCTCTTCTTCTTCTTCTTCTTCTTCTTCTTCTTCTTCTTCTTCTTCTATCAGCGTCCTCGTCCTGGGCATGCCCTGCACACTCCCCAAATGTGCTGCCCTAGAAGAGATTTAGGGGGCGTGCAGAAGGAGGAGATGAGAATAATATTCTGCTGTTCCTTGTGTGGACAACAAAAAATGTAGTGCTACATTGGATTCCACCTGCAGTAACTAAATGGAGCCAGACTTGGTTGTATCAGGTTGTAACCAGGTGGTTTTTGTTTCTGTTCTGTTCTTGTTTAAGAGAGACAATAACATATTTGTCTAGCATCCTGACTAGTGTGCTCTCTAAGCTTCCATGACAACCTCGTTTCCTTATTGCTTCAAATTTATGGATCCACTCTCTCCCCCCAAACCGAATTCACTAAGTTGTTTATGATGAAGTATTTGGCCCCTCTACTCAGAGCAGGAATGCACAACGGTGCCTCAATCCATCCTGATATTTGTTCACACTTTCATCTAGTATTTTTCATTCCTCTGGTTAATTTTTCACAAGTCTCTTTTTCCTTTCAGCAAATATATGGGTGCTTAAAAAAAAAGAAAGTATATCACAGTGCCACAACAGACATACATATCTCAGCCATGAACAGTTATTTACAAATCAATTACCTTACCTGTGTGTTCACTTCCAAGGTTAATGAATTTCTAGAAGGATTGCCCTGTTAGTCTTTTGCAGAAAATACAGTTAAGAGTCCTGTGGCATCTTAAAGACAAAGTTAATGAAGTGTCTAATGACCCATCACAAGGGCATCTATGGCTGCCGTTCTAACCATGTCTACTCAGAATTCAATGAGGATTATGCCAAGGTAAATGGGGTTAGGATTGCAGTCCACCCTACTATCTTTCATGGTGACGTATAAATTTGTCATGGTGTCTCATTTTCCTCACTCAGATATCTGGAAGGGACAGGCTATGTTCCCTGCTGATGTTCTGCCCCTTGTGTCCTGGATCATATGAGTCAGTGTAATGCAACTTAATCACATATGCCTTTCTCATTACAACATTTCATTTAATAAATGCATATATAATACTTAAAATGGGACGCTGGTGGCTCTGTGGGTTAAACCACAGAGCCTAGGACTTGCCGATCAGAAGGTCGGCGGTTCGAATCCCCACGACGGGGTGAGCTCCCGTTGCTTGGTCCCTGTTCCTGCCAACCTAGCAGTTTGAAAGCATGTCAAAGTGCAAGTAGATAAGTAGGTAAATGGGAAGGTAAACGGCGTTTCCGTGCGCTGCTCTGGTTCGCCAGAAGCGGCTTAGTCATGCTGGCCACATGACCCGGAAGCTGTACACCGGTTCCCTCAGCCAGTAAAGATAGATGAGCGCCGCAACCCTAGAGTCGGCCACGACTGGACCTAATGGTCAGGGGTCCCTTTACCTTTACCTTTAATACTGAAAATAGTTAAATGTGTGGTGGAATGTAACACTCAATATGACTTATGTTTTAAATGGCTTTTGGAACAAAGATTTAGGGGATGGGTGGTCAAAAATGAGCAGTCAAGTCCAAATGGCTGTCCCCACATTAACAGAAGGGGTTCAGATAAAGGACAGAGGAGCGCAGGTAAAGTTTCCAGGTCCTGGAAGAAATCATTTTTTCCCCATGTGAACAAACATAATGAACAATGGATTCTGTTCACAGTAGGAAATTGATTATGGCTGCAACTCTATCCCCACTTACCTGGGAGTAAGTCAGATTGGATTTAGTGAGACTTACTTTTGAGTAGACACATATAAGCTTCATCCCTCAACAAACAACTCACACAAAATCAACAAAACACTTCAGGAAAAAAGAAGAGCAATGAGGCAAAGTGGCCACCCCACTTCAATGAATATGTAAACAGCATCTATTGCAAAGCAAGTTACACATCAATTGAAGTGTAATGTGTTCATGTTAAAAACCAAAACTATTTTTTAAAAAAATCCTTTTACTGTACATACCACATTTTTCACGCTGTAAGACGCACCAGACCATAAGACGCACCTAGTTTTTAGAGGAGGAAAACAAGAAAAAAAATATTCTGAATCTCAGAAGATAGAACAACAAGAGGGATCACTGCGCAGTGAAAGCAGCGATCCTTCTTGCTGTTCTGGCTTCTGTGATAGCTGCACAGCCTGCATTCGCTCCATAAGACGCAGACACATTTCCCCTTACTTTTTAGGAGGGAAAACGTGAGTCTTATAGAGCAAAAAATACAGTATATATCAATATGACATACCTTTACGGTTGGGGAGTAGTTGACTTTCCTCCCAGACAAAGAAACTGAGGGATTATAAATAAGAATCCTTCATAGGGGAAGGCCTAGATCCATGTGAAACAGGTTTCAATACACTTCCCAAATCATTGTGATTGGAGCGCCATGGGGAAATAATTCCTTCCCCTCTCAAGCTCTGGGCATTTCCCAGTCAGCTGAGACTACAGGCTGGATGTGAAGCTTAATGGTACAACTTGAGAAGATCCCCAGTTAACTGTGTGGTCTGACATGGAAATATGATAACTTTCCTCAAATCACCCCAGTTCATCTCATAATTTGGGGTACACAGAGAGCTGATGGACACCCCTGTTATTTGTTATTCAACTCTGGTTATCAGTAACCAAGCAATACAATTCTACACACATTCTCTTTTAACCTAAAAGCAGTTCCTATTAATACTTGATCTGTTTATGTAAATCCTACTCAGGGGGTTTTTTCCTATAATTTTGTGCTGCTTTAAAATTCACAGCTTGATCTCAGAAGCATGAACACTATAATCATTTTGATTTATATTTGCAGTTATTTAAATTATACAGCTTTCACCCACCATAAATCCTTGAGAAAGATCTCCCTGAAAGAGCAGTTGTGATATATTGTTGCAATCCTTTGCACACTCACTTTGGCCTCATTGAATTCAGTTGGATTTACTTCTGAGTAGATATACTATAATTGGGCTGCACGATGGATTGATCAGCTAATTAGCAAGAGCCAGAGCTGTGTTTTGTCAATACTATCGGTTGGGGAATTGATTGATCCAGGGCCTGGTACTATGATCTGTGTGTGGTTGAACCAACTGAGAACAGTGACCACACTGCTATTGAATTCAACATACATGGAAGTAGAAGTCCAACACAGTCACCCCTTTTGGAAACTGTTCAAAAACGAGTGGACTGGTTAAAGGGAAACTGAAAGGGAAATGTGAAGTCAAGTAGCTTCCAAATGCTTGGACATGATTCAGAACCACAGTCATAGAAGCTTAGAAGGAATGTAGGAATATGTACCACCAAGTCAAAGAGGGTGCCAACATGGGAACAAACTGCACATTGGGCAGTAGCCGACTAGGTTTCATTGAGTGTAGAGCTACCGGAACTAATGCATGTGACTCATGTTCATTAATTTAAGTGGGTCTACTCTGAGTAAAACCTAGTTGAATACAAGCCATGAGAAGAAATTCAACGTAGTGCTAAGGAGATCATTCCATCAACACAAGCTTTTCTGCTTGTCTGATGGAATGATCTCCCTTCTCCTTCCCCTGTGTGCTGCTCTGGGGGTTCTGTTATTATTCTGCCTCCCAGAATAATTTGGGGTGGGCATGGGAGCACGTGGTGGTGGGGAGCCCCATTCAGTGGCGGAGCATATGCCCGCGCTCCCAAGGGGGGTGGGGCATGGAGGGTGCCCTCCCAGGTGCGGGATAGCCACTTGGGTGCACGGAGCAGCACATGCGCCCTGCAGCTGGGGGCGGAGCAAGCCACTGATGGTGGACATTCGGCGAGCCGCCGTCCCGCAACTCCCAAGCCTCCCCCAGCTGTCAAAATGAAGGGGGAAGGGGGAAATACAACCGGCAAAGCGGGGCAGCTTCCCCTTCCCCTGACGCCTCGGGGTAGGCTTGGGAGTCATGGGTGGGCGGCGTGCCAAATGTCACCATCCTCAGCAAAGACACCCGGGGCAGTCCGCCCCCACCACACACCCCTTCGTCTGCCTCTGGCCCCATTATGCTAGGCGGCCTTGTACGGGACCAGTTAGTCAAATCCAGTCCTTTAGGTTTCTTCATTGCTTCCTCTCTTTTTCTATTATTCAGGTATGCAGGGGGGACAATTTCTTTCAGGAATGAAGTACATGGGAATGAATCCCACCCAATAATAATAATAATAATAATAATAATAATAATAATAATAATTTATTATTTATACCCCGCCCATCTGGGCGGCTTCCAACAAAACACTAAAGTACAATAACCTATTAAACATTAAAAGCTTCCCTAAATAGGGCTGTGTTTAGATGTCCTCTAGTTATTTTTCTCTTTGACATCTGGTGGGAGGGCGTTCCACAGGGCGGGTGCCACTACTGAGAAGGCCCTCTGCCTTGGTTCCCTATAACTTGGCTTCTCGCAGTGAGGGAACCGCCAGAAGGCCCTCGGCACTGGACCTCAGTGTCCGGGCAGAACAATGGGGGTGGAGACGCTCCTTCAGGGATACTGGACCAAGGCTGTTTAGGACCGCCCCTAGCATGATCAGAAAAAAATTAACCTACCTCACACAGCTAAAATGCTTAGGGGGTGAATTCCTCGTTGTCATCAATGGTAAGGTGTGTGAAGCATTTCAATCACATGCAAAGAGGCAGCTAGACAACTGAGTGAAAGGTGTGCTAAAGAAGGATAAGGATGTTACTGAGAAGCTGGAAGATGTTTTGCATCTCTCTTCATAGTGGGTAAAGTTAAAGGGACCCCTGACCATTAGGTCCAGTCGTGGCTGACTCTGGGGTTGCAGCACTCATCTCGCTTTATTGGCCGAGGGAGGCGGCGTACAGCTTCCGGGTCATGTGGCCAGCAAGACTAAGCCGCTTCTGGTGAACCAGAGCAACGCACGGAAACGCCGTTCACCTTGCCGCTGGAGTGGGACCTATTTATCTACTTGCACTTTGACATGCTTTCGAACTGCTAGGTTGGCAGGAGCAGGGACCGAGCAACGGGAGCTCACCCTGTCACGGTGTTTCGAATTGCCGACCTTCTGATCGGCAAGTCCTAGGCTCTGTGGTTTAACCCACAGCGCCACCCGCATCCTTTTTCATAGTGGGTAGTGTAGGCCAAATACCCATCCTGGACTTGAACTTTTCACATTGGGAGGCTGAAAACCTGAGTCAAACTGAAGAGACAGGAGATGAAGTTGCAGGGCAGAGCAATTGCAACCCCTCACCTAATTTCATGTGCATGGAGTGGGGGAGCCCAGAAGAAAAGAAGGAAGTAGTGGTGCAGACTCAGGGTAAAAAGCCCAAAGCAATGGGTAAAAGGTAAAGGACCCCTGGACATTTAAGTCCAGTTGAATAGTGAGAAGGTGGGGAGGGGTATTACTCAGAAGGGTGGTGGGAATGGGTGATTGGCAGATAGCTGAGATGAGCCTGTTGACGACTTGTCCAATACAAGGAGTTCCTCCTTTATTAGCTTCTGTTTGGACAAGTCGTCAACAGGCTCATCTCAGCTATCTGCCAATCTCCCATTCCCACCACCCTTCTGAGTAATACCCCTCCCCACCTTCTCACTATATAGAAGGATCTGGCAACTTCTGTTTCAGTGTATCTGAAGAAGTGTGCATGCACACGAAAGCTCATACCAAGAACTAACTTACTTGGTCTTTAAGGTGCTACTGGAAGGAATTTTTTTATTTTGACTATGGCAGACCAACACGGCTACCTATCTGTAACTGTATCAAGCAAGATCTTATTGACGTAAGGTGATTTTTCCTCACTCCTTTGGGGGGGGGGCTGTTTTGGAAGGTTGGTCACATTAATCATACTGAGTGGGAATGGGAATTATGCTGACACTATTTTCTTCTCTCAACAGGTCTGCTGAAGATTTTTTTTTTTGTTTAAATGTGTTTTTTTGAACCTTCTTGATTTCTTCTTGACTCCAAGAAGTGAATAATGAAGTTAATGAACTAATGAACTAACAAGAACTAATGTCTGAGTAAATGATGAGATGAATGAACTAATTACTTCTGGATCTAAAGTTATGACTATGAGACTGTTGTTACCGGACAGAACAGAACTTTTTTCTTTGATCTTGATTGTGATTAATTGATTATATATAAGTGATGAATTAGATGACTGATGAACTAATGAACTGACACTATCACTGGCATTGAGAAAAAAACGTTGTTTTGTGCTGTACATTTATGAAGTATAGTTCGGGAAATCCTTACACCACAAACATAACATGTTGTGACTTTTTGAAAATTGGCACTTTTTTGGCTAATTTGATTAACTACGGCATTTTTCATTACTTCTACCAAAATGCAGTAGTTGATCAAATTAGCAAAAAAATGGAGTGGAAAAACAGTGCCATTTTTTAGTAACAGTAGAAGTTTCTTTTTTATTTTTTTAAAATCTGCTTTTTCTTATCTTTATTCATGTTGGCTTCAGTTCTTTGGTGATATGATTAAATATTGGAATTTTATAAAATCCTTAGATATTACAGACCCTTCAGCAAGAGCTATGCATGGCATTTTAGAAAAAAAAGAGAATGCCAGATATCTGCAAAGTTGCTATTTGTTAGTGATTGGAAAAGAAAGGGAAATCTCTATCAGTGCAAATACCATGCAAATACATTTCATTGTTGAATTACATTTACTTTAAAAATCCAACTGTTTTAATTAGATCAGTTAATGGATATTGTTGTTTTTGGGCATTGTTACTTTGTTGACGTTTTGTTTATTTTTTAAATAGATGTTTTAGTAGCTGTTTTATTGTTTCATTGCATTACTGTAACTCCTTCCACCCTCCGGGACACCAGAATGGAAGGTGGGTAGGAAATGCAGCTCATAAAAAAATAAAAATAACAAACAATCTGTTTAGGTGAACCTGATTGCATTAAGAGAAGGAAAATAGGATATAATATTTAGAAGAGATTAATACAATCGATTATATAAAGTAGGAAAGAAAATTAAAGCATCAGTTATGCTCATTCATGTGGAAAAGGCTTTCCAATGGTGTAGAATGACCTTTTAATTCATTTATTTCAAATATTAGAATTTTTATGGGCTTGCTGTAAATTTTGGAAAAGGGATTAATTAATTTTCCTTTATATAATAATGCTAATTAATAGACTGCTAACTTCACTGTTTACTCAGTCCACAGAGAAGGATGTCCTCTGTTGCCATACTTTTTTCCAATAAATATTTAAAACAATCTCTTATGGCACTAAGGGACAACCCTAAGGGGATATGCTACTGACAAAGCGAATGAAAGGATCACTAATTTTTGAGGTTGGCTGTAGGGTTTGGAGGACCTGAAGGATAGAAAATCAATGTGGATACATTCTTTTCTCCTCATCAATATAGTTTTACATACCGTTGAGAATGAAAGACCTGAATATAAAGGTAAAGGGACCCCTGACCATTAGGTCCAGTCGTGGCCGACTCTGGGGTTGCGGTGCTCATCTTGCTTTATTGGCCGAGGGAGATGGCGTACAGCTTCCGGGTCATGCGGCCAGCATGACTAAGCCGCTTCTAGTGAACCAGAGCAGCGCACGGAAACGCCGTTTACCTTCCTGCCAGAGCAGTACCTATTTATCTACTTGCACTTTGTGCTTTCGAACTGCTAGGTTGGCAGGAGCAGGGACCGAGCAACGGGAGCTCACCCCGTCACGGGGATTCGAACTGCCGACCTTCTGATCGGCAAGCCCTAGGCTCTGTGCTTTAACCCACCGCGCCACCTGTGACCTGAATATAGATATCCACAAATGGGAAAAGAAACTGAGGGAGGGGCTTGCAGAAGAATTGCGGAAATATAAATATGCAACTTCTGACTTCTTAATGGAAAACTCAATCAAATTATCAACACAAGAAATAGTATATGACCCCTCTCAGGTTATCCAGAATGTAGCAAGTGTGTGTTGGCTCTGTGTGTGAGCTGGATAATGAGAGGAATTAGTGTGATTCCCTCCTGAGCAAGATATGTTGGCAAATTCTCAGGGAAATAGGAGCAGAAATTACAGATATTCACTTACTCTTCGCATGTCTGGATCAGAAATTATCCCGGAGAATACTATCCGTACTTGCTGCTACTGTTTTCAGCCTGCAAATGAAATTTAATTAATGACATGCCCCATCATTTGCACTGTGTTTCCTCTGCATCAAAACGAACAGCCTTTGTGTTGAAATGAGTAGCGTGGAATAACGTCACAATATTGTAATTAATCACGTAAAACTCTACTACAGCGGACAGTGAGAATGATGTGGGTTTTGTTGGAAGCTGACTTCAGCAGAAAAGAAACAGGGCTGCGTGAGAGAAACACAGGTCAGAACAAAAAATTATGCCTTCCGACATTGCTCCTGCCAAATCAAAGTGTGATGTCAATATCTGCCCCCTCCATCGCTATTAGGTGCTCCACAAAGCCTTATTATTTTGTTTCTGTGCTTCTCTGTGCCATACACTGCCCTATATTTTTCCTGTATTTTGCTATGTTTCTCTAGGTCTATGGGCATTGCAGGAAGTGAGGCTTCCAAACTGTTGCCTGAGGAGCACTGAAGAATATGGATGGAAAGATCTGTCCATTTTGGTTCACTTGCTTTCTCGTTTTTTACAATCTTCAATTGTAAAATAGAGGCCATTATTTGTGGTGTGACACCCCTTTTGCTTGTATTTATTTTTGATTCAGATTTGTCATGGCCAATGGCTAGTACAATAAAGGTGGGGTTTTTTTGGATTAGACTAGAATCTTCAGTTCAGTTGTTCACAATTTAAATCAATCTTCAAGAAAAGTAATCTGCATTTTAGTGTGTATTTTTACTCATAAGCACATTTTTGTATGCAGTCTTGACTAGTGGGACACATTTCTATAAGAATGTTTCCCTAAAATAATGCATTTGGGTGTGTTATCTTCACTAAATATATTTACTTTTATGGACACTTTACCCTAAAACAAGCATTTTTGTAAACAACTGGTTGGTTGGAAAAGAGCACCATAAATTTCAGATAGGTGTCCATTTTGAATGATAGCTGTGTTGTGGGAAGTGTAAACTGGTAGATTCACCTTTAAATGAGAACTTAATCAAATTATCCAACCTCCACCCCCATCCCTACTGAAGAGCTCTTTACAAAAAAAAGGCATTCTTTTTTAAAAAGTTAGAAACTTCAGTTGTTGTTGTTGTTTTAAAAAAATCACACTATATTGCTCTGCTTTAACAAACAAAAAGAAAGCCCAGAGCTCTTCAAAATTCCTCAGGCAGTGTTTTAGACAGCCTTACATTATAATGTCTATTACATTACCGGCAAGGAATGGCTTCAACGATAATAAGATTTTGTGATCCAATATTTCTTTAGTCTCTAAAATCTATTTATTAATTTGTTTGAAAGGGGTAGTGCACAAGAACAAAGAATATGTTTTTACACGATTGCAGCAAAACACTTAGTGTGTACTAAATACGGGAGCTGAAGTAAAATCCTTGTAATAAATGAATGGCATGGCAAATTGTGGAACTTGGCAGTATTAGGCGAAATTGCATGGGGCTTATGGGTTAAACAAGAAATCCATAAAATGAAAATGCACGTATTTTTTCTTAGGCAAACAACAGGTGATATGTTTCCATGGGAACTGATTATTCTTTAAGCCTTCCTTAAGTCTTCTGAACAGGGTAGAAACAGGCCTCCCTTTCTCCCTGCCCCAGCTTGATGTTGTCAGCTAGCAGTCTCCCTGTGAAAGGAGACAGTAAAAACAGTGGAAGTGGGATAGTCTAAGTGAGAGAAGCAAAGATGAACTTTGGGCTCCGTTGGCTAATGGCCTTTTGGGGAGT
Source organism: Podarcis liolepis (assembly GCF_965112155.1). Taxonomy (NCBI): domain Eukaryota; kingdom Metazoa; phylum Chordata; class Lepidosauria; order Squamata; family Lacertidae; genus Podarcis; species Podarcis liolepis. Next base: position 42,107,217 of record NC_139571.1, read on the forward strand.
TGTCTCTCTTTCTCTGGAGATCTGATGTGGATGGATGGGTGAGGTGGACTTTGGCTACTTGTTGGCATGTTTAAAGTCTCCCTCCACATCTGCTCAAGTTGTCTATTCTAAGTAGGAATGTATGAAGTCCTAGGGGAGAGGTAGTATCTTTGGTGGGGCACCCATTGTGCTCCTTCTAGGGTAGTTTGTCCACCTTGGAGTTAGGGACTTTCTCTGCGTGCAAAGAGGACTCCAGTGGATTGAGTTGTTGTTGTTGTTTAGTTGTTGAGTCGTGTCCAACTCTTCGTGACCCCCTGGACCAGAGCACACCAGGCACTCCTGTCTTCCACTGCCTCCCGCAGTTTCCTCAAACTCATGCTTGTAGCTTCAAGAACACTGTCCCACCATCTCGTCCTCTGTCGTCCCCTTCTCCTTGTGCCCTCCATCTTTCCCAACATCAGGGTCTTTTCCAGGGAGTCTTCTCTTCTCATGAGGTGGCCAAAGTCTTGGAGCCTCAGCTTCAGGATCTGTCCTTCCAGTGAGCACTCAGGGCTGATTTCCTTCAGAATGGAGAAGTTTGATCTTCTTGCAGTCCATGGGACTCTCAAGAGTCTCCTTCAGCACCATAATCCAAAAGCATCAGTTCTTCGGCGATCAGCCTTCTTGATGGTCCAGCTCTTACTTCCATACATCACTGAGACCAAAGTATGATGTAGTGGCGTAGGAAGCCACTCAGGTGCCTGGGGCGGGGTGAGCCACCCATAGGGGCGGGGCGCACCGTGGGGCCCCCAGAGTCTTGCCTGACACCTCCCATTCAGCCACCCTACAGCTGGGGGGAGGCAGTGGGCGGACCGTTTGGGCAGCGCGGAACCTGCTATTGACTTCAACCGCAGAGGCGCCCTCCATTTTCTCTCGAGACAGAGAGGTGCCAGCAATATTCTTAATAAACCCTGATATTTAAAAAATGCCACAAGTCTCCAGTGAACCCATTTCAAAGGAAATTAAACTCAGATGAGCACTGAGCCCCTGGAACTGCTCAGTGCTCAGAGTTGTGGGGTGAACATACAACCATGCATGCTATAAGACAGGTGTGCAGGAACCTTTGACTCTCCATCTGTTGCTTAACTACAAATCCCATCATCCTCGACGATTGGTTGTGCTGGCTGGGCCTGATGGGATTGTAGTTCAGCAACACCAAGAGGGCCAAAGCTTCTCCACACCTGCTCTAAGAGTACAGAGATTACATTTTCATTTTTATACAATTGGGGTTTGGGGTTTTGCGGCTCCCCATGAGAACTCCTCCCCTTTGGTTCTGAGCACACAGTACTTGAAACAAGCTGAATGGTGTACAAATGTTCTTTAAGCATAACTACTCTGTCCCTTCTGCTTTCTGACAGAAAACAAACTATATTTTAACCATTGTATTATCTTCTTGCATAATTAAACAGGAAAGGGTTATTTCCCCCTGGAAACATAATTAGTTCAGAAATTCTGTCTTGATCTAGCTAATAGGTTTTAATTAACATTCAAGCTGGCGGTACAATGTGTGTATTAATTGGTATCAAGCACTACTGAATAGCCGAGGCCAGATCAGTTTTTCATACTGACTACTAAAGATCCACTGCAGCTGCAGCTAAAGCCCAAAATGGGAGCCAGTGCAGAGCTCAAAATATGATGTCACTTTGTTTGCATTGAATGAAGACTGAAATTAATCATTATGCAATTAATAGTATACAGTATACCAACAGTCTGGGAGACTTCCTTGGTCAACCAACAAGTCCAACAATGTAGAAGTGACCACTTACACTGGCATGACCAAATCTGTCAGGGGCTACAGACTGGTTTTCCAACTAGCTTAGATGATAAATGAATGAATTTCTGGCCCATGTCTGTTCATTCTTAAGTCTATTCCATCCCATCCCATTCTGTGATTTTTATTTTTATTTTGTAAATGCATGAACATTTGCATTCTGGGGTATGCATTTTGCCCTAGACTATGCATTTTGTACTCATTTCATTTTAAAATACAGTGGTACCTCGCAAGACGAATGCCTCACAAGACAAAAAACTCGCTAGATGAAAGGGTTTTTTGTTTTTTGAGCTGCTTCGCAAGACGATTTTCCCTACGGAAACGTCTTGCAAGTTTGTTTCCTTTTTCTTAACACCGTTAATACAGTTGTGACTTGACTTCGAGGAGCAACTCATAGAACACGGTGTGGTAGCCTTTTCTGAGGTTTTTAAAGACTTTGGTGATTTTTGAAGCTTTTCCAAAACTTTCCCGACACCGTGCTTCGCAAGACGAAAAAAATCGCAAGACGACAAAACTTGTGGAACGAATTAATTTCGTCTTGCGAGGCACCACTGTACATGTTTTTGTGTGCTTCTTTACTTATAACACTTTTTAAAAATGCCACAAAATTCAGAAAAGTGTGAAAACCAAAAATTAACTGTTCTGATCAACACATAGCTCATAGAATTGTTGAGTTGGAAGGGAACATAACCCCCTGCAATGCAGGAATCTTTTGCCTAACATGGGGCTCAAACCCACGACCATGGGTTCATCCGTCTCATGCTCTACCAACTGAGCTATCAAGTTGGCTCACTTGTTATGGAACAAATGAAATCCTCAAGCATTCCCAACACAGAGTGTGTCCCCCACAACACCCCCCCTCAACTGCTGATACTACCATCTCCGCCACTAAAATCATCATCATCATCATCATCATCATCTGTCAGGGAACTGCCATCAGCTCAGGGGGGAGAGGGGAAAAGCCAGATGGATTACAGAGAGTCCCCAAAGATCGTGGGAAGCAGCACTTCCTCAGCGGAGGAAGGAAGCCACGCCTCTAGTGGAGAGGAGATGCAGGGCTCGGAGGATGCAAGGCAGTGCCAGGACAGCTTGCCTGGGCAAAGTGGGGAGGAGAGAGGTTCCCCGTTACCCAAGCCTTCCTTGCGCAGTAGGCTTCCGTGCAGAGAGGGGAGGCGCAGACTGGGCGTCAAGAAACTACTCTGCTGGGGAAGGTTTAAGGACCGCCCACTCTCAGATTCTGCCAGTGAATGAGCAAGACACGGAATAGATGCGCTCTGCATTCTAACGGTTTTTATCACCAATAAGAAACCTTTCAAAACAGACTATTGAAGCATATTGCCTGATTGCTCTCGAGCAACCAACCGATACTTCTAACATCATCCAACAATTTTGGAAGGAAAACATTGCTATTCCAGGTTTACACTGATTTTCGCTGTGGCAAGTGCAGAAAAAATACAGACCAAATATTTATAGAATTCGCGTGCACACTACAGGGGTCTAAGGTACATTAAAAATGTGTGGAGGCCTGGCTTGACAGAATCCAGCAAATATTTGCCTTCTGCTAAGAACAGACTCAGCCATTTAGATGCCTGGTAATGGCTGTGGTATGAATTAACTCAGCAGGAAAGCAGAGCTCTTTGTAGGTCTGCTCTCATGAGGTGGCCAGCCTGGTTCTGATCTATATCTCTTCAGACAACTCCTCTGTAGAAAAACAACAACTCAGGCATATGGGAAGGTGGATGTCAGAGGAGAATGTCTTGAGCAGCCTTTCTCAAGCTTAGGTCCCCAGATCTATGAACTGGGCCAGTTGTCCAACCGCCTGCAATGCAGGCATGGTAAAATACAGGGCAGGCAGGGGGCCATGTCGGACTAGATGACCCCCTGGGTCCCCGTCCAACTCTGCAATTCCTTGAATGGGTTAGTCAGTGGCCTGGTGACCCTCTCATCCCTGGCCCACCCTTCCCTAGTTGATGTTAGGTATTAAAATGTTCAGTGGAATAACAGAGTCATAGAATTGTAATGTTGGAAGGGTTATCTACCTAGCCAGCATCTTAAAAAGCAGAGACATCACCTTGCCAACAAAGGTCCGTATAGTTAAAGCTATGGTTTCCCCAGTAGTGATGTATGGAAGTGAGAGCTGGACCATAAAGAAGGCTGATCGCCGAAGAATGGATGCTTTTGAATTCTGGTGCTGGAGGAGACTCTTGAGAGTCCCATGGACTGCAAGAAGATCAAACCTCTCCATTCTGAAGGAAATCAGCCCTGAGTGCTCACTGGAAGGACAGATCCTGAAGCTGAGGCTCCAAGACTTTGGCCACCTCATGAGAAGAGAAGTCTCCCTGGAAAAGACCCTGATGTTGGGAAAGATGGAGGGCACAAGGAGAAGGGGACGACAGAGGACGAGATGGTGGGACAGTGTTCTCGAAGCTACCAGCATGAGTTTGACCAAACTGCGGGAGGCAGTGGAAGACAGGAATGCCTGGCGTGCTCTGGTCCAGGGGGTCACAAAGAGTCGGACACGACTAAACGACTAAACAACGACAACAACAACAAGGGTTATCTAGTCCAACCACTTGCAACACAGAAGCTAAACTTGACGCCAGTAAAATTAGCTAAAATGTACAGAAAAAAAGAAAGGAAATGTTGGAAATGTAAAAAGGCACATGGGTACTATTTCCATATGTGGTGGGCCTTTGATAAGGTAAAAAAAAAGGGGGGAATTAATTTATAATGAACTCAAAAAAATATTTAGATATACTTTCCCCAAAAGACCGGAAGTGTGTCTATTAGGCTTAATAGGAACAGAAATTAAAATAGAAGACCAAAATTTGTTCATGTATGCTACAGCTGCCGCGAGAACCCTTCTGGCCCAAAGATGGAAAGTACAAGATATACCAACTATCCAGGAGTGGCAGGTGAAGTTGACAGAATATGCAGAACTCGCCAAACTGTCTGGGAGGATCCGGGACCAGGAAGATCAAAGATACAAAAATAACTGGAGTAAATTTATCGAATATTTAAAGAAGAATTGTAAAGATGTTAAGACATTAGCAGGATTGACATAATACCTACAATGTATAATAGTACTATTATGAGGATGATGTGCTCGATAGAAAGGGGTTAAATATACCAATTGTGGGGAGGGAGGGGAGTCGCGACTCGACAGAGTGAAAGGGAATGTATGGCGTTATTATAATTGGTTGGAAAAGAATATGTAAGGAAAACAATAAAAATTTACTTTTTTAAAAAAGTAGAAGCTAAACTTGACCCTATTTCCTTGCTGAAAGAGCACACTTGTCCCTGGATATGACCACACAGAGACTCTGAGTTTAGGAAAACAATAAAGCTACGCTTATTGCAAAAAGTGCACCCAGTGGTACCTCGGGTTACAGACACTTCAGGTTACAGACTCCGCTAACTCAGAAATAGTACCTCAGGTTAAGAACTTTGCTTCAGGATGAGAACAGAAATCGTGTGGCGGCGGTGGGAAGCCCCATTAGCTAAAGTGGCACCTCAGGTTAAGAACAGTTTCAGGTTAAGAACGGACCTCCAGAACGACTTAAGTTCTTAACCCAAGGACTTGATAGGAAAGAACCCTGGTTGTATCCAACCAGGTAGCAATATCTTGAGTCAGGCTTGTTCCTGCATCTCAGCAGTAGGGAGGCAAAAGATTCTCCTCTTCCATGGTGAGGATGGGGAAGGAGGAAGGAGGAAGGAGTCCTAGGAGTATCAGTTTAGCAACCGAGGGAAGGTCAGCTCAGGGCAGATCAAGAAGGGCAGTCCAGGGAGCTTGGACAGTCCACCAGCAAGCTGAGTTGCATCCCAACACTTGAACATTTGCATCCACCCTGATGTTGGAATTGTGCTTTTATCTGGATAAACATTTTACTTTTGACAAAAAACACACAATCATTTCTGTATACCTTTTTCTGAATTCCAATAAAATCTGTTTTTTTAAAAAAAAAGAAAGAAAATGAATAGTTCTCTTTCCCCTCTCTAAATCAACTTTAAAAGTGCCTGGCCCAAAAGCCCATTAACATATTTGTCTGCAATGTGGCACATTGCCCACCACGGTAATCACTCTCATCTCTGCAATTTTCAGACCAATTCCCACAAATTACTAGTGGAGGTTAAGCCATTCCCTTTCTTGCCCACCCCAAAAAGGGCAAGGGATGCTCTTGCAGGAAAACCATTGAAGCTACATTTCAAAAATGCTCTAGGAATCATGCCCTCCGGAGTGACTTTGCCTGCAAATGCCATCACAGTCATACTTCCACTTCCATATCCCTCTGCTTACATAAACTTCAGGATACATAAGCAGGAAACCCAGAAGTATATTTTCGGTTTTTTGCTGCGTGCGCATGTGCAAAAGCACTCTACCACCCCGCCCGCTTGTGCAGAAGCGGTCCCTCCAGTTGCAGAAACCTCAGGATCCAACCAGAGCTCCAGAATGGATCCCGTCCGCAACCGGAGGTACCACTGTATACCCTGAAGTTTGTTTGTTTTTTAGACTGTTCTTTTGGGCGGGGTGGGGGTGGGGAATAAAAGTTTAAAGAGGCCTAGCACAAAAGCCTGTTGACCTATCTACAATTTTGCAGCTTTCTTATCTGGGGGCTCATCTCTCTCATGCCTGCAATTTTCAACCAATTGCTCAGGAAAAACCCACACCCCAAACTTTACAGGCTGCCCTTGCAGGAAATTCACTGCAGGTGCCCGTTCTGAAATTTGGCAGAATTCATGCCCTCTGAAAGAGTGACCTTGCCTGCACATTTCATGCACTTCTGCTACAGAATTAACTATAATAAAAAGTTACAGTCATTTCATTTTTTAAACACAATAATGTTAAAGATTCCCAACCTTCAAATCTCTGGAACTATGTGCTTGTAGTTTGGTAGTTGTCATTAGCTCTGGAGGAATTACAATGCCAGCAAATTCCACCCACTTGTATAAAAGGGTGGACGGGTTATAGTTGCTTTTTAATTTATTCAGCAGTGAATTGCTGGGGGTGGGGTGGGCAAAGTGGACTTGGATAGATGCTGACCTGAATCAACCTATGAAGCACTTTTTACTGGGACAGAATATTTCCCGAAGTGCTGAATGTGCTCTGTGCACATTCCTAGTTCCTTGAGTTTTGTATATCTGCAGCGTATCTGCCTTTCCAAGATGGCAACACTTACGTATTACTGCATTTTTAATATATTGCTTTCCCTTTATATAGTACTTAATTCCGTACCTATGGGAATGAATAATATATTACATTGATTATTTATGAATGCCATAGTTAATTTTAATAAATAGATGAAAAGACCAACTAGTTTCATATTTAATGGTTCACCTCCTGAAAACATTTTTAGAGTGTTTTTGTTTACAGAAAGTGTTAACATTTTATATGATCGTCTGAAATTTATGGCTCATAGGCTCTGAAATCGTTAGCATTTTATTAGCAATGTGTAAAATGCATAACGTGCTGATTATGAAGGGTTAGCAAATCATTGTGGTTAATGAGACTGAACAAGTCAGATGAGGATATTCAGCAAAATTCTGCCTCCTTTGGGCTTTTTAAAAACAACTTGGAGACCGGTCTTGCCTCCTCCCCGAAAGACGTACACCAATCTCATAGATTCTATGACACAAAACGTCAGGAGAGGACTTTGACTCCAGAAAGTTTCCTTTTAGGATACACGGGAGTAAATTGCTCTTCCTTTCCCACTCTTTCCAGATGAAATGTAAAAGGAAGAATTAAGCATCATCCCTGTGAGGAAAATCCATGAGCTGTTCGGTACTCTCAGTTCCTGTTGTGCACGCACCCTTTGTACATAACAAAGATAAATCTGCTGTCTGGTGAATTTGCCATTTGTAATTTTTATGTAATCAAGGTTATTATGTGGCTACAGGATGACCTACTTTAGTGTTAATTTATGTTTCCAGTGATGCATCTCAGCAAATTTCCAAATTGGACTGATCGGGAATTCTATGCAAAGGATAATCCCGAGTCTCAGTGACATGGTTCTATGTACAAGAGCAACGAGTCTGGTTGATTATAGCACACAGGGGCTGCCCCTTCTACTTCCCAGTTTCTTACTAAACTTGATGTACAGACTGGACTTAATGAAGCACTTCGTACTTTATCAGTCATGGCTATCAATATTTCTGAGAAATCCAGGTACTACTCTGTGTGATTAATGGTTTCACATAAAAGTTTAATAAAGGCTTGCATTGGTTACATGAGATGCTCAGCAAGGAAATTTCCTCTGGAAGTTCAAATACAAAGTTAAACCTGAAAATAATGTCTAATGTGAGGAGAGGTGGTATCTGGGGATGGCTATAATGGGAGAGTATTTGCAACAATCCTTGTAAAGTTACAAAAATAAATAAATAAATAAATAAATAAATAAATAAATAAATAAATAAATAAATAGCAAGGCAGCTCTGTTGATCCATAAGCATAGCTGTCAACCTTTCCCTTTTTAAAAGGGAAATTCCCTTATTCCGAATAGGATTCCTCACAAGAAAAGGGAAAAGCTGACAGCTATGTCCATAAGGGGAACTTCTGGGGCAGGTCAGAAGGCCATGGGAGTCCTCTTGGCTGCCTCATATAGTTACTGTCAGGCAGCAGAGGAACTAACCCCCATGGCAGGTTGCCAGGAATGGACAAGACAAGGGAAAGTCCTTTCCATCTGCTTTTATCCAATATTCACAGAGAGAGGCTTGGGAATGTGGCCTCTGGGAATAATGGCGTTGCTCCGAGTGAATCTCCATCCCCTCACATTTCCTCATCAGCCATAACTACGGGTGCTGGTGCGTGCCTTCTGCCTTTGAGCTCTTTGCTCTCCTACCTTCAAGGCCTACCGTGTTCTGGGAGAGGGTGGGTCTTGAATGATCTCTAAAGACACTGAGTCCATCAGCTATTGCTCCCCTGGTCGTCTTCTCCTTCTTCTCCTTCTCCTCCTCCTCCTCTTCTTCTTCTTCTTCTTCTTCTTCTTCTTCTTCTTCCTCCTCCTCCTCCTCCTCCTCCTCCTCCTCCTCCTCCTCCTCCTCCATTATTTCCCAGCTTTCCCCCTCATCTGCCTCTGAGCTGTGACCGCCCTCAAACCCCTGTTGTAATTCTGAACTGTCTCTTTCTTCTCTGGAAGGGTCAGACTGGGAAGGCGGTCTCCACCATTCCTCCTCTGCCCAGTCCCTGACAGTTACATGCCCACTCCCATCTCCCCAAATTCTCCTTCCTCTCACCCATTTTTGTGGGCAGGTTTTTCCCACTGCCCCTGCAGTAATGGGTAATGATAGAATAAAACATTGTCCCCAATTGTTATGGTTTGGAGATAATACTCCACCCTTTAGCTCTGTCCTGGTGGTTATTTTCATTTTCCTATCCACTTGTATGTTTAATATGTTCATCGATAAATGGCCTATTCTCCTGGATCTACAAAGTGAGTTGCCCTGTCTTATATTAAATAAGAACTTGGCAGCCCCCTTGGCAAATAGCTGAAAACCAATTGTCTGAAAATATTGGCTCAGTATTACTTTGAAGACTGTTCAGAAACTGCAGTTTGTTCAGAGTACAGCTGCTAGATTGCTAGCTGGGCCTGTGCGTTATGATCTTATTACACTGGTGCTTCGCCAAATGCACTAGCTTCTGGTTCATTTCTGGGCTAAGTTCAAAGTGTTTGTTTGACCCGTAAATCCCTTCATGACATGTGAGAGCATGGATTCAGAAGGCCTGGCTGTCTCCACATGGGCCTGTCCATCAGAAATAGGCCAGAGGGGTGCCTCAACGGTGGAGATACATTTGGGGAATGGTTTCCTCCAAGGAGCTTCACTAGCATCCACACTGATATTATTCTGGCGACCATTTTATTTTCTCAGGCCTTTTCAATTACCGTATTTTTCGCTCTATAGGACGCACTTTCCCCCCTCCAAAAATTAAGGGGAAATGTGTGTGCGTCCTATGGAGCGAATGCAGGCTCCTTGGCTTCAGCGATAGCAACGCTATGCCTCCGAAGTGCAGAGGGAAAGCTCCCTCCGCACTCCAGAGGCTTCGAGTTGCTTTCGCTGAAGCCTTGGGAGCGCAGCGCGAGTTCCCACTGTGCTCCGCAGGCTTCAGGTTCCTTTCGCTGAAGCCAGGAGAGCAATACTCTCCTGGCTTCAACAGAGAGGGAGAGCTGCGCAGCGCCCCTTCAGCCAAGCGGGAGGAGAAATGGAAGGGGCTCTTTTTCTCCTGCCACTTCGCTGAAGGGGCACTGAGCAGAGAGGGGGAGATTTTTTTTCTCTTGTTCTCCCCCTCTCCGTCCTATGGTCCGGTGTGTTCTATAGAGCGAAAAATACGGTAACTTGGTTGGTTTTATCTTGTTTTTATGCCCCGCCCAGAGTGGCTGGGCCAACCCAGCCAGATGGCTGGTGTATAAATGATAACATTATTATTATCAATTCCTATTACGCTGCTTTTGCTTTTATAAAGCAGAAAACTGAAGTTGGGGGTGGGGGGTCCCAAAGTGTCATTCCTAAAGGCCAGAAGAGATCTTTTGCACTCTTCTGCCCATTCCATGGACCCACCCCAAGGGTTTCTGTCCTACTGGAAGCAATGAGAAGGAAATGATCTGGAGAGATTTGGACAAGTTCCTGAGCTGGTCTAAATCTCTCCTTTGTTTGGATCACCCAGATCCCATCTATTTCCTAACTTACCCCCAGCCTATCCAGACACACAACCTTTTTGGTCCTCCCAGCATTACAACTCAAACGTTGGTTGGTCAGGTCCTGTCAGGAGTGGAACATCCTCTCCTCCCCTGGTAGCCTCAGAGGCAAGAAGAACAAACAGTTCGTATTTTATGGCTTCTGATTCAGTCATCTGGTTGCAAGACAAAAGATCCATGTTTCCATGCATAGGAGACGTTGGCTACTCTGAGCCCCTCCTCTTCCATCTTCCACAGCATCCTGGAAACCTACAGGCAGTTACAGGAGATACATCCCTCCACATTCTCTGTTCTTGAATGCAGAGGGACCAGCGAGCCCTTGGACTAGGAAGGTCTCCCATACTTTCCAGGGAGGTCTCTGCTGTCTGCTTCCCCCTCCTCCACTATCTGGGCATGTTTAGCCTGGAGAAGAGGAGGTTAAGGGGTGATATGATAGCCATGTTCAAATATATAAAAGGATGTCATATAGAGGAGGGAGAAAGGTTGTTTTCTGCTGCTCCAGAGAAGCGGACACGGAGCAATGGATCCAAACTACAAGAAAGAAGATTCCACCTAAACATTAGGAAGAACTTCCTGACAGTAAGAGCTGTTCGACAGTGGAATTTGCTGCCAAGGAGTGTGGTGGAGTCTCCTTCTTTGGGGGTCTTTAAGCAGAGGCTTGACAACCATATGTCAGGAGTGCTCTGATGGTGTTTCCTGCTTGGCAGGGGGTTGGACTCGATGGCCCTTGTGGTCTCTTCCAACTCTATGATTCTATGATTCTATGATCTCGTAACTAGCCATTTCCTTATTCAGCTGGACATCATCCCTGTCTCCCTTTTCTCCTGAAACTGCTGGGTGTATTTCCAGGAGCAGTAGGTCTGAATCCTTGGTGTAGCTTGGTGTACGTTTTGATTTGTTTCATTACATTTTGAAATTCTGCAACTTGTCTTGGGAATTTGATTGAAGGGCAGTGTTTAAATGTTTATCATAAACAAACAAACAAACAAACAAACAAACAAACATTTTGCCCCACCTATGCTCCACTGGTTACATGCTTGTAAGTCCAGTTGTGCTGAAGAACAAGCTACTGTTAACACACACACCCTCTGCAAAAAAAAGGGTTAGGATGATTGACTATAAATAGGTCTCTGATCCTTATTAAATTAATTATTTAGAGTAATATTTTTGGAGCTTTTGATATATTAAGAAGGTTCTGAAAGTTACTTGAGCAAAAAACAAATTGCTAATTTTTAATAAATGTACTTGCAGAAATGGCAGGCGGCAGATGCTGTCGTAGAAGAGACATTCATTTCTCATTCTTTTGCTCAGGAAGGAATGCCTCTACTAAGATCTTCCTGTTGTTGTGACACACTGTGCAGCCAACTAAAAAACAAACCATTTTTCTTCAGAATGATCTTGTTATTCATATGCAGATTTATGCAGATATGATCAAATAGTGAAACGGTTAATTCTGTTAACACTGTAACTGACTTAGATTTCTTTTAGCCAGGTGACATAAAGTACACAAAGATAGCTGAAGGGGAAAAACCACATTGAAATGAAAAGGCTTCAGAGCTCATTCATACTGTGAGTTGGTTTAATAAACAGAACTGTCTCAATTAAGGGGAGCTTTGGAATGGATCAATGAAGGTCCAGTGCTTCATCAGCCAGCAGCCAAAACCACATCTGGGTTGCATGCTGCTATGTCATGCGATGGACTTCAAACTCAGAACTCGTTTTCTGAGATCCAGTTTTTGAGATAATGGGGAGGGGAGAGATTCTAAATAATTCCATGATTTTGTAGCCATAATTTTTCCAGATGGAGCAATGGGTACTAGAACCATCCATCCTCCTTATAGAAGCTGTAACTTTGAAATACTCAGCAATACACTACCTGGACAGCTATAACAGAATGGAAATACCACAATTTCACATATGGACAACCTTTTTAATGAAAAGACACCACTCCAAAGTCAACCTGGAAAACAAATTTAGGACAGAAGAGTGAATTGGTACTAGGTCTTGGAATAAACAAAATAGAGATACATAAGTGGGGCTTATGGATACAGTACAAAAATGAATGAAAATATGCTGAGCAACTACAGAGAACATGGAGGCAAAGGGGGTGGCTGGCCCATGGTGCAGAACAAGTTTTTGCCTTCTTGCATGGGACAGATCTCCTCTCCTCTCCTTCAGAATAAACATACCAGCTACAATCCTGGAATCATTTTCACAGGTACTACTGCCAGGGTAGGTATCTGTTGCATTCAAATATTTTCATTTTGCTTTTAATTCTGTTGCATTTCTTCCTTATTTTTGGTCAGTTTTGCATTTGTAAAGACTGTTTAGACTGTTATTTCTGTCATTCACCCTGATAAGAATGCCTTCCACCCCTTCATCTAAATCCTTTGTACCACCACCACCTTTGCATTGATTCTGCCAGCCGGCATGAACAATAGGAATAGTGATGGGAAGTCTAGGAGGACCTTGTGCTTTCCATCCCCAATATAAGGGCCGGCTGGCCACAATAGGTAGAGCAATGTATGAAGAGGGAAGGGAAGGAACTCTGAGAGCAAGAGAGCAATCTGAGGCACCAAGCGGTTGAAGAGGGAACCTGTGTAGCAGGCACTCCGAGACGGTTCGGGGACCTGAGATCTGGAAAGGCCTTCGTCAACCCTGAGGATACCATAGCAGCTAAAGGTTTTCCACAATTACTTTTTGCCCTGCTCTTTCTAGGCACAGATCCATGCTTTAAAGCTCTGTGTGAAAGCCTTCTTCTTCTTCTTCTTCTTCTTCTTCTTCTTCTTCTTCTTCTTCTTCTTCTTCTTCTTCTTCTCCTTCTTCTTCTTCTTCTTCTTCTTCTTCTTCTTCTTCTTCTTCTTCTTCTTCTTCTTCCTCCTCCTCCTCCTCCTCCTCCTCCTCCCCCGGAGCTTTCCCTGCAAAAACCCCTTCTTTAAAGCTGAAGCGGAACAAACAACAATTCAGGTCATCCACAGATTGGCATTTGCTCTGATGCAGCTTTAAATACAGTGGTACCTCAGGTTACAAACACTTCGAGTTACAGACTCCACTAACCCAGAAGTAGTACCTCGGGTTAAGAACTTTACCTCAGGATGAGAACAGAAATGGCGCAATGATGGCAGCGGGAGGCCCCATTAGCTAAAGTGGTACCTCAGGTTAAGAATGGTTTCAGGTTAAGAATGGACCTCCAGAACAAATAAAGTTCATAACCAGAGGTACCACTGTAGTGGGTTTTCATAGGGAAAGCACTGCAGCAAAAGGTTGTGTGTGTGTGTGTGTGTGTGTGCTTGGGCACGGAGCTTTAAAGTGTGGACCATGCGCAGTATGCACAGAGGAAAAGTAATTGCGAATAAGCCCCTAGACACCGCACACAAACTTTGAGCTAATGTTAACCTGGCCAGCAGTTAGGGCAAAGAGGTGGAATTGCCAATGCAATTCTGGGCCTCATCAATAGGAGTATAGCATCTAGATCAAGGGAAGTAATAGTGCCACTGTATTCTGCTCTGGTCAGACCTCACCTGGAGTACTGTGTCCAGTTCTGGGCACCACAATTCAAGAAGGACACTGACAAACTGGAACGTGTCCAGAGGAGGGCAACCAAAATGGTCAAAGGCCTGGAAACGATGCCTTATGAGGAACGGCTAAGGGAGCTGGGCATGTTTAGCCTGGAGAAGAGGAGGTTAAGGGGTGATATGATAGCCATGTTCAAATATATCAAAGGATGTCACATAGAGGAGGGAGAAAGGTTGTTTTCTGCTGCTCCAGAGAAGCGGACACGGAGCAATGGATCCAAACTACAAGAAAGAAGATTCCACCTAAACATTAGGAATAACTTCCTGACAGTAAGAGCTGTTCGACAGTGGAATTTGCTGCCCAGGAGTGTGGTGGAGTCTCCTACTTTGGAGGTCTTTAAGCAGAGGCTTGACAACCATATGTCAGGAGTGCTCTGATGGTGTTTCCTGCTTGGCAGGGGGTTGGACTCGATGGCCCTTGTGGACTCTGCCAACTCTAGGATTCTATGATTCTATGATTTCAACAACTGCGTCTCCAGCCCACAGAGTGTTACCCCTGCTGTGTTTATTGTATTGCATATCTCCACTGTAAATAGTCGATAAAGCCAGTTTAATTCAATTACATGTGTTTTGCCTCTTTATTGTGCTCATCACAAGTGCTCAGTAAGTGACTGGAGGTCAGGTAACAAATGCCAAGCTACAGAAACACCGAAAAGGCAAATTAACATTTACTTTTGTGTATCAATGCGGAATGCCAGATTTTCCTTCGGGGGCTTACTGTCCTATGACTGCCTAATTTTTACAGCTGGTAAAGACAGCAATATTATTTATGTAGTCGTAATATGAAGAGTTAATCTTTCAATACTTGTGGCAAGAGGCAGCTTCCCTCATTTGGTATTGATTATAAGATCATTAATCATGACAGATCCTTTAGGTGATATTTGTGAGCCTGTCAGATATTCCCAGTACCTGAATAATTTCTAGAAGGCATCCAAATGATATAGACCTCTCAAACGGCATGGCATTTTCAGGGAGAAACTGTCTTTTATTTCTCAAAGAAGGAAAAGAGAATTGTTAACCAATTTTGAATACATTCATTCCCTGCCACAAAAGAGCATAATTTGTTTCTGCATTCGCTAATTACCAGCTAGATGACCAGTGAGGCCATCCATCTGGATACTGAGGTGGTTATGAATCCGAGTCCTCATTTAGGGGCTGAGTCACACATGCCCGCTCATCAGTAAATGACTGCAATGTCAAGCGACACCTTACGTGTCTGAGTGACCCACGGCCAGCCCACCCATGAGACAAAGGGAGGAAATCGCCTCAGGCAGCAGGATTCGCAGGGGCAGCAGATACAGCCTCCAATATATGCATCACCTGCTGCTACATGTCAAATCAGAGCAAATGGAGAGTACCCAGGGATTTTTGCAGTTCAGAGTGGGTGTGAAAGATTGCAATAATAATAATAATAATAATAATAATAATAATAATAATAATAATAATTCATTATTTATACCCCAACCATCTGGCTGGGTTTCCCCAGCCACTCTGGGCATCTCCTGATGGAATATTAAAAAAAAACGGTAAAACATCAAACATTAAAAACTTCCCTAAACAGGGCTGCCTTCAGATGTCTTCTAAAAGTCAGATACAGAGGTACCTCGGGTTAAGAACTTAATTCGTTCCATAGGTCCGTTCTGAACCTGAAACTGTTCTTAACCTGAAGCACCACTTTAGCTAATGGGGCCTCCCACTGCTGCCGTGCAATTTCTGTTCTCATCCTGAAGCAACGTTCTTAACCCAAGGTACTATTTCTGGGTTAGCGGCATCTGTAACCTGAAGCCTCTGTAACCCGAGGTACCACTGTAGTTGTTTGTTTCCTTGACATCTGATGGGAGGGCGTTCCACAGGGTGGGTGCCACTACTGAGAAGGCCCTTTGCCTTGTTCTATGTAGCTTCGCTTCTTGCAGTGAGTAACCGCCAGAAGGCCCTCAGCGCTGGACCTCAGTGTCTGGGCTGAATGATGGGGGTGGAGACGCTCCTTCAGATATACTGGACCGAGGCCGTTTAGAGCTTCAAAGGTCAGCACCAACGCTTTGAACTGTGCTCGGAAACGTACTGGGAGCCAATGTAGCTCTTTCAGGACTGGTGTTATACGGTCTCGCCGGCCCTTGGACAGTTGAAAAAATACACATGCACACACACACACTCACACAAACACACACACCAGCTCTAGTAGGTGTTTGGTCAGGACTGTTGCCCGTGGAAACCATGGGGGGGGGGCTACTTTTAAAGGCAAGCCTCCTTAGTGGCTAGCTAGCCAGCATCCCTGGCTCTCTGACTCACCTTTTCCCTGACAAGAGTGGGGCAGGTTGTCCCCAACTTTCAAGCAGCAAGGTGGGGGAGCTACACTTCTATATATGACGGAGACGTATAATTTCAGAAAGTAAGCCAGTGTACAGGGTGTTCCATCCAATATCTTTAATAGTAATAAAATATTTCTAAAGCTGCATTGCCAATGATATATAATATTTGCAAATTAAATGTGTATCATGAGGAGAACTCATTTATTAGCAGCTCGAGTTCAGCAACTAATTTGTCTAGTAGTGCATTACTTTGACACCAGCAATTTAAGCCATTTTGTTTATAGGGAAGGGTGGCACCTTGCAGGAACTGTTACAAGACAATTAATTAAGCCATGCCAATGGCTACAAATGCCTTGACATGACTAATTTAAATAATTCTGCTGAGTGCAGAGCTACGCCACTGCTGTATAATCAGTATTACAATTTTTCTTCTCCTGAAGATGCCCAGACCTTCCTCTGGAAAGCAATTTATAGAATGTGTGGATGGGTGTAAAGATTCTTTTGAACCCTTAGATAGTTTTTGTCATATATCAACACGGGACAAACATGACTGAACAAAGTTTATGTCACACGTGCTTGTAAAAACACGATACTAAGAAACATGGCTGTGGTCAAAGATAGGAAAAAAAGCTTTTATGAATTATGGTATTAGAAACTGGAGCAATGCCTCACATCAGTGATTGCATCACATATCATTAATTTCGGAGGAAGGTGCTGCATTTACTTTAATTGTCAACATCAGCACTTTGAAATGTACCTGGAAACTTAGCTGAAACCAGTGAAGCTTTCCCAATGAAGGTCTGTTGAATGTTGACATCCGTCTGTCTCGATCCACAATAGACTTCACCTCTGGGGGTGAATTCGAACCACTGTGTTAGCAGCACTGAAGTGATCTCCTCAGGTTAGATAAACTAACAGGAAGGATTTGAAACCGGCGAGACCAGAAATTCACGGAAGACTGGAGTAAATTTACAGACTATTTGAAAGGTAATTGTGAAGAACAGACGATGTTTGTAGGGTTGCAAGAAGTTTTGTGAGGAGTATTATTAGAAGTATTGTAAAAATGGAGAAGGGGGAGGATGATTTGTTAAGAGATGTAGAGGCAATATAAAGTTAAGAAATGCATAAGAAATGGTTAAAATGGTGGATCGTCAGAGGTGCTGATGGAAGTCCAAAAAGATTGTATAAGTGATAAGTTTTGTGGTACATCTTATACTTTATATGTTAAAATTAATAAAAATATTATTAAAAAAAGAAGTGATCTCCTCAGGATGGAAGCCTAAGCCGTGTGTATAGAGCTCCTGGGTTGCCCAGGCAACAAGACCCCCTCCTCGCCCTTCCTGATGTGGTCCAAAGGACATCAGAGCAATACATTTGGCATCAACTTGGCTTCAGGAGTTATTATTGTTATTTATTATTCATTTCATTTCTATACCGCTTTTATATTTTTAAGAAAAATCTCAAAGCGGTTTACAGAATATTAAAACATCAATAAAACAATCTGAAGAAAGTCAAATATAGAGTATGCAGTCAAAGCAACACAATTAAGAGAAAACTAAAATATTATCTTAGAGATTTCAGAAGAAAACATTACAAAGGAGGACAACTACACAATACATATTTAACACAAACAAAGTGAACAAAAAAGATCTTACACATTTCAAAAAAAACCATATAAATTGCTAAGCCAAGTCAAATATAAAATGCACGTTTAAAACAGCATAATTAACAAGAAAATAAAATATACAATTTTTTTTAAAAAATGTTCAGTAGCACCTTAGAGGCCAACTAAGTTTGTTCTTGGTTTGAGCTTGCACACGAAAGCTGCACACAAAAGCTCATATATATATATATATATATATATATATATATATATATATATATATATATATATGCTTTCGTAGATTTTCACGGGTACAGGAATGCAGGTTTTGGTGTCTTCGGGTGTCTTCCCGTGTAAGAGTTGGGGTGTCTAGGCGACGTTTCGACGAGGTCTCACTCGTCATCTTCAGGCTGGTGCTTTCGGCTTCTTGTTACTGGAACAGAGCAGGATCTCAGTGTTTGAGTTCCTATAAATACTGTTGAGGGGTGTGGTGTATAGCCTCCAACGTTCTGGGCAGAGGGGAAGTTCCCAGGTTAGTGTGCCTTTTCTTCTTTTGTTCCTTAATTACTTGAGGGATATCTTGAGTGATTTCTTGAGTGATATTCTGAGTACCACTTAGGTGGGTCATTAAGTGTGGATTAGTTGCTAAAGCTTTCGTGTCTTGACCTCTTGAGCTTGTGAAGAGTTTTTCTGAGAAGATGGCTGTACTGCACTTAGTTGTGCTCTGGCTTGGCTTCGTGTATAGGGGCGAGCTGTGGTTTTGTGCCCTGTGCCAGCCAGATCTGTGTAGGGATTGCAGGGGGGTGCAGCATCCGGAGGTGCCACTATGGTTTGGTTACTGGATGGTGTCTGTAATTTATCTGTGGAGAGGGTCTGGGTTTGGGTCTGGTGTGGTTGATTGGTGATGGCGTTCTGTGTGCCTCTGGTTCTGGTGTCGGTTTTTGTGGGGAGGGCTAATTTCCAGATGTCTGGCAGGCGGGACGTGTCGTCACGCTTGTTCATGTTGTGAGGGTGTTTCTCTATCTCGATGGCTTCCATGATTATTCTCTTGTGGTGATGTTCCATGTTAAAGAGCAATTTGGAATCTGCAAAATTAATTTCGTGTCCTGTTTCTTTCATGTGTTGGAAAAGAGAGGAAGTTTTTTCTTCTTTTTTGACGGCATTCTTGTGTTCTGCGATACGTGCATTTATTCGTCTGTTTGTTTGTCCAATGTACGTGGCTGGGCAGACTTTGCAGGGTATTTCATAGACCCCTTGGTTTTCCAACTGGATTTTATCTTTGGGGTTTCTGAGGATATTGGCTATTTTTTGGTTGGTGCAAAAGGCTGTTTTGATATTGTGTTTATGGAGGATTTTGCTAATTTTATCTGTAGTGCCCTTGATATAAGGAAGGAGGGCCATGCCATTGTTTTCTTCTGTGTCTTGGTTTTTGGGGGGTGTTTCTTTTTGGATTAGCTTCGTAACCCTGTTTTGCTGGTATCCATTGGCGATTAACACATTTGAGAGATTCTGTAACTATATATATATATATATATATATATATATATATATAAAATATTTCTACTGTGTCAGACCAACATGGCTACCTCCCTGAATCAAGACAATAAAATATAATCTTAAGCATGACACTGCTGTTTGGAAGGCACAAAAAGATGGGGCAAAAGAATCCAATAGTTTGAGTTTGTTGTCAGGCATAGCGATGTCCCTCTAGTCTCACCAGGAGCCTCTTCAGTGGGGCTGGTGAGTGTGGGCCCTGCCCCCTAGGCCAGGCGGAAAGGGCCTTGCAGGGAGCGGCCTTCACGACTCATTTTCTGGAAGAAGGCATGCAAAATGCCATCGAACTGCCTTCGGGTATAGTGAAGCTAAGGGCATAACTGAATATAACAGTGAAAACCTATGTACAATGCCAGGTCTTCCACTGAATGACTATAAAATGGCAGGACAGGACAGGACAATTTGGAGAGCAGCATGGGAAAGTGAAAAGTTGGATCCTCCCCTTTGCTTAGCCTTCATTTCCAAAATTACTTTTTAGCTATTTTTCTCCAGATAAGGCATGATGACCCATAGCGAGGGAAAGGGCTTAAAATAAGTGGGCCAGTACAGGTAAATAAGGCACGCAAGTGGCGCTGTGGGTTAAACCACAGAGCCTAGGACTTGCTGATCAGAAGGTTGGTGGTTTGAATCCCCGTGACGGGGTGAGCTCCCGTTGCTCAGTCCCAGCTCCTGCCAACCTAGCAGTTCGAAAGCACGTCAAAGTGCAAGTAGATAAATAGGTACCGCTCCGGTGGGAAGGTAAACGGTGTTTCCGTGCGCTGCTCTGGTTCGCCAGAAGCGGCTTAGTCCTGCTGGCCACACGACCCGGAAGCTGTACTCCGGCTCCCTTGACCAGTAAAGTGAGATGAGCGCCGCAACCCCAGAGTCGGCCACGACTGGACCTAACGGTCAGGGGTCACTTTACCTTTACAGGTAAATAAGGATTCAGCTCCCTCTTCCAAACCACCCCTGCTGCAGATTAAATTTGGCACACATACACCAAATTGTGTTTTATAGAGAATAGGAAGGAACCAGGTTGGGTCCTGCTGCTGAGCCAGAAAATACGACCTGAGGGGCCTGACTGGTTCTGTTCAGCTATTGATCCTCATTTGGATCGTCCGTTGAGCAACACATTCAACCAGTTAGCCCCACAAGCTGTGAGGTGGGGGGAAGTGGTTAGAAAATGGATTTTGTGGCAACACATACAGAACTACATAACCACTGCAATAATAACAGACACAGAGAGATCTTAGGTTAAAAGTTCTCCACAATATTTTCTGCTCTTTTGGGGGGACATTTAAAGGATCCACCCTCAAACTGAATATTTTATCCAAGTTGTGCAGGAGTTCATTGCCACAGCTCACTGCAGAAAGGGCCTCCCAAGCACAAGGGGGGGAAGAACCTTCACAGACATTTATACTTCCTGCGGAGAACTGTTGCTGGTGAAGGAAGAGCTGATAGACGGAGGCAGCAATCCATGATGAAAGAAAAGCAGATGGTTATTGCATTCCTGGAATCCTTTCTTCTGGCATTCAGAGGTCAGCCTCAGGAAATAAGAAATCCACAACGTTCTGGAAGCTTTTGGAGAACATGACCTATTGTTATGTTACCAATAGAATCAGGAAAAAGAAAAGAAAAAGAGGAAACCTCTGCAAGAGGATCACTTATCCTGGGAAATTCAGAACGAGTTTCTCAAATTGAGTGGAAAGCATGTGTTGAAGCCTCTACTTTCTGAAAGAACAGAAGCAATATACTTTCCCCCTAATACGTGATGATACTTCTGATATTTCACACATGGAGCAAAATGTTCTTGTTTTCCATTATGACCGCAGAAATGTGGGTAGAGTGTGTGAGAATCTTTTTTAACTTTAGCAAAAGGTAGGCAACAAAAGTACATTAACAGCCTTGTTGTGACTACAACATCGTGATGGGATCCAACTGGCTGCAGAGACAAGTGATTTCACAATGCCACAAATAGGGTGCGGAAGAGATAATCAGGTCTGTGCTCAAGAGTACAACCCAGCTTCTATCTTTTCACCTTGTGGGGTGCATTCATTCAACCTTATTGATGTACATGCTGTGGCACGCTCTCCTGAAGATATGACCTATTGTTGTATATGTTCTCTTTTCCAGAAGCCCAAAAAGATGGAATGTGTTAACCAAAAAACGCGATGTTTACTGCATCATCTGAGAGATATGCGAATAGGAATGTATGAACCTGCCTCAATCCATTCCGATATTAATTTGCACTTTCACCTGTTATTTTCTGTTCCCCTGCCATTTGTTTATTTTCCACAAGTCTATGTTCTGTTTTTGTCATTCACTGATGTGGAAATATATGTGTTTTTAAAGTAGCACACAATAAGCAAGCATACTGTATCTCGGCCATCAATTGATATTTGCAAATCAATTTTTCCCTGCATGTTTACTTTTGGAGTTAATGAAGTGGCTAATGGCTCATCACAAAGCCATCTGTGGCTGAAAACCTAATCATGTCTACTCAGAAGTAAGTCCCATTGAATTCAGTGGTGTTTACTCCCAGGTACGTGAGGTTAGGGTTGTAGTCACTCTTGCCACCTTGATTTCACAGTTCAGTATAAACTTGTCATTCCCACTTGTCATATTATTTTCCTACAAGCATCAGAAAGGGACAGTTTCATTATAAGCCAATAAATTTTGAGGGGGCTGGGGTGGAGGAACAGAAATTTTAATTTAATGTTGCTTTTGAAACTAGGAGTATGAGTGGTCAAAAATGGGCAGTCAAATGCATGTGTGCTTTCCCACTTTGACAAATGGGACTTTAACTGAGGAACAGAGATACAATCCACAGGTAACAAAAGAAATAACTTCTATGTGAAAATAACAATAATGAGTTATACATGTCATTGGTTTCTAAAATTCACAATAGGAAGCTGTTTAAGGCTGAAATCTTAACCCAGCACCTAAATTCAAGGGGTTTTACCTCTAAACAGACAAGTTTAGGATTAGTCATAGTGCATATTAGCTGCCTTTGGCAACAGACAGAAAGAAGAGAAACCTACATACATAAATAAAATTGTAAATAGCATATAGTGTGAAACAAGTTAGGTATCTATTAAAGTATAATATGTGCATGGTTGTTTTTTTAAGTTCATTGTCAAGAACTAAGGTGGATAGTTTTCGCAGCAACAATTCATGCCACGTAATGGTAAAAAAAAAAAAGAATTCTGGTGCTGGAGGAGACTCTTGAGAGTCCCATGGACTGAAAGAAGATCAAACCGATCCATTCTGAAGGAAATCAGCCCTGAGTGCTCACTGGAAGGACAGATCCTGAAGCTGAGGCCCCAATACTTTGGCCACCTCATGAGAAGAGAAGACTCCCTGGAAAAGACCCTGATGTTGGGAAAGATGGAGGGCACAAGGAGAAGGGGGCGACAGAGGCTGAGATGGTTGGACAGTGTTCTTGAAGCTACCAGCATGAGTTTGACCAAACTGTGGGAGGCAGTGGAAGACAGGAGTGCCTGGCGTGCTCTGGTCCAGGGGGTCACGAAGAGTCGGACACAACTAAACGACTAAACAACAACAACAATGGTCAAATGGGTGGAAATCTGTTTGATTGCCTGTTCTCAACAAATTTCTCCAACATCCTTATATGTGATTGACTGTAAGATTACACACCATTTGCTAGTAGCCAGTGAAATTGATGCTCCGAAAGAAATACTTTCAGTATCAGTAAAGAATCCAGAGCATGAACAATACTCAGAGTAATGATAGATGAATCTGTCAACTTCAGTTTCTCTTAGTTTTTCATTTTTCCAGTTTTATGTTCGGTTTGCCACCTTTCTCCATCGTTTTGTGATTTAAAAAAAAGAAACACAAAAATTCACCAGTAATTCTGTGTGCATTTATTTATTTTTGCTTTTACATCCCGCCTTTCCTCCGAAGAGTTGTACGCATGTTTTTCTCCTCCATTTTATCTTCACAACAACTCTGTGAGGTAGGTTAGACTGAGAGATGGTGAACTTCACCGGCAGAATCCACGACCAGAAAGAAGAGGAACACCAAGAAGACTGGAAGAAATTTAAAGACTATTTGAATAAATATTGTAATATTAAAGATATGTAACCACTTGAAAGAAACAATTAGGCCTAGGATTAAAATGGAATTAAATTTATAAATAAGAAAACGTACAATAAGGAAAGCTATGTAATATGATTAGGAATGTGATATGGTCTTTTGAAACACTGATATTGGAAACTGCTACATATAATTGCTAAGAAATTCGGATGGAAGACATTCGAGGAAGTCAAATACTATGTCTATGAAGATGGATGGCACTTAATTTTAATTAATTAAGTGGCAATATGTTGTATGTATCTTTTTTTCCTTTTCTATTTTTTGTTTGTCTTTATTATTGTTAATCTTTTCTAATCTTTTCTTTTTTATTATGTTTATTTACTGAAAATAATAAATATTATTTGGCGGGGGAAAGAGAGAGATAGTGAACTTCATGGCTGAGTGAGGATTCGAATCCTGGCCTTGTTCTAGTACAACACTGTAACCACCACACACCACTGTTGTAATGGAGCACATATTCCTCACTTGAGTACCACTTTTGGGACATGGGGGAGGGGGAATCTGGAAGCTTTCCAAACCACTCAGAATTTAAAAGACTGCAATTCTGGGGTTGTGAAGTAAAGCAAACCCCTAAAAGTTATCCATGCAAGCAGTGTAGGATGCTACATTTGGAAAATGGGAAGGAGTGCTTGAATTATTGAATGCCATGAGCAGGCTGCAGCTTGAAAGTGCATGTTTAATCTAAGGTACAAATAATTGACAAAAATTACTTTAAGTTTAGAAATATAACATTTGAAAAGTACAAAATAAGGTATGAAACAAGGTAATAATTTGCTGGTATTTTTTATTACAAAGAACGCAGGGTAAGGGAGATGTGAGGAAGTCCAGTTAGTTATATAAAAAATGTTATGAACAGTTGTGGGGTTTTTTTGTTTTGTTTTTTCTTTTCTATATTGTTTGTTGGTATACTTGTATTTGTTTTTCTGTTTGTTATCTTTTTGGTGAAGGGATTTTGTGTGTTTACTTTTTACTTTGTGTTTGAAAACTTAATAAATATTTTACAAAAAAAATAAAAATGAAAGTGCATTCCCTGAAGTGCACCCCACAGATCTTCTCTTCCCTTTTCCTAAGTGTTGCAGAACGGGAAAGGGCATTCAGCAAACTGTCCCATAGAGAGAGAATTACGTTCAGTCAGCCTTGAGCGAAGAGGGGTTGAACAGCTTGACACTGATATTAACTGAACAAGAATTTGCTCAGGTTATTGATTACTCAGAGGTCATCCGAGACGTCGTGAATGAAAAGGCAAGAAGATGGCCCTCAACCTTTTGAGACGTGTTCAACTTAATTCCACAAAATTCATTCAGTTTATGGAGCAATTCTACCTACTGCTACCACTTGGAAGTTATGTTTCATAAAAATGTGAATATTATTGTGAATATTGTGGTTCTTATTCAAATTTTGTATCCACAAAAACAGTTTTGTAATTATTTGAGCAAGAAAAAAAGGGCATGGCAAGTGTCTTTCTGGTGCCGTGCTTCAGTAAATGTTTTGCTGCTCCCCTTTAATGTTGCTTCAGCATTGCTGAAATTTTATTTAATAATTTGGAGTGTTGGAATATTGTTATATGTTTATGGTGTGTGAACTATTTATCATTGCTGTAAGCCTCCCTGTGAAGACAGGAACCTTGAGAGGCAGGATAAAAAGCTAATCAATCAATCAATCAATCAATCAATCAATCTCCTCATTATGAACTATGGACTGTGTAGCTATATATGTACTATGTACATACAGCACTATCACTGTGCCATTGAGAGCGTGCTCACTTATGGCTTATGTGTGTGGTACGGAAGCTGTACTGCCCAGGACAGGATGGGGTTGTGCAGGGTTGTTAAGGCAGCAGAGAGCATTGTTGGCTGCCCACTCTCCACCTTAGAGCAGATTTATGCCACAAGGTGCCATAGGAAGGCACTGGACATAGTAAAAGATCCATCGCATCCTGGTCACTGTCTCTTCGAGCTCTTGCCGTCGGGACGGAGATACAGGACGATGAAGACAAGAACGAGCCGTCTTAAGAACAGCTTCTTCTCCAGAGCGATCTCGGCCCTGAATGGGAAGCCCGGACTTTGAAAGTCATCTAATCTCCCTTGCTGTATTATACTGTATTGTTTAATTAGTGGGTTTTTTTGGAGCAGTCAAGTAATTTCGTTGTCCCCGAAGGGGGCAATGACAATAAAGATATTCTTATTCTTATTCTTCTTATTCTTATTGGTAAGCTGGAATTCTTGAACGATACACATCTTTCCAATAAATGAACAAAGCACATCTTTCCAATAAGTTCAGGGGTGGGGGCTTGTGGGTACCCTTTCGCCTGCAAGGAGGTGCCCCCAGTTTCAGGAAAACCCAAAGCCCTCAATCCACAATAGCTCTCATTGCTTTTTGCTTGTTCTGGCCCTGCTAATGCTGGCTTCTGTTTGGGCAGCCTTCCTAGGCTGAACAACCCTCCTGCTCTTAAACACAGTTAGATGGCAGGACTGGAGACGACACCCACCGTCTCATGTTCAGAACAGAACTTCTCTCGAGTGTGGTAGGTGCTTTTCTTTTTCTTGAGGGAAGAGGTTGATGGCACTGGTGGAGGAAGGGGGTGCGATGGGTGCGGTCCGCCCCAGGTGCCATCCCTGAGGGGGGTGACATCGCTGTGGCGCTCCCCTGGGCACCACCCACTCCGGGTGTCAGAGCAACAAGCTCCGCCTCTGGTGGATGGAGCCCACTGGTACTAATTGGTGAGTAGCTGGCGACACTGAGTTTTTCCCATTCTTCCACCCACCAGTCACGTGCTTGGTGGTGATGGCTCATGGTGGCTTGTCTGCACCCAACTCTATTGCAGTGAGAGGGTTTGGTGGTGGGACGCTACAGAGAATAATTCTCCATTCTCCTGATGTTCCATCCATTCTTTTCTAGGAGGTGTTTGCCATAAGGGATTTTGGAAAGCTGGGAGGAAGTCTCTGCTCTTCCTTTGCCCCACCTGCTCCCCCCTTCTTGAGAGCCAGTGTGGTGTAGTGGTTAAGAGCGGTAGTCTCACAATCTGGGGAACCGGGTTCGCGTCTCCGCTCTTCCACATGCAGCTGCTGGGTGACCTTGGGCCAGTCACACTTCTCTGAAGTCTCTCAGCCCCACTCACCTCACAGAGTGTTTGTTGTGGGGGAGGAAGGGAAAGGAGAATGTGAGCCGCTTTGAGACTCCTGAAGGGGAGTGAAAGGCGGGATATCAAATCCAAACTCTTCTTCTTCTTCTTCTTCCATCTGACAAGCAGAAATGCTTGTGTTGATGGAATGATCTCCTTAGCACTACATTGAGACTCCTGAAGGGGAATGAAAGGCGGGATATCAAATCCAAACTCCTTCTGAAATTTTGTTTGCCCATGAGGGCCATTGAAAAGTTGGAGGAAGTAAGTGGGTCATGGTTGGACCCCAGCTTTTGCTCAGTTGCCTGCAAACCAAGCTCCATCTAGCCAAGAGTAGGGGTGGGAGATAAATTTGATTCCGTTTGCATTTAAATGCAAGCCTACCTAATTTGCTCTTTCGGAAACAATACATGAATGAAAATTCACCCATCCTTTGCAATCTGCACTTACTGGATTTTGCCATGCAATTCACGCAAGCCAAATGGGTACAGAAATGCATAGATTAGTGAAAATAGCATACAAAATGCATTATATGAGGCGACATGGCTTTGCATAGATTTGTATGTTATGGGAAAATTGCATACAAAAATGTCTATAATAGGAGAACTTTGCAAAAAATGCTGATGAATTTTCATGAAGGCTTTTTTTTTTTAAAAAAAGGAAACTGATGTGGAAATGTGGAGAACTGAATTTAAAACTGGTATAACAGGTTAAAAAAAAAGTTATTGATGCCTCTAGGGTTTTAACTTTCATACTTTTTGCCCAATTTCAGCTCCAGGAAGTTAAAAATGAGATCTGCATTGAAATAATGTGTGGGAGCATCATGAAAAATGATACAAATTAGAGGGTGCAAAATTTGTATAGCACGCATAGAAGAAATTTGATTTTTCAGATTTTGCTGGAGGAAAAAAATAGGTCCTAAAGTCCTGAAGTCTGGTACTTCAACAGCATTTTGTACCCTGCTCCCCATTTAGGGGGCTGCAATCCTGTGCATACTTGCCTGAGAGTAGGTCCCATTAAACCCAAGAAAGTTTACTGTTGAGTAAAGGTAAAGGGATCCTGACCATTAGGTCCAGTCGTGGCCGACTCTGGGGTTGCAGCGCTCATCTCGCTTTATTGGCCGAGGGAGCCGGCGTACAGCTTCCGGGTCATGTGGCCAACCTCCCTGCCGGAGCGGTACCTATTTATCTACTTCGTGCTTTTGAACTGCTAGGTTGGCAGGAGCAGGGACCGAGCAACGGGAGCTCACCCCGTCGCGGGGATTCGAACCGCCGGCCTTCTGATCAGCAAGTCCTAGGCTCTGTGGTTTAACCCACAGCGCCACCCGTGTCCCTTACTGTTGAGTACACATGCAGAATATTGCACTCTTGTCCTGCTATCAAAAACTATGCAACAATCCCACAATGCATTATTGGGGCATAATTACTGGGGTGAAATATCACCCACTACCCCCCTTTTCTACCAGTGGCCAACATTCATTATAACCTACTGCTGCTTTTTTGCTCCATTTTCACTGCATGTAAACTAATTCTAGAGTCAATGCCTGGGCATTTCAGAATAATTTTTTTAAGAATCACGACAACTGCATAATTCTTTTCATGGGAAAATTGTATTTTCCTTATTTGGGAGCAGTAATGAAAATGTATGTGTATGCAGACATACATATATAAATATAATGAAAATTAGCATGTCCAGCTGTCTGGCAGGGTAAATATCAAAGGTTTTCCCCCCAGAAAGGATAAACTAGCCAGGGGAAATCTGAACTTGCAACGTATATAATTGTTTGCAGTTTACATTCAAGTTTACATTCAAGTTTACATGAATAAGTCCCGACCCCACTGCAAGAATTTTTTTCATTGGTCTGGAGAACCTTGTCTGAGATAATATGTGCCAGAATAGTGGGGGGAGGGATTGTGGGAGATTTAAATCTCTGTGCAAGGCTGCTTTTTCAGGTCCAGCTCAGGACTTTATGGCCACCATGGCAACCATGGGTCATACCATTTATTTCCGGGAGGCCACATTTAATGGCATGAATAACCAAGTTGCAGATGATTACGTAACACATTTATTTACATTGGAGTCAAATTTGAAGTTGAGCCATGGCGTGTACTGGATATTAAAAAATCTTAGCTAGATTTCTGTATTTCTATCCCTTTCTGATGACTGTAGAACAGGAGCTATAATTAGTTCATCAGAATGTCATTGCTTAGTAACAATTTTGCTCCATTTGGCACATTTCAAGGATGGGATCAAGCCACATGGAAGACTCCCAGCATTTATCGGATGTCATTGCTCTCTTAAAAGCTGCTTACACCATCTGCGCAACGAGGCCTATGAGGTTCAGAGAAGAGTGCACATGAACCATTAGGGAAAACTTTATAACTTGTTTTAAGGTGCTTCATTGTTCTGCCAGTTTTACAATGTAAACCCCATGGATAACATTTTTGCATGTTGGTTAACATGACAGACTAGTACTCGGGTAACCTGGCCTCCCGGAGGACCCAAACCGCCCAAAGGAAAAATAGCTACACATATTCTGCTGCAGGCAGTGACCTGAGCCCAGGACCAGCCCAATGTTGGGAATTTTATGCAGCCGATGCTGCTAGTGTGATTAGTATAATTCACATGAGATTTCCGAGAAGAGTGTGTGGGAACAGAGGACTGTCTTATCTCTTCCGTCTGAGAATGTTTTTGTAGTGTACTTTCACTTTTGCAGTATGCAACAGGTTGTTCTGCCAGAGTTTGGAGATCACAGACATGATTATGGATTGTATAGAATGTAAATAATTGTTAGGGATTGATTAGCTGCTTGTGCGTAAAACGTGCTCCCTCAGAGTTTGTGCGACCCCACAAACCTCCGTGTGTGACAGAGCTCCTCAGACATGTCTGCTCTAGTCACTAGTAGAGTCCGACAGTGGCTGTCTGCGGAAGCGTTTCCAGCAAAGGAGCTCCTTAACGGAAACGCGTCTCCTGGACTCACGGCGTGACAGTTTCCGGCGAGGTGTGGGTCTCCCTATGGGAGACTCAGATACCTCCCCACTGTTCTCGCTGGAAGCGTCCCTGAGCCCTCCCTCCTGCTCGCATTCCCTCAGAGATCCACTCCTCCCCCTGCTGGTCCCTGCTTCAGCTGTTGAGTCTCTTTCTTCCTCCCTGAGCCCCTCCACCACCTGATGCTCCGATGGCAGTTCCCTGACATCCACCTCCCCTCCAGGGCCCCCCTCACCCCCTCCCATTTCCTCTCCCCTGGGAGGTGAAGGGCTAAAACCCCGAAAAGAATCTTCCTCATCTTCCGACGTCTCGAACAATTCCCTCCATCGATCGTCGTCCTGGCTCGCTGAATCCTCTTCCTCTTCAGAATCTGGGAACCCCTCCAACTCCTCTTCCTCGTCGGTGGTGGCAAAGTATTCCCTTCGGAACCTCGCTACAGGCTGAGGTTTACGTGGGAACCTCTGATGAAAAGTCTCTATTAAAACTTCGTCATTGACATCCTCTGCCCTAACCCAGGTGTTTTCCGACTCCGGTTCCCCTTCCCACATTACCAAATACTCTACTTGATCTCCCTTCCACCTGGAATCGAGGATCTCCGCTACATGGTAGCTGTGTTCCTTCTCCTCCATTGCTGGTCCCCTAGTGACCCTCCCTTCACTGTCTCCTCTATACGGTGACAGCAACGACCTGTGAAAAACTGGGTGCAGCTTCATGTGGTTCGGTAACCGGAGCCTGAAAGCCACTGGATTGACCTGCTGCATGACTTCAAACGGACCCAGCCTTTTGGGTCTTAATTTCTTACAACCTCCTTTGAACGGCAACCCTTGGGTTGACAGCCACACCTGGTCCCCCACCCTGATGCTTTCACCTTCCCTTCTGTTTTTGTCTGCCTGCCTCTTATATTCCTCCTTAGCCCTGTTTAAGTTGAGTTGGAGCTGGCGATGGATCGCTTCCATTTCTTCAACGAACTGTTCTGCAGCTGGAACGCTCCAGTTCTCCCCCTCCCCCCCTGGGAAGGCTCTGGGATGGCACCCGTGATTAGCCAAAAAGGGGCTCATCCCCGTGGACACGTTCTCTGCATTGTTGTAGGCAAATTCTGCCAACGCCAGCTTCTCCACCCAATCATTCTCTCTGTCATTAACATAACACCTCAAATATTGTTGGAGAACCCCATTTGCTCTTTCCGCCTGCCCGTTGGTTTCTGGATGACGGGCCGTTGAAAAATTAACCTCTACATGCAGTAAGCTCATGAGCTTCCTCCAGAACCTGGAAGTAAATTGTTTCCCTCGGTCTGAAACCACCCTCAAGGGGGCGCCATGCAACCGAAACACATTCTCTACAAACAATTTGGCTGTTTCTTCTGCTGTGACCGCATGTGAGCAGGCTATAAAGTGGGCCATTTTAGTTAACAGGTCTACTACAACCATGATGGCTGTTTTCCCTCTAGACCTTGGCAGATCAGTCATGAAATCTATTGCCACTGCTTCCCACGGTCTTTCAGGTGTGGGCAGTGGTTCTAATAAACCAGCCGGCGCCCGCCTCTCCCCCTTGGCTCTTTGGCATTGTTCACACCCTCTCACATACTCCCGCACATCTTCCCTGACCTTGGGCCACCAAAATTCCCTGGTAACCAGCCACATGGTCTTGTGTTGCCCAAAATGCCCTGCTGTGGGGCTATCGTGCAGCTGCTTGAGTACCTTCTCCCTCAATTCCCCTTCAGGTATATATAACGCTCCCTTATAAAACAATGCCCCGTTTCTCTCCTCAAAACCACCGGATTTGTCTTCCTCCCTCCTGAGACCCCTGAGTTTGTCCTGGGCGTATGCATCATGCACCGTACCCTCTACCAATTCCCTTTGCCCCACCAAAGTCGCCCCACACACCCAGCGGTCCTCTGGAATGATATGGGTTTCTTCGGGTGCTCCCTCCCCCTCCAAATATTCAGGTTTGCGTGAGAGAGCGTCCGCCCTAACATTCTCTGGGCCTGGCACGTAACAAATCTCAAAGTTAAATTTGGAGAACTCCTGGGCCCATCTCAACTGCCTTTGGTTGAGCACTCGCGCAGTTCTCCAGTACTCTAGATTTTTATGGTCCGTGCACACTTGCACCTTATGTTGTGCACCAACTAGCAGATGCCTCCATCTCCGGAACGCCTCATGAATAGCAAGAAGTTCTCGGTCGTACACCGTGTAGTTCCTCTCGGATTTGTTCAGCTTTCGCGAAAAGAAGGCACACGGTCGCCACTCTGACTCCTCCTTCCCCGGCTGCAGAAGAAGCACCGCCCCTATGGCTCTGTCAGATGCGTCTGTTTCAACCCTTAGCTTCTTTCGTAAATCCACATGCAGAAGTTGTTCTTCAGAGGCGAAGGCCCTTTTCAGCTCCTCAAACGCTCGCTCCGCCTCCGCCGTCCATACAAACTTCTTTTTACTGCTGAGACAGTCAGTGATGGGCGCCGTCAGATGGGCGAAGTTGCGGATGAACTTACGATAAAAGTTTCCAAACCCTAGGAACCTCTGCACATCCTTCTTGGTTTTGGGTGTTTTCCATTCCAGCACTGCCTGTACCTTGCCGGGATCCATGGCCAATCCCTTGTCTGACAGGCGGTACCCCAGGAATTCCACCTCCTTGGTATGGAACCGACACTTCTCCAGTTTCACCCACAGCCTGTTGGCTTGCAGTCTGCTCAACACTTCTCTGACGTCTCTCACATGTTGCTCCTCATTCTCCGAATACACCAACACATCATCTAGGAAAGCAACGCAATTCTTGTAGAGCAAAGGGCCCAGTACGTGGTTCATAAAAGATTGAAAACACGCTGAGCCTGCTTGTAATCCAAATGGCATAACGAGGTATTCAAATGCCCCCAAAGGGGTAAACATGGTGGTTTTCCATTCATCCCCTTTCCTTATGCATATCAGGTTGTACGCCCCCCTTAGATCCAGCTTTGTAAAAATCTTTCCCTTCCTCACCCTGGTCAAAATATCATCAATCCTGGGCATAGGGAAAGCCACTGGTTCAGTCACTGCATTTAACCTCCTAAAATCACATACAAGTCTCGGCTTGTCCGCGTTTTTTTTGTCCACAAAAAACACTGGGCTACCCCCTGCTGCTTTGGACTCTCTGATGAAGCCTCTCTTCAGGTTCTTGTCAATAAACCCTCGCAACTCCTGCATTTCTCTGTCTGACATGGCATACAACTTGCCCACGGGAAGCTGTGCTCCAGGGAGTAAATTGATCTGGCAATCAAAGGGCCTATGAGGTGGTAGTTGGTCAGCTTCCTTCTCGCTGAACACGTCGCTGAGATCTGCATACTGTGGTGGTACCTTCACCTTCTCCATTACTTCAGTCCCTGCTAGGGTGGCTTGGGCCCCTGCTGAACCCTTTTCCCCTTTGCAGTGTTCTAAGCAATGTGCTGAACCAAAGGACACCACTCTTTGATGCCAGCCAACCAGCGGATCATGTAGAGCTAGCCAGCTCATTCCCAAAATAATGGGAGCGCCTCCCAGGGTGGCCACATTAAACGCTATCAGTTCTGTGTGCCTTGCCACCCTCATTATCATTGGGACAGTCTGCAAGCTGACTCCTCCTCCCAACAACTCCCTGCCATCAATCGTGGTCACCTGCAGGGGGTTGCTTAAAGGGATAGTCTGTATCTGGTGTTCAGCAGCAAACTCCTTGCTCATAAAATTGCAGGAGCTGCCTGAGTCCAATAGCGCCTTTATTTTTAGGGGGTGCCCATTTTGCAGCTCTAGCGACACTTCAATCACTAGAGCAGGTCGAGGAGCTTCTGGCACGGGCACTTTCACTGCTCTTTGGCCTGGCTGCAGTGCCCCGATTGTGGCAACCAGGCGTTGGCTTTTACCTGCTCCGTTCCCCCCTGTTCTCCCCCCTCAACAGCTCCCACCATCCCTTGCCATTCCTTCCTCTGGGGGCAGACTCTGGCAAAGTGGCCTGGCTGTTGGCAGAGATAGCATTTCCGGGCGCCCTTTCCCTCCTTCTTAGCCCCCTCGCTGGTTTTTGAAAATGCGCGCGCGCGCGCTGTTCCGATTTCCATCGGCTCTGCCGGCGGGAAAGCTGGCTCAGGAATGTCTGGAATGCGGAACTCCTTCCAACGTTCCCCTCTCCCTTCCCGCCTCTCCAAGGCTCTTGCCTCCTGCCGCGCTCCTATGGTCAGCGCAGATTTGGTCAGCTGATCCATAGACCCCGCCCTGGGGCTCCGTGACAGCTCGTCTTTCACCGCCGAAGAAAGACCTTCTTCAAATAGCATCTGAATGGGTGGCGCCGATAAATCCCAACCCAGTCTGTGAATCAGCATGGTAAACTCAGTCCAGTACTCACGGACAGATCGACTTCCCTGCTTGCAAGCCATTAGCTGTCTGCGCACCACCCCTTCCTCAATATCGCTGGAAAACATGATATCCATTGCACGAAAGAACTTCATCGTGTCCTTTAGTACGTCATTGTGCGTTGCCATTAGGGGTCGAACCCAGTCTCTCGCCCCTTTCTCAAGATGCCCAATTACGAAAGCAACTCGCGATTCCTCATCAGGGAACTCATCGAACTGCACATTAATGGCATATTGCATCTCTGTCCTAAAGG
The DNA here is from genome assembly GCF_965112155.1 of Podarcis liolepis. Classification (NCBI taxonomy): domain Eukaryota; kingdom Metazoa; phylum Chordata; class Lepidosauria; order Squamata; family Lacertidae; genus Podarcis; species Podarcis liolepis. Next base: position 42,141,537 of record NC_139571.1, read on the forward strand.
CATGGTAATCCTTGGGGTCCCCCCCAAATTTCTGCACCAATCCTGGTACCTTTCTGGGGAACTGAGTGGCTCTCCCCTTCTTGTCTGCATCCTGAGCCCTTCTCTCCTCCAGCCTCGCCGTCTGCAGCGCCAGTTGGACCTCCAACGCTCGGTATCTATCTTCCAAGCTTGGACCAGCTCCAGCCCCCGCTCCTCCGGTTCCGGTTGGTTCGCTCATGATGCTTTCTCTTGCACAGGCAGCGTACAGAGACTGTCGGACTGCTGTTAGGGATTGATTAGCTGCTTGTGCGTAAAACGTGCTCCCTCAGAGGTTGTGCGACCCCACAAACCTCCGTGTGTGACAGAGCTCCTCAGACATGTCTGCTCTAGTCACTAGTAGAGTCCGACAGTGGCTGTCTGCGGAAGCATTTCCAGCAAAGGAGCTCCTTAACGGAAACGCGTCTCCTGGACTCACGGCGTGACAGTTTCCGGCGAGGTGTGGGTCTCCCTATGGGAGACTCAGATACCTCCCCACTGTTCTCGCTGGAAGCGTCCCTGAGCCCTCCCTCCTGCTCGCATTCCCTCAGAGATCCACTCCTCCCCCTGCTGGTCCCTGCTTCAGCTGTTGAGTCTCTTTCTTCCTCCCTGAGCCCCTCCACCACCTGATGCTCCGATGGCAGTTCCCTGACAATAATGTTTAGATCTAAGGGACGCGGGTGGCGCTGTGGGTTAAACCACAGAGCCTAGGACTTGCCGATCAGAAGGTCGGCGGTTCGAATCCCTGCGACGGGGTGAGCTCCCGTTGCTCGGTCCCTGCTCCTGCCAACCTAGCAGTTCGAAAGCATGTCAAAGTGCAAGTAGATAAATAGGTACCGCTCCGGCGGGAAGGTAAACGGTGTTTCCGTGCGCTGCTCTGGTTCCCCAGAAGCGGCTTAGTCCTGCTGGCCACATGACCCGGAAGCTGTACGCCGGCTCCCTCGGCCAATAAAGAGAGATGAGCGCCACAACCCCAGAGTTGGCCACGACTGGACCTAATGGTCAGGGGTCCCTTTACCTTTACCTTTAATGTTTAAACCTACGGATGTTTCTTTCTACTTGCTGTATGATGCTAGAAGACTTGTGTACACTTTTCATATGAAAAGTGTCGCAGAGTGGCACTCTGGAGATGAAGGGACATGTCATTACAGAGACGTGCCATCCGGGAGACGCTCAGAGGTCCTGGGGGGTCGCCGTCTCCCCAAGAGCATTTTTTCCAACACCCAATACATTCTGGCACCTGAGGCACATAACAGAATGGCATCTCCCTCCCCACCAAGGCAGAAGGGGTGAGGGAAGATCAACATCAGGAGCAAGGGGTGGGGAATGAAGATCTATATCTGGATTAGGCCTGAGCAGCCTCCCTCTGCTGCCAGCCCCCAACATGCTGAGGGAAGAACGAGTTGCATTGGGCCTGGCCCTACAAGGTGCCAGGGTGAAATTGTCGCTGCCCCTGCTGAGGGAGCTGAGGCAATTTCACCCTGGCGCCTCGTGAACCTGGGTCCGATGCAGCTCATTCCTGCCTCCACTTTTCAACATCGCAATGTATCACTGGTGGTGTTTGGCTGGTGATACATCGCGATGTTGAAAAGCTGATATCGCCCGGCCCTAATCAGGATCTGCTGCTCCTGTAGATACTGCTGACTGAGGCAGTTGCCTCATCTGGCCTCATGGGTGGACCAGCCCTGCCTGTTCCTCAACCCTGTGATCTGCTTTAAGGTAAAGGGTAAAGGGACCCCTGACCATTAGGTCCAGTTGTGGCCGACTCTGGGGTTGCGGCGCTCATCTCGCTTTATTGGCCGAGGGAGCCAGCATACAGCTTCCGGGTCATGTGGTGAACCAGAGCAGCGCACGGAAACGCCATTTACCTTCCCACCAGAGAGGTACCTATTTATCTACTTGCACTTTGACGTGCTTTCGAACGGCTAGGCTGGCAGGAGCAGGGACCGAGGAATGGGAGCTCACCCCGTCGCGGGGATTCGAACCGCCAACCTTCTGATTGGCAAGTCCTAGGCTCTGCGGTTTAAGCCACAGCGCCACCCGCGTGGTCCCAATGAATGATCACGCTTTGATCATAAAAGGAAATGCATTTCATAGCTTAAAGCCCATCTCGAGGTGTCCGAAAAAGATTTCAATACATCAGAACAGAAGATGCACACAAGGGGGGAAATTGCTGTTAGCAGCTTAATGGTAGTATAAATTTCAGATTCTCCCTAACGAAAGGGTGTCTAAAAAGTGTGGGAGGTGGTGATGAATTGGCTTATTTGACTGAGTTGTGGCATAGTAACTGGGAAGGTGTGGAAGAGACATTTTTCTGCCCACCATCTCTGTCACAGAACATTAGAAAGGTAAGTAGGAGTGAGTAACCGTTCACAGCTTGTCCATGGGAAGTATATCTTATGTATCCAGAATTAGATTATACTTATTTAAGAATAATGAATTAGAAAAATGTTTCTTGAGGTACTAATGAAAAGTTCAGGGCTCAGTTTTCAATGAAATAGTGATACTGTAATTCTGCAAGGACTGAAGTATTTTCAACACCATTCATCAAGTCTCCATAGCAACACTCCAGTGACCTCACAGAACCTTATGGAAAACCCTTCATACATTTTTATGTTAGTGCTTGTCTTTCAATTCAAGTGGGTAATTCCCATTTTTCATTCCTCTGAAGTGGATGATAGTTGGATGGGTGAAATGCTGGAAATGATTAGACCAAAGAACGGAGCAAATCATGAGAGGGAATGTCTGCATTATTAAAACGGCACCACAAATCGCCACATTAGTATTATTACCCTGGCTGACTGGCAGCTATGAGGAACTGAAACAAAGGCATCATTGTGTTTAAAGTACAAACATTTCACGGTTTCGGGTGACTGCAACCACAGATCCAAAAAATTAGGAACAGGGATATGCTTTCATTTTGCATCGACCAAGCAGTAATTATTAGCTGCTTGCAAATTATTAGAGGATAACAATTTCCCAAAAAACCTCCCCACAAAACCTGCATAAGAAATTATTAAATGCAACACCTTCACGAGCAGATGTATTTTAAACAATTTAGAAAAAGCCCATCTAGTACTTTGGAGTGAAGAATTAGTCTCGAATTATCTTTGAGGCTGTTGACTCGATTTACATTTATTACTATAGCAACTGTGCAAGCTCTACAGGAGCAGTCAGAGATATGAATGATGTCACAGGATTGAGTGAGCAGTGCTGCTCACAGTAGCACATAAACAAGGAGAGCGCAGGAAGTAGAGCTGCAATAATAGAAGGACCTATACCCCCTTTATTTATTTCAGCGGTTTCTTTCATCATTGTATTACAAATTATCCACAACTTGCTGTACATACGCATTAGGGAGCAGTTGTGCACGGGAGTCTCTGGGTCAAGGTCACAATGGATGAACAAACTCAGAAGCTGTTGTTTTTAAACAACATAGTTCACCCATAAAGTCAGAATGCCTAAGCACAGAATGATCAGCTCCCCCTTTTCTGATCCTTTTGCTGTACCTGCACAGGTTCTCTGATATTAGCACATTAATGGATGTTTTGCAGACAAATGTCAACTGCAGTCTATAACAATGCTGAACTGACGAATAGCATGCAAAACCTTCATAAAGCTTGTCAGGTACCAGTTTTAGTTCGCCATTTGGAAATCAGTTACAATCTGTTTTTTTCTGGTTTGGTACCTGCCCCATGGAAATCTAACTGCCACAGATTGCAAAGCTTGTAAGGCTTCAAATTCCAAATAGTTGGGTTCATGTTTTCACTCGGAGAAGAAGCATGAAGTCCTGCTCCCTGAAAATACCTTGTTTTATAGAAGGTAGCCCCCTTCCTTGTTTGTTTTATCTGAAACACATTTTTCTAGATGATGCAAAACTATTCACAATAGTGAAATTAGGTTTTGTATGTCCTGCCTTTGTTGTTGTTGTTTAGTCATTTAGTCGTGTCCGACTCTTCATGACCCCTGGACCAGAGCCTGCCAGGCACTCCTGTCTTCCACTGCCTCCCGCAGTTTGGTCAAACTCATGCTGGTAGCTTCGAGAACACTGTCCCACCATCTCGTCCTCTGTCGTCCCCTTCTCCTTGTGCCCTCCATCTTTCCCAACATCAGGATCTTTTCCAAGGAGTCTTCTCTTCTCATGAGGTGGCCAAAGTCTTGGAGCCTCAGCTTCAGGATCTGTCCTTCCAGTGAGCACTCATTGGCCAGATTGTACCCAGCTTCGAGGGACCCACCAATCGGGTGTTGTGGCTAACCAATGGTACCCACCCACAACACAGGGTGTCAGTTGTCCAGGTCTCACCGCAATACCCTCTTTAAGGGAGGACCCGATTTCTGCGCTACTGTCTGGGTAGCCATGTACATGTTGCCACCAAAGGAGATGTGAGGGCAAAAGAGGACGCACATTGGCATAGAATTTTATTTAGTTGTGCAGATGTGCATTTGAAAACAATAACCGTCATTTAAATTTCGCAGGAAGCAAGCCAAGGCAAGTCAGCCGCTGAGCTACTTACACTGTTACTGCACAAATTGAAACCTCAAAGACCCCAGGCAAATGATGTTGCTTCTGTTTCCTTTCCGGGGACATTGGCTGGAAAACGAAATGGCTGCTCCTTTGTGGTTTTCTGCCCGGGTCATTTCCGACTGGGGGCATTTGAGGTTTCGATTCACAGTGCGGTCACTGAGCCAGTGGGAGCAGCTCAGCTGCCAGCTTGCCTTTGACCTATTGAGTGGAAAAAAGCCCGACCACCCACTTGCCACCTCATCCCATCTTCTGTGTCTCAGCCCAGACATATGGAAAAAGAGGACACTCTCTTGGACAGCCCTTGACATAACAGGCTGTCTGGTATGAAAGAGGACTCCTGTCCCTCCTGGTTTCTATCTACTTGTGAGAAATTATCCTATTAAAATGTCCCGATTCTTCACAGCCCAAGAAAGGCAGCGGTCAAAGAGACAGGATAAATGATTCCACTAGTGCTAAAGCTCTCTCAGAACACCATAAATCTATACCAAAGGGTGTTTTTTTCCCCAGTTGAACATTCTCTTTCTGATTAAATGTCCCAAGTCACAGGTACTTGAGGAACAAAATGTTTGAATTAAAGGTAGCTCTCAGCAAGGAAATCTCTTGTGAAGCTGAGAGAACAGAAAAGGACGAATAAGCACCGGACCAATTACGATATTTACATTATTCCACTGGGTTGTGAAATCCACTGTGCTCTGCAGAAGAAGTGCCACCATAATTAGATTTGGAATTAAAGAATTTGACAGAGTATTCCTGCGGTCCCAATACGTAAGGGGGGCTTTTGTTTATTTTAACAAAATGTATATGCTGCTTGATTTTAAGAAGTGGCTTACAAAAATATGAAACACAGCCTTAAAGTCCCCAATAAAAACAGGTGTTTTAAAACATTTACAAATGGTTTTAATCAGCAGTAGCTAAAAAGAGAGATAAAACACATGAGATAAAACACATGAAACGTCTACATAGCTGGTACGAAAAGATGGTGGTGGTGATTTCAAGCCAGCCCTGAAAAGAATACAGTTGAGGTTCCTGTGTAGTGTCAATAGGCAGGGAGTAGCAAATATCATGGAATAACTATCATGTGACACATATAACAGCTTAGGGCTGCTTACCTGGGTTATTTTGAAGCCCCTGAGAAGAGGGTCTGGGTCATGAATCAGTCAGTAACCTCTTGGGGTGGTCCTAAGGCAGAGATAGACGTCCCAGAGTAAGAGCTTCTGTCCTTGAGAAACCTGGCATACAATGAAGAAGGAAAGAGAACCGATTTACCTTGACAGTATTGTAGTAATTTTCCCAGGGAGAAGTATCACCGGTGCTTTTGAAAATGATGCAATCAATATGTGCTTTTCTTGATTGCCCCATTAAAGCCTGTTCAGTTGTACTCAACTGTGATGTGGGTTTTAGCACCCAATAACTAACAAAAGCTATACCGGTTCAGCAAAATCCTGCTTCAGGTTCCTTTGGGGAAGATAGCTCAGGCTAACCAGGATCTTTTGAGGTGACCTTGTCCATGGAGGTGCAACATCAGGCAAAATAATACATTTTTCCTTAGAAGAGAATGTGGGTTTACCAGGACACAATATTTAGGGTAGGTTTGTTTGTTTTTTAAGCCACTTATTGATGGATTCTTTCCAATCCTCATCTCTGCTCAGTTAGGGATTAGGCTCCAGAAACCAAGATATTCTTGAAAGGGCAGGATAATAATTCAAGGTGGGTTTTTCCCCTGATCATAATTCTGATTTTAGACAGCAGAAATCAGGCCTCTTCCCCACTGCACTCAACTGGACACCACAGCAATGTGGTGGTGTCAACAAAGATCTAGAAGTCAGAGGCAGTTTTAGGGTACTACTGCTACTACTACTAATAATAATATAATAATACCTTTATTGTCATTGTACAACCTGTGTACAATGAAATTAAACAAGCCCCCCCCCCAACACCCAGTCTTATATCAAACAATACACCAACTCGCAAGTCAATTTCATTATGTTATTTTAAATTCAACAGCCTAACAACCCACGGATAGAAGCTATTTTTTAGCCTGTTGGTATGGTATGGCTGATTATACTTCTATAGCTCCTGCCCGAGGGTAGAAGATTAAAGAGGTGATGGCCGGGGTGTAAGTCATCCCTGAGAATTTTTCTTGCTCTCCTAAGGCAACGATCCCTTGCGATGTCAGCTAGTGGACTCAAGGGACAGCCCATGATATCATGGGCTGAATTCACCACCCTCTGTAGAGACTTTCTGTCCATGGCTGTCAAGCCAGCATGTTGTTGTTGTTTAGTTATGTAGTCGTGTCCGACTCTTCGTGACCCTCTGGACCAGAGCACACCAGGCACTTCTGTCTTCCACTGCCTCCCGCAGTTTGGTCAGATTCATGCTGGTAGCTTCAAGAACACTGTCCCACCATCTCGTCCTTTGCCGTCCCCTTCTCCTTGTGCCCTCCATCTTTCCCAACATCAGGGTCTTTTCCAGAGAGTCTTCTCTTCTCCTGAGGTGGCCAAAGTCTTGGAGCCTCAGCTTCAGGATCTGTCCTTCCAGGGAGCACTCAGGGCTGATTTCCTTCAGAATGGAGAGGTTTGATCTTCTTGCAGTCCATGAGACTCTCAAGAGTCAAACTAGCATACCACACTGTAATACATTATGAAAGGATACTTTCTATTGTGGACCAGTAAAAGGAGTTCATCAATTGTTGTTTAACGTTATTCTTTCGCTAGACCCTGAGGAAATGGAGTCTCTCTTGGGCCAGTGTGGCCACACTGAGCACCACACTGCAGGGGGCACCCCAAAAATGCTGTAGAGTGGAGCACGAGAGATGCCCCCCCCCAATTTTTTTAGCACCACACAGTATTGAGTACTGTTCAGAGTTTGCAATTGTATTGAGCAGTTTCTCTGGAGTGTCTCCTGATTCTTTACCTTGACACGAGCCAGCGCTCTGCTTTCACAGCTGAAAACAGTCCTATACATATATATCTTGTTAGCCTTGGTGCTCTATTATTCCACTGCATCATTTAGTTAAAATGTTTAACGCAGCCCAGCACGACAGAATGCTAAAATGAAATGTCAGCCGCATGCCGTAATAAAATACTTGATACACAATCTGCTTATGTCCCTTTGTGATAACCTTTCCCCTCCGAAGCTCACACAGCAATTTCAATGGCTGGAATAAAGACACCAATTATCATTTACTTGCCAGAACTAAGTGGCATTGACTCTGTGGTATCTGCAGTATCGGTACCAGTGAATCAAACAACTGCAAAGCTATTTTGCACATGTTCATCAGTATTTGTTTTCCTGGGAGCCCTCAGAAACATGGAGGCTGCCATTTAGCTGTCGTTTGCTGAAGACGAGGAATTTCAGAGGAGAGTTGTTAAAGCTGGAATAGATTTTCAGGAGCTGTTTTATTCAGGAGCTGTTTGTTCACAGATTTCCGGGCTGGATTTGCGACAGACATTCCAGCTCTACGGGTCTTATTTTATTCTGTTTTGCCCCACTCTAGTCTATTATTTATGGATTTGAACTGTAATTGGATTGGTTTGTATTATATGAGCATTTAAACTCTTGATGGTCTCTTTGGGGGCTATAGGGCTATTTTATTTGTTTCATAAATTCTATACACTGCTAGAAAGAAAGAAAGAAAGAAAGAAAGAAAGAAAGAAAGAAAGAAAGAAAGAAGGAAGGAAGGAAGGAAGGAAGGAAGGAAGGAAGGAAGGAAAGAAAGAAAGAAAGAAAGAAAGAAAGAAAGAAAGAAAGAAAGAAAGAAAGAAAGAAAGAAAGAAAGAAAGATTCTAAGTGGTTTGGGAAAAGAATAAGAAACAAAACGATCACTTAAAACAACTATTAAAAACATTAAAAAAATAAAATCAGCAACAAACTAAAAACAGATTAAAATACAAATCAACATCCCACATATCTGTGTAGGCTTGTCTTAACAAACAGGTTTTTGACAGGCACCCAAAAGAGAAAACTGAAGGCACCTACTTCAGGGAGTTCCAAAGTTCAGGTGCTGCCACCATAAATGAATAATTTCTGACAAAAACAGAAACGGGTTTTATGTAGCACCTGTCACAGTGCAAGTTCTACAGACCGAAGCTGTTAAGTGGGTGTTATAAGAATTCTAAGGTCTCAAATATAAATGTAATGTTCATAAATGTGCAAGGCAAACACATGCATAAGTATATAAACCACGTGTCTGAAATAGCACAGGAGAACAGTCCTGAAGCCATTTTGACTCTCCCAAATTGACCTCAAATATTTCGCTGCAAGGAGAAAGGAAATGGGAAAGCCTCCCCACTGTCTTTTGCTTACAAATCCTGTCTTAAGGGCGCATTTGCCTATGAATAGGGTGAGCCTGTGACCCGGATTCGGGAACTAAAGTATTACCCATCACAAAAGAATGTCCAGACTGCTCAGGTAATGCAATCAGTGACCATTATCAGGTATCCTGGCAAGCAGGAAATCTGCTGTAGACCGCCTCCTTCTGTGATGTATGTATGACGTTTCAGGGGAGTGGTCTTGGGCTACAGGGTGGGCAATTTCAAAAGTCTATATAAGGGCTTGTGCACCATTGTTCGGGGTTCTCCTCCCTCCTGCGTGCGGTGAGTGGGAACCCAGTCGCAACTGTTCCTTGCTAGGAATAGTCTCTGCAATATTCTCTGGTTGGCCTCTGTTATTTTCTCCTACTGATAGGACTTTATACGGGCTCTTGGGTACCCCGTGAGGGAAAAGGAGCAGTTTTTTCTTATAACGTGGGCATATATGAGGTAAAGGTGATTTCACAAGGAAACTGGTCCCAATTTCTTCAAGGCATAATATACTAACAATAATACCTTAAAATTGACAGCCACTGCTGATTTCTGAGAAAAGGGGTTGCGTGCTGACAGGGTCTCAGTGCTGTCAGCAATTGCGCTTCAGCATTTTGAACACACTGCAGCCTCTGGATCAAGTGCAGGGAAGCCCCACATAGAGCTCATGTGGTTAACTCGCTGTACCTGACCTGATCTGGGGAAGGGGGAACGGTAACTGAGGATGTGAAAATTGGCAGCTAGCCCTTCCGGAACTGGGAATTACAATTCACAAAACTTCCTGGATCCTGTGATTTGCAACACACACAGGCAGACGCTATAATTGGTCAGTTTGTTTTTGTTTTCAAGGTACGATAAAGGGGACATCTCAGGAAGACAAACACACACACGGCCTAGCTGGAGAGCTTACAAAGAGGTGAATCCGCACGTAAATTCATATCCTCGGGGATTTTGTACTGATATGGGGAAAGGATTGTGTATTGTCCTGTTTTATTTTGTTCCTTTGCTCCACGAGGAAGCTGCTTGTGTGGTAGCAAACTATCTCTGCTTTGCTTATCATGAAAGAACCTTCTAAATCTTTTACTAAGCTTTTTATTTTGTTCATAAAACTGTTGTGGTCCCTAATTATTCTAATCACTCCATGCCTAGAAGTCATAAACTATGTTACCTAGGCAGGCTGCGAGGAGACCTGGGGAACTGTTTTAGGCAGATTGTTAAAAGGCAGCCTTGTGGGAGAAGTTTTTGGACTGGGGGGGGGGGCAAGCAGAGGCACACACTTCTTATTAAATTAAGGTGACCAGAATTTTTCCCCCATTGAATCCAGGGACGCTTTTCAACTTCAGTATGAATGATAGGATTTTGTCAGGGGTAAATGTAAAGGTAAAGGTAAAGGGACCCCTGACCATTAGGTCCAGTCGTGGCCGACTCTGGGGTTGCGGCGCTCATCTCGCTTTATTGGCCAAGGGAGCCGGCGTACAGCTTCTGGGTCATGTGGCCAGCATGACTAAGCCGCTTCTGGCGAACCAGAGCACGGAAACGCCGTTTACCTTCGTGCTGGAGCGGTACCTATTTATCTACTTGCACTTTGACGTGCTTTCGAACTGCGAGGTTCGCAGGAGCTGGGACCAAACAACGGGAGCTCACCCTATCACGGGGATTCGAACCACCGACCTTCTGATCGGCAAGTCCTAGGCTCTGTGGTTTAACCCACAGCGCCATCCGCGTCCCATGTCAGGGGACTGATCTGTAAATCCGGGGACTGTCCCTGGGGAAAAAGGGACGTCTGGTAACCTTATATTAAATTTCACTGGTTTCCAATTCAACACGCTTGTCATTATCCATAAATTGAATGGACCAGGTTATCCGAAAGACTGCCTCTTCCTTCCTGTACTTGCCCTTCAGTTGCACTCATATTCTAAGTTCCATATCTGCATGTAGAATCTGTGTGTGTGTGTGTGTGTGTGTGTGTGTGTGACCTATGGGAGGGAGTGTTACAACTGTGAAAGTCCATCCCAAGGATGACATGTTTGGTCTCCTCACTGTTATTCTTTAGGTCAGTGGCTCCCAGCCATGTTAGTATGGCGACTGACAAAACCAAACATACTGGATTGTCATATAAGTTATGGACCTTAAATCTTCTGCAGCCGTCACATTTCTGCATCTTAACTGTAAGTTTGTGTATTTTATAACCATTACTTGAGGCATCCAAGCAAAAAAATTACTTAATGCCCCCATTAATGTAAAATTTGGTAAAATATTCATAGTACTTACAAAGTTATTTACAGTTTGGTTTATGGGAATGTAAGAACACCAACAATCTAATTGCAGAGCATTGCTTCATAAGCTATAAATATTTATTCTAAAAATATACAGTTATACAAGCAGTGTTAAGTATAATGAACTATGGATGTTTTTCATACTTTAATTCATGATAAAGTCTATTTTGGCAAGTAGCAGTGGGAGGGAGGGGTTTGCGTTTTGCCAACAAGTACGTAAATGTGGGGTTTGATGGTTGTTGGGAAAAGCCTCAGATCGTTACTGATACATAGCCTGCTACTGTATTTCATTCCGATACCAGTCACTGCTGAAACACTTGTCTTGAAAAGATACGACGGCGGCACATCTATTGCTTTGTCAGCTAGCTCAGGTTATTCAGTGGCAGGGCTGGCTCACCCATGAGACACGGTGAGGCAACCGCCTCAGGTGGCAGGATCCGCAGGAGCAGCAGTTCCAGACTCCATTGCTCACTGCTGCCGCTGTGGCATGCTCCTTAGAGACCGGATCTGCCGCCTCCTCAGCAGCCCAGCACACCACTCAACTGCCCCAAATTAAGTGGGACATCATAATTACATAATCTGTTTGACGTCTGTGATGTCCAGCCAGGACTGTCTTAAGCATATTCAGCGCCGGGGTGCAAAGATCCACCCCTTCCAGGTTGCCAAGTCCCAGGCGTGCAGGAGGGCAGAGCCGGCCAGCCGCATCAGTGTCTCGCTGGCTCGGTCACCCCCGAACTCACAGCGCAGAGCCGCTCGCAGCAGAAGAGCCCACTGCGGCGCTCCGACCAACGGGCAGGCTCTTCCCTGGACTCAGCTCCTGGGCCCCGGACTCTCGGCCTGGTGCCCCTGATAGCCTGGCACCCAGGTGCCCCGCAGCCCTAGCGCCTATGGGTAAGACGGCCCTGTGTCCGACTTCTGCCACCTCGCTTCCTCCGCCTGTTCCAGGGTGGCCTCTGCCATAGGCTCCACCACCACAAGCTGCTTGCACAGAGACTTTTGAGCAAGTAGCACAACTCTCCTCTGACGCATAGGCTCCTCAAAACAGCTCCATGTATGGGCACTCAAGCTGTCACAGGATCTACCTCCAACGGGCAGTTCCCAAGTGTTAAAATCTAAGGCTTGAGCTTGACTGACATTCAGCTATAAGTGTCAACACAGCATTATGATACAAAACAGAAACATATAAGGGGTTCTCATGGTAGCAATCAACGGTTAAAAGTAATAATTGTTTTGGTTTTACTTGACCCACTTGCACAGGCTTCGGGGCACACTTTTGGCTTGCAACCCACAGGTTAGGACAGTAGCGTAGCATGGGTTGCCAGGGCCCAGGGTGTTAGAGAGGGAAATGGATGGAGCATGGCATCTGCATCACCCAGGAGATTGCAGCCACAGAGATAAGAAAAGAAGAGTTGTTTTGTTGTCTGGAGAGGTCACTTCCTGGTTTGCGTGGAGATGCCATTTTCAATGGAGCCCATTGATGGAAGTGCGCGGCTGTATTAAGGCAGCACTGGGTGTTGAAATTTTATGCCCCTAACAATTTTGCGCCTGGGGCAATCGCCCCTGTGTCTCCCCCATGCCATTCCATGCCACGCCACTGGGTTAGGAAACACTGTTTTAAGTGAGTTGTTAAGACATTGTTTTGTTTTTCCTGGCTTTTAATGTGTCTTAATTTGATCTAGTTATGGTTTTCTTTATCAGTTTATCTTGCATTTAATTTTATTTTATTGTTGCGTCAGCTGTCTCGGGGCTCTTTTTAACAGCTAAAGAGCAGTGTGGAAATGTGTTATAAATAAATAATTGCAATGCTGTTCCTTCTAGATGGCATCGGCTGCACTTCCAATACGGTATCACTTTGCAGAGAGCACAGTGGCTCCTGAGAGTACAGGATCCGGCTAACCCTCCTCAAGATGATGCAGATGATCTGCTCCAATGCTTCTCCATTAATTAACATCCATCATTAATGCTCAAGCCAAGCCAAAGCAGAGAAACAATAACAGAACAGCGTGTCCCTTAACTCAACTCTCCTCTTTGCTTCTTAAAGCTTCTTAAATTATTATGTGCTGTTCAATAATTTTGTTGCTGTTGTTGTTGTTTTAAAAATGAATCCCCATCTGGTGGCTTACAATCTCTCTAGCTGCATATCCCAAAACATTTTTCAAAGATGCTATTTGAATGGTGCCTGTTTAGAATATAAACTTGGCTCCAAGTATAATATTTACCTTGTAAAATTAAGTTGGATTGAGCAGCCACTGAGGAAGAGATGAAGAAGAAGAAGAAGAAGAAGAAGAAGAAGAAGAAGAAGAAGAAGAAGAAGAAGAAGAAGAAGAAGAAGAAGAAGAAGAAGGTGGTGTTTAATTATGGATGATCTAGACCCTTTGTAAAAATTCTAAAACCTTTCAATGAAGCAAAACATATATTTCACGTGGTCACATGTACCGTTCCAGAAATTACCACAGGTGAGGAAGCCCGTTTGTAAAGAAAACCCTGCGGTGGTGAATGTGCAGGGGGCATGTTGCAATGCTTTTCTTTGAGAAAAAGATGTATACAGTTAAGGTATGTACACAACCCCCCACTTCCCCACTATCCTTAAGGATAAATTCTTCAAAGTTCTTTCTCCTCCTGTGAAAGAGGCAGAGAAAGCAATAACTCTTTCACAGGGAGCAAAGAGCTACACGAAAACAGTCAGCAGCAAGATTTTGTTGTACAAAGCAATAAAAGAAATAAAAACATTACAGCGCCAGCATAATATCGATCTCCCGATGCAATAATAATGTGAGGATAATTCACATTAGCCAAGTGTGATTCATGACATGCTAACTCCTTACCAAAGCATGCCTGAGAAAATGTCCCAATGATTCCCACATGCTTGTGTTCTGAATGGGCAGGAGGATGGGATGGTGTCATCCTGTTCCTGCCCCTTCCAGCTCACAACACATAGAAAGTAGAGTAGAATTAGGTGATGGAATGGTTGCACTTCCACGTACAGTGGGGTGGGGAGTGTAGGCTCCTTAAGTAAGCCTGAAAATAATCTTGGGTAGATGTCTGCCGTCATGAATATTTAGCCAATAATGACATCATGGGTGTCATAAACTTTACCAGCACAGTGCATATAAATAAGCACCCATATCTTTAATTGTTTTACATAAATACAGTGTCACATTAAACCTACTGACATATACCAGACTTCTGGGATACTTATTGCAGAATAAGGAATGAAGTTTCATAACTATAAGTCAAATTTTAATACCTTTTCTTTGATTTCAGGTGTCATGAATGAAGAGAAAATGACTGAGGCAAAAGAATAGAATGTTCACAAAGCAATGATGATATACAAGGTGAAAGTGATCTGCACAATTGTATGAAATACCAAAGAGCTGCTCGCCTGCAAGTCTGTAAATAATGCAAGTGGACCTAAGCCAGGGTTGGGGCCCCCGGTCTGTTCAAACAACAACAACACTGCAATTAAATGGCAGGGCAGATGGAGCCCATCATCCTGAAAATGGAGCCCATCTAGAAGAAAGACTGGTGACTGGTGACTGGCTCCCAGTACGTTTCCGAGCACAATTCAAAGCTGGACCTCAGTGTCTGGGCTGAACGATGGCGGTGGAGACGCTCCCTCAGGTATACTGGGCCAAGGCCATTTAGGGCTTCAAAGGTCAGCACCAACACTCTGAAGCTCCTATCAAAAAAGGAATATATATATATATATATATATATATATATATGCAGGTTTTGGTGTCTTCGGGTGTCTTCCCGTGTAAGAGTTGGGGTGTCTAGGCGACGTTTCGACGAGGTCTCACTCGTCATCTTCAGGCTGGTGCTTTCGGCTTCTTGTTACTGGAACAGAGCAGGATCTCAGTGTTTGAGTTCCTATAAATACTGTTGAGGGGGTGTGGTATATAGCCTCCAACGTTCTGGGCAGAGGGGAAGTTCCCAGGTTAGTGTGTCTTTTCTTCTTTTGTTCCTTAATTACTTGAGGGATATCTTGAGTGATTTCTTGAGTGATATTCTGAGTACCACTTAGGTGGGTCATTAAGTGTGGATTAGTTGCTAAAGCTTTCGTGTCTTGACCTCTTGAGCCTGTGAAGAGTTTTTCTGAGAAGATGGCTGTACTGCACTTAGTTGTGCTCTGGCTTGGCTTCGTGTATAGGGGCGAGCTGTGGTTTTGTGCCCTGTGCCAGCCAGATCTGTGTAGGGATTGCAGAGGGGTGCAGCATCCGGAGGTGCCACTATGGTTTGGCTACTGGATGGAGTCTGTAATTTATCTGTGGAGAGGGTCTGGGTTTGGGTCTGGTGTGGTTGATTGGTGATGGCGTTCTGTGTGCCTCTGGTTCTGGTGTCGGTTTTTGTGGGGAGGGCTAATTTCCAGATGTCTGGCAGGCGGGACGTGTCGTCACGCTTGTTCATGTTGTGGGGGTGTTTCTCTATCTCGATGGCTTCCATGATTATTCTCTTGTGGTGATGTTCCATGTTAAAGAGCAATTTGGAATCTGCAAAATTAATTTCGTGTCCTGTTTCTTTCATGTGTTGGAAAAGAGAGGAGGTTTTTTCTTCTTTTTTGACGGCATTCTTGTGTTCTGCAATACGTGCATTTATTCGTCTGTTTGTTTGTCCAATGTACGTGGCTGGGCAGACTTTGCAGGGTATTTCATAGACCCCTTGGTTTTCCAACTGGATTTTATCTTTGGGGTTTCTGAGGATATTGGCTATTTTTTGGTTGGTGCAAAAGGCTGTTTTGATATTGTGTTTATGGAGGATTTTGCTAATTTTATCTGTAGTGCCCTTGATATAAGGAAGGAGGGCCATGCCATTGTTTTCTTCTGTGTCTTGGTTTTTGGGGGGTGTTTCTTTTTGGATTAGCTTCGTAACCCTGTTTTGCTGGTATCCATTGGCGATTAACACATTTGAGAGATTCTGTAACTCAGTTGTCAAGTGGTCTTTGTCAGCCAGGCGTTTGGTTCTAGAGATGAGAGTCTTGGCTACGGAGTTTATTTGTGCAGGGTGGTGGTGTGATTGTGCATGTAAGTAGCGGTTGGTGTGTGTTTTTTTCCGGTAGATAGTGTGTCCTAAGGAGCCATCAGGTTTTTTGTAGATTAGGACGTCAAGGAAGGGAAGTTGGTTGTTGGCTTCTATTTCCATAGTGAATTGTATTTTGGGGTGTAGGCTGTTGAGATGTGTGAGGAAGCTATCTAGTTTTTCTTTCCCGTGTGGCCAAATTACAAAGGTGTCGTCAACATATCTGAGCCAAAGTTTGGGTTTGTGTTCTGACTTGTCTAAAGCATTGGTTTCAAAGTGTTCCATGTACAAATTTGCGATGACCGGTGAGAGGGGTGATCCCATAGGTGCTCCTTCTATCTGTTTGTATCTTTGTCCATTGTGGATGAAGTACGTGTTGGTTAGGCAGTGGTTGGTCAGGTCCAGGATGTATTCGGGGGGATTGTATTTGTTTTGAATGGCTGTCAAGGCTTCATTAATGGGCACTTGAGTGAAGAGAGATACAACATCGAAGCTCACAAGTAGGTCATCGGGATGTAGGTTTTGCTTCTTTATTGTTTCTATGAACTGGAAGGAGTTAGTAACGTGTGAAGCGATGGATTCTGCATAGGGCTGAAGTTGCTTAGCGAGAAATTTAGCGAGATTTTGTAGAGGTGAACCTATGGAGCTGACTATTGGTCTGAGTGGTGTTCCTTCTTTGTGTATCTTGGGGAGACCGTAGAGTTTGGGGCATCTGGATGATTTTTCTCTGGGGATGATTCTTAGCTGGATTTCTTCACTGATAGGAGAGGCTTTTATTTTGGATTTGGTGGTTTTTTCCAGATAGGTGGTGGGATCTGTTTTTATAGGTTGGTAGGTAGGGTCTTGGAGTAGATTTGATAGTTTTGCTTGGTAGTCCGATGTGTTCATCACAACAGTGGCATTACCTTTGTCTGCTGGGAGAATGATTATGTTGTAGAATGATTATGTTGTAGAATGATTATTATAGTGGCACCTCCGGATGCTGCACCCCTCTGCAATCCCTACACAGATCTGGCTGGCACAGGGCACAAAACCACAGCTCGCCCCTATACACGAAGCCAAGCCAGAGCACAACTAAGTGCAGTACAGCCATCTTCTCAGAAAAACTCTTCACAGGCTCAAGAGGTCAAGACACGAAAGCTTTAGCAACTAATCCACACTTAATGACCCACCTAAGTGGTACTCAGAATATCACTCAAGAAATCACTCAAGATATCCCTCAAGTAATTAAGGAACAAAAGAAGAAAAGACACACTAACCTGGGAACTTCCCCTCTGCCCAGAACGTTGGAGGCTATATACCACACCCCCTCAACAGTATTTATAGGAACTCAAACACTGAGATCCTGCTCTGTTCCAGTAACAAGAAGCCGAAAGCACCAGCCTGAAGATGACGAGTGAGACCTCGTCGAAACGTCGCCTAGACACCCCAACTCTTACACGGGAAGACACCCGAAGACACCAAAACCTGCATTCCTGTACCCGTGAAAATCTACGAAAGCAAATATCTCACCTCTACGGGGAGGAAACCTTCCAGCTGACAAGAACCTACGAGAAACTAGAAATCCGAAGAGCCACCATCTTATGTGATCTCTTGTTCCTACGCAACTGCCGAGACAACAACTTAATTCCCACATGCTTCCAACTTAAATTCCACTCTAAAACCCCAGCTACCGAAAGGATCCTGAAACGAACTGAACTATCCCTAATCAGAAACGAAATACATAAGAAAAGATACCTACTAAACCAAACCAACAAAGATCTGCTCACTCTTCACCTCAAACTTTGTAACAAAATCCACCCTGCACTCTGGGACAAATGCAAACAACTAGCCGTCTGGAGAGCTGAAACTGAGACCTCACATAAGACAGACAGACACACCAACAAACTCCACAAACTAGAGAAACGCCAGAAGCCCAGCCACCCTCCACAACAACCCATGAAACAAACAGTACATAACATATCAGACAGGATCCTCACCCCAACTGAAACCAAAGTACTCTCCAAAGGTTTCAACTTTGCAGTCGCCCCGAGACGCATCCCCACGGAAAACATCATATGCGGAGTCGAAGCTAGCCTAACCAAAATCGACCCAGATGAAGCCAATAAAATCAGACTTGAAGTCACCAACATCCTCTGCTCCAGCAAACCACCCAGAAGCAATTTACACAAAGAAGAACAGAAAGCACTCACCAACCTGAGGAAAGACAACAACATAATCATTCTCCCAGCAGACAAAGGTAATGCCACTGTTGTGATGAACACATCGGACTACCAAGCAAAACTATCAAATCTACTCCAAGACCCTACCTACCAACCTATAAAAACAGATCCCACCACCTATCTGGAAAAAACCACCAAATCCAAAATAAAAGCCTCTCCTATCAGTGAAGAAATCCAGCTAAGAATCATCCCCAGAGAAAAATCATCCAGATGCCCCAAACTCTACGGTCTCCCCAAGATACACAAAGAAGGAACACCACTCAGACCAATAGTCAGCTCCATAGGTTCACCTCTACAAAATCTCGCTAAATTTCTCGCTAAGCAACTTCAGCCCTATGCAGAATCCATCGCTTCACACGTTACTAACTCCTTCCAGTTCATAGAAACAATAAAGAAGCAAAACCTACATCCCGATGACCTACTTGTGAGCTTCGATGTTGTATCTCTCTTCACTCAAGTGCCCATTAATGAAGCCTTGACAGCCATTCAAAACAAATACAATCCCCCCGAATACATCCTGGACCTGACCAACCACTGCCTAACCAACACGTACTTCATCCACAATGGACAAAGATACAAACAGATAGAAGGAGCACCTATGGGATCACCCCTCTCACCGGTCATCGCAAATTTGTACATGGAACACTTTGAAACCAATGCTTTAGACAAGTCAGAACACAAACCCAAACTTTGGCTCAGATATGTTGACGACACCTTTGTAATTTGGCCACACGGGAAAGAAAAACTAGATAGCTTCCTCACACATCTCAACAGCCTACACCCCAAAATACAATTCACTATGGAAATAGAAGCCAACAACCAACTTCCCTTCCTTGACGTCCTAATCTACAAAAAACCTGATGGCTCCTTAGGACACACTATCTACCGGAAAAAAACACACACCAACCGCTACTTACATGCACAATCACACCACCACCCTGCACAAATAAACTCCGTAGCCAAGACTCTCATCTCTAGAACCAAACGCCTGGCTGACAAAGACCACTTGACAACTGAGTTACAGAATCTCTCAAATGTGTTAATCGCCAATGGATACCAGCAAAACAGGGTTACGAAGCTAATCCAAAAAGAAACACCCCCCAAAAACCAAGACACAGAAGAAAACAATGGCATGGCCCTCCTTCCTTATATCAAGGGCACTACAGATAAAATTAGCAAAATCCTCCATAAACACAATATCAAAACAGCCTTTTGCACCAACCAAAAAATAGCCAATATCCTCAGAAACCCCAAAGATAAAATCCAGTTGGAAAACCAAGGGGTCTATGAAATACCCTGCAAAGTCTGCCCAGCCACGTACATTGGACAAACAAACAGACGAATAAATGCACGTATTGCAGAACACAAGAATGCCGTCAAAAAAGAAGAAAAAACCTCCTCTCTTTTCCAACACATGAAAGAAACAGGACACGAAATTAATTTTGCAGATTCCAAATTGCTCTTTAACATGGAACATCACCACAAGAGAATAATCATGGAAGCCATCGAGATAGAGAAACACCCCCACAACATGAACAAGCGTGACGACACGTCCCGCCTGCCAGACATCTGGAAATTAGCCCTCCCCACAAAAACCGACACCAGAACCAGAGGCACACAGAACGCCATCACCAATCAACCACACCAGACCCAAACCCAGACCCTCTCCACAGATAAATTACAGACTCCATCCAGTAGCCAAACCATAGTGGCACCTCCGGATGCTGCACCCCTCTGCAATCCCTACACAGATCTGGCTGGCACAGGGCACAAAACCACAGCTCGCCCCTATACACGAAGCCAAGCCAGAGCACAACTAAGTGCAGTACAGCCATCTTCTCAGAAAAACTCTTCACAGGCTCAAGAGGTCAAGACACGAAAGCTTTAGCAACTAATCCACACTTAATGACCCACCTAAGTGGTACTCAGAATATCACTCAAGAAATCACTCAAGATATCCCTCAAGTAATTAAGGAACAAAAGAAGAAAAGACACACTAACCTGGGAACTTCCCCTCTGCCCAGAACGTTGGAGGCTATATACCACACCCCCTCAACAGTATTTATAGGAACTCAAACACTGAGATCCTGCTCTGTTCCAGTAACAAGAAGCCGAAAGCACCAGCCTGAAGATGACGAGTGAGACCTCGTCGAAACGTCGCCTAGACACCCCAACTCTTACACGGGAAGACACCCGAAGACACCAAAACCTGCATTCCTGTACCCGTGAAAATCTACGAAAGCATATATATATATATATATATATACTCTCATTGGTGTATGGCACCACCACTATTGTACTGGAAAATTTATTTCTGAAGTGAGCAAGGCAAAAATACCAAATTATCAGTGCTGAAATAGCTGATCTTGGTATGCAATCCTGACTCTTCTGCACACATTGACGGGCAACCCTGAGTAAAAGAAAAGCTTAATAATGGCAAAATGCAAACAATTCTGACAAATACACCCATGTCCTACAATTTAAGATGTTTCCTTCCTTCCTTCCTTCCTTAATCTATAAAAATAGGTTTTAGTCAGCACTTTACATTGATTTTTAATGTGAAACAACAAATAATCTTCTCAATTTAAAGACAGATTTATTATGACAATTATTACGAAGCTCAACAGAGAAAATAGTCTTGCGTTTAGGTACAGAAAAAGTGAAAGCATAAAATCAAATGGCTTGGCAGCAGCACATGGAAAAAGGATCTCGGCTTCTTAGAGGATCACAAGTTGAACATGAGCCAGCAGTGTAATGCAGTTGCAAAAAAAAAAAAAAAAAGCTATTAAGTCTTAGGTTGCATTAACAGATGCATGTTGGCCAGACTGCAGGAAGTAATTGTTCCAGTATGTTTTGTGCTAATCATACCACACCTGGAGTACTGTGTCCAGTTCTGCACATCATATTTTTAAAATGCATGGCAGTGAGGTTGATGAGGGATTTGGAGACTAAGTCCCATGAGGAATTGTTGAAAGAGCTGGATCTGTTTAGTCTGGCAAAGGAAAGATTCAGGGGTGATGTTAGAAGTATCGGTTGGTTGCTCGAGAGCAATCAGGCAATAAGCTTCAATAGTCTGTTTTGAAAGGTTTCTTATTGGTGATAAAAACCTTTAAAATTCAGAGCACCTCTATTCCATGTCTTGCTCATTCACTGGCAGAATCTGAGAGTGGGTGGTCCTTAAACCTTCCCCAGCAGAGTAGTTTCTTGACGCCCAGTCTGCGCCTCCCCACTCTGCGCGGAAGCCTACTGCGCAAGGAAGGCTTGGGTAAAGGGGGACCTCTCTCCTCCCCACTTTGCTCAGGCAAGGTGTCCTGGCACCGCCTTGCCTCCTCCGAGCCCTGCATCTCCTCTCCACTGGAGGCGTGGTTACTCTCCTCCGCTGAGGAGGAGCTGCTTCCCACGATCTTTGGGGGCTCTCTGTAATCCATCCGGCTTTCCCCCTCTCACCCCTGCGCCAATGGCAGTTCCCTGACAGGCGACATGGTTTTCAAATGTCTGAAGGACTGTCCTGCAGAAGGTGGAAAAGACCAGTTGCTCCAGAGGGTAGGAATACAACCAGTGAGTGGAAATCACATGGAAGCAATTGGGAGCTAAACACATTGCATGGCCAAACAAACAAACAAAAAACCCCACAAAAATGTTGTGTCCTGCAAAAGATATAGTGTGTCCTACACAAAATAGACTATTGAGCTTGGAAATCACTTTGAATTTTCTCTGCCACCCACCACTATTGTACTGGAGAATTTATTTCTGAAGTGAGCAAGGCAAAAACTATATGCAAATAGGAGTCTTTTTAAAATTATGAACACATAAAAAAAAATTATCTGATGTTGTTTTACATCTATACAGTTGTACCTTGGTTGACAAATGCCTTGCGACTCAAACGTTTTGGCTCCAGAACACCGCAAACCCGGAAGTGAGTGTTCCGGGTTTGCAAACGTTCTTTGGAACTTGAACATCTGACGTGGCTTCCATGGCTTACGATTGGCTTCCGGAGCTTCCTGCAGCCAATCGAAAGCCACGCCTTGGTATCTGAATGTTTTGGAAGTCAAACAGACTTCTAGAACGGATTCTGTTTGACTTCCGAAGTACTTTGCTTTTGGAACATTCCTTACTGATGACTAGCAGAAATTCGTAAGCCTTCTGGGACTCACCTGCCTTGAACCTCTTTTCCATGGCAGAAATACATTGTTGGAACAACTCCCCATGTTAATCACTCACAGCACCCACGTTGGGTGGGGGAAAGTCAAGATATGAACCCAAGAAATGAATTGTCAGAGACATATTACTTCCCATAGTTTTATAAGCATCTTAGAAATTCACTGTCAATTGTTTGTAGCTTATGGTCTTCAAATTTCCAGGAAAATTTGTAACAACAGATTCAAATGCTTTCCATGTTCTGCCTTCAACTTCATTTACCATATCATCAAATACATTGTCTTTTATTATTTGTGAACCTGCAAATATCCCTTCCTTGAGTTTGGCCTCACAGATCCCTGGAAACTTTTCTTTCAGAGAAAGAAAACCTCTTCTGTGTTTATCCATGGCTTTGGTTTTTTCCCCCCATCAAACCCAATTTGGTAGCAGGGATACTTTTTTTAAGGATCAACTAGTGGCTCATTGACAACATTGCTTTGACTTGGTACAATGGATCTTATAGCAAATTTGGACATTGTGCAGTATGTTTAGATTTTGGCCCAGTGCCTGGTGCGTTTGTCAAAAAGAAACAACAATTTGTGACATGGTCTCTTGGCTCTCTTCAGACCATCAGCACAGCAAACCACTTTCTGCAAGATCCATCTTTCAGCCAAGCTGTCGACAGTGTTACGCATGTTTTACAATAAATAAATAAATAAATAAATAAATAAATAAACAAACAAACAAACAGTGGGGGCCCATGGTTTCTCTTGGTACCAAAGTAAAATTTGCATGCCTTTTTCACAAGCAAGGCGAAACTTCATTTCTGAGATTTAAATATTAATTCTTCAAACACATAGCTGAAACTGTTTCTAGAAAGGCATTGCACACTGTAATGGGCAATCAAAGTACTAGGTGGAGAAACCGTACTGCAAAAAGAGATATTTCAATTACAAGATATAGCAACAGAACGCACTTGCTAGGTACTAGAGCAGTCGACGAAACCTAATGGATAACTAATCATGCACCGTCTGAATTCTTAACATATGTATATGTCTCACGACATCAGTATCACCAGGGGTGGCCAACTCCCAAGAGACTGTGATCTACTCACAGAATTAAAAACTGGCAATGATCTACTCCCTTTTTTTGGGTTCAGCTCAAATTTGTTGAGGTTTCTTTTAGGGAGGAGGAAAGCCCCAATTTCTGAGAATTCAAGCCTAACCTCAAGGGAGAAAGGGGAACAGCCGCTCACCAACAAATCGCAGGGGAAACAAACAGCCTCACTGAGTAAACTCTGTCTTCCGTTCAGCAGATCGTGCAACATTGGAGGCCGGAGCAATGGGGCAGGACCGGATTCTATTTTACCTACACTAAGGAAGGGGACCCAGCGATCGACCACAATCTACCAAAATCTCCTGGGGAACTACCAGTAGATCGACCTGTTGGACATCCCTGAAGTATACACATATTTCAGCTAGTTACGAAAATGTATTAGAAACCGTGTGTTACAGAAGATTTCAACAACGGGTACCACCTCATATGCCTGCTGCTCAAAAACCATAGGTAGAATTCTGTTCCTATATTCATTATAAGCTATGCTATTTTTCTAGAAAACAAGGTGCCAGAACTCACCATGAATGCCTCCCTTAGTCTCTTATAATGGCAATGGCGCCCACATGAGAGGTGATGGAACTGAGTTCCTGGGAGTTGCAGCTGAAAAAAAGTTCTGCTTATAAGCATACGAAAGCACACATGTCACACCTGGGGAGGGGAAACTAACCTGTGTCACAAACTTACTGCTGGACAATGACATTAGAAGAAAGTTCCTAATGGTAAAAGAGCTGTTTTGACATTAATTCAGAGTGTTTTGGGTGGTGCTTGGCTCTCGTCCATTAGAAGTATTTAAGCAGTGACTGGACAAGGTGCACTGTAACGGCAGGTCCTGCGTTGCTGATTCCACACTGAGCAGGGGGGTTGGAGCACGTGATCTCCAAGGCACTTCGAACTCCATTATTCATTAATGAGCTTTCATGTGCCAGTCCATGTTGTCAGATGTCTGATTATCCTCAATTAGCAGATTTATCTGTATCCACAGTGACCATCCACATCAGCAGTAATTGGCGATAATGCAAGCTTCCTAGATACTCTATGCTAATTTAATCCCAACTTGGCATTTTACTGATAATTCTTAAGAAATCTGCTAATACCAGGAATGCAAATGGCCAGGAACGTTTTGAGTCCTGAGAGTGGTTTTCGATTGATTGTTTGAGCGATTGCAAGGACAGCCATCTTAAGGCAGCAATAGTAAATAAAAGTTAACTGAACGGCACTTAGTTATGGAAGGGTGAAGTTTCATCAGTGATAGAAACAACAGGAGAAAAACCCAGACTCTAGCACAGAGAATGCGCACAAAAATATTTATTGGCACCAATTCCTCACATTTCCCAGAAATGTCAGTTTTTCTTTTCAGCTTCTTTCTTATTTGCCTTTCACATTTTCATCTTCACCATACGCACCTATGAGACTCACCTTTGACTGCAGTCATATAAAGTTACCTGTTGGGTTGCATCCAACTAACACTTAGTTGCTAAATCAGAGTAGGACCATTGAATTCAATGGACTTCAGGATATGAAGTATATTGATTTTAGTGGGACTTAGTATGACTTAGCTGGATGCAGATCACAGGAAGCAAGTGCCATTGATCTCTCTGTCCTGACAGTCAGGGAGCAGTTCACAGATGGAGAGTTTCTGTATTAGGGGAGAGGTATACAAACTTTTGTGTACAAGATCAAGAATCAAGGAGGCAGAACCCGTTGCCTGTTTCCTTATTTAGAATTATAAAAGTACACTTAAGGAGAAAGTTAATAATAGTTTCATACGAATGTGGTAATCTGCCATCCCATTTAAAGCCTCTCTTAAATTTCAGCAACTTTGAATAGTTTTTTATTGTTTCTCTCTTTTTTGATCACTGTTATTAATGTTCCAAATATAAAACACTTCTTCCCCCCCCCACCCCGCCATCTGCCATTAGCTTGTGCTTGTTTGCTCTTTGCAGATTCACAGTTTTTGTAATATTTGCTTCTTTAACCATGAAATATGCAGAATTTTATATAATTATGAAGTCCTGAGGAAACTAGGACAAAGATTTCCCAGGAGGAATTAGCAAACAATTAGAATGTTAAGGAAAAAAATTACAAAGCAACATCCTCCAGTAAGAACTCTGTGATGTTGGAGTAAATTTAGATTTTGTTCACTTTTCCTTTCTGGCTATATGGCCCAGTGTGATAAGTTTAATTGCATTTACACGAACCACTTTACAGTTATCAGTCACGGTTAGGGCAGAACTAGATTTCTACTAGAGACAGAGCTCCCAGCAACCCACGACTTTTTGTCTTCCCTTCCCTGTAAAGTCCGTTACGACAATACAACTTGAGACATGATGTCATTATATTGTGCCTCCACGCCCAATATCACTGGTGCTTCAGAGATGAAAGGGCAGCATGACAATGTGCCACGCATTGTGCTGTAGCACACATTGTAAGGATAGAAGGGTGCGAGACATCAGATGACAGAAACTTCATGTCTCCTCTAATATCCAGTTCAGGCTTAAGAGAATGTTGCTGTGTATACAATTTCCTATTAAAGCAACTTTGCAGAACAGGAGATACAAGTGAATTTGCTTGGCCTCTTTCTGTGCTTCTAGAGCAATGTTAATAATAATAATAATAATAATAATAATAATAATAATAATAATAATAATAATAATTTATTATTTATACCCCACCCATCTGGCTGGCTTTCCCCAGCCACTCTGGGCGCCTTCCAACAGAATATTAAAATACAATAACCTATTAAGTATTAAAAGCTTCCCTAAACAGGGCTGCCTTCAGATGTCTTCTAAAAATCTGGTAGTTGTTTTTCTCTTTGACATCTGAAGGGAGGGCGTTCCACAGGGCGGGTGCCACTACCGAGAAGGCCCTCTGCCTGGTTCCCTGTAACTTGGCTTCTCGCAACAAGGGAACCACCAGAAGGCATCTGTTATGCCAGAGATTATCACCAAGGGGGCGTTCTGTGCCATTTTGCATCTTTTAGTAGTGCTTCCATTCCCGTACTTTCTCTATCTTCCCAAATACAGCCTTTAATCATTGATTCCATCAGGATCCGGCATGGTTTGGTTGGGAATCCCTGATGGAAGAGACAGAAGAAGGAGAAGAAGCGGGGGGGGGGGAGGTATTGAAAGCTGGCACCCATGGGTTGAGGTCATCTCCTTGTGACTCCAGATGTAGGAGAGGAGGAAGCAGATCTGCTGGCTTCATCCATCGGGTCCCCTGCAGAGAGAAAAGTTTCATTGGGAGTGTGGATATGCTGGTCCTGGGGGGTGTTACCGTGCTATGTGGTCCGTGTCCAGTCTGAGGCTGAAGCGGGGTCCAAGGCAGGGAGTCAGGCGTGGTCAGGAACTCTGGCAGAAAGCAGGACAGGGTGCCGGCAGGAACAGGCTACCAACAATGTTGCTCCCGCAACCTGGGACTGGGGCTGGCTGGCTTTTATCTGCCCCGAGGCATAGAGCGGCCCCGGTCCACAGGTGACTCGCCTCTCCTGGCCTTAAGGCGAGCACTCCTCCTGCGAGAACTTAGTTCCCTCTGCCTCTCTGCCCTGAGCCTCTATAGCTCAGGAGAGGCTGGAGGGTTACTGGACCCAGAGGCAACCTCACCTTCCCCTGACCGGGCTGGGAGAGGAGCACCTGCAGGCAATGGGTCCTCGACCACCTCTGGAGCCAGAACGGATTCATCTGGTGTCTGCTCCTGAGGATCCGGCACAGGTGAGGGCCCTTCAGGTTCAAGCCCCAGCCCCGGCTCAGCTGACCCTGGAGGCGGGGACTCCTGTGCAGGCTGGGATTCCTCAGGTTCAGCCTCTGAATCAGATTCCCAGGCCGTCACAGTGGAGGACTGCGATCAGCCAGTGAGAAGGGTTGAACAGCAGCAGGAGGGGCTGGAGCCAGAGGGGCAGGACACAGTTATGCCAAAGAGAACCAGTTTGCTGCTTCCATAGGTGGGAAGAGATGTACCCACAAAGGCAGAGAGCGTGTTTCAACACACAACAGTCACTCACACAACAGGGTGAGTGAGCTCACTCCACCTTGTTTTTAAAAGCTTGGCCGGAGGGGGTCTGGCAACTGTTGGGACATCTTCATTGCATCCATTTTTTATTAGTTTTTTTAACATATCATTTTCAACAGTAATTAAACATACTTTTGCATCTTATTCAAATTTTTGACTTCCATCAATCCTGTCTGAAAATTTTCCAATCTAATCTCTCAGTATGCATTTCTTATCTTCCCTATTACATTTCAAACTCATAACCAATATCTCTATCTTTTTCTACTTTGTAACACTTCATATATTTCTCCTTACAAAACTTCTTGTAGTCCTACAAGCGTAATTTGTTGATTACAGTTGCTCTTCAAATAATTCATATACTTCTTCCAATCTCCTGTAAATCTCTGGTCCCGCAGGTTTCGAATCCTTCCTGTCATTTTGTCCAATTCTGCATAGTCCATTAATTTCATCTGCCATTCTTATTTCGTCAGAATGTCAGTTCTGTATCTCTCACCTCGTTTGTGTACCCTGGAATCCTGGCTTTTGGACCCATGCTTGCTGCTAAGCCTATATCTTTATTAGTCTGAATAATGATCTCTTCCATACTCTCAAGTAAGAACCGCTGTCAACGTTTTTGGGAAGGATGCATGACACACATAAAATAGACCTTGGCTGGATTGGCAAGGACTTCCAATTAACTACCGAGCGACACACAACGTATATACTATGAAGATATTTGCCCTTTAAACAGCTATGCTTCTTTTGCTTCTGTAGTTTCCTTTGGTATCATTAGCTAATAATAAAGCAGTAATTAGAAACATTACATAAGGATACCTAAAATATCATCTCAACCTTTATATGCCCAATGAATCACCATACGCTTCAGGAGACAGCCTCCCACAGATACCATCTTTACAAGAGGTCTCTTCCATATGATATAGGAATTGGGCCTTTCCTGTAGCTGTAATTAATTATTATTATTATATTTATTTATTTATTTATTTATTTATTTATACCCCACCCATCTGGCTGGGTTTCCCCAGTCACTCTGGGCGGCTTCCAACAGAATACTAAAAACATGATAAAAGATCAAACATTAAAAACTTCTTAAACAGGGCTGCTTTCAGATGCCTTCTAAAAGTCAAACAGTTGTTTATCTCCTTGACATCTGATGGGAGGGTGTTCCACAGGGTGGGAACCACTACTCAGAAGGCCCTCTGCCTAGTTCCCTGTAACCGTACTTTTTGCAGGGAGGGAACCGCTAGAAGGCCTTGAAGCTGGACCTCAGTGTCCAGGGTGGGGATGGAGACACTCCTTCAGGTATACAGGACCGAGGCCATTTAGGGCTTTAAAGGTCAGCACCAACACTTTGAATTGTGCTTGGAAACGTACTGGGAGCCAATGTAGGTCTTTCAAGTCCGGTGTTATGTGGTCCCGGCGGCCGCTCCCAGTCACCAGTCTAGCTGCTGCATTCTGGATTAGTTGTAGTTTCCGGGTCACCTTCAAAGGTAGCCCCACGTAGAGTGCATTGCAGTAGTCCAAGCGGGAGATAACTAGAGCATGCACCACTCTGGCAAGACAGTCCGTGGGCAGGCAGGGTCTCATCCTGGATACTAGATGGAGCTGGTAAACAGCTGCCTACCCTCTGGAGTAATCTCCTCCCATTACATACAAGAATCATAGAACTGTAGAGTTGAAAGAGTTCCCTGAGGGTGGTTGTCTAGTACAGGCATAGGCAAACTCGGTCCTCCAGATGTTTTGGGACTACAGCTCCCATCATTCCTAGCTAACAGGACCAGTGGTCTGGGATAATGGGAGTTGTAGTCCCAGAACATCTGGAGGGCCGAGTTTGCCTATGACTGGTCTAGTACATGATAGATGGGCATCTAATCTCTGCTTAGAAACCTCCAAGGCAGGCAGAAACTATTTCTGTTGTCTTTTGGGCACCTACTAGAAGTTCTCCGAACAATCCGAACAGTGCATCTGTATTGGGGCTATTTTAAACTATTCTCATAGGTGGAATTATTTTTAAATGTATGTATTGCTTTTATATATAGAATTGGTGATTTGTTTTGTTTTTTTAAACATTTTTTATGGTTGTAGCTGCCTGTTTTATAATGGTATAGTTTATCCCTGCATATATTTTATTCCTGCCCAGGGACCGTGTAGTAAAGGGCAGGTAAGAAATAAAATAAAATAAAATAAACATTGCTACAATTTAAACCTTTTGCTGCCAGTAGATTAGAATTCATTTTGCGGCCCAGAGAGAGAAATCTCTAAGGAGCAGAACTAGGCTTTTAATATAATTAAGTACTTCTACCCAGGTCCTCAAAGGAGTGATAGGAGACGATACAATAGATATTTGAGGTACCAAAGGGGTTTTTTTAAGCGATGGTGTGGTGGATAAGAAAGCCATTGTTGCTGGTCATCTGCCCATTCGCAGCTTGTTTTTCGTCTTTAAAGGTTATTTCTTCTTAATAGTTGGCTGATCAGGAAAGCAATACAAATAAATCACAGGGAGTAATGAGAGCAAAAGTAATTAACAATGCAATTCTATGCATGTGTACACAGAAGGACAACTGGTTCCAGTAAGTCTTACTCCCAGGTAAATGAGTCTAGGACTGCCAGGGCAGCAGCGGGGAGACGGAGAAGGAAGGGAGGGAGGGAGGGAGGGAGGGAGGGATACTGTCCACAATGTCAGTCCCCTGCGCCCTTTCTGACAAGGAAAAGGAAAATCTCACTGCTTGAATCTCCTCTGACTACATTTTTATTGTCCTCAAGAACAAAAATTGATACTGGCTGAGGTTTCCCCCTATGTGACTGAGGATCATGGATGTAGGTTTCACTAGACCCACTCAATCAGATCTCATTATATTCTC
This sequence comes from Podarcis liolepis, assembly GCF_965112155.1. NCBI lineage: Eukaryota > Metazoa > Chordata > Lepidosauria > Squamata > Lacertidae > Podarcis > Podarcis liolepis. The sequence continues at coordinate 42,172,008 of NC_139571.1, forward strand.
ATTATACCCCTTTATCATGTAATAATATATATATGTAATAATCCCTTTATCATGCTGAAATGGAAGGTGGGATACCTGTGAGCAAAACTTGCAGCAAGGCAGCCACAAAACTATTTATTCATTTCGTTCAATTTATTTCATCCCCTCCTTCCTCTCGAAAAAGCCCAGGGGGGCAAACACATCAATAATATAATTTTTTTTTTAAAAAAAAGTGTCTAAAAACAATTATCTCAGGGTTGCGAGGAAGAGTGTCCTTAAACCATCAAATGCCTGGGTAAACAGGAATGTTATTACATTTTTCCTGGAAGATGATAAAGAGGGAGACAGGCGCACCTCACCTGGGAGGGCATCTCACAAATGTTGAATTGCCACCGAAAAGGCTCTGTCATGGGTCAGTACCAAGTGGGGAGCCCCTGGTGGCGGCGGCAGCACCAACAAGGCCTCGCCTGACTATCGTAGGGTCAGAGATGGTTGATATTTCAGAACGTGCTCTTTTAACTTCTAGGGCCACCCGGCTCTTCAAAGTACACAGTCACCATATCCAGTGTGGCAAAATATTCCACTTGTTTGCTTCTAAATAAAATTGTGTCGTACCCTCCACTGTAATCTAAGCAGAGTCTATCCACTTCACTATCTGACTCAGCCCTCACGGACTGACTGGATGCTGAGAAGTGGTGGGGGGCACCAGCTGGGGAACCCCCATGGGAAGAAGCCTCGGAGCCAGGGGATTTGTGGTGGGATGAAGATGCATAATCCGAGGGAGAAGACTGGGAGGAGGAGGAGGAGGTGTCAGAAGCTGAAGAGACAACAGGGTTTAGTGAGCAGGAAGAGTCTGTGGCAGAGAGCAGCCCAGACTTGGGTGAAGGGGAGGAGGGGAGCCAGGAGACAGTGATGAAGCAAGCAGCAGAAGAATCCAGGGAGTCTCCCCCTCCTGCTGCAAGTATTCCCCCTCCCCGCTGGTATCCCAGGAAATGAAGAGGGCAGAGCAATGAGAGACAAGACGACAGAGCCTTAGACTGCTGGGGAAGGAGCCTTAGAGAGCGGTGGGAAAGCGAGGACCTTCAGGCATTGAAACTGCTTCATTGGGGCAAGACCTACTGGGAAGAGTTGCTGTGATCGCTAGGCCTGCACTGTTTTGGTTTCCTTGAATACAGAGTTAACTTCACAGACACCGGTGGTTTTTTTATTGCTGACCTACTCCTGACTCCGGCTCCTGACACCTGGTTGGCCTATGATGCAGGCTCCTTGAAGGGAGCTCTCGTCATTATAGTATTCGTTCTTCTTTAAAAGGAGACTAATTACACAGTTATTTTATTGGTACATAACCTCGGCTTCCACATCGCTTATGCATTCGTTGCTCGCCTCCCCACTCCCATCTCGTCTGTCCTCATGCCTCCTTTTCCAGAGATTTAATTGGGAGTCAAAACCCAAAACATTTAGGGGGATGTTGAGGTTATTAGCAAGGCATACAAAATTATTTGGGCCATACCCTCTGTGCTGGCATTTCATGCCTCCAGACCTCCTTTTCCATATGAGAAACATGGCAAAAGAAGATGAGGAGACCCTGCGCTCTTCCCTTAGGTATAGTGATGAGGTATTGTGTCTTTGCACCTGGTGAATAAGGCCTGCCACTATCCAGGTCACGGTCAGGCCTTACAGCGTTCTATAAAGAGCTAATTATTATTCAAGTTATATTGCTGCTGTCACTCATGAGGAGAGCTATTATGTGTTGGGAATTATTAAAACGATCTTAGGGATGTTGACTTTCATTCTGTTTGTTCAGCCTACTAGATTCAACATGCAGAACAATGAGGAATGTATGGCATTCTCGCAGCTTATGCGTTTCCACCACCTCCTGCTCCACAGATTCTGTTTAAAAGTCATTTTTGTAATCTGTGCAAGATGCATGCTTTCCAGAATAAGGTGGATGAGATTTATAAATCACACACATTCATTGATTGTCTTTTGTATCAAACTAAATCTGGCCACATATAAAATAAATATTTATGAAGACGAAAATCCTTTGCCTGAATCTTAAACCACCGTAGAAATATTCGGCACACACTTCCCTCTCTCCTCTTTGATTGCCTTCAGCTTAAGACATTCTCCACACTCCCTGACTAGCTGCACCCGACCTCCTCTCTTTTCCAGCAGCTCCGGCTATGAAATATGCGCATGGCTTTGCCACTGGATGCAGCTCTGCTAATCGGTTACTGAGATCCCCTGTCCATCCGCTCTGCTGTGGCCTCCTTTCAGCACTAACCACCCTCAGTCACAGGAGAGGTGCTATTTTTATCCGTCATATGTGTGGTTATGCAATGGTGTGCCTCTTGGATCGTTGCAGGCACTTCACCTCCTTACGGCTGGGTGTGCATGCTCTCTAATGCTTCGAATGAATGCCTCCATGGAAAAGGAAAAACGAATGGAAGTCTCTAACGAGCGTCTCTCGAGGCCAGTCGGAAACAGCCAAATTCATTCGGAGACAGCCAAATGCAAATTCGGAAACAGCTTGGACACTCCAAATTATTACAGGATAGGGTGGTCAAGTGTCATACTTCAGAGGACAGTCCTCTATTTGAAAGGCTATCTGGTCCAAGCCTCATTTGAAAAGAAAACCCTGTGAAGAATGGAGACCTCAAAGCTGTTCATCAACATCAACTGGACAGCAGACTGAGCAGGCACACATACCATCTAGTTCATGGGTAGGCAAACTAAGGCCCGGAGGCCAGATCCGGCCCAATCACCTTCTCAATCCGGCCCGTGGATGGTCCGGGAATCAGTGTGCTTTTATATGAGTGGAATGTGTCCTTTTATTTAAAATGCATCTCTGGGTTATTTGTGGGGCATAGGAATTCGTTCATTCCCCCCCAAAAAAAATATAGTCTGCCCCCCCCATAAGGTCTGAGGGACAGTGGACCGGCCCCCTGCTGAAAAAGTTTGCTGACCCCTGAGTTGCAATCTTCCCTACTATGTCGCATTGTATTGCATTGCATTGTTGCATGTTACACTGTTGCATTGTATTGTACATTGTACGTGCGAATCCCTATGCGTGTCCACCCCACATATGATTCCTAGAACAGAAAGGTGAGATCTCTTTCTACAACTGATCCAGAATGTGGCAGCTAGACTGGTGACTGGGAGCAGCCGCCAGGACCATATAACACTGGTTATATGGTCCCGAATCCACACAACAGTCTATACCACTGAGCCTCTTGGGCTTGCAGATCGGAAGGTCGGCAGTTCGAATCCCTGTGACAGGGTGAGCTCCATTGCTCTGTCCCTGCTCCTGCCAACCTCGCAGTTCGAAAGTACACCGGTGCAAGTAGACAAATAGGTACTGCTGCAGTGGGAAGGTAAATGGCCTTTTCGTTTGCTCTGGTTTCCATCACGGTGTTCTGTTGCACCAGAAGCGGTTTTAGTCCTGCTGGCCACATGACCCGGAAAGCTGTCTGTGGACGAACGCTGTCTCCCTTGGCCTATAGAGCAAGATGAGCGCTGCAACCCCAGAGTTGCCTTTGACTGGACTTAACCATCCAGGGGTCCTTTATGTTTTAACCTTTTTTAAATTTATAACACTGGCTCCCAGTACATTTCCAAGCACAATACAAAGTGTTGGTGTTGACCTTTAAAGCCCATTATCGGCACAATAAACTGGTGTTGTATTTATAGAAATGTTTCTTTTTTAACGTTGGTTTAAATAATTTTAGGATGCATGTTGTTGTTGTGTTATATTGTGTTCTGTTTAACTGCCCTGGGATCTACTTCTGATGAAAGGCGGTTTCAAGGCAGAAAGAATGAATAACAAAAATAGATACAAATCAAAATACCTATTATACACACACACACACACACACATACCAACAACCCCCAAATTGACAGCAGACAAAACTGCACGTTTATTGCTCAGATAAAAGATCAAAAAAACCATTTCGACCGCAGCATTAAAAAAAAACAACCCATCAAAAAAAGAAAAGAAAACTGGAATGGATCGGTTTTTAAAGCCCATTTGAAAACCTGAAGAAGTATTACCATTTTCATCATCCGATGAGTCTTCCTGACAGCTAAGTTCCTTTAAAGTTGAAATTTATGAAACATTTTTTCCTTATGATGCATAAAGTTCTCTGTTTATTCACCAGTTCATTCACATTCAGGGCCTCCTTCTCTCATAGTCTCCTGTTGGCTCCTGACCTGATTTTTTTATTTTTTTATTATTTTTTTGCTTCAATAATTGCCTTATTTTCTGTCTTTCCAACTAGTCTCCTCCATTCAGTGATGTTCTGACCTTCAGTGTTTCTCTGCAAAATATATCGCCCTGCCATCCTGGCTCCCCTCCCCTCCACCACCCAGATTTCTACCTTACCTTGAGGCAGAGGTAACTATGCATATCTAATGCATTCTGGAGCTGAGCTTTCTGCATAGTTTATACCTGCAGCTCAAGAGCACAGTAGCCCTGTATCTTACGGAAAGGGAACAGACAAATTTATGAGCCCAATTTAGTTGGCATTCCAGGAAAGGCTACTTAAACTATGAATTTACCTTGTTTGCTTAAATCACAAGGAATGCATTGTATAAACTGAGGCCTTCGTGAGACGGCAACGTAAACCTTGAGATTTGCTGCTGAATACCTGATAGGATAACCAGTTTTGCACTGCCAAAAAAAGAGAGGATTTGCATGGCTAAAATTCAGCCCTTTGCTCCTTTAAGAGGAAGGTTGGGGTATAAATTTAATGAATAAATAAAAGAAAAGAAGAACCAAAGGAGAAGCTCTGCTCATTGGGGCATATTGTTTTAGAGAGTAAAAATTAATTTTTGCAAATTTATTCAATGAGGAGGCCTTAAAAATGTGCTTTGCGGTGTGAGGAATTCAAATCTGTTGTTATTTTTGTGATTGGACAACATTTAGCTTGGTAAGTCTACTTTGATGAAGAAACACATAAACTGCTTTCGGAAAAACAAATAATTTTAATTTTACCTTCTGAAAATATCAGATAATGCTTAATAACAATAATAATAATAGCAGCAGCAGCAAGTGTTTGGCAATCATTTTTAATGAGTTCTATGCAATTTCACACACATTTTACTTACTTATTGAGCAAGTCTATATTATATTAATTTAACCAAAATATCTGTTGACTTCCCAAGTCACACTACAACTTTTAGCACCCCTCATTTTTGAAGGTTGAAAGTTGAAAAATTCAACACACCCGCCGACTCATATTCCCAAGGCACATAGTCAAACTGATTAAAAAACAGTTCACAAATATTTTATTTTGTGTGGTTTCAGCTGATATGCACATGTACCTTTGTACACAGGTACAATACCATGCAAAAAGAATCTTGATACAGCCATAGGTACTGTACTCTCGAATCAAATTGCTTATTTTGCCGAAGTCTATCAAATACACATATGCATCTGTAAACTGCAGCAAAAAAAGAAAAGAAAAATATTGAAGTAATCGTGCATCTGATCACAAGAAGATTGCCTTTTATTTTTGCAATATGCATGGGTAATATAGCACAGGGAAATATACAAATAAAAGAATGGAAGGAACAGAAACTCCGGCTAACTGTGCATGCATGGAGCTCTGTACAAAATCTGGAAATAAAAAAGGAGGGCATTGGAGGGTTCCTAATGCATTGGGTTCACACCACAAGACCAAGTCATTCGCAATGAGGAGCATTTCAGAATAACTGCCACACAAAACACTATAAGGCAGCAACAAATTGTCCCTTTGAATCAACAATCCAACACACTGGAAAGGAACCCAAGATATAAATAAAATCATGTTGTGAGGATAAAATGGACTGTCACATGTACGCCACGCTGAATTCCTTTGAGGGATGATGGGATGCAAATGTGCTAAATAATTTGAATACGCTTAGAATAATATTTATCTGAAGAGAACAAAACATCCGAGGGCTTTGAACACAGCGCGGAGCAAAATGAGGTGGGCAGGTTTGTAAAAACCAGAAGCTTTGTCGGTGTAACTGTGGGACTTGCGCTCGGTGATTTTCTGGGCATTGCTTGGGGTTTGGGGGGCGGAGCTGTTCTGTTTTTAGAAGGATCCCTACATAGCCCTGTATATAACATATGGTATACAATATCTGATCAGCTGTGCTGTCTCAAATAGAAATGAAGAGAGTTGGGTGGCCAGCATTTGTGAACACTCTTTCCCCACCTCCTGCTGTTACAGTGGCTTCCCTTCTCTCTGTTTAATTTTTCCTTGAGTGTCGGATCATAGTATAGGAGGACATTGCAACAGTGGCTGTGTACCACATGAACCATCATGATAAGGCAGAGTTTCACAGTGTGGGTTTCAGTCTTAGAAATCACTGAGGCGACAATCAAATCTGGCGACTTTCAGCTCTTCACTACACGGTGTAGTGCTTCTGTAGAGTGGACAAGAATTTGCGTAGCCATTACAACTAGCAATTTAAAATGTGTGCACATAGCATGCGTTCTGCAGGTCAGCTGACACTCAAAATCTTTGACTCCACCTCAACGGAGCCAACCTGTAAACTCTATCAGAGTATGACACATTTCAGGAGAGCCATTCCAGCATAATTTTGGCCCTTGCAGACACTCTTCAGAAACTTCTTCCATATTCATGGCCTTTAATGTGTTTTATTCATTAAGGAGATTTCTTATGGAGTTAATGGCAACAATAATCATTGATCAGTGGCTCCTTTCGCAATTTCCCTGCTTCTAGTAAATTATTTAAATTAAAGCACATTCATATATCCACATACACACATTATATATACTCATGAAGAGGTTTTAGGGGACTTCATTTTCCCAGTGATTTCATTGAGTGCCATTGTCATCCTACATTATTCATGGGGAACCTTGCAAATTGCTTCTCATTCCTACAGTACTGATAAATCATAGGGCCATTTTCCCGGGAAGATTTCAGCTGTAAACTCCACAGCTTGTTTTCAAATGAAAATTGTGTTCAGTTAAGGTGATTTGTTTGCTATTCAAAACTGTAAGTCTTTCATATATTGCCATTTATAGAGACAGAAGCTGAGGATAAATTTGCACAACATGAATATTATAATGCCTTTGCCACCCTCACTTTCACTTTCTACTTTTCCTTCTCATTGTTTCCTTCTCTTTGGACAAACAACAGGGGAAGGCATCGCCATCCTTGTCCTCATTGTGAGCTTCCCAGAGGCATCTGGCTTGGCCACAGTTGTAAACAGAATGTTGGAAAGATTCCACAAGGCTCCTTTTACGTTCTTAGGAGTGAGAGGACAAAGAAAGTACTTGCAAACTTGGAAATAACTCCCTTTCCGTTGTACCATATGATCATCTCAGCTGTTTCCAGTTAGTCAGTTGTTGGCAGTTATTCTGCTAATCTTCTTTTGCTGGCCCTGAGAGGGGACAAGTATTGCTGGATCCTACTATGAGAGACGGGGACGCGGGTGGCACTGTGGGTTAAACCACAGAGCCTAGGACTTGCCGATCAGAAGGTCAGTGGTTCGTATCCCCGTGACGGGGTGAGCTCCCGTTGCTCGGTCCCTGCTCCTGCCAACCTAGCAGTTTGAAAGCATGTCTAAGTGCAAGTAGATAAATAGGCACCGCTCCGGTGGGAAGATAAACAGCGTTTCTGTGCGCTGCTCTGGTTTCACCAGAAGCGGCTTAGTCATGCTGGCCACATGACCCGGAAGCTGTACACTGGCTCCCTCAGCCAGTAAAGCGAAATGAGCGTCGCAACCCCAGAGTCGGCCATGACTGGACCTAATGGTCAGGGGTCCCTTTGCCTTCACTACAAGAGACATAGATGAACCTCCAGTTGATTGGGGACATTATGGAGGCTAGGTCCCATATTGGGCAACTTAACAGCACTACCATGCTTATTACCTTAATGCTCTAAGACAGGGGTGACCCACTTCTGCAGACCAGCTTTGGTAGGTGAGCAGGACTGCCCAGCTGCCAATCACCTGCCATTATTATGATATCTGGTGACAACTTCAGAGGGGTTTACTGTAACCACCAATCGGCATGGCCTGGAGTATAGATCACCCATATTGTAGGACACACGACTGAGTCTTCAGATCATTACTTCCTATCCACAGCATTTGTTCACTGTTGTGAGAACTACTAAACAGGGCTGCTACACAGGCATGGGACTCATTACAAGTTATTCCCACAGTGAAGGAAGGGAAACTAATGAGGGGGGTGGGGAAGGGTTTTAAGGCAGAATGTCAAAGTTTGAGAAAACTTGTGCTGAAGTACGACACCAGAGAACAATAGACTGATCGATTAATCAGCGGAGAAAACAGAATGTGAAAGTATTTGTCAGTAGTGAAAGGGCTCATTTAGGAGAGTAATGTTTAAAAAGATAATGTGGGATCATTTCAGTGACAGTTTTTTGTTACAAATGGCTTACTTGGTGTAGCTTAGCACATCTTGTTCTTAACAATGTGCTTTGCTCTTCAGTGGTCTAAGAGAAGAGAGAAGGAAGCGTCAGATTAATATTATCAGCTATTCACTGTTTCCCATACCAAAAGAATGGCATGGAAACACCTATTCATTACTCCAAATGTTTAATGCCCCTTTTGACTTCCTCCAGGGCTTTGATCTGACTATTATCCTTGAATTACCTTACAATGTTTATTAAATATCCTTTAAAAAGAGGGAAAGAGGGATGGCAAATCTAAGAAAGAGGGAGATCATAGTCTGGTATCAAGGTTCTGACATCAGAATCTGGCCAAGAAGAAACAATGATATTGCTAGAAATGAAGTATGAGGGTGAGATCCTGGGCTTGTTTTTACTCAAGAGTAACTTTCACTGAATGCAGTGAGACTCGTATGCTGGAAAAAAATGCGTAGACGATTTTGTACTGAATCACTTACTTCCTCTATATCTTGAAAAGCAATTATAATAAAATATAAAAAGCACTCACTTCAACCACTGACCATATTAATTCTGGGAAACCAGAAGACCCTTATGTTCTCAAACTCCAGTTAATTACAATACCCATCCACGTTCTCCGTGAATCCAATTACATGTTTCTTATATTGCTACAAATAGGAATTTCCCCGCGTGAGATCATTACGAGTTTTTATGGGATGTTAAAAGAGTGTCTGGTTTGCAGTAGCCGAAGACAGCAAATGGCATCCTAGCAGAATTATGCATTCAGCCTGTTAGTCAACAAAGGAAACCAGAGGAAAGTCTTTCACATTGACACATCCCATGTGGCAGTATAAATTATGCCCAAAGAAACAGTGCCATTTCAGATAGAATTATTGTGTGAGCTCAAACGCACTTGCAGAGGGTGGTCCCATCATAAGGTGTATATGCTGCTCTCACAAGAGCAGCTCATCTCATTTTGCCACCTGAGGAAAACTGGGAAGGTATCACCCTGTGTGTGTATGCACCACCTGCCGTCTCAGTGACTGGGGTCACGAAGCAGCGGCTTCCAGGTTCTGGCCAGATCTCACGAGAGTCCCATCACTGAAACCCAGAAGCCACCATAGCCACTTCTCTGGTGGGTACGTCTTGGATTCTGCCACCTGAGGCAGCTGCCTCAGTCTGCTTCATGGACAGACCACAGTACAGCAATGAGTAAACCAACCAACTCCTGTGTTGCAAAATATGAGTCAGCAATATCAAAAGCAACACGATGGCCAGAAACAATAACAATGTGAACAACTTTATGGAATAATTCAAAACATCAAAACTAACAAACTGAAGTCTCTGAAAGTCTCTGAAAGTCCTTAAATGAATCACGGTGCCAGACTTCACCTGGCAGAGAACAAGCTGTGAAGCTTTGTATAATCAGCAAATGTCCAAACTCTGATGTCCAACTCTGAACTCTGCTGAACAGTGTTTCCGGATAACAACTACTGTTTCGTTGAATTCTTCACCAGCCAATTAGTTCAACACTTGTAAGTAGAAAGATAGGTAATTTCTTCATTAACCAATCTTTTTTCGAACAGATATAATGAAAAATACTCTGGAACAGTCCTCATGCGATTATGTAGTCACAGCTTGCTTTTGATATTGCTGACTCATGGACAGACCAGCCTTGTCGCTCTGTTCTTCACCAGCCACGCACCTGGATTATTCTCTTCCTGTGTTCTCTGCGGTGCCACGCTAAGCCAAATCAGGGGGGAAGTTTGTTGCAAGGTGTGCGTATGTGTGCATTGGGATGTGCGTCCAAACGGGCAGCTCAGTGACGATGCAGCCAAACAGCTTCTGCTCATGTGAGTGAGCATTGGCCCAGCTGCCTTAGTAACAGGGAGAGATCCAGTATATCAGGGAAACTAGAACTGGGGCCAGATATGAAAAGCTAAACAAAAGTGGGAGAAGGTAGCGGAGGGGGTCATAAACATTTTCACACACCTCAAACTTTGGAACATAAATCAAACCCCATCAAATCTTGGCTACTGCGATGTAGCTGCCACTTAGGGAAAACTTCCACCTACACAACGGAGGTAAAATCAGCTTCCCACATGGGCTGTGTTGAGCCATGCTCACTACCTGGGGGGAAATACAATGCTGGAGTCATTACTTATCACAAGATCTGCCTAGCCCATGCTGGGATCTGATTATCATCACTGTATTTGAATCCAGCAACATATGGAGAAGTGTACTGTAGCTGCACTTCAGTAAACAAGCATTGGGGTTTTTCTGCCTTCCTGAAGAAGACGCAGGAAAGTTAAGCAGTCAGCATAGAAGGTCCCTAATACCTGAAATATACCTTCCCTGCGGACCCACCTGGGTGTTAAGATTGGAAGAGGGGACAATCTTGGTTGTTCCACCACCCTCAGAATTTGGGCATGGTGGTGGCCTGGAACAGGGCATTCTTAGAGGTGGCCCCTAGACGTGCATCCAGCACCTTCACTACACAGCTTTCGGCAAATGCTGAAGACATGCCTATTTACTGTGGCGTTTAACACCTGAAGTGTACATTTTTAAGACCCACCTTATCTTTCCAATTTAAGAATTATTTATTATTATTATTGATTACATTTGTATAGCGCCCTATACCCGTAGATCTCAGGGAGCTTCACAAGTAGCTTTAAGCTGCTTTTAATGTTGTGTTTTAATCATTGTAACCTGCCCTGGGACCTTAGATTGACCGGTGGATAGTACATGAATGAATAAATGATACTATTCAACCTCAAGGTCTGTATAGTAAAAGCTATAGTTTTCCCAGCAGTGATGTATGGAAGTGAGAGCTGGACCATAAAGAAGGCTGATCACCGAAGAATTGATGCTTCTGAATTATGGTGCTGGAGGAGACTCTGGAGAGTCCCATGGACTGCAAGAAGATCAAACCTATCCTTTCCTAAGGAAATCAGCCCTGAGTGCTCACTGGAAGGACAGATCCTGAAGCTGAGGCTCCACTACTTTGGCCACCTCATGAGAAGAGAAGACTCCCTGGAAAAGACCCTGATGTTGGGAAAGATGAAGGGCACAAGGAGAAGGGGACGACAGAGGACGAGATGGTGGGACAGTGTTCTCGAAGCTACCAGCATGAGTTTGACCAAACTGCGGAAGGCAGTGGAAGACAGGAGGGCCTGGCGTGCTCTGGTCCAGGGAGTCACCAAGAGGCGGACACGACTAAACGACTAAACAACAACATTCAACCTCACAATCAGATCTGAGAAATCAGGGAACTGACCTCTCTAAGCTGTAGCTTCTGAAGCCACTGCCTTGACAGTCCATACAGGAAGCTTCTGCACATAGGGGAGTGGGTGGGGAAGTTTATGGGAAGTGGCATGAATTCAGCCTAAAATGACTGCTGTGAACACATGTGGGGAGAATTCCAGCCATTTCCTCTCTGTGAGCCTCCCCCTCCCCCTTCCCTTAACAGTCTAATAATCAGTTTACAGCAGGGCTGTCAAGCTTCAGCTAAAGGCTGGTGGAAGATTTGTATGGTGCCACAGGGAGATTGTGCAGAGCTGGAGGGGGATTTCAAGTAACTAATTGATGCAATCAATTTTTAGTGAGGAATAACAAGGCATACACCATTAATATTTAATGCAGAGGAAAATGTATTTTGAGAGTTTTTAAAAGGAAATATATGAATCTACTATTAAAATGGTCCCCATACAGGATCAACATGAAACAAAACCTCTTTTAATTCAGAAGAATGTGAATTCTGTAAGAATTTGAAAAACCCCACCACCTGCCCCCTCTACTACTTTCAACCCTTCTGCTCTTCATTAACTGCAAAAGCTGGGAACTGGGAGTCAGGAGGGCGGAAAGGCAGCACAGACAAACATCTGTATTTCATAGGACCTTTTTGCATTAATGCCCAGCTATAAAGGTAAAGGGGCCCCTGACCATTAGGTCAAGTTGTGGCCGACTCTGGGGTTGCGGCGCTCATCTCGCTTTATTGGCCAAGGGAGCCGGTGTACAGCTTCCGGGTCATGTGGCCAGCATGACTAAGCCGCTTCTGGCGAACCAGAGCAGCGCACGGAAACGCCGTTTACCTTCCCGCCGGAGTGGTACCTATTTATCTACTTGCACTTTGATGTGCTTTTGAACTGCTAGGTGGGCAGGAGCAGGGACCGAGCAACAGGAGCTCACCCCATTGTGGAGATTCGAACCGCCAACCTTCTGATCGGCAAGTCTTAGGCTCAGTGGTTTAACCCACAGCGCCACCTGTGTCCCTAATGCCCAGCAAAGGGGTAACTAATACTGCACCATTTTTTCAGTAGATTTGATATCTTGTGCAAAATTTGTAATTTAATGGGTAAATGGAGAGTTTTGAAAGCATCCACAGAAAGTCTTTCTTCTGTGCACTGGTCATTCTTCCTGCCCACCAATATTTTGAGTCCTTGTTTCCCCAGTGTGCTTCAGCAGCAAGCTGGTGTGCTGCCATCAGGTTTTATAAACTTGAAAGGGCTTCTTCACTGCACGGTTCCCAGCTAATCAGACTCAACAAGATGGTTATCAAGGCAGCATCATTATTACTCTGACAAATTCCATGTCATGCTAAGCTTAGCTGGTGGTTTCATTGCTTCCCTGTAACAAAGACTTTTCCCCTGCTCCAAGTTTAGTTTGACTAGCTGGGGAAGAATTGCGATGGTGTTGTGCTCTCATATGCACACATTGTTGTTGTTGTTGTTGTTGAGTCGTTTAGTTGTGTCCGACTCTTCGTGACCCCCTGGACTAGAGCACTCCTGTCTTCCACTGCCTCCTGCAGGTTGGTCAAACTCATGCTGGTAGCTTAGAGAACACTGTCCCACCATCTCGTCCTCTGTCGTCCCCTTCTCCTTGTGCCCTCCATCTTTCCCAACATCAGGGTCTTTTCCAGGGAGCCTTCTCTTCTCATGAGGTGGCCAAAGTCTTGGAGCCTCAGCTTCAGGAGCTGTCCTTCCAGTGAGCACTCAGGGCTGATTTCCTTCAGAATGGAGAGGTTTGATCTTCTTGCAGTCAATGGGACACACACGCCTATCCATATTCTGATCCAGCTGAAAACTATGCATGACTGAATCAAGAGGACAGAAGATCATTTTGATTCCCTCAAGAATGAAATGTGTTCCCTCTTCGCCTGACATCTGCCCCTTTTTATCCATTGTTGCAAAGTGTTTTAGAGGATGCATCTACATATTTTTGATTAAGACCAGGGGCAACATTACAAAGGAGACATCTTGCACTTCTCAGTATCAAGTACAACTGTGCCTCTCTCCCTTCCCCATTACACTGGTGTTATGTACTGAGATAGAACAATAAAATCCAGAATGCAGCAGTCTGATTGGTCCGCTGGAGCTACCCAATCCAGCTCCTGGATGAAGTGAATCAGCATCCTGATTGGCCTGCAGGAGCAGCCAATCAGGCTTCTGGAGGAAGTGAATCCGCAACCTGATTGGCCTACAGGAGCAGCTCGGAATTAGCCAATCATTTGGGGACCATTGGATAAATAATGTATATATAGCCTGCTCTCTTGGAGCGCTAGCCACCGTGGAGTAGACTCAGGTTGGGCCTGGGCTCAGCAACGTGTCCTTGCCCTCCCGGTGCTCTCCTCCTTAACGGTGGCGGCGGCGGCAGCAGCAGCAGTGGCACGGCAAGGTCGGGGCTCCCCTCTTTTTTCTCCTTCCTCTTTCTCTCTCTTCCTTCTCCTTCTCCTCTTCTCCTTCTCCTTGCGTTGGCTCCGGGGTTGTCCTGGCCCCGGAGCACCGCTGCGCAGTTGGCCGGGTGGCCAGGCACTCTCGCTCCCGGCTCGATTTGGGTCATGGGGGGGTGTCAGCAGTTCCCCCAGTTGACACGCCAGGCGTCCCTGGTTCCCCCTTGGCAGTGGTGACGGTGGCAGCAGTCTCAGTAGCCAGCCTGGTAGTGTGGTTGCCTCCGGCTGGCTTCAGGAGCTGCTCGCTGCCATGGCGCCCGCCATTTTGCCTCTCTGGAGTTAAGAGAGCAGGCTGGGTCCCAAAGGAAGGTTGCACGACACTGGAGACCACAGAAGAGAAGATATTATTTCTTTAAAATAAAAAATAAAAACTTTTCTCTTTCTTTTTTTAGAAAAAGTGTCCCCGGATTCTTTGAAAAGAATCTGGTAACCTTAGCACAAGCCCCGAGTGCTGATCTGCATTGCAGGATAATTGTATTTCTCATTCATTTTTAAAAATGTATTTATTGCACCTGTCGGTGCCTGCTCGTCATCCCTAGGAACAGAGAGAGAGAAAAGTATGGAGAATACATTCATTAAACTTCAGAACTTCAGGACTGGGGATTGGCCCTGTGCAAAAAAATAAGCCTGTCCCATTGCGTCTGGCTGCTCATGCTGAGATCTAAGTCGTGTTCCTTGAAACCCTGAAAAGCCCTGGAAGTTTAGGGCAAATAGTGAGATCTGGCAACCTAGCAGGGAAGCATAAGTTTCTGCTGCTTCTTTTCCAATTATTACACGAGCCCCTGAAAGAGACAATTAAAAGCAAGTGCCTTTAGCTCAAATGCTATAGAGCAGAGATTGAGGAGGCTGCATGGTAGATTTCCAGGTCTAAGTTTGTAATCCTGCCTTAGGTGAACTTTTTTCATTTCCTCTTTCCAGCTCCAAACTTCTCCCAAATTAAATGGGTGTTGTGAATTTAAAACAAAAACACACCTTAACAAATACCTTTATAGTGGGTTTCACTTTTGCATTTCAAAGAGGCTGCAGGAGAGAATTGAGAAAGCCCTTGCGCCTAGTTCAGGCATGTCCAAAGTCCGGCCCAGGGACCACTTGCGGCCCCCAGGCTGGTTTGAAGCGGCCCCCCAGGCAATTTTGAAAAAGCAATCTTTTGCGGCCCCCAAGCACCTGCCCACCAAAGCCATTTCCTTTTTGTGGGCTCATCATGAGCTGTCCCCTCTACACGGGGGGCATGGCTAGCCCCCATGCCATTAGGGAGTCCCCAGCTGCATCACTCCTTGGGTCGACCAATCTGGTCAGCTGGGGGGGGCATGACTGAATAAATAAATACTACAGTTCACCTTCGGGACATTGATGCTGCAGCGATGGCGGTAGCAGAGGGGTGGCTGCCACCTTGACCCAGTGCTAGATTTATGTATAGGATAAGTAGGGTGAAGCCTAGGGCCTCGCCACCCCGCCCACTCCCCAGTGGGCAGTGTCCCTGCTCTCAAAATTGCAAACCCAAGACTTCATGCAATGGCAGGGTAACTTGGGCCTCTAAGTCTAGCGGGCCTCACCAGTCTGCCTGCTCCCCAGTGCCGCAGTCTCCCGTCCCCCAAAATTGCAAACCCAAGACTTCATGCAAGGGCGGGCCCAGCAACTATGAGACTCAGGGCTAGCCAGTGGGGCCCAATTTGAAGCAGTGGGGCACAACTTGAATTTTTTTTTGTAGGGCCCCAGTTCACCGCCATGACAAGGCATCTGACCCTCTCCTGCAGCCTGCCCAATACAGAACATGCCAGTAAATTCAAACATAAAAAATACAGAGCATGTCAGTAAATTCAAATTTATTTGAAGATCAAACAGCAATGTTTCAAAAGACAATGGGGAGGAAAGGATATTTGCCAGTTCCCATCAAAATGTGGCATATCCCTAGGTCAAAAGCAATCCAGTTCTGGGAGTGACAAACAACAAGGGGCTGTTGCCGTTATACTCTGGTTGTGCATTTTCCCAAAGACATCTGGCCGGCCACCATGGGGAGCTGGGCATACTTTAGTAGATGGACCTTTGATGTGCTCCACCAAGATTTCCCTTAGGTCCTTCCTTTCCTATGCCTGGTCTATTCTGCTCAATGCAGCCGAGCAGTTTGTTTAAATTGTAACCCATGCATCTGTTTAAAGATTGCAGAAATCGAGCACATTCTTCATAGAAGTGAATACAGTGGTGCCCCGCAAGACGAATGCCTCGCAAGACGGAAAACACGCTAGACGAAAGAGTTTTCCGTTTTGGAGGTGCTTCGCAAAACGAATTTCCTATGGGCTTGCTTCGCAAGACGACAATGTCTTGCGAGTTCCTTCTGGGTTTTTCCCTCCCCCCCCCTTTTTCTAAGCCGCTAAGCCACTTATCAGCTGATCCGATAAGCTGATAAGCAGCTAAAAGCTGCTAATAGGGTTGCTTCGCAAGACGAAAAAACCGCTAGACGAAGAGAATCACAGAACGGATTCTTTTCGTCTTGCGAGGCACCACTGTATGTGCATCCCCGTGTCATATTTGATATCATGTTTATGGGATGGGAGTGGAGGGCACAACCCTCCTTTTCCACCATGCATACAACAGCATTGCTAGATTTCAAATGTGTGAATACTGGCGGCTACTTTACAGAGGAGAAGTCCTCGCTTTGAAGGCATCCTCCATTTCAGGAGCTGCCCGGGCCAAATCCAGTTTAAAGGTAAACAGCCCTAAGAAAGGAGAGCTGGGACTTGGTAGTTGCCCGTTAACAGGACCCATAATGTTTCTAAAATTGCACCTATATGTCTAAATTAGAACATGCAAATTTTATGTACATTTTTGCCCCTTTTTGTCCTATTTTGGGTGATGCGGGGGGGGGGGGGAGGCGGGAGTTCCATTGTGCAAGTGAAAGTTGTTCTGCTTAGTTGGATTCATCCCTAAATAAGCAAACATGCAAGTTAGGGGCTCATCAACACTTCCACTTGCCCTACTGCTTTCCCCCAAGGAAACCCACTCGTAAATTGGAGCAAATGTCAATCAGTTCTTCCGTGGATTGACATTTGCTCCGATTCAGCAAAAAAGAGCAGATTTTCCCAGGGACAGCAGTGGGGCCAGCAGAAAACCTATTGGAACCATACTTTCTAGGCACGGGACAAGTGAACTGTAGACCCTCTCAGGAACTCCAAAACTCTGCAATATCAGCCATTGCTAACCTGCTGTCTGTTAAGAAGATATTCACAACTTGTTTTCTATTACGCGTGTGTTAATCGCTTTCATCTGTAAAGCTCTTGTTCCAATTTAGCCCTGGTGCAAATTGCATTTACTTGAGAAGATTTTTGCCCACCTTAAAATGAACATCATTTTGTCATTTATATGTTGCTCAGAAGAATAAACAAAGCTTTTCATTTAAGTGGCAAAGCCTGGGAAAATCAACACAGCATAACCAATTGTGATTGCATGAATTATGTAACTAGTGCCATTGATTTCCTTCCAGTTATCCAAGAAAGAAAAACAAGTTAGGTTCACCTCAAGCACTGAAAATTTTTATATCCTATTGTTCACCAAAGGCCTTAAACAGTAGCCCATTTCTGAAATGCTCCATGTTCAAGTCAATATACTTTTTGGTATTGGATCAAAATCCTCTGATTTAGGACAGCTTCATAACATGAATGGGTGAGATGGCAAAAAAATAATAATATTCGGGTGGATGGAATGTAATGACGAGAAAGCTAAAGATTTCATTCTAGAACTGTAGCAACATTAGAGTGGCAGTTGCGGCACAAACGCATAGAAGTGTAGTACAAATGTGAGTTAGACCTGGTGTACATATGCAACACAATGAGGTGGGAGGTTTCTGAGGTGGTAGATGGCCATTACCAATTTAGAATGAAAGTTGAGATTACTCTTTTAAAAATAAAATAAAATAAAATCCTGCATAATAAATTCCCAGCAAATATATTTCAAACATATTTTGTAGTAGCTCATAAGTGTGGTAATTTATAAACCAACCAGCTCCTACCCAAGTTCCCCTAGCAAGGGTTAGCAGTCACTTTTGTGCAGCTTGGCTGAGAGCACCAAAATAGTAATGTTGGGATGAGATAAAATGGATTATTCAGAATGTCCTTGGATCAAAGCACACCAGGTTAATAATTCAAAAACTGTGGTTTATTAATAAAACAAAAAGAACAACGAATTGCAGTCAATGAAACAGACAAATAAATGCTCCTGAGACTTTTACCAGGTGGCATAATAAGCGAGGGGGTTGTCTGGTACATGCTGCAAAGGATCCATTGTAAGAGGCGACAGTTAAAGCTGGCAGAAGATGTAGCATGCACTTCAGGATATATAGCCAGCTAATTCCAGCTGAAGACCAGAGACAGAAGGTACTACACTTTGTATTTGGTGAAATATTTACAGGACTGCCTGCAAAACTGGTGCAACTGCATGACTGAATAGTGAGGAAATAATGACCATTCAATTTGTACCAACACATATTTTTGTGAGACACTAGGCTTGTTCACATTTTTGCTTGCCCTGCGACTAGAAAGCATGAGTCCGAGTGGCTTTCTGGTTTTCTCATGCTTTCAGTAACATTTCAGCTACTCTGTAAACAAATATCACCTGTAAGCAGGGCTTTTTTGTCAATATATGAGTTTACTGGTACTTTAATAATAATAATAATAATAATAATAATAATAATAATAATAATAATAATAATTTATTATTTGTACCCCGCCCATCTGGCTGGGATTCCCCAGCCACTCTGGGCGGCTTCCATAGAAACCAAAAAACATTAAAATATCATACATTAAAAACTTCCCTGAACAGGGCTGCCTTAAGATGTCTTCTGAATGTCAGGTAGTTGTTTATGGTTTTGACATCTGATGGGAGGGCATTCCACAGGGTGGGTACCACTACCGAGAAGGCCCTCTGCCTGGTTCCCTGTAGCTTTGCTTCTCACAATGAGGGAACCGCCAGAAGGCCCTCGGCGCTGGACCTCAGCATCCGGGCAGAATGATGGGTGAGGAGACGCTCCTTCAGGTATACTGGACCGAGGCCGTTTAGGGCTTTAAAGGTCAACACCAGCACTTTGAATTGTGCTCGGAAACGTACTGGGAGCCAATGTAGGTCTTTCAAGACCGGTGTTATGTGGTCTTGGCGGCCACTCCCAGTCACCAGTCTAGCTGCCGCATTCTGGATTAGTTGTAGTTTCCGAGTCACCTTCAAAGGGAGCCCCACGTACTTTAATCAATGAAAGCACTGCTTGCAATACCCCCATTATTTGGGGACCTGTATGTTGGCCTTTATCATTTGCCTACCTCTGTCCTAGATTAATGGCCATCAGCCATGTGAGTGAGGCTGGTTGTGTGTGCTTTCCCCATGGAACCAGGAGTGAGCACATGACAAGTTCACCCACATAATTGCAGGCCTTTTAAGAGCATACTGTCTGCCACAGGCACCTGCTCCTCCGTTCAAGGCAGTTTCACCCCCCTTGTATTTTTTGAGGGGGCCGGGGCCCCCCCCAATGTTCAGAGGGAATTCGGCTCTGCCCCCTGGCTCCTTTCAACATGTGCATGCGATTTCAGGATATCATGTGTCATTGCACATGCGACATCATGACGTCACATTGGGGCCCCTGTATCAACTTTAGAAGATGGCGCCTCTGCAGGCTGCCATGGCATGAACGCACAGAAAATACTATAATTCACCCTAGGACCTAGGGTGAAGGGCAGGTATTATTATTATTATTATTATTATTATTATTATTATTTATTTATTTATTTATTTATTTATACCCGGCCCATCTGGCTGAGTTTCCCCAGTCACTCTGGGCGGCTTCCAATCAAGTGTTAAAAACAACACAGCATTAAATATTAAAAACTTCCCTAAACAGGGCTGCCTTCAGATGTCTTTTAAAAAGAAGATAGCTGCTTATAAATGTATTATTATTCTTATTATTACTATTACTATTATTGCTTCCCTTAGTGCTAAGGTGACATTTAAAGAAAACCCCCAATGCTACTGAAAGGACTCTCATGCTAGAAAACAATCGTGTGAGATTCAGTGGGCCTGCTAAAACGATATCCCCTGGATTTGCACAGCACACAAGCTTAACTTGATTCTCATTCCTAGCCTCATTGAACTCAGAGTGACTGCACACCTGGGCGAATTCAAACACAGCCTTAAGAGCTCACATTAACAGTGATTAATTTTTAAATCATTATTATTTGTTGTCCTTGCTATAAATTTGCAGAAGTACTACCAGGAAAAGCGGTAAACCTGTTTTTATTGTGTGATAAAGCAAACTATACAAAATGCATATGTTTCCTTTTTCCAAGAAGAGAGAGAAACTGCTGCTCTTTATAACACTCTGGCAAAACAACTTTATTGGTTTTACTGCATCATTTTTACTTATTAAAATTTAATAATGTTTGTTGATGAAACAAATGAAACAATTTTACAATGATTTGTGCTTGCTTGCTTGGGTTTTCAGGGTTTCTGCATTTCTTTCTAGAATGTGTGGGGCCTTCTGAAAGGCTGAAGTCCTGTGACGACGAGCTCTGTAGAGATGAATGCCCAGGGCGTGGGGCAGGGAGCTCTAATAAGGTCAACTACTGACCCCATCTTTCCACTGCAAACCCCACACATTTGAGATGGTGGTAGGCATAGTGTCCAATGAACATAGGGTTTTCTCCGACTAAGTCCTACTCACTGGAATTAACAGACCTAATGTAGTCCATGACCATTCATTTCAGTGGGTCTGCTTTAAGTAGGACTAAAACGGGATAGAACCCCCATGGACTCCAAACATCCAACTGGGGGGGGGGGGAGAAATTAAACACCTTAAGGCAAAACCTTTCAGCTTCTGCCTTCTTCAGCTGCTCTGATGTTAATCAAAGACTGCTGCATGGTCATGCTGAAGGTTGAAAAAGAACTTTTTAAAAGAGTTATGGCATGCCTTTAAAGTAATATATATGCTTCCATATATATATGCTTTTGAATTATGGTGCTGGAGGAGGCTCTTGAGAGTCCCATGGACTGCAAGAAGATCAAACCTCTCCATTCTGAAGGAAACCAGCCCTGAGTGCTCACTGGAAGGACAGATCCTGAAGCTGAGGCTCCAAGACTTTGGCCACCTCATGAGAAGAGAAGACTCCCTGGAAAAGACTCTGATGTTGGGAAAGATAGAGGGCACAAGGAGAAGGGGACGACAGAGGACAAGATGGTGGGACAGTGTTCTTGAAGCTACCAGCATGAGTTTGACCAAACTGCGGGAGGCAGTGGAAGACAGAAGTGCCTGGCGTGCTCTGGTCCAGGGGGTCACAAAGAGGCGGACACGGCTAAACAACAATAACATGCTTCCATAGTCTAATCTCATACTACCAGCAGTCAAACTGCTTGCATAAGAAATCTTAACCTGTGTTGTGTATTCATGGGCATGTTTAACTAAGAAAGAAAAACGGCAAAGAAAGTATTCAAGCATGATGAGAACATCAGATTTGCAGTCCCACAGTTTAACTAATTCATTTAAAAGAGTCAGTCTATTGCAAAGGTCAGTCCTGTGCATATTTAATCATAAACGCAGGAGTCACCTCATTCTTTCTTTTCCCCACTTGTGTGGCAGTGCACGATGAAACGAGACACGTATCTCTCTCCTCCCCACACAGCATCTTTCATCTGTCAACCTCTTCCATAGACAGCTTGTCACAATTAGCCCAAATGAAAGCATATCAAGGAATCAGGGTGCCAGGGTGCCATGAAGGAGACATTGCCGCATCGTGCCCTGAGGCGGTCCTTGAGGTATTGCAGTCTTGAGCCATTTCAGGCTTTATAGGTCAAAACCAGCCCTTTGAATTGCAACTGGAAGCTAATTGGCAGCCAGTGCAGTCGGGCCAGGATCGGTGCAATATGCTCAAGCCGTCTTGCCCCAGTGAGCGACCTGGCCGCCAAATTCTGCACCAGCTGAAGTTTCCAAACCATCTTCAGAAGCAGCCCCACGTGTAAAGCATTGCAGCAATCTAACCTAGAGGTTACCAGAGAATAGTGTTAGAATTCCTGCTCCATGATTGCAGTCATGGGATTTTTGTCTTTCACATGACATTATATGTTTTGACTCCACAGAGTGGGGAGTGACGGAGACGGGATGTTTGTGTTACTGTGTTCTGTGAAGTGGGACTATTGTCTTTTGTTCTTTTTCTCTTTGCTGTCTGATGCTAGAGAGAGAGAGGGAGCCATGTTGCAGTGCTCCGTTTGTGTTTATGTGTAAATAAAGTAGATTAACCAAAATGCTGAGTTGCTGAGGTCTGTCACGAAAAGCTGCGAAGACTCTGCGGATCCCTAAATGTGCCAGTGTCAGGTGGCATCGGTCGCTGTGATGTTCGGGCTGAAGAAAGCTTTTGAAGCTCCCCAACGATTGACCAGGAGGGAGGGAACATGCCAGTCGGGCATGTGTCTCTGCCAGGGTCTACTCAAGTGTAGGCTGAACTCCTGACAAATAGATGACAGAAGTTTTGCTATGTCTGTCCACATGGGGTGCAGCAGAATCACCAGCAGAAGCTGATGGAAGACACTCCGTACCACCGAGGCCACCTGAGCTCTGCAGCCAGCATTTACGGGATCTGCTTGAGGAAATGGGCCCTTTGAGGGTCAGCTGACAGGCTGCTCAGGCAAGATGGTACTGCTATGTAGATGGCATCTTGGCTCAGCTTGCCAGGCTTGCAGTAGAAACCAAATATTGTGGTGTAGGAAGAAGCCTTTCTATGAGGGAAAGGCCTGCTGCTGTGAAAAGACAAGATACCTGCACCTAAGCTTATGGTGAGGGCAATACAGGAATGGCTTGAAGAAATTAGAGAGAGTATTTTTTGATGCTAACTCTTCATTAGTGGGTTTGATTTGCATGGAATTCCCAATGTGCAAGGTTGTCACACTACCTGAATGAATGGATCTTTATTTGCGTCAGCCATCGGCCATAGCAATAAAACAACAATACGATATACAAAGAATAGAAATAAAAAGTCAATTCTATAAAATACATTTTAGGGGTTTGAATCAATAGTCAAATAGTGGATCTTATAATGATTGCCGCAGCTAAAAACCTTGCAACCTTTGCTGTCACCTGCTCATCTTGATCTGCCAAGAGAAAGGACACTGGGGCACTGGCTGGGCGACCCGGGATGGACGATAAAAGAGGGGTGATAATCTCATTCCTCAAGTCTTTATAAAGAGTGCAAGCCAGAAGGGCATGCGCCACCGATTTGGTACTTCCATCTCCACAGCGACATAAGCGTTTTTTGTGTGGAATTGTTGGATTCAAGCACAGCTGAGGGCAATACATTTAATATTGCGAGAGTAAAAGCATGTCTATATTTTAGAATTGCTAGGTTATGCAGTTACAGATAGGTAGCCGTGTTGGTCTGCCATAGTCAAAATAAAAAAAATCATTCCAGTAGCACCTTTAAGACCAACTAAGTTAGTTCTTGGTATGAGCTTTCGTGTGCATGCACACTTCTTCAGATACACTGAGGTTATGCAGATAGGGTGCCAGAGAGTCGAAATGGGAAGGTGGAAAATAGTCATGCCATGGGCAAAATTTTCTTATTGTGGCCAAGTTGTTCTGGCACTCAATAACATTTATGTGCTGACAAATTAGACTGCTTTACTAAAACCCAAAGTGAGTAGCTGTTGTGGTGATAAACCACAAGAGTGAAGTTTTTGATAGACAATTTTAGTTCAGGCGCTCTTGTGACAATCTTGCAGCACTAGGGATATTAAACTGGGGAGATTTGAGTTTAGGTGAAGCCAATAGTTAAGTGTCCTACACCAGATCCGTAGTCCTACCAAGGGAAGATTAGCCTCTAGGTGCAATGATGCGTTTGGGACACAGGGTGGTACAGAGAAAATTAGCCTTAAGAACTTTGATTGGACAGCTTCCGTAGATCCAAGGTCATATCTAGAAGCAGCAATAGGAGTTAGCTACAACACTTTTATTTCACCTTCACTACTATCCTGAACAAATAAAGACTGCTGCACTGAAGATCAAGCAACCGTTGGTTTCAGTTTTATCAGTTTTATTCAATTTTGCTTCTATTGCATGTGACATCTTGCCTGCACAAGCCACACAACTGGCTGGCCTTCAGCTGACTAAAACAAAAGCGAGCTTCAATTAGATGGCATGTCATATCATGAAAGCAGCAGCAGCAGTTCCAGTAACATATTAACTGTGCCCACAAGGCTGAGCCAAAAATTCTCCTCTCACAATTTGCAGCCTATTTGCAGGGTGTGGTAGGGGATAATTTCAGGGGTTTTGGAAACGCAAAAAGAGGGCAAAGCCAATATTGGAACGATGCAGCATTCTCATGAAGCCAATTGTGCTAGGAGATTACCTGAAACTTGGGGAACCACCAATGAAGGGGGCAGTAACTATTCCATTGGTCCAATAGCCATCAAGGGAATAAAAATTAAAAGGCCCAAATATCTCAAAAGGGTATTCCGTATTCCTGAATTTGTACATGTTCTGTTCATAAAGTTCCAAAAATTTTCCTGTCAAATCCTCCTTGTTCCTCCTTGCCAACTTATTTCAGCCAATTCATTTTAGCATGGCATAAAAATACACACCACTCCCAGACTTTGCTATCCTGTTCACAGGTCTCTTTCAGTTATTCTTCAGGGAAGTGGATTTCTTCAGGGAGACATGACCTATTTGCCCATCATATTGGCAGTGGAAGTCCTGGTTGTAGCCAACAGCCCTTCCCACTGCTCCTCAGGGCTGTTCCCCACCTACACCCTGCTGTTTTACTGATGGCAGAACTGTGCAGGCAGTACCAATGCAGAAAGGCAGATATCAGTGCATTTACTTAGTATGCAAACGGAGGAGGTGGAATATTTGAGAACATTCTAGGTATGCCAAAAGGCTTGTGAAACTCAACTGAGTGGAAGCTAATGAGCTAACACTTGTAAGGTCACTATACTTCACATTCTGAAGTTGCATGTAATGAATTTTACTCATTTCCTTCAAAACAACAAAAACCTGGTCCTTGCAACCAGCTTGAGATTTGGCCTTGTTAGCATCTTGTGGTTTCTGACTCCTTGAAGCTTTTGAGAAGTGACAAGAAACATCGCTAAAATATCCAGACTACATATCTGATCGTGCTAAAACCGTGCTTTGAACATATTTTATATGCTGAGAAACAAAACAAACAAATCCCTGCTTTGATTGAAGTCCAGTTATGGTAGGGCAGGGATATTTTTCTTCTTCAAGGCTCTGCCCCAGCCACATCTAAAGAAGGGGTAGAATCATAGAATCATAGAATCCTATAGTTGGAAGAGACCACAAGGGCCATCGAGTCCAACCCCCTGCCAAGCAGGAAACACCATCAGAGCACTCCTGACGTATGGTTGTCAAGCCTCTGCTTAAAGACCTCCAAAGTAGGAGACTCCACCACACTCCTTGGCAGCAAATTCCACTGTCGAACAGCTCTTACTGTCAGGAAGTTCTTCCTAATGTTTAGGTGGAATCTTCTTTCTTGCAGTTTGGATCCATTGCTCCGTGTCCGCTTCTCTGGAGCAGCAGAAAACAACCTTTCTCCCTCCTCTATGTGACATCCTTTTATATATTTGAACATGGCTATCATATCACCCCTTAACCTCCTCTTCTCCAGGCTAAACATGCCCAGCTCCCTTAGCCATTCCTCATAAGGCATCGTTTCCAGGCCTTTGACCATTTTGGTTGCCCAAAGTAGGTCTCATCTTTAAATTACGGTGTGTGTGCAGGTGAAAGGAGTGAGATGAACCTCCTTGTACCACCCATGGTCTGACTTGTTGTGCACCATTACCTGAAGCTCCCCCCCCCCAAAAAAAACCCACACACCTGGCTCACTTCTGGTTGGGGAGCCAGCATACAAGAGAGTATAGGGAGGGGAGACGGTTCATTTCCCTTCGATTGTATGAACATTTTGCTGGAAATATTACACACAGGGTTTAGATGTAGACAGTAGACACATGAAGAACAAATGTGGCTATCCCAATATCTCCAGTCTGGCCTTGAGATACTGTATAGTTGCACAGCGTGTGGGACCATCACAACACATCTGAGTGGATCCTGCTCCACTCTCCCTTCTCAGGTTGCCAGACAGTAGCTATATCTGGCCCCTGACCTAATTACTTCACAACAAGGCATAAAATAACAGTCCGTGTAGCCATTCCCTCCTGCCATTATACAGTAGCTGCAGGGCCGGCCCACCCATGAGGCAAGGTGAGGTGACCGCCTCAGATGGCAGGATCAATAGAGGCAGATCTTTATTCCCTCCTTGTTCCCGATGTAAATAATAATAATTATTATTATTATTATTATTATTATTATTATTATTATTATTATTATTATTATTATTATTTATTTATACCCCACCCATCTGGCTGGGTTTCCCCAGCCACTCTGGGCGGCTCCCAACCGAATATTAAAAACAATAGAAGACCAAATAAAAAATTCCTTCCAGTAGCACCTTAAAGACCAACTAAGTTAGTTCTTGGTATGAGCTTTCGTGTGCATGCGCACTGTGTATCTGAAGAAGTGTGCATGCACACGAAAGCTCATACCAAGAACTAACTTAGTTGGTCTTTAAGGTGCTACTGGAAGGAATTTTTTATTTTGACTATGGCAGACCAACACGGCTACCTATCTACTAATAGAAGACCAGACATTAAAAACTTTCCTAAGCTTCCCTTCAGCTGTCTTTTAAAAGTAAAATAGTTGTTTATTGCCTTGACATCTGCTGGGAGGGCGTACCACAGGGCGGGTGCCACTACCAAGAAGGCCCTCTGCCTGGTTCCCTGTAACCTCACTTCTTGCAGGGAGGGAACTGCCGGAAGGCCCTCGGCGCTGGACTTCAGTGTCCGGGCTGAATGATGGGGGTGGAGATGCTCCTTCAGGTATACAGGACTGAGGCCGTTTAGGGCTTTAAGGGTCAGCACCAACACTTTGAATTGTGCTCAGAAACATACTGGGAGCCAATGCAGATCTCTCAGAACCAGTGTTATGTGGTCCCGGTGGCCACTCCCAGTCACCAGTCTAGCTGCCGCATTCTAGATTAATTAATCTTCTTTCCTCACTCCTTCTTCCCTGGGGGTGTGCACACACCATTTTGTGGTTCACCTTAAATGTCTTGGGCTGACCCTGGGAAGCTGGGAGGGTTTGGTGGTAAAGGAGAGGTGGGGTGGTCTTCCCAGGCATCCAGAGGGGAATCAAGGAGGCAAAAGAGGTAGTTTAAAAGAGGATGACATGCCCTGCAACATTTCTCTGATGAAAATAAAGGTAAAGGGACCCCTGACCATTAGGTCCAGTCGTGACCGACTCTGGGGTTGCGGCGCTCATTTCGCTCTATAGGCCGTGGGAGCCGGCGTACAGCTTCCAGGTCATGTGGCCAGCAGGACTAAGCCGCTTCTGGCGAACCAGAGCAGCGCACGGAAACGCCGTTTACCTTCCCGCAGGAGTGGTACCTATTGATCTACTTGCACTTTGACGTGCTTTTGAACTGCTAGGTTGGCAGGAGCAGGGACCGAGCAACGGGAGCTCACCCCGTCATTGCGGGGATTCGAACTGCCGACCTTCTGATCAGCAAGCCCTAGGCTCTGTGGTTTAACCCACAGTGCCACCCGCATCCCTTTATGATGAAAATAGGGATGTCCTATTCCCTAATAATAATAATTTTATTATTATACCCCGCCCATCTGACTGGCTTGCCCCAGGCCACTCTGGGCAGCTTCGAAAATATATAAAAACATAATACAAAATTAAACATTTAAAAACTTCCCTATTCAGGGCTGCTTCAAAGGTCTTCCAAAGCTTGTTTCTCCTTATCTCCTTGCCTCGGGGGCTGCATAACTACATACCCTCCCACATTTCTCCAATTGAAATTTGGACATCCTAAGTAAAAGCGGGACATTCCCGGATCAAATCAGAAACTGGGACGGCTTCTGTAAATCCGGGGAAAATAGGGACCCTTGAAGAGCCTGCATTTCAACCTATGAATGCACACAGGAACCACCGCTCTTTTTCTTACATATATTTACGCTCCTTTTGAACAAAGTCTGATCCCTCTATTATTAAAGCATTGACTCCAGCATGAGGGCAAACAGGTCACATTCAAGTCAGTCTTCTGAGTATTGCAGCCCACACATTTTCACTACACTGCAAGAAATGGATTAGAAGACCTTCCTAGTGCGTTCCCTTATCTCCTAGCCTAGGCCTCTCGCCACGATAGCCGGGAAATTAACATTCTGAGGTAAGTCTCAAACGTGGGTGATGATCTCTTGATCACTTTCCCCAACCTCCAATAATAAAGTGCAACCGCTATGGGATAATTATGTGTTTGTGTGTACATATATACACAAACTCAGACTCGTCCATACTATTTGGGGAAGGTTAGCATCATTCCCCCTTTTCTACAGGCTTTCTGATCTGCTGATTCCTAAGCAACTTGCAGCATACCAATCAGGTTTCTACACAAACATTAAGGGTTCCTGGCAGCTTGCCTTGGATTCTGTCACTGGCTAAAATGTTCCCATCGGGGGAAGAAAAACCTGCCAGAAGTAGACAGGTATTTAACGTGGTGTCAGCATTGTGGAAAAGTCAACATTTGCACTGTAGTTTACTGCCAGCTGTAAGAACTGCAGTGAAAATGGGATTGAATAAGGTGGTAAAAAGCATAAATTAAAATGATGGGGGTGACAAATTGTATGCCTGAGCTAAATCAGTTTCTCCCCCCCCCCTTCCACCCGTTGCTGGAAGAAAAGCATAGATTTCCCTGATAAAGGACTGCCAGTAGAAAAGTGGTTATTCTGAAAGATGCTAGCCTGAATTCAAGGTTCCCACCTGCAAAGGCTGGGTTAGATGCTTATGCTAACGGATGCCAAACTGGGATAGTAAATCTTTCTATGACAGCAGCTGGGAAAGATAATTTGTACTTACTGAGCACCTTGTGCCTGAGTGTCTCAGGAACTCTCATAATCAGTTAATTTGAGCTCCTTCCAATGGCCTTTGGAGTTCAATGCTCAGAGATGGAAATGGAGGCGCAGAGCACTCGGCAAGCGGCTTTTAAGCACACGGATGCTGGGTGCTCTACAATTATTAATCAGAGCCCTGTTTTCTAACTTGCCTTGAAAACCATTTGGGATTCTGTGTGTTCCTATTGAGTGCTTGGAGAATCTTAAGGGTTTCAAAAATATATATAGCAGGAGGACCACCATCACCGCCCTGCAAAGGACTAGATCAAAGGCCTCCCACTGCCCCTCTCTCAAGCAACAACAGCTTTGCCTTTGTGGAGAAGAGGGAGTAGCCTGAATCAAATAGGGGTCACTAGGCAAAGGCCTCACGTTGCAGGAGCTGCTCTTTGCAGACCCTCCAAGTGTCCCTATTTCCCAGGGACAGTCCTGGAATTTACAGAAGCCGTCCCAGTTTCTGATTTGATCCCCGATTGTCCTACTTTTCCTTAGGACGTCCCTATTTTCATCAGAGAAATGTTGAAGGGTATGGAGTTATCCAAACCAAGGAGATAACTATACAACATTTCTTTCTTCTTTGGTGATCACTCGTAGCCGAGTAAGATTGTCTACCATAAACACGGTTTTAACAATGAGTCCGTAAGTGACTGTGGAAGCCAATTCTGGATCTACACGTCCTTCCACAGTGGGGACATTGGTTCCTGGGTGGGAGTTGATCACGGTGTGGATTTGCCAAGCATGCCTTCCTCTTAGCACGTTTCTCCCTTGCGTCCTGAGTTCGAGTGTCTTCAAAGGCCATGACACCTTTGGTAAAGGCTGTTCTCCAACTGGAGCGCTCGCAGGCCAATGTTTCCCAGTTGTCAGGGTTTATACTACTTTTTTTTAAGATTTGCCTTGAGACAGTCTTTAAATCTCTTTTGTTGACCACCAGCATTACGCTTTCCATTTTTAAGTTCAGAATAGAGTAGTTGCTTTGGAAGACGATCATCGGGTATCTACACAACATGACCAGACCAACTAACTTGATGTTGAAGAATCATTGCTTCAAGACTGGTGATCTTTGCTTCTTCCAGTACACTGATATTAGTTCGCCTGTCTTCCCAAGTGATGTGTAAATTTTTTCAGAGACACCATTGAGGGAATCTTTCAAGGAGTTGGAAATGGCGTTTATAAGTGGAAGTGGAAGACATCTGAAGGCAGCCCTGTACAGGGAAGTTTATTTTTAAAATGTTTAATGTTTTGTTATGTTTTTATATATGTTGGAAGCTGTCCAGAGTGGCTGGGAGCAACCCAGTAAGATGGGTATGCCATTATTGTTGTTGTTGTTGTTGTTGAATAGGACGTCCCTATTTTCATTGGAGAAATGGTGGAGGGTATGTCTTTGCTGCAAATGATCTCCCTGACTATGGCCTGAAGTTTTGTTTGAAACCAGTGATCATGTTCTTTCTAGTTACAGTACCTCTGCCTTGAATTAGGACATAGAGTAAACCCCTGGCATGAAACACTATCTGTGGTGCAAGAGATTATTATTTTCACCCCCCTTTTAATTCCAGCTAAGCACAACCTTGCAAGGCTCCTCCGTTGTTCAGCAAGCCCTTCCATACCACTGTTGCACTACCCACCCCTCTCAACCTCCCAGCTTGGCAAAGTGACTGGAGGCAGCTAGGAAACCTCATGTCAAGCTGGACCTAAGCTTGAGGGGATGAGAGCCCAAAGGCAACTGGAATTTGTTTTATTCGCCAATAAAAGAACCTCTATACTGACACATCGGAAAATATTGGTGCAGTGTACAACTATGAAATACAGAACAGAGTTGGAATCAATGCAAATAATCATTCAAGTGACAGGCTAATCAGTTTAAAGAACTGCCTAGGCCTGTTGCCATAGGAAAGTATTCAAGAGATCCGTGGAAGTCCAAAGGGGTGTGTGTGTGTTGCTGAATCTTTGCTGGAAGAGTTTTCCACAGTATGGAGCCACTAAACGCCTGACGCCTTGGGGAGGCCATTCAGGGCTCTGTAATACGGGGGGATAGCAAACAGCTTGAGTGAGAAATGGTGCTTTTTGAAAAGTGGAGTTTGTATTCTGGACTGTGCCTCCCACCAGTTTGAAGTTCATCCCCATCTCTATCTAGGATAGCCAGTTGTGGAGCATGCAACTTTTTTTGCTCAGACTTAAGGTGCAAAGTGTTCCTGGTTCTGTCATTTTGGTTGGTTCCATCAACAGAATTCCCCTGGGCATGTAAATCTAGCCTAGGCTTAGACTATGTACACAATATCTGCTTCATCTCCTTGCCTGGTCTGCTGTGTTTAAAACTGATTTTTTATATCACTGATCAAACCAGAGGCAGATGGGGTGCCCATTACTTCTCAGTTTCCCAAAGCCAACTTCTAATTCCCTGAAGCTGTCAACTGCACATGTGCAGTGGGCGGTTAAAATGTACACACCTCAACTTGACTGAAGCTTCTGTTCTCTATAATCAGATGGAAGCTGGTTTGAGGGTTGTTGTTGTTGTTTAGTCATTTAGTTGTGTCCGACTCTTTGTGGCCCCATGGACCAGAGCACGCCAGGCACTCCTGTCCTCCACTGCCTCCCGCAGTTTGGTCAAACTCATGCTGGTAGCTTCGAGAACACTGTCCAACCATCTCGTCCTCCGTTGTCCCCTTCTCCTTGTGCCCTCCATCTTTCCCAACATCAGGGTCTTTTCCAGGGAGTCTTCTGTGCATCAAATGGGAGGATTGTTCAAGAAGCTATAAGATACCTATGGCTTGTGTCATGTGTCATGTGTACTCAGCTTCAAACACCAGGGGAGGGAATTTGCTGGAGCCACAATAGTGTGTGCACAGCCCTAGACAGATAGGTTGCACAGCCCTAGACAGACAACTCTTGGCTGTCAATATGAAACGCTTTGCATGGTCAAATCCATGGCCATGCCAAGGATTTGACACCAACAACTAGGGATGATGGATGCCTACAAGTCCCTCTAGTCCCTGGCTGTCAAAGGCTATCTTCACATATGGCCAGGAGACAACTCTATTTGCCATGTGACGCTAGCTTTTGACAGCCAGGGATCATGCGTGCCACCAGGCTCCCAGGCTCCCTTGCACACTCAGGAGAGGAGGTGGTCTTTTGGAAAATCAAAGCATTTTAAAGTCAGGGATTACTGAGAATTATGAGCGTCCCCAACACCTACCTCTCTAATGCAGTTGTGGAGGGGCAGGGGCGGTCTATTGTGCTTTACTACTTGGGACGCGGGTGGCGCTGTGGGTTAAACCACAGAGCCTAGGACTTGCCGATCAGAAGGTCGGCGGTTCGAATCCCCGCAATGACGGGGTGAGCTCCCGTTGCTTGGTCCCTGCTCCTGCCCACCTAGCAGTTCGAAAGCATGTCAAAGTGCATGTAGATAAATAGGTACCGCTCTGGCAGGAAGGTAAACGGCATTTCCGTGCGCTGCTCTGGTTCACCAGAAGCAGCTTAGTCATGCCGGCCACATGACCCGGAAGCTGTACGCTGGCTCCCTCGGCCACTAAAGCGAGATGAGTCCAGAGTCGGTCACGACTGGACCTAATGGTCAGGGGTCCCTTTACCATTACCTGAGGTGAAATGGGAAGTGCTATCACATCCTGCCATCACCACGCCACTCGCCACACTAGTGGAGAAGCAGTTGGAAATTGGCACCAATTTCCAGTGAGATCTTACAATATCTTGCCAGAAATTGACACCACTGAATCTGCCACTTCTCCACCACTGGCAGAGGTGACAGGGCAGGCAGGGCACCTGCGGGAGGTTCTGCCTCAGGGGCTTCTGCTGCCCAAGGCAACTGCTTTACCGCACCTCATAGGTGGGCCAGGCTAGGTGGGGACAACACTTTGAAGTTGGTTTGGAAATGAACTGAATGAATTCAAAAAGGGGGAGAATGTTGCATGTGTAGGTCCCCAGGCCACCCCTCAAATAACTTCACACATAACACGTAATTTTAGTTTTGGTTTTTGGGCACTATTTTGGCCACAACTTTATTAAAATACAAAATCAGTGAGTGGTTGTTTAGACATTGGTTATGACTATCTGTCCCCCCGCCTGGGACAGAACTGACATCCCGAGGTCTGATCGGTAGCCAGTAGAAGAGAAAGTCAAACCTGGGGGTCATTTGAGCTAAGCGTCGGACCCACGCCGCTCACCCCAGCAGCTCCCCAAAAGCTTGCCTGCTCGGTCCTATAACAAGGATTCCCATAACAGGGATTGGGCGGCCCTGGTCCCATAACAGGGATTGGACGAAATCATGGCAAGCCCCAGGATTCCTTTAACGGAATTCCCTTCAGCGCAATAGGAGGGGCAGGCCCAGCCTGACCCCTCCACCACCAGCATATTATAACCAATGCCTAACCGCAACCTTACAAGTTGTGACGAATTGCTGAGTAGTAGGCAAAAACCAAATGGCACAGCCAATCACCAAATGGCAAAATTCCTACTAGGCCCCTGCGCCAAGGCAGACGACCCCATGACAGGCAAAGCAAGGTCAACCAGAAAGAGGGCGGGCGGGCGGGTGATCCGATGCACTCTGCAAAGAGAAAGAGAAACCAGAGTGCACCAATATTTAAAGACTATGGTCCCACCCAATTTGCAACATACAACTTGCCCCAGCAACCCGGTTAACCAATCATGATGCCAGGCAACAACTATTAACCTGCCTGGCAACCAGAGGCCTGGCCTGGCGGCCCACACTGCAACACGTGCTCTCATTTATTGGAGAACACGCTTTGTCAAAAGTGCCAGTTGCGGAGTTGTAGCTCAGCACATTTCAGAACATGGGGTTCCTTCTTCAGGATCAACCAATTACTGATTGGATTAACAAAAGATGGGAAAAAATGGAATATGGAGGAAACTATATGAAATACAGTTAAAATACTGAAACCCCTTGGAGGAGAAACAATTTAAAGGAAGGAATAAAATTATCATTATTAAAAACCATTATGTAAACGGAAGGGTTGGGATGGCACAAAAATGGCATAACTAGACAGCTCTCTTTCTTCTTTTATTTGACAGGTCTTTTAAAATCATTTTGTTAAATATAAAAAACAAGCAAGTTGATTTTTAAATCAAGTAACAAACCACTGTGGGGGGGGGGGCATTTCAAAACAAAGGTTAATAAGTACCTAAACTTAATAAGTACCTAAAACGTTCAAATTCTACAAACAAACAAAAAGCTGAAATCACTGACTGATTCTTAATCAGTTATAGATTGCTTCTAAAGAAAGACTCCCATGTGCTGAGTTGAAATGAGTTAGCAGTTGGTGCTTTGGAGAACAAAGATCTCATTTTTGCATTATTTTTGAAACTGAGTTGAACCTTTTCCCAATTTTAGGAGAGCGGCTCTCCCCGTTTCCAAGCCATTCCCGTGCAACCAATGGATCACTCACCCGCATTGGCTATACAGTACTTTTTTGCAATCTGAAGGGAAAGGTTGAAATATGTGACTTTGGATTTGTTAGGAAATTTTCAGTGCTGCTAGGATTGATTTGGCAGCAAATCAGAAGAAGGCTAATGTTCTTCACCTTACGCCTGATTTGAAAGGATCAGGCAAATAACTGAAATGACAAAACTGACAAACAATTAGTTTTGGGAAGGACACCCATTAGATAACAAGTTTGTGGAGAAGCTGGCATTTCTCTTCTTGACTCTGAAATGATTAATTTTTTATGAAAATACACATCAATATGTTCTGTTCCCTTGTTGCAAAAATGGGTTTTCTTGTAGAATGGGATGCCCTTTATGTATGTTCTGTAACCTGAGACGTAAAATAAAATAAAATAACATGAGTCTCGGGTGCTGACAACATTATTTCACAGAACTGTTTAGATAATTGAGTGATTAGCTCTTTCTTGCTGCAGCTGTGGCTGCTCTGTTCTGTGTTTATTGAGGCTTTAGTATTTCTGGCTTTATTTTCATTTTATTGTTTTAGTGTGGTTTGACCTTATTTTAATAATTTGTTTTGCATGAAGCTTATTGGATTGACATTTACCCTCATACCTGCCTTTTAAGAGGACAGATAAGCTCACTGCCAAATGTCGTACGGTCACCTCCAGTCGTAAGCTCGTTTTAAGCAACCATTTTAAGTAATTAAAACACGCACACACAGAGAGCCAGGATTAGGGGGTCCTGCACATAAACTCACACCCCCCCAAAGCTGACCAGGCACTGCCTGCCTTGCTACCTTGCAATGCTCTCTTCCTTAGCAGCACAGAAAGCAGAAGGCCGAATAAAGCCACATGGTTAGTTGGAGTCATCCCAGTCGTCAGCAAAGATCTTCATTGCAGCTGCCTCCTTAGCAAGGCTCACCCCCAACACTTGCCCCCACCCTGGATACTGGAGCCATTATGCCCCTCCCGTGCTGACAGACAGAGTAGGGGAAGTTGTATTTCCAACACTGCCATTTTCTAGCTTCTACTGGAAAGGAGATGGGATTACTCTGAAGGAAAAGCCAGGCAGGTGTCTGTGATCAGTGTGGACTGGCCCACTGGGAGAGATGGGAGAGAGAATAAGTACTTAGAGCTTCATGAGGCTCTGGCTATTGGGGAAACGGACTTGTAATAGGCTGGGATGCCTTCTGCCTTTGTGAGGAACTGCTACTAGCTGCCAACATTTTTTGGCACCTTGTGACCGTGTTCCTCTCCTATCTAGCAGATATGGGTGGTGGTGTTGTTTTGTTTTAATGAAATCAGATTTGTTATTAAATTGCAACGAAAAAGCTTTTGTGCTGTTGATGGCACCACTTTGCATGGGATCTAGAAGAAGAAGAAGAGGAGGAGGAGGAGGAGGAGGAGAAGGAGTTTGGATTTGATATCCCGCTTTATCACTATCCGAAGGAGTCTCAAAGCAGCTAACAATCTCCTTTCCCTTCCTCCCCCACAACAAACACTCTGTGAAGTGAGTGGGGCTGAGAGACTTCAAAGAAGTGTGACTGGCCCAAGGTCACCCAACAGCTGCATGTGGAGGAGCGGGGAAGCGAACCCAGTTCACCAGATTACGAGTCCACCGCTCTTAACCACTACACCACACTGGCTCTCTAGTTCTGTTTTGAGGCTGTGCACGCACACTTATCTGCCCTGCATCAGGGCACTCCCACCACTGGCTTGGGAAGTGGTGTATGCACAGTATTAGACACAATCCTGATCTATCCTGTAGCTATTCTTACAAAATACTGTGTTCCAGAGGTGTCGAGTTGCGCCCAACATTGGGGAGGCCTGTTGGCCTGGCCAGAGTGGGGTGGGTAGATGGCACATCACACATGTGCTGCCCCCACCCCCACCCCAGCCAGGCCAACTCAGCCTGCCACCCCCCACCCACTGCCTACCACCTTACCTTCATATGCCGATCTTGCAAGGCTGAGGCCCCCAAGGCACTTTGGCATGTTTCTTTGAGATTGCCAGGGAAGGCGCCCTAAAGGAAAAGGGACCCCTGACCATTAGGTCCAGTCGTGACCGACTCTGGGGTTGCGGCACTCATCTCGCTTTACTGGCCGAGGGAGCTGGTGTACAGCTTCCGGGTCATGTGGCCAGCATGATTAAGCCGCTTCTGGCGAACCAGAGCAGCGCACAGAAACGCTGTTTACCTTCCCGCCGGAGTGGTACCTATTTATCTACTTGAACTTTGACGTGCTTTCGAACTGCTAGGTTGGCAGGAACTGGGAGAGAGCAATGGGAGCTCACCCCACCGCAGGGATTCGAACCGTCAACTTTCTGATCGGCAAGTCCCAGGCTCTGTGGTTTAACCCACAGCGCCACCTGCATCCCTTAGGAAGGCACCCTAGCAGTTGTCAAAAGGATACTGTATCCCTACTCCATCCCTGGCGAAGAAGGGACACAGAATTTTGAGGGGGTCGTCCCCCCTCTTGAAAATGTGGGGGCCCTCACCCCCCGCCCCTCCCAGATGGCGCCCCTGCTGTGTTCTGATGCTTTCATCTGAATTGAGAGAAAGAATGACCCAACTGCTTTTTAAGCCAGCAAAGTGTACACAGCCTGAATATGCCAATCAAGCGATGAGCTACTCTCTTTGCTTCTGGCAGAGGTTTCATGTCATATGTGGAGATGCACAGAGGGACCTGGATGGTGGCAGGAGGACTGCACAAAGGAATAAGAGAGAACTAAGAAGGGGGGAGAGACGGAGAGGGTGCAGAACTGACAGAAAAACTGAATAAACTTAGGAAGAGCTGTGGCTGTGGAAGTTGGCAGGTGCAGCAATTGACTTCCCTTCACTTACAAGATGTGACTCTCAGTTAATCTTTTCTCCTATGCTCTCATCACTGATGTTATCTGGTTGGTTTCATGCTGCCTAAATATTTACATATTAGGGAATAGATCTGTCTATTATTCGTGTATTCAGTTTGTATCGCTTTTAACCAATCTCATGCATGAAAATAGGGATGCTTTTGAATTGAAGATACTTGAATTGTATTTTCATTTTGCATTTGGATGCTTTGTAGATGCAATTTGCATATTATTAGTCTGCAGTTGCACTTTACGCACCAGATTGTGACATAGTTGTACCGGATATGCGTCTGACAGCATTTTATATAGTGAATTGCTCAAAAAGCTGAACTTTATATTGTTATTTGTTGCTAAATGTATTGGACATAGAATGTATTAGTAATTAGACTTTTACGTATCAACATAACCTGTGAATTTTTGGTAAGAGATGGCTGGATAAATTATTGTTCGACCCATAATGGAGTGTTCTTTGGAATATTAGGCGATAGATTAGAATATGAACAACCAAAGTAAATTTACTATAGTGGTACCTCAGTATAAGAACAGTCCTGTTTACGAACTATTCAGTGTAAGAACTCCACAAAACCAGAAGTAGTGTTCCAGTCAGTGAACTCTACCTTGGTCTACGAACAGAAGCCGAACAGTGGAAGGGCACAGGCGGCGGGAGGCCTCATTAGGAAAAGTGCGCCTCAGTTTAAGAATGGCTTTGGTTTAAGAATGGGCTTCTGAGGTACCACTGTACTATGAATATAAATATAGCGATAAGAGCAAGACAAAAAGATAAAGTGAGCAGGAGAGTGGATCCCTATGAACAAAGTTAAATAAATGCTTTTAACAGAATTTAAAATATCTCAAGTGAGTGTTTAATGAAAAGTTTGATCATTGTGAGAAGAAAATACATGAGATTTGAGATGAGTGAAAACAGAGTGCTAAAAAGTGAAAATTACAAGGCTGACATTAAGAAAGATTATGAAGTAGTAGTAGTAGTAGTAGTAGTAGTAGTAGTAATAACTTTTTATTCATACTCCACCCTCCCCGGCCAGAGCCGGGCTCAGGGTGGCTAACATCAGTAAAATTACAATAATAATAATAATAATAAAACCAATTTATATTACAGGTATAATTTAAAATGCAGCCTCATTTTAATAGTAGCCCATAAATCAAAACCATAAGGGGAGGGAAACATAAGGGTCAGAGTGAGCCCAAACCAAAGGCCAGGCAGAACAGCTCTGTCTTGCAGCCCCTGCGGAAAGATGTCAAGTCCCGCAGGGGCCTAGTCTCTTGTGACAAAGCGTTCCACCAAGTCGGGGCCAGTACTGAAAAGGCCCTGGCCCTAGTTGAGACCAATCTAACCACCTTGCAACTTGGGACCTCCAAGGTGTTGTCATTTGTGGACCTTAAGGTCCTCCGCGGGGCATACCAGGAGAGGCGGTCCCATAGGTATGAGGGTCCTAGCCAATGATATGGTGTGATGGAGGTGCCAACAGGTGAATTGCTGCTGCTTACTGAGAGGCAGAATGGGGGGGGGGGATAATGTGGCAGAGAGGATGACACAGTAGGAGCACTAGGTTACTAGGTTGCCTCAGCCAATGCATTTGCACTGTGCCAGCCTCACCACTACCTTGCCCCTCCCAGTAAGCAGCAGTGACTCACCTGCCTGGAGGTCAGGTAAGCAGCTCTGCTCCACCACATCTGGTAATGAGATTTTGTAACACCCAAAAAAGGAAGAAGAAGGAGGAGAGTTTGTACTTGATATCCCGCCTTTCATTCCCCTTAAGGAGTCTCAAAGTGGCTCACAATCTCCTTTCCCTTTCTCTCACACAACAAACACTCTGTGAGGTGAGTGAGGCTGAGAGACTTCAGAGAATTGTGACTAGTCCAAGGTCACCCAGCAGCTGCAGGTGGAGGAGCGGGGAATCAAACCCGGTTCACCAGATTACAAGTCTACTGCTCTTAACCTCTCAAAGGAAGAGAGCAAATGTCATTAGATGTGGACAAATAACAAGAAGGTTCCATTGGAAGTTCCACGGCTTCAGTTTACAGGACTCCATTCAAATATGCATTTTTAAAAACCTTCCTCCCAGAGATGTTTTAATCTATTTTCAAAATGTGATGATTAAGTATCAGAGTATGGGAAAATGTAAAAGCGACTGGTAAAAAGAACATGGTATGAGAAGGCCCCCCAAATATGACATTATGACTTAGTTTAAAATATTTCGTGGAAGGAATGAGGAAAATACAGTATTGGTGAAATTAAATAGTGGAATTGCCCTTGTATAAAAGTGAGGGGTAACAGCGAAAACGAGGCAAGAAAGTATATGAAGGAATTCAATGAAGAGGAAGAAAATGTCTTGGATAAGAAGGAACCAAAGACATAAAAGAAATTGTGTATTGAAGAGTATTGAATTGAGGCATAAAGGAGATAAAATGTGCTACTTAGAATGTTAAAGGATTGAAGGGCAGGATAAAAAGGCAGAATGTATATATGGGGGGTTATATTTGCTTTTATTACAAGGCATTTGATTCAAAACATTATAAATACTTAGAAAATATGAAACATTGGAAAATATTTATCTTCTTCAAGTGCTATATCTAAAGGAGTAGCTGTTCTGAAAGGCTTCGGCAATGACTAGGTAAGTGTTCCATTGATAAATAAGGAACAGTAGTGTTTATTAGGGGTCAAACAAGGAAGGGGGGAAATAGGTTATTGGTGCTGTGTGCTTCAAATGGTTTGAAAAATGGCTGGGAGTAGAATAGTCAATATGCCAATGTAATGTGTATGGGTTGCTCATGAGTAAGTTGCCGCCTCTCCAGGCTTTGTTGCCTTGCTAAACCTTTCAGTCTGGACAGCCCTTCACTTCGTGGCTGCCTCAGTCGCTAGCAGAATCCGTCAGCGGGCGTTTCTTAAATCTTTTCCAACATAAAAGTTGTTTGACACCCAGTCTCCTCCTACTCTCTCTGCGCGGAAGTCTTGTGCGCAGGGTGGGTGTGGGTAGCAGAGGACCCATCTGCGGAGCTGCCTCTCTCCCTGCTGGGCCCTTCTCCAGCATCATTTGAGAGCCTTCCCTCCGCCTCTAGCTCCGATGTCAGTTCCCTGACAGCCAAGAAGAAAGGAAGGAAGGAAGGAAGGAAGGAAGGAAGGAAGGAAGGAAGGAAGGAAGGAAGGAAGGAGCAAGTCCAGGGTAGCAAATTTTGAATGATATACTTGAATTACTGCTAAAGTATTTCCACTACTACAAGTATGCCCTAGATAGCATCTTAAAAAGTAGAGACATCACCTTGCCAACAAAGGTCCATATAGTAAAAGCTATGGTTTTCCCAGTAGTGCTGTATGGAAGTGAAAGCTGGACCATAAAGAAGGCTGGTCGCCAAAGAATGGATGCTTTTGAATTCTGGTGCTGGAGGAGACTCTTGAGAGTCCCATGGACTGCAAGAAGATCCAACCTATCCCTTCTTAAGGAAATCAGCCCGAGTGCTCACTGGAAGGACAGATCCTGAAGCTGAGGCTCCAAGACTTTGGCCACCTCATGAGAAGAGAAGACTCCCTGGGAAAGACCCTGATGATGGGAAAGATGGAGGGCACAAGGAGAAGAGGACGACAGAGGACGAGATGGTGGGACAGTGTTCTCGAAGCTACCAGCATGAGTTTGACCAAACTGCGGGAGGCAGTGGAAGACAGGAGTGCCTGGCGTGCTCTGGTCCAGGGGGTCACGAAGAGGCGGACACGACTAAATGACTAAACAACAACAATAAGTATGCTCAGCAGAATAATACCTTTTGTGGGGGGGTCCATCAATCCTACTGAAGAACAGATTGTATTCAGTGATGCCTGTCTATGAATGGAACAGACTTCTGATCAGGTAGCAGGACTTCCCCTTCCTCTCTTCTTCCCCAAAGTCCTCTGTGTACCCTCAATATCTGTTCCAAAGGCTTAGTGGACTGACTGTTTGGATCAGGGGACTGCAGGAAAGATCAGTCTATTCAGGCTAAACATATCCATCTCTCTACCTCTCTACCTCTCACCACTTTACCTTATTTAAACGAATGCAATAGTGAAAATGTTTCATCCAGAAATTGTTCTTGGTTAGTATTTGGTACATAGAGAACTCCTGTCTCTATCTAACATGCCTTTAAGAAAAATAACTCTCCCATTTGAGTCCCTTAATGTTCATTGAGTTGGAAACTGAGCTTTGGAGAGATCCAGGTTTTATGCCACTATTATGCTTTACTTTTTTTACATGTCTCTTGTACAAAAATAAGATCTAGGTCATGGGTAGGCAAACTAAGGCCCGGGGGCCGGATCTGGCCCAATCACCTTCTAAATCTGACCCACGGACGGTCTGTGAATCAGCGTGTTTTTACTTGAGTAGAATGTATCCTTTTATTTAAAATGCACCTCTGGGTTATTTATGGGGCATAGGAATTCGTTCATATTTTTTTTCTTCAAAATATAGTCCGACCTCAAATTGGACCCTGAAGCGGATGGATGACAATGTCTCTTAGAACTATTACAGCTATACGTTTAGAGGAAATGTGTTTCATTTGTGAGTACCTTGGATGGCAAAGACAGACACATTGCTCCTAGGTGTGAATGGGCCAAAGTGTTCCTAGCAACAAAAATAAATATCAGAATGTTTAAGGTAGAAGAAGATGGATTAGACAGGCACATGGGCTCTGTGACTAAAAAGAATCCCTAAACATGCTGAGGACATCAATGAAAACTGGAAAATAAAAATGCCAAGGACAAGCAGAACTAGGTTTTGCACACCAAGACACTCATAGAACCAATGACAAACTGGAACGTGTCCAGAGGAGGGCAACCAAAATGGTCAAAGGCCTGGAAACGATGCCTTATGAGGAACGGCTAAGGGAGCTGGGCATGTTTAGCCTGGAGAAGAGGAGGTTAAGGGGTGATATGATAGCCATGTTCAAATATATAAAAGGATGTCACATAGAGGAGGGAGAAAGGTTGTTTTCTGCTGCTCCAGAGAAGCGGACACGGAGCAATGGATCCAAACTACAAGAAAGAAGATTCCACCTAAACATTAGGAAGAACTTCCTGACAGTAAGAGCTGTTTGACAGTGGAATTTGCTGCCAAGGAGTGTGGTGGAGTCTCCTCCCTTGGAGGTCTTTAAGCAGAGGCTTGACAACCATATGTCAGGAGTGCTCTGATGGTGTTTCCTGCTTGGCAGGGGGTTGGACTCGATGGCCCTTCTGGTCTCTTCCAACTCTATGATTCTATGATTCAATACACGCTCATTCCATCTCAGGACTTGCAGGTGCTGTTTAAACAAAAAGGGGGGAAATATTCATTTTAGCATGGATTTCAATGCAAATCCTTTCATGATCAGGAGGGGTTTGCACTGAAACCCCAGTTATAATGAAGGTGTTCTCATCTGTTTCTACAGAGGTTTCAGACCTTTGCAGAGGATTCTGCCAGATTTACCACCCTGCTCATCAGCTGATATGAGGAGAATTAAGTCCAGCTGCATGTGCTGTGTCCACCATCTCCCCACAGGTATATGGTTGGCGGGGCGCAGCTTCCATCCTAAGCCTCTGTGGGGAGCGCTCTCCTCCCGAGGAGGCTTGGGAAGGAAGCTGCACGCCCGCCAGCCTTATGGTTGGCAGGGCGCAGCTGGCAGGCGTGCAGGGAAAGAGGAGGCCGCCGGCAAAGCCACACAGCTCCCCCACTCACTGGGGTGCCCCTGAGAGGCCGGCGCCCTGGTGCGACGCACCACTAAGCCCTATGGGAAAGACGGCTCTGGGTTGGGGGATAGTTCTGCCTGGAAAGCTGATGTGCACATGCAGACTGTACATTTGTAATAGCACAATGTTGAATTCCACCCAAGGAGTTTGGCACAGCAATTTGATTACACAAAGGCAAGGAAGATGGAATTTTTTTCTTTCAAACAATGAAACATTAAAATAGTACAGGAGAACCACCGGAAATTATTAAATGGAACAGGGCCATTGGACTGTATTTGCTTAGCTTGGCAAGGTAGAACAGCTTTGATTGAAGATGAATCTAAAATATTATATATTTTTCAGAACGCAGCATTAAAAGATAACTTAGCTATTTTAAAGCAGAAAGTTATCACACAATTATCTGGAATGGAGGGGGGGGGGGACTCCAGCATTATTTAGATATCAATTAGATGAGGGAGTAGGGTTACCAGACACTAATTTATATTATTGTGAATCTATATTGCTAATGATGATAGAGGGTTAATTTTTGTTGGATAATATCACAGGTTCAGAGCAGGATGAATAAAAATGCCTTAAGACAGTATTATCTGGCTTTTTAAAAAATTGGGTCTTATCATTGGACACACTAAATCGAGCCCTGGATTTATCACAATACATATTGGTTTTCTATAATGAGAAGTTTTGTTTGCTCACTCTCGAGGAGGTGTCTTCTACCTAAGATTCCTGGAGTATCTATTCAACAGGCTTGAGAAAAGTCTTGCTTCATCACTTTCCCTTCCTACTTTACGAGTCCGTCCTAGAATTATATTTGTGAGGTTTCTGTTTGTTGCCACTCTGCAGTGCTTGGAGTCACAAGACTCTGTTTACACTCCAGACTGTTGGAAACCTCACGGGAGACGGGAGACAGGTGTTGATATTACTGGTTTCCAGTTTCTTTGTATCCAGTTGCTCTCTGCCTTTCACAGACAGAGGATGTAAATTCTTACTGTCTGCATAGTTAGAAAATAAAGCATAGCGATGTAGCTCATATTTCTCGTCTCTTCTGCTGCTTTGATACTCTGCGTAATGGGGAACGTGCCTGGAGTGTTCAGCTCAGGTCGTTAATCATCGTCGGAGATTCCGAAGGCTCGACCGGAGGAGTAGCTCGGTCGTACAGTGGTACCTCGCAAGACGAATGCCTCGCAAGACGAAAAACGCGCAAGACGAAAGAGTTTTCCGTTTTTTGTCGTTCCACAAGACGAATTTCCCTATGGGCTTGCTTCGCAAGACGAAACGTCTTGCGAGTTCTTGTGAGTTTCCTTTTTCTTAAAGCCACTGATAGCCGTGCTTCGCAAGACGAAAAAACTGCAAGACGAAGAGACTCGCGGAACGGATTAATTTCGTCTTGCGAGGCACCACTGTAGCGGAGATTCCGACAATATTGTTCTGTTCCCTCCCTCTCAGCAGCTACCACAGAGTGTAGAGATGGAAGGGACCATAAGG
The DNA here is from genome assembly GCF_965112155.1 of Podarcis liolepis. Classification (NCBI taxonomy): domain Eukaryota; kingdom Metazoa; phylum Chordata; class Lepidosauria; order Squamata; family Lacertidae; genus Podarcis; species Podarcis liolepis. Next base: position 42,216,525 of record NC_139571.1, read on the forward strand.
GTCATCTAGTCCAACCCCCTGCAATGCAGGCACATTTTGCCCAACGTGGGGCTTGAACCCACAACCCCGAGATTAAGAGCCTCACGCTCTACCAACTGAGCTATCCATGGAGCTCCACTTCCAGCCTGTCCATGTTTACACCCGGTTGGGTCAAGCACAGGATGCTACAGAGACTGGTGGCAGCAGCCATCTACTTCTCCCAACACGAAAGCTGCTTCTTCTTTTTTAATCCTTAATAATTAACCCCCCTTCAATTACTCTTACTACTGAATTGCTAAAACCTTCCCATAATGCATTTGTACTATACATACACTTCAGAGCATTACAAGCCCAACTTTCAATTAGGGAAGCAATGTATTTCTCTGCAATATTAATATATATATTTCTGTTTCATCATAAATATATATTACCTCTCACAGCCACTCCCCGCTGTCACTGTTTGCTGTTAAAAATATGTCCGTTTGGTCATCAATTCAGAATTCCAGACTTTTTCTAGCCATTCTTTTACTGCTGGTGTTCTTTGCAGTCTCCATTCTTGCAGCGAAGGCAACTAGCATGTATTAGGTCCAATTCTCGTGCTCCTTTCTTACAGAGCCTTCTGTATGTTTTAACAGAAAGAAAACTGAACCTAGAGCAGGGGGCAGGAAAAAAACTAGGTCTGGATTTACTGGAAAATCTTTCTCTGCCCTAGATTAGTAATGATTTCTGTCTTCCAACTGTTTAACGAGCGCAGCAATCAAAGGACCCCTCCATCCTAAGGTATACTGCTGAAGATTGGGTTAACCGGGAGCAGACTTCTGGGGAAGGACTGAACTCCGCTCAGTTCTGTTCAGAACCATTTGGCAAATAGGCTAAATGATGCTTTGAGGACCACTGCTGGCTGGCTGGACCTGTCAATTCCCACCTAATGAGGCTTTTCAGCCTTCTCCCTTCCTACAGCAGGAGGAAGGGTCTTGCTAGGTTGCCATTCAAGATGTGGCAAAAGGGAGAGAGAGAGAAATCTAAGCCCGGGCGACATGGTGTTGTCACACTTAAAGCAGTGGCAAAACAACCACCACAAAAAGCAAGTCAGAGGAAAGAGGAGCAGCTGCTGCCACCACTACTGTGAAGATGAGTGTCACGGTCCAGTTCACGGGTGATCAAAGTCCCGGCTGGGGGCGCTGGGACTGGGGGTAAGACGTCAGGATGGGAGCAGGAACGGGAGTCCAGAAGCCAAGGGTCAGAAAGCCAGGAGTTCAAGGGTCAGAGAGCCAGGAGTCAAGAAGCCAAGGGTCCGAGGATCAGGAAGCAAGGAGTCACGAAGTAAAGGGTCCGAGGGCCAAGAAGCAAGGAGTCAAGAAGTCAAGGGTCTGAGGGTCAGGAAGCAAGGAGTCACGAAGTAAAGGGTCTGAGGGTCAAGAAGCAAGGAGGCAAGAAGCCAAGGGTCCGAGGATCAGGAAGCAAGGAGTCAAGAAGCCAAGGGTCCGAGGATCAGGAAGCAAGGAGTCACGAAGTCAAGGGTCTGAGGGCCAAGAAGCAAGGAGGCAAGAAGCCAAGGGTCCGAGGATCAGGAAGCAAGGAGTCAAGAAGCCAAGGGTCCGAGGATCAGGAAGCAAGGAGTCACGAAGTCAAGGGTTTGAGGGCCAAGAAGCAAGGAGTCAAGAAGCCAAGGGTCCGAGGATCAGGAAGCAAGGAGTCAAGAAGTCAAAGGTCCGAGGGCCAAGAAGCAAGGAGCCACGAAGTCAACGGTCCGAGGGCCAAGAAGCAAGGAGTCAAGAAGTCAAGGGTCCGAGGGTCAAGAAGCAAGGAGCCACGAAGTAAAGGGTCCGAGGGTCAAGAAGCAAGGAGTCAAGAAGTAAAGGGTCCGAGGGTCAAGAAGCAAGGAGTCAAGGAGTCAAACGCAGGAAGGCAGGAAACGTGTTGCTCTGGCAAAGAGCCGAAGGGAAAATGCTGACCTTATATCCATTCCCGGCTCTTGCCACCAGGTGCTGTGAGTTACCATCAGCCTCACCTGTGTGGCCACGCCTTGCCTCTTCAGAACAAACTTAAGAAGGCCCCAGTCCTGCAAAGTCCTATTGGTCACAGGGCCTGGCTCCTGCATGCACACCTGACAATGAGAAGCAGTGCCAGAGGCAGGGGGGAGATGAGGACAACACTGGGGCCCACATAGCGCAATCTGCTCCAGGTCCCACATCTCCTATAGGTAGCCCTAGTTCTGGTACTGGAAACATATTCAGAGCTATCTCTTTTGCACCAGCAGATCCTGAAAGTCTGAAACTTTCCAGCCTCTAATCTGAAGGAATCCCATACCCTGTCCACGATTAAATGTTTGATCTTTTCCCCTATGTATCTCCACATGACACTCTCACATATTTGATGATAACCCCTCTTGGGCATATTTTGGATAATGTTACTTTGTAGTATTTGTACAAACTGGACCAGGTTAAAAATCTATGGTGTATTGACCATTTCTGTGTTTATGCAGGGATGATCCATAAAATGGGAGATATATCTTATCTCAGTCACTTCAAGGCAGAAATAATGTAATAAAGCCTGTATACAAATGTGAATCTTTTTGAGAACCAAGTGGTGTTTTCAATGACTGCCAAGACTAAAAGTATATTGAGTAAGTGCTTCAAAATGATTTTACAGATGATTTAATTCTGAATGCAAATGGAAACCGATTTGAATGAAATAATCTCTACAGAATATTGGAAGTATCAGAATGTAACAAAAAACAATTACATTTGCTAAACTTAAAGCTTTCATGAAATGAAATTTAGTTGGTACCTCATCCTTGCACATCTGAAAAAATAAACAAATTATAGGAGAATAAATGTTGCAGATGTCAGACCCAAGGGGCAGAGAATCATATAATTGTAGAGTTGGAAGGGACTTTGAGGGTCTTATACCCAACCCCCTGCAATGCAAAAATTTCAACTAAAGCATTCATGACAGAAAACCATCCAGCCTCTGCTTAAAAACCTCTGAGGGATAAAAGTCCATCACATTCTACCCACTGGGAACTCAGAATTATAGAGTTGAAAGGGATAGTAATAGCTTTACTAAGGGAGCGGGTGGCACTGTGGTCTAAACTACTGAGCCTCTTGGGCTTGCTGATTGGAAGGTTGGCAGTTCGAATCCCTGCAACGGGGTGATCTCCCATTGCTCTGTCCCAGCTCCTACCAACCCAGCAGTTTGAAAGCACACCAGTTCAAGTAGATAAATAGGTACTGCTGTGGCGGGAAGGTAAACGGCGTTTCCGTGCATTCTGGTTTCCATCGCGGTCCTCCGTGGGTCAGTAGCAGTTTAGTCATGTTTGCCACATGTCCCGGAAAGCTGTGAACAAACGCCAGCTCCCTTGGCCTGAAAAGTGAGATGAGCGTTGCATCCCATAGTCGTCTTTGACTGGACTTAGCCATCCAAAGAGGACTCCCTGGAAAAGACCCTGATGTTGGGAAAGATGGAGGGCACAAGGAGAAGGGGACGACAGAGGACAAGATGGTTGGACAGTGTTCTCGAAGCTACCAGCATGAGGGAGGCGGTGGAAGACAGGAGTGCCTGGCGTGCTCTGGTCCATGGGATCACGAAGAGTCGGAAACGACTCTTACTGCTATTAGAGGTAAAGGTAAAGGACTCCTGGATGGCTGTTGTTGTTGTTGTTGTTGTTTAGTCGTTTCCGACTCTTCGTGATCCCATGGACCAACTTGAATAAAATATTTGGGGGGAGCAAGTAAGCCCTGCCCTGCGTAATCGATCACATGACACGAGGCACGCATACCATTTGAATGGCAATGCTCATTAACTGGGGAAGGGGGAGCAGCCACCGCAAATATTTTATTGGTGGGTGAAGACCCCTCAGTCCCTAGGAGTTGGCTCCTATGGCCATCAGACATGAGGGAGAACACTGTTCCACTGACAGTACTGAAATCATATTCAACTGCTAGTCTGGTCAGCTTTGGCAAGTGGAATAGGAGGAAGGGTGCCATCTTATCCTTTGCCTTGGCCAACAAAATGCCTTTGGCTAGCCATGCGTTTCCTGCAGGTCTGGGGCACTTGATCCTTGGGAAGAAATGCTGACCACTTCAGAGTCTGCAGTAGCAACCAGAATGGGCCCTGGCGAGAGAGGAGTCTACCCAAACCGTGATAGCAAGACAGAAATATACAGCTCACATTGTGCACAAAGTATGCTCTTGACCATGAGTGAACTCCACTAAGTGCCTAGGCCACACACTCTGCCATGTGCTGCCTACAACATTTCAGTTATCAGTTTCCATTGTGAGCATGTTCTGGATTTACTGGTTCTATTCTGTCTTTCCCAACCTCCTATCTTTAGTTTACCTCTATCCTCTGGTTTAATTTCTTTTAAAGATGCATTATGAAGAAGCAGTTAACGCTCGTGGTCAGATGATTAACAGTGACTCATATTGCACAAGACTTTTACTAATTAGCTTTCAAACTTTTTTTTAAAAAAATAATAAAACCCTGGTGAGTAAGTATCCTATAAATCTAGCTAGCGCTTAACCAGTTTTATTACCTGTCAGAGGGCTGCTTGTAGAACATTTGAAGTTGCTAGGGAAACAAGACTCTTAACTATTTTGAGAGTCTAGTGGTCAAGAGACTAGGACTTTGGAAACCAGGACTCAGATCCCCACTCAACATTCAGCATCACCTGGTGACTTTGGCCTAGTCACTATTTCTCAGCCCAACTTACCCCCAGGGCCGGATTTAGGTTTGATGAGGCCCTAAGCTACTGAAGGTAATGGGGCCCTTTATATGTCTAGCTGTCCTTTGTCAACAACACATTGTCGCTGGTTTTTGTGTTGAATATATGCTATATGGCGATTTATGGACCTAATAGGTATCTCAAGCCATTTGCACATAACAAAATGCGTATTTTATCAAAGTAATTGTTGAACTGAAATACAATTAAGAAGAAGTATATTAGGGGCGCCAAGAGAGTGGGACCCTAAGCTATAGCTTGTTTAGCTTATATGTAAATCTGGCACTGCCTCCTTCACATACTAGCTGTGAAATAAAATGAGAAGGAGAACGGTGCACATTGCCCCAAGCTCTTTGGAGAAAGGGATGAATATAGATGTAAACAGTAAATAAATGGCGTTATTTATAAAGTAAATGACTTCCCTGTCATAAGATAATTGAGGATAACTTTGCAGATCCTCTCAAACAGTTGGCTCAGGTTGCGGGTTTGATCCCCATATGGGAGAGCTGCCTATTCCTGCCTTGCACGGGTTTGGACCAGACGATCCCCAGGGTCCCTTCCAACTCTACAATTTTACAGTGGTGCCTCGCAAGACGAAATTAATCTGTTCCACGAGCCTCTTCGTCTAGCGGTTTTTTCGTCTTGCGAAGCAACCCTATTAGCGGCTTAGTGGATTAGCGCTATTAGCGGTTTAGCGGCTATTAAAGGCTTAACGGCTAAAAGGCTATTAGCGGCTTAGCAGCTTAGAAAAAGGGGGGAAAGCGGGGGGAAATCGGAACACTTGCAAGACGTTTTTGTCTTGCAAAGCAAGCCCATAAGGAAAATCGTCTTGCGAAGCAGCTCAAAAACGGAAAACCCTTTCGTCTAGCGGGTTTTCCGTCTTGCGGGGCACCACTGTATAATCCTACGCTGACTCTACCACCAGATTCCAAACTTGCAGCCACTGAAACTGGCAAAGGATGAGATTGAATTTTATTATGCATCTCATTAGAAGTCATAAAGCGATTTCTTAAATGCAAGTCATACACAACGTGGCAAAATTCAGTCTTACCTATCCATCAAAATTAGTAACTGTCTGCACCATGTTAACATGGTGATATGTAAATGAATATAAGTGAAGCTGTAGGTGATTGTACTGGGGTTAAATCTTTTAAATACTTATCCCAAATGGGTTCTGTGCTATACCCTTTCTTTTTAACATTGCAACTCTAGACATGTCTACCCAGAAATAAGTCCTTTTGAGGGGTTAGAATTACAGCCTTAATTATCAAATTAGGCCTTGAATATTGACCTTCAATCTAGTTGTCCTATTCATCATAATATATCCCCTTACTGGTATGTATGAACAGTTTTGCTGAATGTTCATACATGAGTTAACCAAACCACCATGAGGTCAATGCATGGTAACAGTAAGTAAAATACGGAACACCCATTCATTCTCTTTTCTGTTATTACCACGTGGTATTAATTCAAAGGGGTTTTTATTTTTTAGAACTGATGAATATCACTTTGAATAAAATTGAGGTTTCTCTATGTAATTCAAAACATTATTGTGCTTTTAGATGAGTTGGAAGCTGCCTAGAGGAGCTGGGGCAACCCAGCCAGATGGGCGGGGTATAAATAAAATTAGTAGTAGTAGTATAAAAAATAGTAAATTAGGCAAAATTTTCATTTTGACTGAATGTTTTACCCACTCCCTCTCAAGCCACTTTTGCATATTAGAGAGTCAGTCACTTTGTGAGTTCTTACTGGCTTTACTAAATCATAATGTTAAGTTGTGGGTGAACATATCAGACTGCACAGCGATTCTTCAAACAGCTCTTGTTTATTCACAGGCCAGAACTGAGCTGAAGGGTTCAGTCAGCCTGCTTATATAGAGCTCCAGTACCACGTTACTGTAACAAATTTCTAAAACTATCCAATCACTGAATGTCACTTTCGATCCTTCATTTGCATAACTATCTACAGTATCCATCCAATCACTGAACGTCAATTTCGATCCTTCATTTGCATAACTATCTACATATCCATCCAATCACTGAACGTCACTTTCGATCCTTCATTTGCATAACTATCTACATATCCATCCAATCACTGAACGTCACTTTCGATCCTTCATTTGCATAACTATCTACAGTATCCATCCAATCACTGAACGTCACTTTCGATCCTTCATTTGCATAACTATCTACAGTATCCATCCAATCACTGAACGTCAATTTCGATCCTTCATTTGCATAACTATCTACAGTATCCATCCAATCACTGAACGTCACTTTCGATCCTTCATTTGCATAACTATCTACAGTATCCATCCAATCACTGAATGTCAATTTCGATCCTTCATTTGCATAACTATCTACAGTATCCATCCAATCACTGAACGTCAATTTCGATCCTTCATTTGCATAACTATCTACAGTATCCATCCAATCACTGAACGTCAATTTCGATCCTTCATTTGCATAACTATCTACAGTATCCATCCAATCACTGAACGTCACTTTCGATCCTTCATTTGCATAACTATCTACAGTATCCATCCAATCACTGAACGTCAATTTCGATCCTTCATTTGCATAACTATCTACAGTATCCCCCTGCTGGCCCAGGGTGAGAACTTCAGTACATAACACATAACCTTTAAAAAACTTTTTAAAGAGACTTTAAAAAAAACAACCTTTCATTTGAGGATCACAGGGCGGTTTACAACATAAAAGCACAAAAACATATAACATAATAACACAATAGGTAAGCAGCCCCACCCACCTGTAAATTTGGCCCTGCAGGTGTGGAGAGATAAGGATCCGGCTCACTGTCCAGAAAAGTTTCCCCACCCCTCACTAAATCATGGCTTAGTCCTATGTTCAAGAGCTGGAGGAAAGTCGCCCACAGCTTCTGGTTCAAACACTTCATCACCTCCTCCTGCATAGTTCAGTTCCATTCTTCCCGGATATCAGGTTGCTTTGTCATCCGGACCAAAGATGGTGGTTTAAAAGAAACACTGGTCACTTTCCAAACAAGCCATCTTGAAACCATGGTTTCTGAAGCTGGCTTGTTAAAATAACCAGAGTTTGATTTTAAACCCTTATTGCTTCTCCAGAGAATATAACAAGCTGGTGTTCAGGGAACGTGAAACGAGACCCTGGCAAAGTTCTTCTCTTGGCTGCGTGGGGAAAGGGAGTGAGGAGCAGCCGAATCTGAATCTTGCTCAGTGCCAGATTTATGTATAAGCTAAACAAGCTATAAGTTAGGCCCAACCCCCTCAAAAAAAAAATTAAAGGGGAAAAACTGGATGTACATTTCCAAAATATAAGATTAAGGGGGAAAAGGCTACATACGGCAACAGTGTTTTGTGTTGTGTAAGCTCTTATTTGTTATGTGCAAATGGCTTTAGATACCTTTTAGGTCCATAAATTACCATATAGCATATATTCAACACAAAAAAGCGACAATTTGTTGTTGATAAAGGACAGCTGGACATATAAAGGGCCCCATTACCTTCAGTAGCTTAGGGCCTCATCAGACCTAAATCCGGCCCTGGTTGCAATGACTCCTTCTTGGTTGTGCACATAGTGCTAAGCCATGGTGAACATTGCCAATGAAAAGGGTTGCATGATTAAGTCTGTTAAATGCCAAGTCCTTTCACTTAACTACCGTATTTTTTGCACCATAACACTCACTTTTTCCCTCCTTGAAAGTAAGGGGAAATGTCTGTGTGTGTTATGGAGCGAATGCCTGCGGGTGGCGGGGGGGATCTGCTGCAGTCGTGAGCAGAGGATCCATGGTTCCCCTTCCTTCCCTCCTCCGTGGTTACAAAGCATGGATCCACATGGATCCTCAGGATTTTTGCATTGAGCTACTCCAAACTCACTGTCAGATCACATGTCTGTGGCCACAGCATGAACCACAAAAATCATATATCCACTATTTCGTTTAGAATATTTTTTTTCTTGTTTTCCTCCTCTAAAAACTACGTGTGTGTTATGGTCTGGGGCGTGTTATAGAGCGAAAAATACGGTAGGCTGCAGATGGCCTGCCTACCATTTCACACAGCCTCTTGCACAAACACATTCAAAGAAGCAAAGTCCGGTATTTGGGATCTCTGAAAGCCTTTGTGTCACCTGGTAGGCACATGAGGCTGATTTTACAGGGTTAGTTCCTTTAAACCAGCTCTGGGAATCTGAGGGGTGTGAATCTGCAAAAACTGGGCACCTGACTGACACCAGTTACCTGCTTGCTGGGTGCTCAATAGTTTTCAGAAAAAGATTGAGAATAAATGCCTTTACCCCCCCCCCCATCTGTGGTGATTGATTTACTTTCAGTCAGCTAAATCAATGGACAGTGTGCTTCATTGCATTCCTTTCGGTTTCTCCCACTTTATTAGTGTCTCCAAGATATTACAGAATATATTGAGACAAAAGCATTTACTTACCCATTCTAATTCCAGGTATGTGGTGTTTATCTCTGCATTAAAGTTGGTGTCATGTTAATGTTAATGCTGCTTTTCCACAGTTAGCGATAGCTTTGAATCAGATCACTGTATGAAGAGCGCACCACTTCAGAGAGAATTCTCAAGATGTTTTATGTTAATTCCATTATAATGGACTTCAATCAGCCAATTGTAATGGTAGTAATTTTCACTGCTTTTATAGAAATTGGAGATGGGTTGGAGGGACGCCAAAAGCTACTCCAAACATAAACAGCCATCAATGGCTACAGTTCTTGGTAACAATAAATGTTCAATTACCTTCCATAAAAAATGTACCGGAACCTAACTACACAGATACCCATTAGAAATTACAAGGAACCCCCCCCCCCCCAGTGATAACATCTCTGTAGATTTCATACAATACTTCTATGGCTTTCTCAGGCCGCGGAGTGAAGATAAGGGAATTCTAGCCCTTATAATACATTTCCGCCATTTACATTTCCTCCAGTAAACATGCTCAAGAACATTAAGAATCCATTAAAACAGCAGCAATAGATATTGTGAAAATAGTGCCCCACCTGCCCAGGGTGGGTCAGATCAGGACAACTTTTACCTCAGCGCCTAATGCTTAGTTGAATCTCCTTTCTTGTGACTTGAAGCCATTGGTTCAGTTCCTCTCCCCCCCCCTTGTTTTATTAAATTTGCTTAATAACATAACATTATTATATATATTCTATAAAACAAAGAATACAGAACAAAATTCATTCATACTACAATGCCCAACTACATAACATTAATATACAGTGGTGCCCCGCAAGACGAATGCCTCGCAAGACGGAAAACTCGCTAGACGAAAGAGTTTTCCGTTTTGGAGGTGCTTCGCAAAACGAATCTCCTATGGGCTTGCTTCGCAAGACGAAAATGTCTTGCGAGTTCCTGCGGGCTTTTTTCTCCTTCCCCCCCTTTTTCTAAGCCGCTAAGCCGCTTATCAGCTGATCCGATAAGCCGATAAGCCGCTAAAAGCCGCTAATAGCGCTAATCCGTCAATGGGCTTGCTTCGCAAGACGAAAAAACCGCTAGACGAAGAGACTCTCAGAATGGATTCTTTTCGTCTTGCGAGGCACCACTTGTATATGGTTTCTGAAAAAAAGTATTACATAACAAAATCAATTCAAAATACCATCCGGTTTACTTCCCCCCCCCTCCCTCCCCACTCTAGCCCTCCCCCCCCCGCCCCCGGTCAGGCCTTCCTTCTTCATATTTTTATCTGTTCATTCGAGCTTGTATGTTAGGGTTGGCTTCCCCTCTTTCTATCCAGTTCCTGTAAAATGCCCATTTATTTGTGATTCTTTGGCATTTATTTTCCCATCTATCCTCTACCACTATCTGTGCGAATATTTCTGATTGGACGTATTCAAAAACGTAATCATTCCATTTTTCCATATTCCATTTGGCCTTTTCTTTCCATCCCAGAGCAATAACTGGCCATTCCAGCTAGAATCATAATCTTATACAACTCTTGCTTATTACTCTTTACTTTGTTATTTCCCAGTATTCCCCAAAATAACAAATCCCTATTAACTTCTATGTTTATTTGAAATAATCCAGAAATTACCTTTATAATCTTTTGCCAATATTCCTTAACCAGATTACATTCCCACCACATGTGTGAATATAGTCCTTTTTCCTGAATTGGTTCGAGTCCTACCCTTCAGAGCAGGAGAAAACATGCATGCTCCCTCTTCCATGTGACAGCCCTTTGGATATTTGAAGATGGCTACCCCATTGCCTCTCCACCTCCTCTTTCCCATTGCTAAACATACCAATTCCCTCAACCCTTCTTCATAAGGCTTGGTTTCCAGACCCTTGATCATGGTCAAAGGCCTGGAAACGATGCCTTATGAGGAACGGCTAAGGGAGCTGGGCATGTTTAGCCTGGAGAAGAGGAGGTTAAGGGGTGATATGATAGCCATGTTCAAATATATAAAAGGATGTCACATAGAGGAGGGAGAAAGGTTGTTTTCTGCTGCTCCAGAGAAGCGGACACGGAGCAATGGATCCAAACTACAAGAAAGAAGATTCCACCTAAACATTAGGAAGAACTTCCTGACAGTAAGAGCTGTTTGACAGTGGAATTTGCTGCCAAGGAGTGTGGTGGAGTCTCCTACTTTGGAGGTCTTTAAGCAGAGGCTTGACAACCATATGTCAGGAGTGCTCTGATGGTGTTTTCTGCTTGGCAGGGGGTTGGACTCAATGGCCCTTGTGGTCTCTTCCAACTCTATGATTCTATGATTCTAAGATCATCCTCCTCCCCACACATTCCTCCTTGTCAATATCCTTCCTAAATTATGTGCCTAGAAATGGACATAGTACTCCAGGTGTGGTCTGACCCAAGCAGAATAGAGTGGTACTACAGAATAGAGTGGTACCTCTGGATGTGAATGGGATCCATTCCAGAGCCCTGTTCACATCATGAGCAGAACGCAACCCGCGTCTGCGTGTGCACAGGCCGCAATTCACCGTGTCTGCGCATGCGCGTGACATCATTCTGAGCGTCTGCGCATGCAAGAGCGACAAAACCCGTTCCATGACTTCCAGGTCGCTGCGGGATGCAACCTGGAAAGATTTAACCTGAAGGGTCTTTAACCCGAGGTATGACTGTATTAGTTACCTTGATCAGGAGACTAGACTTCAGCTGATGCAGCCTGAATAGCATTCACTTTTTTGCTGCTGCATCACACTGCTGACTCAAGTTAAACAAACAATAGCCTTTGTAACTGGGAGCCTGGGGCGCGGTAGCAGGGCTTTAGTGTTCTGTTTATTATTATATTGTATATCTTTTGTTGTTGCTGCTGTTGCTGTTGTTTATTGTTGTTTTATGCCCTGCCTTTCTCCCTGCCAGGGACTCAAGGCGGCTTACTGTAAAAAAGGAAAAAGGAAAAAAGAGGAGCTAAAAGCATAAGAAAAGGTGGAATCATTAAAAATACAATAGTTTTTAAACTGTAAACTGCCCTATGATCTTTGGATGATGGGCAATATATAAATTCAATACATTCTGTATTGGCCCGAATATAAGCCACACAAATTCTGACAGTGAAAAGTTAAAGTGTGGCTTATATTCAGTACCTTACGCCGCCGGCAAGGCAGTACACCTCCCTTTCCCCGGCTCCAGCAGCCTGTCCGCCACTTCCAAGCCTTCCCCCAAGAACAGGTCAGTTGCAGACCATGGGACTTGCCCTGATGCCAACATGAGTATTTTAAGCACAACATTTTTTCACATTTCAAAGGCACAGATATCTGTGTTTGTTCAATGTGAATGTAGCCCTAAGGTTATAGCCTGACCATAGATTGAAAAGAAGTGGTGGGTGACCTCCCCACCCACCTCCTCAAACAGGGTTCGATCAGAAATAAGCCTTGCTATTCCCCATCCCGCCTGCAAAAGTGAAAAATAACTTGGCTTGTATTTGAGCCAATCTGAATTTGAACTGGAGGCCAGTAGCAGCGGCAGCAGCCTTAAACCCCAAGCTTCCCTCCCTTATCTCTCCATAAGCCTCCTTGCCTGCCCCCTGCTCCTCCAAATACCCTCCTTCCTCCCTTCCCACCCACTCACCCACCCTCCAAACCCCATTTTCCTGCCCCCCATGCCTTGCTGCTGCTGCTGCTGACACTCTTAATTTGGGGAAAACTATTGAAACGCACCTTGGGAGAAACTACACCCCCCCCCCAGGATCGACTTAGGGATGCAGTTATTCAGGTATTTATTCAGGTATTGTCCTTTCTCTCTCCCCCCCCCCTTTGAATTTTAAAGGTACGGCTTATATTCGAGTGCAGCTTATATTCAGGCCAATACGGTAGTAATCATAATTCTGGGGGTAGGGAGTAGGGAGCCAGCTGAATGAAGCCCCTAAGACAGGACTTAGAGCAACTGGCAGGTACTGGCTGGGTATTGTAACGTCAGTATGAGGGTCTTGAGAGCGCACTAGTGTGGGTGGTGAGAGAGCAGAGGGCCGCATAATAGAGGGGTGGAATAGCAATGGAGTGCTTATAATGCCTAGATTCAAGGCAACTTACAGAAACACAAATAGGGATGTGGGTGGCGCTGTGGGTTAAACCACAGAGCCTAGGACTTGCCGAACAGAAGATCAGCAGTTCGAATCCCCGCGACGGGGTGAGCTCCCGTTGCTCAATCCCTGCTCCTGCCCATCTAGCAGTTCGAAAGCACGTCAAAGTGCAAGTAGATTAATAGGTACCGCTCTGGCGGGAAGGTAAACGGCCTTTCCGTGCGCTGCTCTGGTTCGCCAGAATCGGCTTAGTCCTGCTGGCCACATGACCCGGAAGCTGTACGCCGGCTCCCTCGGCCAGTAAAGCGAGATGAGCGCCACAACCCCAGAGTCGTCTGCGACTGGACCTAATGGTCAGGGGGCCCTTTACCTTTACCTTTACAGAAACACAAAGCAGCACCAATATTAATGGCAACAGCACATCTGCTTAAAGGACAGTAGCCCCAGCTTCCTCTATGTCGAAGAATTGGGAAAGTAGAGTGACCGACCCTTATTCTCTCACCTGTCCTGGTGTAAAAATGAGAGATGGGACTCTTGCATCCCCCACGCAGTGTGATTTGCAAGCCTCGGGGCTTATGTTCTTGAAAGGGGAATAGAAAACCTTAGTTATCTGTTCAATTTGGCTCTCCGGTTCTTCCGAATGGCTCTTGCTCTCTCACAAGCCCTTCTGTTTACAAGGATAACTGTTCAGATCCCCAGCTCTAGTGGAGAATAGAAAGTGTTCCCTTATAAACTCTGGAATGGCTCTTTTGCCGCTGCCTGTAAGCTAAGAATGTAACCGAGAGTTCCCCATTGACCTAATTATTGGTTTCTTTTGAACCACAACAGGTTTTGCTGCAGCACAGCAAGCAGACAGCCAAGGCTGGATAATCCTTCATGAAAGAAACGGAGAAATCCCCCGGACAGGCCATGGCTGGCTGTTGGGCTCCTTTAATCTTTTGTAAAATCTCTTACAACTTCAGTGGACCTGTACATGTTTCCAAATGTTGTTGATACATAGCTTTTATTAACCCTGCCCCACCACCAGAGTCTTCTTTTCTCATTCTTAATTATATTAGCACATCATTCTTGTGGTTTTTCCCCCACAGGGACATGCATGGTCTCAGTCATGCTTACATCATTTTGGATACCATACGTTCTTCCCCCAAAGGTTTCCTGCTGCTGAAGCGGCAGAGCGTGCCAACAGGGTGGACATTAGGGGCCGGCCTGCTCATGAGGTGAGGCAGTTGCCTCAGGGTGGCAGGCTTCGAATATCTGGAAAAGGTGGCAGAACTGCCTCCTGCGTTTTTTCCCGGTCACCACTGCCTTCTCTGCTGCATGCTCATCACACACTGTCAGGCTCTGGGGAATCAACTCCCTCCCACAGGGGCAACCCAGAATTATAGAAACAATTAAGAGTTCTTCCCAAGCAATTTATTCAATAATTCACAGAGAATGATGAAGGAATGCAGCCTTCCCTAATAATGGCATTGCTCCAAGTAAAGTCCCACCCACCCAGTTGTTGTTTAGTTGTTTAGTCGTGTCCGACTCTTCGTAACCCCCTGGACCAGAGCATGCCAGGCCCTCCTGTCTTCCACTGCCTCCCACAGTTTGGTCAAACTCATGCTGGCAGCTTCGAGAACACTGTCCCACCATCTCATCCTCTGTCGTCCCCTTCTCCTTATGCCCTCCATCTTTCCCAACATCAGGGTCTTTTCCAGGGAGTCTTCTCTTCTCACGAGGTGGCCAAAGTATTGGAGCCTCAGCTTCAGGATCTGTCCTTCCAGTGAGCACTCAGGGCTGATTTCCTTCAGAATGGAGAGGTTTGATCTTCTTGCAGTCGATGGGACTCTCAAGAGTCTCCTCCAACACTATAATTCAAAAGCATCCATTCTTCGTCAATCAGCCTTCTTTATGGTCCAGCCACCCTACGTCTCCCTTATTTGACGTCACTCCTGCGTCGGTTAATCTGAGCTTTCTGCCTCTGAGCTCTCTGTTCTAATACCCGCAATGCCTGCCTGGTCTTGGGGGGGGGGGTCAGGAATGCTTTCCAAGGACACTCAATCTTTCTTCTGCCTCTCCCCTGGTGCTTCTCCTCCTCCCTGCTGTTCCTCTTCCAGTATTTCCCAGCTTCTGCCCTCTTCAGCCTCTGAACTATGCCCTTCTGCAAACCACTGTTCGAAATCTATACTGTCCTCTTTTTCTTGGGAAGGTTCAAGACAAGGTGGGGGGCTGCCCCCACCATTCCTCCCCAGTCCAGCCCCTGACACACATGCATGTGCCCACTGCCTGCTTGCCCACAGGGGGGCAGCATTTTCTGTTTTGCCTCTAGGGATAGAGGTCAGCCTCTGTCTGAAGACCTCTCAGAGAACAGACCTCTCTGTTTGAAGGAGAACCATTCAAAGAACCATAAAAAGGGAGAGAGTTGTGGTTGCCCATTGGTGGTTAGCACTTGACAGCAGACTGAGCAGCACATAGATCACCCAGTCCCTGTCTTCCCCATTATGATGAAATGTACTGTAATTCTATTAAAAGTACAGTAACTATTTCTAAATTTGCATCCATACATATAAATTAGCATATGAATTTTATTTGCAAATCTGTGCCCTTGTTGGCTGGTGCATTAGGTCTCATCATATTTGCAAATTAACTCTCCCAGTCCAGAAAATCCTGGTCCATTATTTTACTTATTTAATATATTTATATGTTGCCTTTCCCCCAAGTTAACTCTATCATGTTTGGTGTGATTTACCGCTGGCTTGCTCCTGTCACCTGAGGATCTTAGGAGGTTTGTATAAAGGTAAAGATAAAGGGACCCCTGAACATTAGGTCCAGTCATGACCGTCTCTGTGGTTGCGGCGCTCATCTTGCTTTATTGGCCAAGGGAGCCGGCATACAGCTTCCGGGTCATGTGGCCAGCATGACTAAGCCGCTTCTGGCGAACCAGAGCAGCGCATGGAAACGCCGTTTACCGTCCCACTGGAGCTGTATCTATTTATCTACTTGCACTTTGATGTGCTTTCGAACTGCTAGGTTGGTAGGAGCAAGGACCGAGCAACAGGAGCTCACCCCATCGCAGGGATTTGAACCGCCGACCTTCTGATTGGCAAGTCCTAGGCTCTGTGGTTTAACCCACAGCACCACCCATGTCCCTGCAGGTTTGTATAGGGGGATACAAACTTTCAGACAGCCTGGGCCCAGACAATAAAGGACTTTATAGATCACAACCAGCACTTTGAATTTTGCCCAGAAACAGAACAGTAGCCAGTGAAGCTGTTTTAACAAGGGAGTAACATGTCCCCTTACCGGCCCCAGTCAGAAGTCTGGCCATAGCATACTGGACCAGCTGAAGCCTGCAAACACTTTTCAAAGGCAACCCCATGTAGAGTGCATTACAGTAGTCCATCCAGGATGTAGCTGAGGCAGGCATCACCATGGCCACATCTGACTTCCATCTTCCAAGCTATTAACTGCCATGAAATCAACCAATTTTACTTTTTAAAAACAAAGAGTAACATGCATGCTTGGCAAGTCTCAGGCTTAAGGCATACTTTTATCTGACACCCATAATGTGCTATTGCTTGTGGGAGATGGACCTTGGGTCAAACACACACACCCTGGAGACCCTGCAGCCAATCGGAGCTGGGTGGAGAGTCAACCTATCAGGAAGGAGTGGAGAGTTAAAAATGACAGAACCTGAGATTTGAACTGTCTGGTTGAAGTAAGATAGAGCCTGTATAGAGCCTAGAGAGGGCTTGGCTAGAGCCTGATAGTGCTGGCATAGGGTTTAGCTAGGAATTAGCAAGGTGGCATGGGTTGGCTAGGCAGGGCAACAGAGATTATTTCCCTGAGGGGAAGGAAAAGATCCTAGAAGGGGGTAGAAGTGTTTTACTGGCTTAGTAAAACAAATAGCCATTCTAGGAGAAATTAGTTTAATTAGAAAAAGGTTTAAAGTGAAAGTACTAAGTAAGTCTTAATTTTCTGTAAAGTGCTTTTGATTGAAACTAAGTGCTGTGCCTTATAAGAGTTACCATTAAGCCTTAACCCTCATCAAGGGTGTTTAAATAAAATTCCAGTTTAGTTTCCAACTTGCCTCATCCTTACTTTGATCCTCTGGCTGAAGAAAAAGTGGCCTCAGGTTTTCCTTTCACATTAAGAAGAGTCCTTGCTGTTGTATATTAGTAAGCAATTCCATGTAGAGAGAACCGCAGGCCTCTCAAGTGTTACTGACAGGTTAAGTTATAAAGCACCCCAAACCCAGACACATTACCTCATTCCTATCTTTATTAAAAGGGACGCGGGTGGCACTGTGGGTTAAACCACAGAGCTTAGGATTTGCCGATCAGAAGGTCGGCGGTTCAAATCCCCGTGACGGGGTGAGCTCCCATTGCTTGGTCCCTGCTCCTGCCAACCTAGCAGTTCGAAAGCACGTCAAAGTGCAAGTAGATAAATAGGGACCGAAAGAAATCTTGTGGTCATTGAGCATCCCCTCATAAAAACCCATAGCTTTCCCCTCACATCGCTCGTGCTGGCCTTTAGAGCCTATTAATCCACCTGTTTTCATATTGCTTTTGTCATCGTCCCTGTCTCCCTTATTAAATTATCAACAGCTCAGACTTCCGGGTTGACGCGATCTGGAAATGGCGGATTCCCTCCGAGCTCCGGAAGGAATCGGCTCTACCGAGGATGGGTCTTTGCCGCGCCGGCGACGCGGGGACCCTTAAAAACCGCAGGCACGGAAGCCTGCGGACTGAAGACTCGGCGGGTGCCTTAAGCGCCCCCCCTGATTCGCAAAGAGCCTTTTTAAAGGCTGCGGAGGGGATACGGGGGTGGCGTGGCACTGAGAGTCGATCGCTACCTTGGTAGAGCGAAGCCGCGAGCCATGACCAGAGAGCGCTGACTTCCTTCCTTGAAAATTTGGACTGAAAGAATCACCCGTGAGTAAGACGGATTGGGACTTTAAAAAATTTACCTTGAATTGGAGACAACCGGGGGGTGTGTTAAAAGGAAGTCCGCACCCCCCCCCCTTGCAGACGATCTAAGCAACGACACAAGAGCTAAGCTGGAGAGCCTACCCTTGGCGGGGTGAGTTAAAAAGGACATTAACTTCCAAGATTTAACTAAAGGAAATTTTGGGCTGGAGAGTGGAGTTTTGGAAATCCTCCTTTTGTTTTAAACAACCCCCCCTCCCGGGCTCGGGAACGTCCTGCCTTTGTGCCTGCGTAAGAGCTGCGGAGTTTGACAGCTGTCAAAGCTGCCAAACGGGCGGTTTAAAGTGAGAAATTGTCATTTAAGATCCCTCTGGACTAAGACGAGTTGTAATTGAGCTAAAACTGTTGGAAACAAAGTAATAATAATCAGTTAAAGGATTGTTGGTGAAAAGGCAAATAAGTAACCAGATTCCCCCTAGGGGGAATTCTGTGAAACTACAATGGATACAATGGCTGTGGAAGGAAAGTTACTAGTGGAAATCGAAAGGATGTTTCAATTGGTGGGAATCTTACAAGAGCAGAGCTTGGCCATGAATAAACAACTTGAGACTATGACCTTGGGAACAGGCAACTCTGCTCTTTGTATTGAGGACCTCCATGAGAAAGAATCCACAGCTGATTGGGAAACAATACCTACAGAGCTGGAAGAGACTAAACAACAAGTAAAAGAAGAAGTAATCCTGGGAAGCAACAACCAAAAGTTGACATCTGTGGAATACAAGCAAGGAGCCGCTGGGAACATATCCACCACAAGTCTGCGAAAGACACAGAAGAAGAAGGAGGAGGTCCCAAGACAAAATGGAATACAGGAATTTAAAATAAAGAAATATGATTGGGGCCTCCGTTTGGACTTAGACTTTGAAGAGATAGACTTTGTGGAAATTCTTCAGCAGTTACTTTTGAATCTTCTTGTGGGAAGAGGATACACTTTGATGGTGAAAGAACTTTTCCCAGACCCGACGACTGACATAAAGGACTACCAACAGGACAGGCGGAGAGGGACTGAAAGAGACTTGAAAGCCTCGGACGTGAGGAACCCAGGCTGAGAATCTCGAATTTGGACTTTTATTGGGAAGGGACAAAACCCGGGGATGGGAGGGAGGGAAGAAGAGATTCTTAAAAACTCTTAAGACTTTTAGGTTTGGTTAAGATGACTCTTAATTAAGATAAAATGAAAATCGATGGAAGAGAACTTAAGTCCAACTTATGAAAATCAATTTTTATTATAAAACAAGGTAATGAGATGAATAAGGTTGTTAAGAGGAGAAATACCAACTTGCTGATATAATCTTGAAACTGGGATGCACGAGGGGAGGTGGGGGGAAGTCAGGGAACAAGGTTATGAAACGGGGATTTGCTGATTTTATACATGTTTTTGTCTTTTGTCTTTTCTTTGTGTATGTTTTGTCTTTATAAAAGCAGAAAACCAAATAAAAATTTTATTAAAAAAAATAAATTATCAACAGCTCATCCCAATATTGTGAATCAACTGCACGTCCTGCTCTTTCTTAAAAAGAAAAGTGGGGGCGGAATCCAACCTGCTTCACACACAGCCTCGAAAACATACACAGGCAATTGATTGTTGTGAAGTGTTAGCGCTTTAATTAGTAGGAATTGTCTTCTTTCCATTAACAATGGTTCTTGTGGATGGGAGTAGGCAAACTTCGAAATTGCTTTCATCAGACTCTTTATAGTCTTTGCTAAGACTATCAACTGATTAAAGAGCTTTTAGTTGATTAACTCTCTGGCTTTTAGCCAATTAATCAATTGATTGATTAAACCTGCATACATTTACATATTTTGGTTCTTCCCTATACATTCTCTTTGCAAGGTGCTGTGCAAAGGTGACTGCATATAATACCCTATGATACACACCCATTGTTCAGAGCAGGAAGGCTGCCGCTCTTGTATTATTTTCAGCAAAGTTGTAAAACTGGCAACATTCTGAACTTCTAAGAGTCTAAACATGATGTAATATGTGAACAGGGCATGTTGCAGGTGAGGGGAGGAATCCCATCTGGAAAATAGCGCTGGAGAAAGGATTAAGCTCCCTCTTCCCCAGTGCTGCGGTCCCAATCCGAATTGTCCAGCCCCTAGTTATTTGCTTAAAAGGTAAGCAATGACTAAGCCGCTTCTGGCAAACCAGAGCAGCGCACGGAAACGCCGTTTACCTGCCCGCTGGAGCGGTACCTATTTATCTACTTGCACTGGCGTGCTTTCGAACTGCTAGGTTAGCAGAAGCTGGGACTGAGCAACGGGAGCTCACCCCGTCGTGGGGATTCGAACCGCCAACCTTCTGATCAGCAAGTCCTAGACTCTATGGTTTAACCCACAGCGCCACCCGCGTCTCTATTTGCTTAGTTGTTAAGAAATTAGCAGTCCAGTCAAATACTTCCATTCTCTCATCTCATTAGCTGCTCCTCAACGCCCAACCCCAGCCATAACTTGGCAGCTTGTTGACCCTATCAGGGTCAAGAAATGGGCATAATTTGTTCACTGTGCTCAAGGGGCAGATGGGGCTCGTCAACCTGGGAACGCACCACATCTAGGAGAAGGAAAACTCTGATCCTAAAACTCTGCTGTTTGCAAGATCTCTTCAGGAGAAGAAAAAGCTAAGGAGTAAACCCTACTTAGATCCAGAGTGCTGGATGACGCCTTGCATGCCTCCTCCCAGCAACTCCTGCAGCCAAGCTGGTGCCAAACGCATTGCTCTGCTTTCCTTTGGACCCCATCAGTGAGGCCAAGAGGGGGGTCTTGTCGTCTGGGCAGCCCAGGACCTCCATACCCACTACCCAGGCTTGTGCCCTGGGGAGGTCACTTCAGTGCTGGCAAAGCAGCCAAAACAACGCGGGAGACAGCAGTTACGAGTTACTGGTTTCTGCAGCCACAGCAGGCGCTGTGATTCTCCAATGGTTTGGCTTTGCCCTGCACGCCATTGTCTCTGGAGCCAGAGAGGTGCCAACTACAACATCCGTCATGCTCAGCAAAGCATGGCCATGAGTCCTGATTCACAGAGAGCCGTCCTCTATTTGGAGCCATACTTTATTTTGCAGGGTTGCCCCGTCCAAGTCTAGCTTAAAGATAAAGAACCGTGATGATGGATTTTTTGGAGCTAGCTGACCTAACCGGAAGAGTCCACGACCAGAAGGAGGAGGAGTATCAGGAAGAGTGGATTAAATTTAATGATTATTTAGTTAAATATGTTAAGTTAAACTAACTGAAAACAGCTTGCATATACAATTGGCTTAGGATTTTATTTATGTTAAGTGATGAATTAATATGTTTTATTTCATAAAGTGAAGATTTAAGGATGTTAATGTTTAAGTTAAATTTTATAAGAATTGTGACTTGGGAAACCGTTAAAAGGATATGCAATGAAATTCAACCAAGGGGAAGCGGGGAAGTCACTTAACAAAGTTAATAAGTGTAATTTTCAATAAGGTTATGATTTATGTTTGTTTATCTTATGTGTTTGTTTCTTTATAATATTCTGAAAACCAATAAAAAAAATTTTGAAAAAAAAGATAAAGAACCGTAGGCAGGGAGAGCAAGGGTCTTTAAGGTGTCCATCAAGAAAGAACACCTGGACAGCAGGTGGAGCAGGCTCACAGGTCACCTGGCTGCATCTTCCAACATTATGGTGGTCATATTGTGTTTCATTTTAAATCGTAGTAATTATTCCTAAAGTTGCATCTATACAGATAAATGAGCACATGCAATTTTTATGCAAATCTGTGCCCTCTTTTTCTGCGATGCGTAAGTGGCTACCCTCTCAGCATCCTTTTATTTCCAGCTGCTTCCTTTCCTTGATTTGTGCTTCAGATTCTGCTTTCAAAAGCACAGGTACTTTGGGAAGCAGAAACAGAATCCATTCCACAAGGTGACAGGTTCACTTGCCTAATTAACTGAGATTCTTTTCTTTTCTTTAATTCTGTGGCTCAATCTTCCGTCGTTTTCTTTCACTGATTAACCAGTTCAGGCTTGCAGCCCTAATAATGACATGTTCACAATACAAATAAAATACAAATTAGGCTGATCTAGAATTTTTTTTGTTAGTGGGGTCTCCCCCCCCCTGTGTGGAAGCATTCTGTCACGCGACCCCCCCCCCCCCCACCTACGATCTGAAGAAACAGATTTGCCACCTCAGTGAGAAAAACTAGGACTTCGTCAGAATCTCTTACACTGCAAAGGATTCTACCTTCTCATTTTTTTTCTATTTGGTAACATGGAGAGTTGTCAGTACTGCTAATTGCAAGATGGCAGTGTGTCGTTTGTAAAAGATAAAAGCGGCAGCTGGCATGCTTGTTTCGTTTTATTTATTTGAAAAAAAAACACGCGCACACAAACCAGAAAGCTTCTCTGATAGATTGCTGCTTTTCACTCATTCTTCAGGATTTACATTTTAAATGATCAGGACTCTAATAAGTCAGCATGGCATCTCATTACCAAAGATTTATCTTTGGGTGACTACCCAAAAGGAAAACAGTGCCGGGCTTTCTCTCCACCTCATATCCTTCAACTTAAGTACCTGCTGATTGTTTTATCTCTGCTAACTTCAAAGTTTTCCGGCTGCATTAATACAGCCTTTATCTGAGAAATCCAGAGAAACAGAGGAAGAGCCTCTGATGCATTTCAGTAAATTAGAGCACGAAGATCCAGATGGTTTATTGAGACCAGCCTTTCTCTTGGCAGTGTTTAATTACGAGCTACCCCAAACGGGTGACAGGGACCGGGCCGTGTGCAGGGCACAACTCAGAAGGTCTGGGGAAACAATAAAACTCATTGGGTTTGCTTTTGAAACAGATGCAGCAGCACTTGCTGCTAATTTGGAGCCTGCTGAGAGAATTTGGAAAGCCACAAACCCTGCCAGCCTCCTCTCTCCCTGGATCCGGTAGCCCTGCAATAATAAAGGCATAATCAGAGCAGTCCTGCTCCCCGCTGCTTCTCCAATCAAGAAGCAGGTAATAATAGCTTTATAGATTAAGCAGCAAGTTGGAAACCAAGTTAGGTAACCGCACCATAAAAATTATTGATGTTGGAAGGAATTAGGTAAACATAGTCAATGAAGCTGGACATCTCATTCATATTAATCTCTGCCCGGGATCCAGCCGTTCCAGTTATTGATCCAGTTGTTTGCTTGCCTAAGTGCTATCCATCCCACTCCGCGATCTTTCTCAGGACTGCTGCTCCTTCTGCCAAACGAATGTTCTGCCATCTGAGCAAGCACCTCCCTCTGCCATTGCGAGGATTAGGAAACTACTTCCAGGAACATTGCATGAACTGAAACCAAAATGCATCGTCCTTACTGAAATCGGACTGGGCACCGACAATTTTCGTATTTCATTGCCTGCTGAAAATGGTTTTTTTGCTTTGCTTTTTAGAGAATTAATCTGAGAATTACTTAGTTGGTCATCTGCTCTGCATTTTAGGACTCTTACGGTATTTTAATGCTTCTATTGTACTCTGTCGTATTTTTTAAAATGAATTAGCAGTTTATGAATATTCTTATAAATAAATGTGCATGAGCTCAAACTCACAAGGTTGTTTCATGTGCCGGTAAGCAAATATCCCAACCACCTTTGCTACTTGAAAGAAACTGGAACTATTAAGAAAGTGCAAATAAGGAAAATTAATATTATTAAAGTATTAAGTTCCGTCAAACATGAGAGTAGTTTGTTTTATAACTATTAGCTTTTGAATACAAGTGGTTATCAGTTTATATGTCCATTATATGTCCACTTCCTTTCACAGCTCCAAACTTTGCACAGTAGTACAACCTGTTGGAAAGGTTATGTACAGCAGGCTGAAGCATAATTCACAGTACAGTGGTACCTCAGGTTACAGATGCTTCAGGTTACAGACTCCACTAACCCAGAAATAGTACCTCGGGTTAAGAACTTTGCTTCAGGATGAGAACAGAAATCGCACGGTGGCGGCAGCAGGAGGCCCCATTAGCTAAAGTGGTGCTTCAGGTTAAGAACGGGCCTCCAGAATGAATTAAGTTCTTAACCCGAGGTACCACAGTACTATAGCATGAACTGCCACCAAGACTGCAGTCCCTCTCTCTCTCTCTGATTCAGATCTGATCTCAGCACTCTGCCCACTACACCACACTGGCTGTCTCTCTTGAGAGGGATCATTTGTCCTTTTCCAGCTGATTTCGAAGCCGTTAACTGTACAGAACAGTCCTCCAGCTCCCCCCCCCCCCGTCTCTCCCACTCCCCAATGCACGGTCTGCGTTGCGCTCACTCTCCTTCTTCCCCCTCTTCAGTCCCTACTCCCCAATGGGGGACTGAGCTGCTCCTTTCCAGACACACACCTTGTGAGCTTTCCCCTCCACCACCTGCACCCCGCTTTCTGAAGACAGAATGTCAGCCTGAGGCCTTGATGTCTCTGCCCCCATGCATTTTATCCCTCTCCCCCAATTCCCTGAGAAGTAACATTCCATAATTGAAGGATGCCACTAGGTGGCTCCCTCTCCAAAACACTGGAGTACTGGCAGCATTCTAGCTTTAGAATAAAACTGAGCATGCACCGTAGAACTTTGCCAGTAGCTGCTGCCATGGACCTTAATGGGTCAGGAAACATGGGCATAGCCAGGATTTTTGTTAGGGTGGGCAGGCTTTTGTTACGGGGGGTGGGGGGCAGAACCTCAGATTTGTACTGATTTGGATTGATTTGGAGGGGCAGCTGCCCCCTGGCCACCCCTCTTGGCTACGCCCATGTCAAGAAAGCCTTAATAGCTTTTGAACCAATGCTCAGATCTTCTCCACATCAGTGAAGGAGTGCTTTCCTTCACAAGCCTGACTAAAGTACATCAATGTTGTTGTTGTTGTTGAGTCGTTTAGTCGTGTCCGACTCTTCATGACCCCATGGACCAGAGTACGCCAGGCACTCCTGTCTTCCACTGCCTCCCTCAGCTTGGTCAGACTCATGCTGGTAGCTTCAAGAACACTGTCCCACCATCTCATCCTCTGTCGTCCCCTTCTCCTTGTGCCCTCCATCTTTCCCAACATCAGGGTCTTTTCCTGCGAGTCTTCTCTTCTCATGAGTCTCAGCTTCAGGATCTGTCCTTCCAGTGAGCACTCAGGGCTGATTTCCTTCAGAATGGAGAGGTTTGATCTTCTTGCAGTCCATGGGTCTCTCCA
Source organism: Podarcis liolepis (assembly GCF_965112155.1). NCBI lineage: Eukaryota > Metazoa > Chordata > Lepidosauria > Squamata > Lacertidae > Podarcis > Podarcis liolepis. The sequence goes on from NC_139571.1 coordinate 42,241,838, forward strand.
GAGTCTCCTCCAGCACCAGAATTCAAAAGCATCAATTCTTTGGCGATCAGCCTTCTTTATGGTCCAACTCTCACTTCCATACATCACTACTGGGAAAACCAGAGCTTTAACTATATGGACCTTTGTTGGCAAGGTGATGTCTCTGCTTTTAAAGATGCTGTCTAGTGCATCAATAGGCCTCATCAAATAAATAAATAAATAAATATATCATGGCTAGGAAACCTCTGATCTGGAGGATGTGTATGGCTTTCCACGCCTCTCTTGACACACTGGTGGAATTTACACACATATAAAAACAGTTTTGAAAATACTTTTTAAAAAAGTGTTTTAAAAAAACAAACATTGAATTTTCCGTAAGTCTCACCATAGCCATCTAGTGTCACATTTTATATTGCCCTTAAAACACACTTAAAGCATTTTATTTGCTGCTGTATAGCTGAGTCCCATGTCCACTCTCCAGGCCACTCCTCTCACTGGACCTCCCACAAGCACTTTTGCTGACTGGAATGTGCCCTTGAACTGTTACAATGCACACCAGTGTGGTGTAGTGGTTAAGAGTGGTGGACTCGTAATCTGGTGAACTGGGTTCGATTCCCTGCTCCTCCACCTGCAGCTGCTGGGTGATCTTGGGCCAGTCACACTTCTCTGAAGTCTCACAGCCCCACTCACCTCACAGAGTGTTTGTTGTGGGGGAGGAAGGGAAAGGAGAATGTTAGCCGCTTTGAGACTCCTTAAAAGGGAGTGAAAGGCGGGATATCAAGTTGAAACTCTTCTTCTTCTTCTTGCTTGACTGGATTGAATACAGTGGTACCTTGGTTCTCGAACTTAATCTGTTCCGGGAGTCTGTTCGACTCCTGAAACCATTCAAAAACCAAGGCGCAATTTCCGAATGGCTGCAGGAGCTTCCTGCACTCAGGTGGAAGCCGTGTCAGAGGTTCTGCTTCCGAGAAACGTTCACAAACCGGAACATTTGCTTCTGGGTTTGCATCATTCAGGAGCCGATTTGTTTGGTAACTAAGCCGTTCGGGAACCAAGGTACAGTGGTGCCCCGCAAGACGAATGCCTCGCAAGACGGAAAACTCGCTAGACGAAAGAGTTTTCCATTTTGGAGGTGCTTCGCAAAACAAATCTCCTATGGGCTTGCTTCGCAAGACGACAATGTCTTGTGAGTTCCTGCTGGGTTCCCCCCCCCTTTTCTAAGCCGCTAAGCCGCTTATCAGCTGATCCGATCAGCAGATAAGCCGCTAAAAGCCGCTAATAGCGCTAATCCGCTAATCCGTCAATGGGCTTGCTTCGCAAGACGAAAAAACCGCTAGAAGAAGAGAATCACAGAACGGATTCTTTTCGTCTTGCGAGGCACCACTGTACCACTGTACAGAGCAATGTAGGGGGCTGACTTTTATGTGACGCTGCTCATTTTTTTCTTCCACGGCCACATGCACCACTGTCATGCAGCCTCCAGAAACTTACTGGTTCCCAATAGGTGGGAATCACAAGCAGTGAGAGTGCAATTGCAGCCTTACAACTTTTAGGCTTCCCACAGGCTTCTGTTTGGACACTGTGCAAACAGGACAACGGATTTAAGTGAACTTTAGGTTTGGTCCAGCAGGGCTCTTCACACCTTCTTAGTAGACACATTGATGTAATCACACTGTGAAAAGGAATACTGGTCTGATCACATGGCTCCATCATGATTCATTTTATGCCCACAGATATTGGGGGGGGGGGACTGTAGCTTTAAAGAAAAACAAAAGTCACTTAAAAACTGCCGTAAACAGTGGGTACACAGCTGCCTAAATTAATCCTGGAAATAAAATTGTAAAAAGCGGAGTGGATCACTAATGCATTAGAGCTACTCTAGAAACAAGGTCAGGTAATTTGGAACCTGCAAACCTGTGAATAAATTTTTAAAAATGGCTAATGTGCTTGCTTTAGATTCTGGTTACCTCCCCCCCCCCCCCCACAAAGCTGTCCTCCCCATACCCTTTTTAAGATTAGCACTAATTATAATTGTGAACACACTACAGGGTTTACAAGACAGAATTTTCATTAGCAGTCTGCTGGAGTGTGACACACACCAGGCACGCTAGCAAGATTCTGTTGGCAACCTTGCCCTCCTGCAAAACCAAGGAGGGAAACGACTATTTCTTCGGCTATTATTATTCAAAGTTGGCAAGGCTGTATTTCCCTGTGGAATCGTTAAAGGCAGCCTAAGACATTTCTCGCAGCTGTTTACTACTTTTAAGAGGGCAGTTATCAACATATCTTAAACTGCATAAAGTAAAATGGAAGGGGGGGGAGTTAATGGATCAGAACGAATCTGGGGGAAAGCAAGCTTTTCCCATCCTGAAATAAAACTCCAGTTGGGTCTATATTGAAGCAAAAGGAGGTGCTCGCTTCGGCAGCACATATACTAAAAATATATTGAAGCAAAAGGAGGAACCTTCACCCATGGTATGGTTCCCCTTTATCACATACACAGTCCAAAAAGACAACAAGAATCTGCCGACAGCATACGAATCAATCTGGCTAACCTGATTCAAAGATACACACTCACACCCCGCTCACACACAAAAAGAATTCTCACTACAGCCACCAGACACAACCAACCACACCCTAAGCCACCCACAACCTCTCTCACAACAAGTGACTTGTAAGAGAACCCATACAATGCTGACACAACTCCCTCCACACACACACACACACACACACACACACACACACTAAGTAGAAGAATAGAAGCCTAATGACCCCACCCCACTTGCCATTCCCCCTCCCCCTCTTCCCCCTTTCTTTCTTCCTAATTGTTTAAACCAATTCATGAACCAAGAACTTATACATTAACCGCTAATAATAAAACATAGATTGTAGATAATTTTCCATATTTATTATGCCATTTTTTGTGATATACAAATGACATGAGAAAACTTGGTATACTTGTTTGTATAACATTATTCTTGTTTATAAAACTCAATAAAAGCAAGAACAATAGAAGGTCTGTAGTGCCTGAGAGTCCACTTGGGGATGCAGGAAGTTGGCAGGGAAATTGGTCGTGGGCAGAAGAAAATAAAAAGGGATGTGGGTTGCACCTGTTTCACCTTCTCTGTTTACTCCTCATCTGCCTGCCTCCTTTTCTTTTCATATCTCTGATAGTTTTATTTGCATAAGATTCACTTGTGCATTATCAGAATAATGGCTGTATATGCTAATGTTGCTGTTGCAGCAGCAGAGTCCCACTTAAATTTTCACCTATGCTTCGCTTAACCTCCAGCTCATTGAACAAGAAAGTATAGCAGGTAATGTTCTAAAAGGCCTAAGGGGAACTTTGCATAAGCTTTAGTAATGAACAGCAAAATAACTTTTGTTGTTGTTGTTGAGTCGTTTAGTCGTGTCCGACTCTTGGTGACCCCCTGGACCAGAGCACGCCAGGCACTCCTGTCTTCCACTGCCTCCCACAGTTTGGTCAAACTCACGTTGGTAGCTTCGAGAACACTGTCCCACCATCTCATCCTTTGTCGTCCCCTTCTCCTTGTGCCCTCCATCTTTCCCAACATCAGGGTCTTTCCCAGGGAGTCTTCTCTTCTCATGAGGTGGCCAAAGTCTTGGAGCCTCAGCTTCAGGATCTGTCCTTCCAGTGAGCACTCAGGGCTGATTTCCTTCAGAATGGAGAGGTTGGATCTTCTTGCAGTCCATGGGACTCTCAAGAGTCTCCTCCAGCACCAAAATTCAAAAGCATCAATTCTTCGGCGATCAGCCTTCTTGATGGTCCAGCTCTCACTTCCATACATCACTACTGGGAAAACCATAGCTTTTACTATAAAAAAGCTATAAAAACCATAGCTTTTACTAAAATAACTTTAGTATCTATTTATTTACTCAGAAGTGACATTGAATTACATGGGACTTACTCCCAGGTAAATATGGTTGAATGAGGTTGCAGCACAGAATTGTACTGTTTATTACTTTTTAAAGTGCTGTTAGAGTCAAGACTCAGAAATAGAAAATTTCACCTGAAAGTATTAAGACTGAAAAAAAGAAAAGACAGCACCCGCTAAGTACAAAGAGGAATATAGTAAGGGTTTTCCAGTGGAGGACAGATGATGAAGGATACTACAGTAACAAACACGCCCACCCAAAAAAAAAACAAAAAACCAACCCAAAACCATATTGCTGTACTGAAATATCAGACAGAAATAGGAATAGTTGGTTTACATCTCATGCTAAGCCTCTTAATTACTGCAAGACTTTGAGGCAACACAGGAAATTTTCAAGCACAGAATGTCTTCAAAAAAATATGGGGAACCAAACACCTAAAATTAACATATTATTTCAGAGCCAAGCAAAATACACCGGATGATAAATTTACTGGAAAATGAGCTTTATACAGTACTAGAAGAGCATAATACAGGATAACATAAAATCTTATATGCGTTTTCCCCTCTACATTCCCCTCCGATTCTTAGTATTTGATATACTTAGTATTTAACATACTTAGTATTCCCAGCATTTTTAGTATTTCTTTCACTCAATTTATAATATTTTATTCCTTTTTTTACCAATGATTGCACACAATGCTGTTAGACATGCTTATTATTACACATATCTCACGTTTTCTGGAAGGAGCTCAAGGTGGTGTAAAAGGTTCTCCTGCTCCTGACAACAACCCTGTGAGGTAGAGGTTAGGCTGAGAGGCAGTGAATGGCCCAAGGTCACCCGGTGAGCTTCAGGGCTGAGGGAGGGATTTGAACTCTGGTCTCCTAAGTCCTAGTCCAACACCAGCACTAGGCAATTTTTCATCAAAGAGAAGGCTCATTTTGTGATATGTTCATAGGTAAAGGTAAAGGGACCCCTGACCATTGGGTCCAGTCGTGGACGACTCTGGGATTGCAGTGCTCACCTCGCTTTATTGGCCGAGGGAGCCGGCGTACAACTTCCGGGTCATGTGGCCACCATGACTGAGCCGCTTCTGGCGAACCAGAGCAGTGCATGGAAACGCCATTTACCTTCCCACCGGAATGGTACCTATTTATCTACTTGCACTTTGACGTGCTTTTGAACTGCTAGGTTGGCAGGAGCTGGGACCGAGCAACAGGAGCTCACCCCGTCGCGGGGATTCGAACCGCCGACCTTCTGATCGGCAAGTCCTAGGCTCTGTGGTTTAACCCACAGCGCCACCTGTGTCCCTTGCTGCCTTTTCATACCATATACTTAATTTACGTATGTTTGTAATTTTTTTGTTTTAGTTTGTTTCTTGCACATCTTGTAACTTGACATTATGAATACACCCACACACCCACACCAGTAAACAAATGAAACTCTGGACCAAAGAAAAGGCCAGGCAACTATAACGGCACGGCAGATGAAGCAATCTTCTCTCTTATTATGGATCTAATACAGAGGAAGACACTCACCATTATCATATTCATGAGACAGAGGGACAAAGCATCATAAACAACATCAACAGATGATCATCATTAATTCCCCCTTCTCTCCCCCCACCAAAAAAAACTGTGGCATATTGGGCTGGAAGTGTCTTTGTGCTGTCAGTCTTATTAGCATGAAAAATAAAATGAATCCATTCTGCAAAAAAAAGAAAAAGAAAATAGTGTCCTGTTCTACTTGTCCCCTGATGACATAGATTTGATGCATAAGCTTCTCTGCAATTTTTCGATGCTATGGAACCAGAGATCTATCGAAGGAGCCCTGTTGCTCTTCCACAGGTGCTTATTGCAAATCTGACAGCAGCTAACATTTGTGTCCTTCCGCTCTGGTAGTTGCTCCAATCGATTAGGCCTATTCTATCTCCAACAGAGGAAATTGGCATGTGTAATGGTATGTTGTTTTGTATAAAATATTGAACCCCCAAATCAAGTTTTTTTCCATTTGGAGGCAGTGAATATCCACTGCTCCAAATAAAGGAGCAGCAAAGTGCAGAAAAAGGCACCCTTACCAGCAGATGAAATCCAACCATCAACGAAGAAGAAGAAGAAGAAGAAGAAGAAGAAGAAGAGGAGGAGGAGGAGGAGGAGGAGGAGGAGGAGGAGGAGTTTGGATTTGATATCCCACTTTATCACTACCCTAAGGAGTCTCAAAGCGGCTAACATTCTCCTTTCCCTTCCTCCCCCACAACAAACACTCTGTGAGGTGAGTGGGGCTGAGAGACTTCAGAGAAGTGTGACTGGCCCAAGGTCACCCAGCAGCTGCAGGTGGAGGAGCGGGCAAGCGAACCCGGTTCACCAGATTACGAGTCTACCTCCCTACACCACTACACCACACTGGCTCCCAGCAGCACAGAGAGCACTCCCTAATCCCCCTTCTCCCATTGAAACTGCTAAGCCTTCCTAAAACCCCATCTATTGTAACCTCAGATATGGGCCAAGTAGCAGCAGCAGCAGAAACATAAACAAAAACACATGCACAGCCATCCCAAAGTATTCCAGTTGTGCCCTTTCCTTGCTCTTCTGCACATTTTTTTCCAGAAAGGATAGTGAAGCCACAGTAGCTACAGCAAACAGCAGGATAACAATACTGATCAGATGGGCACAAACGCAACATCTCCTCACCTGGAAAACAGCAGCTCATGATATCTCAGTTTTCCAAGGCTATTTGTCATGGTCTCTGTGCCACAGGCAAAGAGCCACAGGACAAGAGCTCTTTGGTTTGTGCCTCTGGCAAGGCACCAACTTCATACACCTGGATTGGGCAGAACACTTCAATCTGGAGTTCCCGTTGAAAGCACGAATTCCCTTCCTCTCCAGCCACAGCTATCAGTTCCCACAAAAAAATGTATATATTAGCAAAAAGAATTTTAAAATGCATTATATTACAGGAAAATTGCAAAAAAAAATGCATATTGGGCAAACTTGCATTAAAATGTGTAAGAGACACGTGTAAGAGTAAAAAAACCACACATATGTGAAGATGAATACAACAAAATTTGTCTTTGCATATACCCACCTAAGCCTTCTGCAGTCCATGAACTGCATGTATTCACAGTGTATTTCTGTTTAAAGATGAGGGTGACTCTCTCTTCCTAACAGGTCATAGCAGGCTGCTTCTGAATATGAATCACTCACTGGGGAACAAGAGCAGGAGAGGACGGTTGTCCCCATGTTCTGCTTGCAGGGATTTCCAGAATGGTGGACTAGAATGGCCCATCAATCTGATCCAGGAGGGTTTTTCTTATCAGAGTGAGTTTGTAAGCAAGGGGAGATATTTGCTTTGGTCCTTTTTCAGCAGAAGTTTAGCTGCATATGAACAATACAGACACGGGGACATCCTCCGAGGGTTTTATACATTTGCAAGAATACACGAAATTTTAAATGAGAAAGGATTATTATTTGATAAAAACAGCATATTATGCTATGAAAAGAAAGGAAATGCAAACCAACAAATACTTTTATGAAATGCTGTAATTAAGTCCTTTCATAAATGAAAGATTTTTTTTCTCCGCTTCATTGTCGTTTGATGTTGTTTGGAGCATAGAACACATGAATGCAATAAGAGGGGAGAACGGTGCAAACAATAAATCATAGCTTGCGACTATAAAAGATTTACATGCAAGTCTTCTTCTTTGTTTGTTGAAAAACTTTGAAAATAGCTAGCAATTGTCACCGATAGAACACAAATGAGGTTTCTTATGATAATAGTGTTCCTGCTCCAGAAACCTGATGGGCACATCATTGCTTTTGGGGGGTGGGCAAAGCATAGTGCAGCTCTTTGGAATTCTTAGCCATTTCTTATGGACTGCTGTTTAGAAACAATGATTGCTTTAAAGGTTTGGAGGGACCTGGTTCCATGAAAAGGTCCCACCAAATTCAAGCAGATGGGATCAGGCTTTGTCGTGCAGATATGAATTATATAAATGCATTGTTATTCCCATAGCCTCATAACTGTATGGGTGTTCACACATTACATTCAACAACTCTACAATCTGTGTACTTGCATACACAATAGTTGACCGGAAACAAATCAACAAGGGCGCCCTCTTTCATGCAAACACTTGTGCATGTGTTTATATCTGTGTTCATTATAACGTGAGAACAAGCCCTATATCTTTAACTGCAATGACTTCTGGAGGAGTGGAGGGAAGTGGCAACCACCAGCCATGGGAACATCTGGGAGGATTTGCAGTAAGCTTGCCGTACGTTTTCCTGGCCACCCTCCAAAACTCTTGATATTTCTTTAACAGAATCCCCTGCAAAATGTTTGGTTTTGCCCAGCCATGTTACCATCGTTTCCTGAGTTATCTGAAATCAACAGGTGAAGTTCACACACCCCAACATCTCATAAGTCTCTTTGAAGTTCCTTCCCCATTGACGTGCCCAAGGATTAAGGCTTTCTGGGAAATGATCTATAATGAAATGAAAAAGGTACTTAAATATACCTTCCTGAAGAAACCAGAGGCCTTTCTCCTGGGCATAGTCGGCCAATCAGTGTTAAAGAAGGACAGAACTTTATTTATGTATGCTACAGCAGCAGCAAGAATACTTATTGCAAAGTACTGGAAGACACAAGATTTACCCACTCTGGAAGAATGGCAGATGAAGCTGATGGACTATATGGAATTGGCAGAAATGACTGGCAAAATCCGAGACCAGGGAAAAGAAATGGTGGAGGAAGATTGGAAGAAATTTAAAGACTATCTGCAGAAATACTGTAAAATTAATGAATGTTAAAATGATGTTGGACGGAAAAGAAGTGGTTTTGGTAATAAGATTAATAAGAATAGGTAAATATAGATAGTTATATGGATGAAAATGTATAGTTATAATAGGTTAAGTATAGAGCAAAGTTAAATGAAAGAGGGTAAGGATTTGCTGAAAAGACTTGGAAAACAGGAATACAAAAGGGGAGGTGTGAGGAGGTCAAGGAAATAAGCAAATGAGATCAAAGATGCTGAAAAATGGATTTATCCTTTTTTTAAAATATCTTTTTTTTTCCTTTTTCCTATTTCCTTTTTCTCCTTCTTTCTAGGTTGCCTTTTTGTCAACTTTCTTGTTAGCTTGTGTTTGTTGGTTTTTGTTTGTTTGTTTGTTTTTTCTTTATGTGTAATTTTTTGTATAATCTCAAAAAAAATATTTGTATAATCTCAATAAATATTTTTTTGAAGTTCCTTCCCCATTGGTCCCTATTGGCAACTATATCCATATCATGGAGTGCCTGGATGCAGAGGAGTGGTGGGAGGCAACAGCTGGGGAACCCCCAAGGCAACCCCCAAAAGATAGCTCAGAGCCAGGGGATTGGAGATGGGATGACAATGAGTAGTTCAGAAGAAGGAGGAGGAGCAGACTGGTATGAGGAGGTGTCAAAAGCTGAAGAGGTAACAGGGTTTGGTGAACAGGAAGTGTCTGAGGCAGAGAGCAGTCCAGAAGCAGGGGCTGGAGAGGATAGGGGGGTTAGAGGTAGAGATGAGGCAGGCTACTGAAGAAGCCAGGAGGTCTCCTCCTCCTGCTGCACCCAGCTCCCCTTTCTGCTGGTCTCCCAGAAGCAGAAGAGGTATGAAAAGGGTGGAGCAAGACAGGCAAGACAATGAAGTCTCAGATTGCTTGGGAAGGACCCGGGGGTGGAGGAGGAGACTTGGGACAACTGTGGGAAGGAGGGAAGTTTTGGTCTCCACAACTGCTTCATTGGGGCAAGATCTACCGAGAAGAGTTGCTGGGCTCGCTAGGCCTGACCTCCTGAGCTTAGAATAAAGAGTTAACTTCACTGATGCTGTGTGAGTTATTGCTGATCTGCTTCTGATGTGGCTTTCTACATCTCTCCCACCACGGACACACAAAACCTCTAAGCCTACCCCATGACCCTGGTTCTCTTGTTCTGCCATACTGCCTTCCACTTGCATTTTTTCAGCCCTTACCATTTTCTATCTGTACTTGCCTACGGTATTTACTTTTTAGTTTTTTATTCAATTTATACACTGCACCTTCATCCAAAGATCACAGGGTGGTTTACTTTTTGGGCAAAAGATTCTCTCAGCTGAAGAAGTCTTCCCAGGGCAGACACTGTGATAAGTGACTAAACGGATTGTAATGATGTGCATAATAGAAAAGGTGTGCCGGCAAATTTCTGATGATGAGAAGACATTTGAATGTAGAATCACAAAAACTAAGCAAAATAAGGTGGCCCAATGCAAGAAATTATAAAAATGAGAAGAACCACCTTAGCTGCATCTGAAGGAAGAAAAAGTTGGGTTTTAAGCATTTTGCAAGGATGAAATGAATGTCTGGAACTGCAAAGCAGCTGCCTACTCTAGCACTTTGATAAAAATGGGTAAATCAGAAATTATTAGTAGTTTCTACTTCCTCATTCTAATGTAAAACTCCCTCTCCCCATAGAAGAGGTCTGAAACCAATGCCTCACAAACAAGATCAGAGTAGAATTCATGACAGACGCAAGTTTCTTCCTGGTGACTTTGATGAAGGACAAATGTTCTTCAGAAGTTTTGCACCTCACTAGTGTCCTTTGTCCTGTCAGTTTGAGAAGATGTCTTACTAAATACGGTAGATCTATTATTGTAACTAGTTACTTATGCCTCTCTCTCTTCCTTAGGCCAGAAGAGGGAGCCTCCCTTACTTCTCCTGTAGGGCTGTTGTTCTAACTTAGCAAGTTTTGAAAAACAGAGATTGCAGGTCAGAATTTGCTTAGATCAGAAAAAGTATGGCAGCTTCATTACTGTCAGAAACATTTAATCAAAGATTCTGAGTTATAAGACTCACAACAAGCAGATCAGTTAAAGAGGAAAAACTCAATTTTATTATTATTGAAACAAACTGAGACTGGCATATTACACCTAAGTTCTTAAATACAGTGGTACCTTGGTTTGCGAACAGTCTAGTTTGCTTATGTTTTGGATTACAAACATGTGTAACCCGGAAGTGCGTGTCCCGGTTTGCGAACTTTTTTTGAATTACAACCCATTATTTTTGGATTATAAACAATTTTTTTTGAAGGCCTCATTGGAGAAAGCGCGCCTTGGATTACAACCTGTTTTGGTTTACAAACAGTCCTCCAGAATGGATTATGGTTGCAAACCAAGGTACCACTATATTAGGCTTACATATATGAGCCACATAATATGAGCTCAGATCCTCATGGAGGTTTTCTCAGGATACCAAATGAAACAATATGTTGATTTTGGGACCAGGTTAACAGTATTATTGAAATTCCCCTGATGAAAACTGGGATGCAAGAGACGGACACCACTGCAAACACCAGTGCTGGCTTCAAGCGCCGACTCATCCCTGGGACATTCCGGTATCAATTCAGAAGCTGGGATGGCTTCTGTAATTCCGGGAATGTCCCATTAAAATAGAGATGGTTGAAGGGTATGCATTACTGACTGACTCCTGAATCCAGAACTTCCACAGCAGCTGTAAAAATTGGATTTTGAAGCATTACTTCAAAAGGGGACGCGGGTTCAAAAGCACGTCAAAGTGCAAGTAGATAAATAGGTACCGCTCCAGCGGGAAGGTAAATGGTGTTTCCATGCGCTGCTCTGGTTCACCAGAAGCGGCTTAGTCATGCTGGCCACATGACCCGGAAGCTGTCTGCAGACAAACACTGGCTCCCTCGGCCTATAGAGCGAGATGAGCGCGCAACCCCAGAGTCGGTCACGACTGGACCTAATGGTCAGGGGTCCCTTTACCTTTACCTTACTTCAAAAGTATATTGACTTCTCTCACTTCTCCACCCCAGCCTCTGCACTAAATACCTCCTTCTTTGCCAGACAGAGGACTGACACAAGCCCCTTCAGCCCACCCAAAGGGTGATGCTAACCACCAGTTAGGCAGCTCAGCAAAGGCAGGAATGTACATTCAACAGTGCCGAGCCAAGGACATCATCTCTCTGGGCCTGCAGATTGTAGCTGCACCTCATGAAGCTCTGCTCTGGGAGCTTTTATATGATTCACAGGGCATGATCGTATGGCAATGTTCAAATTTTCATTACGTCAAGAAGTATCAAAGGAGCCCACCAAAGCATCTGGGTACCACCTCTGTAATAACCCTGGAAAAAAGGCAGGAACAAATGATAGCGGGTAAGGTTCACTGTCATGGAGATTAAAGACAAAGCCATTGCGGCTAGAATGGGGATTATTTGAATTTCTCCACAGAGCTGCTAAATGGATTTAGCGTTTTCTCAAGGTCACATAAGTGCTATTAGTTCTATGCTTGCCGAATAAAAAAAAACCTCAGAAAGAATTGTCTCATTTTTCTGTCAATTGTATTTTATAATACTACTGGCAGAAATCTGTGTCATTACCGTATACAATTACATTTCTCATTGTTTTACACTGAACACTAAATCCCAACATGGGATGTCTTCTTTGGCTACTGGGAAATCATTCATGGACAGAGAGATAAGGATATCAATGCAATACAAAAAAGGGGCGGGGGTGGCAGAGAGAATCATTCACAGTTCTTTTCATGAATGGCCAACATCAATGGCCATAATCAAATCTGCAGTTGTGCATGATGAATCCCAGTTTTCAGCCATAAAATATGGCTTTAAGAATTGAATAACTTCATGGCTTATATTTCACATAAAAGAATGCAGAGGTTCTGGTGGCATATATTTATATTTTTGCTGATCTATCCCCCCCCTTTAAACAATGCATTATAAACCGATGATAAATACAGATACAGCAACAATTACATATATAATAAAGTACAGTACATTAAACTATTGCAAAAACAACAATAATATATTTCTTATACCCCACCATAAACCCCTACATAAATGAGTGTCCAAATCATACTTAAAACTTATGAAATTAATAGAGACCATGCTATTTGAAATATGTCTGCCAACTTTCTTGTCATCTTTCAGATGAAAATAGTTACCGTATTTTTTGCTCTATAAGACTCACTTTTTCCCTCCTAAAAAGTAAGGGGAGATGTGTGTGCGTCTTATGGAGCGAATGCAGGCTGCTTGGCTATCCCAGAAGCCAGAACAGCAAGAGGGATTGCTGCTTTCACTGCACAGCTGCTCTGGCTTCTGAGATTCAGAATATTTTTTTCCTTGTTTTCTTCCTCCAAAAACTAGGTGCGTCTTGTGGTCTGGTGCATCTTATAGAGCGAAAAATACGGTAGTTTCGCCATTTTGACCTATCAAGCCAGCGAACCTGTGTCAATGCAGGAGGATTTTGAGGCTGCAATTTCCTACAACTATTTTGTTTTGGGGTTGTTGAAATCATTGCAAAATCATTGAATTGCATCATTTTAATAACCAAGGAAAGCAAATGGTGGCTCAAGAAGTACCATATATCTGCCGTGGGGGCCACTGCTTCACTCCTAGAAAGAGAGACATACCATCACTCTTAAAAGACCTGCTTCTCTCTCTCTCTCTCTCTCTCTCTCTCTTATACTATATACATTATATGTGTGTGTGTGTGTGTGTATTACACACACACACACACACACACACACACATATATATATATATATATATATATATATATATATATATATATATATATATGAGGAGGCTCCAAATATTCAGTATTATCTGGAAAGCATTCTGCAAATGCTCATTTATCAATTACTTCTGTTTCTGCTCAAGAATTCTGCACCTGAACTTGCAAGAAATACAGCATATGTGTGCATTTTGCAAGTTCTTCCATGCACTTCCAGTTCCCACTTCTTGCTTGTGGCGACTTAATTATGTCAATAGCTCAAAGATGGGTTAAAAAGGAGTATCTTCCCAGGACACACACAAATGCACACCAATAGGATTCGTGTAAAGAAAGGTGATGTTGTCAGAGTCAAGGGTTCCTGAAGTGTTGGATTGCTTCCTTCCACGTAAATCAGGTGCGCAGAAGGTCCTGCACAGCTACTGTTACCTGGCGCCTGTTTGTGTCACATTGGCAACATGCTAGGAGTTATTGTTGATGACCATACAGTGGGTGATGGAGCCAGGAGGTAGCAAGGTGGGCACTGTAATGAGAACTGGGCACAATTCTTGGCATTATAGCAAATAGTTTGTTTATTGGCACTGGGTAGGTGCAGGTGGCCCCTTCGTGGATCACTGCCTTGCCGTGGCGAAGGGGCTTGAATAACTCAGAGAAGCTATGAGCTATGCCGTATAGTTAAAGCTATGGTTTTCCCAGTAGTGATGTATGGAAGTGAAAGCTGGACCATAAAGAAGGCTGATCGCCGAAGAATGGATGCTTTTGAATTATGGTGCTGGAGGAGACTCTGGAGAGCCCCATGGACTGCAAGAAGATCAAACCTCTCTTAAGGAAATCAGCCCTGAGTGCTGACTGGAAGGACAGATCCTGAAGCTGAGGCTCCAATACTTTGGCCATCTCATGAGAAGACAAGACTCCCTGGAAAGGACCCTGATGCTGGGAAAGATGGAGGGCGCAAGGAGAAGGGGACGACAGAGGGCGAGATGGTGGGACAGTGTTCTCGAAGCTACAAACATGAGTCTGACCAAACTGCGGGAGGCAGTGGAAGACAGGAGTGCCTGATGTGCTCTGGTCCAGGGGGTCATGAAGAGTCGGACATGACTAAACGACTAAACAACAACAGGTGCAGGTGGAGAATTTGGTGGTCCCCAATTGCTCAAATCTACATGTGTTGGTGTAGTTTTCAGTGGAAATGATAACAGAGGCAGCAATGGAGATGACTGATTCCAACTACTGCATCTACTATCCTTTCCTTGGTGTTGCTCTTCTCCTGGGGGAGGGGAGGGCAAGGACCTCAAGATGAAAGTCCAGATTAGGCAGGAGGTCCAAGCAGAGGAAACGCATAGCACCTCCACCATGTTGCACAGCACATGGAACATCTCTGAGCTCAGTGGCAATTCCAGTCAGGCTCCGGAAACTAATATATCACAATGGTCAAGAAAGTTTCACAGCGAAGAACACACCGGTGGTTTCCCCCAAGTCACCTAGTACTGATGTTTGCAGCTAAGTTAGATGCGGAGAACTTCAATTGTGCTGAGACCTCACCAGTGATCAGCACAGGAGTCTTTTGTTAAAACCAGGGCTGAGGTCTCAAAAATGAGAAGAAAAATATAGTTTCCTCTCTTTTCCCACTTCCCCTCATTCCAGCAGCCCAACTCACAAATTAAAGATATACAGTTATTGTTGGTTTGTTTTCAACGTATATCTTTACTACCATGATAGAATATGGCACTTTAGAATTAAAATTAATCATAATTGTTTGCATAACATAACAAATATCAAGAAAAAAAAAGTACAGTAGAAGTTTGGTGGGCAACCTTTTGTGCTCACTAACATGAGCTTCAGCTTTTGCTGCCATAGATATTGTTAGTACAAGCCACAACGCCATAGCTGTTTTCTTAAAATTATGACACGTGGAATGCGTAGTTTGTTTCAGGCCAGGACTCTGACAAATGCGACTCTCCCAGCTAAATTCAAGTACTTAGAGGGCAAAGCAATGTGAAAATTGCAGCAGCAATTACAATAATAATAGAAGAAGAAGAGTTTGGATTTGATATCCCGCCTTTCACTCCCCTTCAGGAGTCTCAAAGCGGCTAACATTCTCCTTTCCCTTCCTCCCCCACAACAAACACTCTGTGAGGTGAGTGGGGCTGAGAGACTTCAAAGAAGTGTGACTGGCCCAAGGTCACCCAGCAGCTGCAGGTGGAGGAGCGGAGACGCGAACCCGGTTCCCCAGATTACGAGACTACCGCTCTTAACCACTGCACCACAATAATAATAATAATAATAATAATAATAATAATAATAATAATAATAATAATAATAATTCAGTAGCTGCATATAGTGGTGGCACAGGCTATTTTCAGTATTGATTAAGATGTGTTAGGGTGCAAGCTTAATTAACTGTGACACCTGTCTTTCAACAAATGAATTCTAGAAATACTTGGTATGTTTCCAGATTCCCATTTCATACTTTAATTTCCTGGAAGCAGTTGAGGAACAGGAATCATGCCAGCCTAAAAGGTACAAACCAGTGACTCCACTGTAATGAATGATTATCTGGTCACTAGTTTATCTGTTTAATAAATTCATGTTGCACAGAGAGCAGTATGTATATTTATCCCTAAGAGTGATTGATTAGAGCTGATGGTGCAGTATAGGAAACAGATGTGCATTTTGACTAATTAATTAGCAAGAGAAAACAAATCCTGCAGTTATAAAAAAAATAATGTGTGTGTACAGAAACAATGGCAGGGAACCAGGACTGCTGAAAGGAAGGTACAGGGGGGTCTTGATCTACTGGGACCACAGCAAGCAGACACCCAGACTCCAGTTTTCATTTTTAAAAAAGGAAGGCATGCCTTAACATGCACACCTTGTAAAAGCATTTTACAATCTCACCTACTGTTTATCAAATCAAATACTTAAGGCCTGCACAGGCTTATATTAGAGGACCTTTTTATGACCAAAGACAAAAAAAATATTATTAAATTAGAGTGAAATTTAGCCAAAGAGCCATTTTTCTAATCTTGAGGTATGGCCCACCATCTTTAAAAATGGTAGTCATGGTTAATGAGATGAATAAATGTCTACTTCAGTACTAATGAGCCAAGTCTCCTCCTACGCCTAGAGAATAAATGGTGGGGGCCACGCTCTGGGGTCTCCTGGGCCCTACACCTGGCCAGCATGATTCAAAGCAGACTCATTTCCCTCCTGTGATAAGTCTCTGATTCCCACTTCAACCAAAGGGCAAGATTGATTTGTCACACACACCCTTATTCCTGATGTGGGTCTTCACTCACCCCTTCTGCCCTGGCCAGTGGAGGCCATCATTTTGTGGTTCACCTCAGCTGCCAAAATGTATTGTGACAGCCATGATCCTATGCATATTTAGAAGTCCCATTATGTTCAATGGGCCTTACCCCCAGGTAAGTGTTCAGGGGTTCTAGCCTAAATACATATACTGTAAAAGCATACACAGTTCCCTTGTCTTTTGATGAAGTCTTTTGATTTAAATGCTATCATCATCATCATCATCATCATTTATTTATACTCCGCCTATCTGGCCGGGTTTCCCCAGCCACTCTGGGCAGCTCCCAACCAAATATTAAAAACATGATGCAGCATTAAACATTAAAAACTTCCCTAAACAGGGCTGCCTTCTAAAAGTAAGCTAGTTGCTTATTTCCTTGACATCTGATGGGAGGGCATTCCACAGGGCAGGCACCACTACCGAGAAAGCCCTCTGTCTGGTTGAAGCATTTAAATATAAACACCAATTTTTGGAAACATAAGAATAAATGCTTCAAATGTGAATTTTTATTCCCTTGATGTTATTAATAACAGTGGTGCACTTGATCATGGAACACACTGAAATAAAATATTAACCACTTCAATTTGAATTTGAAATCAAGCTTATGACATGGCGTACACTGGGTATTCTTAATCCTAACTGTTCTTCTTCTGCATTTCTATCATCAGATGAGTCTAGAATTGGTTCAGCAGCATGTCAATTTTCATTGTTCAAAAATAATTTCACTCCAGCTAGCACATTTATTAAACCACGTGGAAAGGCCCCAGCGTTTACTGGCTAGCATTGCTCTCTTGAAAGCAATGTCATAAAGTGGGAAACTAATAACATTAAATGTTGTACACAGCCTCCAAGCCAAGAAGTTATTATAGATGTGATGGACTGGTGACAGAATGCTCCTGACCTGGAAAAGCAGCCAATGATTTAGTTGGTTATAGATCAAGAAGCGGCTGGATAGAGAAAATAGGTCCTTGGTGAAAATGAGAAGAAACAGCTTCATACGAAAGGGGAACTGGCGGATTTCATGTGGAGATAAGACATATTCTCTGGCCACAATCCTCTGCCAGACTCAGAGGCAGATGTGGAGAAAGAAGAGACATGGCCTGGATAGATATCACTCCTCAAAAATCCAGACCAGAGGATATGGCTTTGCTGGTCTCATCCGGCACAGAGAATACTCCTCCAACAGTCCTTCCCACCTCCATGCCGTAGAAGCCAGAGATTGCAGAATAGGGCAGTGGATCTTTAAATGAACAGACACTTTCCATTACACCAACAACAACCAAAGAGCTATCTAGTCAGCCAGCTTTCACAAGGCCTCAGGTGGCTTCTGCATGCTGCTAAGGCAGCAATTCTCTTTGGGAGAGATCTAGCTAACACTGGCCGTGCAGCACTCTCCAAGGTCCGAGCAGTATCTGACTAGACTACTGCCTTTGACTTTACCACTAGACTTGACTCAACTATTAGACTTGGCTATTAGACTGAACTTGCCCTGTTTCTGCTTTTTGAGATAAGGGACGCGGGTGGCGCTGTGGGTTAAACCACAGAGCCTAGGGTTTGCTGATCAGAAGGTCGGTGGTTTGAATCCCCGCAAAGACGGGGTGAGTTCCTGTTGCTTGGTCCCTGCTCCTGCCAACCTAGCAGTTTGAAAGCACATCAAAGTGCAAGTAGATAAATAGGTACCACTCCGGCGGGAAGGTAAATGGCGTTTCCGTGCGCTGCTCTGGTTCGCCAGAAGCGGCTTAGTCCTGCTGGCCACATGACCCGGAAGCTGTATGCCGGCTCCCTCGGCCAGTAAAGCGAGATGAGCGCCGCAACCCCAGAATCGGTCACGACTGGACCTAATGGCCTCTGTCTGAAGAATGAGAGTCCCACTTTAATCGGGCAACCCCTGAGACCTCAACCAGGGAGAAAAGAAATGTCTTCCGTATAGTTGTAATACAATAAATTGTAATACAATAAAATAATAAAAACGCAGGAGAGGAGCAGCCGGTGAGACAAGTGGAGAGCAGGTAAGGCTTACAGAGCATCTTCCTGCTCCGCCTTCGCTGCTGCTGCTCCTAAAAGGAGAGGAGAGATGCTTCCATCCCTGGAAGACCACCCAACACTGATTTACAGCAGCTGGCTTTGATGCTGGACTTCCAGGTGGTGTGGGGAATTTAAAAAAAATAAAATTGCTGGGTTGACATGAATGATTTTTGAGCAACGTTGAGTTTTCATTTTTCTCTGCTTGTTAGTGGGTGGGAGCATAATAATAATAATAATTTATTATTTATATCCCACCCATCTGGCTGGGTTTCCCCAGCCACTCTGGGCAGCTTCCAACAAAATATTAAAATACAATAGCTTCCCTAAACAGGGCTGCCTTCAGATGTCTTCTAAAAGTCTGGTAGTTGTTTTTCTCTTTGACATCTGGTGGGAGGGTGTTCCACAGGACGGGCACCACCACCGAGAAGGCCCTCTGGCTGGTTCCCTGTAACTTGGCTTCTCACAGTGAGGGAACCGCCAAAAGGCCCTCGGCGCTGGACCTCCGTGTCCGGGCAGAACAATGGGGGTGGAGACGCTTCTTCAGGTATACTGGGCCGAGGCCATTTAGGGCTTTAAAGGTCCAGTACCCCACATAGAGTGCACTACAGTAGTCCAAGCGGGAGCATGCACCACTCTGGCAAGACAGTCTGCGGGCAGGTAGGGTCTCAGCCTGTGTACCAGATGGAGCTGATAAACAGCTGCCCCGGACACAGAATTAACCTGCGCCTCCATGGACAGCTGTGCATCCAAAATGACTCCCAGACTGCACACCTGGGGCACAGTTACCCCATTCAGGACCAGGGAATCCTCCACACCTGCCCGCCTTCTGTCCCCCAAAAACAGTACTTCTGTCTTTTCAGGATTCAACCTCAATCTATTAGCTGCCATCCATCCTCCAACCGCCTCCAGACACTCACACAGGACCTTCACCGCCTTCACTGGTTCTGATTTGAAAGAGAGGTAGAGCTGGGTATCATCCGCATATTGATTTGTTTTTGCTTGTGTGCTGTTCTTGTCATCCCCCCAGTATGTTGTCTCGGATATTATTAATATGATATATGATTCCACCTGTCTTTTTTCTATGGCGTGATGTATTTATGCATATACACATATTTTCAGTTTAAGCCCTTTGGGTGACAAGCAACAAATAAGTTAAATAAATAAATGTACAATTAAAGGTCTATATGAATATTGAATGTGATGGGTCTTCTGTCTTCAGCCACAAATCCAGACACCACTGGTGGTCTATGGACCACAGTCTGGGATGCTCTGATCTGTACAAAGCAGTCGCCAAGAGATTTGGGGTTATATAGTGGTACCTCGGGTTAAGAACTTAATTCTGTTCTTAACCTGAAACTGTTCTTAACCTGAGGTACCACTTTAGCTAATGGGGCCTCCCGTTGCCACCGCACTATTTCTGTTCTCATCCTGGGGCAAAGTTCTTAACCTGAGGTACTATTTCTGGGTTAGCGGAGTCTGTAACCCAAAGCGTCTGTAACCCGAGGTACCACTGTAGTGACATAAGGCATAAAAATATATAAGAGAACTTTGCTGGATTAGGCCAGGGGCTAATCTGGGTTAGCATCCTGTACTCAACAGTGGCCAACCAGATGCCTGTGAGAGGCTCACAAGCAGGACATTAGCACAATATCAATTTGAAAAATTTTATTATTTATACCTGTTGTCTTTGTCCATGGGGGGGGGGGGGAAGCAGAGACATCACCTTGCCAACAAAGGTCTGTATAGTTAAAGCCATGGTTTTCCCAGTAGTGATGTATGGAAGTGAGAGCTGGACCATAAAGAAGGCTGATCACCAAAGAATGGATGCTTTTGAATTCTGGTGCTGGAGGAGACTCTTGAGAGTGGCATGGACTGCAAGAAGATCAAACCTCTCCATTCTGAAGGAAATCAGCCCTGAGTGCTCACTGGAAGGACAGATCCTGAAGCTGAAGCTCCAATACTTTGGCCACCTCATGAGAAGAGAAGACTGCCTGGAAAAGACCCTGATGTTGGGAAAGATGGAGGGCGCAAGGAGAAGGGGATGACGGAGGACAAGATGGTGGGACAGTGTTCTCGAAGCTACAAACATGAGTCTGACCAAACTGCGGGAGGCAGTGGAAGACAGGAGTGCCTGGCATGCTCTGGTCCAGGGGGTCACCAAGAGTGGGACACGACTAAACAACAACAACAACATTATTTATACCCTGCCCACCTGGCTGGGCTGCCCCTCTCCTGCAGTTTCCAGCGACTGGTATTCAAAAGCATTACTGCCTCAAACTTTGGAGCCAGAGTATAGCTGTCAGATTTAGCAGCCACTGATAGCCTTATCCCCATGAATTTGTCTAATCTTCTTTTAAAGCCAACTAAATTAGCTGAATCTTCCGACATTCAGCTTCACTGAACGTCCACAAATTCCAGTATTGCGACCAGGGTTTTTTTTTGGGGGGGGGATTTTTATTCCTATCCACTTTCTCCATTCCATGCATAATGTTGCCTTTGACTCACTTTTTTCTAAACTTAAAAGCCTCCAATGTTGTGACCTTTCCTCACACGGGAGTCCGTCCAGCCCCTTGATCATTGCAGCTGCCCTTTTCTGAACCCTTTCCAGCTGTACAATATATATTTTTTGACCCGAGGTGACCACAACTATACAGAGTGTTTAAAAACGTGATTGCCCCATAGATTTATATAATGGCATTAGGATTTTGGCAGTTTCTATTTTCAATCCCTTTCCTATGTTAATCCAAATATATTTCCAGAAGACAGCTTAAGAAAGTGACAGCTTGATGCAGTTAGCAGATACAGAAACTACAGGAGATGGACATGAGGAATTTGCCAGTCCAGCTGCTCTTCGAGAATTTGTATGTTTAGTGTTGTGAATCAGACACACACACACACACACATTTATATATATATAATCACTGGTGTTGAAATCCTTCTCTCAACGCTGTCCAAGGAGCGCAATTGCTTTTGAAGAAGATGAACTAACCTGTGGTAGTAGAATGTTTCCACTGTTCAGCAGCTTATGGAAATGCCAGCTATTTAAGATAACTGTCCTTATATTACTTGCAAAAGACAACACCGGGGGAAGATAAAAAGGAACACACAGCTCCACTACAGGCCCGCAAGAAGTGGCATTTTACTTGATAATTAGGTTTGTGCTGAGCTGCTTAAGACTAGAACAAAGCATCGCGAGCAGCAGCAATCCTCCAAGTTATCACCAGTGTCTACTTCATTTCTGACCAGTAAATGCCACCCAAAGCATCTCTCCACTCATTTCTGTCAAAGTGCGCTAATAAAACGAGAGTGTGATGTTCCTTACCGAGGGAACGGCACTCTTGAGTTCCACCACGCTGACCGGAGTTTCACAATTAATCTCATCTGCAAAGATTTACTATCTGGTGAATACAGTGCACGCCAGATACTGAAATATCCATGCTCCGCTAAGGGGTTCCCAAGGCTGGATCCCAGCACAAAGCCCAGTTGAGCACAAAAATGGAGGTGAAAGTGGATGCAAGTTGTTCCCAAACAGACCCAACCCATTCAAGGGATGCGAAGAAGGAAGGACAGTAAGCAGGGACCCAGGTTTGACTTGCAAAGGCTCCAGTTCCATTACTTTAAATAATTTTAATTCCAGCTTTTAGATACAAAGGTTGCACCACTGGAACGGAAGTTTCAAGTTTAATATAAAAACTTCTTTTTTGTCATCACTTCTGTGTGGATTTGGGTAAATAAAAGGAACATAAAACCCAGAAATCTTTGAAGGGGGCTGGCAGTGACGATCTACGTGTCAATAGTCGTCCCTTTAAACTCCAAATTAGATCAGATAGTTTAGGCTGCAACTCCCCTGAGGATGAAGCACTGTTAGACTTTGATTTGTCCTTGAGTCTGAAAGATACAATCACAATTTGATGCTGCAAAAAAAAAAAAAAAAAAAAAAAACCTCATTAGGAGATGGAAACAATTTGGGAAAACAGCACCAGGTTCCTATGTTGGTTGTTTTTTATTTTATATCAAGTCAATTTTGTTTCTTAAAAGGGCTTTCTAATAGTAGGAAAGCAGCATAAATTTCTCTGCCATGTTTGTTTTCCTCTTTTCAAATACATTGTTGTTGTTGTTTAGTCGTTTAGTCGTGTCTGAATCTTCATGACCCCATGGACCAGAGCACACCAGACACTGTCCCACCATCTCGTCCTCTGTCGTCCCCTTCTCCTTGTGCCCTCCATCTTTCCCAACATCAGGGTCTTTTCCAGGGAGTCTTCTCTTCTCATGAGGTAGCCAAAGTATTGGAGCCTCAGCTTCAGGATCTGTCCTTCCAGTGAGCACTCAGGGCTGATTTCCTTCAGAATGGAGAGGTTTGATCTTCTTGCAGTCCAAGGGACTCTGGAAAAGACCCTGATGTTGGGAAAGATGGAGGGCACAAGGAGAAGGGGACAACAGAGGACGAGATGGTGGGACAGTGTTCTCGAAGCTACCAGCATGAGTTTGACGAAACTGCGGGAGGCAGTGGAAGACAGGAGTGCCTGGCGTGCTCTGGTCCAGGGGGTCAAGAAGAGGTGGACATGACTAAATGACTAAACAACAACAACATGTGGTGCTCTGCAAACAAAATGTGTGATAAGGAAACAACAGAGGATAGAGGAAATGGAGGTAAGGAGAGAATAAGTGATTATTTTAATCATAAGTAACTTGGCTTAATTACAATAAGGTTTGGGGGGGGGGCATCTGGCTCACAGGCCTAATCTGGTACATGAAGCTATCTTCCCAAACCATGGACACTTGCCCAACAGTTACCAGTGCACAACTGGAAGCCTGAAAGGGCACTCCAAACTTTGCACTGGTAAAGCTCTTCATAGAAAGATTATGTGCACGTTCTCCACGAGGCCTGGTGAATGTGCACAACAGCTGGTTCTTATGCACATTAACTGCTCAACACGTGTGCACGTACACACGCGTGCACACACACACACACATTCTGAGCATGAACAGTTTCACACACTTAAATGAGAGCACAATCATAACTTCAGAAATAAAACGGAGTTTTCTTCTGCTGTCCTGATGCTAAACACTTCATGAAAAGAAGCACTGTTTTGCTCTAGAAAAGGGTAATGTATTTAATTCACTTGACAGACTTGAAACCAGGTTCTCTATTGTGTCAGAAGTAGAGGAAGAAGTGCATTGTCTCAGTGAAGAAAATAGACTAGGAATACTTTCTCCTGACCAACATGGAGAATTTATGGTCCAAAGTAATGCTGAAACTATGCAGTACAGGCAATGACCATTTTGCACATGCATTTTGCACGCATAAGCCTGCTCCACCCCCCACTCCACCCCATTCCTCCCTCTTCCAGGTTCAAAAGGACCTGCGCATTAGCATACCTCTTTCTGTGAGCCATACCTTGAGATGAATTGGGTTGATTCTAGACTCCTAGACCCACATGAATAAGGTTCTCCCCACAACATGCACGTTTTTGATTCCAGGCCAGTTCTAATTCCTTCTGAGTAACTGGGACCAGGAGCATTTTGAAGACTAAGGGAGGAACAGCTAACCTGATAAATCTTGCAGAGTGATGTCTACTGCCCTGGGAAATTTATCCCTCTTTAAGGATAATCTCCTGGAATATTGCTGGCTAGCATAATAAGAGCAGCAATAAATCATTTTACCAATATTTATGTTCATTTTGATATAATGTTGCTACAGGAAACTTGGGCCGCAGACAGCATTGCCTTGAATGGTATTTAAAGTAACAGCAATAAATTGAACATCTGAAACCCTGCGCATACACAGTTTGCCTGCCACAGACTAAAAATACTTTTTTAATTTTCTTTTCTTTTTGAAGGAAGAGCAGAAGAAGGAGAAATTGTGCTGGGGTGAGCAGCCCCGGTTTCTCCTGGCATCCCATGTCTGGAGCAAACCAGCAATAGATCACACGGAGTAAATGAAATTAACTCTTTCTTAGGAAAACAGAATCTGCACAGGGCTGCCAGGCCTAATAAGCACAACAACTCTTCTTCGGTAGGTCTTGCCTCTATGAGGAAGCTGCAAAGACAGAAGGTTCCTGCCTTCCACAGCAACCTAAGTCCCCTCTTCTCCAAGGTTTTCCCCAAGCAATCTGAGACTGTGCCTGTGTGTGGCTAACTTCTCCTCTGCTCTCTTCATGCCTCTCCTAGATCTGGGCAGGGACGCGGACTTATAAAAAATATTGGGGGGGCCCGGGAAAGCTCATGAATAATAAATAAGCTCATGAATATGCAAATAAAGTGGTGCCGCCTCCTCGTGAGCGAATAGGGGAGAGCGTGCTGCACCTATTAATCAGCTCCGAAGGGTGGAGCTTTTGCTCGGGAGGGAGGGCAGGAGGCATGCAGCCCGACCCTGTGCATTTTGGGCTGGGGGAGCGGCGGCGATGGCGCTCTGCTGGAGGGGCGGCGGAGATTATTGGGGGGGCGGAGCCCCCCCAAATGAATTTTTGAGGGGGCTCGGGCCCCCTCAAGCCCCATGGAGTCGGCGCCTATGGCTCTGGGATACCAGTGGGGAGGGCAGTTTGTCACAGCAAGAGGGGGAGACACCCATGCTTCTAGGACAGCTGGACTCATCTCTGCCTCTTGACCTCGCTCCTCTCCTGCTGCAACTTCTACCTCTGATTCTGGACTTCTCTCCGCCACAGACTCTCTCTGCTCACTAAGCCCTGTTACCTCTTCCACTTCTGACACCTCCTTCTCCCAGTCTTCTCCCTCTGACCACTACTCGTCGTCGTCCCACCACCAATCCACAAGCCGTGAGCCGTCTTCCCTTGAGGTTTCCCTAGCTGGCTCTTCCCAGCATTCCTCTGTGTCCAGTGAGGGTTCTCATATTTCAAAAAGTAAAAACCAGGACACCCCATAAGCTGTTGAGTTTGGGTTTTTTTAGGAAGACCCTTAAAATGTTGTGGTCCAGGAGAAGATCCAGGGCAAAGCGCCGCCTTTCGGAAATCCCCCTCCGGACGTCAATTCTGCCTTTGAAATCCTGGTTAATGTCTGGGTGAACCCAGACATATGGCAGCCCTATGTCCAACCAGTCTATGACATTGAAATAAAAAAAATTAAGGTCTTAGATATATAATAAATGTTCATAAATGTACCTTCAAGCAAACACATACATAGATATGGGGACCACATGTCTGGAGCAGCACAGGAAGACCGCCCCGAAACCATTTTGACTCCCAAAATTGACCAAATGTTTCTCTGCAAGGAGGGGGGGGGCGGTGAGGGAACCTTCCCATTGTCTCAGGAATCGGGAAATCACCATCTCAAAGAAATGGCCAGGCTACCAGGAAAGGCAATCAGAAAAGGCATTATCAGATAACCTGGCAGACAGGAAAAACAACAACATTCAAATTTCTGTTGCAGACCGCCTTTTCTGTGATGTAGGTATGTTGTTTCTGGGGGGTGGTCTTGGGTTACACCCCTTCTGTGATGTATGTATGATGTATGGAGGGGTGGCCTTGAGCTCCAGGGCAGGGAATTTCAAAATGGCTATATAAGGGCAGGCACATCTTGGTTTTGGGTCCTCCTCTTTTCCTGCGTGTGAGGGGAGCACCCTGTTGCAACAGATTGATAAAGATCAGGCTTACTAGCTGCTTTGCTTCTCAATATTCTCTGGTTGGCCTCTGTTATTTTCTCTGGCCGATGGAGAACCTACAAAGGACTCTATAAGGGCTCTTGTGTCCCCCATAAGGGAATAAGGGTAGATTTTTGTTCATTACACAGTCCAGGTGCTAGCACTTCTGCCACTCTCTTGGTGGTCATTTCATGGGGTTGCAGGGCCCTGGACTTCTGGTCCAGTGGTCCAGCCCTAGGTGCACCACTGAGTTTGCTCTCTGCCTCCTGTTCCTTTGCATTTTCCCACCCCCTCTACATTACAAAAATGGGATGCAGGTGGCGCTGTGGGTTAAACCACAGAGCCTAGGACTTGTCGATCAGAAGGTTGGCGGTTCGAATCCCCGCTACAGGGTGAGCGCTCGTTGTTCGGTCCCTGCTCCTGCCAACCTAGCAGTTCAAAAGCACGTCAGAGTGCAAGTAGATAAATAGGTACCACTCCGGCGGGAAGGTAAACGGCGTTTCCGTGTGCTGCTCTGGTTCGCCAGAAACGGCTTAGTCCTGCTGGCCACATGACCCGGAAGCTGTACGCCGGCTCCCTCGGCCAATAAAGCGAGATGAGCATCACAACCCCAGAGTCGGCCACGACTGGACCTAATGGCCAGGGGTCCCTTTACCTTTACCTAGATTACAAAGCAGGGGAAGGGGGCAGGCAAGGAAGATTGGGTTTTGGTGAACTGGCAGATATGATTTGTGAGAGAGAAAGTGGGGAGGAGGAGAAGACATCAGCCTGAGCCAGGGGGCCCACTTCCTTGACCCTTTCCAGTCAGTTGCATTCTGTGGGGAAAACAAAAGATGAAAACCTTAGAACCAGCACTAGAAACCTTAACGGTGGGAGGGGAGCCCTGCACTCAACAAGTAGAGATAAAAAAGAAAAGAAAATAAGAACAAACTGACTTCCTCAAAAAGAATTCAGCAAAGGTGAAACATTACCACAGGAGAGAAAGAAGGCAGCCTGGTTTTGGAGCCAATCACTAATGAAGATCTGAGAAGTGATAAGATTAAACAAAAAATAATTATTTGATAAGGTCAGAGCTTTGTAAACTGGCAACTCTAAAAGGAGGAGTTAGTATGCTAGCAGAGTTTGAAGCCAAAGAGGTTTGTCTCAGCAACCAAAGACAAGAATGTCAATGTATTGCGGGCTTCTCACTTTTGAACGTTTTCTAATGTTTCACGTGTGTTTCTTCTTTATATGGCTAATAAAATAAATATAACAACAACAACATAATTATACCCCACCCATCTGACTGGGTTGCCCAGCTACTCTGGGCATTTTCCAACATATATGAAAACATAATAAAACATTAAACCTTTAAAAGCTTCCCTATACAGAGCTGCCTGTATATTCATATTAATATGTTATAAATGGTGGGGCTCATAAAAACTCTGAGGGATCTTAACAGCAGGTGCAAGCTTGATCCCCAAGAATACCAGCCTATGATCTCTACTTTGCTGTTTGATTAGATTGCACTTGGTTCCACTGACACTTTCAAATGTTGTTTTTAATAGTTACATTAAATTTCTCTTCAGAGGTTATCAGATAACCTGGCAGACAGGAAAAACAACAACATTCAAATTTCTGTTGTAGACCACCTTTTCTGTGATGTAGGTATGATGTATGGAGGGGTGGTCTTGAGCTCCAGGGCAGGGGATTTCAAAATGGCTATCTAAGGGCAATCACACATGGTTCGGGGTCCTCCTCCTGTCTCCTGCATGTGGGGGGAGCACCCTGTTGCAACAGTTTAATAAAGATCAGGTTTACTAGCTGCTTTGCTTCTCAGTAATCTCTGGTTGGCCTCTGTTAATTTCTTCTACCGGTGGGAAAAATCATGAAGCCAGCCAATGTTTCTCTCGATTTCTGCAGCCCCTGTTAAATCTGCTGTCTCAGCTTTCCCCTGCTCATGCAGGCGACAGCGAATCACAAGAGCAGGCACTGGCAAAAATCACAATGCCGGAAAAACTGTGAAGCCAGCCAATGCCTCTACATAGCTCCATCCTTATTTTAGACATTGCGATATATCGGTATATCGTGATGTTCAGCTGGTGATATATCCCGAAGTTGAAAACCAGATATCACCCAGGCCTAATGGTCAGTGAGACTGCTCCTGGGTTCTGACTTAAAGATGAGGATATATTTATGGAAGGGTGAAAGTGAGTGAACTACTATTGTGGACTTGGGTTTTTTAAACCCAAGATGAGGATGGTATTTATGGAAGGGTGAAAGTGAGGATAGTATTTATGGAAGGGGTGAAAGTGAGTGAACTACTATTGTGGACTTGGGTTTTTTAAACCCGCTTCCACAATGCTTTGTGTATGTGTGCACATTTGTGTATCCAGACGCAGATAATTGCTAGTGAGTTCTAACAAAAGATTTTTTAAAAAATATATAAAAGGAGACTGAAAATTTATAGTGCCCTCAATTTATATGGGAGTGACCACTGCAATTAAATATTTACCAAATGCTTCTTAACACATAAGTAAAGTATGCAAGCCCATCCATTTAAAATAAATAAAATATTAATAAACATAACCCCAACAGAATGTGTGCCTATAGGACTCCATAGAACACTGCAAACAGAAGTTCTGGCAGCCAGGGGCTGTTTCTACAAAGCACCCAAACTTCAAATTGATCTGAAGGACATAAGATTCTCCATGTTTTACATCCTCCAGCTGCACAAACTTTCCTAGTCCAGGAGGAGCAATAGATTTTGCTTGCCTGCTTGCTTATTTTTTAGCGTGAATCATTTGCACCCTTCTGATAGCCTCATTCAGGTATTTCAAATTTAGGAGTGAAGACAGGGAGGCATTTTAAGCACAGTGGAAGTTGTTTGAATGCATATTCACAGAGGAACCCCCTGCCTGCCATACCCAACACAATGTTGAATATATATTCCATTCTCTTTCTTCACCCTTTATTTTATTTATTTTGAAATGGGGAAATGCGAAACAGGGGCTGCTCTGCATTGACACAGTGGGTCTCTGCTTTTCACATGTCTACCTATTTGCCACTGGATGTTGCAGTGCTTGTCACTATTCCTGGATGTGAATGACACAAGTCCGGTGTGCATGCTACTTACTTGTAGGGCGTACTTAACTTCAAACTAGTGTAGGGCCATGTTTTCAGCCCCTTTTAAAAGAATGGATGCTTTTGGATTCTGGTGCTGGAGGAGACTCTTGAGAGTCCCATGGACTGCAAGAAGATCAAACGTATCCATTCTGAAGGAAATCAGCCCTGAGTGCAGGTCTTCCTTTTAAAAACGTTGTTGTTGTTTAGTCGTGTCCGCCTCTTCGTGACCCCCTGGACCAGAGCACGCCAGGCCCTCCTGTCTTCCACTGCCTCCCGCAGTTTGGTCAAACTCATGCTGGTAGCTTCGAGAACACTGTCCTACCATCTCGTCCTCTGTCATCCCCTTCTCCTTGTGCCCTCCATCTTTCCCAATATCGGGGTCTTTTTTAGGGAGTCTTCTCTTCTCATGAGGTGGCCAAAGTCTTGGAGCCTCAGCTTCAGGATCTGTCCTTCCAGTGAGCACTCATGTTGAGGACAAGAAACTCTAAATGGATATGGCTCTTTATTTTATATTTTCCCTCCTCAAATACCTCCCACAGCAGTTTTACTCGTCTCCTGTCACTTTTCCTCCCTTTCTCCTTTCACATTCTTGCATCCTGTTTCCACTCCCAAACTGCCAATTTCTTTCATCCCTCATCCCTGACCCTTTTACATTCACTCCTTCCTCCCAGGCAACTTCTGCCTCTTGCCTTCTTCCTCTCTAGTCCAAGGCTGCTCTGGAGTATTTCACAGAAAAGGCAGCATTCATAAACTGCTTTAAAGTTGGCTTTGGCTCATTTACTTACTTCTGAATTGGTCTCCCCACAGTTGGATTGGCATGAATCAGAACTGAAACCCTGCCGCCAGGTAACCTCTTGCATAAGTTAACACCTGTTGATAATTTAATACTCAGAGGAATATGCCACAAAGGAGGTATTGGCAGCCAGCGCAGCACTTAAGGAGGCTGTGCTTCCTGTTCTGCAGGAGATTGCTTTTCAGTCAAAGCAGTGGCTGCTCTCCTCCTGTTTGTAACAGCTGGAACCTGTTGATATTTGCATGCCAAAAGGGGGGGGGGGACTGTCAGTACTACGGGCATAAGATTGATCAGTAATATTATCGTGTCTGTGGATAGGTTGCTGGCAGCTGCTGTTTCAATGACAAACCTATACTTTCCTGCCTAGCAGAATTTCGTGATGTGCCATGAATGTTTGGTTGGGTTCCCACTTCTCCACATGTCTTAAGCTTACAGATCTGTTGTGGAAATACTGCCTGAAAAGTGCAACATGGGTTCTTTTGTAGCTGAAACGCAGCTCTTCGTTCAGCTGGTGAAAGGGGTGGTAGCTACAGTATCAAAGGTCCTCATTGGGATAATGCTTGCAACATCACTTTTTCCCATTGAAACCTCAACGCAGTTTCGTAGACTTGTTGCTGTTCTTGGCAGCTGTTTGCCCCGAGAGCCAATGGAGTGCACCTCTGGGGATGAAGTCAAACAGATGTGTTAGAAGCACCAAAGTTAGCTCGTTGGAGTGTAAGCCTGGGGTGTGTGGGTGGAGGTCCTGGGCTGCCCAGGTGGCAAGACCTCACCTCTCGGCCTCACTCAAGTGGTCCAAAGTAAAACAGAGCAATAGGGGAACAGAGCAATAGGCGAAGGGGATCGAGATATGGATACGCTCGTACCCTTTCCAATCTGCGCCCCATCCCGAGGGACGAGGGTAGGGTGAGCAAGGATTACTCACCTCCGTCACTGGTGCTGTGCAATGCCAGGTCTATAGGCAATAAAACCGCCACCCTGCGAAATTTCTTTATCTCGCAGGGGGTCGACCTGGCTTGTGTGACGGAGACCTGGGTGCGCGAAGGGGCAACAGTTACCTTACGAGAGATGGCGCCCCCGGGTTTCTCTGTCCTCCACCAGTCGCGGACTGTGGGCCGGGGGGGAGGGGTGGCATTATTAATCCGGGAAGATTGTCCTTTCAGGGCTCTACCATCGCCATCGATCCCCGGCATTGAATGTGTTGGCCTAGTGTGGGGCTCCGAGGAGAGCTTGGCTGTCTGGCTGGTGTACCGGCCACCTAGCGCACCAGCAGCCACCCTGTCAGGCCTATTGGAGGCGGTGGCCGGCTGGGCCTTGGAGTTCCCCAACCTATTGGTACTGGGGGACTTCAACATCCATGCTGATGCCACTCCCTCCTCACAGGCTCTGGACCTGGTGTCTTCCATGGCGACACTAGGGCTCTCCCAGTTTGTTTCGGGCCCCACGCATCAAGCAGGCCACACGCTGGATTTGATCTTTGGCGTAGGTATAGATGTGATCATGTCTCCTTCGATGAAGGTGCCATGGTCTGATCACTACGCTCTGAAAGCCAGGATTGACTTTCCGCCCCCACCCTGCTTAGGTGGCAAGCCAATTTGGGCTCGCCCGCGGAGGCTGATGGACCCTGATAGATTCCGTCAGGCCTTGCGGGACCTTGCTCCCCCTGGCGACTCATTGACTGAGCTTGTTGAGGGCTGGAATATCCAGCTCCTGGCAGCCATCGATGAGATCGCACCTAAGCGCCCTCTGCGACCCCGCAGAAACCGGGCTCCCTGGTTTACCGAGGAGCTCCGGAAAATGAAGCGGGACCTCAGACGGCTAGAGCGAGTATGGCGGGGTGCCCGTGACGGAGCCTCAAGAACATCTTATAGGGCTTTTATGAAAACCTACGAGATGGCGGTGAAGGCTGCTAAGAAGTCATACTTCTCGGCCTCCATTGCATCCGCTAGCTCTCGCCCAGCGCAATTATTTAGTATAATCAGGTCTTTAACGTCCCTTGTGGGACAGCCAAATTTAAATAACAATTTGACACTTAGCTGTGAGGCATTTGCGAGCTTCTTTGCGGAGAAGGTCTTGTTGCTCCGCCATGACCTCCCTGCCAATTTGGATACAATAAAGGAACTGGAGGCCCCTCGACTGTCCTCGGGTCCAGTATTGGACCACTTCGACCGGATATCCCCAGCCGATGTGGACAGACTCCTCCGAGCTGGAAAGCCCACCACCTGTCCTCTCGACCCGTGCCCGTCTTGGCTGATTAGAGCGTGTCCAGACGAGGTGCGGGCCCTCCTGGGGGATATCATCAATTTGTCCCTTGGCACGGGGACATTCCCAGGGGAACTGAAGGAGGCAGTGGTGCGCCCACTCTTAAAGAAAACATCATTAGATCCTTTAGATCTATCCAATTACCGCCCGGTTTCGAATCTTCCGTTCCTGGGTAAGGTGATTGAGAGAGCGGTTGCCGAACAGCTTGGTGGGTTTCTGGATGAAACATCGGCTTTGGATCCATTCCAGTCCGGCTTCCGCACTGGTCATGGGACCGAGACGGCTCTGGTCGCCCTAACAGATGATCTTCGTAGACAGCTGGATCGAGGCGGGTCGGGGCTGCTGATTCTTCTAGATCTATCAGCAGCTTTCGACATGGTCGATCACGAACTTCTGGACCACCGCCTTGCCGACGTGGGGATCCAGGGCACAGTCCTTCAATGGCTGCGCTCGTTTCTCTCTGGTCGGGGACAGAGGGTGGCGCTTGGGGGGGAATTGTCATCGCGCCACTCCTTGGTGTGTGGAGTACCTCAGGGTGCGATACTCTCCCCGATGCTTTTCAACATCTTTATGCGCCCCCTCGCCCAGCTTGTCCGGAGTTTTGGGCTGGGTTGCCATCAGTATGCCGATGACACCCAACTCTATCTGTTGATGGATGGCCATCCTGACTCGGCCCCAGACACACTGACCAGATGTTTGGAAGCTGTGGCTGGATGGTTACGTGGGAGCCGGTTGAAGCTAAATCCTTCGAAGACAGAGGTCCTGTGGCTAGGGCAGGGCGATATGGGATTGGGGGGGCAACTCCCATCTCTTGCGGGGGCGCAATTAGTGCCAGCACCGTCTGTTAAGAGTTTGGGTGTAATCTTCGACGCCTCCCTTTCCATGGAGGCGCAGATTGCAGCTATAACAAAGGCGGCATTTTTCCATCTCCGCCAAGCTAAGCAGTTGGCTCCTTACCTCTCTCGCCCTGACCTGGCCACTGTGATCCACGCGACGGTCACCTCCAGATTGGATTATTGTAACTCGCTCTACGTGGGGCTGCCCTTGAGACTGACCCAGAAACTCCAGCGGGTGCAGAATGCCGCGGCGAGACTCCTTATGGGGTCTTCGCTGCGGGATCACATTCATCCGGTGCTATACCAGCTGCACTGGCTCCCGGTGGAGTACAGGATCAGATTTAAGGTGCTGGTTTTAACCTTCAAAGCCCTATACGGCCTAGGACCCTCGTATCTATGGGACCGCCTCTCCTGGTATGCCCCACAGAGGAACTTACGGTCCTCAAATAAAAACATCTTGAAGGTCCCAGGCCACAGAGAGATTAGGCTGGCCTCAACTAGAGCCAGGGCTTTTTCGGCTGCGGCTCCAACCTGGTGGAACGCTCTGTCACAAGAGACAAGGGCCCTGCAGGACTTGACATCTTTCCGCAGGGCCTGCAAGACAGAGTTGTTCCGCCAGGCCTTTGGCCAGGGCACAGCCTGACTCCCTCCCTCGGCAATCTTCGCGGAGCTCTGGCCCAATGGTTGCCAGTGGCCTGAATTAATTAATTTTACAATGAATGATTTTAGAGTGTTGTTTATGTTATACTTTTATACTGTTTTATTGTTGTTAGCCGCCCTGAGCCCGGCTTCGGCTGGGGAGGGCGGGATATAAATAAAAATTATTATTATTATTATTATTATTATTATTATTATTATTATTATTATTATTATTAATATGTTTGGCACCAGCTTGGTAGCAGGAGTTGCCAGAAGGAGACATATAGGATGCCATCCAAGGGTCTTAGGGACTCCACTCCAGATTTGTGTGTAAGGTTTCCTCCTTAGCCTTTTCTTCTCCCAAAGATATCCCACAAGGAGTTTCCTTCTCCTTGTATGGGCTACCTCCCCAGGTTGACATGCCTCATCTTCACCTCACTTCCTTCTACAATATATGCAGAAACTGCCTTCCTAACTGTTGGACTCACTACTAGTCTTGTCTTCTTAATCCGCTGGAGCCTGTCTTCACCTGCAGGGAAAGTCCCTAACTCGCCAAGGGCTTGAGACTCATCAGCTACCCTCACCTGGTTTAGCTGGCCAGTCAAAACTGTTTCCTAGAGTGTGGCCGCTATCACATCGTGATAGCTTCTAGGACCCACAGGTGAGAACTGAGTGCAGGGTGAGGGCCAAAGGTGGACAAACTACTCCAGAAGGAGCACAATGTCCCCTCCACCAGAGGTACTACCCCTCGTCTAACATCCCATGCACCCCACTGCCTGTACAGGCATGTTTTATTAGGAGAACTTTGAACTAAGATGCTGGTAAACTTTCATGGGGACTTCTTTTAAAATGCAAACTGATGAGGGCATGTGGAGAACTATGTTTAAGATTAGGAAAAAATGAGAAAGCGAGAGAAATAGACATTGACATATTCTCTTATTCTTACTCACATTCTAAGATTCTGGCCTCTTATCATTGAACTCAAACTTCTCCTGTTTATCTTGTGCAAAAGAGTGTGACCGCTGCCACATGTCGACAGCTTCTAGGAGCCACAGATGAGAGCAGAGTGCAGGGTGGGGTCCAAAGTTGGGCAAGCTACCCCTGAAGAAGTAACCCCAGCCGAGGTACTACCTTCCCCTAATATGCCATATACTAGACTTCCTCAGCCTCAGCCCTCCAGATGTTTTGAGACTACAATTCCCATCATCCCTGACCACTGGTCCTGCTAGCTGGGGATCATGGGAGTTGTAGGCCAAAAACATCTGGAGGGCTGAGGTTGAGGAAGCCTGCCATATACCCTTTCTTAGACAATATTCCCTACTATAACTAAGCCTAAGAACACAACATTGAATTGAACACACATTCTTCCCCAATTATCTTCACCTTCATTGTCCTTCCTCCCTCCTTTTATCATCTTCCCCATGTCAAATGTTTAGATTATTTATTTATTTTTATTAGATGGGAAAGAACTGGCTACAATGACAGTTCATTGTTGTTGTTCCAGTGGACAACTTTATTCTGCTTGGTTTCTGGTGGTTCCTTCACCAGACACCTCCCCTACTATCTTGAACATCTTAGTCACTGACATACTAGACAGCTCCCCATGAAGATGGGAATCTGAGTCACACAGCAGTGGTGACAGCAATAGATTAGCCAGGCAGTGGGAGGGGAAAAATGAGTCAAGTCTCATTTGAAGCTCAATCTTTCAAATCCACACTTTCCAAAACAATATGCAGACTGGACCACAGCTATCCTTTGAAATCTGCACTTATCCAAATTTTGCTATGTAGTTTGCCCCCCAAACCATGTTTATGCAAAAATGCATATGTTTAGGGGGATGTGTGCATAAAAACGAACACTTTGGTGCAAACGAGGGACAAAAGTGCATTATATCGGGGAAAACTTCTTGGAAAATTTGTACAATAGTCATAACTGCAAGTAAGAATTTTTCTTTATTAGGAGAAATTTGCAATAAAATGCTGGTGAATTTTTATGAGGATTTCTTTTTAATGGCAAATTGCTGAAAAATGTGGAAAATTGAATTTAAGATTGGGAAAATGAGAAACTGTGAGAACCAAAATTGACAAATCAATCCATCCTTACCAGAGAGAGTATTTTTTTTTTTTTTTTTTTGAGATGAGAATGTACCAGATTTACTGAATGAGCAGAACTGGAAACATTGGTATCAAGCACTGAAACTGGTGGACAATATTGCTATGAGTTTGTGGGTGCCAAACACCCTAGATTCCTGAGTCTAGTAGGTGTTAGAAATTAATCAAAGTTTGAAGTGTTAAAACTGTGTGCTAGACTCATGTAGATTAAGACAGACTTGCATGTATTAAGATGTGTGCTAGACAATGCTAATCCCCTGGAATCAGCAAGTCTTAATAACTAACTAAGCAAGGCTAACTTCCTTAACCATTAATGAACCATCAAGAAAACAAAGGATCAAGGGACTTGAGAGGACGAATTGGTGGGATACCTCCCTCTACAGATAAAGTCAGAGTTTAGAGAGAGACTGAAGTTAGCTGGCAAGGGTTAACAAATGAGGACACATGCAGTTGCAAGTCACAGCAGCAGCCTCTATTGAGAGTGCACCAGCCTATTCAAAAATTGGTCTGAAACATCTTGGAATCAGCCAAGACAGATTTCCTCCCCTTCCTAATCCATTTAAGACAATACTGCACCACTTGTCAATTAATTAGTAAGAACCCAGATTCTTGTGTGACCTTCCATTTAGTACCAAAACACATCCACCAAGTGTCAAGCCACTCTCTATTTGTTGTTGTTGTTTAGTTGTTTAGTTGTGTCCGATTCTTCGTGACCCCCTGGACCAGAGCACGCCAGGCACTCCTGTCTTCCACTGCCTCCCACAGTTTGGTCAAACTCATGCTGGTAGCTTCGAGAACACTGTCCAACCATCTCGTCCTCTGGCGTCCCCTTCTCCTTGTGCCCTCCATCTTTCCCAACATCAGGGTCTTTTCCAGGGAGTCTCCTCTTCTCATGAGGTGGCCAAAGTCTTGGAGCCTCAGCTTCAGGATCTGTCCTTCCAGTGAGCACTCAGGGCTGATTTCCTTCAGAATGGAAATCTTGATCTTCTTGCAGTCCATGGGACTCTCAAGAGTCTCCTCCAGCACCATAAATCAAAAGCACCCATTCTTCGGCGATCAGCCTTCTCTATTTAGAAAACCACATATAATCATTCTCCCCTGGAAATCTTCCTTCTATTTTCCATACTAGTCTTTGTCTTGAGCCCTAAACTCAGTGGTGATTTCAGGAGCGCGGTCTTGCTGGCAAAGGTTCTGCCTAAAAGATCCTTAACACATACACCTCATTTAGTGATTCTTATCTTATAAAATATTGCCATGGCTGGAGAATGTCTGATCTTCCCACTCTGTTTCTTAAAAGTATGATTATTGAATTTTTATCCCTATCCAACTAAGAAAATAGAATTTTCCAACCTTGTTTTAGATTCAACTTGCTGAGGAACCTCACTCATTTGATATGTTTTCAGGTGGATTGTAAGGAGGGATAAGTATGCAATGACACATGCTTAATTACCCCAAATTCCTCCACAGATGACTCTGGGGTTGCGGTGCTCATCTCACTTTACAGGCCAAGGGAGCCAGCGTTTGTCCGCAGTTTTTCTGGATCATGTGGCCAGCATGACTAAGCCGCTTCTGGCACAATGGAACACCAAAACCAGAGCAGCGCACTGAAACGCCATTTACCTTCCCGCCAGAGTGGTACCTATTAATCTACTTGCACTTTTTGGTGAGCTTTCGAACTGCTAGGTTGGCAGGAGCAGGGACTGAGCAACGGGAGTTCACCCCGTCGCAGGGATTCGAACCACCAACCTTCTGATTAGCAAGCCCAAGAGGCTCAGTGGTTTAGACCACAGCGCCACCAGGATCCCTTTTCCTTAAGGCGCCCCTATTTTCAATGGAGAACAACATGCCCTTGGCTTGTAGTTACCTCATTTTTGTTATTACTTTCAGTATTTATAAAGGTCACCTTTCAGAGCTGCAACTCTCAAGATGGCTCTTGACATGTTAAACAAGATCTACAGCAGCACAACAAAAAATAAAGAGATCATCTAAAGCACAATGCTCCCCACGTTGTACAAATCTGGTTCTTCAAAGTTCTACAATGTGCATGGAACCTCCTAGAAGTTGAGTGGGGTCCCCACTCCACACTCTTCCCCACTTTCTCACCTGTGGGATGTTAATTGTGTGGAGAAACACCTGAAGAGGACAATCGAGTCCACAGATTTCCTTTGTCATAGCTAACAATACCCATTCCCCAAAATATGAGGTGGTTGGAAGATTTCACTTAAGAGGGTAATAAGCGATACATATGCTGGAAAAGTATCAACATTTATCCTAAATGACATTTATATCAACCCAGCTGAGAAAGAGCTGCAATTAAAATAGATGCAAGCTCAATCACCTGATAACTTGTTTCTGAATTTTATAAAGGAAGGAAACAAACAGGATGTGGAGTTGAACCTAAGAGCAAGAAGGTGGTCCGTGGAATATATTATTTTGATGAGAAGATTGTTCCAGAAGCAACCAGGGAAGGTGGGGAGAAACTAATTTGTTTGTACATCAGATCATATCATTAGAAGCAATTTACAACCTTTTGTGTTTTGCATAAAAGTGGAGCTGGAAGTTGGGCGAGAGGAGGAATGATAACAGAGTGGCAATTTCCCCTGAGCCTGTAAATAACAAACATTGTTAACCAATGAATGAATGATGGAGGTCAATGGGCCATACAGTCATTAGATTATTTAAGGATGTGCTGTGGGTTATAAGAGGGTTGGGTATACTAATGACATTCTTTGCTTCTGCTGCAGGAAATGGCCTCTGCAAGCAGAGATAAGCATTCGCAGCTTAGAATGCAGTACAAGAGCCAATCATCCAAATGAGAAAATTTCACTTGAGTTGTGTTTAATGCACTTACTTATCCAGACCTTTCATGAGAAGGGAACTCTCAGAGATTTGCCAGCTAGGAAACTGGCTGCTCAAAGAACAGGGTATTAGTAATGGGCAAACCTCTTCTCCATTCAAAATAGGCTTGACTAAATTGAAACCTTCCCTCCCCGTGGGAAATAATTTGTACTGTTTCTAAGCCCGTTCCAAATTTCAGTCTTAATCATGCGGTAGGTAGTGTCATCTGGAGTGCAACAATGCCCCCCAAACTCCTCCCATCCTTTATGACAATCCCAACTCCAACTGAACCTTCATTCTTCTTGCTCTATACTTTTCCCCAAACTAAACTGGCAGGAAAATGGGGGGGGGAGGCTTGTAAGAAGGAGGACCTCAGTTACATGACAGAATGCTGCCCCAACATATCAGGCTCCAGGTCACCTAGGAAATGTAGCTTTCCCAAGCATCCGAGTAACGAAGCGATCAGCAAAGACTCGGTATAACTAGATTCTTGGGAAATACAGTTTCACAGGGCCCACAGTGACTTATAAATCCTGAAAATGGCATTTCTCAGAAGTCCTGGTATTCACAATGCTCTCCTGGCAGCATTCCCAAGGAATAACAGAGGCCTTGATGCCAGTCCATTCTGACAAAGAAGTATGAGTCGCAGTGGTGGAAATTGTTTTCCCTTTGGCTGTGTACTTTTTGAGGTGTTTTATTTATTGTTTGTGGCTTTTGTTATGTCGGTAATTATG
The DNA here is from genome assembly GCF_965112155.1 of Podarcis liolepis. Classification (NCBI taxonomy): domain Eukaryota; kingdom Metazoa; phylum Chordata; class Lepidosauria; order Squamata; family Lacertidae; genus Podarcis; species Podarcis liolepis. The sequence goes on from NC_139571.1 coordinate 42,281,496, forward strand.
TAAGTCTTGTCATATTGTAAGCCGCCTTTAGCATTGTTTTAACTATGGAAAGGCGCCATGCAAATAAAATGGTGGTGCCAACTCGCCCTCAGGATTGTGGGTGCCCTCCACCACAACACGGATGTGTGACATCACACACACACACACACACATGCCTGCGTGTAGTGTATGTGTCACAAGCACTGTGTGCAGGTGTGTGTTGCCACACATCCAGGTTGCCGCGGCTGACAGTAACGACTCCCCTTCCTCATCCTCTCCTCACCCAGCAAGACACCCTTTTCTGCAGGAAGGGGCTCAGACTCATGAGGCAGTCTCCTCCATGTCTGAGCCCCCCCCCCAACAAAAGGGTGCCTAGCTGGCTTGCTGTGGAGGGAGGAGCTGAACTGCTTCTGAGTTTGGATTTGATATCCCACTTTATCACTACCCTGAGGAGTCTCAAAGCGGCTAACAATCTCCTTTCCCTTCCTGCCCCACAACAAACACTCTGTAAGGTAAGTGGGGCTGAGAGACTTCAGAGAACTGTGACCAGCCTACGGTCACCCAACAGCTGCATGGGGAAGCAAACCCGGTTCACCAGATTACGAGTCCACTGCTCTTAACCACTACACCACACTCTCTCTTAGAGGCAGCACCACTGCCACCTGCCAGCTTTTCTCATTGACTTTGTGGGTGCCTGGCCCCCCCAGTTATATTATTGTGCGTGCCCAAGCACCCACGGCCCCCTGGAGTTGGCTTCTAGATGAGTTGGGGAAAGAAGGGGGTGGCTAACTGCAATGCATGGCAACTGGAACTGTTGTCAAGATATTATGAGTTGGGAGCAAACTTCAGAAGAGGTTTGGGCGTGACTCGTAAAAGACTCAGTAATTCTTTTTTGCCCCACTCGTTCACTCTGACCTCTAGTGCCATCACTATATGGAATCTTGCACAAGGAAATTTTAAAAAATAGTCGATTTAAATACTGGATAACTTAAAAGTTTATGTGCTTGAATGCAGAAGTTGCCTGCTTGTGAGAACATCACATAAGGATAAAGAAGCATTAAATGAAACCTTTGAAATGAAAACTTTTTACAAATTGCTGAAGGAAAAGGGCGAAGCTCTTTGCTGGGGGGGGGGGAGCCTTGCCCATCCTTTGGACTCCCTGGGAAACTCAACAAACTACACAGGGCCCTTCTTTTGCATCCTGAGAAAAACAGGGGTGAGAAATTGAAAATGCATTCGCTTCCCTAGTTCTAAAAGTAGGTACATAATCTAGAAAGCTACATCCTTGATCTTATATACTTAATATCAGGGCCAGATTTAGGTCTGATGAGGCCCTTAGCTCCTGAAGGTAATGGGGCCCTTTCTATGTCCACCTCTCCTTTGTCAACAACAAATTGTCGCTGTTTTTTGTGTTGAATAGTTGCTATATGGTAATTTATGGACCTAATAGGTATCTAAAGCCATTTGCACATGCAGAATGTAGGCACCGTATATATATAAATGAGCAAACCAGTGATATTTTAGGGAGCAGGCGGGGCCCATTACTTACGTCACAGGAGCCTACACAACACAAAACACTGTTGCTGTATGCATGTTTTATTTTATTTGTTTTTTATCTTATATTTTGGAAATGTACATCCAGGGGTGTTTTTTTCCCTTTAATTTTTTTTTGTGGGGCCCCCAAGAGAGTGGGGCCCTAAGCTATAGCTTGTTTAGCTTATACGTAAATGCGGCACTGCTTGATATATTCAGAGCTTTGATGTTCCAAATGTATGGTCATGAAATAAAAGGAGGGGTCCGCTTCTGGATCAGCAAGTGGTTAAAGAATAGGAAGTACTGTGCACAGCAGCTGTGAAAAGAGCAGATTCTGTGCTAGGGATTATTAGAAGCTGACAAAATCTAGTTAGGTCCCAGAAGGTCAAGGGACGGAATTTCTTGACAATGCCAATGTCAGGCTTCTTTGCACAGGTTTTTCTTATCTCACTCTTTGATCTCAAAAAGAAACAAGTAATTTATTTATTTTTTACCAGTACTGCTTAAACCCCCCACCCACAATTCTTGCATATTATGAGCATGATTATTCACATTATTATACATTACATATTCTGTGCATATACACTCCAGGTTTCCTAAGGTAACTAGCTGATTAACAAAATAAAAAAATAGGAGACCAACACGGCTACCTATCTACTAGCTGATTAACAGATACATATGCAACTGTATAAGAATATTTATGTATCGCGAAATTAAAAGATGCCTGCTCCTTGGGAGAAAAGCAATGACAAACCTAGACAGCATCTTAAAAAGCAGAGACATCACCTTGCCAACAAAGGTCCGTATAGTAAAAGCTATGGTTTTCCCAGTAGTGATGTATGGAAGTGAGAGCTGGACCATAAAGAAGGCTGATCGCCAAAGAATGGATGCTTTTGAATTATGGTGCTGGAGGAGACTCTTGAGAGTCCCATGGACTGCAAGAAGAACAAACCGATCCATTCTGAAGGAAATCAGCCCTGCGTGCTCACTGGAAGGACAGACCCTGAAGCTGAGGCTCCAATACTCTGGCCACCTCATGAGAAGAGAAGACTCCCTGGAAAAGATCCTGATGTTGGGAAAGACTGAGGGCACAAGGAGAAGGGGACGACAGAGGACAAGATGGTGGGACAGTGTTCTCGAAGCTACCAGCATGAGTTTGACCAAACTGCGGGAGGCAGTGGAAGACAGGAGGGCCTGGCGTGCTCTGGTCCAGGGGGTCACGAAGAGTCGGACACGACTAAACAACTAAACAACAACAACTTATAAAATTATGCTTCAGAAATATAGCAGTGTGCGGAGCTTCACTCGTAAGACTGAATTTATTTATTTTTAAAATTTGTATACCGCTTAATTCTTGAAATCTCTAAGCAATTGATATGGAACATAACATGTACAGTAACATTATCAGTAAAAGTCAGAAGTTAAGAGCAAGTATAGACCGAATCAGGTGTGTGTGTGTGTGTGTGTGTCCTATTTGAATGCCTGTCAGCTTTACCACAGTGTAAGACTGTAGGAAGAGCTTGGCAGGATCAGGCCAATTAGAGTGAAAAAGAGCTTCTTCTTCTAACTCTTTAAATATTTTGCACCCTTAACACGGTGACAAGAGATCCGCCTCCTAGGCTTTTCATTCACAGCCCCTGCTAGCCAGTTATGAACAGGGGCAATAATTAGAAGTCTCTTGGCTTCCTTATTTTCAGCTGATATCAATTACGCTTAAAAGCAGTAGTGTTTTCAAATAGGCTGCGAACTTTCCGCTGTCATAACCTTTTAGTTCTAAGACAAATGGGCTTCTTAAATCATCCAGACTTACCTGTGCCTTAGAGGTTCAGGGGGATTTAAACAGTGGCCAATAAGTCATTTGCTTCAAAACACTGGCACCTCAGAAGGCTTGCAGCTCTCCTTTGATCCCTCTTCCTCCTCAGTCCTTTGAGAAGTCCTGTGTTGTAGATTGACAGGGACTATGTTGTGCAAACCTGCCACTGAGGGCAGTCTACTGTGAGCAGGTGAGAGTCATTTGCTTTGTTCAAGCAGCCAACCCTCCCATTAGACGCTGTTTTACCCTTTCCACCACTGGTGGCTGACCAAGAAAACACTCCTTTGGTAAAAACAAAAAACAAAATAAAAGCCCACCCTTTCGTTCTCTTTAATCTAGTGCTGCACCAGATGTTCGTGTGATAAGATTTTCAGTCCACAAGCCACAAACTGCTTGCAAAACACACACATTCACTTTGTATGCAAAAGAACAAAACAGAACTTTTTAAAAAACCACCCTGTTTAATTCCTCTTGCTCTCTCATGAATTAGGATATTTATTATGGTAAGGTAGCAGGGTGTACTTGTTTTACATACGTGTGTGTGTGTGTTCGTTATTTTAAAGCCCACGTTTGCGCAGCAAGTGAAACGGGATCTTCTTTTAATGGAAACTAAAAAGCCACCATGCTGTTGGAGGTTCAGAACTCTAAAGATTCTATAACAAAAAGTCAAGAGCAAATTCAGCATTTTTCCTTGCCACAGTTGCTGAGCTGAATCCTAGAACAATAGGATCCAGAATGCAGCAGTCTGATTGGTCCACAGGAGCCACCCAATCCAGCTCCAGGTGGAAGTGAATCAGTGACCTGATTGGCCTGCAGGAGCAGCCAATCAGGCTTCAGGAGGAGATGAATCCACAACCTGATTGGCCTACAGGAACAGCCCAGAATTAGCCAATCACGCGGGTCCCATTGTGTAAATAATGTATATATAGCAAGACGTTTTGGGGAACGTTTCATTCATTGCTACTGAGCTGAATGAAGACCTTGAAATTCACACTCGACTCTGAGTATATTTCAGTGAATAAATGCCAACACAAAGTCAGTGTGCATTGTTTGCAGTGGCATAGTTTGTAGGGGGGGGCAGAGGCGTGGTTGCCCCGGGCGCAAAATTCGTAGGGGGCAAAATTTCAACACCCAGTGCTGCCTTAAAGCAGGTGCCTGTTTCAGTTGCTGGGCTTCTTTGAAAATGGTTTCTCCATGAAAACCAAGAAGTGACCTCTCCAAACAACGAAATGACTCTTCTTTTCTTATCTCTGTGGCTGCAATCTTCTGAGTGATGCAGACACCCGTTTCCTTCCCTCCCTCCCTCCCTCCCTCCCTCCCTCTCTCTGTGTGGCCCCAGGCGATGGCAACCCACTGCTGCCCCACCCATGCCTAATAAAGAGGGGTCCCATCAAGGCCACGATTCACTTGGATCAATTCAGGTAAGTCCCATTTGGAACCCAACTTCTCTACATCCCTGCCACATCCTTAGCAAGAACTACAGCTTTCTTTGAGCACACCTGATGAGCAACACCTCTAAAGGGTCCAGCGTCACAATTAACCCTAATGAAGCAGAAGCACTAAGGGCAACTTGTGTGTTAGGCAACCTGGTGACATTGATGCTTATGGTGTATTCATTCTTTATTGCAAGTAATGCTGTTAAAATGCATATATCGTTGTACTAAACCTCTTATTCTGCCTGTTCTACCCTTTCATTTTTAAAAATTGTCTTTTTAAAAAACTAAGCTGTTTATATATTAACAAAGCTTTAAGCAGTTGGCTCCAACCTTGAAGATAACAGTTCAAGCTGAGCCAGGAAAATGCCCTAGCAACTGCACAGCAGAAATGATACATTTCTCCCACCGTGTGTGTGTGTGTGTGTGTGTGTGTGTGTGAGAGAGAGAGAGAGAGAGAGAGAGAGAGAGAGAGAGAGAGAGCATTTTGCAAGCAATCTGGACTTTGCTACTTACTTTGGCCATATGTAACAGATTATGTTCCCATGCATGTGAAGAAGAGGACAATACAGAAACATTTTCGATAGCTCTACTTGTATTTTGGCAATGGAGAATGCTGCTTTGCAACCTTGTGGCATTCTGGATCCTGGGGGACAGGACTTTGTTCTGCACCCTATTTCTCTGTAAAAGCCGTTCACTCTCTCCTAGTTTGGAGAAGGCTACACAGCAAACCCCAGAAGTGGTAACACATGTCTACAACACCTCCTTCTCTCATGCCTCACCTTGTTTTTCCTATTTTTACTTGCAAGGATCCTTAAGGTGTGTGTATAGGTCTAAGCCTACTTAAGTAAAGACATCTCTACTGTCCCATCTTCTATTTCCCTTTTCCCAAGGGTAGTTTGGCATTAGAGAGAGGATGCCCTAGCTGTTAGGAGAGGATGGTTAGAAAATAAAGTTTTTAAACTCCCATTTTTGGTCTTCGTTATTTGTCTATTCTCTTGCAAAGAAAGACCCCAGGGCTAAGGGTCTCAGGCTTGATCAGCCTGGCACACACGGTAAGGCCGTTGTTTTAAAGTTAACAATCCAGTTCCAATCCTCAAACTTAGAATACTAACTCTGGTGGTATGGGGAAGGCTGGGTTTATACTATCATTTATTCAATTCTAGTGCTCAAGCCAGAGTTCTGGAAGACTGGAGAAGACAAGGTGATCTCTTCAGAATAGAGAAGCTCTGGCATGATGGACTCCTCTGGTATTAGACCTTTCAAGGAGTTGTGGATGCAAAATGATGGTTCTGATGACCCAAGTTGTTTGTACCCACAGACTCTTCTCCTGAGGATGGGAAGTCAGAGCCTTGGGTCATTACAATCATCCCCATTAAGTGGAATCGGCTTCCCATAAAAATGTAAGGTTTCACCCCACATTTATGAAGCTCACTCAGTGCCTTCATCTCATTGAAACCCTCCAACTAAGTGACCAAACATGCTCTCTCCCAGAACCTCTTTCCTGCTCATGTACACGCTTCGAAACGCCAGTAGTCTATGTAAACAGGTAAAATATAGCCAGCTAATGTAGATTGACTTTTTGATTTCATTTGCAAGTCTCTGTGGGTGTGATTTTGTTGCCTTCCCTTTTCCTTCTCCCCTCATCTTTTTCTTAAATAAGCTTTCCTTAAATACATCACCAGTTGGCTTCATTGGTTCAAAATGAATTTCTCACTAAAACCTTCGCAGTGCGCTAGAGGCACAGTTGTTAAGCTTCTGTTCTAATGATATTTCACAATGTTTTGTTAAGTTCTATGTCCCCTGAGAAAGTACATCCAAAACTCATTTTAGGATAATGTTACTAAGGGGAGGCAAGGAAGGGTAATTAATTGTCAGTAGGGTTTAGCAATTGCCCCTGTAGTCAGGCAGCCTAGAGCAGACTTTCTCAACCTTGGTTCCCCAGATGATCTTGGTTCTCCAGATGATGTTGGATTACAACTCCCATCACCGCTAGCTAGCAGGACCAGTGGGCAGGGATGATAGGAGTTGCAGTCCAACAATATCCAGGTACACAAGGCTGAGAGAGACTGACCTAGAGTTTTGGTGGGGAGGGTCAGTCCGACTAGTGAAGGCCTATCAGGATTCTGTTGTGAGGAACCTTTGCAAAAGCAGGGTTCACCAGTAAGGAAATTTTCCCTACCACGTCCCAGATCTAATTCATTAAAGTACCTTAAAGAGGGATGGTTAGAACTGTTGACCCTTTTGTTCTCATCTCACGCTAAAGCTCTGATCCGGGTGTCCGTGTCTTTATTTCTTATTTTAAAAGGCAATAGATATTTTACAGTGTTACGATATGGTGTCTAGATTGTTTAGCCTAAGATGCGAAGACATAATAATAATAATAATAATTTATTATTTGTACCCCACCCATCTGGCTGGGTTTCCCCAGCCACTCTGGGCGGCTTCCACAGAAACCAAAAAAACACTAAAATATCATACATTAAAAACTTCCCTGAACAGGGCTGCCTTAAGATGTCTTCTGAATGTCAGGTAGTTGTTTATCGTTTTGACAGTTTTAAAACCATTTTGAACAAGGGAAAAGGGAAAAGAAAATTTTTTAAAAACCAAATATACATAGATAAGCACACAACCTATTACAAGCTCATTACTGTGCCACAACAGTCCTTGATTATTATTTTTGAGCTGTTTTGACTTGTGGCCAAAGAAATAATTAGACACCGTTCTACACTACACTTTTGGCAAATTATCGTTTTGGATTTATCTATATATAGTGCAGAAGATTTACTTACCTTCACATAATTTAAAACTCGGCTGCCTTACTTGCTTGTGTTTTTAATTTGTTGCACCATTAAAGTCACCTGGTTCTAAACACGCACGGACGCACTCCTATGCGCTCCCTTTTAAAAATTTGCCTGCCTAAAGTACAGCCGCAGGTTGTATCCCATGGCGACACTCAGCTGATGGTAAGGCTTCCATCAATGGAACAGGGAAGGGAATTTTCAGCTATTGTTCCCCCTCCCCCCAGCAGCCCCCCGCCCCCCGGAGGATCTACCTGTCGATTTGCAAGCCCCCTCCACAGAGGCTGGCCCCTCTCACTGTCCTGGGAGCTTGCTTACCGGTAACCTCCTCTGGCTGACTTCCCGGACAGACCAGGGAGATATGGATAGGCGACATTTTCCCAAGCGTGGGTAAAATGCACAACCCCTCCCTCCTGCTTCCGCAGGGGAAAGAGAATAAGTCAGAAATCTATTTACATGATGTTTATTTCTGACATTACAGCACTAGAGAAAAACACGTCCTTTCAGTTCAGTTCTTCCAGCAAGTCTGACAAACTTCCTGAGCATGCGCAAACGGAAGGTTTCAAATTACACTCTTCGCAGAGACTTTTCCAGCCTGTGAACTTCCTGGGAAATTCTTCTTCCCCACAGATAGGCGCATCATGTGATGTCAACAATCTGGCTGTCTGCAGCTGTGATGTTTCCATATACTGACACTACCCACCCCTGGCAGCAAATTTAGGGAGGGTCTAGGAGGTTACAGGATTGTTACCGTCTGCGGAATGACACTATTGCATGCAAACCACTGCTTCAAGTTCTGTAGCAGATGTGGACATGATCCTATGCATGATTACTTGGATGTAAGTCCTCCAGAGCTCAAAGGAGCTTACTTCCTAGTAAGTGTGTTTAGGGTTGCAGCTCTAAAGTCTCAATTCATATCCACACAACGTGCTTGGGGCAATTCTTCCAAACCTTCAAACTGACTTGGAAAAGTATTTTAGCAGTCCAGAGAACTTTCTGTTATGGGACAGTGTATGAATGTCCTAAATAAACAATATTTTTCCCCTCTCTCTTTTTTTTTCGGGGGGGGGGCAGAATTAAAGCATTTCTCAAATTAATTTGAGGGAAGATTTGGAGGGCTTGCCCATCTTTAGTATCACTACTCTCAAACTCAGAATATTTTTTGCAGCTGGCATTTCCTAGCGATGCCTCACCTTCCTTCTGCCCCTCCTAATCACAGTCTATCTTAGGAACCGAGATGACAGTGTGTGTAACAGAATGTGACACAAAAATAATTTGCTGTGTCCGGTATGCTAAATGCTTCCTTTCAGGTGCTGAATACCTAAGATGCAAGAGCTTCCATTATACCTAAAACTCCACATACAGCTTGATATTTCAGTTTCAGTGATATCACAACAGAACAGCTTAATCATATTTAAGTAGAAGGCAGTGACTATTAAAGATAAATGCCACAGGGGTTTAAAATCAGTTGGAATTAATTTTATCATATTCGCTTGCACATTTCTCTAAGAGAAAATGAATTAATTTGAGGAAAGAGAATCTACATATAGCAGAAGAGGGGTCTGAATTGCTAAACTGCCTGGAAATCTACTATGAGGCTCCTGCACTGCAGAATTCAGCATGAGGGACATAAGGTCATAAGGAAACCCCGATGGAGTAGACCAAAGGCCTACCTGAACCAATTTCCCGTTTTCACCTTGGCCAACCAGTTGGCTGTGGGAAGTCAACAAGGAGGACAGGAATGCAACAGAACTCTCCTTACTTCTGTTCTCCAACCACTGGTATTTGGGGTATGCTGCAGCTGATACCAAGGGTGGTAAGGTAAAGGGACCTCTGACCATTAGGTCCAGTTGTGGACGACTCTGGGGTTGTGGCACTCATCTCGCTTTATTGGCCGAGGGAGCCGGCATTCAGCTTCCGGGTCATGTGGCCAGCATGACTAAGCTGCTTCTGATGAACCAGAGCAGCGCACGGAAACACCGTTTACCTTCCTGCTGGAGTGGTACCTATTTATCTACTTGCACTTTGACGTGCTTTCAAACTGCTAGGTTGGCAGAAGCAGGGATCAAACAACGGGCGCTCACCCTGTCGCGGGGATTTGAACCGCCGACCTTCTGATCAGCAAGCCCTAGGCTCTGTGGTTTAACCCACAGCGCCACCCACGCCCCCTAAACCAAGGGTGGTACACAACCACTATAACTAGTAGTCAGTGATAGTCCTCTGTCTCTTTGTCTTTCAACTTTCAACAGTGCCCTGCTTGAAGCAGTAATTCAGCACTCCCTACACCTCTCGCCTTCAGTTCCGCTCAATTTACTGTGACATAGTTGCAATGCCCCGTGGCATCCCCCAGGCTTGCTGCCCAGTGCTGTGGAATTGGTCACGCTGCCCTTAATCCAGGTGTATTCAATTTCTTATTTGTGCCCATTTTTCTCCACTGTTATAGCTACCCACAACCATCAAAGTAAATGAGCCTGATCCAATATATTTATTTTGGAAAGAACTGCAGGTGTGTCCCAAGCAGAGTCAACCAGTTCTGAATAAATATCGTTGTTGTTGTTGTTTGAATTTATATACAACCCTATACCTGGAGGTCCCTGGGTGGTTCATAGAATAAAATCAAACCATAAAACCACAAAATACAAAATAAAAACAACAAATTTCATAAAGGAACAGTGATTGAAGATCTGCAAGACTTGTGTGGTAGGTTCAAAGCGTTCTTCTGCAAAGTATAGCCTATAGCAGGGGTAGGAGTTTCTGTCAGGAGTTCGACCTACACTCGAGTAGAACCCTGGCACAGACACATGCCCAACTGGCATGTTCTCTCCCGCCTGGTCGTTCAGGAGCTTCAAAAGCTTTCTTCTGCTCAAACATCACAGCAACCAATGTGAACAGACATCGGCACACTTAGGGATCCACAGAGTCTTTGCAGATTGCATGACAGACCTCAGCAACTCAGCATTTTGGCTAATCTCCTTTTATTTACTTATAAACACACATGGAGCACTGCAACATGGCTCTCTCTCTCTCTAGTATCAGACAGCAACGAGAGAGAACAAAGGACAATAGTCCCACTTCGCGGAACACAGGAACACAAACATCCTGTCTCCGTCACTTCCCACTTTGTGGAGTCAAAACATATATTGTCATGTGATAGGCAAAAATCCCATGACTGCAATCATGGAGCAGGAATTCTAACAGTTTCTAGTCCATGGGCCCATTGCAATCCACCAGGGGGTCCAATTTGGCATCAGTTGATGGGTAGGAACTTGAGCAATATTTAAAGGAGGAGGGGGTGGCTGCTTCAAAGAGTGTCTTCGCAATGAGCTGTCAGGCAACTCCCCTCCCCATTCCCATTTGTGACTCTGAGGCTCAAACAGGAGCCACAAGGGCCGTCTCAAAGCATTTTGCAAAAGCCCCCTTGAAAGCCGACCACCCTTCCGCCTTTAAACATTGCAAAGGGCTTTCAGATAGCCCCGACATTCCTGTTCAAGCCTCCAGAGACTCAAACGGGAGTATGAGGTCTTTCCTAAAGCCCTTTGCAAACAGTGATACGGCTTTGAAGCTGCTCAGGGTTCTCATGTGCCTGCCAGCCAGCTGGCAGAGGGCAAATGACGAGTTATCTTAATGGAAGCAGTGGAGTGCCTCAAGGATCAGTTATTGTTAACAAACGATTCTTGGGATACTAATGTTCCCAAATGATCTGTGGTGGATGGCTGGCAATGATTCAGCCCGGTTTGTGAATGACACCAGGACATGCGGGATGTTGAGAATAACAATGATTGTGTGCTACACAATTCTGAAGCAATACTGAAATGACAGACTTTGTGTGGCATGGTTTCTTAGACTGCAGTCCTCTTACAAACAGTTGCCTGGGAGCAGTATGTCCCTTCCAGCCCAATGGGACTTTATTCCAAGTAGATCTATCTAGGATTACACTTTAATTGTTGTTCCTCATGCGCTAGCAACTACCTGTAAGCGTATCCACCCTACCTCACTCAGAAAGCTAATCCAGAGGCCCTGGGGAGGGCAATGAACCCAGAAGAGTGACAAGTCCAGCAAACTCACGCTAACAAAATTTTAGCAAGAGTCCCTCAAAAGACAAACCTAATAACAAAACACTTACAGTGATTTGCCAGGAGCAGGTAACTACAAACTAGAACTGTTCCCAGTAAATAAAGGTGGTGAGAGAATGTGGGAGAATCATCATCCCCGCATCTGAAAGATGGAGAATGAACTCAGAATAACAGAATTGTAGATCTGGAAGGAAGCCAGAGTGCAACGCAGGAATCTCAACCCCCTTGCAATGCAGGAATCTCAACTAGATCATACATGAGAGATGGCCATCCAGCCCAGTGGCGTAGCGTGGGTTGTCAGCACCCGGGGCAAGGCAAGTAATTTGCGCCCCCTAACCCTAACCCCCAGATGTTGCGCCCTGCACCCCCCACGCTACGCCACTGATCCAGCCTCTGCATGTTAATGGATATAGGTTCAACTGCTGTAATCCAGGCTGTATGTCAACAGGAATTCCCTTGACTAACAGCAATTTAGCAGCTAAACTGATCTAACCAATCTGAAGACGATCATTTAAACCCAAACATGCCCCAAAGCCCAGTTTTCACAATTCCGGGCTGATTTAGCATAATTTTATTTAAACCAGACAAAGCTCATAATTTTATTATTTTTAGTTTCTAAAAAGCTGCTTGTTTGCTTGCTTCCCTTAAGTCTTCTTTTTGGTTTTGTTTCCACTGTTGTTTCCACAAAGCCTTCCCATGGAAACTTCAACCAGTTTATCAATGCACATTGAAGTCAAGTCAAAATAAAAAATTCCTTCCAGTAGCACCTTAAAGACCAACTAAGTTAGTTCTTGGTATGAGATTTCGTGTGCATGCACACTTCTTCAGATACCAATTCTCTTAGGTGAGAGTCTCTGTCTATAGAATTGGAACAGATGCGGCTGTAACGTAGTGCCTGGCTATATACAATGGACTGTTTGGTATGTTTGGGATGGTAGCTAGAGGCATGTAGATATGTTTGTCGGTCAGTTGGTTTACGGTATAAGGTGGTGTCTATGCGCCCATCCTGTATTTTTATAGTAGTGTCCAAAAAATGTATTTCTTGCATGGATTGATTCATTGTTAGGTTGATTGTGGGGTGAAAATCATTAAATTTCTGGTGAAAGGTGTCCAGGGTCTGTTGACCATGTGTCCAGATGATAAAAATATCGTCAATGTATCGCAGGTACAAGAGAGGTTTGAGTGGGTAGGAGTTTAGGAAATGTTGTTCTAAATCTGCCATGAAGATGTTGGCATACTGTGGGGCCATGCGGGTGCCCATTGCTGTGCCGCTGATCTGAAGGAACAGGTCATCACCGAATTTGAAGTTGTTGTGGGTAAGGACAAATTGGCAGAGTTTGGTGGCAAGGTCCGCTGTGGTTTTATCTGAAATGGTGTTCCTTGGTATCTGAAGAAGTGTGCATGCACACGAAAGCTCATACCAAGAACTAACTTAGTTGGTCTTTAAGGTGCTACTGGAAGGAATTTTTTATTTTGACTATGGCAGACCAACACGGCTACCTATCTGTAATTGAAGTCAAGGTACAACATTGCTCTTACGTTTCTGTTAACAGAGTAATCGCTGTGGTTTGAATGGATATACTAAAAGAAGGTGCAATCCAAGTGCCTGGTGATCTCCTAGCAGCCTTTTCCAAACATGGAGTCCCAGGTGTTGCTGGACTACAACTCCTATCACCCTCCAACCGTTGGCCATGCTGGCAGGGACTGATGGGAGCTGGAGTCCAGCAGCATCTGCAAGGCCACAAGTCCCCTTTTCCTGGCATATAAATAGATCTCTCCTGCCATGGAACTCTGGCAGCTCCTGGCCCTCATGTCCCACCCCTTATCTATTCTGTCTGCCTAATTGGCTGCCATCCTATTCAGCCACCTAGGCCCACCCATCCCTGGGGCCCACTCAGGTTCACATGGGTGTTGCAGGTAATTCACTCTTAGCCCCATGCCTTGTTTCCTTGCTGCAGCTGTTTCTAAGCAGCAGCGCATGCAAGGGACCAATGCTATGCTTGAAAGGGAAGTCTTTTTCCATTAGCTACCGAACAAGCAGATCATACAATTTCACTGTCTCCTTGCCACACTGCAAATGATCTCTCCACACCATGTCGTATTTTAAAAGCTTCTTATGGGATGCAGCAGTAAAAAATTCCATCATGACCTTTCAGAAGTCCGAGAGAGGGGCAAATTGGTTTTGGACAGCGACTGAATCACATCTAGCAACTCACAGCCATCATGTCTCTTCCATCATGGCCCAACTGCTTTCTGCAAGACGTTTAAAAAAAATAAGTGTATAACATTTGACTTCACCTCCAGTGGCGGAAGAACCCTCTCCGTCACCCGGGGCGAGGCAAATCGCCCGGTGACGCATGCGCGACGTCTGTATGGACTGCGCATGCGTGGCAGCCCATCCAGACGCCACACACAAGTTGCAGCCCAGACGGACACCCGGACGGATGCTGTGCACGAGCGGCAGCCCGCTGTGTGGACGCGGTGCAAGCAGCACCCACACTAATTGCATGTGTGCCCTTGCCGCTCTACAGCTGGGGGGAGGCAGTGGGCCATCTTGTCACACACACCCAGGGCAGTGCCCGGGGCAGACCCCCCCTTCATACGCCCCTGTTCCCCTCTATAGTTTCTGCTAGAACTTTGCAAGGCCCCCCAATTCAGTTTGGGGCACTATTCAGCAATTCAGATCAGGCCCCAAATGCAACCAAATCACACCCAATTCAGACCCTGAAACCAAATCAAAATTTGGAAACATGAATATTTGGTCCTCCTGTTGACTCGTATTGGGAAACCAAAACAGGCATATAGGTGCATGACATTTTGAGAGATGCTAGCTAGTCCCTCAAGATGGGATTAATCCCATCAAATTTCAGACAGGCAGATCCAGGGCAGGATTAGGCACCTCAGAGTGTTAGGCACCTTAAAGGTTGCTGTCAGAGCTGCCCGAGGTCCCAGCTCACAAAGGACCAACGCCAGTTCGTTGTTATATACAAAAGTCTTTATTGAAGTTCAGTTTCGCTTTCACAGCCGCAGCGTGCAGCTCTACGTCTGAAACTCTAGACCGCTGAAGCTCCGTCTGAATCTCCTCCCCCCAGACACCAGCTTAAGGCCCTAGCCTTGCTCCACCTCTTCCTTTGCTCTTTCCTCCTCTGGGTCCGCCTGTCAGCTGGGGTCTCGCCCTTCCTAGACTCTTCTGACGCAGAGTCCCCTGAGTCTTCCCCTTGCCTCCGGCGGGCTTTAGGACCTGGTTCCCTGACCATTACACTGCTCCTGTCACTGCTTCCCCCTTCAGGGAGGCTAGCTGGACTTGACCTCCCCTCCGTTCCCCCACTCTCCGATAGAGGCATGGTCAGCCCTGACTCATCTTCTCTCCCTGCTGGGGGCGACACTGGCTCTGACACCAGGGACTCTTCCCCCCCACTACGCTCTGGTGGGGAAGCTGGTCCTGATCTCCAGCTGCTGCTTTGGGAGTCCCCGCTGGCCCCTTGTTTCTGGTGTCTCCCCCCTGGGACCCCCCTTGCCCTGACCATCGGCGCCTCCTTCTGGGAATCTTCTGATTCGCTGGAGAAGCTCATGGAATCTCTCGGGTCACTGTCATACTCCCCTACGCTGCCCTCAGATTCTTCCCCTTCGCTCTCCATTTCCTCTCTCCCCTGTGCCTCTGTCCCTGAGCCCCTGACAGTTGCCTTACAAAAAAATCCTAAAGGTAAAATGGCCGTAACTATCTTGGTTGATTTTCCAAACATAAGTGTATGTTATGTACATATGTGATAGCCCCTCCAGAGAACACTAACCATATCTAAGCACATCAAAGTGTGGACAGATAAGTCCAGGTGTTTTTCTGCTAACCACCTTTAAAGTGTGTGTGTGTGTGTGTGTGTGTGTGTGTGTGTGTGTAAAAGGCAGTACATTCAGACATTGGGAAGTTTTTGGCCTGCTGGTATTAGCAGCCTCTCTTGTTTCCAGTTACTGGATCTCAGAGTTGGTGGAGCGTAGTGGTTAAATCCTATACACAATTATTTGGAAGCAAGCTTGGAAGAGGCACAAGGGATCTGGCAGGGCTGCAGTGGAAACCGTGATGCACCAGGGGAATGCTCAAAGGCAAATGGATGATGCTACAGTAGAAACATAGTGAGATTAAGGAAATGGAAGAGGCGATTATAAGAATAATACACTCTTAGCTACCTGGAGAACTAAGATTCCTTGTAACTCTGGAGGCCCCTGGGTATATATTTGGGGACGGAATCCTAAGGGGAGTCAGGTTTGTGTTGGGGGTATATCAGTAGGATCCTAAGGCCCATTAAGGGATGCGGGTGGCGCTGTGGGTTAAACCACAGAGCCTAGGACTTGCTGATCAGAAGGTCGGTGGTTCAAATCCCCGCGACGGGGTGAGCTCCTGTTGCTCGGTCCCTGCGTCTGCCAACCTAGCAGTTCAAAAGCACGTCAAAAGTACAAGTAGATAAATAGGTACCACTCTGGTGGGAAGGTAAACGGCGTTTCTGTGCGCTGCTCTGGTTCGCCAGAAGCGGCTTAGTCATACTGGCCACATGACCCGGAAACTGTACGCCGGCTCCCTCGGCCAATAAAGCCAGATGAGCGCCGCAACCCCAGAGTCATCCACGACTGGACCTAACGGTCAGGGGTCCCTTTACCTTTACGGCCCATTGCTATTGCCCCCAAAATTAGTTCAAAAACAAGACAGCATTAGAGCTAGCATAGGAATTTCCTCCCACTGGAGTCAATTTTAGAAAAACAAGGAAAAAGTGAAAAAGCCCCCAACTCTATCCAATCTGGACATACACACCTCCCACCCTAGCTGTGGGGCTTGGGCAGTGGCAATAGTTCCACTATAGCATCTTGATCACCCATAACATAGGATTGCGCTGATAAAAACTAATCTACTATTGTTCACATGTACCACATGTAAACCTTGGTAAACAAATTTGCTTACTTGAAAGATTTCGTCTCTTTTTCCTGTTTGGCTTGATTATCTGTTTGCCAGGGTTTAGCACCTTGTTTGTTATTTATTCTCCAGATATAGGAGGTAATACTTAATTTATAATGCTAGGTGGGTCTCCTCATCAGTCGCAACAGAGTGTTAATTTGAATACTAAGTGGCATAATTAATCTAATTTTATTTCAAGGTTAACAAAATGAATTTCATTACATTTGAGAATGGAATTAATGGCACAGAATAAGAGCAGCATAGCTGAATTTGTCAAGAGGATCCAAGAAACTGCTTGTCAGTTCCAATATACACTATTCCTCTAATGTAGTGCTTTTTAAATGAAAATGTAATTGTAAAAAATAATCTATGGAGTAATTAGCAGGTCAGAAAAACATCTTCTTCCATTTTCATCATGATTGATGACCCAGGTAAAATTAATCTATATTCCTGACTGAAACTGCAGACACACAGTTAAGTTTAGCATAATTTCAAATGTCAAAACTGAGAAAGGAAACAGCCCTCTCCTGTTCTGTTCCTTCACCCAATCTCCTGCATTCATTCTCTTCTCCAGCCTATGTGACGCAGGGCTAGACTTCCATTTTTTTTAAGAGCATGCAGGGGAAAATGGTGAACAGCCACAATAAACAGGTTTTATAATACAGTACGCACAGAACTTCCGTGCATTTAACTTGTGTGCATTCAGCTTTATGCACTTGGCAAAAACAAAAATAAAACAAAAATAAAAAGGGGTTGGGAGTCCAGGAGAAAGGCCTTTGGCAAGACCACCCGCCACTGCACCCAATGGGTTTCTACTACAGTGGTACCTTGGTTCTTGAATTTAATTCGTTCCAGGAGTCCGTTCAACTCCCGAAATGGTTCTAAAACCCAGGCACAACTTCTGATTGGCTGCAGGAGCTTCCTGCACTCAATCGGAAGCCGCGTCGGACGTTCGGCTTCCGAAAAACATCCACAAACCGGAACACTCACTTCCGGGTTTGCAGCGTTTGGGGGCCAATTTGTTTGGGAGCTAAGCCATTCAACTACCAAGGTATATGCTATTTTGGTTTTAAGCGCCATCCCTGGAATGTGACCCCCACATAAGTTGCAAGCTTATGGTACACAAATGAGGTTGTGGGGAGCATGCCAAACATTGTTCCAGCTGCACCCTCTCTCACTACTGTGGAACATTTAAAAGTCAAGGCCCAGCCACCAGGTTAAACAAATGAGCAGGACATGGGGAAGTTCTGCCATCTTCCTAAGACCAGCAAACACAGCAGAATGAAAAGCTGAGTTCTGCTCCCAAGGACACTTCCTTTGAGCCCAATTCTGGACATATAAAACAGTAAGGAGCTTTGGATAGCTTTCCCCAAAGCCCCAGAGAACACAGGATTTCATAAGATATTGTGAAATATCCTAAAGCTACTACCCCCCTGTGCTCTCAACAACTGTGCGGTCTTAACATATTAAGATTTTAGTGAGAAAAATTCTTTTAAAAACCAATTAAGCCAAATGTCCAACTATAAATAATTTTATGGGGGGGAGGCAGGGAGAGACATTAGGAAGAAAAAGAGAAGTCACCAATCGCACACAGACTTTCAAATGAAATCATTATGCCACCCTAACTTAGCTTATTAACATGTTGACTGCCTGATCAGGTTTCAAAGCAGATTGCTGGCTTGATCAGAGCTTCAGTTTCAAAGCATATGCAAGTCCAGTTTTGGACCCCTAATTAGGTGGTTCCAGGAAGAAAAAAATATTTGAGTGAAGCTTCTTTTTTTAAAAATGATATTTATTAAGGTTTCAAAGAAAAGAATTACATGAATTTAAAAAAAGAAGAAAAAGAAAGACAAAAGTAAAAATAAAAGAAAAAATACAAAAAATAAAATTAAAAACACTTTAAAAAATACATCAGTCTTTCCATACCTTACATTCATTTCCTTGTTTCCCTGACCTCCTCACACCTCCCTTTATTGTATTCCAAGTCAGTTAGTTAATTCAGCAATTTCTTTCCCTCTTTGCTTTTATCTTAGTCCTTTAACATAATATATTATAACTTTGGATTCTCACCTGTTAACAATCCATTTTTACATACACCTTTATAACATTGCTGCTTAAACCACTTAACTTCATTCTGACATCATTCTAACATTCATTAATTTTGCAATATTTCTGTAAATAGTCTTTAAATTTCTTCCAATCTTCTTCCACCGACTCTTCTCCCTGGTCTCGGATTCTGCCAGTCATTTCCGCCAATTCCATGTAGTCCATCACCTTCATCTGCCATTCTTCCAGAGTGGGTAGAGGAAAAAAATATATATATTTGGGTGAAGCTTCACATATACAGTATTTGAAAGTTTTAGATGAGTAGAAATTTAAACTACAGTGGTACCTCGGGTTACATACACTTCAGGTTACAGACTCCACTAACCCAGAAATAGTACCTCAGGTTAAGAACTTTGCTTCAGGATGAGAACAGAAATTGTGCGGTGGTGGTGGCTATGGGAGGCCCCATTAGCTAAAGTGGTGCTTCAGGTTAAGAACAGTTTCAGGTTAAGAACGGACCTCTGGAACGAATTACGTTCTTAACCCGAGGTACCACTGTAAAATACCTTATTGTCACTTGTACAACTTGTATACGGTGAGATTACACGAGTACACACCCCACTCAGCTCTCTTAGTCTTAATTCCCCTCGTTTACTGACACCCACCAACCAAACCCGAAAGTCAGTTGCCCTGTTGTTATCTTTTCATTCAGCAGCCTAACAGCCCACAGATAGCTGTTCTTTACCCTGTTGGTGCGACTAATCCTGCTTCTATATCTTCTGCCGGAGGGCAGAAGATCAAGAAAGTGCCGGCCAGGGTGTGAATCATCCCTGAGAATTTTCCTCTCTCTCCTGAGGCAACGTTCTTCCACTATTTCATCCAGCGGATTCACGGCCCATAATATCTTGTGCTGTATTCATCACCCTCTGTAGGCACTTCCTATCAGTTGATGTCAAACCAGTGTACCACACCGTGATGCAGTATGAAAGGACACTTTCTACTGTGGACCGGTAGAAGGAGATCATCAAATGTTGATTGACATCGTTCTTTCACAATACTCTGAGGAGATGGAGTCTCTGAAGAGATGGAGGCTTTCTTAACCACCTGGTTAGAAGCGACAGCCTTGACGGAGACAGACTATGGTTTGGTCCAGTGGTAAGATTGTACGCTCCATCTCTGATGTCAGTGGTGTCTGGGGCCAATCAGAAATGTACAGAGACACTCCTTAGTTACTGTTGAATTACATTACATATGAACTGGCTAGTTTTGACTACCTGGGGCATCATAACAACAACAACACATTAATCTCATAATGTTTCTTGTGAATAGAGGAGAGGATTTCTGCCTGTCGTAGGCTTCCAGAGAAGTGGTCTAATTACAGGCATTCTAGCACAGGTGCTCAGTTCAGAATCTAGGGCTCATCACACTAAATCTCATGGGGTGAGATAGTGGATAATCTGTTTTCATCAAAGAGCAGAATGACAGGGGAAAGCTACCCCAACTCCCTGTTCACCTTTCTCACTCACTCACTCACTCACTCACCTTGGAGTTTTCAGCACTCTGCCAACATCTCTCTTCTATATCAGAGCCAAACTAGACTGCAATTAATGTGGTCATGTTTTGTTATGCAAATAACAGCCATGGGGGAACAATATGTGGAAGCGCATCATGTGTACATTAATTATAATTCAAAAGAGAAATTTTGATGAGGCACTTAGTTCTCTTTCTGTGTTGCGATTATTAATTAATTAAATTTATATAGCACCCTTCATCCGAAGATCACAGGATGGTTTGGAATATAAAAATACAAAGTGAAAATACAAAATGCAGAACATAATAGCAAAAAACAAAAAACAAAAAAACCCCAGTATTTCCCCCAGCACTTTTAAAAGGCCATACATTGTTTATCCTGAAGGGGTGGTTTTGCCTGGTGCCTAAAAATATGTAAGGAAGGTGCCTGGCAGGCCTTCTTGGGGATATCATTCCACAAATGGCAAGCCACTGCAGAAAAGGCACGTTCTGTTGCTACCTTCTGATCTCCCAAAAGTTATCCAAAAGGCTTCTCTGTCTGGGGAGTGAGCCCCACCCCACCCTCTCCCAGACCAAGAGAAGAGCCTTTCAAAAGCCTTTTGTTGTTGTTGAGTCGTTTAGTCGTGTCCGACTCTTTGTGACCCCCTGGACCAGAGCATGCCAGGCACTCCTGTCTTCCACTGCCTCCCGCAGTTTGGTCAAACTCATGCTGGTAGCTTCAAGAACACTGTCCCACCATCTCATCCTCTGCCATCCCCTTCTCCTTGTGCCCTCCATCTTTCCCAGCATCAGGGTCTTTTCCAGGGAGTCTTCTCTTCTCATGAGGTGGCCAAAGGATTGGAGCCTCAGCTTCAGGATCTGTCCTTCCAGTGAGCACTCAGGGCTGATTTCCTTCAGAATGGAGAGGTTTGATCTTCTTGCAGTCCATGGGACTCTCAAGAGTCTCCTCCAGCACCAGAATTCAAAAGCATCCATTCTTCAGCGATCAGCCTTCTTTATGGTCCAGTTCTCACTTCCATGCATCACTACTTATTTGCCCTAATGGGGTAGGAGCAGCCCCATCACTACTCAAACTGGGAGAGAAGAGTGCTTTGAAAGAATGGATCTGACCAGATCTGCACTTTCGAAAGGCATCCTATATATCTCTGTCTTGTAATGTAGGTTGGGGGGTGGGGAATAACATAAGGATATTTCTTTGCCTTAATGATATGAAGTTGTTGCTGTGATTTTTGAAAAGAATGAAATACAATAAGTGAGCTTAGGACAAATTCAGTTACCATGTTTTTATTCTCAAGGTTAATGGTTTCCATAACAACCAAGCGCTGTATTAATAGGCTTATAAAAACCAGAGTAGCCAAGCAATCCTAAGGCCACAACCTGTGGTTGTGGAGGGGGCGGGAGGAGATCTGCCCCTGCTTTGCCGATGGATGTTCTGAAACATCCAGAACATCTTCCCTGGCCTGGGAGGGGAGAACAAAAGCCCAGAAAAGTACCGGTAAAACAGGCACAACAGAGACAACATGCCTGGGGTTGCATCTCTGGAAGTTAAGGCTATCAGAAAAACAATCAGAGGCCATAATAATAATAATAATAATAATAATAATAATAATAATAATAATAATTTATTATTTATACCCTGCCCATCTGGCTGGGTCTCCTCAGTCACTCTCCGCCACTCTGGGCGGCTTCCAACCAAATATCAAAAACAATACAGCGTCAGACATTAAAAACTTCCCTAAACAGGGCCGCCTTCAGTTGTCTTTTAAAAGTAAAATAGTTGTTTATTGCCTTGACATCTGCTGGGAGGGCGTTGCACAGGGCAGGCACCACTACCAAGAAGGCCCTCTGCCTGGTTCCCTGTAACCTCACTTCTTGCCGTGAAGGAACCTCCAGAAGGCCCTCAGAGCTGGGCTTCAGTGTCCGAGCTGCATAATGGGGGTGGAGACGCTCCTTCGGGTATACAGGACTGAGGCATATGCCATACCCACAGCATGCCACCTTGTGCCATCACATGCAGATAGCACTCAGGAGGCAGAGGAAGGGTCTGGGTAGGGCACATCTGTGAAGGTGGGAAGACACCATTGATGGGGAAAGCAGAAATGTGGTCACAAGCAAATACTGTGCATTCCTGATGCAAATCTGGATACGGCCCAATTTCTTAGCTCCATGGCCCCCCGCTCCTCAATGCACAGAACTACACAGGGAGGGAGGGAGGGAGGGGAGGTCGCAAACTGCTGGCAGTCTAGGTGCAGCAGCTAGTCTGGTGACTGGGAGTGGCTGCCGAGACCATATAACACCGGTCCTGAAAGACCTGCATTGGCTCCCAGTACATTTCTGAACACAATTCGAAGTGTTGGTGCTGACCTTGAAAGCCCTAAACGGCCTCGGTCCAGTATACCTGAAGGAGCATCTCCACCCCCATTGTTCAGCCCAGACACTGAGGTCCAGCGCTGAGGGCCTTCTGGCAGTTCCCTCCCTGAGAGAAGAGAAGCTACAGGAATCCAGGCAGAGGGCCTTCTCGGTAGTGGCACCAGCCCTGTGGAATGCCCTCCCATCAGATGCATAGCTGTCAACTTTCAGATTTGAAAATAAGGGATCAGCAGCCTCACCTGTCCCGGGGAAAGTCTACGGGATATCTAACAATCCGGGATAGCAGCGGGAAGCGGCACTGGAATAAGGGGATTTCCCACAAAAAAAGGGAAGGTTGACAGCTATGATCAGATGTCCAAGAAATAAACAACTATTTGACTTTTAGAAGACATCTGAAGGCAGTCCTGTTTAGGGAAGTTTTTATGTTTGATGTTTTATTGCTTTTTTGTTGTTATTCTGATTATTATTCTGTTGGGTGCGGAAACCCTGTCAGATGGGTGGGGTATTATTATTATTATTATTATTAATTACAGTGGTACCCTGGAAGTCGAACAGAATCTCTTTGGGTTCCAAAGAACATTTGCAAACCAGAACACCCACTTCCGGGTTTGCAGCGTTCGGGAGGCAAAACGTTCAACTTGTAAGGCGTTCAGGATGCAAGGTATGACTATTATTAGACTGTGAAAAATCTCAACTCTAACACTGCAGTCCAAAATACCCTCCCATTATACTCAGTGGGACTGAGTAATGAGCAGTAAGAGACTAATAACTGAAAAGAGAGCAGCTATCCTACTCACTTTTAGTAGTTTGTTGTCAGGGTATGTTGTGTATAATTATGACAGAGGCCTGGCCAATATGAGTGCAGACAAGTAATTTCTCTCTCACACTCTCGTGCCCTAATTATTCTCACATACAGGATAAGCATAGCCTGTTATCTAGAGGTGAGAGTAGGATCTTATTCCCTCTGCCCAAGTCTTTACTTTCATTTATAGATTTATTACTGATCAGTGTTTAAATATGGGTTAAACAAATATTACAGAAGCATCTAAACAGGAATCATCCCCGTAACAAATATACTGCTTAAACAACCGCAGTCAGGAATTTATCTATATGCTAAAAACATAGTTTAATAAACCAAATACATTTGCATGCTAAAATTGAGACAATAGAAAAGAATAGTAATTGCAGTGTAAGACAGATTTGTAAGAGATGAATTTTGAATCGTGGTATTTGTTATGTGTATAATGAATTGACTAATTATATTACAACATGGCTTGTTAATCCCTAGGGGATTTGCCTGTTGAGAATGGTAATTTTGAGTTCCTGCCTTCTGCAATACTCTTTTAGATTGGAAAAAAACCCACAAAAACAAATAAAACTTTTGCTTTGTTAAACTCTGCGAAAAGGTTGCCTTCAATTATTTTCTTCCACCTCCTGGGAAAACACACACACACACACACACACACACACACACACACTTTTTTTTTTTTAGAAGGCGGCTATGGACTGCTCCCTGCAATAATTTTAATGACAAAACCTTGTGTAAGAAAGGCTCCACCCACAGGCTTCCAAGAGAGCACCTGAAATTCAAAAAGTGGAAGGCAAATAAAGATCGAAGGCAAATGTCTACCATATTTCTACATTTGGAAGAAAGAAGAAGCTTAAGGCACTGTTTTTTTTCAATTGGCTATTGTCAGAGCTGCTTGAAGATCCTAGCTCACAGAGGATCACGCTAGCCAGCGATCATTAAGTAAAAGTCTTTATTGAGTTACAGTTTCCATTCTCACGCTGCTGCGCGCAACTCTACGTCTAGTAGCTAGATCGGCGAAGCTCCGTCTGAGTCTCCGCCCCGTGTGCACCAACTTAATATCCTAGCCCGGCTCCACCTTTTCCGCCTGACTGTCCTCCTCTGGGTCCCTCTACCCCCCGGGGTCTCTTCCTTCCGGGATTCTTCTGACGCTGACCCCCCGGACCCTCCTGTCTCCTTGCGCCGGGCTTTAGGACCTGGCTCCCTTTCCGGGCTGCTTACTGCGCCACCTTCCTGTGCATTTGAACTTGGCGCGCGCGCCCAACCTTCCACTTTCCGTCTGACCATTTCTTCGCTCCCCGATGGAGGTGTGGCCACTCCTGACTCGTGCCCTCCCTCCTGTTGTGAGCTGCCAGCGCTTGATACCTGGCGCCCTTCCTCTCCCCTGCTCTCTGTTGGTGACGCTGGTCCCGATTTCCAACTGCTCCCTTCTGAGCCCCCTCTGGCCCTTTCTTCCTGGGGTGTCCCCCTAGGCTCCCCCCTTGCCCTGGCCACTGGTGCTCCTTTCTGTGAATCTTCTGATTCACTGGAAAGACTCGGAGATCTCGGGTCGTCGTCATCACTCATCTTTTCTTCTGCCTCCTCCCCCTCGCTCTCTGTTTCCTCCCTTGCCCTTGCCTCTGCTCCTGAACCCCTGACAGCTATTAAATTAATCCTTTTTGCCACTTGCTGCGATGAAGCATATTATAAACCAACCTTGCTTCGGATGTCTTGTGTTTTATTGTTTTTAGATGTTTTTAACAGTTTTTACATGCTTTCGATATTTATTATTTTTTATTACATTGTTATTACTGAAGTGTTTTCCACACTGGGCTCTTTTGGGGTAAGTGTGGGAAACAAATTTAATAAATAAAATAAAATGACCTGGAAAAGGAATTTGCAGGAAAATAAACCACCAAGAGAAAGATTGTGCCATCATTTTACTAACTTTTAACATGAGCTACTGTTACATTATTTCTGCCAGGGATCATTGGGTAATGAAATATACTCAGAGTCCTGTAGTGATTTCATGCTCTTTATTGCAGCTTGTAAAACAGTGATTGAATTGCCCCCCCAAAACCTCAGGCTTTTATATACATTATTTACACAATGAGTCCCGTCTGATTGGCTGATTCTGCTTCCCTCCTTGGTAACTCTTTTAACGGACAGCTTGATGCCCTTACTTAATGGGTTGTACTCTGCAGAACATGTACTCTAAGTCTCTGTGTCCCCCTGGCTCACAGTGGATCACATGTGTGCCAGCATTTGTCTTCTTCACACTGGGTCACCAGAGGGAGCTCCTGACCATCGTGTCCCAGGGCCTATTTCCTTTGTGCAGAGGTCACAGCGATGTCACATCTCAGCATTTAGCTTTTTTCTGATAATGCTTGTGAAGCTAGAACATGCCTCAGTGGTCTGATCAGCTGACCCAAGAAGCAACACATTCAACCTGTCAGCTTCTGTTCCTTGTGCTTAGCTAAGGGACCTGTGCTAAAGAGCAGAACAGGTCTCCTATCCAGCCAAGTAGACTCAGAGCCAATGTACCCATCATCTTAGTTAAATGTTTCAACAGGTGTGCTTACTTTGTGTTAAGTTGTGGGTGAACATATCAGACGACACAGTGATTCTTCAAACCGCTCTTGTTTATTCCCAGGCCAGAACAGAACTGAACTGAAGGGTTCAGCCAGCCTGCTTATATAGAGCTCCACTAGAACGCAACAGTAACCATTTTCAGTAACTATCCAATCACTGAACGTCACTTTCAATCCCTTATTTGCCATGTGGACCTGAGTGAAAACTATCTACAGTATCTCCCTGCTGGCCCAGGTGAGAACTTCAGTACATAACACTTTGGGCACTTATATTTTGTAGGAAAGGCTGCTTTGGGGGCCCCAATCTGTAGTGTGCTTCACCTGTCTACTCTTGAAGGTGCTGTTTGCACCTCAACAGCACTTCCAGGGGCAGAAAGCAGCCAGGAGCAGGGTAGATCTTGGTAATATGCCGCCCTGTGCAAGACAATTTGACGCCCTCACCCCAGCCCTCGTGGCACTAACTTATGTCAGGCTTTAGGAAGGAGGCGCAAGGCTTAGGCAGGGTCCTGTAGGCCTCCTACCTCCTTCCCAAAGCCCGGTAAGTGCTTGCCTGGCTTTGGGACAGAGGACTCTAGGACCCTGTCAGAGCCTTCACACCTCCTTCTCAAAGCCAGGCAAGCATTTACTTGCAAGCACTTACTTGGTGTTAAGAAGATACTTGCATGCCCGGTGCAACTGCACCACTAACACCGCCGTAAATCTGCCTCTACCAGGAGTGAGCAATTTTTAGACAAAAATCATCATAGGACACACACACACACACACACACACACACACACACACACACACACCGCCCTGCAATCCTGATTGGGATAATGAATGTTCCAGACTGGGGCCTCACAGTTCCTTTTTTATTATTATTTAAGGCACGCTTGCTTAAGCACTTGACAGTCTTGGATCTACAAATTTTGCTGTAGGGGACAAAAGTCTGCACTAGCACCCCCCCTCCCTGATTGTGAATTCCAAGCTGTAAACCTGCAACCCCAAAGTAAATACAGGGAGGAAGCAACAGGTCCTGAACCAATAAGTCTTTCATCGTGCTTATTGCTTGGTTGCAGGGATGGTACATCTTGTTCTGCCCTTTAGGTGAAACAGGAAGTGCTGCCCCTTCCACTACTGCCGCTGCCCTGCCCACTCCAACCTCAGACCACACGTTTGAGACTAAATTCTGTATTTTGTAACCAAGAATACCCTGCCTGTGTTGTTTCTGCAGTAGCATTGAATTATACACGAGTGAGACTTCTGATTACTGTAAATCAGCCATTTTAACTTACTTAAGCTTGTGGTCTATTCGCTCCAAGGGGGTAGAGGCAGAGGAGAACAACTTTAAGGACTTAATACTGGGACATTTAAAGGTCTGCCAACCTGTATTTCCCACATTTTGCAAGCACTG
This sequence comes from Podarcis liolepis, assembly GCF_965112155.1. NCBI lineage: Eukaryota > Metazoa > Chordata > Lepidosauria > Squamata > Lacertidae > Podarcis > Podarcis liolepis. Next base: position 42,308,787 of record NC_139571.1, read on the forward strand.
CACATATTTCTGCTTTATACTCTGCTGGGAGCTATTTTGGCTAAAAAGTGAGTCAAGGCCTGCATTTTTGAATTCAGGCAGTTTTCCATTTGTAGTTTCCCACACATATGGGACTTCAGGATTAACTGATATTTCCCAGCAGTCCAGTCCTCAGCAAGGCAGTTGGGTCCAAAATAGCATAATGTTGTAGGATTGGGCTTTTGCCCAGCACATTCAGAAGAAAGTGAAAAGTTTCAAGGTTATTTCCTTCCTCAGAGTTGCCAGTGCTTTCCATGGGAGATACTCCTCCTAAACTTAAGATGCAAGTTTTGGCCACAGTATTGTGGTGGGATCACTTCCATTTCTTTTCTCATTTACTGCAAATATATCAGTGCTACTGCCTGAAATTCTCAAGGTATTAAATGAACAGAATTGGACTCAGATTGTTTCTAAAGGGATGAGAAGAGAGGAGACCCGGGCAGAATAAGAACCATGACAGGAAAATCTCATCAAGAAAAAAGAAAGAAGAATTGCTGACTTATTGGGTCCCCATGGAAATCATGAGGGAAAGGTTTAGACTGCTTGTACACCGGCTTCAGACTGGGGCATAAACCAGGTCTGGGGATTCAGCTTGTCAGTAATCTTTACATCACTTATTTCCCAACCAAAGGACCTATTGCTATAAAATTACTTTTAAGTGAGTCTTGCTTACAGAACTTTGGAAGGTGTTCTGAGGCAGACTCAGTCACCTGCCATTAATCAAAAGAGATCTGACTACATTGGAGTTGAACGACTCAGATTTGAACTGTTCCACGTCCACTGAAACATTTGTCAGACAAAGTCTGTTCTAGAAAGCGCAGAGCAATTTACGCTTAAAGCCTTTGAGCCGAAGGGTCCTGCCACAAATTTCTTCTGCTGGGCGAGCGGCTGAGCCACTTGGACACGTTTCCAGTAGTTATCTGAAGGCTACTTCCAACATTATAGCCTTTATGAAATCCATGTACCAGTAAAACCCATATCCATATTCTTATATATAAAACATACCCTATAAGAAATGTAGTTTCCAGTGTTGTTGTTTTAAAGTGATTTTGGTTGAATCAGAAACATTTCCCCAAAATGCTCTTTGAATATTCATTTGTTCCAGTTTGGTACCACTATTTCTCCTGCCTCATCTTGCTTTAGGACCATGTTTTCGGTTGGGACGTGGGTGGTGCTGTGGGTTAAACCACAGAGCCTAGAACTTGCTGATCAGAAAGTTGGCGGTTCGAATCCCATGACGGGGTGAGTTCCCTTTGCTCGGTCCCTGCTCCTAACAACCTAGCAGTTTGAAAGCACATCAAAGTGCAAGTAGATAAATAGGTACCACTCTGGCGGGAAGGTAAACGGCATTTCCGTGCACTGCTCTGGTTCGCCAGAAGCGGCTCAGTCATGCTGGCCACATGACCCGGAAGCTGTACGCCGGCTCCCTCAGCCAGTAAAGCGAGATGAGTGCCGCAACCCCAGAGTCGGCCACGACTGGACCTAATGGTCAGGGGTCCCTTTACCCTTTACCTTTCCTTTAGGTTGGTGATTCTTTCTTCTTCCTGATCAGAGCCAAGCAGAGATCACGTATCAAATTGGATGATAACACTCCTACAAAAGCTGTCTTCTGGAGGGAGTCTGGCAAACCCTATTTGTCTGCTGCACTTTGCAAAGTCAAAACTAGATTATATCTGCCACTATGGAAGCAGATGCCCTGCAGCCTGGCATTCCCAGGTTTGGGCCAGCACTCCTCCTAGGTTTCGACCATCATTTCTGGTTTTATCATGCTAGCCTAGATTATGGCTGTTCATGACATTGTGTCAGTGACATGACTGGGAATGAACTGGACTACTTGTCTCCTTTGGTGTTGGTCTTCTTGAGTGAAGAAGCTGCAGTTCTGTGTTAAGTGCACAGTGGGTGATAAATGCTGGGTTTTTGCCACGTAATGTGTGAGTGAAGTAGCCTTCACTACTGTAATCCACCAGCACTGGGGAGTTGTGCCTTGCTAAAGACAGACATCACCTTGCCAACAAAGGTCCGTATAGTTAAAGCTATGGTTTTCCCAGTAGTGATGTATGGAAGTGAGAGCTGGACCATAAAGAAGGCTGATCGCCGAAGAATTGATGCTTTTGAATTCTGGTGCTGGAGGAGACTCTTGAGAGTCCCATGGACTGCAAGAAGATCAAACCTCTCCATTCTGAAGGAAATCAGCCCTGAGTGCTCACTGAAAGGACAGATCCTGAAGCTGAGGCTCCAATACTTTGGCCACCTCATGAGAAGAGAAGACTCCCTGGAAAAGACCCTGATTTTGGGAAAGATGGAGGGCACAAGGAGAAGGGGACGCCAGAGGACGAGATGGTGGGGCAGTGTTCTCAAAGCTTGAGTTTGACCAAACTGCGGGAGGCAGTGGAAGACAGAAGTGCCTGGCGTGCTCTGGTCCAGGGGGCCACAAAGAGTCGGACACGACTAAACGACTAAACAACAACAACAAAGACAGCCCAGTGAGTTCATAGTGGAACCAAGATCTGAACATCGAGCTTATTGCTCATGCTCTTAACAGCTACATCACACCAGCTCACCTCAGAATGCTGTTGCTAGTTTTGCAAAGTGTACATAAAATGTCCCACGAAGCCTGCCTAGGACTGTGAACAACAGCAAATATTTACTTTATGTGAAGAGTTATCAGCATCTTTTCCCTCCAACATCACCTGAGGCACATACTGTACTTGCCGGAAGGATAAAGGCAGTTTTGTTTAATTGCTGCCAGTATGTATTCTCATCCTTTTTTTTCTTCTACATTTTTCATCTTTTGAAACCTCGTTTCTGCACACTAGGATAAAATGCTTAGCTGGACCTATCGCTCTAAGTGGTGAATTTAAGAGGATAAAAACCAGTTCCCAACATTGCGTTATGCTCTATCATGACATTTAAAAAACCCTCACAGCGCCTGAGACAGGCAGGCCTAACATGAGGCAGTGAATCTCTCTACCTTAAATTCACTGACATTATTAGCAGCAATAAAAATAAATTTCCAAAAGTCAAAGGCGATGTGACAGGAATTCAGAGCACACCTGTCATATGCAAATCTGTAAACAAGCTGTGTAAATACTTGCTCCTCTGGTACCAACATATGCTCTGGGGGAAGGGAGCACGTCCGCCAGGGCTCCTCCAGTTGACATTAGCCCACTGTGAACAATGCACATCTCCTTTATACAGTATTTACATAGTTTAATGGAGTTTAAAAGGTCAAAATCTGAGTCTGCAGACATTTTGCAACTGTGAATTGCTACATTTGTATTACTGAATTTTTAATTAAAGAGCAGGCGCAGGGAGACTTTCAGAGTGGAGTCCTGCCTGTATTGTGTCATAAAACACGGGGTGCTTGGAAGTGAATGATAGGAACAGTATCCTAAATATTGCAAGGACAACGTTTCCTGGCTTGCCTTGTTCTTGCCCCCCGCTAACTTTGACCCACCCTTTAGAACAGTGGTTCTCACTCTCTTGGGCCACCGCCCCCTGGGTTCCATAAAGTCATCCCCAGGGCCCCTACCTTACCATATGAAAATAACCCCCTAGGAAACATAATAAACATAATAAAATTCAAAACAGTGTTAGTGCAGTGACAGGACTTAGCATGTGGTATAGCATAACCTCCAACATTTCTCCGATGAAAATAGGGACATCCTATTTCATAGAATCATAGAATCATAGAGTTGGAGGAGACCACAAGGGCCATCGAGTCCAACCCCCTGCCAAGCAGGAAACACCATCAGAGCACTCCTGACATATGGTTGTCAAGCCTCTGCTTAAAGACCTCCAAAGTAGGAGACTCCACCACACTCCTTGGCAGCAAATTCCACTGTCGAACAGCTCTTACTGTCGGGAAGTTCTTCCGAATGTTTAGGTGGAATCTTCTTTCTTGTAGTTTGGATCCATTGCTCTGTGTCCGCTTCTCTGGAGCAGCAGAAAACAACCTTTCTCCCTCCTCTATGTGACATCCTTTTATATATGTGAACATGGCTATCATATCACCCCTTAACCTCCTCTTCTCCAGGCTAAACATGCCCAGCTCCCTTAGCCGTTCCTCATAAGGCATCGTTTCCAGGCCTTTGACCATTTTGGTTGCCCTCCTCTGGACACGTTCCAGTTTGTCAGTGTCCTTCTTGAACTGTGGTGCCCAGAACTGGACACAGTTTATCTCCTTGGCTTGGGGGTTGCATAACTCCATACCCTCCAACATTTCTCCAATGAAAATAGGGGTGTCCTGAGGAAAAGCAGGACATTCTGGGATCAAATCAGAAACTGAGACAGCTTCTTCAAATCCGGGACTGTCCCTGGAAAATAGGGGTGCTTGGGGGATCTGGTATAGCTGTGTCCTAATCAGATCCTGCCCACACCACAACCATGGCAAACCCTGGATTTAGATGCTCCTCCACCACCGTTTGGCCAGCAGAGGATTCCCATCAGGGACCAACAGGAGCTCTTCCTCTGGATCAGGGCCAGCCCACCCATGAGACTTGGTGAGGCAGTTGCCTCAGGTGGCAGGCTCACTGCCTCCTCCACACGCACCTTGGCCACCAGCTCCTCTTCGACCTCCTCTGTTTTCCACTGCCACCTTCAGTGCATCGGGGCTTCCCCTAGCCTCCTCCAGTCGCCTCAGGCAGCAATGAGGGAAGATGGTAGAGTGGGGGCAGTGGCCCCTTTTGCTGTTTTGCCTCAAGCGGCAAAAAGTCATGGACTGGCCCTGCTGTGGATGTCTCATTCTGCTGATGTAACACCAGACTTGACATAGTTCCACCTCCACCTAATGCCACTCAGCAGGCAGATCTCCAATTTAGGATTGTGCCCCGAGTTGTGCAATGTTATTCCCTACATTCTATCCAAGCCATTATCCCACCTGGTTGGGCATCTCATTGAATAACAGTAACCCTCGGTCTGGAACAAAAAGTATTTCACAACCTTATTTGTTGTGATTTATTTCAGAAGCAGTCTCTCTCCCCCCCCCCCGCCCCCCCTGCAACGACTCAGAATCCAACACTGTGTGCATTCAATCCTGCTATTTATTCATTTAGACCCAGTTATCTGAGTTTGCAGCATCTGATGTTACAGCAACATTCTCCCAGAGGTTTCAGGGAGCTTGTTAGAAGGAAAATAGAGCTGTCCCTTTGTTGGGATGGTTCTAGCAGCAAGGGGAATATCGGCACAATTTGTAAGCATCTTCTATTTCTATCATGCCATTCTAGTCTAGCTGATGTAGTAACTTTTCATTTCACATATTTATTTGTGGTTTGCAAAAAGCAGAAGCAAAGATCAAGAGTTATCATACTCCCAAAGAGTATTATTAGAAATATAAAGGATGACGAGCTCATTGAAACCACCATCAGAGGATAAAAATGAATCATGTGCTACTTAAGAGACTTAATGTCATTTCTATTCATCTTATCTCTGCAAGCTACAGCAACTGCTTGTCTTGACAGTGTGTGCTGAGAGACAGTGTCTGCTCTTCTTCCTGTATTTAGTGGAAGTTGTTTCCTCAGTTCAAGTCTTCCCCAACCCCATCCTGAATTGTCTTCTCTTTCATTTTGGCAGTGCTCACCATTGTTCAGCTTTCATATGTGAAGCTGATCAGATTTAAAGCCGCTGAAGGCTGCATTCATAGAATTGAAGAGTGGGAAGGGACCCCGGTGTCATCTAGTCCAACCTCTGCTATGCTTTATTTGACAAGCAGAGCCATAAGCAAGCAGGCTATACTTTTGTTTTCACACAAAACATTGTGGGTATCTTCAACTTCTCCAAAATGCCTTGATGGAGCACACGTATGTCCAAATCAAGGGAGGCTAAGTGCTCTGTATAATGAGTAGTGTTCCCCCCACTTCCCCCCCCCCTTAGTTGGGACAAAGACAGCTCCAGAAACGAGAAGAGTAAGAATTGTATAGAGGCTCTTCCTGAAAAAGATTGCTGTACACTGCTAGACAGAAGCACAGGAGCAGCTCAAATTGCTTGTTACATGTTTGATAATACCACAGCTCAGTAGTGGAGTTTTAATATCTTGATTTGGGGCTGCCACAATAATATTTTTGACTACTACCTTAAATCAGGAGCAAGCAGAAGATAGATCAAGACCCACTGCCAGATCTCTTTGTGACTTGCAACATATCAGCAAGGGTTTCTGACAAATTCAACAGTAGCAATTAAAATGGCAAATTACAACAATTCTCTGCCACGGCTGGCCTAGTCACTTGCCCTCCACTCAGCCTGATGTCCACCTTTAAATGGCAAGCACTACGTTACTCTAGTCCCCCTGCAGTGTTAGGATATCCTCAGCCTTCCTGTTCACTCAGCATAAACACTGGCGCATCATAGCCTCGTGCTTGTGCGTGTTTTAGCTGGACAGGGGTGCTATAAACCATTGTTTCACTTCCGTATTCTTAGATATGGAAGGGATTCCGAACGTCAAATAAATTTCAATTACCCTATTTTAATGATTTAAGTCTTAAAGGTAAAGGTAAAGGGACCCCTGACCATTAGGTCCAGTCGTGACCGACTCTGGGGTTGCGGCTCTCATCTCGCTTTACTGGCGGAGGGAGCAGGCATACAGCTTCCAGGTCATGTGGCCAGCATGACTAAGACGCTTCTGGCGAACCAGAGCAGCACACGGAAACGCCGTTTACCTTCCCGCCGGAGCGGTACCTATTTATCTACTTTGACATGCTTTCGAACTACTAGGTTAGCAGGAGCAGGGACCGAGCAACGGGAGCTCACCCCGTCGCGGGGATTTGAACCGCCGACCTTCTGATCGGCAAGTCCTAGGCTCTGTGGTTTAACCCACAGCGCCACCCGTGTCCCTGATTTAAGTCTTAGGCATGTCAAAAAAAGGAGGCTACATGTACATGAATAGTTTGTGGTGAACTTTTTGTCCACACTAGTGGGAAAGCTGTAGCTTTACTGCACACAGCATGGGCACAGCTGCCAGTTTGTAGATCACCTGTTATATCATTCCTGGTTCTGGCCATGGTGGCAAACCATTGCCTTGACTGTGCCACTTCAGACAGCAAGTGAGGGATCACTGAATGCTCCCCTCTACAAAAAAACCCCCATTAAAAATCATATAATTGACTGCTTCTAGCCTAGCTTCTCCCTAAGTGTCCATGTGCAGGATCATTTTTTCCACAAGTCATGGGAAGCCATATATGGATTGTCAAAAGGCAAATCCCAGATATGAGTTTACCAGCACCATGAGTACTAGACCTCAATCTCTGCTTACAGCCTTGTCAATGAAAGGACTTCTGCTGGAGCAATGGGGCTTCCTCCCTCCCACATACTCCTGTGTGTCATGGACATCTTAATTCAGGGGTAGGCAACCTAAGGCCCATGGGCCACAAGCAGCCCACAGGGGGTCGTTTAATGGGTCCATGAGCCAGCCCCGAACCACTAGGCGAGTCCCCGCACGCTGCACTAAACCGGCACAGTGTGGCGCGGGGACTTGCTTCCGCAACACCGGAAATAACATCTCTGCGCACATGCGCAATCTGGCCCACAGACGGATCTCCGCTGGAGTGAACTGGCCCGGGCGAGGTAAACTTTGCCGACCCCTGTCTTAATTCCACTGCTCTGCCCCACATCAGCAGGAGTTACCCATGTTCTTTCTAGTTTCCATTTATAAACCATAGAGAAAATACTAAGGTGCTTTAAAAATTAAATATGTTCACTTGTCTAATAGGAACTAACCTCTAATGGACTGAAAAGCATACACGTCTAAAGTTACAATAAAGTAAGGATAATTATTCTCGGCTTAGCAGACATCCCCAGATGAGGACCATGTGTGTTCTGGAAGAATAATGTTTCGTTCAAACCACAAATGCAATAACGGCACCCATATTCATAAGGTTATCGTAACAGAGGGTTGTTTATACATCTTCAGTGATTGTGAAATTATCTGTGTTGAGAAAAACTGAATGTACTTCAAACCAAAGACAGAAAGAACATAAAACATGTAATATTGCTCTTACAAGGCACATAAAACCTTATTGGATCTGTGATAAGCATTTGCGCTTGAGTAATTTTACTGCTTTGCTAACTCTGGGAATGGTTCACAATATGGGAGATGCTTTCTTTACTAGTTTTAAAGTGGAGCAACTCTTAACACCAGAGTCAAGCAAGGTGCAAGTTACCTGCTCACCAAAACATTGAAGAATCGTGGGTGCTTACTTAAAGATATGCACCAGTGGCAATTACTTCTGAGTAAAACTGGGATCACTTAATCTTTATTCAAGCTGCTGTTTTTCCATGAAGAATAGAAACACCGGTGCTACAATCTGTATAAAAAGGGTGCTTTGAATTCCTAAAGGTACCCAGTCAAGATATAAAGATAATTTTTCATTATAAATAACAAGTTGGACCTTCAACAAAATGTTGCGGTGCAGAACGTTCCTGCTGAGCGATTCAGTTAATCTGCCTTTCCCTTCTCTGTCATTCCATTTCTCTCTCATCTGAGTTTCCACCACATCACACCAGTGTTAGCATTCCATGACCACTGAGCCACTGACCACTCAGTTCTCATTAAGCTGAGGGTTCGCCTACCCCCCAAAATTACCGAGCTTCTGCAAACCCTGGTGTTATGTACTGAAGTTCTCACCCTGGGCCAGCAGGGGGATACTGTAGATAGTTATGCAAATGAAGGATCGAAAAGTGACATTCAGTGATTGGATAGTTTTGTATGCAAATGAAGGATCGAAAAGTGACATTCAGTGATTGGATAGTTTTAGAAAATGGCAACAGTTGCATTGTTCTGGAGCTCTATATAAGCAGGCTGGCTGAGCTCCTCAGCCTAGTTCTGTTCTGGCATCTGAATAAAGAAGAGCTGTTTAAAGTTACAGATAGGTAGCTGTGTTGGTCTGCCATAGTCAAAATAAAAAAATTCCTTCCAGTAGCACCTTAAAGACCAACTAAGTTAGTTCTTGGTATGAGCTTTCGTGTGCATGCACACTTCTTCAGATACACTGAAACAGAAGTTGCCAGATCCTTCTATATAGTGAGAAGGTGGGGAGGGGTATTACTCAGAAGGGTGGTGGGAATGGGTGATTGGCAGATAGCTGAGATGAGCCTGTTTCAGCTGAGATGAACTTGTTTCCACACCAGTGGTTCCACACCAGTTCTGTGCGAAACAAACAAGCAGTGACCTCACAATAGATAAAGTAAAACCAGCAGTAATTAGGAGCCACCGGAGGTTTGGAGAAAAAACATTTCCACTTGAACGCTAAAAGGTCTTGGAGAAAGTGCCACACAAACTCATGCAGAGAAGGCCTTCTCCTTCATGGAGAGCACATGTTGCGGTGGGAGCAACCATGACATCCCCTGTTGCTTGGGCGGGTTAGTTTGGATGGCCACGCATTTGATTGGGCACCTCCAATTGTTGCTGGGGAAAATTTATTGTTGCAATTTTATTTGATTGATGGGGGTGCTATATATGTTCCCTGTGTGCAGTGTTGAGCTTCCTCTTTTTGCTGCGCGCATCGGATCACCTGCCCACCCGCCTTTTATTTAGGCTTTCTTCGTGCCGACCTTGCTATGCCTGTCATGGGGTCATCTGCTTTGGAGCAGGGGCCTGGTAGGAATTTTTAGCATTTGGCTGATTGGTTGGTGCCATTTGGGTTTTGCCTAAAGGTAAAGGGACCCCTGACCATTAGGTCCAGTCGTGGCCGACTCTGGGGTTGCGGCGCTCATCTCGCTTTATTGGCTGAGGGAGCTTCCGGGTCATGTGGCCAGCATGACTAAGCTGCTTCTGGCGAACCAGAGCAGCACACGGAAATGCCTTTTACCTTCCCGCTGGAGCGGTACCTATTTATCTACTTGCACTTTGACGTGCTTTCGAACTGCTAGGTTGGCAGGAGCAGGGACTGAGCAACGGGAGCTCACCCCATCGCAGGGATTCGAACCGCCAACCTTCTGATCGGCAAGTCCTAGGCTCTCTGGTTTAGCCCACAGCACCACCTGCGTCCCTCTTGGGTTTTGCCTACTGTGTAGCAAATCGTCACAACTTGTAGGGTTGTGGTTAGGCACTGGTTAATTTTGGTTGGTGGAGGGGATGTGGTTGGCTGTGCCTGCCCCTCCAATGCTGCTGCTCCAAGGGAATTCCATTAAAGGAATCCAGGGGCTTGCCATGCTTTTGTCTGAATCCCTGGCAAAGGGGTGGGGCCACGCAAGAGCCCCTGGGAGCATTTGGGGAGAACCTGGCACCCAGCTTTATTCTCCCCAAAATTGTTTACCCTCACTGACTTCCGCACGGGTGCGGTTGTCAGTTCTGCTCCTACCTTTGAGTGGGAACAGATAGTCGCCAACCAATGCCTAAGCAACCACTCACATACTGTAATTCAATAAAGTTGTGGCCAAAATTATGCCAAAAAACAAAAACAAAGTGACGTGTGAACCGTGTTTTTATTTGGGGGTGTCTTGGGGGTCTTCAACATGCAACTCATTTGCCACCAAAGAGAAACCCTTGTTCCTTACATAAGGAACCCTTGTTCCATCTACATAAGGTTGGAGTTGAGCCTCAAGGGATTGTTTTAACTCATGGGCAGTTTCTTGGGTGTGGAACCAGCTCTTCAGAAGCCCAACTTTGGGTCCAAGGTTATTCAAGCTTTATAGGTCAGAATAAGAGCATGGAAATAAGCATGAAGAAAATAAACTAGAAGAAAATGAAGATGTTCCATCACATGCGACAGAGAATCACCACATTGGATGACAGCTAGCAATGTGTTTATTGATTTAATAGCTTCTCAAATATAAGTAATAAACACACAAGCCTGATAAAGCAAAATGGTTAATGATGTTTTATTATGTTTTGATTTCTGTTTTGATATCAGCTGGGAGCTGCCCAGAGTGGCTGGGGCAACCCAGTCCGATGGGTGGGATACAAATAATGAAAATATTATTATTATTATTATTATTATTATTATTATTAAGCAGAAAGAAGCTATATCCTTAATAAATTCTAAGAAACTTAAGTTAAAGGAAGAGGATATCCACACAACGCAATACAATACGTTAAGAATCCAAGGCTCATGCTTTGTAACAAACAATGCTTTTAACAGTAATCAATGCATTTTTGCCACAATATCAAAAAATTATCCTGCTTCTGTTGTTTTGCCTGGTATCTAAAACGAGCCATCATTTTAGCCATGACTGCATAATCCCATGCTTTGTCTCTCCATTATTTGATAGTTGGAATTGTATGTCGTCTCCAATAGTCAGCACAAAAATCCTCACCACAACAAGAAAGCAAGCAACAAGTTATCTGCGTTCTGAATTTACAAAATGTTTTAAATAATTCAAGATTTTTAAAAAACAAACCAGGATGAAATGGAGCATCACAACCAGTAATTTCAACCACTTGATTTTTAAAAATCATTTCATAGTAGCTTTTTGTAGCATCATATCTCCACCACATGTAGGAAAAAATGTCTCCTCTATTGCTGACATTGACACCTAGCAATTTGGCTGCCATTTTCTAAACGTTTTAGAGATTGCTGCATTGCAGCAAGTCTAACAGGGACATGAACAAAACAAGGATGACTATGGCAAGATTCCTCTGGTGGTAGTACTTTAAGATTAATCTACCTGCTTTGGTTCAGGGAAGCAATAGTCCTTTTATCGGTTTATAAAGCCACTCACTTTTTAACCTACTCTCCTCAGTTCACAGTACCACATTTCCATGCCTTTGTGCTACCCTGAATGTAAAGAACATCAGTTCAGTATCAGTAGAGGAAAGGGGTCTCCTTGCCTCATCATAAAGCTCACCATAAACTGTTCTTTAGGATTTCCATCCATTGGTGCTAGACATTATAGAATCAAAAAGCCAGCTAATTACGTGGTAAATATCTGCTTTCTCAATATTAAGCAGAATGCAAGAGACTGGAAAAGCATGAAAAAAATATTAATATGGGAAAGGACACTGAGATCTACTAATTCTTTTTGGTGGACAATGCATCAGAGCAATTTTAAGAGAAATATCTCCACATAGTTCTTCACAGAGGAAAGAAACTGGTCATACCTAATCCAAGCTGACAGAAAATCAAGTATTTTCCAGGCAGTACCTGCAGTGAAAGATAAGTATTCAGACATTGTCACTTTCTGCAAACATCTCTTGGTGCACAGATGATTAAAAAAATCTGCCAGCAGTACATCATTTCCATTCTGTTGTGCAGTCTTACTTTAAAATCTGCCTGACAGCAAGTGTGGAATGCCTGGCGCTACAACTGTGCGATGCTATCCTCGTTTTCCAGTTTTTGTAAACCGCCCTGAATATTTTCAGATTGCAGGGTGTTATAGGAATGCTTTTATTAAAGGAATTAAATCATAAATCCCACAGGAGAATGGGATTGAGGCGATAATAGCTTCAGTGTGAAAAATGGGACACTGCAGCTTCCATTGTAGTCCAGCCTGTTATTTCCACTGCTATGGCTGAGATTCGATCACCATAATTAGCTATATACTATGCCATCCCAGCATAGTATATAGTACATCCCATAGTACATAGTACATCCCATCCTAGATAGCATCTTAAAAAGTAGAGACATCACCTTGCCCACAAAGGTCCGTATAGTAAAAGCCATGGTTTTCCCAGTAGTGATGTATGGAAGTGAGAGCTGGACCATCAAGAAGGCTGATCGCCGAAGAATTGATGCTTTTGAATTCTGGTGCTGGAGGAGACTCTTGAGAGTCCCATGGGCTGCAAGAAGATCCAACCTCTCCATTCTGAAGGAAATCAGCCCTGAGTGCTCACTGGAAGGACAGATCCTGAAGCTGAGGCTCCAAGACTTTGGCCACCTCAGGAGAAGAGAAGACTCCCTGGAAAAGACCCTTCCAGTGTCCTTCCAGTGAGCACTCAGGGCTGATTTCCTGAAGAATGGATACGTTTTATCTTCTTGCAGTCCATGGGACTCTCGAGAGTCTCCTCCAGCACCATAATTCAAAAGCATCCATTCTTCAGCAATCAGCCTTCTTGATGGTCCAGCTCTCACTTCCATACATCACTACTGGGAAAACCATAGCTTTTTCTATATGGACCTTTGTTGGTAAGGTGATGTCTCTGCTTTTTAATCCCCTTCATGGATCATTGCCTTGCCGTGGCGAAGGGGCTTGAATAACTCAGAGAAGCTATGAACTATGCCGTGCAGGGCCACCCAAGATGGACAGGTCATAGTGGAGGGTTTTAACCAAACGTGATCCACCTGGGGCAGGAACCAGCAAGCCACTCCAGTATCCCTGCCAAGAAAACTCCATGGACAAAGACAACAGGCATGCCTCTACTGGTGTTCTATAAATGACTCCAGAATTAGTCAATATCCACTCAATTATCTGCATTTGCTTATGACAGCTCTTCCGATATCTTAATTTTATGCCAATGAGGGACTCTGCTGCCAGGGGGCAGAATCTAGGCTACACTCATCACTCTTTCAATTCTTCACACCCAAGCCCACCTCTTTCACACCTACACCTTCATCCTCAAAACAGGAAGCAGGAGTCCCACTCATGTTCTGTTCACAAAGATCAAAGGTTATTTTCAAGGTACTGCTAATGGATTGGAACAATCAACGCTACAGCCATTTATATATAAAAGCCATTTATATTACACACACTACCAATAGCATCGCTTTAAAATGTGGCTTTTAAGGGCCTTAATTTCTTTAAATCCTGTGTTTGTTACAAACAATACACTATCAAAAGATGGGAGAGGATATTCACTATCTGGTTATCTTTGTTCTGAAACATCATAAACGGCTATTGAATTAGGCTTTCAACTTTAATCTGTGCTATGAAGGGTATAAAGGAGAATCCAATATGAGAAATAAGCGAAAGCATTCTAGCTCAAGGTCTGGCTCTCTGCATTGTGTCAGCACCTGTTAGCTTGCATAGCTCATTGCAGAGGGCAAAGCAGAAGGTCATTGCTGAATGGAACGGCAAAGGGGGCTGAGGCAGAGCTCCAAACAAGCCACTAGTCCTTACAATAGTGCCACCTTGAAAGAGAGTTGGGACCGGCTACTTAAAAGTTGACAATTCAAATAAGGATGACTTAGAATTCTTCTCTGGAACCCAAGATGCAGCCAATCTGGCCCAGGCTGAAAGCAAAGCCCAATAAATTCTGAAGATGCATAGGCAAATGTGTAATTTGCAGGCAGAGGCACTAAAATCCATTCTACCTCCTCTAAGTTTTACTTCCTGACTGCTATATGAAATTCATGCTCCCTGCCCCATGCTGTAAGTTACCAAACAAACCCGTGTTGCAAAGAGAACGTCAGCAACGTCTAGGCAACACGATGACCATGTACATACGCAACAGACAATCTTTATAGAATTCCTTCAAACCATAACTAGTACAAACTGAAGTCTTTAGTCTCAAAGTCTCTGAAAATCTTTAAATGAAGTGAGGTACCAGACTTTGTACGATGAAAGGCAAGCTGTGAAGCTTTGTGTATTCAGCAAATATGATGTCCAACACTGCCAGCATGTAGAGCACACCTTAATTAGTAAGAAGGTGGTATCCTACCGTACTGGGTTCCCAGGAAGGAAGTTTTGGGGAAACTTGAGTCAGGCTGTGGGGACTCAGTGGAGCCCCAAAGGCCTGATCCTGGTGTCAGACACCAAATGCATTCGTGGCAGTCCCCTAGCTGCCTTGAAAGCCCCTGATGATGTTGCCAGACACAGGCACAAAAAGGAGTAAAGAAAACACATAAACAACCAAGTTCCTTCCTTTGCTGTGATTGGAATTATAAAGAGATCCTTAGAAAAGTCACCCCCTGATGGAAAGCTAGAGCTGTCAGTCACAGAACTACACCTCAGCACTAAAAACTTGCTGTTTCCTCCTCTACCTGGCCTTTTCCATTTATGGACAGCTTGGAGGAGGTTTCAGAAATATATGAAATTTGCAAATGGGGAGGGATAGTGAAAATTCTGAACAGAAACATCCTTCCATTCACACTTCTTCAGACGGAAATGGCTTTGAAGCGGTCAGAATATACAGAGTGGTTTGCTTTCATTTGGATTCAAAGCAAACACACAGTCCTAATTATTTGTCCCCCAAAATTCTATTTCACCTTGGCAGAAAGTGCTTTGTGCCTCGTTAAGCTCCAGCCCAGATTCATGGATCAGATTCAAGACAATGGCCCGTGTTTTGTCAGTGTCTTCCACTTATGTGACATGTACTGTATTAAGATGTCATCTGTGAAGACAATAGCCCCTTTCAATGCCCCTAAGAAGTTTTGTCATCTTCTTTTGGAACCTCTGCAGCACTTGTGATCCCAAGTGGCAAGTGTTGAAAACAGAATCTCCCAAAGAGTGTGATAAATGCCGTCAATTTAGCACTCTGGTATGTCAGAGGTATTTGCCAGGAAGCGCTTGAAACATCCAATTCAGAAGACACTTTGGCTCCTGTCACTTTTGGTAGAAGGTCCTCTAGCATTGGCAAAACCTATTTTTCCCCCCTCTCTCTGACTACTTAACAAATTAATTAAGAATTCTTGTGATTCCCCCCTGGGCCTCTCCCTGAACAGAAGCAGAAGATTTTAGTGTATTTCCCTTGACAGATGTTTCATTTAGTGATTGACAAGTGGGTCAGGGGTTGCTGAGGTGCTGCCTTCCAAATGCTGTCAGACTCCAACCTGCATCCACCCCAGCCAACATGGTCAGGGATAAGAGCATGAGTCCAAACCTTCTGGAGGGTACGCATTGATGACCCCTGCTTTTGGGGATCACCTCCTCACACTGATGTCTGAACACCTGTGCCATGAAGGGCAGGAAGCGCCCTAGCAATCACCACTGCTGTGAGGAAGGCAGACACAGAGAACCCAGCAGCCCCAAGGATGAAATAATCAGTGTGTGGCTATATTCTCACACAGTTAGAACACAGGACCTTTTCCCACCATCACACCTTCCTGGGTTTTTTCTTTTATTTTGTAAATCTTATGCTTAACGGTGAGATTATTTCCTTCAACTGTATGGTGCCATGGGAGCCTATTGTCAGGAAGAAATCGAGGGTCTAAACAAGGGGTCAGCAAACTTTTCCAGCAGGGGGCCAGCCCACTGTCCCTCAGATCTTGTGGGGGGGGGGGTTGGACTATATTTTTTTGGGGGGGTGAATGAATTCCTATGCCCCACAAATAACCCAGAGATGCATTTTAAATAAAAGCACACATTCTACTCATGTAAAAACACGCTGATTCCTGGACCGTCCGCGGGCCAGATTGAGAAGGTGATTGGGCTGGATCCGGCCCCTGGGCCTTAGTTTGCCTATCCATGGTCTAAACATCTCAAATAAGCAAACAGAGACCACAACGGACCATATATGGCCATAAGATGCTGATGGGGTGGTAGCCCCTCCACACCTGATCACACAAGCTGTAGAAGGAGGAACTTTGTTCTGGCTAAGAAGGGACAACAGCTAATTAGGGCTGAACAATTTAGGTTGCCTTGTGCTCCCCACCCCACTCTCACACTCTCAGAAGCCTGCCATGGGCCGAAAGAGACAAGCCCCTGTCCTTCTTGTCCACAAGGTGGATATGTGGCAACAGAAGGCAGGCGATGCCTCCAGATGTTACTGCTCCTTCTTCCTCACTTGATGCCATGAGAGTATCACCAGAAGACACCTGCAGAGCTCATTATGTGCCCTTTTATCTACCCATAATGCACCCTGCTGCTGCTCCTCCACTGACACTATCCTGTCAGAGAGAACCTTCAAATGAATAACAACAACAACAACAACAACAACAACAACTATTATTATTATTATTATTATTATTATTATTAATATTATTATTATTATTATTTATACCCTGCCCTCCCCGGCCAGAGCCAGGCTCAGGGCAGCTAACACCAGTAAAATTACAGTAAAAACATAGTAGGAAAAAAACCCAATTTAAAATACAGGATAAAATGCAATTTAAAATGCAGCCTCATTTGAAAAGTAGCCCATAGATCAAAACCATAAGGGGAGGGAAACATAAGGGTCAGACTGAGTGCAAACCAAAGGCCAGGCAGAACAGCTCTGTCTTGCAGGCCCAGCGGAAAGATGTCATGTCCCACAGGACCCTAGTCTCTTGTGACAGAGCGTTCCACCAAGTCGGGGCCAGTACTGAAAAGACCCTGGGCCCTAGCTGAGACCTATCTAACCACCTTGTGACTTGGGACCTCCAAAATGCTGTCATTTGTGGATCTTAAGGTCCTCCGTGGGGCATACCAGGAGAGGCAGTCCCGTATGTATGTGGGTCCTAGGCCACATAGGGCTTTAAAGGTCAAAACCAGCACCTTAAACCTGACCCTGTACTCCACCGGGAGCCAGTGCAGTTGGTAAAGCACTGGGTGAATGTGATCCCATGGCAAGGACCCTGTAAGGAGCCTCGCCGTGGCATTCTGCACCCGCTGGAGTTTCTGGGTCAGCTTCAAGGGCAGCCCTGCGTAGAGCGAGTTACGATAATCAAGCCTGGAGGTGACCATCGCATGGATTACGGTGGCCAGATCAGGGCAAGAAAGGTAAGGGACCAACTACTTAATACGACGGAGATGGGAAAATGCCACATTTGCTGTGGCTGCAACCTCCATGGAAAGGGATGTGTCAAAGGTTACACCCAAGCTCTTGACAGAAGGCACTGGCACTAATTGAGCCCCTGCAAGAGATGGGAGAATCATATAGAACTCCAAAATGAGGTCTTCTTAGGCCTTCTGTGCCATCTGCCTCTTGACCAAATCACCATTTAAACCCTTGCCCAAGCCATTAAGAGAACAGATAAAAAGCTCCTTGGACCTTCTGTGTCTTCAAGGCTAGTCAAGGGAAACGGCAGCTGTTTGAGCTGTGCTGATAGTAGAAGGCAGGGGGATGCATCCTGCAACAGATGGCTGACTGGGAAAAGATATATATTTACCATTTCTTAACCCTGGATGAGCAACAATAAAAAAAAGAACTAAAATAAAATATTCAATATTACTCAACCTTCTAGCGTCAGAGTTGAGTATCACGAATATAAAAACACTGATGTGCGTTATTGTGGGAAGATTAAAATTAACATTGTGACCTGGATTTGAAGCCTGGAACCAGCTTCCTGTGCAACGTCGCTCACGTTCAAAGAGCTGACAGAAGTCTTTCTAGCTACGGCACTTCAGATCTCACCCTGCAAGCTCTTCTCTTAGCACAACGCTAAGCTCATTCTTTCAGTACCATTTTGTTTCATTTCTGCATGGGGTGATCTCAAGTTACGGACTAACCCCAAATCAAACTTGGAAACAGCCCATGCAGAACTGAAGCAAAATTATACTGAAAGAATGAAGCTAGTCCTGTGCCACTGTTATTGACTTTAACCAATTTAGACAAAGCAGGATGTAAGAGTTTGTGGGTCAAAGCCTTGAAGAAGTTTGTGTCCTGAGCTGTTCGACAGTGAAATGGACTCCCTTGGAAGGTGGTGGACTCTCCCTTCCTTGGAGGTTTTTAAGCAGAGGGTGGATGGCCACCTAACATGTATGATCTAGCTGAGATTCCTGCATTGCAGGGGTTGGACTAGATGTCCCTCAGGGTCCCTTCCAACTCTACAATTCTATAATTCATTCATTCGTTCAGCATTTATTGGCACAATTCTAAAATTCTGTAATCATTAAACTAGCTGACAGTACCTGACACGGCTTGTGAATTCTAAGGAACTGGAAGGGAAGGGGGAATAAAATGGATAATGTAATTTGTTGATTTCCAGGTCCGTGCATGCTCCACACCCACAACCTGGGTGTTAAGTTGTGGGCGAACATGTCAGACGACACAGCGATTCTTCAAACAGCTCTTGTTTATTCAGAGGCCAGAACAGAACTGAAGTGAGGAGCTCAGTCAGCCTGCTTATATAGAGCTCCAGAACAACGTAACTATAGCAACTTTCTAAAACTATCCAATCACTGAACGTCACTTTCGATCCTTCATTTGCATAACTATCTACAGTATCCCCCTGCTGGCCCAGGGTGAGAACTTCAGTACATAACACTGGGAACCCTGCAATCATCATCTGAAGCCCTTCATCTTGTGCCCCCTCCACAAGAGGCCCAGAGGGTGCCAACATGAGATCAGGCCTTTTCTCTGGTGGCTCCCCATTTTGTTGCATATCGTTAGGTGCCAGGCAAAAACTTTTCACTTTAACCAGGCCTTTGGCTGATTAAACATTCTGTGTCCTTTAAAATGTGTTTATGGGAGAAGGGGGGGGTATTGGTTTGTTTCTGCTTTTGTTTTATTATGCATTTTGTGTCCTCATTTTGCATTTTTATGTTGTGAACTGCCTTGTGATCTTCAGGTGATAGCTGCATCAGTAGTTGTAGTAGTAATGGCCCTTCAGTCCAATTATCCACAGCTCCCATCCACCCCAGTAAGTGTGTGTGTGTGTGTGTGTGTGTGTGTGTCTCTCAGTCACACACCCCTCTGGCAAGTGAGGATAACGTTTTATGCAACTGATGAAGCAGGCTCCAGCCTATAAATGTTTATGCCTCAATAAACTAGTTAAGTCTTTAAGGTGCCACAATACTATTTATTTACTGCAACTGTTTATATCCCGCTATTTGAAACATCCGGTTACATATCTTTAAAGTACAATAAGAATAGTAAAGGTAAAGGGACCCCTGACCATTAGGTCCAGTCGTGACCGACTCTGGGGTTGCGGCGCTCATCTCGCTTTACTGGCTGAGGGAGCTGGCGTACTAACTAAGCTGCTTCTGGCGAACCAGAGGAGCGCACGGAAACTCTACCTTCCCGCCAGAGTGGTACCTATTTATCTACTTGCACAGGTGTACTTTTGAACTGCTAGGTTGGCAGAAGCTGGGACTGAGCAACGGGAACTCACCCTGTTGCAGGGATTCAAACCGCTGACCTTCCAATCGGCAAGTCCTAGGCTCTGTGGTTTAACCCACAGCGCCACCCGCACAATAATAGTAGCCTATTTAAAACATTAGGGTGTTTCCCACATGGCGGTTGATGGTAATCCAGCTATGGCAGGTGCTGATCTAGTCTTCGCCTCCCTTCTTCATCTACCCCGGGAATTCTTCCCATAATGCATTTGATGATAGAGCACTCTAGGAGCTTTTTTTAGATTTGGAAAGACTGGTCTTGGATTAGCACTTCATCAAGGAATTAATCTTTCACTGTTTATGTTAGGGTGAGGTTCTGTCACTTTAATTTTTTTTATGTATTATGTATACCCCTCCTTGTATGGATATTAATGATGAGGAATTGCTTAAATAAATAAATACCCCCACAAAGCTATGAGCAACACAAAGCACAGTTAGCACATTCCCCAGGTTGCCTGGATTGCTGCTTGACTTTTATGCACTTTTAATCTTCCTAGTCTGTTATATTTTTAGATCTTTTATGTATACAGCAATTTCGCTATCTGTTTGGACTGTGGATGTGTCCAACATTGTATAAACTGCATGTAAAAGACTATATCTGTCAAAGCTGAACACTATGATTATCAGAGTAATGTAAGAACAAAGGCAAAAGCAGACATCCCAGGCTGCTCTTCGAGCTGAGGGGTGCGAGGAAGAGAATGAAAACAGTATTATTTATTAACTTACTTTTATTATTTAACTATGCTCACCGAAATTTCAAAGATGTTTCCAAATCAAATATCAATGCCTGGTACACAAGATGCAATTTCAAGACACATACATTATACTGTATATTTTATTGCATATATTTGAGGCACCGAGTTTCTAAAAGTTATCCAGGCCTTTAGGGAAACAGAAGAGAGCATATGTTTTCCCTAAACAAATAAGAGTTTTATTTCCTTTCTCCTTGTGCTTCTGATGCCATTTAATGAGATTGGCTGCAGAAACTCACGTGATTTTGTTGGTGTTGCCACGATACTATGAAGAGCAACACATTTTTCAGACTCTGGCAATTACTCCAGTGGCTCAAGAAAATGTTTGGTGTTTTCAGGTCCACATTATCTGTCGTGGAATCAGATTAGTTCTGGAATTCTATAGTATTTCTAGTTATTCTTGACTTTCCTCATCAAAGCCAATGGGTAGAACTTTGCCTGAAACCATGGATACACTTCTTGTACTCTCTTCCACTAGGGTTTTGTAAGTAATTTAAAAATCAGTTACTTAAAGATCAACAGGCAATTCATAAATTCAGGTTGAATAATAGTGTCGTCAGGCTCAGGGGAGGTCTCATTTAATTAATCAAGCCACTCTGCTGGAGGAGAGTAATCAGTATCACACTCCATTCATTTCAACGCTGGTTACAATGAAGAAGCCGACTCTGCCTAAAGAAGGTTAATATTGAGAGTAATGAAAGCTAAAAGGAGTTTACACCAATAAAACTGGAGTAGGCACCATCAGGCAAAGTAGCTTCTGACAAAAACAAGCTTGATGGTGGCTTTCCTTTAGAATCTCCCAGTGAAGACAAGAGGAGAACTCAGACGCTGGGTAAGACTGTCACGGTCTGGTTCACGGGCTATTGAAGTCCCGGCTGGGGACGGTCGGGACCGGGGGCAAGATGGTGAGGTGGGAGCAAGAACGGGAGTCCAGAAGCCAGGAGTCAGAAAGCCAGGAGTCCAAGGGAAAGCCAAGGGTCCGAGGATCAGGAAGCAAGGAGTCAAGGAGTCAAACGCAGCAAGGGAGGGAACGTGTTGCTGTGGCAAAGAGCCAAAGGGAAAATGCTGACCTTATAGCCTTTCCTGGCTCTTGCCACCAGGTGCTGTGAGTTACCAATTGGCCTCACCTGTGTGGCCGCGCCTTGCCTCTCCAGAACAAACTTAGGAAGGCCCCAGTCCTGCAGAGTCCTATTGGTCAAAGGGCCTGGCTCCTGCACGCACTCCTGACAAAGGCTGTGTCTCCAGATCACTGCCCAGACCTTCCAGAATGGGGGAAGAATACCTCGTAGCGGAGGCACCAGGTTGCTCCAAAGATTGGGGGGCCAGTGCGCATTGTGCATGTGTGATGTCATGCACATGATGTCAGACACGTCTCCTGTTGCCTTGCAGGCTGGTGCAGCCTTCCATAAGACCGCACTGGTCCCTGCAGCATTTGGACACGCTGCGCAGGTGGGTGCAAGCTTGTGCATGTGTGACATCATGCACACGACATCACACACGTCTCCTGACACGGAGCAGGCTGGCGTAGCTTTCTACTAGGCCCCACTGGATCCCCCCTAAACATTGGGGGAGCTGGGTCCCCTTCAAACAAATATTGAGGGGCTGAAAACACCTCCGCCCCTAAAGTTGGCATGCCTGTCTTGTTAGACGCGTAAAAGAGAATATGTGGTGGAAACTAATGGAGGAAGCAAACGAGAGACCAGGACCCTTGCAGTTCCTCCTCCTGCAATATCTCATGGGCCCTAACATGTCAGCATACACCGGTAACATTATTTTTACTGTTTAAAGATTTCTTGTACAAGGAATGGAAAAGCCAAAGAAATCAGTATATTGCTATGCATGGTGAGGGGAAGAAAACCGAGTAACTCACCCTAATGATAATGTCTGTAAGTGTCACGGTCTGGTTCACGGGCGATCAAAGTCCTGGCAGGGGACGTCAGGACCGGGGGCAAGATGGCGGGGTGGGAGCAGGAACAGGGGTCCAGGAGTCAGGAAGCCAAGAGTCCGAAGGTCAGAGAGCCAGAAGTCAAGAAGCCAAGGTCCAAGGGTCAGGAAGCAAAGAGTCATGAAGTCAGGGGTCCGTGGATCAAGAAGCAAGGAGTCAAATGCGACAAGGCAGGGAACGTGTTGCTGTGGCAAAGAGATGAAGGGAACATGCTGACCTTATATCCCTTCCCGGCTCTTGCCACCAGGTGCTGTGTGTTACTAATTGGCCTCACCTGTGTGGCCACGCCTTGCCTCTTCAGAACAAACTTAGGAAGGCCCCAGTCTTGCAAAGTCCTATTGGTCACAGGGCCTGGCTCCTATATGCACACCTGACAGCAAGCATCCACAAACACATGTCATTCAGTTTTTAGCAGATCAAAGAGAAAAGGATTCAATCCTTTGGCTATGACATATGCTTTGAGATTCAAATCTGCTCCTAAAATCCTGTCCTAAGCATATCCCTACTGTATAAGCCGAGAAACGTGTTCATTGGTTATTACGTCAGGAATTGTTATTTTCCTTCAACATATCTACCTTTTCAACAGGAGCCCATTTTCCTATCCGAAGATAGGCTACAGCAGGGTCAGCAAACCTTTTCAGCAGGGGGCCGGTCCACTGTCCCTCAGACCTTGTCGGGGGGCCAGACTATATTTTGGGGGGGAATGAACGAATTCCTATGCCCCACAAATAACCCAGAGATGCATTTTAAATAGAAGCACACATTCTACTCAACGTGAAAACACGCTGATTCCCAGACCATCTGCGGGCCAGATTTAGAAGGCGATTGGGCCGGGTCCAGCCCCCGGGCCATAGTTTGCCTACCCATGTGCTACAGTTTACCAATCCAGCTATGCACTTTCATAGATACAAACAAGGATTAAAACTCCCTTTCATTTTGATTGGAAGCTTACCCACAATCTAGAGAAACTTGTTCACCTTGACACCTAAATTTAATGAGGGAGCCTATTCAGATTGAATTCGAATTTGACCTATTCGAATCCCCACGATGGGATGAGCTCCCGTTGCTCGGTCCCTGCTCCTGCCCACCTAGCAGTTCGAAAGCACCTCAAAGTGCAAGTAGATAAATAGGTACCGCTCCAGCGGGAAGGTAAACGGCGTTTCCATGCACTGCTCTGGTTCGCCAGAAGCGGCTTAGTCATGCTGGCCACATGACTGTACGCCGGCTCCCTCAGCCAATAAAGCGAGGTGAACGCAGCAACCCCAGAGTCGGCCACAACTGGACCTAATGGTCAGGGGTCCCTTTACCTTTACCTTTATTCAGATCAGATAGTTTTCTCATGGTTCTCCACTGCTGCCTTGCATCTTTGACTGTTTTATTCCTTATGTTTTAATTCTTTTTATGACTTTTGAACAGCCAGCAGGCACCTTCCACCCAGTGGTGATTCCCCTAGTCATTCCTGGAAGCCTTGAGTGCTGCTGCGTCCCCAGCTCCCGGTCACAAAATGCAGTGAAAAGAACAAAATCGCTTCTGTCACTTCCTCCACAAAAGCATTGTGATTGGAAGGAAAGGGATATCCTAGTAAAGTCAGTCCTAGTTAATCTCTATCAGAACAAACAACACGGCCACTTTCTCTTCCTCTCCCTGTGCCTGGGATTTTCCTTTTATGGAGACTTTGGGGAAGGGTCGAAACTTATCAAATTGGGCAAAAATGTAAAAACACCCCCCTGAGGCACCAGCGCAATTCCGAAGCTTAAGAACCTGCCCACTTCAGTTCATACTGCTTTGGACAAGAGTTCTTCAATTTAGAAGCAGTTCAAGTATCTCACAAAGAGGTCACTTTGGGTCAGAATTCCTGCTTCATCCAAATTAGATGCACACACTTATGAACAACTGAACCTTTTGAAAACCTGCTCAAAAATAAGTGATTTCAAAGCATCTGTCTGATCACAGAAAGGAAGAGAGTCTAACAGACCTTCCCAAGAAGCACATTTTGAAATCTTGGGACCATCATTCACTGTGTCTCTTACAGTAGAAGGGTCTCTGATGGCATTCTAAGGGATGGTTGGAGCAAAGCTCCTAGGCTTTACAGATAAACACCACCGCATTGAACTGAGCCCAGAAACAAACAGGTAAACTAGTGGAGGCGTTATAAGATTGATAGGTTTCAACTTGCTAGGATCCAGCCGAGACTCTGGCAAATGCTTTTTGGATCAATTGCAGTTTCTGAACCATCTTCAAACGCTGTCCCATGCAGAACACTTCGCAGTAATCTATCGTGGACATAAACAGGGCATAACTGCATGAGGCTGTGTCTGAATTTTCTAGGAAACGACTTAGCAGATGAACCAGGCAAGGCTGGAACCTCAATTTTCAGTGACAGCTTGGAAGTCTAAGAACTGCATACCTGGTGGTGCAGAGGGAGTATAATTCCAAAACAGCAGCCAACTTGCCCAAAATTGGCAGACAGACACCCATCTAATCTGAATTACATTTCAGATTGTTTGTCCCTATCAACTCCTGTACTGATACTGTTTCAGGACCTCCACTGTCCACCTGGGATTAGAACATATTTATTTTTTTGGGGGGGGGGGGAATGAATGAATTCCTATGCCCCACAAATAACCCAGAGATGCATTTTAAATAAAAGCACTCATTCTACTCATGTAAAAACACTCTAATTCCCGGACCGTCCGCAGGCCGGATTGAGAAGGCGATTGGGCCGCATCCAGCCCCCAGGCCTTAGGTTGCCTACCCATGGATTAGAAGATGAAAAAGAGAGGTACTTGCTGATTAGCATTTCAGTCCACACCTCCAGATACAGTGGTGCCTCGCAAGACGAAATTAATCCGTTCCGCGAGTCTCTTCGTCTAGCGGTTTTTTCGTCTTGCGAAGCAACCCTATTAGCGGATTAGCGGATTAGCGCTATTAGCTGTTTAGCGGCTATTAAAGGCTTAGCGGCTATTAAAGGCTTAGCGGATTAGCGGCTAAAAGGCTATTAGCGGCTTAGCGGCTTAGAAAAAGGGGGGGGGAGCAAAAAAAAAACCAGAACACTCGCAAGACGTTTTCGTCTTGCGAAGCAAGCCCATAGGGAAAATCGTCTTGCGAAGCACCTCAAAAACGGAAAACCCTTTCGTCTAGCGGGTTTTCCGTCTTGCGAGGCATTCGTCTTGCGGGGCACCACTGTACAAAGCTACTTCTCCCAGGCTCCTGTAGGGCAGTGTGAGGAGGAACCTCTCTTTGGGGCAGGGGGGGAGGCCAGCTCAGAAACCAGAGACGACAGCAGAGGCGGAGCTAACTGCAGCATTCACCCGGGGGTGGGGCAAGCTGCCGTGGGGGCAGGGCGAGCGTCCCTGGGGGGGCGGAGTTAGCCTCCAGGGGGTGCGCGGCCACCGCAAGCACTGCTATGTCACCCCTGCTCAGGGATGGCACCCGGGGGGGCACACCCACTGCACCCACTTTTCTCTGCTTCTGGGCAACAGCTGCAGCTGCCCAGAGGGCTCTCAAGGAGAGGGGAGAGGAGCCTGAGGGAACACTCCACAAGGGTGGGTGTTTGAAAAGGGGTGAGGGACTGCCAGCTCTGCAGGCAAGGGGTGACATAACTGGGCTCCTGAGCCCCACCGGGGTGCTGTAGAAAGAATGTAGTTGGTCAAGGGAGTCGTGGACCCAAAAAGTTTGAAAACCTCTGCACTCGACTAAAGAACCTTCTGGCATTAAACTGACTGTGCCCATCCAAGTCAAGAGACTTAATCTTCATAGGCAGGGAGGAGCAACTAAGGCTTTTTGTTTCAGTTGAGTCTTGCTTGACCAAAAAGGGCTTTCTGAGCTCTGAACTATTCCTGAATCCTTCCCCTGCCTTCTGGCTCACACTTTGAACCTGACTGAGTCTTTGGGCCAGACAATGCACTGTCCCACATCTTCTGGTTTCCAGCTGCTGGTTCACCTCAGCCTCCCATCCACAACTCAGCCCCAGCAGAGTCCTACAGTTCACAATGGGTGTATAAGTAGAGCAGGAGAGATGATGCAGTGGTTTCTGGCTTTTAATGTGAGAATGCTCAGGCACACCTTAATAATAATAATAAATTATTTATATCCCGCCCTCCCCAGTCAAAGCTGGGCTCAAAGCGGCTAACAACAATAAAAGTAACACAGCATTCTAAAATCAATTCAGAATCAAATTAATGGCAATCATTGGGTTGACGTTCTATGAGGATTACCGAAGGAGGGGGTCAGACTGTGCCTTGGCCAAAGGCCTGGTGCAACAGCTCTGTCTTGCAGGCCCTGCGGAAAGATGTCAAGTCCCACAAGGCCCTAGTCTCTCGTGGGAGAGCATTCCACCAGGTTGGTGCCACAGCCGAAAAGGTCCTGGCTCTGGTTGAGGCCAGCCTAACCTCTCTGTGGCCCAGGACCTCCAAGATGTTTTTATTTGAAGACCGTAAGGTCCTCCAGGAGAGGTGGTCCCGTAGGTACGAGGGTCCTAGGCCATATTGGCCTTTAAAGGTTAAAACCAGGCACTGTGCTGTGCAGTGTGCTGGTGCAATGTTGCAGCATCCTGGGAGGCAGCCTGCAATGCCACAGGGAGCTGAGGATGACAAGTTGCAAACTTCCCCCCATACTCACACCCCCTGGCATCATCCATTTATGGATGTTATGCAGGCAGGATTGTGCAGCAGCATGCTTGCACTGGCATAACCTTGATGCTACAATAGTGTAGATCTCTATCCAGTGCTGGAACTTACCATGAACACCTCCCGCATTCTCTTAGAATGGCAATTGTGCCCACCTGAGCGGTGCCAGAACAGAGTTCCTGTGAGTTTCCCCTGAATAAAAGCCCTGCCTATGCCTATATGTATTTAGGATCCGCTAATACAAGTGATCTCATCAGTATCCCATTGTCATCCAGCCAGTGTACATCAGAGACAGGAATGTACTGTTAATAAAGCAAGAGGGAAAAGCATCAAGACAATAATATGCATACTATTTATGCATCTGCTTTTGATTTCAGTTTGTGTCTGCCTTTATTCATATTTTATTATCCTTTTATCTGGAGCCTATTAAAATTAAATGATAAAAACAAATAATTTAAAAGTCACATTGGAGCATAACTACAAAAAAAAAAATGCACCACGAAACTAATTGCTAGGGAGACATCAGGAGTTTGCTTCCTATACCGCATTCTCTAGGTGTTTAAAATTGAATCATTTAAGTAAATGCAATGTTTTTAAAGCGTTAGTGGGCGGGGGGAACGCAATTAGAAGCTTAAACATCATCAGTATGACAACATGAAACTTTTCAAATTACCCTACAAAATGAGAACAGATTCTTATTCACATTCAGAAGCATCTCATTACATGCTTGGTCAATTAACTTTAACGGAACTCATCCTGGCATTTAAAGATAAGCCTAAGCTCATGTTCACTGGTGAATCACATCCAAAATGGTTCCCTGCACCAACTAGAGCTATAGGCACTGAATTTTCATCTTCACCCAATGGGGCATGTTTCACCAGGGGGAGGGAGCAATGTACAGGAAGCTCACTCCGTTTTGCAGGTTTTGAGGGTTGCTGCACAAAATGAGATGAAAATAACTGTCCGATCAACATCATTTTGAGTGGCTTTCCACACAATCCACCTTTAGCACTCCCTTCCCAGGTATCTTCTTGTTGTTGTTTTTTTTAAAAAAATGTTTGTACAGTATTCAGTTGCTGTTTCAGTGTCATTTTTTTAAAGGCTTCTTCTTCCTAGCAGCAATCTGGTCAAAGGCCTGGAAACGATGCCTTAAGAGGAACGGCTAAGGGAGCTGGGCATGTTTAGCCTGGAGAAGAGGAGGTTAAGGGGTGATATGATAGCCATGTTCAAATATATAAAAGGATGTCACATAGAGGAGGGAGAAAGGTTGTTTTCTGCTGCTCCAGAGAAGCGGACACGGAGCAATGGATCCAAACTACAAGAAAGAAGATTCCACCTAAACATTAGGAAGAACTTCCTGACAGTAAGAGCTGTTTGACAGTGGAATTTGCTGCCAAGGAGTGTGGTGGAGTCTCCTCCTTTGGAGGTCTTTAAGCAGAGGCTTGACAACCATATGTCAGGAGTGCTCTGATGGTGTTTCCTGCTTGGCAGGGGGTTGGACTCGATGGCCCTTGGGGTCTCTTCCAACTCTATGATTCTATGATTCTATCTCTTGATGACATCATTGGTCTAGCACAGAATGCTAGTTTGCAGCTCCCGAAATCAATGTAAGTAAGGCTATAGTTCTATGCATGGTTATGCGGTAGTAAATCCTGTGGAGCTCAGTGGAACTTACTTCTGAGTATACATGTGCAGGATCGAACTATTGGTTAACTAAGAAAACTAAAAAGAATGAGGTTAAAATGAATGAAAGAATAAGATCACGAGAACAGTATTTAAAACTGTGTTTTGGGCCGAGAGGCAATCAAAGAAGCACCAGGCAGCTGGGGAACAAATAAGGCTCTACAGTACATCATTATTATTTGTTTATTAAATTTCTATACAGTGGTACCTCAGGTTAAGTACTTAATTCGTTCCGGAGTTCCGTACTTAACCTGAAACTGTTCTTAACCTGAAGCACCACTTTAGCTAATGGGGCCTCCTGCCGCCGCCGCGCCACCGGAGCATAATTTCTGTTCTCACCCTGAAGCAAAGTTCTTAACCTGAAGCACTATTTCTGGGTTAGCGGAGTCTGTAACCTGAGGTACCACTGTACTGCCCTTCATCCAAAGATCACAGGACAGCTTACAATGCAAAATCCCAAAGTCTGCAAAAGAGGGCTAAGAGTCAAAGGGGCAGGTTACAAACTAAATAAAGCAGGTAAGGCAAGAGCTGATCTTAAAGTGGATTGCCACAATTATAAACCAGTAGAAAGCAAAGCATTAGGCAAAGTGAAATGGCTGACTGACATAGCCAATGAAGTGCTTGAACTACGGGTTCTCAAAGTTCTGGCAAAGTCAAACATAGATCTTAGGGTTATGTCCGGAGGACCATGGAAATCAGAGCAGACACCCCAACAGTCAGGCAAACAGATTTCAGGAATCTGGAAAGCCAAGATCGGATAGCCTTCCTAGCAAGCTGACTTGCAAACAACTGTTGAGACCTGAATATACACTGAACGAACATAGAGTTCCAGAAGCAGCACAAACTAGGGACATTATCATAAGAATCACCTAATGGTCAATAAAAGAAGCTGAGTAACTGTAAGATACTTTGGAAATACTGAATGCAAGGGGGAGCAGCTCCTGCGTTTACAAGAACTTAACTCAGAGAGATATTACAAAGAAGGCATTCCTTCAGATAACTTCACGAAACAACAGAAGCAAGCATTCAACATCTTTGAAGCTTCCCATTCAAATAGTATTATTATACAGGACAACACTACTTATGCAATTCCTACTCACCGAGAAGCATGGAAGATCCTGGCACATCTTAATCGCAATCCCAGTAAAGAAACATCAAGTATGGATGTAGACAGATGTGAGCAAAGAGAAGATCAACTCACGAGTTTTATGGGTGGTCCTGGAAAAAAAAGTAGAAGAGGCCTCCATGAAATAAAAGGTCTAGAAAACATAAAATACAGAGATTCCCACAGAACTCCTGAAAGGTTTTTTTTGGGGGGGTGGAGTGAGAGACACAGGAGAAGCAGGAAAAAAACACTGGTTGGCAAGTGCCGAAAATGCAATGCAATGGTACACAGATTTTTATGACATGTAATCTTTTGGCTAAACCCATAGCAGGCCCATTATGTTGCTAAACTAAACCAAATTATGTTGACAGTAAGCATTCCAAGTCTCTGGAAAGATGCAGAGTGGAAGCAGGATAGAGTTATATTCCCAAATTGCATCCTGATGGAGCAAGTGGTCTTAAGTGTCACGGTCCGGTCTACGGGCGATCAAAGTCCCGGCTGAGGACGTCGGGACCAGGGGCAAGATGGTGGGTGGGAGCAGGAACGGGAGTCCAGAAGTCAGGGGTCCAAGGGTCAGGAAGCAAGGAGTCATGAAGTCAAGGGTCCAAGGATCAAGAAGCAGGGAGTCAGGAAGCCAAGATCCGAAGATCAGAAAGCAAAAAGTCAAGAAGCCCAAGGCAGGAAACGTGGTGTTGTTGCAAAGAGTTGAAGGGAAATGCTGACCTTATATCCCTTCCGGGCTCTTGCCACCAGGTGCAGTGAGTTACCAAGCGGCCTCACCTGTGCGGCGGCGCCTTGCCACTCCAGAACAAACTTAGGAAGGCCCCAGTCCTGCGAAGCCTTACTGGTCACAGGGCCTGGCTCCTGCACGCACTCCTGACATTAAGAACCCAGCTGACAGGTGGTTGTTCTTGGTTATGTCTGTTCTTCGTTATTTTTATTCAGTGCTTTTTTTGTAACAGTACTCACCAGCATGGGGTACCAGCGCCCTTTTTATTTTTTGCTGCCCCTTGCGGCCATTTTGTGCTGTCACCCACAGCATGTTTATCAATATATGAGTACTCATTGTGATTGTTAACAAAAAAACAACAACCCTCTACTGTATTTACTAAAGGAAAACAAAAGGTGGTTGGGTGCAATCAAAGATAAAGATATATAACACAAAGTTAAAAGCTAAATCTGTTGACGCATAAGAACAATTTTAAAATCCATATTTGTTAGGCCAATCAAAATAACCATAAACTAATGAACATGGCTTGGTATGCCATTAAAAGGCTGCTAATGGTTAAATAGGGGACACCTGATATTGTGCTACTGCAGGAAACACATCACAAAAGAAAATAAGTTAGGCTACTGAACTATCGCTGGATAGGATAATCTCTATTGGCGCCAGAAACTTCTAGTTCAAGAGTGGAGTGGTAAGATTCTTTTATTTTGCCTTAAAGTATACAAAGAGACTCCAGGGGATAGTATATTAATGCAAAAGGTTATGTAAGAGGGCAAATATTCACAATAGGTTTAATATATGGTTCACATTCAGAATAGTTTCTTCACCATATGACGATTCCTTAACAATAGAATTTCTTCTCTTTTTTTACATGTTAAACCATAAAGCACCACAGCCTGGAAGGATAAAAGTACAAAGATACAGTGCAGTTCCAATGGCATAATAAAGTAGCAACTCATACAAAGGTTCCCTTTACAAATAATAAAAGAATATAAAAATAAAAGTATTCTCCACCTGAATTCTCTATCATTATTGAAAATAAAGCTTCTATATTGTCCTAAATGAGCCAGACATCTGCATATACCAGTGGCACTGAGTGACTATATGTCTCAGTATTTGTATAAGAAATAATATCATGGCATACACACACACACACACACACACACACAGTCATTCAAGCTATGCCCCTTTAGATACTTAGATACTTTTGGTATCTAACAGAATTTCAAAAATTAGGAAAAAATTAAAGGTAGAGAAGGGGTGACTTTCAGTCAGATATTTCCACAAGGACTAGAAAAGACAGATGAAGAATAACCTGAGAATAGGAGATTCAGGACTACCACAGATACAGGGATGGAAATAGCCAAACGTATACATAGAAGCATGCCACCCAGCTGGGAAAGGATTACACATATTACTCTCACAGCGATAAGACATTTGCATGAATACCACATATTTGTTTTCCTGACAATGAGCCCAGGTTATCTAAAAAATGGCACTGCTACAGCCTCAGACCATGGAGCTGTAGTATCAATATTATATATGGTTGAGAGGCAGCAAGCATCATGTGTGTGGTGCTTGAATCCAACACTGCTTGAAGTCTCGGAGGCAACGCTGTCTTCTTTGTGGAAGAAAGATCACCGATGGCATTTTTTGCAAGATTTGTTTTCTTTTCAGACAGACAGGGAGAGCACAGGTGGAGTCACGCAGCTGAGCCCTGCTTGCATCCATTGCCTCACATCAGGAAGATGTCCCTCCATTTCCAAGGTGTATGCCAATCTAGCTCTCAGGTATCTCTCCAAAAAGCTGCAGTTCATCCACGCACAACAAGACAGTTATGTTTTGCGGGCAATATCCAACATTAGTTGATTGATTTCTAGGAGCCTTCGGTGAAAACGATTTAGCTGGATATCGCCCTTTGAATATAACTTAAGAATTGTAAAGTACCTTTTGTATTAAAAATAGGGGGAGACGATAATTTATCTGTGTGCTTTTTAAAAAAACATTTATAAAAGATCATCAAAAAAAGATTATCCGCCCGAACCATTTATTTCTTTTTACAGCATGTAATTGGCATGGGATAGTGGTTAGAGCTCCTTGGAGAAAAAGGTGGGGGGGGTTGCATAAATAAGTAAATAACACTAAAATGTATCAGGACTGGAATAAATTTTTCTCCAGCAGGTGCCATTTCCACCTCCAATTTCCTTCCTTCCACTAAATTAGTGGTACCTTCATGGTCTTCTGGTGGTTTTCCCATATTATACATGACAGGCATGGGCAAATGTTAGATCAGTGTCCACCAATGAATCAGGAAGGATTCCTGACTCCCAACTGTTTAAAAATAGTAACAAGATGACTCCTTTCCTCTACCACTTCAAATCCACCAAAGAAAGGACCTGTGTGGTGCAGGAAGTCAACAGTTGTTGTGGAATTTGAGGGGCATTGTTACCACTGAGCTTACAGTTCATAGGAACAAGATGTCAAGGGGATATAGCCTCATGAACTTCCATCTGAGTCGTGGGTAAAACCCAGTAAGAGTGGATTTTGACTCTTCATTCTTTGCCAGCCTAATGTTATGCCATTGCCAGGAACAAGACCAAGGTTTGAGGCGGTTCAGCATGTCAACGCACTCCTCTCCTGAAGTGCCTTAAAAACTGTCCACTTACTACCACCGCCTTGCTAAGATTTGTTCCCTTGACGCAGTTACGTTAAGTAGTGCTGCAAGAAACCTGATGTGCTGACAATGCGCAGCAACAAACACGGGTATATCTTCAACATCTGCTCATGCTTTGAGCATAACTGGGAGCCTTGGCACACCAGAGCATGGGACTGCGCTCTAAATGAGGAAATGCTTGAACCTGCACTGTCTGCCCTCGAAGAAAATGCCCCAGAATGTGTTTGTCTGAACCATTTTTACACAATTTAGATTCTAAATTACACGACATCTATTTGAAACCTTCTGAAAACAGGACTGAGCTTTTGAGGATTATATTTGACTTTGGGAAGATCATTACCCTCTGTTGTATTAAAGCAGGCTCTGTTCCCGAGTCTGCAATGTTTAACAAATGAGACCAAACATAACAATTGCGGTGAAGTAAGTTTTCTGAAAGCCAAACGCTCCTTGTCCCATTGCCCTTCACAACCTTGTGCATCAAGCTACCGCACAGCTCCACAGGCTTATACTCAAGATTGCTTTTGGAATGGTTTGCCTTTTATTTTTATTATCCTTTGAAAGGTAACCAAAAGCCATTAACCCTGCTTGCCTAATCCTAATGACTTGGAGCCAGCCCAGTTCCTAGAGGAGAGGTGTCTAAATTACATGAAACATCCACCCAATTAGCAGTAATTGACACTGTACCTGGCATTTACATTACAAAACCCAAAGATCGAATGACACGGAAATTGAACCAGACGGTAAAGCGAGAGATGCGAGTTGCTCTTCTTCCAGTTGATGCAGGAGAGTGAAGAAGAGGGAACTGGAAACTCAGAAGGACCAGAATTAAAACTTTGATCGCTCAGTCCTAAAACCATGGTGGGAGAATTTTAAGTGAAAGATCTACAGCCTTCCCTTATGTCAATTCACATGTTTTTTTTCAGAAGAAGCTGCTCTGTAGTTCTAAAGGTAAAGGACCCTTAGATGGTTACACTTAAAACTACTCATGCAATTGAAGATGGGAAGGAGTTGGCAGGATTCTGAGGTGACAGAATGGACTATATCATTTCAGGTGACAAGTGGAGAATCTTTTTTTTAAAAAAGCCCCCTTGTATATATCAAGGTCCCTGCAAGCCCTGATGGGCTTTGTTTGTTGCTTTGAAGCCCTTTTAACATGGTTGAGTGTTCAAAAACATCACACCCACTACTGCCTATAGCTGCACAATACACTTTTTAACACCTCAAGATTCTAGCTTCTCATTCTGCTGCGCATATAAGCCATTTCCAAGCAGAAGGCAGTTTAGTTTCTCCAGAGAAATGTATCAGCATTCGTCTCATATTCATGCCTGACAAGAAGCATGATGAATCTCAGCAACTAGGTAGGTTACTTAAATTCCTGCAAAGAAAGTGCATAATTTCAGTTCACCAAAGTGAAATGAAATCAACGCTTACTTGTCATCCTATTTGGCTCAGGCAGGGGGTCTCAGGAGAAGTGGAAGCAATAGCAGGAACCTCTTGTACTGTGAGCAGAGCAACAAAGATGAGATCAGGACCCTGGGCAGCTCTCAGCAGGTCCAGCAATATGCCAAAGACTCCAGACACCACTCTCTGCGCAGAAGGCAGAGCTCCAAAGCACCACCACCCCAATATCAAAAAGGGCAGGAAATGGGCCCCTAACTCCTTTATGGGGTTGTAGTTCAAATCACAGCTTTGTTGTTGTTTAGTTGTTTAGTCGTGTCCGACTCTTTGTGACCCCCTGGACCAGAGCACGCCAGGCACTCCTGTCTTCCACTGCCTCCCGCAGTTTGGTCAGACTCATGTTTGTAGCTTCAAGAACACTGTCCATCCATCTCTTCCTCTGTCGTCCCCTTCTCCTTGTGCCCTCCATCTTTCCCAACATCAGGGTCTTTTCCATGAAGTGGCCAAAGTCTTGGAGCCTCAGCTTCAGGATCTGTCCTTCCAGTGAGCACTCAGGGATGATTTCCTTCAGAATGGAGAGGTTTGTTCTTCTTGCAGTCCAAGGGACTCTCAAGAGTCTCCTCCAGCACCAGAATTCAAAAGCATCCATTCTTTGGCGATCAGCCTTCTTTATCACAGCTATCTTCCCATATAAACTAACAGTGCTGGTCGCTAAGAGAGGGATGAGCAAAATTCCGCATCACCAGCTTTCTTCTAAGTGAGCTACTTTCTCTGATGTGAGGTGTGGTACCCAAGGTTATCAATTCTGTATTATAACAGTGTATTGAGTGATGACACCCTCTCTGTTTATCTAGCACTCCACTGGCACAAGAGATGCTTACAAAACTGAAATGGTACAGAGGACGCTAAATAATCTGGAACTCCTTCAGTCTTCCTCTGAAATGAAGCAACTTATCATTCATTGTTTATCTACATCCATAGGCTGCCTTTCTTCCAAGGAGCGCAAGGTGGCATATTTCATTTATAGTCCCATTTTATCCCCTTGTGAAGTGGGGCACTCTGAGCTTCATGCCTGAACAGAGACCTGGACCCAAGTCTTCCCAGTCCACGCTGAACACCCAGTCTCATGGTAACAGCACAATGTCAATGCGCGATCACACCAATCAAAATGAGATAAAAACAAAGGAAAATGGAGCCTCAAAATGGAACTCTTCATCAAGTTAGCAAAGCAGAGGCTGGGAGGACGCTGGCTCGATACTGAAGTCATGCAGGCTGCATTTAGGGTCAGTCTTAAGTTGCAGCGTGGGAGAATGTAGCAGACCAAGGTTACAGTCCTGTATAGCAAAGATGGAAAACCTGTGGTTCACAGGAGATTGACTCCAACTTCTATCAGCCTCAGCCAGCATAACCAGTGGTCAAGGATATTGGGGGTTGGAGTCCAAAAACATATGGAGGGCCACAGTTTTCCCATTCCCGCTATACATACTAGCTGTCACAGTCCGGTTCACAGGCGATCGAAGTCCCGGCTGGGGATGTCGGGACCGGGGGCAAGATGGCGGGGTGGGAGCAGGAACAGGGGTCCAGAAGCCAGGAGTCAGAAAGCCAAGAGTGTGAGGGTCAGAGAGCCAGGAGTCAAGAAGCCAAGGGTCAGGAAGCAAGGAGTCACAAAGTCAAGGGTCCGAGGCAGTGGCGTAGCGTGGGTTGTCAGCACCCGGGGCAAGGCAAGTAATTTGTGCCCCCTAACCCGTGGATTTGCACCCCCTAACCCTAACCCCCAGATGTTGTGCCCGGTGCGGCCTGCCCCCCCTGCACCCCCCACGCTACGCCACTGGTCCGAGTATCAAGAAGCAAGGAGTCAAACGCGGCAAGGCAGGGAACGTGTTGCTGTGCCAAAGAGCCGAAGGGACATGCTGAACTTATATCCCTTCCCGGCTCTTGCCACCAGGTGCAGTGAGTTACCATGCGGCCTCACCTGTCCAGCTGCACCTTGCCTCTTCAAAACAAACTTAGGAAGTCCCCACTCCTGCAAAGTCCTATTGGTCACAGGGCCTGGCTCCTGCAGACACACCTGACACTAGCAGCCTTAGATTCAACTTGAAACTTTCATACCGCCTAAACTAGAAACTATCTCCTCCCTTCTCTTCATGCTTGTTTTCCAACTAACAAGAAACCTGTGAGTTTGGCCTAAGGGTGGACTGTTATGAGTAACAGCTGGATGTTACATTTTCAAAAATGTACCTCGTCACAGATTTGTTTTGGTTTTTTCCTTTATGGACTGTCTCAGCTTCCTCCATTTTCTGTCCAAATCAGAAACCTTTGGCACCTTCGTCCTTCATCCATATCCCTCCCCATATCTCTCATTCCCTCCCTCAGGCAATTCCTTTTACAGGTGGGAAACACTGAGGTCAGGAATCCGACAAGTTAGTTGGAGATCAGTTCTAAAACACACAGCACTGATATAATAGCATTCGGTTTTACTGCCAACTTTCTCCAACAGAAAGCTGGGAGCACATGTAAAAGTGTTCATGGCAGACTCTGAGGCAGAATTCCCCAGGATCCCAGAAGCCCCAGAATGTTTTCCAGTGCCCAAACTCGATCCTGGCACAACTGATGCAATTGTAGAAATAATAGGGCCTCCCTGGGGACAGGGTGCGAATGTAGAGTTTGGGAAGCAGTCACTCAAGACTTTCCCTGCGCTCCAAGTTAGTGCAGAGAAATGGCACACGAATAATAATTTGGCCCAACTCAACACTGGCAATGGAGCAGCGCACAAAATCTCCCATTTGATACACGGAACCAGTTCCTCAGCAACAGCCTCACAGCTGGCGAGGTGCGCCATGAGGGAAGCCTGGGTTGTGTGGCCATTGTTGCCTCTTCACAGTCTTGTCCTTCCTCAAGGGTGGCCGACCCAGAGAAGAGCCCTCCTATTCCCCCTACTTGGGCAAATAAAATCGCGGTTAGGCGGAGGAGGCAACTTCCCACACACATCCAAGCACAGCTCACAAGTTATATCAAGAGAAGCACCTGCGCGCATGGGATGAAGAGTCTGGGCTCCCCCAAACTTCGTCCATCCGTGGGAACGTGTGTGGAAGCTTCCTTCCACACAGGGAGGGCAGCCAGTGACTAATTGGCCACAATTGGCGCCCATAAACGCACCATGGCATACATAACTTCACCCCATTCTACCCCCACAACAACCCTGTGAGATGGATTAGGTTGAGACGCAGTGACTGGCCCAAAGTCACCCAGTGGGCTTCATGACCAAGTGGGGATTTGAACCCAGGTCTGCCAAGTCTTAGCCCAGCACTCTACTCACACTGGCTCTCATTGACTTGAATAAATCTGATGGAGCAAAAAGAATGTGAATTCTGAATCTTTATGAATTCCTGGAACTCCATTGACTTGGAACCAGATTCAGTCATACTAAAAGGCTATTAAATTATACTGCACAGCAATGTCACGCCATCAGGAATGACTGAATCCACTTTCAATGGGCTGAGCTTCTACTTAGCACAAGAAAGGTTATCTAGTCCTTAGAATCACAAAGGTATCTCCCACTGCACTGCAGTTAGTGGGATAGAACTAACTAGCCCAGTGCTAGCACAATGCAAGATTCTCTCGCGCAGTTGATGGAAAACTGTGAGGCAACAGTGTAAGATAGTTTACAAGATGCAACTATGTGGCAGAAGCTTTGGCATCAAAACTTTCCCGGCATGCAGCCAAAAGGGCAAAGAACATATTGTGGTGAGAAGTGGAGGGTTGGTCAAATTTATCAAGTTCCTATCCATATTCTGGAATTCAGATCATCCTTTTTGGGTACAGTTCTGGGCACAAATAATAATAATACTCAGTATATTTAGATCCTTACAAAATGCAGATGAATCCTGAATCTAAAACAGCCTGGTTCTTTGAAGGATTTTTTTTTGGCTTGTCAGAGGCACAGTGTAATCTGTACAAGGGAGTACAAGTTGAAGCGGGGACTCCTGAAGCATTCTTTTGTGCCCCGGTGATTCGGAGTTCGAAAAAAAGTTGCAGACAAGCATTTACTAAAAGTGAAAGTATTGGCTGTAAGCTTTCTACAGCAGCGTAACACCACAGTGTGGCGAAGGATCAAGGGACAGTAAACACAAGAGTCTAGAAAATGAATTTACATGGAAAGCAAACCACTTTTAGTCCCCCCCCCCCAGAATAAACTTTAGAGGGGCCTAGTACTGGATCTGTTTGTCTGCACTTCTACCGTGGCTGCAATTTTCAGGCTAATTGCCTACAATAGACAGGGAGAGTGGTGTTAAGTCATTCCCTTTTTGCTCACACTAAAACTGTAGTGGCTTTCCTTGCACGAGAACCATTGCAACGGTCCTTCTGAAATTTAGCAGGATTTATGCTCTCAGAACGGGTGGCTGCCTGCAAATGTCATACAATTCTGCCCAAAAATAAAAGGTTGCAGAAGTTTCCTTTATAAATAAAGCATGTATCAGAATTTAAATGTGTCCCAAAGCTCCTGGACCTATTTGTCTGTAGTTTCACAGGTTTTATCCACTCTGTTGAAAGGGGGAAAGTTATAGCTGTGGGTTGTTGTTGTCATTCCAGTAGTGAATTGGGAATGGGGGAGGGTGAATGAAGATTAATGAAGATCCCA
This sequence comes from Podarcis liolepis, assembly GCF_965112155.1. Taxonomy (NCBI): domain Eukaryota; kingdom Metazoa; phylum Chordata; class Lepidosauria; order Squamata; family Lacertidae; genus Podarcis; species Podarcis liolepis. Next base: position 42,348,198 of record NC_139571.1, read on the forward strand.
AGATTAAATCAAGCAGGCTACAAAGTGGGCTGCTTTCCAAAATACTGAACCAAGGTCCAAAATGAATCACATGCTTGGTGGACAACCCTTTAAAAAGGTTCTATATGTGTTATCTCAGTAATCCCAACATTTACAAAGTAAAGCAGTCCAATATTGTCCCCATATTGGAGATGAGAAGCTGCTGCTGAATTAACAATGGCTTGTCTATGGCAAAGAACAATGCTTTGCCTAGGGCCAAGCTCATGCGCTCTCAATCTTCACCCATCTTGACTAATTATAGCAGCCAGAGGGCGACTAGACAAGCATGGGGAGTAAATTATTCTCGCCTCCTTTCAGGGTGGTAAAGTCCCAGCTGTGTTTACGGAAGTGATAGCTCAGTCATCCTTTCCTCACCCTCTCCTTTGTTCGGTTGGCCCAAGGCTTGTCCACATTTGAGCTGGATCTGACCTGGAATACACATTTTCTCCTCTCAGACGTGATCTCATTAGTCCACACAGGTGCAGTTGAACCTGAAAACCAAATCCATTCCTCCATGTCCATACGGACAGCCATTGCCTTTGTCCAGAATGAAATTAGAAGGGTACAGCAGCAATGATGCCTTTCTGTGTACATGGTCAGAGCACTAAAAAAATATATCTGAAGATCCCTGTGGAACTAATAAAACCTGCATGAAATACAGAGTTGCTTATGATCTATCATAACATGCACAGTACTCAATATAAGGACGCACTCTCTTTTTCTAAATGACTTTTGTGCACAAATTATATCTTCTTCTTCTTTAAAAAAAGTAAGGTATGGAATAAGAGTGATAAGACCTACTAATTTTAGCAAAAGAAGGCTTTGTTTTGTTTTTACTGGAAGCTGACAGTATCATTCCTGTGTATGTGTGTGTGCATTTTTCAGATTATATTTTACATACATTCATTATTTGGTCATATTCTTATATGGACTTCCCAACCTATCCTTCCCTAACATCCTATTTCACACTCTTTATTTTGCTACCTCTCCTTTATTTCTGACAGTATCATACCGGAAAACAAAAGTGAATAAAATGGCAAAATCAGGGGACAGGCAAGGAGGAGTTCCATCCCATAAATGTTTTGCCTTAGTCTGCCACCAGGACACAACCACAGCAACATGTCTGCCACCCCTACGCAAGGAGCAGCTGCAGTTTACCTTTGCTTGCCTTGTCAGATTTTCCCTGGATTGTTAACATGCACATTTTAAGGGGGGGAAGTGCGGGACAGCACTTGGGAAACAGGAACATCATATGGACACTGCTACTTTAATGGGCAGGTTCCTTTTTTAAAAAAATATTTTTAATTATATTATATTTTGCAATTTTATGTTCATCACAATAACATTGTCCACACTCACAATAACATTGTCAAACAGAAGAAGAAATACGTTTCCCCGACGCCCCACCCCACCCAGCAACTTCTGGCAAAGATGGCAAAATGTATAAAACAAGCTCCAACAAGTGTTGGAAATGTAAAGAAAAAGAAGGCACGTTTCTTCATATGTGGTGGAATTGTAAAATAATCAAAAATTTATGGGAAATGATTGATAATGAAATGAAAAGAATGTTTAAGATAACTTTTGTTAAGAGACCAGAAGTCGCGCGGGGGGGGGGGGGGGACACTGGATTTCTTTTTCTGTCTGAGACAATGTTATTGTGATGAACATAAAATTGAATAACTTAATAAAAAATATTTTAAGAAGAAAAGAAAACAATGACATTTGCACCCACTGTATTAATGCTGCCAGGGACTTTTTTCTGTGCTCTTATGACCAAGAGGTGGTGGAAGGAGCGAGCCGCATTCCGGTGACTGAGCCTGTCCCTGGCTATAATACTGGAGCAGCCCCTTCACTGGGCAGAAGGATGAGGAGAGGGAGGTGGGGGAAGAGGAAACTGAAACCAGCTTAGGTTAGATTCCTTTTCAAAACTAGGGGGATTTATTTATTTATTTTAGAGGAACTGAAGGGATTTCTCTCTGCTGAAATTCATCATTCACAACTTTAAAAAGGGACACGGGTAATTTTCACCTGTGATCTCTGCTGTGGTTGATTTCAAATACTGCGCACATATATCTTAATCAGGTATTTGTCCCTGAAAAGTGTTAGCAGAGGCATTAAATTTTAAATTAAAAGGAAACCGAAGGAAAATAGAAGATCAAAGAAGACATAATCCTAGTAAGACAGGAACAGTAAATTGTAGACCGAGGGCGGACCTTGAGAAAGACCCCCCCAAAAAGAGTTTAGCCAAGCAAAATTTAAACTGAAAACTCAGAAAAATACCAAAATGGAGATGTTAAAGAGAATCAAGAAAATGAAAAATACGTAACTGGAAAAGCCAAGAGAAAATGAAGCTAGATGAAGGAATGTGAAGGGGGGAATCAAGTTTTATTTACCTTTCAAACTAGTCTTCGGGTGAAAAGAAGGAGCACATGGATATGAAATCTGCTTAAAGCAGAGAGAAAATGAGTAGGGAAAATAGAAGGCATGTCTTTTAAAAGGCAACTAGAGAAGTCATTTCATGAAGATAAAGTTGGGGTTTTTGTTGCTGAAGATAGAAACGTGCTTGTGGGGGGGAAAGAAAGAAGACAAGGAGAGGACAGAACCCTTCCTTCTCATTTCATGTTGGTTCAGGTTGCCTTGGAAGGAGAGAAAGATTGGTAAGTTGAAAACTTGCTAAAAAGGCGAATAAAGCATTTGGAGGATGAATCTGCTGATGGCGACTGGAGAGTGACTGCTCAGGGACATGGCAAGAAAATTTATCTTGTGTTCCTTCTGCAACTCTTTGTGATAAGACTCTTTCAGGTTGCGGTGACTGAGCTGTCAGAAGAGGCCCTATTCTGCGTCACCACAATGAGGCTCACTGCAGGTAGGAGAGCACTTCTTTTGTTCCAGCTCCACTTTCCTTCAGGTTTCCCAGAGTTCACTGTACCTGAAGTCAGAGTCACCTGCATTTGGACTGTGCTGCTTTAGGTACGTTCACATTCCACCACTCAGTGGTCTTTTTAAAAGGCAATTTTGTTTTGTATTGGTCTCTAATTTCCCCCATTTTTGTTTCTGGTGTTCTCTTCACAGGTCTCTCCAAAGAGCTCTTCTCAACATCTTAAGGGTTTTTTTTTCCTGAGAGAACATTCGCAGAATGTTCTCTCAGGTTTTGCTTTTCCCCTTATTGCATCGCTCAAAAAAAGAGAGCAAAAGACACTGGTAGTCAGCGCTCCTGGTTCCCAGGATGGCGTTCAAATCCCTGCGGTGTCCTCGCTAACTTCCAATGCAACCATCATGCCCCTCTATTTTTCCCTGTATCCCTCACTTCCCAAAGCATTAGGACGGGAAGGTTTTTTGGTCATGATTTCAGTGAATAAGCTTGGTTTTGAACTCCGCTATGGCATCTAAGGACCAATTCAAGCAACCTTTGCACTGTTCCTGCTGCTCTAAGGATGCTCCCCTGATGCATCACTGGCATCTGTCCTGATAGGCTGGATCATATGGGTGCTTCCTATCCTAGCATCCCAGGTATGTATGTATGTATGTATGTATGGCTGAATGCAATTTCTATGCCACTTTATATTTTTAAGAAAAATCTCAAAGCGGTTTACAGAATATTGAAACATCAATAAAACAAACTGAAGAAAGTCAACTATAGAGTATATTCTGTCAGATTTTTAAAATGAGATGCTGACAGAAATGCAAAAGCAGAATGAAAAAGTTGTAGCGAAATTGGGGAAGAAGACAAAAATGGTCACAGAATTGTCTAGCAAATTGGAAGTTTTGGACATTTCTGTGAAAAACTTGGAGGACAAATCCTTAAAAAATTGAAGAAGAGAATGTGTAAATTAGAGGGGAACAAGAGATAATAAGGGGGGATATGAGAGGTTTAGCTGGCAGACAGGATCAAATTGTGTCGCAGACTTAGAGATGAGACAAAAATCTAATGTGATGCGAATAAGAGGCCTTCCAGAGGTGGAGGGGGAACAAGTTCTTAAAACATACAAGCCAAGACAATTGCAGATTGATTGGGAGAGGAACAGGAGTATGTTGAAGGATCGATTGACAGTTGCTACAGGGTCTGGTCTAAATCAGCTAAGGCTAAGAAACAGCCTGGAGACTGTTTGGTAACTTTTAACTCTAAGAAATTGAAGGATGGTATGAAAACAGATTCCAGGTTGACGGAAACCCTGTGGCAATGTTTAGAGAGATACCTCCCCATTTGCTTCAAAAGCACCAGAGGTACTGGTTCTTGACAAACGTCTTGATTAGAGTCAATATTAAATTTAGATGGGAATTCCCAGAAGGAATTTCCTTTACATGCAAGAAAAAAAGATATAGATTGTTAAATGAGGAGCAGGAGCAGGAATTCTGGCTAAGACATGACAGAGATTTTGACAACCCATACACTCCACAGGACCCGTTGAGAGCAGTAAGAGGGGCAGGGGAAGGAGCAACAGTGGGGGAGGTAGATAATTTAGATAACCAAGACAACAAAAACTTTAGACAAGACGTTAGGGGGAAAGACACAAGTAAACATAATGGCAGTCTTAAAGGTACTGAGTTGGAACGTAAATGGTCTAAACAGTAAAGTAAAAAGGAATAATGTCATGAATACACCGGCTCCCAGTGAAGAAGTACAGGCAGAGGGAGAGGGCAGACAGAAAGAGAGGGGGTTAAAGGCAAGACTAGATGAGTACAATCAGGAGTCCTCTCCCTAACCCTCAGGAATGTCAACTGGAAACAACCCTGATGGCAGACAACCAGTGGAGAGCGGGAACGAACATGGAAGCTCTGTGTCTGGGAATGAGGAAGGGGATGACCCCCTTAGCCTCCGCTCTCGTCAAATAGGTGGCCTTCAGGACAGATCATGTCACAAGAGGAGGCTGGGCTTCTTTTGGTTTTGCTGGAAGAAGCCTCGTCAGTAGGAACATCTTCACTGATGAACGGACGGCAGTGTTCATCGCTCCATGAACTCTGTTGGATTTTTTGCAACAAATATTCTTTCTAATTAACTATTCTCATTTGTTTCCAAGACTCCCTGATAAATAAAATTGAACATATAATTCTCAAACAAAATTTAGATGTAATTTGTCTTCAAGAAACACATATAGCGAGCAAACATAATGGGCAGGTTCCAATCTGCCTTCATTACATATCTCTAGGTGCCAGGGAAAAACATCTCCCAGGCCTTTGACTCATTAAATAATCCATGGCCTTTTAAGCTGGGGAGGTTAGTGCTACTCTGGTATGCATTTCTGTGTTTTTATATTGTAAACTGCACTGTGATCTTCGAATGAAGGGCAGTATAGGAAGAAGGAGGGGGGGGAGGGGGAGGAGGAGAAGAAGGAGGATGCGCCGGTGTGGATTCACTTTCAGTTTAGACAATGGTTGTCAGGGTTGGGAAGTGTGTGAGCAGGCATTGGGATGGGTCCAGAAGACTTGCAATGAATAGCGTTGCCCTCAAGCCAAACACCAATGGAGGAAGTGGGAAGATTATTTTCAATTATTCCTCCTTCCCCATGTAGCCCCTGACCTTGTGACAGGGCCGTCTTTACCTCAGGGTGCTAGGGGTGTGTTGCACCCGGGCATTGAATTCTGTGGGGCACCAGCCACTGAAACCGCCTAAACTGTTAACTGTGACCCCCGGGTGATTGTGTTTGATGGGTCATTTCCGTTCTCTATTGCGGAATGGCTGCAGAATCAATGTATTTGTTGGTACCCCAGTGGTGTCTTTCATTTTAGCATGATTGCAAAAATGGAAAGACGGAGGTATCGCAGCCACTTTTTACTTTTTCATGTCAGCGGTTTTTGCTGTCCCCACCCCTCCTTAAAAGCTCAATAACTCTGAGCTGCCCCTCTTTAAAAAGCTCTACAACTTTGAGCTATTCCCCTAAAAATAGCTCAACAACTTTGACCTGCCCCCCTCCCAAATTGGGGGTGCTGGGTGAATTTTTGCACCCCGGTGCTGCGTATGCTAAAGACGGTCCTGCCTTGTGATGTGTGAAAAGCTGCTCCAGAGGGTTGAGGACCCCCTGGAACCCCATGAGAGGAAGCGGGAGCCTCTCCTCTAGTGGGAATCTTTCATTCAAAGACAAAGGAGCCCTTCCATTCTGAGGAGGAAAGATATGCATGAAGGGGCATTGAAGCTGAGCTCAAGAGCCAATCTTATTTTAGCAACCTGGAAAAAGAATCTGGGTCAAGGCTGACAGTGACCAACTTAGATGAGTATTAAGGGAGGCTTGGAGCAGGACAAGGCTGGAGTCAGAGAAGCCAAGAGGCTAGGGAGACCAGGCAGAAAAGGGATGCTCACAGTGAGGACCAGGTGGGCTCAGGAAAAGGTCAGCACCTCCCCTCAGGGTTTTCTGTTAACAGCATATTGGAGAAACTGATGACTGAAACTGCAAACCTAGTCACCTTTTCTTGGAAGTCTCATTGAAATCACAAGTGTGATCCAGGACGACTTTGGATTCAGCAGAAGCTGGACCTCCCCAAGTTCACCTTTGATGTAGCGCTTCACATTCTCTACCATTGTCAGAGCACCAACAGTGGCACCAGAGATTTGCGCAACTGCCACAAGGAGGCCTCCTCTGGTTGACCTTCTTCCTCACCCACAGACCCAGTGGGTTCAGCCCCGCTTGGCCGGACACTTAGAAGTGCTCCCTAAGTATGTGATCCTATACATGTCTTCTTAGTTGAATTCAATGGGGCTTTATCCCAGGTAAGTGGATATAACTTGTTAAGGGATTCCAGAGCTGTCATATCCTGTAATGTTCTTGAAATATAATACAATACTGTATAATAATATATCAATTGCCAATATTTTTTAATTTCATCACAGTCCCAGAATATATGAATATAATTTGCATGTGCTTATCCACAGCACCAGCAATTATCATAAAACAGGTTATTAAAATAAGCTTTAAGTTATATGAGGTTAAGTGCCAGTGGTGTCACATTTTATAAAAATTCTCCTTCAAATGTATTGCAATTTAATTTCTCCCAACTTTCTCGTCCCACCAATGCAATCCTTTAGCCCGAATTGTGATGCGCAGATCTTGCTCCCATCTCTTCTGGTATGGTTATGTGTCTTCAGAATATGGTTCCTTAAGGATTCCATATATCATACTAACTGGCCATTTTTAACTGACCTCTGCAACTTCTGATGGCTTCTACACTGCATCATATTTTCCAGTTACAGCCACCTTGAAAATATTGATGTATTTTAGAAGCATATTGATTCATTTTGTTTATACCTTCTTCAAAGATACAGCAGTATCGCTCTTATAAAATTATATTTATGTGCATATACCACAAGTGTCCCAATTTGACATACTATGTAATATCACTCTCTGATTAATTTGTTTATTACAACAGCAGGAGTTAATATGGAGAAAGATCGAGACTAGTTGACCCATACCATATAAATAGCACCAGTATGGATTTTCACATGCTACTTTAAGATATTTTTATTGTAATTCCATACAATATTCCTTAAAGACAGAAACCTCCCAAACTGCTCGTATTCATAAAAATCTATTCCGTTATATTAGTCATTGGTATACCCACGTCCATAAATTAGGTATCCTACATGCATCGTAAAATCTTTTTTTCCCATTGTGTGGAATTCCTCCAATGAGAGGAATTAGCAATAATTTTTTCAGATAAAGTCACTTGACATGGATGACATATTGGATACAGAGTCAGAGATGGTTCGAAGTAGTACCCTGGTCATATTGTTTTGGATACCTTTCAGCTTGTACAACCCGAGGATCTGGACAAACGGTTGAGAGGAGTCTTCTGAAATATGCCAGAATGGGTTTGGACGTGGGCCTCACAGGTTGTGAAGGCCTTCTTGAGGGATGGGGTAGTTTCTACTGTCCCAAAATGAGGCAAGGATGAGACCTCTTTTAAAGAAGCTACATCTAGTGCCACTGTATTCTGCTCTGGTCAGACCTCACCTGGAGTACTGTGTCCAGTTCTGGGCATCACAGTTCAAGAAGGACACTGACAAACTGGAACGTGTCCAGAGGAGGGCAACCAAAATGGTCAAAGGCCTGGAGACGATGCCTTATGAGGAACGGCTAAGGGAGCTGGGCATGTTTAACCTGGAGAAGAGGAGGTTAAGGGGTGATATGATAGCCATGTTCAAATATATAAAAGGATGTCACATAGAGGAGGGAGAAAGGTTGTTTTCTGCTGCTCCAGAGAAGCAGACACGGAGCAATGGAGCCAAACTACAAGAAAGAAGATTCCACCTAAACATTAGGAAGAACTTCCTGACAGTAAGAGCTGTTTGACAGTGGAATTTGCTGCCAAGGAGTGTGGTGGAGTCTCCTCCTTTGGAGGTCTTTAAGCAGAGGCTTGACAACCATATGTCAGGAGTGCTCTGATGGTGTTTCCTGCTTGGCAGGGGGTTGGACTCGATGGCCGTTGTGGTCTCTTCCAACTCTAGGATTCTAGGATTCTATGATTCTATGATCTACATATACAGTGGTATCTCGGGTTAATAACTTAATTCGTTCCGGAGGTCCGTTCTTAACCTGAAACTGTTCTTAATCTGAGACACCACTTTAGCTAATGGAGCCTCCCACTGCTGCCACGCCGCCTCCGTGCGATTTCTGTTCTCATCCTGAAGCAAGGTTCTTAACCTGAGGTACTATTTCTGGGTTAGCAGAGTCTGTAACCTGAAGTGTCTGTACAGTGGTACCTCGGGTTACGTACGCTTCAGGTTACATACACTTCAGGTTACAGACTCTGCTAGCCCAGAAATAGTGCTTCAGGTTAGGAACTTTGCTTCAGGATAAGAACAGAAATCAGGCTCCGGTGGTGCGGCAGCAGCAGGAGGCCCCATTAGCTACAGTGGTGCTTCAGGTTAAGAACAGTTTCAGGTTAAGTACGGACCTCCGGAACGAATTAAGTACTTAACCTGAGGTACCACTGTAACCTGAAGCGTCTGTAACCCGAGGTACCACTGTATACATAAATGTATATCATTTTATTTGTTCAAACCATGATCAAGGCGGCTTACAACATGAAAAAATACATAATTGCAGACGTAACAAAAGTAGTCATAAGCAATAAATAAAACATATCAAAAAGTCTGCAGCCAAACTGAACAATTTCCACATAAATCATGATAAGATTTAAATTAAAGGTTTTAAAATGTAGTATTAGTAACAGTAGCAACAACGAAAACATCGAAAACCCCTCAGCAATATCCCAGCCCAATATTCAGTTCAGCACCCTTAACCGTCCGGGGTCCTTTTCCTTTTCCTTTTCCTCAGAGGCCTTTTCCAAAAGTGGCTGGAGTCATTCAGAGCCTTGCCCTCAGGGACCAGGTAGGAACAGAACTGCAAGGCAGGGAGCAGATCTTACAGACAAGACGGTCTCTGAGCTCTTCAGCAGCCTCAGCTTTTGTAGCCAGAGTTAGTCAGGTCCCAATCCTCCTAGGCCAGGTGAGAAAAGTTCTGCAAGGCAGGGAATCCAAGACCAGGGAGAAGAGTCGGTGGAAGAAAATTGGAAGAGATTTAAAGACTATTTACAGAAATATTGTAAAATTAATGAATGTTAGAACAATGTTGGATAGAAACTAAGGGGTTTTTAGCTGCAATACTACAAGGGAATATGAAAAATGGATTACTAATAGGTAAAGATTTAATGTTATAATATTTTAAGATTAAAGTTTAGGATAAACAAAGAGGGGAAGGATTTGCTGAACCAACAAACTGAACGGGAATACAAAAAAGGGAGGCGTGAGGAGGTCCGGGAAACAAGCTAATGAAAAATAAGTAATGGAAAGATTGAGTTGTTTTTAATTATTTTTACTTTGTATTTTTCTTTTTTTCTTTTTATTTTGTAATAATTTGAAAATCTTAATAAATATCTTTTTAAAAAAAACCAATGTTACTAAAATTGGATCAAGTACAGTTAAGATGTATGTTTGTTTGTCTGTTCAAAAATTTTGGAAAACCAATAAAAAAAATGGGGGGGGGGAGTTCTGCAAGGCAGGGAGCAGGTCTTCCAGGACTCACCGCCAAGATGGTCTAGGGACCCTTTGGAGTAAGATACCTCAGTGTCCAGTATTCCATTCTTGCACAAAGTGGTGGTATTGGATGAAGGTGGCTATTGGACTGGATTGGTTGCCCTGTTAGATGACTTCGCAAAGGAATAGAAGGTAGGAATGTAAACCTATTAGTGCTCCTGGACCTCCCAGCAGATTTTGATACCATTTACTAGGCTACGGTATGCTGTTGCACCAGCTGTTCAAGTTGGTTTTAGGAGGTATGGTGTCATGGTGGTTCTGGTCTGTCCTAGAGATTCTGTCTCAGATGATGGTGGAGGATTCATCTTACATCCTTTACCTTTAGCTGGTGGGGTGCCTTAAAGTTCCATTTGCCCCACCCACCCCAAAGCTGTTTACTTCTTCCAGCAATTCCAAACAGATGTTAAACTTGAGGTTTGTGTTGCAACGTCGGCAATATGCAACAGATTAGTCACCATTTTCATGTATATATTTCCTATACATTCCATTTCAGTCCACCTGCCTTTTCGAACCCCTTTCCCTCCTGAACTGGGACTGGGACTTCCTCTGAGGAGAAAGGCACCTAATGCTCATTTTTTTTTTTTCAGAAATGCAGCGATGAAAAATATGGCAAGGTTGCCCAACGATGAAGGGTTCTGTTTACGGCTTGGGTAATTTTTGTGGCCTTTTGTGTATTTCCTTTGGCGTAGATTACATTAATTTATCATCTGAGAGCAATGCTGATAGAAATATTTTAGTCAATTGCTCTTTTAAGTTCATGTCAACGAGCTTGGTACTAGCCTCTGGCCAAAACAAATAGGATACATTATTTTATTGTGTGTTCAGGTGGGGATTCCAGGAATTATTTCCTAGGTAAGCTGGGACATTCGTACACTTAGCTTAAAGGGGAGGAGAAAGGAAGGGAAGTCAGTTGGGTCAGGTTCCTCACTTGGTTCCCCAGTCCTTGGGAGCTCTTCTGTCCATCATCAGGATCTTTAGGTAGCTCAGTTCTAGTCATATCCCACAAACACTGTTTTTTCTTACTGCAGCTCTGCTGAATGACTGTGCTGGTCCCGGGGGGGGGGGTTACCGTGCGGCGTGGTCTGAGTCTGGTCCTGGGTCGAGGGTCTGGAGGCTGTCCGCCAAGGGTGAAGCGGGGTCCAAGGCAAGGAGCCGGGCGTGGTCAGGAACTCCAGAAGGGCAGGTCTGGGTGCCGGCAGGAACAGGCTTCCAGCGATGTTGCTCCTGCAACCTGTGACTGGGCTGACTGGCCTTATCTCCTCTGGGGCCTAGGGCGGTCCAGGCCCACAGGTGACTCGCCTCTCCTGGCCTTAAGGCAAGCACTCCTTCTGTGAGAACTTAGTTCCCTCTGCCTCTCTGCCCTGAGCCTCTGCAGCTCCGGAGAGGCTGGAGGGTTACTGGACCCAGAGGCAGCCTCACCTTCCCCTGACAGGGCTGGGAGAGGAGCACCTGCAGGCAATGGGACCTCAACCACCCCCGGAGCCAGAGTGGATTCATCTGGTGTCTGCTCCTGAGGATCCAGCACAGGTGAGGGCCCTTCAGGTTCAAGCCCCTGCCCTGGCTCACCCGGCCCTGGAGGCGGGGACTCCTGTGCAGGCTGGGATTCCTCTGGTTCAGCCTCTGAATCAGATTCCCAGGCCATCACAATGAGATAATTGCATAGTTCCTGCAGATCCATGGCAGAACATCTACTTTGTACACGGAAAGTCCCAGACTGGATTCCCAACATGTCCAGGTTAGGCTGGGAGAGAATCCTGCCTGAAACTGCAGCACTTTTGCCTGTCCTTGGAGACAATACAGAACTACATGGTCTGGCCAACAGAATAGCTCAGTTGGTAGAGGCTGAGACTCTTAATCTCAGGGCTGTTGGTTCAAGCCCTACGTTGGGCAGAAGATTCCTGCATTGCAGGGGATTGGATTAGATGAACCTCGTGGTCCCTTCCAAGTCTGTGATTCTACGACTGCATAGGGCATATTTCTGTGTTCCATCTACTGCTTTGATCACGCTCAGGGGAGAACCATCTTTTGGTTTGTAAACATTCATGATAAGAATTTATCCCAACCTCTCCCCCATTTCCTCATTCCCTAGGCACCTCACTCTGTTTTCCTTGCCACAATTTGTTGTTGTTGTTGTTTAGTCGTTTAGTTGTGTCCGCCTCTTCATGACCCCCTGGACCAGAGCACGCCAGGCACTCCTGTCTTCTACTGCCTCCCGCAGTTTGGTCAAACTCATGCTGGCACCTTCGAGAACACTGTCCAGCCATCTCGTCCTCTGTCGTCCCCTTCTCCTTGTGCCCTCCATCTTTCCCAACATCAGGGTCTTTTCCAGAGAGTCTTCTCTTCTCATGAGGTGGCCAGAGTATTGGAGTCTTAGCTTCAGGATCTGTCCTTCCAGTGAGCACTCAGGGCTGATTTCCTTCAGAATGGAAATCTTGATCTTCTTGCAGTCCATGGGACTCTCAAGAGTCTCCTCCAGCGCCATAATTCAAAAGCATCAGTTCTTCAGCAGTCAGCCTTCTTGATGGTCCAGCTCTCACTTCCATACATAACTACTGGGAAAACCATAGCTTTAACTATACGGACTTATGACCTAATACGAGGATGGGAACTGCTATTCCCTCATCCCTATGTAACTCTATGTTCTCTCCAGAAGCAAGAGGCACAAATCCCCTTCAATCACTTGGTAATAGGAGTACAAAATACGACTTGAGCTCTGCTTTGGATGCCAGCAACAATCCATTACACAATTCTGCTATAAACTGCCATAGTTGGCTGCTGTGGTACTAACCACATAACGCAGTCTCATTTGGGAATTGCTTGTGTGACATAGACTGGAAATTTTACGATGCAGGAGAATGAACACTACAAACTAGCACCAGTTTCGTAACTCTTCCTTCTTTGGATAGTCTTGAGCGCCCAATGGAGGGGTGCATAGAGGCTGCCCCCCTTTAAATGTCCCAGCAGCTGAGCATAAGACTGACAGTCTTGCTGACGTCATAACCTTTGCAAGATGTTTAACCAGGCCTTATGTTTCTAATGAGATGGCTATCTTGGTATTGACAGTGGAACTATTATGTCACCAGGAATGAAATGGGACAATCCTGAATTTGAGAACCAGAAATCTGATGTAACACAGAGTTAGGGCTCGAAGAGGGAAAGGGGTGCAGATTAGTGCTGAGTCAAAAAGAAATCACCTCCTGCATTTTTGTTTTTACCATTTTCTATCACTTAATGAGAAAAAGAAATTCCAGTGGAAAAATAATCAAAGGGGAGAGAAAAATTCAGTGAAATTCTCATGGGCTTTTCATGCACTTACCTTATTTTCAAGGTGGCTGAGGGGTGATTGTATCTTTTATTTCGTTCTACAAATAATCTCTCCAGTGGTCTGCACTCTTCAGATTCCCCCACTTGCTTTGTTTATTTTGGTTCACAGTATTTTATATTCTGTTTGGTTGTCATAAAATCACTTTGCACTTTACAACAAATAAAAATATATTTTAAATTTTAAAAAAATCTAACTTCAATTAAAGTCCAGAGGGAAAACAAAATGAGAGCTCCTCCCAATGGACTTTTTGGAGTAGGAAACTTGGGCAGCAGAGTGTTGTATTTGTGCATAGTGGGAAGAAAGCTCACAACCACCAATATTGGCCATATTTGAAGATGGCTATCATACGGCCTCTCAGTCTCTTTTCTCCCTTCTCCAATAAACACCATGCTCATCCAAAGTTTTTCCCATCCAGCCTCCTAACAAGGCTAATCTGACCAAAATGAATGTCCCCCCAGCACTAAATTCTCAATTTTCCCAGACCACCCATCCTAATCCCACCCTTGCTGCAAATAAATAGTTCCAATATTCTAGATGAAAATAAATTTTACTCCTCAGAGCTAGAACATGGTGGTTAGTGGTTGCGTTGCTCCATAGTAATTTTAGAAAACCTAATATAAAAATGTACATTTCCCTACAGACTAGTGAACAATGTTTGTGATAGTAAGGCAAATGTCACACTGGAAACATCATCTGTGGTATTCTGAGACATCCAAGGACTGGGCGTTGTTGTTTTTTTACTTAATGACTTTTCAGGGATTTTAGGACCAAACAGGATGCGATACCAGGGCTATGGTAGGGTATCAACACTTGGGTCTTTTAGGCTGGGCTCCTGTCCTCCCGCCCTTAAATTTTGCTTACAAGGCAGCTGGGAGCCCTGCAGAGTGCAATACCAGTGAAACTTTGCCCAAATTCAAATTAAGTGCAGGCAGCTAGAGACTGAGCTTGTGCTTTCTCTCTCTGAAAGTTGGCCTAACTTTGGATCCTAACATAAAAGTTTGCATGTGTATATTTACTGCACATTTACATCCTCATGAACCTTCGCCCTGAGTTTCTTAAAAATATATTTAGCGACAAGGCACTTTTTAAAGCTCCTAATTGTTCCTTTGGAGCCATGTGTTTACCTATCCCTGTGCACGACATCGCATCTGACCTCAAATACGGGGTGGGTGGATGAGGTTTAAGGAAAATGGCCTCACGGGCAAAATTAGGAGCCTGTCCAGGTCTATTGAGGCCTGTTGTCCAGAGGTTCACCACCGCTGCTTCTGAGGTCTCGCAGAATGGGGTTGGTCTCAAGTAGAGACTGTGATGGTGCAGCCAGTCTCTTAGCATTCTCCAGGGTTATGAAAGAACATTTGGGTATTTCCTTTTGTAGACTTAAGATTCACGTTCCATTGCATGCATTTTAACAAGACATTTCTCAGCAATTAGCACGTTAGATCTGCTCTGCTTGTGCCTTTAAGTGTGAAGAGCAGCTTACCGGTCTTGGGTGTACAGAGATGAGAAAGGATGTGAAGACCCACTGAAATACTTCCAAAGGCATATCTCCTGGCACCCTTTGCTACTCTCCACAGTCCCTGGTGCTTAAGTGCCTCATTCCAATGCAGTGAGTGAGGGGCTGATCCATGGTAGTTTAGTGCCCTTGTCCAACTAAGGGAACAATTATCTCTGCGCTAAAAGCGGTTCAGTAATTTGTGTGGAGTGTGGTTCAAGTTCCAGGGAGTTGTACTGAAGTCTTCTTTGGCAGCCAAGAGCCGGCAAGTGCCCCCTGTACTGCTACTGCCCTGACGGTATTGAACTGTGCAATCCAACAAAGCCCGGAATAAGGAAATGTGTTTCAATTATCCTAAACACCTTAAAGGCTGTATGCTTTAGTAAAACTGTTGAATAGTATACTAAATTTTGTATAGGTTTTGTTTTTTGTTTTTAAAAAGCATGGGCTAATAAAAATGAATTATTGTATACGGAAGGAAAAAACAAAGCCTGGCTTTAAATATATTTCATGCCCCGGGTATGACATAGTATGATGAAATTATGGGGAACCCCTTAATGATTGCAAACCCCTGATGGACTTTTTGCACAAAAAGGAAAATGAGCTTGTGATATTTGGGTTTGAAGGCTGAAAAAAAGCTTGATTTATGGAAAGCAGAAGAGGTGAATGCATTAGGGTGTAAGAGTTTTGCATAAGTTTTTTTAATGCTGATAGAATCAGAAGTATTTTCCTTTCTTTTTGTTTTCATGTTAAAAATGCTTGATATTTGATGTTGATTTCTGTATATTATTTCCCCCCTCATTTTTCAAGCTTCAATAATATAATAATAATATTTTATTATTTATACCCTGCCCATCTGGCTGAATTTCCCCAGCCACTCTGGGCGGCTTCCAACAAAATATTAAAATACAGTAATGCATCAAACATTAAAAGCTTCCCTAAACAGGGCTGCCTTCAGAAGTCTTCTAAAAGTCTGGTAGTTGTTTTTCTCTTTGACATCTGGTGGGAGGGCGTTCCACAGGGCGGGTGCCACCGCCGAGAAGGCCCTCTGCCTGCTTCCCTGTAACTTGGCTTCTGGCAGTGAGGGAACCGCTAGAAGGCCTTGGAGATGGACCTCAGCGTCCGGGCAGAACGATGGGGGTGGAGACAGGATAGCTTTACAAAAAAAAAAGAAAAGGTACTTGGACATGTTTGGGGATAGCTACAGAAATCATACTACAGAGTAGTCAAGGAACAATTGTCATCTCTAGACCGACCCTACTTCTCAAGGAAGGGTCAGTCTGTTCATCCTAGCCAGTTGTGCGTCAGAAGCGTGAAAAGATGCTGCCAAAAAAATAGCTCCAGAAAGACCACAGAGGTTTCTCAGTTCCACCTTCCTTGAAATATGGAATGGATTGTGAATGCACAAAAATGACCATGACTGCCGTTCGGGTAGCCTGGCATGCGCAGGATTACAGGCCAAGCCAGTGAGCCTTTTCCCTGTTAAAACAGGCCAGTTGTTTTAGTGAGCACGGTTACATTGTTCATCAGCGCCAACACACTTTAGATTTTTTTAAATGTGTATTGCAGATGTATTTGCAATTGTAAATAATTTGCCAATTACATTTGCCAATTACATTACCTTTGTTGAGTTTTTGTTTTGATTTTTTTGTTTCTGCTGCCCCTCTGCACTTTGTACCACTTAATGGGGGGTGCTGTTTTTATAGATCTGTTATCCTATTGTATAGAAAGGTGTTGTTTTTAATGTATGGAATGATACTATCACAATGGAATAATGAGGCGGGGGAGGGTGTGTTTTTTTTTAAAAAAGTCATTTGCTCCCAAATGTGGTTCCAATCCAGATTGCCTCTGCTATTTGCCCCATGAGGGAAGCTGCAATTAGCAGTTATGAGGAGCTATTTGGATCAAGACCACAATGGTAGTGGGACAAAGCTTAAAGCCACCACCTGCTGACAATACGGTCCCAATCCAAACAAGAGCACTTTCCCTGATGTTTAGTACGGGACAAACAAGCACGGAAGTACCAATTATGCAATCAACATCACAACTAGTTTGACCTTCAGTCACCAAGAGTTAAAGAGCTGACAGCACAGCTATGTTGGAGCGCAGGGGGTGGCCGTTCCTTGTAAGGCTGCTGTCAGGAGCTGGAGTCAGGCACAGGTCAGCAATAAAACATCCAGTGCCAGTGAAATTAACACTTTATTCAAAGAAACCAAAACAGCACAGGCTTAGTGATCACATCACCTCTTCCCAGCGGGTCTTGCTCCAATGAGGCAGTTGCGAGGACTGAAGGTCCGTCGTTCTCTAAGGCTCCTTCCTCAGCAGCCTAAAGCTTCCTTGTCTTGCCTCTCATTGTTCCGCCTTCTTCATTTTTCAGTGTGTTCTGGGAGACCAGGGGCGAGGGGAGCTGGTCACAGCAGGAGGGGCAGACCCCCTGGCTTCTTCAGCAGCCTGCCTCCACTTCTGCCTTGGCCCCTGAAGCTGAACTGCTCTCCACCACAGCCCATTGCTGTTCACTAAACCCTGCTACCTCTTCAGCTTCCTCCTCCCAGTCTACCCCTTCTTCTCCCTCTTAACTACTCATTGTTGTGCCACCAACAAGCCCCTGGCCCTGAGCTTTCTTCCCCTGGGGGAAAGGGTTCTCTAGATGGTGCCTCCTACCACTCCTTGGCATTCAGCCAGTCCATGACAGCTGCCTTGAATTTTTGTGGGATTGCTTTTCACATCACAATGGTGTAGCCTATGGGGCCAACATGACAGAAACAGAGCCCCCATTTTTTTGTTGCCTTCAGAGGCCTTTAGCGAGCTTGCGCAGGCAACGTTATCATTTGATAAATGGTGTTGCCTTATCAGTTGTGCAGGGATGAATATTTCTCTCCATAAACAGAAAAGAAATTTAAATTATCATAGGCGAGCGGAGATTTCAGTGAAATCCTCATCAGTGTTGTGTGAGGTTTCTGTTGCATTTATCTTATTTATTTATAAAAAAACATTTATATACCCCTATTCATAAAAAATATCAGAGCAGTTCACGGCAATTATATATAAAACCATACTATTAAAAAAAATGAAACTACTATGGAAAGAAGAATTCTTTGTTGCCTGGGAAAGCATCCAGCAGGCACTTAAAAGTTGAAACAGAAGGTGATCTGCACTCTGTCGCCTTTCTGGGTGCCTAATGCTTCCTGAAAACTTCATGGCATCCATAAACTTTCCTGTAAATCTAAAAAGGTGGGAAGACTGCCTACCGGGTTCCTGTTCGCTGTTACTTTATTTAAGTGGAAATATTTTATTTTTTAAAGAAATCAGTACAGGAAGACATTTCTAAAGGTAAAAGACGAACTTCCCCTAAAAACAAATTAAGGTGAGCACATCTATTTCAGATGCTTGGTGGACAGTCCCTCTGGACTTCCTGCAGTTTAACACAAGTGGAGGCAGTGGGGCAGGATCGAGGTGCGCTGGCGAAAATGGAAATAAAGACTCGGCATGAACAGGACTTCTTAAGTACCCTGTAAATGAGGCAGACAAATAGAAGCCTCTTTCACAGAGGAAGAAAACTCCCCCCCCCCAAATAAACTGGAGGAAAAGGTTTCAGCACAGCACTATGTCACAGGGTAGCTACAAGCCACTGCTACAAATCAAGTTGTTCATGGGTTGAATTTCACCTCTGCAGCAAGTTCACTAGGCAGCCTTGGGCAAGCAGCACCTCTCTCTCTCTCCATTCCTTTCCGCCCATCCAGAAAGGAACATGGCTGTGAGAGACGGTGCTGTGACTATCATGCAAGGACCTGCGTTTCTGAAGAAGAGCCTACTGTGAACCAATGGCCCATCTAAAGGGCAGCATCCTGTCTTCACAGTGGCCGACCAGCTGCCTTTGGGAAACCTGCAAGCAGGAGCTCAGCTCAAGAGCCCACTCTCCTCCTGGGGTTTCCAGAAACTGGTCTCACAAACATATTGCCTCTGATCATGAATTTCCAGATTTATCCCTCTGATCTGCGAAGTTCCAAGATATATCCCTATTTGCAGCTGAGTGTGTGCTCGTGACAGAGCTTGGATATGGCCCAAAGACCCATATTTCAACAGCTCCCTATAGCCTGATCATTAATACGTATGAACTTTGTGCAGGAAGGGCACAGTCAGAGGGAGAGGAAAGAAAGATACCACAGTGAACAGTGAGGGAGTTGTGCATTTGGAGGGATGCAGTGAGAGTACATATATATTTTGTACTTTTGTAACTTAGATACTAGTTGTAAACCTGCCTTCATTTTGCTACTGTAATTGCTGCTTCAGACAGCATCTTAAAAAGCAGAGACATCACCTTGCCAACAAAGGTCCGTATAGTTTTAAAGCTATGGTTTTCTCAGTAGTGATGTATGGAAGTGAGAGCTGGACCATAAAAAAGGCTGATCACCGAAGAATGGGTGCTTTTGAATTCTGGTGCTGGAGGAGACTTTTGAGAGTCCCATGGACTGCAAGAAGATCAAACCTCTCCATTCTGAAGGAAATCAGCCCTGAGTGCTCACTGGAAGGACAGATCCTGAAGCTGAGGCTCCAAAACTTTGGCCACCTCATGAGAAGAGAAGACTGCCTGGAAAAGACCCTGATGTTGGGAAAGATGGAGGGCACAAGGAGAAGTGGACGACAGAGGACGAGATGGCGGGACAGTGTTCTCGAAGGTGCCAGCATGAGTTTGACCAAACTGGGGGAGGCAGTGGAAGACAGGAGTGCCTGGCGTGCTCTGGTCCAGGGGGTCACGAAGAGTCGGACATGACTAAACGACTAAACAACAACAACGAGAGTACATGGTTCTCCAGAGCTGATTGTATGGCAAGAACTCTAGCCTGACCTTAAAAACAAAAGATCAGACCAAGAGGGCTATTGAATCCAGAATTATGTTTTCACTGGCTTCTTCTGCCTCTTATACTATCTGTAACATAACCACTGCAACTAGAAAGCCACAGATAGCTATACTCTCCATAAATTTGTCCAGTCCCCTTTAGAAGCCCTCCAAGTTGGTGGCCACCACATTCAGGACATCTTGTGGAAGTGAATTCCATTGGTTAGCTAGCAGTCAGTCACTTTTGAGTATAGTTCTCTAGTTATGCACTATAGAAATGATCCATGGTCTTCAACCAACGAATCTCATGGCCCACAACTAAGATGTACCCTGACCTACTGTGAGTCACAGCACTGATGCTGCTTCCGTTTTCTTTTAAGTTGTTTGCCTATTTTCAGAAGTGGGAAAGCATGGGTAACAGAAGGAGAAAGGAGTTAAGTGTGAAGGAAAAGTAGAAAAAAAACAGAATGAGGAAGCAAACGTATCAGCATGGTACAGGAGTCTCTGGGGAAGACTGAAGACTGGTCAAAGATGAGAAGTAGGTATGAAAAGACTAAAATATCAAGTGATGTAGACTAGCACATCTCAAACCTTTTTCATGATCCACTTGAAAATTCATGGAAGTCTTGGCCACTTGGTCACTTAATAAACTCTTATTCCCTTCAGCATTGGCCTCATCAAAACCACTACCACATCATGAAAAAATGGATCTTAGGCCAGACCACTGAAAATACCTCTTTAGTGAGTAAACTTTTTGTGGGATATTGGCAGCAAACCTAACAATGCTTGTTGTTGTTGTTGTTGTTGTTGAGTCGTGTCCGCCTCTTCGTGACCCCCTGGACCAGAGCACGCCAGGCACTCCTGTCTTCCACTGCCTCCCGCAGTTTGGTCAAACTCATGCTGGTAGCTTCGAGAACACTGTCCCACCATCTCGTCCTCCGTCGTCCCCTTCTCCTTGGGCCCTCCATCTTTCCCAACATCAGGGTCTTTTCCAGGGAGTCTTCTCTTCTCATGAGGTGGCCAAAGTCTCATGAGTCAAGAGTCTCCTCCAGCACCATAATTCAAAAGCATCCATTCTTCGGTGATCAGCCTTCTTTATGGTCCAGCTCTCACTTCCATACATCACTACTGGGAAAACCATAGCTTTAACTATACAGACCTTTGTTGGCAAGGTGATGTCTCTGCTTTTTAAGATGCTGCTAACAATGCTAGTTAGTATGTAAATGAGTTAAGGGCCACAGAGTTTTAAATTATTCTAGCAGGCTCTGTGATGTCAGATGCCCTCTTCTCCAAAGAGAGGAAGTAAGGCTTGTTTCCTGTTCCTTTCCCTCTCACACTGCACAGGATGGAGGCAGACATGCCTAAAATTAGCTTTTGGCCTCAGATATGTATCTGAGGCTGCCTTGCTGTATATCTTTCAACTAAGAACATTTACCAGCATTGTATCGTTCCTCCTAAGGAAAATGCAAGTCTGAGACTAGCTGCTGTGAGTAAATCATTTTAAACTTACCTCACAGTCTGTGGGCTCTTTTATTGAAATAGGGGGAAAGGGGGCCAGCTTTCTTAAGGAGCTGGAAAACGTTAAAAAAAACCTATTCCTATGCTCCACTAAATCTGCCTAAAGATGAGATTTTAACTCGGCTACTGGGGCTCTTCATGTGTGAGCTCCGAGTTTTGTTTTGTTTTTTAACAAAACAGCCTGGGAGTCATTCTGGACTCACAGCTGCCCATGGAGGCGCAGGTTAACTCTGTGTCCAGGGCAGCTGTCTACCAGCTCCACCTGGTACACAGGCTGAGACCCTACCTGCCCGCAGACTGTCTCGCCAGAGTGGTGCATGCTCTGGTTATCTCACGCTTGGACTACTGCAACGCGCTCTACGTGGGGCTACCTTTGAAGGTGATCCGGATACTGCAATTAATCCAGAACGCGGCAGCTAGACTGGTGACTGGGAGCGGCCGCTGGGACCACATAACACCGGTCCTGAGAGATCTGCATTGGCTCCCAGTACGTTTCCAAGCACGATTCAAAGTGTTGGTGCTGACCTTTAAAGCCCTAAACGGCCTCGGTCCTGTATACCTGAAGGAGCGTCTCCACCCCCATCGTTCAGCCCGGACACTGAGGTCCAGCACCGAGGGCCTTCTGGCGGTTCCCTCATTGCGAGAAGTGAGGCTACAGGGAACCAGACAGAGGGCCTTCTCGGTAGTGGCACCCGCCCTGTGGAACGCCCTCCCATCAGATGTCAAAAATAATTACCTGACATTCAGAACACATCTTAAGGCAGCCCTGTTCAGGGAAGTTTTTAATATGTAACGCTGTACTGTTTTTAACACTGATTGGGAGCCGCCCAGAGTGGCTGGGGAAACTCAGCCAGATGGGCGGGGTATAAATAATAAATTATTATTATTATTTTTATAAACAGGCACAAGCAGTTTTCCTTTTGTGCTAACCCACACATGTGGGTCTGTAAAGGATCAAATATAATTGATATTCTCTAAATAATCACTTTTAGACAAAAATAAGTAGACATGGCACCTGTGCCATATTGTGAAAATCACAGTCCCTCTACGAGGATCTCTCATTAGCTTGGTTGATAAATCCATCCCTGGTCAACTTGGCCTGCGTCTCCATTGTTGGGTGGGGGAATTAATCAAACACAGGGCCACATAAACACATTATTGACTTTCGGCAGACCTGTGTATGACAGGAGCTCATGTGGTGTAATGGTTAGAGTGTCAGACTAGGACATGCGTAGGCAAACTGAGGCCTGGGGGCCAAATCCGGCCCAATCGCCTTCTCAATCTGGCCCCCGGATGGTCTGGGAATGAATGTGTCCTTTTATTTAAAAGGCACCTCTGGGTTATTTGTGGGGCATAGGAATTCGTGCATTTATTTATTTTCCCAAAATATAGTCGGGCCCCCCACAAGGTCTGTGGGACAGTGGACCAGCCCCCTGCTGGAAAAGTTTGCTGGCCCCTGGACTAGGATATGGGCGAGGAGAAGTTCAAACTCCCACTCTGCCATGAAGCTCATTGGGGGGCCTTGGGGGTCAGTCGCTGCCTGTCTAACCGACCTCACAGGGTTGTTGTGGAGATTAAATGGGGGGGAACCATGGAAACCCCCTTGAACTCCTTGGAGAAAAAGTGGAATGTAAATACAAAGAAATGATGGATAAACTGGCAGAGTGATGTACAGTAGTACCTCGGGTTCAGTACTTAATTCGTTCCGGAGGTCCGTTCTTAACCTGAAACTGTTCTTAACCTGAAGCACCACTTTAGCTAATGGGGCCTCCTGCTGCTGCCGCACGATTTCTGTTCTCATCCTGAAGCAAAGTTCTTAACCTGGAGCACTATTTCTGGGTTAGCGGAGTGTGTAACCTGAAGTGTATGGAACCCGAGGTACCACTGTATCGGAGTTGGAGAGCTTCTGCTCTAGATTGCCCTGGCAACTGTAGGTCTCATGGAAATGGAAAAAGCGAAGGGGGAGAAGGGGGTGCACCGGCTCCCCCTAAGAGCAGCAGTGGCGTAGCGTGGGTTGTCAGCACCCGGGGCAAGGCAAGTAATTTGCGCTCCCTAACCCGTGGATTTGCTCCCCCTAACCCGTGGATTTGCGCCCCCTAACCCGTGGATTTGCGCCCTCTAACCCATGGATTTGCACCCCCTAACCCGTGGATTTGCGCCCTCTAACCCATGGATTTGCGCCCCCTAACCCGTGGATTTGCGCCCTCTAACCCGTGGATTTGCGCCCCCTAGCCCGTGGATTTGCGCCCCCTAACCCTAACCCCCAGATGTTGCGCCCGGTGCGGCCGGCCCCCCCTGCACCCCCCACGCTATGCCACTGGTTGCACCGGCTCCCCCTAAGAGCAGTGAGTCCCACAGGAGCAGAATAGAGGCACCCCGAGAAGTGGGGAGACGTCATGGGAGGGGGGGGAGGGAATGGGAAAGGAGGCCTGGACGGGACGGGAGAGAAAAGGTCCGGGGGCCGAGGAGTCCAAGCTGGTCCAATAGGGCTGGGGGCTCCCGAGCGAGACGCCCCCCAAAGGCTCAGCAGGAGCCCCCCGCCCTCTTTGCGGGCCGAGGCAGCCGAAGCCCCCTCCCCTCGGCCGCCTCCCCGCCCCCTCCCCTCCTCGGGCTGTAGGTGGAGCCCGCGCTCCGAGGCGCTCCGATCCGGGCTTTGCCAGCGCCTCGCCTCCTCCCGGCCGGGTCGGGGGGCTTCCAGCCGCCGCGCTCCGTCCTCGCCGGAGCCTTGCGCCGAGAGCCAGCCGGAGCCCGCGGCGCCCCCTTGGGCCGGGAGCCACTCTCGGAGGGTCTGGGGGAGCGCAGGGCGCGGCGAGGCCCCTCGGAGCTCTCCTCCCTTCCAGTCGGCAGAAGCAGCCGCGGGGATGGCGGCGGCGCCGGGGTGCGGAGGCTGCCCGTGCCGGGCCGGGCGTCGGTGGCGGCGGCGGCGCTGCAGCGGCGGCTCCGGCGAGCAGTGAGTGGAGCGCAGCCGCAGCGGCGGGGGGCGCGCGCGCGCTAGGGCGCAAGGCTGGCGGTGGCGGCGGCGGCGGCGGCGGGGAGCCCGGCCGAGGAAGGAAGGAAGCACGGCCCGCCGGGCGGCCAGCGGCCTCTCTCCCGGTGCTTCTCCTCCTCCTCGGGACTCGCTTCTTCTCCGGACGCAGCAGCGCCAAGGTGAGCCCCAGCCTTTCTCTCTCTCTCTCTCCCGCGGGTGCGCGTTGCGCGTTGCGCGTTCTGCCTCCCTGCGCGGGAGGGAGCATCCCGGAGCCTCCGCCTCCTCCTGCGCGGGGCATGTGCCAGAGGAGCCTCCCCGGGAAATGGCCCTGGGCGCAGGGGGGTCTGGGCGGCATCCTCGGCGGCGGCGGCGCTGAGCGAGGCGAGGCGAGGCGGAGGGGAGCTGCCGGCGGGCGAGGGATGCGCGGGCTGAGCGAGGGGCGCCCCCCTTCCGCTGCAGCAGCGGCGGCGGCGGCGGTGGCAGAAGAAGCAGCGGCAGCGGCAGCAGCCTGGTCCTCGCTGGCGGCAGGTAACGCCGAGGCTCCGGCTTGCTGGGTTTAAGGATCGCGGCGGCGGGGGGGGGCACGGTTGTGTGCTACGGGTGAGGGGGGGAGGGCGGCCATGCCACGGGAAGAGGATGGCATCTCGCTGCCGCTACCCCCCCCCATCTTTGGGTAGCAGGTACGTTGAGCGGTTCCATCTTTTGAAGCGGGGAGGAGGATGGAGAGGAAATTAGGCTTCTCCCCCCCCCTTTGTATGGGGGGGGGGAGAGGGGAGGACAAGGAAAAAGCGCTCCATGGATGCAAAGGGGAGGTGTCCTTCCTCCCCTTTGCTCAACGGATGGATGGATGGATGGGGATCTTGCGTTGGGTAGGCAGCCTTCCCTCGGCTTGGTTTGCTGGGCCACGAGGGTCCCTGCTTTCAAGAGGCATCGCCCCCCCTCTCCTGCCCCCCCACCCCGCTCCTTCAAAGGCTGCTAATGGAGCCTGCCTTGCAGCGCCCCAAGTCTTGGCCCTACCTGGCGTTTTGTTCTCATTAGCAGGCGGGAGTTCAATGTCGCCAATAGCAACGGCTTCTTCTTTTTCTCTCCGCCATAAGGATGCTTTGGCCCAGATGTTTAGATCCCCCCCCCACTCTCCAGTTGCCAAGACCCTGTCTCAGGGTTGGGGTGCTTCACGCAATTCCTCTCTGCGGGGTTTGTTAACGGGGACAAATGTGGATTGGTGGAAGGCGAGCCAAGCCTCTGGCTGTAACCGTCAGGGCATCCATGTCCCACAGAGGAGATCTGCTGGCGCTGATACTGAGCCGGGGAGACCGGCTGGCATCCTTGCCCTCCATACTTTGTGCCCTTTCCTGCAATTAGCTGCTTTGAAAGGATGGCCAGAGGCCGGCCGAGTGACACTTACAGATGTTTGGGTGTGTAAAGGGCGGAAATATTGTAGTTCTTGTTAGAGAAGCCTTTCGCAAAGTGCTCCATCAGGTGTGCATGTATGTGTCTCTCTGCCCTTTACCACAGATTGCTTCTTCAGATGGAAGCCAAGCAAGAAAGGCCATTTTTCGGGGCCTAAGACTGATTATAAAAGAGAGTTGTAGGCACTGTGTTTCAAACCCGTTATGTTTTCTTAAGGCAAGCGAACTGTTCTCACATTTCTGTATCCACTGTGTTACTATCACTGAGGTGATGCAATCCCTCTCCTGTGGCTTCAGCTGCTGCTGTTTTGTTGTTTGTTATGAACGCTATTCCTTTATTTAGCTTAGCATACTCAAAGGGACTCTATTGTGTTGCATCCTGTTAAAAGGAGGAAGAGGTGACTGCACAAATGCAGATCATTTATGAACATCAGAGAGCCATTGTGTGGTTTTTGGTGTTTTTTAATTAAAAAAGAGAGAAAAAACCCTGGCCTACTAATTCCTGCTAATTAAAATTAATTGTGTTTTAAAAAACTGAAAGAGCTCTGATACTTCAGTTTATAAAGATGTGTGACATTTCATCTGAAAATGTGGGCAATTTAGCACCGCTCAAATGGGTTTTGCCTACAAAGCCTTCTGAGATAATGATGATGTGAAGCAGAAGTTGGCTTTTTTTGTGAGGTTACATTCTGATGTTTCTAACTCTGCAGGGTCACAGAGTGGCATTTCTCTACAGAGTAGTAGGAAATTCACCCTGGAAGTACATTCAGGGTGTCTGGAAAAAATGAGATTTGATCCACGTCCTTTGTTTCTTAGCAGGCTGTATCTCATAGTGCTTGCATGTTCCACAGGCCGTGATGTCATCAAGATGATGCCTATCAGGTGTTGCACTGTATAGCCACAAAGAATTATAATGTACAGGCTTTCTATCCCTGTTATGTGTGTGTAGCCTACGGAGTTGGTGTTTGTAGTGGGGCCAACTAGCAGAATGCAGCCCAGATCTCAGTCACATAACGGATATTGGTGAAGAGGAACCGGTTGCACTAACCGCCACAAACAAACCCCTCCTTGAAGTTGAGATGTGCTTAGGTGTAAATACTGACAGTTATGGCTCTGGTTCTCTTTAGATTCTGAACGGCAAGCCAGGTATTACAGTGGAATTGATTTCCTGTTCCGTGGTGTCATGGTAAATTTGGAAGTGCATGAGCTCATTGTGACAACTCCCCCTCCTCGGTTGCTGTTCCCCCAGGAGAGTCAACGATTGCTGGTAGCTGTGTTGATCCATCATATTATGCATGCACATCAAATAGCAGGAGTCGATGGCATAGCATACCCAAGTGAGGCCTGCTTGGCACCGGTTTTAACAACTTTTTGGCAACAAGTTAAGATCATCCACTTTCCTCAGGCATTTGGTCCATTGTAATGGGATATCAATGCTGATATGCTGCTGATGTTTTACTGTTGCTGATGAGATTATTGAGGTTGTTAATGTATTGATTGCTGTTTTTAACTCTGTATTTTTTATTATTTTCCCAAGTTGCTTAGAGACTATTTTTGTATTAAGCAATTAACAACAACAATAATAATTATACCACCTAACCTAATAATACAATCCTAGGCATAATTACCTGGGCGTAAATTCCACAGAACTCAGTGGTTCTTCCCTCCGAATGTATAGGTTTAACTTGTACAACACAGAGAGATCTTCAGCCAGCTGAAAAGCTGCCTATCTTCACTTAGAAATGTGATGCGTCTTGCAGAGAAATGCTACCATTTCAATGGTTAGTGTGAAGTAGGGACCCCTTAAAAGAAAAGGACAGATGTCTACATCCTCTGCTTGATTGTTTTCCTCATTTTCTGACTTATCTTATGCTAATCTGTCACAAATAAACATGAAAGTCTCATTATCAGCTGATGCACTTCCTACTGTAAGGAGCATCTATCATTTACCCTGGTACTCTAGCAGATGTTACCACAACTCCTGCTCTGGTTGGGGGGAAGGCCCTGGAGCTGCACCCCTATATTCCCTCACTACACCCCTATTTCTGTTCGAGGGAACTGCCACAGAGGTTGTTTGGGGGGCTAAGAGAGCAGAAAAGGGGAAGGTGTACCAATTTTTGATCTCTTAATCTTTGTTCTTCAGTGCTTTGTAGCAGGTGAATCTCTGCAGGGTAATTGCAGTTTCTGACAAAGGTTTTGTGCTCTGTAAATCTACCTGTACCTGGGAATAAGTGATTTTCTTTGGAAATGAAATAGCTCTACTTACAAAGCTCTTGAATTTTTGTAGATCTGCTAATTTACTGAGGCAGATAGAAGTGACAGAGGGTCTCATTGTTTGGGGAGGGAGTTGTCACATAATTACAGAATACGTGTGCACACAATTAATTTCACACAACATATTGTATGGGAACCAGTCATTTTATAGAGGCAAGTCTGTTGTTGCTGCTGTTGGGTTGTTCTTGCTGAAGCCATTGGTTGCTGCAATTGTTGTCAGTAGGCCTGGAGAAGAGATGTCTGTATCTTGTTTTCAGAATATTTCCTTGTGCTCCTTTGAACTCCTCAGACTTCTGGTCTAACTTCCTTTCTCAACGTGATAATGTTGGAAACAGTCCTTTAGTGATATCATGTATCCTTGTTGCAGTTTCTGCAATCACTTAATAGTAGGGAATATCTGTGAGGGGAAAAATAAGTGTTATATAATAGGCCCAGTGTATATTTCATGGGCGGCCATCTTTATAGCACAGGTACCAAAAATGGCACTGCATTATGGCAGCAGCAGCAGTTTTTTGGGCACTTTTAGGCAGGAGCGGGTTTTAGGCAGGAGCACCTCAACCTGTTTCTCCTGTGCTATTGACTTGCTTGTTTCACAGCTCAGTAGACCAGAGGCAAAGTTGCATCTCAACATAGAGGGTTGGGCACACTGGAGTGGCACTGTCTGATGCTAAGGAACTTGTGGCATGCTTGGCTAAGAAGTTCTCCATCACTGATGCAGTCTGTCAAAATGCAGTGTCCCTGTTGCTATGGCCCTTTCATGCAGAAACACTGTACTTTCAAACGTTCTAAAACTTATTTAAAATTATGTTTTCCGCTTGAAATGAGACCTGAGTTAGAAAGGGAATGAAGCGCTGTGCTTATTTGCTTCTCTCTTTTGTCCGGTGGCTGGACATGCCGGTGCCTGATCAGATATGGTAAAGTATTGGATTTGTTCATTGATTGCTATGGGCACCTCTCACTTTTGACCTGAAATTGACCTGAAGTTTTTAATGTTTGATGTCGTATTGTGTTTTAATTTGTTGGAAGCCACCCAGAGTGGCTGGGGGAACCCAGTCAGGTGGGTGGCATAACAACAACAACAACAACAACAACAACAACAACAACAACAACAACAACAACAAAAATAAAAAATGAAATGTCTATTGAAGTTGGAAGCCCACTATGTGTCTTAACCTAGCTGCTAAGGTTGCAATCCTATGCATGCTTTCCAGGGAGTAAGTGCCACAGATCTCAGTGGGACTTAGTTTTGAGAAGACATACTAGGATTGTGTGGTAAATCTTTGCTGTCTACTTGCTAGCTAGCAGTTTCCTTCTCAGGAACCCAGGAAAGTGCAACCAGGCACTGCTTCGTTAAAGGGGAAATCTGAAAGCTAATAACTTCATAAAGACACCACAGTTGTTCATAAAGAGTAAGAGGGAGACTCCTGTGTTTTACTTATTTTTTGGGGGGGGGACTTTTAAAGAGGCTAAAAACTCCCTCCTGTTTTTCAAATAGAGGTGCAAAAACCCTAACATGAGTAAACAGCAGATATTTGCCGAATAAGAGACTTGTTTTAATAAATCAAATGGTGATATATTGGCCATTTCTTAATTTGTATGATATTTAGCCAGTATGTCATTAACATGCAGATATTCCATGCCAAATTTTAGTTTTGATAAACTAAAATTTGGCATGGATAACATTTCGATCATTTGGGCTTTATAAAAGCCAGTTGTAACCTATCAGAGCTGATAAGACGAGTGTCTGTATAATAAAATATTTATTCATACACATTCAACATTACATGACTTGGAAAATCCCAAGCATTTGGTCACCCAGCCTTGGAGAGATTTTTATGCTGGTACCTAAAATTTGGAATGCTCAAGGCCTTTTGTGTTGCCTTTCTAACCACAGAAAATTATGGACATTTTAAGGTGGCGTTGAGGACTTTGGGATGGGTAGTGGGTTACCTGGACTCTTGCCTTCAGACTTCCCTCAGATGCTTCTTCAAGTACAGAGTGAAGAAGGGTGACTGACAAGTGGTCCAAGGCCTTTGGGATGGCTAGGCCTGCTATATACATGCTAGAGGTCTGCCCTTCTACCCATGACTGGTCAAAAGAACAATGCCTTCTGCCCACTGTGCATCATGTTCCAGCTTAGTGACTGACCTCAAGATTCCTGGGGTCCGGAAAGCACAACTGCCTGAATGACATAAGTCATGCTCAAGTTAGTGTCAAAGACCAAGGCCATTCTAGTACACACTGAATTTTAGAATTTCTTGTATCTGCCGAACCATGGTTTCAGTAAATAACTTGTGACCTGGAGCCTTACCTATGTGGTCACCTGTAGCTTCCAGTTACTCAGTTTAAGTAGCTACTGCCATGTTTCTGAAACTAAATTCTGGCTGCCTGGTAATAAAAATCTCATCACATGTGGTCAGATGGTTATAAGAGGCCCCTATGCCACAAATTGCCATGGTGACTTTATTCCAGTAAGGGCAAGGCAAGAGAATTCCAATGTCTCATCTAAAATGTAGAAGCATGGAATAAGTTGTTACTCCATGAGATGTTGAACCAAAGAGGATGCCCATTTGAGACTAGAACAGGACTTTTCCACATAATCAAATGGTATTCCCAAGGAATTCCATCTGTCATCTTGGCCTTTGAATACCTGATGAAAGAGGTTGCCATTGGAGAGTCTTTCTCAGGCTCTGATTCAGGCTCTTCTGTGATGTTCCTCTGAGCATGGGTCTAATGGCCAACCCCATGTATGTTGGCTGATGGTTTAAGGAATGAATGGGAAATATTGATTTTCTTTTAAAAGCAATTGTATTTTGCACATGTGAGGGAGCAGTGTGACTTGGCAAGCAGGCAGTTCTACTATGGACTCAAGACAATGGCAATAGCTAGATTTTGGAATTTGCAGGGTACTTATAGGTGGAGTGCAGTTTTTTTAATATCACTTAGTGAGCAATTCAGAGTAGTCTTCCTCCAGCTTAATAGGCTTTATGAAGAAAGTATTAAGACAATTTGAAATTATGCTTTAAGGTGTGCTTAATAAATGTGCTAAAGTAATTGAGTAACAGGGTAAATGCTTCACTTCAGGAAATAAAAATGTTAAATTTCTCTTATGTAAGAGGGGGCACTTGACTGTCTAGGATGGTTGAAAAAATTGCTTTTAAAATGTAGCTCGCTAAAACTTTTTGTGAGCAACACAAAGATCTAAAGGGTAGTAGAACTAAGGAAAGATTCTTCATTGTAGTATCTTTGTGTTTTTGTATAAATCATTTATATATACCTCCAAAAGACTAATTAATTTCTATACTGAAAGACAAGATACTTAAAACAGTTTTCTTGTCTACTTGAGTTATTATTTGTGGGGCTAAATTACACTGTGAGCGCAATTAAACATTTGAATACAGATGAGGGTCTTAATCTGTATGATACCCATGTATTTGTCTGCAGTTGAAATGGACTCAGCTAGGAAAGCTGACAAATGTTAATCCTGATGTGTTTGAAAGCAATTATAAAGACCCAATGAATTGACTTAATTCCAAACCGTTAACATCAACAGGACAAGATGCTCTTAAACTTGTGTTTTAACTGATTGGTAGATCAGGATCTTAAAATTAATAGCGGATTACTGAGCATACAATGTGCAGATGTATTGGCATCACAAGGACATAGATAGGCATTTGCATTAGAATTTCCATTAGAACTACACCTGACAGATTAAAAGAAAATCCTTTAATTGACCAAAAAAAAAATGATCCCTCCCCCAATTAAAAGCACAGCAGTTGTTTTTTTAATGCTATTTTCAATACAAATATTTCTGAAAACAATTCAAAAAAAATAATGCTTAAGAGGAATATCCCTTGGGGAAATTCTAGTCCATGAGTCGAATCCAGCCAATTGAACCTCTCAAGCAAAGCCCCCTCCCCCCACACTTCCTTACCAGGTCTGCCACAAACCAGGATAGGGGTGAAAATATGTCCTCCCTGCTCCTTGGCTGGTTTGTACAATCCATAGTGGAGTAGGAAAGACCTGATTTACACCTTCACTTTGGTATGCTGGGTGGGGAGTCTTAAACCTCCTCATCCAACATGCCAGAATGGAGTTGAAGATATCTGCCCACCCACCTTGTGTCAGATGATTACTGGAAAGGAAGTTCAGCTGATGAAGGTGGGTGACTTCTTTTCATCCCCATTGCAGCTATCTCCCCATAGCTGATCTGCGCCACTCGGCTGATGAGTGGGGAGGGGTTGGCAACCTAAGGCCCATGGGCCGCAAGCAGCCCACGGGGGTCATTTAACCGGCCCACGAGCCACCCCCAAAACGAGCCGCCCACTCGGCAAGTCCCTGCCAGCGCAGTGCAGCAAGGGGACTTGCTTCCGCGGCGCTGGAAATCGCATCTGTGCAGACGCCGGAAATTGCAGGCATGTGTGCTCATATGCACTCAGGATCCAGCCCATGGAGGGGTCTCCGCTGGAGTGAACTGGCCCAGGAGAGGTAAACCTTGTCAACTCCTGGCCTAATGCATGCCATGGTCATGGGAATGAATAAGGTTGTGAGGGAGCCTAGGTACGCATTTGATGCCTGGGCCTGCCCAGTGTGGAGTCTACTCCTACCCCCTATTGGAGCATGAATCATAGAATCATCGAATCATCGAATCATAGAGTTGGAAGAGACCACAAGGGCCATCAAGTCCAACCCCCTGCCAAGCAGGAAACACCATCAGAGCACTCCTGACATATGGTTGTCAAGCCTCTGCTTAAAGACCTCCAAAGGAGGAGACTCCACCACACTCCTTGGCAGCAAATTCCACTGTCAAACAGCTCTTACTGTCAGGAAGTTCTTCCTAATGTTTAGGTGGAATCTTCTTTCTTGTAGTTTGGATCCATTGCTCCATGTCCGCTTCTCTGGAGCAGCAGAAAACAACCTTTCTCCCTCCTCTATGTGACATCCTTTTGTATATTTGAACATGGCTATCATATCACCCCTTAACCTCCTCTTCTCCAGGCTAAACATGCCCAGCTCCCTTAGCCGTTCCTCATAAGGCATCGTTTCCAGGCCTTTGACCATTTTGGCCTGACAGCTTCTAGCCATGGAAGTATAACCCTGGTACTGAGGGAGGTTTTCCCGTCCGTGAGATAATGCCTGTGCCAATATGATTTCTCTCTCTCTGACACATTGTACATATGCTGCTTATTTTGACGTACAACTTCAGAAACAAAGAACACATGCTTGGAATTATTGGGGGGAATTCACTGTAGCACTAATTCCCACAGTAGTATACAAGCTGTGCTAGGTGGGATGGCTTGCGCAAGAGAAAAGTGCAGGAAGCCAGCATGGTTCTTATGGCTGTTAGCGCAACACATCGCTGTAGCCCTGACACTTCCTGTTGCACAACAAGCTTCCGCTAGTGCAACTGTTGCACCGGGTTTCATATTCCCAACCATTATTTTCACCCTTGCTTAGCACAACATGCCTTGTAATCACCAGTCAGAATGTTGAATCCCGAACTGATGGATTAAATTATATGAGTTTTACTAGATTAATCTACTTACTTTAATTGGGTGGCATTTCCTTACTTTCCACGAGAGTAGTAATGAGTTATGGCTAAGCTTCAGTTCAGATGATCCTACAAAATAATGGTTTTGGAAGATCATAAGCAATCCCTCCTACATGCATATCGGTTTAGAACAGGCTTCATCAACCTTGGCCCTCCATATGCTTTTGGCCTACAGCTCCCATGATCCCTGGCTATCAACATCAGTGGTCAGGGATGGTGGGAATTGTAGTCTCAAAACATCTGGAGGGCCAAGGTTGAGGAAGCCTGGTTTAGAATTTAGCATCAACCATAGTTTGTGATGGGACGCGGGTGGCGCTGTGGGTTAAACCATAGAGCCTAGGACTTGCTGGTCAGAAGGCTGGCGGTTCGAATCCCTGCGAAGGGGTGAGCTCCCGTTGCTCGGTCCCTGCTCCTGCCAACCTAGCAGTTCGAAAGCACGTCAATGTGCAAGTAGATCAATAGATACCGCTCCAGCGGGAAGGTAAACGGCGTTTCTGTGCGCTGCTCTGGTTCGCCAGAAGTGGCTTAGTCATGCTGGCCACATGACCCAGAAGATGTACGCCGGCTCCCTTGCCAATAAAGTGAGATGAGCGCCGCAACCCCAGAGTTGGTCACGACTGGACCTAACGGTCAGGGGTCCCCCTACCTTCATAGTTTGTGACACTGGAATCTACAAAATAGCCATGGCCATTCTAAACAGAGCCATCCATCTATTTCCAGCCATAGCTTCAGATACTGCTTTGGAGGGCAAAATGCTAACCACTGTTTGCTGATCTTGGCATCACTGCAGAGTATGTCAGTGCTCAATTGCAAACTGAAGTGAAGCTGCCTATGGGATTGGAAGACGGAGCATATGAGCTCTTGACTCCTTTATGATGCTCGAAACCATATTTTGGAGAGTCATCTGAACAGAGGCTGAATAGTTTGAATTTAAATCTTGCTTTTGACACTAGGCGGAATTAGGCAAGTCATAGCAGGACTTCCTTTGCAAAGTCAGAAATGAGAACAGATAGCATTTATTGTTTAATAAAGATTCATGACAGTATTGTTTACAAAGGTTAAATATGTGAAGAGCCGTTATCTTGGCAATAAAATAATTATAACTAGCACCCCCCCTCACAAACAACATTTTCTTACTACACAGTAAGTATGAGCTGCTACTGGAAATTTGGCCATGCTGTTATGCTTATTTCTCCCATTTATATCCCCCTTTTTAGGGTGAGCCTTCACAAAGTGGTTTACAGTAACGTAACAGTTACTGTTTTAAATTATATTTGTATTCGTCAATAAACAACCATTTTGCAAAACCAATCCGACGGTTATTTTTGAAAACCAAATGACATCAGCTAAAAATAAAATCCAGCACAGAACATTAGCAAACTAAACTTGGCAAACAGTCCAAAAACATAGTGGATCAGAACACATAAGTTTGTTGTTGAAAGATAGGTTTATAGCCCTTGGGGAAGGGATTGCAGAGGTTTGGGCCCATGCTGAAAAGGCCCCGTTTCTTGTGCCAGCCTGTCTAATAGATCTTGATAGCAGGCCCATGAAGCTAATATTCAGATTTTTATGAGTGCAGACAATCCTTCAAATAACCTGATGCCAAGCGATTTGTGGCTTAAATGTTGATACTGGCATTTTAAATTGGATCAAGAAACAAATTGGTAGCCAATGAAATTTGCACAATATAAGCCTCATTTGGGCATGATGATGTGCTCCTGTTCAACAACTGAGGCTGCACAGAATAGTCTCACTTCAATGGTGTGTGGTCCCTACCCCATGTCTGTGTGTGTGTTGCATGACTGTCTCTAGGGAGTGAAGCAGGCATCCCCAACCTGTGGCCCTCCAGATGTTTTTGGCCTACAACTCCCATGATCCCTAGCTAAGAGGACCAGTGGTCAGGGATGATGGGAATTGTAGTCCAAAACATCAGGAGGGCCGGCGGTTGGGGATGCCTGCCTCATAGTATGCAGCTATGAAGCCCCCCCTCCCTACAGATCTTTGTGCTGTATAGATGGATGTCAGGGGAGGTGTGTGTAACTATTTGACACAGCCTTCTTCTTGTGTTGTTGACCACTGGAGTTCATAATGTCCCACTAACCCTTGGAGCTGTTGCATGCTGTACTAGTTGAAGTTTCCAAGCTATTTTCAAAATGGCCCCCTGTAGTGCACGCTACAGTAGTCTCTACTCTGGGTGCCAATTAAATCACTGGCATTTGAGAATAAATTTTGGCTTAAATAAAACAAAACAAAAAAACCCAATCCCTCCCATGAATGACGTAGGGTGGAAATTCCCAAGCAATTATGGAAGGAATCATTGAGTTGGAAGGGACCACAAGGGTCAGCTAGGCCAACCCCCTGCAGTGCGGGAATCCTTTGCCCAATGTGGGACTCGAATCCACAACCCTGAAATTAAGAGTCTCATGCTCTACCAACTGAGCTAAAAATGATTTGCCCCCTCTCCTCTTCCCTTCTCCATGCTGGGGATATTGGGCTCAAAAAGCTATGTCTGAACCCAATTCTCCTTCTTCATAGATGACGTGATTGCAGGGGAGGAAGCCCCCCTCTACCCCCTAAGTGATTTGAGTGGAGGTAGAACCTGGAAAAGGCACCAAAGGTTGATTCTATCCCTCCTATTTTTATGCAATGCTAGACTGTCTATCTCATTGGTAGAGATCTCCTCCTATCCCACCTCTCTCCTTTGCTACCCAGGCTGTCATTCTGGGCTAGTCATATTGGAAGCATATGTCCAGATGAGACCTTGAATGCAAGGTCTTGGTTTGGCAACAGAAGTTAGTAAAGAAGTGTTAAATGTGCAGTTACTGGGAAAAAGTCATTTTCCAGTCTCAGATGAATGATCTTTGGGCATTGGCAGGATAGAGAGAAG
Source organism: Podarcis liolepis (assembly GCF_965112155.1). NCBI lineage: Eukaryota > Metazoa > Chordata > Lepidosauria > Squamata > Lacertidae > Podarcis > Podarcis liolepis. The sequence goes on from NC_139571.1 coordinate 42,384,504, forward strand.
GACCTGTCATAAAGATCTGAAAACCTGGGTTGGTTGTTCGTGGTGAGAGGATATGGAGAAAAGTTGTGACCAGCACCCAAGTTAGTAACAACCGAATCTGAGATGGAGCACTCCAGTGGTGCTGCCATTTATTTAATTGATTTTTAAAGATCTTCTTTCTTTGCTGATGATCAGGAAAAATGGAATATACTATGCCCAAAGTGGTGGGTAAAGATAAAGGGACCCCTGACCATTAGGTCCAGTCGTGACCGACTCTGGGGTTGCGGCGCTCATCTCGCTTTATTGGCCGAGGGAGCCGGTGTACAGCTTCTGGGTCATGTGGCCAGCAGGACTAAGCTGCTTCTGGCGAACCAGAGCAGTGCACAGAAACGCCGTTTACCTTTCCCCTGGAGCGGTACCTATTTATCTACTTGCACTTTGATGTGCTTTCGAACTGCTAGGTTGGCAGGAGCAGGGACCAAGCAACAGGAGCTCACCCCGTTGTTGCGGGGATTTGAACCGCCGACCTTCTGATCGGCAAATGCTAGGCTCTGTGGTTTAACCCACAGCGCCACGGCTACAACTGGCATTAAAGCTCTGACTGGCCTGCAGTGCATTGCAAAGGGGAGAGGATGTTAAAAAAGGTTCCACCATGCAGGTTGTATCTTGGAATTGAAAAGCTGGTGGAACACCTCTCTCTCCCAGAGTCTGCTTCCATTTTATGGTCAGCCTGAAGAGCCCTGCTCCAAACATCTTCTTTTGCAGGATGCTAGCTAATTCAGATGGTATGGGGAGATGGGGTTTCTCAGTGGTTGTCTGGCTCTCATTGAGTGACCTCCTTTCTCCATCTTCTTCCATTTTTGCTATTAGGTGCTTTCGTAGGACTCATTTGTTTTGAAAGGCCCTTTTTTGAGGTGGCATGTGCTCTCGTTTTGCTAACGTTTGGGTTGTTTTGTTGTACATATTAGAGAAGTTATTTTAATTAATGTAAGCTTTTAGGAAAAGCGGGCTAGTCATATTTTAAATAAATACACATATAAATAAAATGTAAGGGTGAGAGCATGGAAAACGAAACAGTATCTCTGTTCAGACATCACACCAGACCATGAAAAGGAAGATTAACTGATTGACAAACTATGGTTTGTCACTTATTGTTTGGCCAGAAACTATGGTTTGAAGTGGTTTGGTAAATCGTGGTTTGTGCTGTTTATGGCCTGGCATGATATCTGAATGGGCAAACCTTTCTCTTGGCCTTCAGAGACTGATCAATAACAAGGAAGACACAAGACTGAGCTTACGAAGCAGTGCCAAGATTACAACACACACACACACACACACACACAGAGAGAGAGAGAGAGAGAGAGAGAGAGAGAGAGAAGCAGCTTTTAAACCATGGACTGTATGTTCTGAAAGCTCAGACCATGTGTTGCCTCCTAAATTATGGTTTGCAGAAATAATGTTTTGATGCAGTCTCTCTGTGAATGGGAACATTATTTCAGGTGTTCTTAAACTGGGTAATAGTTGCACTGTGAAGTTCTGGCTGTTGTAAAACAAGCTGTGATCTTGAAAGACAAAGATGTTCCAGAATATTTTGCTTTAGGCGAGAATGGCAGGAGTCCAGAAACGGTGCTTTTGAAGATGAGGGTTGGGAAATTGCTATAAAGCAGTAGCAACTTTCTTTACTTTCCCTCATGGACCTCTCCTTTCCTTGACAAACGAAGCAAAAGTTGAAAGCTCCCATTTTAGCACATAGAGCTTTGGAACAGCTGATATCGTGAAAGGGTTCCAAAATCGTTACAGTGTGCCGCAGAAAAAAGGGAAAACATTGCCATGAAATCACACTCGCACCTCAATTCTTATGGACTGGTTTGCATTGCTGCCTCAAAGAATTGCAGAGGCAGTTGTGCGCTACTGTGCCGTAGTGTTTCAGAAACAGAACGTTAGCCTGAGCTTTAAGAATGGAGCAGGGATCAGTGCCCAGTTTTGATGTTCTGCATGGGTGGGTATCCTGAATGCTAAAACGCATTCCATTGATAACTTGCCCTGTGAGGAGCTTTTTCAATGGTTCCCTGTTCCCCCCGCCCCTTCCAGCTCTCAAAAGCTATTCTAAAGGCTCCCCCCTCCCCCTATCTTTCTGAATAGATTCCCCTGCTCTGGAGAACTGAAGGGGTTTTCAAAGACCATGTTAACTTCTTTTCTTTATCGGTGTCTCACCAGCATTTGTGTCACTGGTGCTTTGTCGGTCCCAAAGTGATTCAGAATTTTTCTCGGTTCCGTCAGAGACCTTCCCCACACACCCCGCAAATGAGACATTAATTCCAAAACCCTTTTGTACTGAAATACACACCAAATAACTTGAACTTCTGCACTCTTCAATAGCCTTCTTAACTAATTAACCCTGCTATGGTCACACTCCTATATATTTGCCTGTGCTTTGTAGTATTCTTCCCCCTGTGAAGATGGCTGATGAGGACTACTCCCTTTTAAAAGGCCAAGTATGTAAATAGGTGGGGATGCGGGTGGTGCTGTGGGTTAAACCACAGAGCCTAGGACTTGCCGATCAGAAGGTTGGTGGTTCGAATCCCCGCGACGGGGTGAGCTCCCGTTGCTGGGTCCCTGTTCCTGCCCACCTAGCAGTTTGAAAGCACGTTAAAGTGCAAGTAGATAAATAGGTACCGCTCTGGCGGGAAGGGAAACAGCGTTTCCATGCCCTGGTTTTGACCTATAAAGCCTTAAAGGGCTCAGGACCGCAATACCTCAAGGATCACCTCTCTCTATATGAACTGACCCAGAAACTGATAATCACCCTAGCCCTTCTTCGTGTGCCCCCTCCATGAGAGGGTGGCAACACGAGAGAGGGCCTTTCCTGTGGTGACCCCTCACTTGTGGAATACTCTTCCCAGGGAGGCTCGCCTGGTGCCCCCATATCTTTAGGCGGCAAGCGAAAACCTTCCTCTTCTCCCAGGTGTTTGGCTAACTAAACAATCTATGGCCTTTTAAACTGTGTGTGTTTGTGTGTGTGTTGCAAAGCGCATTGTTTTTCTTTGTTACTATGTTATGTATTTTTGTGTTTTTATATTGTATGATCCTTGGATGAAGGGCTGCACAGAAGAAATAAGAATAAGAATAGTAATAAGAATAAGAATACAGTAATAATATTACCCCTCCTTAAAATGTGGCCACACATATTCAGGTGATTGTAGAGACAGCATTATTATGAGTGAGGTGCTCCAGTGAAGTTGTTGAGACTTGTAACCCCCCCCCCCCTTTTAAATGCATTTATTAGCCTCACCCAGTCCTGTGATTTTATAGCAGTACGGTTTGCGTATGCAGAAGAGGAGAATTGAAAGAAATGGTCAAACTTGGCGCATTCCCCTGCCCCACTTTTTAAAAAGAATGAGTATTTTCATAACTGAAGAGCTTGTCAAGTATAGCTGATTTGTTGTCATAGTAGCTAATGGTCACAGAAGTCATGTGGAAGCAGTAACCACCAGCATAATGCACACTATGTCATTATATTATAAATAAAAACTCCTTTTTTGTTGGAGCCAAAACTTAATTCACCACCAAAATCACAGAGCGTATGAGATGGGGAATGTTTTGTTCTGGGGTGTTCTGGATCTCAGAACACCCCAGTTCATGTATAAATGAATATTTGGAGAATTTCCAACATTCCTCCTTATAACCTTGTGCCATATCTGGGTTCCATCCTGACTCATATGAACGGCTGTGCTGCTATACTTTCTCAGAGTCTTACTGCATAAGCTTTCATGGACTAGGGTCCCATTCATCAGGTTCTTGTAGGGTTAACCTGAGGTACAGGAATATATACATAGAATTGTTGTGGTGGTTGGTTGTAAGCATTGAAGTCTGAAACAAAATAAATACAGAAATTGTTTATGGTTAACACAAAACAGCTGTTGATAATGCAAACATCTTTGGCACTGGTAAACCAATGAACTTACATAGTGTGATTAAAAACACATACACACACCACAGGGTTCATTGCAGTGTGTCCTGGGAAGCTGGATATCGCGGTTTCTGATAGCAGATTTGCGTCCTTTTATTATTTTGCATGCAACAGTGGATTGCTAGCAGATGATGGCATATATATCACATTGGACTATAAGCAGGTGAATGAACCCCCGGTGTAGTGGATGACATCAGGACATGTAACAGGTCCTGCCATGTAAAACTGATTCCTCCCAGAATAGACACGGGGTCCAAATTTGCATCTGGCTTTGCTGGAGTGTCTTATCCCTGGGCTCCTGTCTCTGTTATATGGCTAGTTGTTGATGATGGGCAGGTGTTTTAGGTTCAGGGACTGTGTCTGAGCACATTCAGACAAATGGCAGACAACCACCGTCAAAACCACTCCTGTTTATCACATTGTGCCCGTCCTGCGCAATGACACTTCTCTCCCACACAGGACTAGAACTCAAAGGAGGGAGGTTTCCTCCTGTCTGCTTTTTTTATTAAAAAAACAACACCCAAAATATTGTTTACAGGACACAGTCCTTTGGGAAGCAAGCAAAAGCCATGTAGGAGGTGATTTTTCTGCAGAGCTTTAATCCAAGTTGGGAGTACATTCAGCATTAATACCCGCATTGTTTCTTCTCCGCCCCTTTATTAAAAAGAGCTGCTTCATGCTTATTTAAACAAGTGGCTAAGATCACATGTAGTTTGGCCCTCACAGTCTACCCCTGGCATGTTTTGTTGTTGTTTAGTCGTTTAGTCGTGTCCGCCTCTTCGTGACCCCATGGACCAGAGCACGCCAGGCACCCCTGTCCTCCACTGCCTCCCGCAGTTTGGTCAGACTCATGTTTGTAGCTTCGAGAACACCGTCCAACCATCTCGTCCTCTGTCATCCCCTTCTCCTTGCGCCCTCCATCTTTCCCAACATCAGGGTCTTTTCCAGGGAGTCTTCTCTTCTCATGAGGTGGCCAAAGTCTTGGAGCCTCAGCTTCAGGATCTGTCCTTCCAGTGAGCACTCAGGGCTGATTTCCTTCAGAATGGAGAGGTTTGATCTTCTTGCAGTCCATGGGACTCTCAAGAGTCTCCTCCAGCACCAGAATTCAAAAGCATCAATTCTTCGGCGATCAGCCTTCTTTATGGTCCAGCTCTCACTTCCATACGTCACTACTGGGAAAACCATAGCTTTAACTATATGGACCTTTGTTGGCAAGGTGATGTCTCTGCTTTTTAAGATGCTGGCATGTTTACTTTGTAGTAAATTTCACTAAGTTCTATTGGACTTACTTTCCAGTAATTGTGATTAGGATTGCCACCTCAGTCTAGTAAAAGGATTGAGGCTTAGCCATACCACGTACTGGGGAAACATTCTCTTTATGCCTGTGCCAGCAAAATTTCTCTAATTATGAAAGCACTTTTGTGATGAGATCATGTTGGTTAATTTCATGCGCTCAAGAAGCACAGAAATGTATCCAAAGCTCTGAGTATGTGCTACCTGGGTGCTTGCTGCAAGCCATATTTGCAGAGTAGGCTTCTGGATTAATAATGTATTACATTATTCAACTCGGCGTAGTGCAGAATCTCAGGGCTGGTAGAAGTATTATCAATTTATAAAGTGTCAGATGCGTTTCTGACATTGTACGAAGGCCAAAGGCTAAGAGTGCTCTGAAGATCAGAGCCTGTGCAAAGATATGGCAAGGATATGGGGATGATAATAATTATTCATAAGAATATCTAAATGCACAAACAGAGACGTGTTCACTCATTACTATTGTAAAGAAAGGCTTCTCATGGGATCTGACCTTCATGGTTGTTGGAAGTGTGTGTATATAACACACACAAAAACATATACATTCTCCTTCTTCCAAGGTCTCCGAATACATTAGGTTTTGCAGGAAGTGAACCTCCTTTTGCTGGTCAGATCTAAACCCACCTGCCTTTAGAGAAGAATTTAAAGGGTGGGAGCCAGAAGTTCATTTCTTCAATGTCCTTCTAGCCCTTCAAGCTGTTGCTGTCGTTTAGTCGTGTCTGCCTCTTCGTGACCCCCTGGACCAGAGCACACCAGGCCCTCCTGTCTTCCACAGCCTCCCTCATGCTGGTAGCTTCGAGAACACTGTCCCACCATCTCATCCTCTGTTGTCCCCTTCTCCTTGTGCCCTCCATCTTTCCCAACATCAGGGTCTTTTCCAGGGAGTATTCTCTTCTCATGAGGTGGCCAAAGTCTTGGAGCCTCAGCTTCATGATCTGTCCTTCCAGTGAGCACTCAGGGCTGATTTCCTTCACAATGGATAGATTTGATCTTCTTGCAGTCCATGGGACTCTCCAGAGTCTCCTCCAGCACCAGAATTCAAAAGCATCCATTCTTCGGTGATCACCCTTCAAGCTAGACAGGATCATTTCCCCCTTGGGTAGCTTTTGCTGTCCATAGAACGAATCAGAAAGAAACTGACAATGAGTCTGTTTTTTGACATTTTGTAATTTGTGTGGTGGTGGTGAGCTTCCTGTGAACAATTCAACAGGATACAGGTAGAACAGAATGTTGTGGTTTGCCTCATCAGGTTGACCCAGGGTTGAACTCGCTACTGACAGACTTGAGGTGCCATTCAAGATGTGGTTTCTGACCTAGAAAGCCCTAAGTAATTTGTGCTGTGTGATTTAAACATTCCCTTTTCGGCATGGCAGCCAACGCTGACATTTCACGGGTTGATATGGCACCATAATGGTTGATATGGCACCATAAGCTACAAAATCTTTGTCACGTCCTAATCTTGGATGTCGTCAGCAGCAATACAATTTAGTCATGACTTGAACATCTCCAGTTTTTGCGTGGCAGGAAGAGAGTTCTTAGCTCGGATAAAAGTGTAGCCTGTGGCAAGCAAGACATATCTGAATCTCCCTCCCCTTCTATAAAGACTCGGGAGGATATTATCTGGGTAGGGAAAATACATTCCTTTTGCCGACAGAGGCATGCTATAAATTCTGCAAAACCCTTCATATACGGTATCTGCACCCTCGGGGATGACAAAAGAGGGCTGGAAGCCTTCTGTGTTGGAAACATTTGTAGAGAGACGCTTTTGAAGGATCTAGAGGTGCTATAGAAATCCAAACACTGGTACTTCTGTTGCCACTCCAGTGGGGAAGACTCTTCAGTCATTCATTACTCATGCACTAATAAAGTCACTTCAGATTTAAATGGGTTAAATGCTGCTGTTCTTTATGGACCTATTAACTAACCAGAGTCTGGTTAGGGCCTTGCCCTAAACTCCAGTTGATAATCTGCAGGTGTTAGGACTGAAACATCACACTTGGAAGTTTCAGTGTATTTAGATAACGTAGCAGCTGTGAGATATAAGCCATGGAGCTGCTTTCAGAACTTGGCTATCTGATATGGTCTGGAGTTACTTTGATGCTGGAAACGTTCTCATTCTAACTCTGGAGACCGACTGAATATTTGTGTTGTTGCTTTTCTCACCCAAGTGATTAGGGTGAATTTACTGATATGTGAGTCGTATATGGATATGCGAAATTCCTCACCACCATCACCACCCGCCCGTCGTTTCCACCGCGGCTTCGTATTTGCAAAGCATAACCCAGGCAGAAAGGTCCTTAAAGGAAATAATCCAGTTTTACAGTTTTTCTGAGAGCTTCTTCCCCATGGGGGGCAGCCATGTCCACAGCAAGTGCAGCCACTGCAGTGCTCAAAAAGTCATATCATTTTGAGGATTATGTTGCTGAGTATTTTTGTGTCTTTGCAACTCTAAAGCTTTGCTAGGTTGTGAGATAATGGTTTTCTTAAGAACACACTGAGAACCTCCTGAGTAGTGTAGGAATCTGTACTCTGATATCCCCAGTAAAAAATAGTAACACATTGTCCAACAAATTGCACTGGCTGTCTGGAGCTTTAGGGATGCAGCTAGGACGTGGTCCTGTGAAATGTTTGGGGAATCCTACCATTAACTCAGAAATTCATTGCCTTTTGTTTTTAAAGGAGAATTGCTAAAAAGATGGGAAATGTTGTCTTGGGGCCTAAGCTTCTATATAGTAAGACCTTAGTATCAAAGGTACTACCCAACATCCTATTAAACACCTCTTTTGGGAACTTCAGGGGCTGAAAGAACATGGCATTCTCTGAAGACATGTCTGAGGTGAATTAGCCTTAAATGGCCCCTGGACACCTGAAGATTTCACACGTTCCTTTCTTTGACAAACTATATATTTCCCCTCAAGTTTGGGGTTCCTGCTATGTGCTCTGTTTCTCAATGGATTTATGACGGATTCACCCTCAGGGGAATGTACTGCTCAAGCTTGTTGGAAGGCTGTACACAAAAACCTCCCTCCAAGAATCGATCTCGAAATCCTGTGGGTGTAGAGTTACCAGATTTTTCGTTTTGCTTCAGAGTCTTGGGGGATGCCAAGCTCCACCTCTGAGATAATCTAATCGATCTCTGGGCTTTCAGCTTAGGCCAGGTGTTTTCACAATGAGTGTTTCTCTCTCAAGTCATCTGAGCGTGCGTGCCAGGTAAAATGGGGGAGAAAGTGCAAAAGAAGACTCTGCAATAACAACATGAGGAAGCCATGTTGATTTCGCAGCTGCTCAGTATTTATTAAAATAGCCCCATGTTTCCTTTCTGAGAAATGACCATCTAAGGCCAGGGAACAAACTTCAAGTGTAAAAATGCAACAGTAATCAAGCTTTAAAATACAAAAAAAAGCAATGAATTAAACTATATATTTTTTAAAAAATTCCAGAGCCAAAGTATTAAGAGGTCTCCAAACTTAACCAACAAAACGCATGCAGCACTGAGGAGAGGAGGTGGCAGCAGGTTGGTTTAGGAATGGCGGATGGGATATTGGAAGTGTGCGTGTGTGAGTGGATCTCTCAACTCTTTATATTTAGATTTCTTTAGAAGGCATTTATGATGGTGGCCTGACTTGGATTTGGGGTGTGATGCTGAGGGACCTTCCCCACTTGGTACCATTTTGCTGAGGTAAATTGGCCAAGGGGCAGGATAAACTCTTGATCTTGCAGGCACACCCTGACACATGGATTGTTTAACTTATGATCTCAGAGTTTCAACTCTGTTTTCAGCAAGCGCTTCGGTTCTTGGCCGGTAGTCCTGGTGCATACTTCGTGTCCATCAGAAGGGTGTGCATTTTGCCCAGGAGAAGGACCGGCTAAGGGAGCTGGGCATGTTTAGCCTGGAGAAGAGGAGGTTAAGGGGTGATATGATAGCCATGTTCAAATATATAAAAGGATGTCACATAGAGGAGGGAGAAAGGTTGTTTTCTGCTGCTCCAGAGAAGCGGACACGGAGCAATGGATCCAAACTACGAGAAAGAAGATTCCACCTAAACATTAGGAAGAACTTCCTGACAGTAAGAGCTGTTCGACAGTGGAATTTGCTGCCAAGGAGTGTGGTGGAGTCTCCTACTTTGGAGGTCTTTAAGCAGAGGCTTGACAACCATATGTCAGGAGTGCTCTGATGGTGTTTCCTGCTTGGCAGGGGGTTGGACTCGATGGCCCTTGTGGTCTCTTCCAACTCTAGGATTCTATGATTCTATGATTCAAAGGTGGAGACCGGGCCTTGTTACCACCTCCGTTTTGTCTGAGCTCCAGTACTTCTTGCCACACTCCAACCTTGCGCCTAATAATGGGAAGGGGAGCTGCTTGGTCAAGAGAAGAGGGAGACCGTTGCCATCCTTCTCCTAGCTATGAGGCACTGGGGAGGAAAAGTCAGTAGGAAGTGAGGCATCATTTGGGTGTTACAACTAGGGTTTGGAAGAGGAGCAATTAATTGAAACAATGGGCTTAAACATGCCTAACTTTGCATGAGATCAGGTCATAAGCTTTGCATACAGCACTGTCTTGCCCCAGGAGATTCTTACTTGCTAAATTAAAAGAACCTACTCCTTGCTAGGTAGTCGGGGAGGGTCTTATTAGAATACTGACTGTAATTTATACTGGGTTGAGCCCATTGTTTAGAAATACCAAGAAAGGGAAGCATTGGCATAACTGTGGTTCTTATCCTCAGAGACTGCTTCCTCATATATCGCAAAACAAAGACACCAAGTCTGTGAAACCACTGAAGAATCAATACAAAGCCATACCTCTTCTTCCAGATAGCCGGAGCAATGATAATAAATTTTCCCTTTACAATGGCAAGTCTTCTGGAGATGTGCTGGCTCCACCAGTTTTATCCTTAACACCCGTCTATTTTGGACCATCTGTTCTTCACGCTGCTGAGAGAGGATTAGAGATTTGCTCGATATTGTCCTCAGTCATCACCAGGAGGGCAGCATTGGTGTGAAATTAGTTCCAGTTGCATCAAATTAAATACTTAAAACAACGCAACAACTATGCAACAAGCATCTTGAAACTGTCCCAGAAACTCCAGCAGGTGCAGAATGCTGCAGCGAGACTCTTCACGGGGTCCCTGCCATGGGAGCATATTCACCCAGTGCTTTACCAGTTGCACTGGCTCCTGGTGGAGTATAGGGTCAGGTTCAAGATGCCGGTTTTGACCTTTAAAACCCTTTGTGGTTTAGGGCCCTTGTATTTACGGGACCACCTCTCCTGGTATGCCCTGCAGAGGACCTTGAGGTCCATGAATAACCATAGTTTAGAGGTCCTGGGCCCTAAGGAAGTCATACTATCCTCCACCAGGGCCAGGGCCTTTTCAGTGATGGCTCCAACCTGGTGGAATGCTCTGTCCCATGAGACTAGGGTGATGAGCGCCGCAACCCCAGAGTCGGCCATGACTGGACCTAATGGTCAGGGGTCCCTTTACCTTTACCTATTGTGACAGATAATTTGTTGCAGCTGGAGCAGATGAAGGCGTCCGGTTATGCCGCTGCAGATGCCTTGGAAAGAGGTAGTTGCCATGAATTAATTGGATTTGCAAGTGCCCCCACCCATAGGTCAGCCTCCTCATTCTGCGAGCTTTAGCTCAATCCACTCTACCCCATCAATCAGCTTTACAAAACACCAAGCTTCTACTTGGTATGGAAGTATGCTAACAGCTTTGATGATAGGAGAGCATTTCTCCAAAATGTATGGTCTACATGGCCTTGGTCCTGTATACCTGAAGGAGCGTCTCCACCCCCATCGTTCTGCCCGGACGCTGAGGTCCAGCACTGAGGGCCTTCTGGCGGTTCCCTCATTGCGAGAAGCAAAGCTACAGGGAACCAGGCAGAGGGCCTTCTCGGTAGTGGCGCTCACCCTGTGGAATGCCCTCCCATCAGATGTCAAAGCGATGAATAACTACCTGACATTTAGAAGACATCTTAAGGCAGCCCTGTTCAGGGAAGCTTTTAATCTGTGATATTTTACTGTATTTTGTGTTTCTATGGAAGCCGCCCAGAGTGGCTGGGGAAACCCAGCCAGATGGGCGGGGTACAAATAATAAATTATTATTATTATTATTATTATTATTATTATTATTATTATTATACTTGTATGATATACTTGCATATTGTGTTCTGCAAGCATGTAGTGATGTTTCTGGTTGCTGCTGGATATGGACCTCCTCAACTGATACAAGGGGGAAGCAACTCTTGCAGATCAGCAGTCCACTCATATATACCTTGGGTTCTTCTTCTTCTTATTGCTGCCTTTTCTTATGCTTCATGGGCTTCGATCAGCATATATATGAAATGCCATTTCCCCCAGAATTTTCCAGTACCTAGAGTGCCTTGGAATGCATGTACAGTGGTACCTCAGGTTACATACGCTTCAGGTTACATACGCCTCAGGTTACAGACTCCGCTTACCAAGAAATAGTGCTTCAGGTTAAGAACTTTGCTTCAGGATGAGAACAGAAATCGAGGCCCCATTAGCTAAAGTGGTGCTTCAGGTTAAGAACAGTTTCAGGTTAAGTACGGACCTCTGGAACAAATTAAGTACTTAACCCAAGGTACCACTGAATACTGACTTTCAACTTTATAGCTAGTGCAGAGGTCGGCAACCCGCGGCTCCGGAGCCGCATGCGGCTCTTTTACACCTTTGCCGCGGCTCCGCAGATCCTCGGGGACCCTGAGCAGAAAAGCAGAAGCGCCAGAAAGAGGAGGGGGATGGAGCTGGGCAGCCGAGCCGGGCAAAGCAGGGCAGCGGCGGCAGCGGAGCTCGAGAGGTGGCTTCGGCTGCTGGGATGGAGGAGGAGGCGGCGGCCAGAGAAGGGCTGCTGCTGCTGCTGCTTCTGCCGCCGGAGGGAAGTTCTGCCAGGCGGCTTCACGGCTCATAGCTTCCCCTGCCCACCCAGGCCACGCTCTCTTCAGCCCCGCGCGCGAGGCACCTGAGGCGAGGGGGAGAGAGAGAGCGCGCTCGAGATGGCGGGGCGGTATGTGTGTGTGTGTGTGTGTGTGTGTGTGTGAGAGAGAGAGAGAGAGAGAGAGAGAGAGGTGGCGGTGGTGCTTCGGGATCTTTTTCCGTGCCTTGCTTCTGAGTGGCTGCCGAGTTGAGGGAGAGCACCTGAGGTGAACCACAAAATGGGCCCGCCCTCCCTATCAGGGAGGAAGGGGTGAATAACGTCAGGGACGAGGAGGGGGTCCAGAGGTAGCCAGCAGGAGAGGCGGGGGAGCACGAGAGCAATTGCAGAGGGAGGGGGGCTGTTAGGCACCAAAATCCTGCATGCGGGATTTCCCCCGTTCTCTTGTGCCTATGCAATTCCTGCCCTTCTCCCTTCCCCCTCAAGATTTGCTGCAGAGACAAGCAAATGAAGAAGGGAAGAGTATTAGCTGGCATGTCCCCGGATCCCATGGAAAGCACTACAGATTCCTTTGCTTATTTTAAGTTGGCTTCAAACCTGTAATTGTGCAGGTGTATGTATGTATACATATACACACATAAATATTCATATCTCTTCCCTCTCACCTTCCTTTCACCCAATTTCTCTGGCACTGGTTTATAAATGCTGCTATGTAGAAATGATGAGAAAGTTGCACCAGCAGAAGGAATGGATATGTACTGTTAGTAAAAAGAGAGGGAGTTGAACTGCAGGGAGGGACAGACACTTTTCTATGTATTAATTTGTATAATGCCCTCTATGCACATGGTGCTTTGCAAAAAATGGATATGAGAGGTACCATACCCCTCTTTGCTATCTGAAATAGGCTCAGGGAAAAGAGAGAGAATGGGGGAAGGGGAAGAATGTGTGGTTATTTACATTTGGCTTGTTTTGCGGCTCCCAGTTTTTTTCCCCCTTCGGAAACGGGTCCAAGTGGCTCTTTTTGTCTTAAAGGTTGCAGACCCCTGAGCTAGCGTATCTAAGCAATAGCTCCCATGAACATTGTTCTCATTTTGGGGATACAGTTTTTGCCGTCCTGAGTTGATAGAGAGGATGTCCAAATGTCCCCCGTTCTATTTTTGTTTTCATAATAAATGAAAACAACAGTCATTTAAAAGAAATCACGAGACAAACGGCAAACTCCATGGTTGAGCTATGGCTTTATTAGGACTATCAAAGGGTTGCCAGAATCACGAGCAAGCTTTCAAGTTCTCCAGAATGCCTCATTAGGTTGGATGTTAAGCAATAGCAGGGAGGAGTAAAAGCTGAAAACAGCTGCCTCGAAATCTGAAGCCTGTATTTAGTCACAGCCTTAGATGGAATGTAGAAGACAACATCTCAAGTTGGATTGGCAGTTATATTTTGCAGTGATCTTTCATATATGAAGTCCTGTTTTTCTACTCTTATATAGGACAATTATATTAATGGAGTACTCTCATAAAACCAACACAGCTCTTAACTTTTAAAGGATATCATCTTAAGCTTTCTAACAGCAAGTGTCTCATGTATAGGATACTTTGCAAGGTTTTGTGTCAGTTCAACAGTATTTTATTTTATTTATTGCATTGCTTTGCATTGCTATCCCACCTTTTTCTCCAAGAAGTTCAAGGTGGGGCACGTGTTTCTCCCCCATCTCAATTAAGCCCCACAGCAGCCCTGTGAGATAGATTAGGCTGAGAGGCAGTGACCAGACCAAGGTCACCTGTGAACTTCATAAGCAAGTGGAATTCAAATCTCCCAGGTCCTAGTCTTGCACTCTGACTACTACACCACACTGTTTTGGGGGTGCATCAGCGTCTCAATATTGAAAAGGTAAAGGGACCCCTGACCATCAGGTCCAGTCGTGGGTGACTCTGGGGTTGCGGTGCTCATCTCGCTTTACTGGCCGAGGGAGCCGGCGTACAGCTTCCGGGTCATGTGGCCAGCAGGACTAAGCCGCTTCTGGCGAACCAGAGCAGCGCACAGAAATGCCGTTTACCTTCCCGCTGGAGCGGTACCTATTTATCTACTTGCACTTTGATGTGCTTTCGAACTGCTAGGTGGGCAGGAGCAGGGACTGAGCAACGGGAGCTAACCCCATCGTGGGGATTCGAACCGCCAACCTTCTGATCGGCAAGTCCTAGGCCCTGTGGTTTAACCCACAGCACCACCCGCATCCCTCAATATTGAAAAACACACACACACAATTGTTTCATTTCCAGAGTTTGCCTTAGAATCACAGAATTGCAGAGTTGGAAGGGACCATGAGAGTCATCTAACCCAACTCCCTGCAGCGCAGGGATCTTTTGCCTAACATGGGGCTCGAACCCACAAGCCAGTGATTAAGCATCTCAAGGTCACTGACTGAGCTAGCTGTGTCCCAAATTTTAGGTATCTGTAGCGTGGAACTACATTTACTGTTTTGGACAGGAGCCTTCTGAGTGAGTGAGTTCATCTCTGTATGCCATGTTATTGGCAAGACATAGATGAAGTATAGAAGGCCCCTCTCTCTGGTTCTGTACCACCAGTTGGTAAAGGCATTTTTTTTCAGAAGTCTTTTTTCCTGCTAAAGGCATTTTTATGTGTTTGATCACTGCAGTTGTTGCTTTTAAATAAAAAATGTAATGTGCATTGTACTTGCTTTGTATTTTGTATATTGTTTATTAATAATATATTTTATCGCAATTCTAAATTGTTGTTGGCCCTCCACCCGGGTATTGCGAGGGCCACCTCTTCTTTAAAGATACCCCCTCAAAAAGGGTTCTGAAAATCTCCCCACCCCAGCCCAAAAGTCACTGATATTTTCCCCTCCCTTCTTCATGGGGGGGGGGGCTTGAACACTCCCAGAAAAGTGAGGGGTATAATCTGGGCTAGCGATATTCTGAACAAACACCTTTCAGGAATAATTCGGCAAAGACATTTCTGGAACACTAGATTACAGGGAGATTTCTCTTCAGCTTTTCCATGCCTAAAAGGAGTCTTGATAAAGATATAACATGAGGGCATGGCTGTGCAAGAGAGACTCATGTGAAAGAGAATTAGCCACCCGTGTATTGCAGTAGAAAGGAAAAAAGAATTACTTTGCTTACGCCTCAGGCTACAGGTCTAAGCTGCTGCACTTAATTTTTTGTTCTTTGTAAGAGCGGAGTACACTACGCATTGATGTTGCTTTATACACTGGGCGCATAAAGGTGCCTCTGCCAAGAGGGATGTCAGGAAAGCCGTGGTGAGAATTGATTTGTTATAAAATTAAATTAATAAATTACTTCCCGGCTTCAAAAAGGCCGGCAAAAGCAACTTGCACAAAAGTCTGACATGCATTCATGTGCATGCTCAGGTGAAGTAGAAATTCTGAAAAGGTCCACTGTCAGAGATTGACACTCAACCAGGGGAGAAAATGAAGAGAAATGCTCTCAACTCCTTGGAGGAGGAAGGCTTGGACCTAAAGGCCACAACTTCATAGACTCATACCATTGTAGAGTTGGAAGGGACCCTGAGGGTCATCTATTCCAACCCCCTGCAAGGCAGGAATAATGCTCGGCGTTATCAGCGCCATGCTCTAACCAACTGAGCTATTCGTTTGTGTATGAATGGGTGCAGCAGTCGTCTTCCAAACTAGCCATTGAGATGCTCTCCTCGTTCCCTTTTTTGTGTGGAGAGCATGAATGCATGTATTGTGGAATACATGATCTTCTGACAGATTGATAAATGGTGCTGATCACCAAGGGCATTTAGGTGTACGCATGAACAGATGTAAAAGAGGAATATGACAAACATGTTTATGATGCAGGGACACTTGTCAGGGAGCGCTGCTTGCCCGAAGCTGCCTTTAAGGTGTAAATTCAGCGGGAGCTTGTATTAAAATCAATTTCACTAATTGTTGCATTTTTATTTTTGCTTCCCTCTGATATACACATCTTTCTGCCCATTTTTTGTTGGAGAAAGCGTGTTCTCCCTAAAATGAGAGCACGGGTTGCGGTGTGGGCCTCCCGGCCAGCCCTCTGTTGCCAGGCAGGTTAATGGCTATTGCCTGGTGCAACGATTGGCTGACCGGGTTGCTGGGGCAAATTGCATGTAGCAAATTGGTGGGTGGGGCCATAGTATTAAAATATGGGGGCACTCTGCCTTTAGCTTTCTCTTTAGAGGGGAGTGCATCGGATCACCTGCCTGCCCCCCTGCCCTGTGTTCCGGTTGACCTTGCTTTGCCTGTCATGGGGTCGTCTGCCTTGGGGCAGGGGCCTAGTAGGAATTTTGCCATTTGGCTGATTGGCTGGTGCCACTTGGTTTTTGCCTACTACTTAGCAATTCGTCACAACTTGTAAGGTTGTGGTTAGGCACTGGTTATAAAAATTGGTGGTGGAGGGGTCAGGATAGGCTGTGCCTGCCCCTCCAATGGTGCTGGAAGGGAATTCCGTTAAAGGAATCCTGGGGCTTGCCGTGATTTCGTCCAATCCCTGAAATGGGACCAGGGCTGGCAAGCCTTGGGGAGCTGGTTGGGTGAGCGGTGAGGGACTGACGTTCAGTTCAATTGATCCCCAACATTGTCTTTCCCTTCAACTGGCTTCCGATGGAGTTCAGAAAGTCAGTTCTGTCCCAGGCGGGGGGACAGATAGTCATAACCAATGTCTAAACAACCACTCACAGATTTTGTATTTTAATAAAGTTGTGGCCAAAATAGTGCCCCAAAACGTTAAACTTAAATTACGTGTGATGTGTGAATTATTTTGAGGGGTGGCTTGGGGACCTACACACTTAACTGCATTGCAAAATCCAGAGAAGTGCAAATTACAACAGATAGTTGCATTTTGGGCCACGTATTTCTCCAGGAAGAGCACATTGTGGAGGTTCAGTTCGGCTCACTATTTAATGTAAATCCCTCCCCCCCCAATCTCTACTATGAAGTAATATGAAATAAGTTATTTCAATGAAAGAAAAAAATGTATTTCATATTGTGGCGTTTGCCCGTTCGTTTAGAGCCTGTCTGTACGGGGGGGAGAGAAAGGGTTAAAAATGCAGACCAATAGGAAAGCTGGAGGCGGGGCCTACCTGTTTATAAAAGGGCTTAGCCCGAGGTTTGTTAGAGTTGTTGGTGGGTAGTTGGTTGGTTTTAGTGGGTTGGCTGGTTGGGAAAGGCAGTTGGCGAAGCAGTTGGCAGGCAGTTGGGAATAGAGAGACAGTCAGGGCACGTGGGTTCTTGAGTGAGGGGAGGTAGAAGAGACAGAGAGAGGAAAATAAGACTAAGAAAGTAAAGAGCAACAACATTTGGAATGCCGTAAAAGTTTGTGTCTGAAATAAAATGTTGTTGTTGTTGAGTCATTTAGTCGTGTCCGCCTCTTCGTGACCCCCTGGACCAGAGCACGCCAGGCACTCCTGTCTACCACTGCTTCCCGCAGTTTGGTCAAACTCATCCTGGTAGCTTCGAGAACACTATCCAACCATCTCGTCCTCTGTCGTCCCCTTCTCCTTCTGCCCTCCATCTTTCCCAACATCAGGGTCTTTTCCAGGGCGTCTTCTCTTCTCATGAGGTGGCCAAAGTCTCAGCTTCAGGATCTGTCCTTCCAGTGAGCACTCAGGGCTGATTTCCTTCAGAATGGATAGATTTGCTCTTCTTGCAGTCCATGGGACTCTCAAGAGTCTCCTCCAGCACCAGAATTCAAAAGCATCAATTCCAATCTTCTTTATTAATTGAGAACCTAACTGAGGCTGAAGTGATTTTACCAGGGAGGACCTGGTTGGTGGCAGCGGATTAGTGGTGTACGGGTCAATAGTCCGTGAGACGACCGGGGGCTCCATACGAATGCCACACATATATATAGAACCATATAAATCAATAATCAATATAAGTGCCATTTGAATGTAGATCTGTGGTTGTAGTATGCAGTTTTCAGAGCCCGGATAACTGCTTTATCATTTCCTGGCAGTCCTGGAACCTGCAAATTAATCTTGATGCTGCGTTATTTATGCATTGGATAAATTAGCAGTCAGTGATTTTGTCTCAAAACTTTGAATCATCAGCACAGATGGGTGCAAAAGATTAAGTAACATCTTATTATATCTGTTACAAAGATTAAAAGACTGCAGGCCCAATGTAAGCAGCTATCCTTCCTCCAGTTTGTACAGTACTCCCATTTAAATTTTAACAAGTGCTTAGCAGAGGCCTTGAGAGAAATAAAGTGGCGTTCATTATGCAGGAAGCCTGCTAGATGTCTTCCATGGGTCTCTGCATCTATGAATGAACACTTTTCTTTGGATTCTGTCTGCTGTTTCCAGCAAGCCTTTCTGTGATTGGAGCAAATGGGAGAGTCGGAGAGATCAATATAATTTTCCTTTCTGCTGCTAGGCATTGCTGCTCTGTGTTGTCGATCTCTGTTCGGGTAACAATATATGTGGGAATTAAATTGCTGCTTCTGCACAACTATTAAAGTGCCAGGAATCCTGCCTTCTTTTTCATCTGACCACTTATTTTTCTTACTATCCGCCCCCCCCCAGTGCATCTGCAAATAACTGTTTAACTGGCTGTTTAACCGATGCCACAAATTCAAATGGTGGCTGAATTTGCAGACATTTTTTTTTTAAAATAGTTTTCCAATATACCCCCAATAATAGCCAAATTATAACAATAACAGTTAATTGAATTTTGCAGTGATCTTTCATATATTTTCAGACATCATTATGCCTACCCACCATAGTTTGCTCTAGCAATGGCTACAAAAATTTTAGGTTTTACTAAACTGTGTGAAACAATTTTATTAGGTCAGAAGATAAAGAACTGGTTCTTACATGGTTGCTGCAGCCAGAATTATATTTGCCAAATTCTGGAGATTACAAACATTACTAAAAATCAGATAATGGATTGATAAAATTCAGGATCTTGCAGTTTTGGCCAAGCTGACAAATTGAGAAGGAAGACAAGCTAAAATGGCATAAATTTACTGATTATAGTGAAGGACCTGTTTTACAGCCAAATAATAATTATGGTTTTGCAATACACTAATATTTATGAAGAAGTATTATGGCAAATAGATATAAATATGCTTATTTATCTTGAGAAATATTAGTGAAATCTGTTAATTCATGGTCTTGATTTGTTTATAGTTTGGGTTATAAAGATAGAAATGATCAAATACGTCCTTCTGTTAGGCTCTCGTAATTTCTGCTCATAGATGAAGCAATTATAGTTTTGTTGCTTATGCTTTTAATTTGTTTGGGGGGGTTTTTTGATAAAGAAATATGTATGTTGCTGGGACAATAGCAATAAATAAAAGTGAAAATTCTGATGTTTAGAACCCAGACCATATTTCAGATCCCTAAATAGGTAGGCAAACCGTGGTTTTAACAGTGGCTTATTGGAGACCAAGTTCTGTGAAGAAGTGTTGAAGGAGTTGGGTATATTAAGGCTGGAGAAGAAGAAAAAAACCAGTGGCAATATGATCACTGTCTTCAAATATTTGAAGGGCTTTCACATAGATGGAGCAAAGCCAATTGGTTCAGATACTAAGAAAACAATAAGATTTAGACTAAGTAACGATTTTCTTGATCATTCAAAATGCTTGATAGTAGAACAGACTGTCTCGAAAGGTTGTTCACACTCCTTTGTTAGAGGTTATTGAGCAAAGGTGGTTGGCCACTTATCAGAAATGCTGTAGTAGTGGATTTTGTGGATTGCCAGGGATTTGACTATACAGTGGTACCTTCTGGTTCTCAGAATTAATCCATTCTGGAAGTCTGTTCCAAGACGAGACCATTGATCCATACAATGAAAGCGATAAACAATGTACTGCAGTCACACAATCAATCAATCAATCAATCAATCAGTCAATCAATCAGTAGCTGAACTGGGTTCCACACAGTCACAAAAGCAAAACAAAAAAGCTGCAAAAACGCAAAATAATTAGCAAAAACAGGCAGACCTCAGCGTAACACCCAAAACGGAAGTGTGGCACTCAAATTGGAAGAGTAGCACTCAAAACGGAGCACGTCCGGCTTCCGAAAAAAGTTCTCAAAGCGGAACACTTACTTCCGGGTTTGCAATGTTTGGGTTCCAAGTTGTTTGAGTAACAAGGCATTTGAGAACCAAGGCACCGCTGTATGACCTTTGAGGTCCCTTTCATCTCAGATGCTGTGATTTCAAGCTTTCCATATCTGATGATTTTGGAAGAATATATCTCCAAATTTTACATAAGAGCTGAAATACTCTTTTTAAATGTATCTCCCAACTTCCAGCAGGAACTTCCAAGGCAGCTACACAAAAACACCAGCATTTAAATTTAAGAATGACATATTGGAAATCCCAGCAACAAAATTAGAAGTAAAACCTGTGAATGGAGACATTATGGAGGGATGAACTGGTAATTATTCAAAACAAACCTTTTAGACTGAGGTTTTGGGGGAATCAGGGGATATAGCAATATTGTTGCTTTGAAACTGGCATATTGCTAGTTTAGATTAGTAACTATACCTTCGTAACTATTACTTTAAATTAATACTCATGGATGATTGAAGGTTTCCAAAAATGAATTTTCAAGAGCAAACATATTCTAACTTTTTAAAAAGAGTGATACCATTCCAGAAACCTGTGTAGTTCCAATTAAATAGTTCCTTCTAACTCTACTCTCCTAGTTCCAATGTCACACTTGTTAAACATGAACTTAAAAAATAGATTGAGAATTCTGTTTATCCAACCTTAACTGACTTCTTAAGCTAATTTTAAAATGCATATTTTTCCGTTCCAGATGATAGTGAATCATAGATGTGATTATAATATTCATAGCTGGAGCTAAGAACTTTTCCTTTAGTTGAAACAAATACCTTTGTAGTTCTGGAGTGTTTCCTTTTTATGCCCAGATATGTGTGACACTGAAGTTGTTGAAGATCCACTTAATTGGTTTTATAGAAGTATTTGTTGTTGTTTAGTCGTTTAGTCGTGTCTGACTCTTCATGACCCCATGGACCAGAGCACGCCAGGCACTCCTGTCTTCCACTGCCTCCCGCAGTTTGGTCAAATTATAGAAGTATACAGCATTGCATTCAGTAGGGCTTACCCCCATGGAAGTATTAGAGGGTTACACTCTCAAAGTATGGTTAGATCAATGCAGCAGCAACAACAGCAGCAGCAGCACTTTTATTATTTAAACCCTGCCTGTTATGTACTGAAGTTCTCACCCTGGGCCAGCAGCGGGATACTGTAGATAGTTTTCACTCAGGTCCACATATGCAAATAAGGGACTGAAAGTGATGTTCAGTGATTGGATAGTTACAGAAAATGGTTACTGTTGCGTTCTAGTGGAGCTCTATATAAGCAGACTGGCTGAACCCTTCAGTTCAGTTCTGTTCTGACCTGTGAATAAACAAGAGCTGTTTGAAGAATCGCTGTGTCGTCTGATATGTTCACCCACAACTTAACACTGCCCATCTGGCCAGGTTTCCCCAGCCACTCTGGGCGGCTTCCAGCATATAAAAAATCATAATAAAACATCAAGCATTAAAAACTTCCCGATACAGGGCTGCCTTCAGATGTCTTCTAAAAGTTGTGGATCTGCCCTTGAAACCACAGCTGGTACAAAGTGCTGCAACCAGAATAGCTTATGCTTTTCTGTCCGTATTATACCAGTCATATTTACATTGCACTGGCTTCCAATTTGTTCCCAGCCCAATCAAGATGTTAGTTGTCATAGCCTTAGATAGCCTGGGGCCAGGGTATTTGAAGAACAGCATCCTCCTGCTGTCACTTGTGGTGGTCTTCAGAGGCCCTGTGCTATGTTATGCCACCAGAGAGGTGCAGTTGGTGGGACAGAGAATGGGTGGCAACACTTCAGTTATAAGATAGCCTACCTACACAACCTGGAGAGGTCAGGTTGACACCACCTCTGCTTTATATAGGTGGCCAGCTAAGATATTTAATACAATTTAATATTTCAGGGTGGCTTTTAATGCTCTCTGGTTTTTAATTGTGTTGAGAGTTTTTTAAAACAGTAATTTGAAAAGTGGGGGCATGGGAAAAAGAAACGCACACCCACAGAGAATTAAACCACATATCTAATGTACCGTGTAATTTGGTCCTTAGGCTTTGTTTGTGTGGCGAATAAGGACTAGAGGGACTAGGGCAAAGGATGTAAGTAATAGGATGTTAAGAGAGTGGTACCCCGGTTTTGCTGCTTTGTGTGGTTTTGCGTTCTTTGGGTGGATAGTCATCATGTTGCAGGTTTCCAGAAGTGTAAATATTTGTGTTTTTCTTTTGCAATGTTTTTTTTAAAAATGACACTGCACAGACTATTATGTAACTTGTTGACATAGCTTTTTAAAACCTGTATATGACAGTGTTTGTTATGCCCTACAGCCAAAACAGTTAATTACTTATTCCTCCCCCTGCCTTGCTCCCTATATTTGGGCTCTCTCCAAGTCAGATTACTTATGGCTCCACTTGACCTTCAAGGTACGCTCTTATTTACCTTGTAATTGTGTTTAAAAAATGGACTCTTTTTGGGCGGCGGACGCAATTCTCTCTCTTTCTCCCTCTCTCTCCCCCCCCCCTCTCTCTCTCTCTCTCTCACACACACACACACACACACACAGTGTGTCTTTTGCTTGTAAGCCATATAAGGGATATTTATTGATTGGTGGCTAAAGAAATTTAATAAATAATAAAACAAAAAAATAATGGGTCAGATTCAAATAACCAATTTCAATAGTAGAAGGCAGGATCCCCAAAGGAGACACTGGGAAGCAAGATCCGGAGCAAGCCGGAAGTCAGGGCTTAAGGGTAATGAAGGATACAGGAATATGCCAGAGATCATGTTCCTTAAGCAAAGCTCAGCTGGACTAAAGAAAGCTGAGACTTTATATCCCTTCCTGTCCAGAAAGTCTAATAGCCAGCCTAGGTGACTACCAGCTGTCCAAGGCCTGAGACGGCTGCCAGCTGCAGTTCACATTTGCACAGGGAGCCCGACAGCGGTGTGTGTTGTGCTAGCTTGAATGATGGAAAGTTTTCTGTGTGTCTCCAAGGTTTAGCGTGATTTCAGGAAGAGCCTCAACCCTTCTCTTGAATTCCGGGGGGAAAGCGTCTTTCTCTCATTTTAAAAGAAATTTTTTAATTTGTATACTGTCTTTCTATCTTACAATACTCAAGGCAGTTTACAAGATGAAGAAACATTAGGAAGAACTTCCTGACAGTAAGAGCTGTTCGACAGTGGAATTTGCTGCCAAGGAGTGTGGTGGAGTCTCCTCCTTTGGAGGTCTTTAAGCAGAGGCTTGACAACCATATGTCAGGAGTGCTCTGATGGTGTTTCCTGCTTGGCAGGGGGTTGGACTCGATGGCCCTTGTGGTCTCTTCCAACTCTAGGATTCTATGAAACAAAAAATGTACAGTGGTGCCTCGGGTTACAGATGCTTCAGTTTACAGACTCTGCTAATCCAGAAATAGTACCTCGGGTTCAGAACTTTGCTTCAGGATGAGAACAGAAATCGCGCAGTGGTAGCAGTGGGAGGCCCCGTTAGCTAAAGTGGTACCTCAGGTTAAGAACAGTTTCAGGTTAAGAACAGACCTCCATAACCAGGGGTACCACTGTACATCTTATAACAATCTAATGCAATACAAAAATGTGATAATAAAACATAACTTTAAAATAGGCAACCTTCATCAAAAAGTAACATTCAACAATCATCAGAATAGTATTAAATAATAATAATAATAACAACATATAAAAGTTAAACAGAAATCCACCCAACAGTTACAATAAATAATTTACAAACTATGATCAATAAAACAACGGCATGCCACAGTACATAAAATAATACAATACAAATTGAGAAGCAGAGACTGGAGGGTGGAGCAAGGCAGGTGGAAGGAGTCTCTCCCCTCATTGACTTTGGAAGCGCTTGGAGATACCTAGGTGGTGTTTCTCGGATGTTTGGTTTGTGATCAGGGAGAGACACCTGTAGTGTCTGTGGCCTTTCTTCTCGAGAGACATGCCTGATCTGTAATGGAGACTCTCCTCCCTTCTCTGAGTGTAGTTCCCCTCCATAGCTCAAGTGAGAACCAGCTGGAGTCTTAGTATTGCTTGGCTATCCAGTCCAAGCTGCTATCCTTGCCTATAACACCCTTCTGCACAGGCACCAAATTAAAAAGAAGCTTTCACCAAGTGATGAGCATGCTTGAGGAACGTCAGAATATTCTGAAGCCTGCATGTCTTCTCTCACCTGACCTTAAAGAGCCTTGAAAGTTTTCCAAGACTAAAAGGGAGAATGGGGCCAGGGGCAATTCTTCCTTGCCTCCAGTGACTCAATTATTATTATTAATAATAATTTTATTATTTATACACCACCTCTCTGGCTGGGTCTCTCCAGCCACTTTGGGCGGCTTCCAGTACATAAAAAATTGTAAAACATTAGACAGGAAAAAAAATCCTGATGTAGGGCTGCCTTCAGATGTCTTCTAAAAGTCAGATAGTTGTTTATTTTCCTGATGGGAGGGCGTTCCACAGGGCAGGTGCCACCACCAAGAAGGCCCTCTGCCTGGTTCCCTGTAACCTCACTTCTCGCAGTGAGGGAACCGCCAGAAGGCCCTCAGAGCTGAATCTCAGTGTCTGGGCTGAACAATGTGGGTGGAGACGTTCCTTCAGGTATTATTTGCAAACTGTTATATGGAGCATTTTCGCAACTGCTTTGCTAATTGAGGCACCAAATTATTTTCTTTCTCTTCAAAGTAGGAAAACCTGCATGCTGCTTTGAAACAAAGGGCACATTTTCTTTGGCGACAGTCTTGCCTGTCTCTTAGTTCTGCTGCTTTCAGTCTCCAAACCTCTTCTGGCTTCTCCCATCCTGGATCTATGGGCTGCTTGCTTTCTGTCTTTTTCATGAGAGAGTATGGGGGAGGAAGGTTCCTGTCAGGGAACTGCCATCAGCGCCGGAGGGAGAGAGCAAGAGCCAGAGGGATTCCAGAGAGCATCCAGGGATCGGGAGAAGCAGCCCATCTTCTGGGGAAGAGAATCAGCGTAGCACCAGTGGAGAAGGGGGGCAGGTGGGGGAAGCGGCGAGGCGGTCTCATGACTCCTTGCCTGGGACCAGCGGGGAGAGTAGGGGTCCTCCGCTGCCTGCGCCCTCCTTGCGCAGAAGGCTTTCGCGCAGAGAGAGTAGGAGGAGACTGGGCGTCAAAGAGCTTCTTTGCTGGAAGAAGTTTAAGAAACGCCCACTGACGGATTCTGCCAGCGATTGAGACCAGCCATGGGTGAGTGGCGTCCGGACAGAAAAGGTTCACTCAGGCAACCCAGCCAGGTGTTTGCACCCAGCCGGGGAGATAAGCACCGGCTTACGCACGAGCAACCCCTAGAACCATTACAGTTCCAAAGGAATCTACATTTCAAACCGCAGGCAGAAATGAAGCTCTTTGCTGGGCATGATATTACCATTTTCACGTCTCTTCGACTTCATATAAGAAATAATAATAATAATAATAATAATTTATTATTTATATTCCCCTCGCAATCTGGCTGGGTTTCCCCAGCCACTCTGGGCAGCTTCCAACAAAATATTAAAATACAATAGTCCTTCAGATATTAAAAGTTTCCCAAAACAGGGCTGCCTTCAGATGTTTTCTAAAACTCAGATAGTTGTTTATTTCCTTGACATCTGGTGGGAGGGTGTTCCACAGGGCGGGCACCACTATCGAGAAGGCCCTCTGCCTCACTTCTCGCAGTGAGGGAACCGCCAGGAGGCCCTCGGTGCTGGACCTCAGTGTCCGGGTAGAACGATGGGGGTGGAGATGCTCCTTCAGGTATACTGGGCCGAGGCCGTTTAGGGCTTTCAAGGTCAGCACCAACACTTTGAATTGTGCTTGGAAACGTACTGGGAGCCAATGCAGATCTCTCAGGACCAGTGTTATATGGTCTCTGCGGCTGCTCCCAGTCACCAGTCTAGCTGCCACATTCTGGATTAGTTGTAGTTTCCGGGTCACCTTCAAAGGTAGCCCCACGTAGAGCGCGTTGCAGTAGTCCAAGCGGGAGATAACTAGAGCATGCACCACTCTGGTGAGACAGTTCGTGGGCAGGTAGGGTGTCCGCCTGCGTTCCAGATGGAGCTGATA
This sequence comes from Podarcis liolepis, assembly GCF_965112155.1. Lineage (NCBI taxonomy): Eukaryota > Metazoa > Chordata > Lepidosauria > Squamata > Lacertidae > Podarcis > Podarcis liolepis. The sequence goes on from NC_139571.1 coordinate 42,410,793, forward strand.
AACAGCTGCCCTGGACACAGAATTAACCTGCGCCTCCATGGACAGCTGTGAGTCCAAAATGACTCCCAGGCTGCGCCCCTGGTCCTTCAGGGGCACAGTTACCCCATTCAGGACCAGGGAGTCCTCCACACCTGCCCGCCTCCTGTCCCCCAAAAACAGTACTTCTGTCTTGTCAGGATTCAACCTCAGCCTCACTGAGTTTAGTTATTAAATTTTTTGGATTTTACCCTCCTTAAACTGGCTAGGTTTTGAAAGTGCTTGAGTTCGGCTGGATCATGCCACTGCATTGAAACAGGCAAATAGTCAAATTTGGCATGACATTAAAAACAAAACAAAAACATATTTTAGCCTAGTTGGGACTGCAGCTTCAGTCACGTGATCTGGCAGGGCCTTCCTTTCTTTGAAGCCATGTGCCAGAAAGCAGTATCCAGTGTTCTGGCTTAGCTACCAGGTTTTATATTATTAAAAGAGAACATAAATTATCATTTTGTGGTCTAGAGTAATAAAAAATGCAAGTTGTCAGTTTCTTCCTTAGTTCTGTACAAGACTGAATTGTGAATGAAGCACGCACATTAAATTTAGTCTGAGGAAAGATGCATATATAATTTAATTTGCATATATTAAAAGCTTAGTTTCATTAATGATTTAAGATTCTCTTACATTTGGAAGCCTTCTGCATTCCCCCCCCCCCCCCCCGATTGAGCTGCTCAGTCTCTGGAGTTGGTAGTATTACTTATGCATTATAAAATTATATTGGTTATATTGTTGGAGCTTTCTTTCTCCCTCACTTAAAAATAACTGGTTTTGGGTCTTATTAAGCAGGATGATGTTAGCATTCTGCAAGCAATTTTAAGGAGCATGCTGGGATATCAGCTAGTTGTTGTTGTTTAGTCGTTTAGTCGTGTCCGCCACTTCGTGACCCCCTGGACCAGAGCACGCCAGGCACTTCTGTCTTCCACTGCCTCCCGCAGTTTGGTCAAACTCATGCTGGTAGCTTCGAGAACACTGTCCAACCATCTCGTCCTCTGCCGTCCCCTTCTCCTTGCGCCCTCCATCTTTCCCAACATCAGGGTCTTTTCCAGGGAGTCTTCTCTTCTCACAAGGTGGCCAAAGTATTGGAGCCTCAGCTTCAGGATCTGTCCTTCCAGTGAGCACTCAGGGCTGATTTCCTTCAGAATGGAGAGGTTGGATCTTATTGCAGCCCATGGGACTCTCAAGAGTCTCCTCCAGCACCAAAATTCAAAAGCATCAATTCTTCATCGATCAGCCTTCTTTATGGTCCAGTTCTCACTTCCATACATCACTACTGGGAAAACCAGAGCTTGTAATATACGGACCTTTGTTGGCAAGGTGATGTCTCTGCTTTTTAAGATGCTGTCTAGGTTTGTCATTGCTTTCCTCCCAAGAAGCAGGCGTCTTTTAATTTCGTGACTGCTGTCATCATCTGCAGTGATCAAGAAAGTAAAATCTCTCACTGCCTCCATTTCTTCCCCTTCTATTTGCCAGGAGGTAATGGGCCCAGTGGCCATGACCTTCGTCAGCTAGTTAAATAAATATAAATGAAGGACTATATGTGTTTCTATCTGTGCATTGGGTTGCCAACATGGTGCCCAGAACCTCCTGGGTTCCCTTCTTCCATCCTCCCTCTGTTAAATTTGACTTCTGTTGACTTGCATGTCAAACATTTGTGCTTCTAAATGTTCAAAAACTTTAAACACAGAATAGGAAGTTAGACCCACATTAGAGTAGGAACTCCTGTCTTTGGTGGTAAATTTTATTTTTATTTTTAAAACATTTGTACACCGACTGGTACAAAAAGAAGAAGAAGAAGCCCCAAATATGGAACAGCCCTCCCACCCACCCCCTTCCAGTGACCACTTGGTGAATCTAGCTTGAGAGGGAAAAAACACGCATGACATGCTTATGACTACACAGAAGAAAGCTCAAATTGTTGGATTGTCTTCTGTAGAAAATCATGGTTTATCCCAGAGCTGAAAAAAGGATTGTGACATACTTATTTCCTGTTTATCTGTTTTCACTTAATGGACGCCAGACTGCAAAGAACTCCTTTAGTTGAGTTTCTCTTCTCCTTTGCCACGTTTTTTGGTGAAATTCAATTTTTGTGCCATAGCGATGTTATATAGTCTATGTCACCATTCACCAAAGGCTAAAGTATAACCTGCCAATTAGCAGTTTTTGACACTCTCCAATCTAACTGCCAACAGCCAAAAAAATAATTAAGGACTTGTATGTTGTATCTTCATTTTAGCGAGAAGTATTGAATGCAGAGATAAATGTATATTCTGTTTTGTGACTCTTGCTGTTTCTTTGAAAATCACAGACCAGTAAGAAAACACTACAGGACAGTTCCAACACATGTTTGCGTAAGACTGCTGTACCTCACATCCCCTTCAACAGTTGTATTCTTTGGAGCCAGATGTGTGCACTAAATGCAAGGGTAAATAAACTAAACTAAAAGCAGATAAATCCATTTTAAAGAACACTCCCTGGCTATTTCAGAAGTGGGTATGACTAGTTCCAGATACTTGACTGTGCCTCATCTGAAATTACTTGATCTACATCTTGTTCCCAAACTCCCTCTAATGAGGAGAACGAGTTTGTTGTTTTATCGTTCAATAAAGAGCATATCTTTGAAACTAATACTTTTGTACTGTGTTCATATTCTAAAATTAAGTGCTCAAAACCAGTTAAGTCCCTTTGCACAGATTTCTTTATTGATGTTTCCATAATGAAATTATGTGCTTAGTGAAGTTTGAGCCAATTGATGTGCAGGCCTTGCAATTTATTGACTCATTTCTCTATAGATAGGGGTTGCCAGTGTTCAAAAAAGTCTCATGAACTGTGAAACCCTCTGCTAGACCAGTCGTTAAACCGAACCAGCTTGTTTCAACAGTGGAAGTTTAATCCCAGTGGAAGCAATGGAGACATATCTTTCATGAGTTTCTAGCTCCATTTCTTTCAGACCAGAAGAGTAGCCTTTGGAAATGGGTTCTGGATTTCATTCATCATACGGAATTATTGCTGGCCTAACACAAGAATTTCACGTTTTGACTTGTCTATTTTAGCAATTTCCATGTTTAGCTATGGGCTATTAATATCATCGGGTACACAGGATATTATATTATGTAGCTGGAAAACTTCATAGTATGTCAAAAGACTTAAGACATCTGAAGGCAGCCCTCTTTAGGGAAGCTTTTATGGGCGGGGTATAAATAATAAATTGTTGTTGTTGTTGTTGTTTATAAATAATAAATTGTTGTTGTTGTTGTTCTCCCCAACCTGGCTGCTTGGCATGTTTGTAGTGTATGGGGCGTGGGAGTTGAGGCCTCACACTTGGTTGATTGGCATCTGCCTGTCTTGGGAGACAGTGAAGGAGTATTCCTTCAGGGGTGAAGTCAGATTGTTGGAGAGTTACAGTGCCTGCTGTGGCTGTAGAGACCGATATAGGAGAGACATGTTTTGTTGCAGCTGGGGCTGATGAAGGCGCCTGGTTGTGCTGCTATAGATGCCTCATGGCATTTCTTCTCTCTGAGCTCCTCCCAGCAGCCGTTCCTCCTCTGGTCACTGGTGTGGATATACCACCTGACTGTCTCCAGGCTCTGTAGTCATCTGCAAGGGATTGCAGTCTCTGTGCCATGTTTGCAGACATCTTTGTAACACAGAGTTGGTCTGCCCATGGGCAATGTGCCTGAAACCAGCTCCCCGTAGGCCTCACGTGAAAATGTATATATTTAGAAAACATTTTTGCCAATTTAAAGTATTTGAGTTGGTAGGATTTGAAAGGGGGGGATGATTTGGGGGAGAAGGATAACTGTAGAAACATTTAATCAACCTTATACAAAGTTTGCGATTTCCATCTATTTAGCTCCTTTTTACAAAGTATACATGTGATGCAAAGATTCAGCTGCAATAGTTCCTTTAGATTTTTGGCAATCGTTAACCCCAGTTAACAAACTGTTTTGTTGTACAGTGGAAAGCCATATTTACTCTGTTATTGGCTCTGTTGCCCTGGTGGGATATTTACACGTAAAATACCACAGTTGCTGTAATTTTTTTAAACTACAATCTTTTCAGAGCCTTCTATCTCATTGACTAGGGCAGGAATTGTCTTCAGAGCATCTGTTGTCAGTATTGCTATGTCAACTGCAGGTAAAAAATCTTTATGTTCCTGCTTGTTTACCATTATGCCCGGTGTCTATTTTTATGGATGCCAAAGATTCTAGAGAAACAACCAAAAGTGAGGGGGACGGGGGGCACCCTGTAAGTCTCAAAGCCACAGTAGTCATATCCATTTACCTCAAACCTTCATTGTAGTTGGGTGATATGGGGAGAGGGCGAGAGAGTGCTTGAATAACCTATGTAAAACAGATACTGGGAGTTTGATGTATAATGGTCTTGGCTACAAACTGCAATAACAGTACAATACAATACAATTTTAAAAAGCAGTTGCCAAGGTTCAATCTAAGTGGTCAAAAGATCTGTGGGCATCCAGTGACATGATGCCCAGCGGTTGTGTTATATCTTACTGTAGTGTGTGATGCTTTGTTGTTGTTGTTTAGTCATTTAGTCGTGTCCGCCTCTTTGTGACCCCCTGGACCAGAGCACGCCAGGCCCTCCTGTCTTCCACTGCTTCCCGCAGTTTGGTCAAACTCATGTTGGTAGCTTCGAGAACACTGTCCCACCATCTCGTCCTCTGTCGTCCCCTTCTCCTTGTGCCCTCCATCTTTCCCAACATCAGGGTCTTTTCCAGGGAGGCTTCTCTTCTCATGAGGTGAAGAAAGTATTGGAGCTTCAGCTTCACGATCTGTCCTTCCAGTGAGCATTCAGGGCTGATTTCCTTCAGAATGGAGAGGTTTGATCTTCCTGCAGCCCATGGGACTCTCAAGAGTCTCCTCCAGCACCAGAATTCAAAAGCATCCATTCTTCGGCGATCAGCCTTCTTTATGGTCTAGCTCTCACTTCCATACATCACTACTGGGAAAACCACGGCTTTAACTATACGGACCTTTGTTGGCAAGGTGATGTCTCTGCTTTTTAAGATGCTGTGTGATGCTTAGTATCATCCTAATAGAACTTGTGCAGTTCATTAACTTGGCTTACTTTTAAAAAGATCAAACAGCCTATATGTTTGGAACAAAGGTGAAAATTCGCTTGGACACCAGATACCTTGTGAAGTTTTGGACGAAACTGAAACAGAAGGAGATATGATAAAAACAGTGGTTGGACATAGGGTGAAGTTGAGAATGCAAGAATAACTTGGAAAATGACAAGGAAATTGTAGTTAGAACCCAAACAAAATGCTGCGCTTGTCCAAAGGAATGTCGGAATACCTGCAGGTCTTCACAGAGAGCAACCAGTTAGTGAATACTATTTGTGATGAACCTGATAAAAGAGGAGGATAAGGATGCAGTGTCGCATGTGTGGATTAAAAAAGAAGAAAACTGAACAAGGTGGAATCTCTTCATGAATGGCACCTCTTCATAAACGGCCAGATTCTCCAGGTAATGTTGGTGGTACAGTAAGGCTTCATATATCAGATGTTGATTGGAGTAGAACTAGTACAAGAGGTATTGTGGTATTGATCATGTCAGTTGAAGATGGACAGTGCTATCAACTAGGCACCAAAGGGGGAAAGCCGAAGCACCTTTACAGTTGGAACAACTTTCCATTTCTTTCTTGAAAATGCATTAGCAGTTTGGAGAAGTAGCTCCTGTCAGACGAGTTCTGAGAGAAATAGCAACGCGGCAGTCATTGACTTGTGGACAGGGTTATCAGCAGTGGCACTCGAAAGCAAAGGACTTGACAAACATGAATAAATGCTTGGCTATGAATGTACTGTTCACCTCAGAATGTCACAGTGGCTGTTGCAACTTACCACTAAAGGATATATTGTCAGGGAAGAGAACAGGGTGCAAATCATCATCATCAATTGGAAGTGACATTCATTACTGCACTCATATGCATTCTGTGTTCAGGCATATAATTTCATAACAGTTTAAATCTGAACAATTCTAACATGTTGACCTGTTAAATAACTTAGGCTGCAAACCTGTAACCACTTAGCTGCACCTCCGAGTAGACATGTGTAGGATTGCACCGTTAGTCTTCTTTATTTAAGAAAATCTCTTGTTACGTCCACCTGCGTATTTTTGGGATACGAACGTGGCAAACCCGGAAGTATACTTCCAAGTTTTCGCCGCTCGCACATGCGCAGAAGCAGCGCCTCTGCTTACTGACTTTTCGGGTTGTGGACGGACTCCTGGAACGAATTAAGTTTGTATCCGGAGGGTCCACTGTATTAAAAGAAAAAAATCCTGAGTTGTATCCAATGGTATTACTCCTTTGATAGTAAGGCAGAATGGGAACTGTGTTCGAAACATACATGATGCTAGGAAGGGGGATTGTGTTAAAGAGAGGGTAGTTGTGGTATTATTCAGTTCTGCACATAAGACATGCCATTTGTAAAAAAAAAACCCTACCCTTTCACTGTAAGAGTGTGTGGACAGGTGATTGCTGCTCAGTAGTGCAGCAAAGCGACACATGCTCACATTGAATAAACGCAAGCATTAATTGGTGACGAGCTGAACATTTTGACTTATGAATGCATAGAAAATTTAATACTTTAATAGGTCTTCTTTGGCAATCACTTGTAGCCAAGTAAGATTGTCTTCCATAAACACGGTGTTAACAATGAGTCCGTAAGTGACTGTGGAGGCCAATTCTGGATCCACACGTCCTTCCACAGTGGGGACAATTGGTTTCTGGGTGGGAGTTGATCACGGTGTGGATTTGCCAAGCGTGCCTTCCTCTTAGCATGTTTCTCTCTTGCATCCTGAGTTCGAGTGTCTTCAAAGCCCTGGGCACCTTTGGCAAAGGCTGTTCTCGATTTGACACTTCTGGTGGGATGTACACATCTTGAAATGACATTTGTCAGAAAAACAAAATAAAAATACTTAAGAGTGTAGAAGAGGGCAGGAGTAAAATGCTGGCTTAAGAAAGAAAGAAAAGGTGCTTGGAATAAAATTTATTCCAGGCCAAATGTGTTTTGGAAGAAACATTTCTGCAGAACTACATTTTTAGCAGAGATTCTCACCAGATGCCTGGGACACTTCCAGCAGGAGTTGTCTGCCATAGATGTTTCCCCTGTTTTGTGCTCGTCTATTCTATAAGTAGTGTACCATGGTAACCAGGAGATCAACTTTTAGGATAATTATAGACCTGAAAACACTGTGCAACATTATTAATATGGTATAAGTAGCGTTATAGCATTTGCCACGTCTACTGTAATCTATTTATTTTAAGCATTTTAAACCCACTCTTTTAGTCAAGGCTTCCAGAGCAGCTTACAAAAACTCGTAGATTCCCTTCCTTCAGGCTTGCAATCTAAAGGACATGGCGCATAAGGGGGAAAGGGGAGTTAAGGAGATTCAGGCATTCTTTCTTAACAGTTGTTACACTGACCCACTGGGGTGGTATCCTGATGTAATGATTGCCACGAGGTGACAGTTGAGTGAGAGCCAAGGGCATCTTGTGTTCAGCAGCGGCAATGGATGTTTCTCCTCTCTTCTGTTTTGCAGCCTGGTGTAATTAAAGAACTCCGCATTTGTTTGTCATTCAATACATGGCATGGGCATCCTAAACACAGATGCCCTATGAGAAAAGTCATGTCCTGTTGTATAATCCTTGGCACCTCCCTTTATAGCATGTCACCAGTAAATCTGTCCTGTAGACCTAGCCTCACACTGGTATCTATCTATATTGGAGCCCCCAAACTGCAGAAAACTAAGCAGTCTCAAGAGATCAACTTGGCCAGAGTTTGGTATCAGAATAGCTATTGTTCAGTGGTGTCCGTCACGTATCAAAATAAACTTGTTTTCTTTCTGAAGTTCTTTGCAATGCAGAACTTTGACCCCTTGTTGCGGTCCTTTTTCTCACCGTCAGATACTGATCCCGTGATGTTTTGCAATTGTACAATGCAAGTGTGGAATTGGGCAGCGGCTTATGTTAAATCCAGCAGCTTATGTTAAATTTTATCAAACTTTTTTCAAAGTAAGTTTCTAGCCCTTTTAGCTGTGAACGTAAGCTTGAAAGTGTTTACAATTCCTGGTAAAATATCAGAAGCCAGAAGTGGGGCTGGAGTAGTGTTTTCAATGGGGAGAACTTCAGTTCAGTGATGTGATTTAGCTCTTTACTCCTCCCCATGACTAGCAGCAGCAGAATAAATTAGGGAAGTAAGAAAATATATGGAAATATAACCTGATTTGCATAATGATTGCACACTAGTCAGTAGTAGCTCAACAAAAAGCATTTATCACTACTCCAGGCCATTCTCGTGCAGTTTTTCAGAAGATATTTTGAGATGAAATTCTTAAATTCTTTACTCAAAATATTTTGTACTGTAATATTGGGATGGTGTGACTGTTTGCCACCTGTATATATTTGTTCATACATGAATGCCGTTCCACAGGCAGGCTAACGTTGTGTTGTCCACTGGTTGATTTCTGCAAATTGTGGGTGGCTTTGGTAGTCTTGGCTGGCTTCCCCTGTGGGAAGGGGCCAATTCCAGTATCTCCAGTCCTTGGAGGATCTCCAAAGTGCACTGTGAAGTCAGGTATGATCCCCAGCCCATCATATCTTAGAGCTGAAAAGTGGGGCATGGGACTTGTCAGGCTTACCAGATGTTCACCATGGTGAGCATGTTTATGAACTTCTAATTGCTTAGTCTAATAAGAATGGGGAAGTATTTAAGAATTGATATGTAAATTGCACTTTGCAGAAGACAATTACTTGTAGTAAGAATGCGCGTCACTTATCTATAATAAGATTTAATGAAAACATGTTTGGGTTTCCCTGCAGCTTGTGGGGGAAGGGAGGGCTGAAAGGCCAAATTTCCTTTCAGTTTGAATGAATATTCCTGGAAGAATATACTGTAGTCACATCAGCATAAGTCCTGATGAGTTATTCTATATTAAAAGTGATCGCATCCGACTCGTCAAATGAAAAGCCAGCAAGTCTTGTCTTCTGGCTGAATAAATGGACCTACAATAGACTTTTGACCCTATAACTGAAATGTTGCAATATAACAGCAACAGCACAGCAGCTGATCTGTTGATCTAAATTCAGTTAATGAGTTTGTGTGTTAGAACCTGTTCAGCTACGATTATCTTCAATCAGGAAGATTGTGTCCAATATTTTATTAATAAATTTCAAATATTTGTACGTAGGAAAGAATAATATATCAAATAATTGTATAAATAGAACAGTGTTGTATGAATGGGTGGGAAACAAAGTTAAAAGAATGGAAATTTAAACACTGATACAGTGGTGGAATAAACAAAATTATGAAAAGTAGCAACTATGGATGGACGGAAAATGGCAGGTGCAATGGTGGGATTCCATTCCATGAACGGCAGCAGTCTTCAAAATCCTCTATGGACGAGGTTAACCAGACCTTTAGCTCAGCTTGGAACTGCCGGAACTGACTTAGCTGCCTCTCCAGTGCCTGGTTGCAGTAGTACATCTCCACATACCTGGCCTGCTTCTCCCGCTGATAGCGCAGGGCTGTTTTCTTCTCCTCTTCCCAAGTTTTCCGCTCCTGCTCAAAGTTTGCCTCTTGCAGCTGGGCCTAGCGCCTCTCGCACAGCAATTCTCCCCATAGCCATTCAGCGCCCTCTGCACTCTCCCCCTGCACCCCCCTACTTTTAGAGCCATCTGTTTCACAAGCCAAAACGTCCTGGCATTCTTGCATGGGAGAGTCCTGTGGAGGAACATGGGAGCCACGCTCTGGAAAGGCTTGGAAAGAGTCCCCCAACTGTGCCACTTGCGAGTTCTCTGCTTGCAACTCTGTTTGGACTTCCCGCAGCTGTGTTTTCAAGCTGAAGATTTCACCCTGTTTCTGGGCCATCTCCTCCTGGGCATCTTGGAACTGCTGCTTGAGCAATGAAATCCCTGCCGTCTTCTGACAGACGTCCCACTGGGTCTCCTCCAATATGGGACTCAGGCGCTCTGCCTGTTGGTGCTGCAGCCTCAGCTTCTCACGCTGCCTCTGCTGAAGGTTCTTGCAGCCGTTTCTCTTCCTGCTGAGCTTTGTAGAGCTGCAGCTGAACCTCCTGCTTCAGTTCATCCAGCTCATCCATCCGCAAGGTCTGTTTGTCCTCAAACATCTGTGTGAAGGGATCATCATTCTCACTCAGATTTCTCTCCAGGCCCTTCTCAGTCAGCCGGTCCTCGAACTGCTTCACCACATCTTCCAAGGAGTCTGTGGGTTCATTCAGAGGGTGTGATTCCCCAGAGCTCTGCAGGCGGCTCAGGCTCTTGCAAGACAGAGGTGTTTTGTCTACAGCCAAAGGGTCGCGTGGCCCCCGAGAAGCCCTGTCTAAGGAGTCGCCAGTGTGCTTGTTGTGGCCTTCAGAAGCACTGAGCTGGGTTGTAGCAGGTTTGAAACGTGGAGTGTCGGTGGGGAAGCTTTGGATAGAGTTTGTGCTCTCGTCCAGGCTGATGGTGTGCAGCAGGTGACTGCGGAGAGGGCTGCGTTGTGAGGAGCTGCTGGTGCTGTTCTGGGCCAGGCTCCTGTTCCTCTTGGACAGCTTCTGACCTTTGGCTGATGACCGCCTTGGCATGCACAACAGGCTCTTCCATGATACCAAGGCAGAGGGTCTGATCCGACACCTGTCAAAGTGTCCACATTCAGGCAATGAGCTCTTGGAGAAATCAGCTGCCTGTTGATGGGCCCGGAAATACCGCTCGGGGGGCTGGTTCTCCTGGTCACTCCCATAGTTCCTTTTAAAGCCACCTCCAGATGACTGGTGCTTCTTCTCAGCCCGGGTGTCCCACTTGCCCCAATGGAAGTAGCCAAAAACTCCACGCTGTGACGTTCCTTTCCAGAGCAGCCCGTCTGGCTGACGCATGCCATGTAGACCTCCTGGAGAAGTCTGCAAGAAATCCCGTTTCTCTACTCGGCTGCCCACGTTGCCCATGCTGCCGTCGTTGTCAGGCTCAGAATCCAGAGTGAAAGGATCAAACAGACAATGGCAGGGGTTAACGGTCACATGAGAGGCCTGTTCTGTTGCTATGGAGTTTTAAACACAAGCGGAATGCCAGCACATGAGGGCTGCCTGCAGCCTGATCCCCGGCTAGACTGGGCTGGACTCCATTCTGCGACCTCCTCCTCCTGCTGCAGCTCCTTAGTCGGCTCCATAATCCCTGTCTTTCCATCCATTTACGTATTCATTCTTTGCACTCTTATTTAGTTGCTAACAACATACCGTATTTTTCCATGTATAAAATTTTTTAGTGAAATCTTGTGGGGCGTCTTATACACGGCTGGTGAATGCTCAGGAGTTCCAGCTCTGGCCTTATTCTTAAACATTTCATCCCTGTTTGCTAAGGCACTACCCCTCGTAAACAACTACAGTGCAGTTATCCATGGTTCCGTTGTTTTGGCAATATCTTGTTCTCATTCTCCATATGAAGGCTGCAGTATGCCTCAAATAATTAAATAATCTACCTAGGTCTTTTATGTCTCTGGTAATATTTCTGCTGGGCACTCACGCTCTGCAGATATCGAAGCAGAGCAGCAGGTGATTTTGTGAAAAAGATAAATGAAGCTTTTAACTTGAAAGACTATTCTCTGCTCCTCTGCTTCAATTAAAATAAAATAAAACCCAGGGCTCTTCAGTGCTCTGCGGGCAGCATTCTGGACAAAGCACTTGGATGAAACCAACTTCTTGCAAACATGTAGAAATCCACTAGATGGAAAAGTAGGCAGAGTGACGGGAGCAACGCAGGGCTTCTGGGGGGACCCCGATTCAGCTAGGGATGCTTTGTGGTTCAACTCAAATTCCCCCAATTTGCCTGGTTATCTGGCACATTCCTAGAATATGCTTTTAACAGTCTTCTACCTGCAGTAGGATGTCCTGCAAAGGACACTCCCCCATAAACTGCATGTGGTTTGTATAAGCACCTGGTTGTTGGCATCTGTCTGCCTCTGGATGCAATGGAAGAGTGCTCCTTCAGGGCAAAAGTCTAACCTTTGGGAGAGTTACAGTGCCTGCTGTGGCTGTGGAGACCGATGCAGGAGAGACATGTTTTATTGCAGGTGGGGCAGATGAAGGTGTCCTGTTTTGCTGCTGGTGCACCGTGTCATTTCTTCTCTCTGCAGTCCTCCTAGTGGTTCTCCCTTCTCTGGTTCTCCAGGCACTGCAGTCATCTGCAAGGGATTCCCACACTGTGGGGTTAATGTTGCCAGCCTTTGTGTCTTTGAGAGCCAGTGTGGTTAAGAGCGGTGGACTCGTAATCTGGTGAACCGGGTTTGATTCCCCGCTCCTCCACCTGCAGCTGCTGGGTGACCTTGGGCCAGTCACACTTCTCTGAAGTCTCTCAGCCCCACTCACCTCACAGAGTGTTTGTTGTGGGGGAGGAAGGGAAAAGGAGATTGTTAGCTGCTTTGAGACTCCTTAGGATAGTGATAAAGCGGGATATCAAATCCAAACTCCTCCTCCTCCTCTTCTTCTTCTTCACATTTGCAGACATCTTTGTAATGCATATATTTGGTCTGCCAACAGGCCTGGTGCCTGAAGCCAACTCCTCGTAGAACACGTCCTTGAGGATCCTGCAATCTTCCATTCTCTGGACATGACCAAGCCAGCATAGAAGTTGTTGAGACAGGAGTGTGGACATGCTAGATGTGTGGGCTTCAGAGAGCACATATGTGCCTGAGACTCTGTCCTGCCATGTGATGCCCAAAATCTTCCGGATGCAGCACATATGGAAGGCATTGAGGAGCTCCTGTAAACTGCCCACAACTCACTTCCCTAAGGCAGCATGCTCAACATGCAAGCCTGGTAGACCATCTTGATATTGGTTGTTAGCATCACATTCTCCCATACTCTTTTGGAGATGCGAGCCATTGCTGCAACTGTCTTGCCAATACTTTTGTGGTGGAGCCCAGGTTGACAGAATTGTCTACCACCTCAAGTGTGCGGTTGCCAATGCTGATGTGTGGAGTGCTGGCGACAGCTTGACCCAGGATGTTGGTGTTTGTCAGGTTGATGGTGAAACTGAATTCCATGCAGGGCAAAACAGTTGATGAGTCTCTGCAGAGCTTCCTCACGAGTGTGCTCTCAAGGCTGTGTCATCTGCAAACAACTTCTCTTGTATAAGTACAGGTCTGTTGAAAACATTCAAACGAATGCATGTACAGCAGGAGCTGGGCAGGAGTATGTTGATTCTACTTAACGTTGGGTCATATGAAGAGGGATCCTATGTTTGATTACTGATTTTAGCTTCAAAGCTGGCAACTACAGATGATACCCAGCTATATTTCTTACATTCTGTCTGAATCAGAGGAGGCAGCTGAGACGCTAGATAGATGTTTAGAGGTAGTGGTGGCCTGGATGTCGCTCAACAAATTGAAACTTAGGTCTTAGGTGTTTTAAGTCCTCAAGTCTAGGAGGTGGAAAGGCAGGCCGTTGTGTATGGGGTTGCACTCCCCTGGAAGCAGCAAGTGTGTAGCTTAGGAGGGATACTAGATTATTTCTGGAGGCCCAAGTAACCTTGGTGTGCGGGATTGCCTATATCTAGCTTCAGCTGGTGTGCCAGTGACACCCTCTTTTTGGACAGCGTTGACTTGGCCACAGCACTTATGCAGTAGCCAGATTACTGGCTGGGGCTGCCTTTAGAATGAATATATCTCTTGTTCTGAAACAGCATGGATTTCTAGAAGGTTTCTGAGCCTAATTCAAGGTGGTTGCATTGGTGTTTAAAACCGTAAATCAGTTAGGCCCCAAATCTGAGAAACCACCTCCTTTTGTACAGACCCTTTCTCAGGTGTTAAGATCAGCAGAAGGGGCCCTCTTGGTAGCTTTACCATCCTCAGAAGCTCAGGATGGTGGTGGCCCTAAAAAGGGCAAACTCTGTGGCAACCGTTAAATTGTGGAAATCCTTTCTCCCAGAGGTGCATCTGACAAATTTGCTATGTACCATATGAACTTCAGCCTGGCTTTTGACACCTGAGATGTGTGTTTTCAGGATCCTCCCTATTCCTGTGACTGTCATTTGTTTAACTTTTTTAATTATGAACTTTAAATTGTTGTTACTCACCCTGGGACCCACTGGTGAAGGACAATACTACTTCTACTAATTATTGTTGTTGTTGTTGTTGCCTTTTTATGAAAGTTCAGGATAGCTCAGTCAGTAAAAGCATGAGACTCTTAATCTCATGGTCGTACATTCTGCCCCCATGTTGGGCAAAAGTATTCTGCATTGCAGAGCGTTAAACTAGTTGACCCTCATGGTCCCATCCAACTCCAAAATTCTGTGATGAACAGCCTCCCAGCAGGGCCCTTAAGGCAGAACTGCACAGTGCTGCCCCTTGACTAAGAGAAGAAAGGGAATTAGGAGTATGGCTGCTAGGCTGTTGTTGTTTAGTCGTTTAGTAATGTCCGACTCTTAGCGACCCCCTGGACCAGAGCACGCCAGGCACTCCTGTCTTCCGCTGCCTTCCGCAGTTTGGTCAAACTCATGCTGGAAGCTTCAAGAACCATCTCGTCCTCTGTCGTCTCCTTCTCCTTGCGCCCTCCATCTTTCCCAACATCAGGGTCTTTTCCAGGGAGTCTTCTCTTCTCACGAGGTGGCCAAAGTCTTGGAGCCTCAGCTTCACGATCTGTCCTTCCAGTGAGCACTCAGGGCTGATTTCCTTCAGAATGGAGAGGTTGGATCTTCTTGCAGCCCATGGGACTCTCAAGAGTCTCCTCCAGCACCACAATTCAAAAGCATCAATTCTTCGGCGATTAGCCTTCTTTACGGTCCAGTTCTCACTTCCATACATCACTACTGGGAAAACCATAGCTTTAACTATACAGACCTTTGTCGGCAAGGTGATGTCTCTGCTTTCTAAGATGCTGTCTAGGTTTGTCATTGCTTTCCTCCCAAGAAGCAGGCGTCTTTTAATTTCGTGACTGCTGTCACCATCTGCAGTGATCATGGAGCCCAAGTAAAATCTCTCACTGCCTCCATTTCTTCCCCTTCTATTTGCCAGGAGGTGATGTACTTCATTTTATTGCATTTAGAGACTGCTTAACCACAAAACTCTCTTAAGCGGTATCTCGTCTTGTGAATTTGTTCAGCCCCTCTTGGTTGAGATGATGCCATGTTGGTGTGCTTCACGGCACTCAGCACGCTGGTCTACCAAATAAAGTTATGATAGTGGATAGTAGATGCCTGTACGAATTAGTCCTAATAGGCCTAACTAGAAGTAGACCACCGAATGATGAAAACTCTAAAGCAGTGGTTACAAGAAAGATTTATTGCCAGTATGTTTTCCTGATGGGAATTCTGGAAAGTACCTTGATAATAAATCTTTCTTGTCTGTATTGGCTTTTCTCTTTTTCATCATTCTTGACGGTTAAACTGGTCTGCAGGCAACTAAAATTTGGAAGCAGAGTTGGGTGCTGGGATAGGAAAGGAGGAGGAGACTCATGAGGGTAGAATTTTCACAGTTGCATCTATTTTTCTGTTACCAATAAGTTCCGTTTTTGAAGTGTTTCACCTGTCATTGTTCTGTTTTACTTAGCATGGAGGGGGTGATCTTGTCTTAGAAAGCAGCAAATGTACCCACAGTTCTTTAGTCAGATATTTGAAGGTAATTGCTTCCGCTATTCCTTTAGCTCGACAAATGTACAGCAAAATTTCCTATCCTAATTGTTCATCGGGGAGTTCATGCTGATTATATTATAGTTTCATTATACCATGTGTGGGTGTAATAAGTACTTCACGTATGAAACTAGTAACACATCCTTTCTTATGATGAAAAAAAATATTGTATTTTATACAACTGTGGGTAACCCAAAACATTTCCTTGGTGGTATTTTATCACTCATTGAATGAAGTTCTGTGAGTTTCATTGACCTTTCCTACTCAGTATTCTAAGCCAAATAAACATTTATTTCCCAGTCCTGAAGACATTTATTGGTGAGTCCCATTGATTTCATTCGGACTTGAGTGGAAATAAGTGTGTGCAGGATAATTGTCATCAAGAGTCAAAGATCTTCAAAACCATGGGCCGTCTTGGAGAAGGAAAATCTTACAATACAAATCTGGATTGAAAATGTTACTCAATATCCCTGAATAAAATGCTCTGTTTTGTTACCTTTCAAAGTGAAAACGATTACTCTTTTGATGCTAGCAGGCCTATTGTTCGAAGCCTTTACTCTGCAGGATTTAAGAAATTTAAAAAATGGGCTTTTGTTGTTGTTTTTTATCTGTTGTGGTTGAGTATTGATTTTTTTTTTATACTTTGCCATAGTAAGGTTTTGGCTGGAAAAGTGGGCTAAATGTATCTAAAATAAATGAAGAACCAGGCTGAGATTGTGAGCTGGGAAGACATTGGTCCATATTTTGCTCCTGTTTTGAATTTAGTAGATGTACCACGTGCTGTACACCCCACCCAATCTGGGCTCAGTGGCCTACCTTACAAAGCTGTATTAAAGAACGAGATGGTATATCTGACGCACCAAGAGCACTTTCAAAACACTAGACTAGAGTAATGCCAAGTAGTACTTATGATTGAGCTTTATTTGGTTCTATTGGTAGATTAAAAAAACCTTTATTCAGTGAAGACAAAGTTTTATCAGTTGGACTTCTCTCGTTTGGGTGAATTGTTAACTGTAATGGGTCATAAGCAACAGCAAAGCATTGGAATTTATTGAAAGCAATCAACCACACGTTATGTCACACTTCCTTCAGTTCCTCAGAAAGGCACCTGCACTTAGATTTGGGCAACACACAAATGTATTTAGACTCGGTCAGTTAAGACAGATGATTAATCAATTTGTAAATCCTTTAATTGGTTGACAGTCCTTATTATTAGTGTTTGTCTGCAACTGAGAAAGAAGTCCAGCTCCAGGTTTTGAGAGCCCTTGAATAAATAGACTCTGGTGTTCTCCCCAGAAGGCACCGCGCTTGCCCAGGATGGGGGCAGTAGTGCTTAATAGAAGTTGTCACCACTCTCGCTTCTGCAGCCAGTGGGCTGTTTGCTTTCCCATACAATCTAGTCGCTGATGATGGGAGCTGTGAGATGAGTGGGGTAGCATGCCAAAATTCTTATTCCAACAATATTAATCAGGATTCCATTCCCTCCATACGCCAACATCACAGGTGACATACAGCCTGGAGCTCCACTGACTGGTGAGCCAGTGTGGTGTAGTGGTTAAGAGTGGTGGACTCGTATTCTGGTGAACCGGGTTCGCTTCCCCGCTCCTCCACCTGCAGCTGCTGGGTGACCTTGGGCCAGTCACACTTCTCTGAAGTCTCTCAGCCCCACTCACCTCACAGAGTGTTTGTTGTGGGGGAGGAAGGGAAAGGAGATTGTTAGCCACTTTGAGACTCCTTCGGGTAGTGATAAAGTGGGATATCAAATCCAAACTCCTCCTCCTCCTCCTCCTCTTCTTCTTCTGGCCTACCCACAATCCTTGCTGCAGGGAAGCAGCTTGCCCCGAACTGGAGACTGGAGGTACAGGCAAGCAGCAGTGCTGATCAGAGCTCCAGGCTCCACGCATGGGCTCCCCAGCAGTGTTGACTTGATGATGACAGCCTTGCCTCTGACGTTTTGCAAGTGGAGGTGGGTGGGGCATTTTGTTTGTGTGCGCATGGGTCACACCTCCATTCAGCACTGCCTCCCCCATCCCTCTGGTTACAGACTCCACTAACCCAGAAATAGTGCTTCGATTTAAGAACTTTGCTTCAGGATAAGAACAGAAATTGTGCTCCGGCAGTGTGGCAGCAGCAGGAGGCCCCATTAGCTAAAGTGGTGCTTCAGGTTAAGAACAGTTTCAGGTTAAGAACGGACCTCCGGAACGAATTAAGTACTTAACCCGAGGTACCACTGTACACTGAAAAATATGATATTCTTTCAACACATTGTTTTGTGTGTGTTAATAAAAAAAAATCCAATTGCAATTTTTCCAACTTGGGCTTATATATAATTATATATGGACATTGATTCTATGGGTGTAATAGCTCATGAGAAGGGAGTTGGAGAGAGTGGCTGATGGCCATGGCTTCCACTGAAATAAATTCAGTGGAATTCAGTAAGTTAGCTTTATTGTACTAGCCAAAGGCCATGACAAAACCATACAAACACTCTCCACATGGCTTCCACTGACTCGTCCCAACTTTCACAGGAAGTCCTCCCAATCTTTTATATTCCACACCATGTTTTCTATGTCACCCAAGAGGAGATTTTCACCAGACTTTTCCTACTGAAATCTTTTGTGGGTTATTATTATTATGTATTTTATTTTATTTCTATACCGCTTTAAATTTTTAGGAAAACCTTAAAGTGGTTTACAGCATATTAAAACATCAATAAAACAATCCATAATGAAACATTTCTGAAGAAAGTCAGATACAGAGTATACAGTCAAAGCAACATAATTAACAGAAAACCACAATGTTATCTTAAAGATTTCAAAATAAAACATTACAAAGGAGGTCAACTACAGAATACATATTTAACACAAAGTTAACAAAAAATATTAAACATTTCCAAAAAAACCAAAACCATTTCTAAGTGAAGTCGAATATAAAATGCACATTTAAAACATCATATTTTATGCGATTACTTTATTCCAGCATCAGTTTCCGCTTTTCTAGGTGTGACATTTAGTCCTTGCAGGAAAACAATATAGGCACAGTTACCTTTGGCTTGGTTCAGCCATCCCTGGCCAGCATCTCATTTGCACTGTGCTGCTCAGGATCACCTTGTCAAGCTTCTATTCCACTGTTTGTACTCAGAGAGATCAGCATGTGGTTTGTTGTTGTTGTTTAGTCGTGTCCGCCTCTTCGTGACCCCCTGGACCAGAGCATGCCAGGCACTCCTGTCTTCCACTGCCTCCCGCAGTTTGGTCAGACTCATGCTGGTAGCTTCGAGACCACTGTCCCACCATCTCGTCCTCTGCTGTCCCCTTCTCCTTGTGCCCTCCATCTTTCCCAACATCAGGGTCTTTTCCAGGGAGTCTTCTCTTCTCCTGAGGTGGCCAAAGTATTGGAGCCTCAGCTTCAGGATCTGTCCTTC
Organism: Podarcis liolepis; assembly: GCF_965112155.1. NCBI lineage: Eukaryota > Metazoa > Chordata > Lepidosauria > Squamata > Lacertidae > Podarcis > Podarcis liolepis. The sequence continues at coordinate 42,429,886 of NC_139571.1, forward strand.
CAGTGGGCACTCAGGGCTGATTTCCTTCAGAATGGAGAGGTTTGCTCTTCTTGCAGTCCATGGGACTCTCAAGAGTCTCCTCCAGCACCAGAATTCAAAAGCATCCATTCTTCGGCGATCAGCCTTCTTTATGTTCCAGCTCTCACTTCCATACATCACTACTGGGAAAACCATAGCTTGAACTTTGCGGACATTCTGGAGGAGGAACCGGCAAGCCACTCCAGTATCCCTGCCAAGAAATTTCCATGGACAAAGCATGTTATGTACACCATAAGGGTGCCGGTTGTCGTGATACTCCGGCTCAACGCAGTGGTTTCATTATTGACTTCTGTGTAATAATAGAGATAGGTGCTGAAACCGATTCACAAGAGGCAGAGAAAGTACTACTTCACAGGGCATTTAATTAACTTCCAGAATTTGCTGCCGCAAGATGCGGTAATAGCCAATGAGTTAGATGGCTTTAAAAGTAGATTAGACAATATCGCGGAGAATAGGTCTGTCAGCGGCAATTAGCTACGGCAGCTAAATGGAATCTCCACCTACACAGGTAAACAAATACCGTATTTTTCCGTGTATAAGACGCCCCCATGTATAAGACGACCCCTATTTTTTGAGCCCAAAATTAAGAATTAAATTTATATATTTAATTGCAACGTTCCGTGTATGAGATGACCCCTAATTTTAAACTTAAAAAATTTGGGGGGAAATATAGTCTTATACACGGAAAAATACAGTAAGTATTGGGCAATTGCTTACCCGTCCTTCTTGTGGCTTCTCATAAGCATCTGGCTAGCCCTTAATAAAAAAAGGAATATGAAACAATAAAAACAAATATCTATAAAATGCTGGTAGGTGAGATATCTGTCGCTCTGCTAATATAATGCTTTATCAGCACTGTGTTGTCTGCACTTCACTTTGCTGAAGGTTGGAATGCTATCTTACAGTTCAGCCTTTTTCTTGATTACCTTACTAGAATTATTTGAATCTTGTGCTGCTTAGTTTCAAGTGTGAGACCAGAGAGTGTATAGATTTTCAGCTCCATTCACACTTTAGTTCTCATCTTATAGTTTACCCAACTTTTTCAGGCTAGCCTTGCACGCCACACAGTAACTACTACTACTTCTTCTTCTTCTTCTTCTTCTTCTTCTTCTTCTTCTTCTTCTTCTTCTTCTTCTTCTGTTGTCCATTTGTGGCGCAGCGCACTTTCAGCACAGTATAATAATAATAATAATAATAATAATAATAATAATAATAATAATTTTTTATTTATACCCCGCCCATCTGGCTGGGTTTCCCCAGCCACTCTGGGCGGCTTCCAACAAAACACTAAAATACAATAACCTATTAAACATTAAAAGCTTCCCTAAACAGGGCTGCCTTCAGGTGTCTTCTAAAAGTTTGGTAGTTAATGTTTGATGTATTACAGTATTTTAATATTTTCCTGGAAGCTGCCCAGAGTGGCTGGGGAAGCCCAGCCAGATGGGTGGGGTATAAATAAATTATTATTATTATTATTATTATTATTATTATTATTATTATTATGTGGGCCAATAGTAGCTATTGCCTCAAGTTCCCCAAGATTTTCCACTTTAAAATATCAGACGCTGCATTCCCCCCTCCCCCCACCTTCTGCATCTTTTTTGTGTGACTTGTTTTCATTAAAGAAAAGAATAATTAATTAATTGATTGCATGCTGTCTAGGCTTTGACAGAAATAGAAGCAGTGATCTCGTCTAGGTCACATTTTATCAGTGTGGTTAAAAAGTCCCACTTTTCTTTCGATTAATTATGGGCCTTGGGAAGTGGGTTCCATAGTTTTTCCTATGTGCTGCATGAAGAAGTCATTTATTTTATCTGTTCCGAATCTTCCAGTGATGTCCACAAGTTCTAGTATTATGCAAGAGGAAGAAAACCGTTTCTCTTTCTGCTTTCTCCATGCCACCACGCATAATTATATGTACGTCTGCCCTGCCACTTCTTACTTGCTTTTTCTCTAGATGAAAAAGTTCCAAACACTGCAGTCTTTCTTCATGGTGGAGCTACTCCATCCTCTGAATTGTTTTGGTGGCCGTTTTCTCAACCTTTTCCAACTCCGCAATATCCGTTTTGCGGTGAGGCAAGTAGTACTTGCTACCACTATTCCCAAAGTGTTTGAATGCCTCATTTTGCCTGTTTGTATAAATAAGTGGACACTGATTTTGTTTTGACTTGCTTTGCTAACCACCTTGTGGGGTGGGAGGAAGAAACCCCAGCCTCTGTGCTCTTGAATCAGTTGTCGGGCTGGGGAAAATTCTAGATTCCTGCCTTGTAAGGGACTGGACTAGATGAGGTCATTTCCGACTCTACAATTCTATAAGTTGTCTCTTGAAATGTGGGAGGCCTGCTAGGCACAATTTGGGTTGAATATAGCAATTATGAGGAATGGTAGAGAATTCTCAGGAGAATCAACCCTCTCGCCAAGATTTCTACATTTACTTGTAATTGCCAGCCTAACCACTAATCTCCCCCCCCCCCCACTTTTCTGGTGGTTCCAGTAGTATCCACAGCAGTTTACAGCAGTAAACATTTAAGCCACACTCTTGCTCCCCCTTTTTGTTGTTGCTGATGTTGTTTAGTCGTTTAGTCATGTCCACCTCTTTGTGACCCCCTGGACCAGAGCACACCAGGCCCTCCTGTCTTCCACTGCCTCCCGCAGTTTGGTCAAACTCATGTTGGTAGCTTCGAGAACACTGTCCCACCATCTCGTCCTCTGTCGTCCCCTTCTCCTTGTGCCCTCCATCTTTCCCAACATCAGGGTCTTTTCCAGGGAGTCTTCTCTTCTCACGAGGTGGCCAAAGTCTTGGAGCCTCAGCTTCAGGATCTGTCCTTCTACCTCTAGTATTTTGGGGGACTCTGACAGGTGTGCTGTTCTAGAAGCATTTCATGTGCCTGGCAGGCAGGAGAGAGACCTCCCTCTGCCGCTCTGCTGATACTGAAGCAGCCGTCAAGTTGACCAGAGAGAGGAAGGAATTCGTTGTTTTGGTTTGGATTAAAATCCAAGCTTGAGAAGGACACCTGTATATTATACAGGCGTACCTTGGATCTCAAATGCATTGGCTTCCGAACAAATTGGCTCCTGAACGATCATAACTCAGAAGTGAATGTTCTGGTTTTCGAACGATTTTCGGAAGCTGAACATCTGGCGTGGCTTCCGATTGGCTGCAGGACACTGTTCTGTTCAAGAACCAAGGTACGACTACTGTATATGTAAGAAACGAGGAACTGAAGATCCTTAGAAGGAACACCGTGTATATTATTGCTGTTATTATTTCCTCTTTATGGTCTTTGCTGCTTGGCTGTTTTAATGTCTGCATAATTATGCTACAGTACATCATTCCTGGTCAGCTGGTTAGGGAGTGGGGTATTTTTTTAACAGCAGATAAAGTTGCTCTTGTGTTGTATCTAGGTGGTTGTTGCCTCCTAGAGGGACTATGAAGACTATGAACCCACATAATGATCTTAAATGTGGCACAATCCGCTTCACCACATTGATATTTCCATTTAAATGCAATATACCAGCCTGTTAACGCTAACTTGACTCAGGACCAGTGTCGTAAAAATCATTGCCACAAAAGAAAAACAGAAGAGCTTTTGAAGAAGTAAGCAATTTAGTATAATATTCCTGCTGGGAGCATTCTGGGTTAGTGGAAATATTGCCATTCTTTAGAGTTTGCAGAAACCCCGAAGAGCGTTTCATCTGTAACAGATGAAATGGAGACCAGCATATGCAGAAGAGATGATGCTTTGCCCATTGGGAACAGCACTTCTGTTATTAATCTAAGATAATGCTGCTTTTAAAGGAGCTATTGTCATGGGAAGCGAAGATTAAATAATGTCTGGCTTAAAAATTGCAGCCTGAACCTTTCAGGGGGAGGTATCAGAATTCAATCACTCTTAAAATGCTGCAGCAATGTTGACAAAGTTGTTGAAAGATAAGTGCCATGGAGTCATTGCTCTGATTGCTAGTTTGTACTGTATATTAGATTAATGAATGTATTCTTGCTAAAATCCACACTGGAAATGTTAGAATCTTTTGAAGTATAGTCAGTTCGCCTGTTTCAGTTTACATTCAGATCCTGGGATTACTCCAAATCTGAACCAACATGCTGGAGGTTCCTTGGAGGTGCTGAATATATATATATATTGTGCTTTCAGGGGCAAATCCCACTTTGTCAGATGAATTTGTTCAACTTTAATGTGCCACAAGACACTCGGTGTTGTTTTTCACTGCGACAGGCTAACCTGGTTACCCAACTGCAATTTCCCCCTGTGCTTTAGGTACAACATGGGGCAGTATTTGTAGAGGTGTTAAAAGAGCCCATTGGAATTCGTGACTCCGAGTTTCAGAATAATCCATGGTATCATGATACTGTCGTACATTTTAGACACAAAAGGAAGCAGCCGTTGTAGCTTAAAGGTTGTAACTAGGAGGTAGGCAGTGCAGGTGCAAGGAAAGGTTATCTACAGGGCACAATAAAAAGGCCAAAGGTATTGGGGGACAGGTCCCTTAAGCATATATTGACCACAAAAGTCTTCAGACACTCGTCTTTTTAAGAGGGTGAGCAAAGTAGGTCTGAATTCCATTCCTACATGCAGAGCCGTTTGAAGCCAGTAGAGATGATTGCCCTTGCCTTCTAAATAAATAAGTTTGAATGCTTTCTCTGCGTTCTTAAATACAGTTGGCTGGCCTTCCCCCTGATGATGATAGTGATATTAGTTCTTACTCTTCATTGTATTAATAACCTGCCCTTCAACCCGAATGTTTCCAGGGCAGTACACAAACAGCTGATTAAAATACAGCACAGCGAAGATACAGCAATAAATACGATAAAACAGCAATTCCAGAGCAGAAGCTATCAGCTCTTTAAGTCGGCTATCTCCATAGGCCTGAAGGAAAAGATACAGCTTAGCGTGACACCGAAAAACAGGTGCTAAATTAGGGATAATCTCTTTCATCCAGGTGCATCTTAAACTGACCGGGCAATATATATGTGGACTGTCCTCGGATCAAGACCTTTCTCTTTCAGTTCTCAGAAGTTCTTCACCTAGCTCAATTTTGTCATCTGAACTAGCCAGATGTTTAACTGATAATCACAGCCAGTCCACCATTTGAAAAATAAAACATTAGAGCTGACGTGCCTCAAAATGGCAACTAGACATTCCATTTTGGCAACTAACCTTGGTTTAAGGAGCCATTTGGCACCTACAGTAGCTTATATATCTAACACTCCTGAGGACACTTCCAAGGGCCATACGGAGAGCCCTCAGTCCCACACCTGACATATCCACCTCACTAGTTTTTACTGGCCATCAAAGTCAGGAATCAAGAGAATGCATGGTAGGCCAGCTAGACCTCTGAAAGAAGCCTGCCCACCTCCTTAGGCCATATTGTGCTGAAGATCCAAGGCCAGAGGCTTCTCTGAACACCTCTACTCGAACTGCTTTAATTTAGAATACTTCCATCCTGTTTTAGAACTACCAGAAAGAACTCAGAGCACACACAAATCAAGTCCAGGAACAGAAATCACATGGTGTCCACATGGAACCAGGTTTAATGCAGGCGACATTTCCTGCCTTTGTTCTTGACCTTCCTTGGTGTCGCATCCTCAGCGGGGCTGAGCAGCTGAATCCCACTCAGTCCTCGATGGGAGCAGAGCTTCCCTTGCTGGCACTGGGCAGATGCCAGGCAGCAGTTCCCTGGGCCTTAACAGCTGGCAACCAGCTAACTGTTGGTATCTGATTGTCGACAGAAGCGAGTGTTGTGCGTGAACCGAATAGGAACGTGAAGATGGCTGCTTGAAACGTCATCTAGTCTACGTTATGAGATGGCTTAGATAGATACCGCTTTGCCATGAAATCTTTACCTTTCTAGCCTGGCTTTAATCTGAATGAGGAATGTTTTTCTTAGCCAGACTTAAATCACCTCTGCTGCTAAGTCTGTATTATTCTAGCAAACACATGCTATCCAGAAATCGTTTCCATTAAGGTGCAGGCATTTTCTGCAAAGCTACTTTAAGTAATTGGATCCTGCTTGGGAGCAGGAATAAGTCTCTATGTCAGCCGCTCTAAATCTTCTGAGGCTGGTAGGAGGGAAGAACGTTGCTGGAGTCATTCAGTCTGCTGTTTTGAAGTTCCGTGTTTTCAGACAGGAACGCTAGATCTTATACAGAGCTTTCTAGCTTCAGGTGGGTGGTTTCCCCCTTTCCCAAGGAAAAGAACCATTTTATTGTTAGTCTATAACACAGCAGTAGTGAACATGGGCTTCAGAGATACTACATTCTGATATTTAACGGTAGCTCTGAGCTCTTCACCCCCTTCTTCACATGATGGCCGGACAGGGCATATGTAAAATGCTGCAATTCATATTCCAGGACCCATGGCGCAGGGGTGCATTACTTGACTCCATCACCTATTGGCACACAAGTAAGGGGGAAAGTAGTGGGAGCCAGTGGCGAAAAGGTAGCTGCTGCCGAGTGATCACAGGATGCTAATGTGGTTTACGTTGAATGCAAGTTACTGGCATGAAGAATGACATTCACGTTGTACTTCAGGCTGTATTCAGAGCCGAAATTTTCATTGCACACAAGAATGAAGAGCTCCTTTTGTATTTGACAAACAACTCTTTTAGGTTGATGCAAGGACACTGTTTGTTTGTTTGTTTGTTTGTTTGTTTGTTTGTTTGTTTAAAAAACCCAAACCTGAAGGCAAAATCTTACTTGTGCTCAGTAAGATTTTGAAAATCACAATAATGTTCCTTAGATCATGTGAGGAGATACATAATCAAGTTGCTGCTATGCTGCATATTTTTGATAGAAAAAAAACGATTCCTGTGTACAAACCATACCATCTCTTTTGTCAATGACACGTAGGATTTGTTATCCATAGTTCTGCTATTGTACGACCAAAGTGAGCACATCAGTGAATATGAGATGATGCGTGTATTTGAGACCAGAGCTTGAAATGTATTCAGACCATAAATACAAAACCTGGCATCAGGCATGACTAAAATACTTGTCAAAGAGACCCTTCTCCTGTAAGGTTGCCAACGCTCCAGATGTTGTCATCAAGCTAGGCTAAATTGCACTCAAATCCTGATCATAAAAATATATGGGAGGTGAGGACAGACCTGCTGAAATAGATGAGGAAAGGGAAGTACACAGAGATGGATTGTTGAAAAAATAACCTATATTCACAAAGATGGCCAACGTTTCCAAGTTTTGTTTCAGCTCATTATCATCTGCTCATCCAGAGAGGCAGCTGTTACATTGGCTAACTTCAGACACCATGCTAAGCTATGGTTTCTTTCCACTAGTGATGTCACTGATTTCTTTATTTCCTGACTCAGAAACACAAATTTTGGCAAGTATGAGGCATGTGTTGCAGTATTACAGGTTTTTCTTAATGTTAGATCAGCTGTAGCAGCAGCAGCAAAAACACCAGGTAGCTTGGGAGAGGCTTTTGCATGGCTTTCCACCCAGCACATGGGTCATCAACCTCTGGTGCCATGGTCACACTTGCAAACTGGAGAAATTCTCTTGGGCGCTACCCCCATAACCACCCACCCTATGCAGTAGGGGTCACATTGCAATCTGTTGTATTGGCATCGACACAACCTACAGGCCTGAGAGGGACTGAACCTTCTGGTGGAGTCAAAACGTGGCCATTAAAAATGTATGTATCCCTTTAACCCTTGTGCCCAGTAAAGAACTTGTTACACTAGGAAGTAGAAAAAGGTGGGTTTATTACACCTTTAGACAGCGAGGTTGCAGATATCTGTGCAGCAAATAAACAATTGTCTCTATTTTCCTGGGACAGTTCCGGATTTACAGCAGTTGTCCCAGTTTCTGATTTGATCCCAGAATGCTCCTCTTTTCCTTAGGACGTTCCTATTTTCACCAGATAAATGTTGGAGGGTCTGTAATCATTAAGTGCATCCACACACCTTGATTCTAAAAAGTAAAAGAGTCCCTAACTAGCCAAAGACTAAAAAAAGTGAAGAGAGAGATGTGCTACAGTACCCACACTAAAATAAGGGTGGGTGGGCCATACCTGATATTGAAGCAAGCAAAGCACAAAGTCAGGGTTTGGACGTCTGTGCCTTCTGTGAGAATTAAGCTCTCCCTTTCAATATCCTGGGACGCGGGTGGTGCTGTGGGTTAAACCACAGAGCCTAGGGCTTGCTGATCAGAAGGTTGGCAGTTCGAATCCCCATGATGGGGTGAGCTCCCGTTGCTCGGTCCCTGCTCCTGCCAACCTAGCAGTTCGAAAGCACGTCAAAGTGCAAGTAGATAAATAGGTACCACTCCGGCGGGAAGGTAAACGGTGTTCCGTGCACTGCTCTGGTTTCCCAGAAGCAGCTTAGTCATGTTGGCCACATGACGCAGAAGCTGTACACCGGCTCCTTCAGCCAGTAAAGTGAGATGGGCGCCGCAACCCCAGAGTCGGCCACGACTGGACCTAATGGTCAAGGGTACCTTCACCTTCAATATCCTATGTCAGCAAGGCAACAACACACACTCTGTGGTCCAGTGAATTGTAGGGTTGATCCCTGAGATCCTTGAGGAGCAAAATGGGTCTCCAGTTGCTTGCCAACCATTGGAAATCTGGGGTTCATGTGTTCTTTTATACGGAGAGTGGAGAGAGGCCTTCCTTGGTGAGTGAATAACAAAAGTCGTTTGTGCTTTCTAAGAGAAGTTCGAAGTGAAGAGGACGCAACCTTAATTTTGGGAAGACTTGTCTCTACGGTTCCTGAATCATACATTCATTGCCTGTGTTCCTGCTTACGGGAGGGTGATAATTAAGTCTGCTGGCAAATACAAAGATTAGTATGCTGATCTCTTCTGCAGCTATTAGGAGTCAGGGTGTTAATTATTCTTTCCAGGCCATGTCTGAGATAGGAGCTTGTACCAGGGTCACAGACAGTTTGTGAGGGGTATATTTTATATTAAACTCATGCAGACATCACAGATGCCATGATCCATAGAAACAAACCATGCAGAGAGTCCTGAGTAGGGGGAGAAGCTTCATTCTCTAGGGACAATTATGTCTACCTCAGAGCTGCCTGGAAATACACTTCTGGGTGGGGTGTGCATAATTTTTCTGGGTTGTTGTATGCCATGTAAGGACAGCAGCAGCCTGAACATAATGCCCCCCCCCCCGCAACTCTCTTGGTTGCCCCATCACCAAAAGACGTGTTTTTATAAGATGTTGTAAACTGCCTTGATCAGAAGACAGGGTATTTACTCCTTGAGATAAACAAAATCTGACCCAGAGGAGATTTCAAATTCTCCCCAACCCCCTTGCACTCACTTTCCTTCCTCGTTAATCTTGCTGTTGTTGAATATGGCAATTCCTTCCCTGCCTCTTCCGCTTGAGCTGTCTCTTCCACTTCTGGCACCTCGCTATCTTTGCTCCCACCCTAAGGACTAGTGTAGATGGAGGGCACAAGGAGAAGGGGACGACAGAGGACGAGATGGTGGGACAGTGTTCACAAAGCTATGAACATGAGTTTGACCAAACTGCGGGAGGCAGTGGAAGACAGGAGGGCCTGGCGTGCTCTGGTCCCGGGGGTCACAAAGAGTCGGTCACGACTAAACGACTAAACAACAAGGACTAGTGTACTTATTCCCTTCAGTTTGTAAAGGTGCGGTGCTCCAGGGGCTTGGCTTGCAGTCATAGCAGCGTGACATCTTTGAGAAGAGGGAGGGAACCTTCCTTCCCTTTGGGAATTTTGCTGCTGCTGCTACTGGAACAGCAAGCCAGATAGATAGAGAGGGAGGGAAGTTAGCAGGGTGTGTGGGTGTGTGGTTGTAGGACTCAACAGGGAGTTCAGAGAGGGGCTGCACACCATCACATTTCTGATAACATGTGTGGGTTGCAGCGTGGGCCCGGTTTAGCTCAGAATAATCTCAACAATCCAACCCAATATTTTGGGTTTCTGTGCCTGACTAGGTTTGCTTCCCACTTCCAAATGTGCAGCAGAAAAGCTGCAATCTCCGCTTCAGACGCTTACTCCTGTCTCCAGGATACGGCCCCCTCTGGAAGCAGGTTGATGAATGATTATGCCAATTCAGGCAGCATGCAGAACCACAGTTTGAGCTGATGCCAGAAGTGAACCATTATCTCTATTCATGTGTTACATGGGAAGCAGGGGCACATGCTTCTCCACCCCCATCTCTGTGGATTGAGCACAGTCATGAGAAGATGCAGGCAGGCTTCCCCTCCTCAGAGGCCCATACCGAATTCCCCCACAGATGGCCGAGGAGACATGCAGTGCTAGAGGTGACCAGCAGTTCACCTTGCTTTCCATCCATCATGCAACACCACGATATAATGCATTTAGAGGGCAGTTCAGAAGCAGACTGGGCCATATGAGAAAAGTTCTTCCTTGAGGAGTCATCATTTGCAGTGTCTTGACTGCAGTCCCCAAAATGATTTGACACAAACACAAACTTTTAGAAAGGCTTTTGCTAAGTAGGCTGCCAGTGTGAATGATAATAGTTTGCAGGAGTTGGCGGTAGGATTATGTACTCTCCTGTTTTAACCATCTTTAGGGGTTGTTGTTTTTAATCTTACCATATTCTAATTGTATCCATTTTGGATTTGGATTTTAATTGGGATTAAAAAATTAAACGAAGGGCTGTTTAAGGGGGAAACACGTATTTGTTAACATTAGTCATTGTTGCACTTTTAGATCCTGTTTCAATTCTATTTCTTCTTGGCTGTTTAAAGGGAATTATGGGGCCCACTCCTCTCTGTTTCAGTGGAGACTTGAGCCAAAGGTGCAGTGAAGCCTACCCTTTTCCCTTCGTGTGGAGTACTATTTATTATGTATTGAATTTATATACCACCCTATACCTGGGGGTCTCAGGGCGGTTCACAGGAGTAGTTACAGGTGCTGAGGGCCTACAGGTGAAGATGCTTCCTCCCACACAACACGAACCATTATACATAGTCTGCTCTATTGCATCATCCATACCCTTTCCATTCAGCCAAAAAAGTAAGTCACAGAAGTCCTGGCTTTTGAACATTTCTTTTCTGGTCAGTTGCCTTGGGTCCGAGTACGTTCTGGTTTTAGATGTGCTGCCTGAAAGATAACCCTAGGAGATTGCAGCAAAATTCTTCCTATCCAGATTTCTCCCTGGATTTGTGGGTTCTGAATCATCTGATCTCGTTTAGAGTGGCACCAGTCCAAGTTATCACTGGTGTGATCTGCAGGGTACTTGACTAATCCAGGCAAACATGGATTATCCAGTGGCCTTCACTGCCTGTTCCAGTGTTCATCTTGTTATTCTAAGTAAGGATTTAAAATGCAATTTAGCTAGACATAGTAAGGCTACAGTTTGTAACTTAACATACATCCTACCTCTGGCTAGAAACTGAGCAGGAATGCATCATAGCAGCCTGAGCCAAAACCATTCATTTGCAAATTTATTTTTTCATAGGGTGAACATCACCTCCGTTTGGGGTGGGGCAGATCCATGAGCACACGTGTATTGCCAGGTTTTAACCTTCTGGGGTTTTTAACCTATCTGAGAAAGTGGTAAAATCCCAGGGGAATGGGTTAGAAGAGAACTTTCCAAACTGTGTGTTGTGACACGTTAGTGTGTCGGCTGCAGTGTGTAGGTGTTTTGTGTGAAGACTCCCTGTGCTCCTCCCGGCACTGGAAAGGGGTTAGTTCAACCTCTGGTTTGCTAGTAAATCTGAATTACTGTGTTGCAAAATGATGCATGTCTAAAAAGCGTGTCGTCAACATGAAAAGTTTGGAAAACTCTGGGTTAAGAGAAGAAATATAGAGTGCTTTTCCTATAAGCTCCACCCACCTGCTTCACCACTTGAAGATTGTATGCGAATGGGCATGCAAATGTATCAATATTAAATTTTGTGCATAGTTCTCCTGATGTGCACATGTGCTTCCAGTTATCAGTTGGAAGCACTGATAAAAACTACAAATTAAAGCAATCTGGAGGCAACCTTACATACAGTCAAATCAAGATGAATCCCTTGCCTCATTTTTCCAGTGCATTGGAGCATATCTGTAATGTGGATGGCTGAATAGACACATTGGAAGGGGACGGACAGACTGGAAGCCATGGTAAACTGCACAAACACAAGGCTGTATAAAAAATTCTGTGGATTTAAAAATAAGAAGAAAAATGTAGAATTTCTAATGCATTTGTTCCACTTGGGAAACAACACTAGTTAATTCAGACTCGACAATGCAGGGAGAAATAGGAATAAGGAGCACTGCAGTAAAATGCCTTCCAAGGGACGCCACAGCCTTGTCTGAAAGAATTGCAGAGTTAGTTTCCAAATGCATCCTGTGCTGTTATTGTCATTACAGTGGTACCTCAGGTTAAGTGCTTAATTCGTTCCAGAGGTCCATTCTTAACCTGAAACTGTTCTTAACCTGAAGCACCACTTTAGATAATGGGGCCTCCTGCTGCTGCCATGCGATTTCTGTTCTCATCCTGAAGCAAAGTTCTTAACCCGAGGTACTATTGCTGGGTTAGCAGAGTCTGTAACCTGAAGCGTACGTGACCCGAGGTACCACTGTACATGGTCTAGGCACCAACATGACACTTTCAGGCAAACATGTCCCCACAGGGCCCTTTGCTGGCACACACAGGGTTACCTACCCTCTTGCCCCCTGCTGAGATTAGACTTGAAAGAAGCACTCTGTTGTTGCCAATAAAATTGGTTGGGTCAGGAGCTTGGTTGTGTGTTTGTGTGTGTGTGTGTGTGTGTGTGTGTGTGTGTGGTGCCCACAACACTTTCTCTAGTTTGCAAAGGTGCTTATGGACACAAAAGGTAAAGGGTAAAGGGACCCCTGACCATTAGGTCCAGTCGCAGACGACTCTGGGGTTGCAGCGCTCATCTCTCTTCATTGGTCGAGGGAGCCGGCGTACAGCTTCCGGGTCATGTGGTCAGCAGGACTAAGCCGCTTCTGGCGAGCCAGACCAGAGCATGGAAACGCCATTTACCTTCCTGCCGGAGTGGTACCTATTTATCTACATGCACTTTGACGTGCTTTCAAACTGCTAGGTTGGCAGGAGCAGGGACCGAGCAACGGGAGCTCACCCCGTCATTGTGGGGATTCGAACCGCCAACCTTCTGATCGGCAAGTCCTAGGTTCTGTGGTTTAACCCACAGTGCCACCCACATCCCATATGAACCCCAAAAGGTGGCACTTAATCTGGGTGGAGTCAGGCATTTCCTTTGTCTGCTCTGTTCTTCTTTAAGAGAGACAACGAAGTTCCCATCTTGCTTCCTGACTCTTGTGTCTTCTAAGCCTTCATAACAAAGCCTAAAGGCTTATTTTAGAAGAGGCAGCAAAACCCCCAGAGGGCCTGTCTAAGGACTTGCTGGCTCAGAGGCTGGTAATCTGCCACCTCCCTTGGAATGGCCTCAGAAGTGTTTTAGATTCTCCCTGTAGGTTGCCTGTTTTTTTGACAAACAGTTCCACCTCACTGAAAGGGCAAGCCTTTTTGGGAAAACTGAGGATTTGGCTTGATCCTGTTTTTACCAGACCTTTTGCTGATGTGCTGAGCCTTTGCCTGTAATAAAAGGACTCTCAGCAGCATGAGAATGGAGTATTCTTCTGCAATAAATTGATTTTGATCACAGTAGGTATACCGAAGAGTACCCGAAAAGCTGTATTTGCTGATATTAAAATTATGCTGAAAGTAATGGCTATAGAATTCATCAAAATACTCTTTGCATTCCATCCGACTGCTGATAAGACTTCTCAGTCTCCACTGATGCCCAGCTGAATTGCAAATTACAAGACTGGAGTAATCAGGTGTTGCTGCAGAAAGCAATCTCCAGATTAATTAACATTAACTGTGTGAGCTGGTCTGCATGGTGTGCAATGCATTTTGAACATTCCTGGCTTTTGGAATGTCTGTTGTGGGTATTTTCCTCCCCGTTATTACCAAACTTAAATCCTTTCCAGGGCTAATTAATTTTTGAGGAAGTGATTGTTTTGCGTGGATTTTTAATTGTGGCTCATGCAGGAATCGTGAGTGGTTACTGTTATCTGGAATGAGAGTCTTTTTGCTGAGCATCATGTTCACCTACACATTTTAACCTGCTAAATTCCACCTACACATTTTAACCTGCTAAATGAGAGTCTACCTACACATTTTAACCTGCTCAATTCCACCTTCTAAGGAGATCTGCCTCTGTTAATTTAGTAATAGATTTAAGCGAAGCCATAAGGGCATGAGCTTCCACAAAAGCAGGCCAAGTATTTACCCAACAGACAAAAGAGAATCAGGGAGTTTCTTAAACTTAATAGATGAAGCTATTTAGAAAGGTGAGCAAGGCAGCTGTAGGCTTGAGGTCCTCCCATCTGCTCCTTGCGGTCTACTTGAAAAGCTGCAGCCTCAGGCCACAGTCAGGACTCATTAAAGTGGAAGCACAGAATACATATGGTTCCTTTTTATGGAATCAAGCATGCGGTTTCATCTGTTGTAAACACAACCTGCTTCTGCTTGTTACAATCTGCTCTCCGAGTCCAATAAAGAGCAATATCTTAACAAGGTCAGAGTTACGATCAAGGCTGTGCAGTCGCAACCCATATTCTGTATCAGGTACTTGTACATCTAAAGTTGTATAGTTTCTCTTGCATGTTTTTATTCTGTTAGCCCTGGAGAACAGGTGAAAGAGAGGCACGTGAAGTTGCCATATTCCAATTCTCCTAATCCAGATGCCCTAATTTGCATGGGATGCATATTATTTCATGGAATCATAGAATTGCAGAGTTGGAATGAGAGTCATTTAGTCCAACTCCTTGATATTCAGGAATCTCTACTAAGACAGAGGACCATTCAACCTCTGCTTAAAAATCTCCAGTGCAGGAGAGTCCACCACCCACCCACCCACCCACTTTTTGAGTCCACAGCTCCCTTGGCCAACTACATTCTTTCTGGGGCACCCCTGGTGGGGCTCAGGAGCCCAGTTATGTCACCCCTTGCCTGCAGAGCTGGCAGGCTCTCACCCTTTTTCCTTCAGCCTCCTCTCCTCTCCCTTCTCCTTGGGAGTCCTCTGGGCAGGCACTGCTGCTGCTCCTGGTCTGTGAGCTGCCCCCCACCTTTCCCCAAAGAAAGGTGCCTCCTCACACTGCCCCACAGGGGCCTGGGACTTGTCTGTCTGTTCCCAACAGCAAGGGCTGGAGGACTGGCTGGCAGGGTTCCCTCGCCCGCTTGCTTCCTTACTCCGAGGTCGCCTCAGCTCCTGGCAATCCAGCACCTCCTGGCCAGCCCCAGAGGCACCATTCACCTGCAGAACTTGTAGCCAGGGCTGCTGCAACAAACAGCTGTGCAAGCCTTTGGGAGGCAGAGACGCAAGAGGGCATCAGAGGATGGGGGGGGGAGAGGGACAGAGACCAGTGTTGCCCGCAGCACCCTTGGGCATCATTCAAGGCATCCCAGGGTGCCACGACACACTGGTTGAAAATCACTGCTCCGAGGAATACAGGATAGCATTTTAATCATAATATGATTCAGTGACGTACTGTAGGTTAGGCTGAGAGAGTGGTTTGCTCCATGTGACACAATAAGATTCAAGGGGGTGGGGCGGGCGGTTAACCTCATTCTTCCCAGACTTAGTCCAGACAGGGTGCGTAACAAATTTCAGAATGCTAATGATGGAGAGATACCCTAGCAATTTCCCCAAGTGTCAGTCCTCAGAGGCCTCAGATTTTCAAAATAAGAATGGGCCTCAGTTTACAAGATCTTAATCAACCACAGTGTACTGGGAGAATGATTTGTGATTTGCTGCATTAGGCAGTCTCTGGCAGGTGTAATGTAGTTATGCAAAAGCTACAATGGACATGCAACTTTGTTTAGTGATGGGGGGGGGGACACACCTGCCCATTTAAATTGCTTATATAGGATCAGGTGCAGATGCAGTCATTCTCAAGGAGCAGATTAGGGAATTTGTGCTCTCATTTTTAAAAAAGGATATCTGCATATAATATGTTGCATAGCAAGTGTTTTTACCTCATGTGGCAGCATAAATTATTTGAAGTGTAATTAAACCTTAGATTAAGTTGCTTGATTTCAAAGCTGAAAGAAAAAGAAAGATTAGTTTACAGTGGAAGAAATTAGAAGGGAAACGGGAGGAAATGTGTAACATTGGGCTAGGATTGTGCTAGTTTGCAATACAGTGGTGCCTCACAAGACGAAATTAATCCGTTCCGCGAGTCTCTTCGTCTTGCGGTTTTTTCGTCTTGCGAAGCACGGCTATTAGCAGCTTAGTGGCTATTAGCAGCTTAGCGGCTATTAACGGCTTAGCGGCTTTAAGAAAAAGGAAACAAACTTGCAAGACGTTTCGTCTTGCGAAGCAAGCCCCTAGGGAAATTCATCTTGTGGAACCACTAAAAAAACGGAAAACTCTTTCGTCTAGCGAGTTTTTCGTCTTGCGAGGCATTCGTCTTGCGGGGCACCACTGTACTGTTCTTATTCTAGGCCAGGGGTAGGCAGTCTTAAGACCCGGGGGCCGGATGCAGCCCAATCACCTTCTCAATGTTTATAACATTTCAAAGAAAGGATTTTAATTTTCACCAATCATGTACATCATCACCTCATTTCATGTTTAATACACATGCGCCATACGCATTAGCAATTTTGTCGATTCAGCTCTGTTTCCCAGCGCTTTCTGTTTTCGGTTACATTGTGTTAGTATGCATGTTGGGAAACTGTGTTACGTGTAGCCATTTGCACCATGTCCTTCTGTCCCAGTGGGGACATCTTGCAAAATCATCAGTTTCTTAAAGCAACAGCACATTCAAGGATTTATAGGGGTTCACATCATCACATTTATTGTGGCCCTTTGGGCCACCACCACAATTCTATATGCATTTATTCAGCACTGCCAGCTAGTTTTGCTGCAAAGTTATTCTTCAACACTAAAAGGAACCTGAGGTCGACAGGAGCAAAACTCACCTCTCCATCTTACTTCGCTGTGTGATGATGCTTTAAGAGCTGCCCCCCCCCCCAAAAAAGGCTGGCTTTGGGTATGCAGATGAGCAGAGTGGTCTCAATCAGGTCCTCATATCCCTTTCATCGCTTTTCATCCATTTCAAAGTCCCCCAAGCCTGCAGTTCCTTGAAAGGAATGTCAGAAGAAGATGCAATGAAATGGCATATATTTAAAAAGTAGAAGAACTGAAGGGAAAATGTGGAATGCAACAAACCCGTCCCTCCATGCCAAGACTTGATGTCGCTATCTGTAATTAATAGCTGTGTAAATTTACTTCTAATGGGTTATACAATGTTGTTGTTGTTTAGTCGTTTAGTCGTGTCCCCCTGGACCAGAGCATTCCAGGCCCTCCTGTCTTCCACATGGTCAAACTCATGCTGGTAGCTTCGAGAACACTGTCCCACCATCTCGTCCTCTGTCGTCCCCTTCTCCTTGCGCCCAGTGGCGTAGCGTGGGTTGTCAGCACCCGGGGCAAGGCAAGTAATTTGCGCCCCCTAACCCGTGGATTTGCGCCCCCTAACCCTAACCCCCAGATGTTGCGCCCGGTGCGGCCGGCCCCCCCTGCACCCCCCACGCTACGCCACTGCTTGCGCCCTCCATCTTTCCCAACACAAGGGTCTTTCCCAGGGAGTCTTCTCTTCTCAGGAGGTGGCCAAAGTCCTGGAGCCTCAGCTTCAGGATCTGCCTTCCAGTGAGCACTCAGGGCTGATTTCCTTCAGAATGGAGAGGTTTGATCTTCTTGCAGTCCATGGGACTCTCCAGAGTCTCCTCCAGCACCAGAATTCAAAAGCATCAATTTATACAATAAACACTATCAAATTAAATTAAATAATATCGAATTAAATAAAAAAAATAAAAAAATAAGGCTGTGGACATGCAGGACCCCCCCCCCATGTTACGAATTTACTAATAATGAAATAAAATGAAGATGTGTTTACGAAATGTTCCTAGGGCCGGCACCTCATTTTCATTTTTTTAGCCTGCAGCACTTGGAAATTGCAACTCCTCCCACACATGAAATAATGGGACTGCAAATCCCCCAGAGAGCGATGTGATGATGTACCATCACTCTTGGGGAAAGTGGGGGCTGCCATGTGTCCCCCTCCCCACCATGCCATCTCCCTGAGGGTGACAGCTTGTCATCACATCCAATCACTCTCGGGGGGCCATTATAATGAACACTCCTGGCCCCATTATCAGGCACGCAGCAGGAGCCAGGCTTTCTAACCACTCCAGGTGGCTAGTAAGGGGGGGGGGAGGAATAACAGAATAAGAAAATCCAGTAGGACAGCAAAGCCTGATCTGCGCCTTAGTCTGGAGTGGGGCCAGCAACCTTTTTCGGCCGTAGGCCGGTCCACCGCCCCTGAGACCATGTGGGGGGCCGGACTATATTTTGAAAAAAATAAATAGATGAACGGATTCCTGTGCCCCACGAATAACCCAGAGATGCATTTTAAATAAAAGGACACATTCTACTCATGTAAAAACATGCTGATTCCCGGACCATCCCTGGGCTGGAGTTAGAAAGTGATTGGGCCGGATCCGGCCCCCGCCCCCTAGTTTGCCTACCCATGGAGTAATCCCAGCCCAATCGCCTGGTCATGTGGCCAGCATGACTAAACCGCTACTGGCGCACAGAGGACGCGGGTGGTGCTGTGGGGTAAACCACTGAGCCTCTTAGGCTTGCCGATTGGAAGGTTGTCGGTTCAAATCCCCGCAACAGAGTGAGCTCCCTTTGCTCTGTCCCAGCTCCTGCCAACCTAGCAGTTCGAAAGCACGCCAGTGCAAGTAGATAGATAGGTACTGCTGTGGCAGGAAGGTAAATGGTGCACTCTGGTTTCCGTCATGGTGTCCCATTGTGCCAGAAGTGGTTTAGTCATGCTGGTGTTCCTGCTATGATATCAGGTTCAGGCTGGTGAAAAACGTGTTAAAACAGCAGGAGGTCTGATGGGGAAGGTGGGTTGTTTTCACTCCTGTTCCCTAAAGCGCTGGTCTTCAACTGGAAGGTTAACTGGTTCCCAAAATGTCTTGCAGACCACACTGGCATGGCAGGAGAGAGTGGCAAGTGTGGTGGTAATACCCAAAGACAATCAAAGATTTCAATGTGCTATGGTATAGCCTAGTATCTTCTTCTTATTATTATTATTAATTTGCAGAGTATGGGTAAATACAGTGGTGCCTCGCAAGACGAAATTAATTCGTTCCGCGAGTTTTTTTGTCTAGCGAATTTTTCGTCTTGCGAAGCACGAAATCCCATAGGAATGCACTGAAATTCAATTAATGTGTTCCTATGGTCAAAAAAAGTCCAAACAAAGCCAAATTTGGTACAACAAGAGTTTATTAAGTGCTCTTTAAAGTCACACATACTGTAAAGAGCATTTCAAAAATTGAAGGAACAATAAATTAAGTTTCTAAACATGACAGAAAAACATTAAAAAATCAACAAAGTGTACAGTACATTTTCTAAGACAACTCGAAGAAGGTTCCTCTTCCACTCTTTGCTTCTTGCTGAAGAACCCCCTCCCCAACTGTTCCCCCAGCCACCCACCACACAGAAATTCAAATCCAGAATTTTTTTTAAAAAACAGCAGAGTGGCCCAATGGTCACAGAAAATCATAAAAATGCAGAAAAAAAACCCACAAGCTTCCAGATTATTGCAAACCCCTCCCCAACACCAAGTCCTTGAATTCCAAACACCCCAAGCCAAAATCCAAAACCCCCCCAAAAAAGTTTTAAAAGTTTAAAAGAAGTTTTGGAAAAGCTTCAAAAATCACCAAAGTCTTCAAAAACCTCAAAAAAGGCTACCACACCGCGTTCTATGAGTTGCTCCTCGAAGTCAAGTCGCAACTGTATTAACGGTGTTAAGGAAAAGGAAACAAACTTGCAAGACGTTTTCGTTTTTCGTCTTGCGAAGCAAGCCCATAGGGAAATTCGTCTTGCGAAGCAGCTCAAAAAACGGAAAACCCTTTCGTCTAGCGAGTTTTCCGTCTTGCAAGGCATTCGTCTTGCGGGGCACCAAAATGAGAACAAAGAGCATTGGCTATTCTTCTACAGTTCTCCACGAGATATTGTTGTGAGCAGGGATTTTCAGCTCTGACAATTATGAAAGATCAGAAAAGAGATAAGAGTTTTTATGTTTCAAATTAGATTTAACGTTAATGAGCTTACCTGGCAAAAGCAAGCTCAGGCCACTCCCAGAGTCTTCTATAGGTAAGAGGCTTGTTTATAGTTATCACTTGGGAATGATTCGTGGTCTTATGTAGCTGCATTGTTTTACACTTTCTGCGTTTCCCATGATCATATTCAGTTCTTTTCCTCTAGAAAAGAATGTGCTAGTATTGCAAACCCTTGAGTACCCCCAGGGAAAAAGCCCTGGTCATATTATATAGTATTTGTGCTGTATGTGATAAATCAAGCACTGCTGGGAGTTGTTTCTTTTAGTTTTCCAATGTTTTTCTTATCCATAATATATATATTTGCCAATCAGAAGGTCGGCGGTTCGAATCCCTATGACAGGGTGAGCTCCCATTGCTCAGTCCCTGCTCCTGCCAACCTAGCAGTTCAAAAGCACGTCAAAGTGTAAGTACATAAATAGGTACCACTCCGGCGGGAAGGTAAACGGCGTTTCTGTGCGCTGCTCTGGTTCGCCAGAAGTGGCTTAGTCATGCTGGCCACATGACCCGGAAGCTGTACGCCGGCTCCCTTGGCCAGTAAAGTGAGATGAGCGCCGCAACCCCAGAGTCGGCCACGACTGGACCTAATGGTCAGGGGACCCTTTACCTTTACCTTCCTTCATGGAAGGTCCCCACTTGCTGAAAATCACTTACTCCTGCCTGCTGTCCACCTGGTGTCCAAATATGCATTTCAAAAGGAGGGCGTTCCACAGGGCGGGTGCCACTACCGAGAAGGCCCTCTGCCTGGTTCCCTGTAACCTTACTTCTCACAGCAAGGGAACCGCCAGAAGGCCCTCGGAGCTGGACCTCAGTGTCCGAGCTGGATGATGGGGGTGGAGACGCTCCTTCAGGTCTACTGGGCCTTTGAGGCCGTTTAGGGCTTTAAAGGTCAACACCAACACTTTGAATTGTGCTCGGAAACCTACTGGGAGCCAATGCAGATCTCTCAGGACCGGTGTTATGTGGTCCCGCGGGCCACTCCCAGTCACCCGTCTAGCTGCCGCATTCTGGATTAATTGTAGTTTCCAGGTCACCTTCAAAGGTAGCCCCACGTAGAGCGCATTGCAGTAGTCCAAGCAGGAGATTACTAAAGCATGCACCACTCTGGCAAGACAGTCTGTGGGCAAATAGGAACTCAGCCTGCGTACCAGGTACCAAAAGACAAATAAAGTTGTGCAAAAAGATTACTGCATTGCAGGGCATTAAACTAGGTAAGCATGATTGTCCCTTACAATTCTACAATTCTACGATAATGGGTTTTTAAAAAAGCAGATCCATATATGCAGTGTTATTTTAAATCATAACTATTTGAGGGGTATATATTTCTGATGTCATATGGCCCCAATCCCCCCCTGATTTCTGCAGTATTAGCTGTTCTGTAGTCTTTATCCCCATGGGCTTGAGAAAAGTGAACATGTTCAGAATGAGTGACGTGGAAATGTTTATAGCTTTGTGCAGTCATCATCTTCTAAAGAGCTCCCAGTGGGACGCACAACTGTGCTTTGACTCCTTATCCACTCAAGTCTGCCATTACAGTGTGTCAGAATGCAAATAAGGGAGGGAGGAGGGACATGTTCCCTCATCAGAACTGACTTCCATGCAATCAGTCCTTGTCTTACAAGAAGGGGGGGGGGGGAGAGATGCAATTCTTAAAAGGCTTGACACGGACTTTGATCAATGGGAAACATGTGGGAAACATTTCCTGCAGAAATGCCCAAAGTTACTGCAGCATATTTCATATTGGCATAAGGACTTGGTAGTTGAATTTTAGATATACAAATCCTGTTGTTGTTTTTTGCCTTGGCTGGGAACTAAAGGTGTTTTAGAATACCTGTAACGGTGTATAGGCGATTGATTCCCCGCCTTTCTCCAAAAGCACTGTTGTTTAGTCGTTTAGTCGTGTCCGACTCTTCATGACCCCCTGGACCAGAGCACGCCAGGCACTCCTGTCTTCCACTGCCTCCCGCAGTTTGGTCAAACTCATGCTGGCAGCTTCGAGAACACTGTCCCACCATCTCGTCCTCTGTCGTCCCCTTCTCCTTGTGCCCTCCATCTTTCCCAACATCAGGGTCTTTTCCAGGGAGTCTTCTCTTCTCATGAGGTGGCCAAAGTCTTGGAGCCTCAGCTTCAGGATCTGTCCTTCCAGTGAGCACTCAGGGCTGATTTCCTTCAGAATGGAGAGGTTGGATCTTCTTGCAGTCCATGGGACTCTCAAGAGTCTCCTCCAGCACCAGAATTCAAAAGCATCCATTCTTCGGCGATCAGCCTTCTTGATGGTCCAGCTCTCACTTCCATACATCACTACTGGGAAAACCAGAGCTTTAACTATACGGACCTTTGTCAGCAAGGTGATGTCTCTGCTATATTATTATTATTATTATTATTATTATTATTATTATTATTATTATTTGGTCTGGAAAGAAAAGCCTGGGAAGAAAAGGAAGTTGTTCTAATTAGGGTTGTTCTGAATTCCCACTGCCGTTTCCTGACTCCGAGCCCCACCTGGAAGTGGTAATAGGGCACTGCCCCTGCAGTTCAATATATGGATGTGTCCACCTGGCCTGTCATTACCCAGCCATCGTGTTGCAAAATATGAGTCAGCAATATCAAAAGCAACACGATGGCCAGAAACAAGTACAATGTGGAAAACTTTATGGAATAATTCAAAACATCAAAACTAACAAACTGAAGCCTCTGAAAGTCTCTGAAAGTCCTTAAATGAATCACGGTGCCAGACTTTACCCAGCGGAGAGCAAGCTGTGAAGCTTTGTATAATCAGCAAATGTCCAATTCTGATGTCCAACTCTGAACTCTGCTGAACAGTGTTTCCGGATAACAACTACCGTATTTTTCGCCCCATAAGACGCACTTTTTCCCCTCCAAAAATGAAGGGGAAATGTGCCTGCGTCTTATGGGGCGAATGCAGGCTTTCGCTGAAGCCTGGAGAGCGAGGGGGGTCGGTGCGTACCGACCCCTCTCGCTCTCCAGGCTTCAGGAAGCTCTGCGCAACCCTCGGGAGACCGACTCGAGGGTTGCGCAGAGCTGCCTGCAATCCCGGGACCAGCGCAGCTCTGCCCGGCCACCGGGAGCCGGGGGAGAAGCTCCGCCCCGCTCCCGGTGGCCCTGCAGAGCTGCCTGTGGTCCTGGGACCAGCGCAGCTCTGCGCCGCCATCCCGAGCGGGGCGCTAAGTCCCGCCCCGCTCGGGATGGCGGCACAGAGCTGCCTGCCGTCGCGGGACTGCAGGCAGGTGTACGCCGCCATCCCGAGCGGGGCGCTAAGTCCCGCCCCGCTCGGGATGGCGGCACAGAGCTGCCTGCCGTCGCGGGACTGGTGCACTTCTCCCCATCGCCAGCCCCACAAGCTCGGGGGACAGCGGGGAGGCAGAGCGTGCCTTCCCACTGTTCCCCGACCTGGTTCTTCCAGCCCCGCACCTGGGGGGGGGGGGAAATAAATTTTTTTTTCTTTATTTCCCCCCCAAAAAACTAGGTGCGTCTTATGGGCCGGAGCGTCTTATGGGGCGCAAAATACGGTACTGTTTCGTTGAATTCTTCATCAGCCAATTAGTTCAACACTTGTAAGTAGAAAGATAGGTATTTTCATTAACCAGTCTTTTTTCGAATAGATATAATATACATGAGAATGAAAAATACTCTGGAACAGTGTGCTTCAGTTTGTTAGTATTGATGTTTTGAATTATTCCATAAAGTTTTTCACATTGTCATTGCCTCTGGCCATCGTGTTGCTTTTGATATTGCGGATTACCCAGCCATCAGCAAAGTTCTGCTGTATCTGTGGTTGTGCTAAACTTGGTAATGATGGTTGCAGGAACTAGGTATGGCAGTTCAGGTAGAATTTAGAGAAAAAGTAGGCCGAACCCAGCTCCTGCATCTCAGTAAAATAAATGACAAATTGGGTTATCTTCAGGGGTGTCTAAATCCATGCAGTTTGGAAAGCTTCGGTTCAGCATCTCCCCCCCCCCCCTTTTAAAATTACAATAGGATATATATATATATACATATATATTACAATACAATACACTAAGTGTAATCAGTTATACCTCAATACATTATTGTATAGATATATAAGTAATATTATTGTCCTAATACATATATGATTAATAATAACCTACTATATTCTATATAGGGACGCGGGTCCTGTGGGTTAAACCACAGAGCCTAGGACTTGCCGATCAGAAGGTCGGCGGTTCGGATCCCCGCAGCGGGGTGAGCTCCCGTTGCTCGGTCCCTGCTCCTGCCAACCTAGCAGTTCGAAAGCACGTCAAAGTGCAAGTAGATAAATAGGTACTGCTCTGGCGGGAAGGTAAACGGCGTTTCCGTGCACTGCTCTGGTTCGCCAGTGATATACCTTAAATGGATGGGTGATGAATTTTTCACCTATTTCCATCAATTAATAGAATATCTTGATGTTTTACCAAATGCATCTATTGTTTGCATCCACATAGTCTGAGGTTTAGAAATAAACAAAATAATGTCATCTGCAAATAAAACCAATTTATATTCAGCTGAATTTTGAACTGCTCGAGAGATCTTGTTATGTTGTCTAATAGCACAAACAAGAGGTTCTAGGCAAATTTTAAAAAACAAAAGTGATAGTGGGCATCTCTGTCTAGTTCCTCTAGACAGTGGGAAAGTAACAAACCTAATACCATTCACTTTAACTCTAGATGGGAGTGAGTCATAAAGTATTTTAATTCATTTTGTAGAATCCAAAGGAAACCCAGATTTAATTAGAGCTACCTCCATATACTGTTTGGTCCAGCATCTTGATTCAAAATGACATCTAACTGTATCCGAGCCTAGATCAAAACCTGTTCCTCCATCTCTGGAGCTGTCATGCCAGATTTGGTGATGATCTCTCAAGAGGTGTCTGACTGCATAAAGAACAGATGGACAGACAGATGGACAGGCAACTTTACAAAATATATAGTAGATGAAATGCCTGTGATTGTGAAACTCTTCCCCCCCACCCCATTTTTTTTGCTATACAGTGATACCTTGGAAGCAGAATGGAATCTGTTCCGGAAGTCCGTTCGACATCCAAAACATTCGGAAGCCAAGGCACGGCTTCTGATTGGCTGCAGGAAGCTCCTGCAGCCAATTGGAAGCCGCGGAAGCTGCGCCGGATGTTCAGGTTCCAAAAGAACCTTCGCAAACCGCAAAGGTAGTTGTTGTTCTCTTTGACATCTGGTGGGAGGGTGTTCCACAGGGCGAGTGCCACTACCGAGAAGGCCCTCTGCCTGGTTCCCTGTAGCTTTGCTTCTCGCAATGAGGGAACCGCCAGAAGGCCCTCGGCGCTGGACCTCAGCGTCCGGGCAGAACGATGGGGGTGGAGACGCTTCTTCAGGTATACAGGACCGAGGCCGTTTATGGCTTTCAAGGTCAGCACCAACACTTTGAATTGTGCTCGGAAACGTACTGGGAGCCAATGCAGATCTCTCAGGACCGGTGTTATATGGTCTCGGTGGCCGCTCCCAGTCACCCGTCTAGCTGCCGCGTTCTGGATTAGTTGTAGTTTCCGGGTTACCTTCAAAGGTAGCCCCACGTGGAGCACATTGCAGTAGTCCAAGCGGGAGATAACCAGAGCATGCACCACTCTGGCGAGACAGTCTGCGGGCAGGTAGGGTCTCATCCTGCGTACCAGATGGAGCTGGTAGACAGCTGCCCTGGACACAGATTTGACCTGTGCCTCCATGGACAGCTGCGAGTCCAAAATGACTCCCAGGCTGCGCATCTGGTCCTTCAGGGGGCACAGTTATCCCATTCAGGACCAGGGAATCCTCCATACCCGCCCGCCTCCTGTCCCCCCAAAACAGTACATCTGTCTTGTCAGGATTCAACCTCAATCAGTTATTTGGATGCTGCCCCATAGCTTTCTTCGGAAGAAAGGGGGGGGGGGACTTTTTGCTTGTATGATTGTATAGATATACCTGCGAGCAGGTGGGCAATGCCTGCTGAATGTCAGAAACCATAGGAATCTTGTGGTTATCTCAAATCTCTTTTATGGCAAGCTTTGTGGTCTAAATACTGCTTTCTCAGATGCCCACTCAGTTCTTGGCTGGCCTACATGTAAATGCAACGGGAGAGAGAATTAACAGCGAGGCCAATCCCACAAAATGCAAGAAGGTCCAGTAAATGTGTTACATTTCTGTGCAGTTCCCACATACATGCCTAAGACTGATGTGTTCATAAATTGGTTCGTTTTTAAAGAGCCAGAAATTAGTTTCTTGCTTGCTTGCTTGCTTGTTGTTGTTGTCTTGATATATTATTGGTGGCTAGAGACAGGCCTTCAGTGTCTTATTTATATTTCCCTCCCCTATGGCAAGCGGAAGCAGAACAATTTATGCAAACCATGAGAGTTCATTTCCTTGTTTTCTGCAATTTATACCAGCCACGGAATTCAGCTTTCGATTCTTGCAGAATTTGTTACTGTGACATGGAAGGTAATAGATGGGGTTTGGGGCATCGAGTTTTCGGTCTTACAAGGATTACATCTTCCAAATTGTGTTTTTGTGTGTGTTTTGTTTTCCACTGCATGGCACAGAATGCCTGGAGCACCCACTTGTCATGCCTAGAAATCTTGGCTCATGGATAGTATCTATGTAAGCGGATTATCTAGTGCGGATGATGATTATCACAGAAGGGGAAAGCCAAAGAACGATAATACTGTTTCACTTGTGTGTGTGTGCATATATGTGTGGAGGGGGAAGTATTGGAATTTGTATATTTAAAGTGTATTGAAGTAGTACTTCTGGTAGCGCCTGTCAATGGAATATAAAAATTGCCTCTTATACTCCATTGCATTGAAATCTTACAGCCACGATTTCCTCTTTAATACTTCCTGTGCCGAATCGGGAGTCCCGTTATTTGCATGCCTAGGGCTTCTGAAAAACTGAAATCATTCCTGCATCTAGTCCAGAGTTGTCACATCTTACTTCATTTGATGTATGCTTCTTATCTGAATATATTAATAACTGCAAAAGCACAGACTGAACTGAAACATATGTGATAGATGCGAAATAGCGGGGTGAGGGGATCTACAAGTCTGCTAGAAGCCAGAGGAAGGTTAGGGATCCCTGGAATCTACTGCTAAATGCAGACGGGGAGATACTGGCTGTGAGAACAAAAGGCTGGGCTACCAGATGCTGCCTTGGTTTTAGTATTCACAAAGAGGGGATGGAGCTAGGACAATATGCTTTAGCAGCATGGACCAAGCCAAGGACTGAGAAGATCACAGGGCAGCCTAATTGTGTGTGGACTGTCTGGATGACGCACAGTAGCTGGGGCTTGGTAACATCTGGCCACCGCAGGCACCGAAGCAAAGTCTCACTGCATCTTGCTTGCGCGTTTTGACAACTGCGGTTGTCTCTGAAAAGGGGAGGAAAAGAGCCCAAATAAGCAGGGCCAAGATTTTAAGTCTCCGAGCAAGAATTTCATACCAAGAACGGAATCTGTAAACAAGCACGGAATTCCGAAAATCTGCAATTTCGAAAGCACCTAGTTGTCATAGAAAAAAAGGCATATCGGTTCATTAAAAACCCCACAAAGGGACAGTAAAACATTGCTTTCGTTAAATCATAAATGTGTAGGGTTTTCAGTTCAACAGGTTGGATTAGATAAGCAAAAGATGGGAAGTTCAGTAAAATGGGGGAAGCAGGGAAGGAGATGAAAGATGTTGCTGAGAAGACTGGGCACCCAGCCTGCACTTTGTAAGTTGCTTACGATAGCCTGGATGAAGCATTCAGAAACATAATGAGGTTAGTCTGTCTGATACAAAAAGACCTGATTGCATCTTAAGCATAGGGGGAGAAAGCAGCGATGCTTTTCTACCTTTGCAAATACCAAAGTCAGCAGTTATTCAGATCTGTCTAGTCAGAGCTCATGGGTCCCTTTTAGGGCAGAGGGCCAAAAGTAAAACAAGGCTAGTCCTAAAATGAGTAAACGTGCAGACTTAATTGTAGGTTATGCACCAGGTACAGTATCAGTTGTGGTCAAATTGGTGGTATTTCCTCGTGGTCAATGGGCCATCATATACTGCTTAGATCTAGTGGCGTTGTGGTTGTTGGTAAAACATCTTAATGGCAGATTCTTGACTGTCTTCTGGTTCTGTTGTGGTTGTACTGGAATGCTAAATACTTGGCCAGCATTATTGAGATGAGCTAAGATGAGTGGGGATGCGGGTGGCGCTGTGGGTTAAACCACAGGACCTAGGGCTTGCCAAACAGAAGGTCGGTGGTTCGAATCCCCGTGACGGGGTGAGCTCCCTTTGCACAGTCCCTGCTCCTGCCAACCTAGCAGTTCGAAAGCACGTCAAGTGCAAGTAGATAAATAGGTACCGCTCCGGCGGGAAGGTAAACGGCGTTTCCGTGCGCTGCTCTGGTCCGCCAGAAGCGGCTAAGTCATGCTGGCCACATGACCCGGAAGCTGTATGCCGGCTCCCTCGGCCAGTAAAGCGAGATGAGCGCCCCAACCCCAGAGTCGGTCACGACTGGACCTAAAGGTCAGGGGTCCCTTTACCTAAGGTGAGTGGATCTTTCTCAGCTGTGTCCATCTGGATTCTTAAGGGCGGCACCAGCATAGACTTTTGAAAAGGAGCACTTGCTCCAGTCTACAGGGCATTTGGGGGGGGGACATTTTCCAGCCTGAGGGTCACATTTCCTTCTGAGAAACATTTTAAGGGACACATACCAGGGCAGGCAGGGACAGAGGCAAAAACGGGCAGGGTAACCAATGCAAATGTTCCCTTTGTACAGAAGGCTAGTTTCTACTCTCTGTCTCTCACATGGAAACCCCTCTTTATCCTTCATCAGGGGAAGCAGTATTGGAGTACATGGGCACACTCTAGCTAGAAAGAAGCACCCAGGGTGTATGTAGCCTGAGGTGATTGGGGAGTGGGCTGGGGAGATATCATGGATTGTCTGGATTCAGAGGAGTGGGAACTCCCAAGGGAAGAAGGCTCAGCGCCAGGGGATTGGAGGTGGGATGGCGATGAGTGGTCAGAGGGAGAAGAGGGAGCAGACTGGGAGGAGGAGGAGGTTTCAGAAGTGGAAGAGATAACAGGGCTTAGTGAGCAGGAAGAGTCTGTGGCAGAGAGCAGTCCAGAATCAGAGGCAGAAGTGGAGGATGGAAAGGAGAGGGGGCAAGAGGCAGTGATGAGTCAGGTTGGTGAGGAAGCTAGGCTGTTCCCCCTGCTGCTGCGACCAGCTCCCCTCCACTCTGGGCTCCCAGAACACAAAGAGGAATGAAGAGGGTGGAGCAAAGGCAAGGCAAGGCAACAGCCTCAGATTGCTTGAGAAGGAGAGTTAGGTACTGTGGGAAGGTGGGGACCTCCAGTCCTTGCAACTCTGCCTCATCAGGGCAAGTTCTACTGGCAAGAATTGATATGTTCTCTAGGCCTGTCCCTCCTGAGCACTCTTGTTTCTTTGAATAAAGAATTAACTTCACTGAAGCCGCATAAGGCACCACTCCTGACAGAAGAACTCTGAGGGCCAAATAGAGAGACCCAGATGACTGCATTTGGCCCCCAAGCATGAGGTTGCTCACCCCTTCTATATTGGACGGCCTCCAAGGCTCATGTCCAGGTGGGCTCCACTTGTAAGCATTTGTGTAACACTTACTGGACAGATTAAGGATTCTGCCCTTCTGTCCAGGTCTCCTTGTGTGATCTGTCAGAGGTTATCTCAGTTTGTTGTTGTGAATCCCCCAGGCTCGTTGTTTTGGGGGTCCTCAACATTCATGCTTAGGCTCAACTCGGTCCTACATGGGCATCATGACAATCATGAAATGTGAGTCACGTTCTTAGCTAGGTGTTCTGGACTGGATCCTCTGCCTTCCTTAGCATTCCTGATGAGGTTTAAGATTTTAGTGACCATTCCCCCCTGCAGGCGTAGCCCAAGGGCCTCTGATGGTTGGTCTCTCCATTACCTCCACATATCAGAGGTGGGCACGGCCAAAGCAAGCCAACACACAATCATGTGTGTATGCATACACTTAGAGGCAGGCACACAGTCACACACACATACGCGCACACACACAGCATTTTCCCTCCCCATAGCAGCTCCTGGGGGAGGAGGAGATAACAGTATTTTCTCATGGCATAGTAGTATTGATGCAGGAGGAGTTATTCTCCTCCTCCTACCCCAGAGTGGAAAAAACAGAATGAGGTGGGAAAACAGAGGGAGGAAAGCTCTCTTCCTACCTTGGCCTCTTTTTGCCCTCTGGCACAACCCCATTGTAGGAAGGTCTTATAACTCCTTCCTTGCTCCTGAGTCTCTTAAAGATCTTTTTGCGATGGTGCTGCATGTGTCTATTTCTGCAGTTCAGTTTATGGATGAGTTTAGAACACCATCTAGTGATGTTTTGGTGCATGAATTCCATTTATTGTGGCCCGAGGATATTGACAATGTGATGGGTGGGGTGCAAGTTGCTCTTCGCTTGCCCAACCCTTGCCATTCATCCCCTTTCAATTATCAATCTTCCCCCACCCCCATCCGTTATCTATATCAATTAATAAGAACAGAAAGGATAACTGAAATTAGAACAACAGCCAATGTTTTGAAAGAGAGGAAGATTATGCCTTTGAGTTGGTAAGAAAATAAGCCTCGAATCATTTTTGTGTGTTTTTCTTACATTATGGGGCCCATGCAGATTGGTTTAAAATCTCTTCCTTAGTTTGCAGCCAGATAAATAGGAAGGAACAAGCTAGAATGAGAGGTGAAAAGGAGGGGATGTGAGGGTCTTGTTTGTCTGCTGGGCAAAGAGCTGGATCGCTGGGTTCCCAGCATCTGTTATTGTCAAAACACACCAGAAGGGCACCCCATATGCCATTACATTTATGCATGGTGTTTTTTTCCATATATATGTCATGAGTTCTGTACTCAGTCATCAATGAGCAGGATTTCCATGCTCACAAAACCAGTAAGAAAGAAACTGAGGTCTGTGCAGGACAGAGCGTCAAAGATGTGCTCCTCTAAGTCCACCTCCCTTGCATGTTCACATTTCTGTCGCAGCGACGCCTATGCTGGTTTGGTCATGTCCGCTGAATGAAAGATGTCAGGATCCTTAAGGATGTGCTCTATGGGGACCAGGCCCGTTAGCAGATCAACTCTGTGCCACAAAGCTGTGGCATAAAGGCTGGCAACATCAGCCCTGCCCCGTGGGGATTTATTGCAGGTGACCTCAGTGCTTGGAGACAGGCAGCCAGGTGGTGTATCCGCAGCAATGACCAGAGGAGGAATTGACCACTGGGAGGAGCACAGAGAGAAGAAACACCATGGGGCATCTGCAGCAGCACAACTGGACACCTTCATCTGCCCCGGCTGCAACAAAACATGTCTCCCCCATATTGGTCTTTACAGCCACAGCAGGCGCTGTAACCTTCCAGCAGCTTCCACATATAATGTTCAACTGTCCCCTACATAGCATAGCCAGGACTAAATTCCTGGGCCCTGCTTTACTGCACTTGGTTAGCAGGCCTGTTGAGTCACACGCCGCACTGCTTTTGCAGGATACAGATCCTTCTGTTACTCTGCAGGTGGCGAGATTCCTGAATGCGGTTATCTCACACGCAAAAACCACCAAAAAACAACAACAACATCAAAATCTAATCGGACAGTTATGATGAGAGTGCATGTCGGATCTCGTCTTCAGTTTTCCTTTTTCTGTGAACCGTCCCTTGGAGCTCTCCGGGCCACATCCTGTTATTTGGCTCTGCCCAATGACCCACCCTTGCATCGCAGTGTTCACCTTCTGTTGTCAGATATTTCGGTTTTTAAGCCTTTGTGCTTTTTATGTTTGTACATATTTTATGGGCTAATAGCCGTAAATAAATAAATGAAATGAAATGAAATGAAAACCTTCCAGCAGTTTGACTTCACCCCCAAAGGCACACTGTCCCATTGTCTCCCAAAACAGATGGATGCCAACCTATTAAACTAAGCTGTACTCAGAGTAGACCTATTGAAATGAACATACCCAACTTAAGTCATGTTTTTCCAGCTGCACTGGCTCCCGGTGGAGTACAGGGTCAGATTTAAGGTGCTGCTTTTGACCTTTAAAGCCCTTCACGGCCTAGGACCCTCGTACCTACGGGACCGCCTCTCCCGGTCTGCCCCACGGAGAGCCTCAAGGTCCATAAAGAGCAACACCCTAGTGGTCCCGGGTCCTAAGGAAGTTAGATCGGCTTCAACCAGAGCCAGGGCCTTTTCAACACTGGCCCCGGCCTGGTGGAACACTCTGTCTCATGAGACCAGGGCCCTGCAGGATCGGATTTCTTTCCGCAGGGCCTGTAAGACAGAGTTGTTCCGCCTGGCCTTTGGCTTGGAGCCAATTTGATTCCCTCTCTCCCTCTCTTTCTTTTTTCTTTTCCTTCTCCTCCTGCGATGAGGCTACATTTTAATATTTTAATGTTCCATTATTTTAATGTTGTATTTTATTTTTGTTTTTAAGTTGTAATCATTCAACTTGTTTTTATTATTGCTTGTAAGCCGCTCTGAGCCCGGCCTTGGCTGGGGAGGGCGGGGTATAAATAAAAATTATTATTATTATTATTCATTAATTTTAATTTCTGTACTGTGAGTAAAACTTAGTTGACTGTCACCCCAAGCTGCATACATCTTTACAGCTTCTTACGGCAGAAAAGAAGAATGCCAAGTACCAAGTGAATAAATGAGAATTGACAAGACTATGCCTACTGCAAGGTTGATTCCTTGTTTATGCATTTTGAAGGCCCTCAAATTGCCATACAGCTGCACATCTCCAACAAGGGCAGCTATCAGAATAGTTTCTGATGAGCGTGGAAGGGGAACCTCTATTTCAGTACAGAGCAACACTTTTTATTGTGCTAGTCTAAGTTCAAGACTGAGCCTGGAAAAGCCTACTGAATTAAGGCCCTTCTTAGCTAATGCCATCTAACAGGAACAAGTTCGCAAGCTGGACCCAAGAGGCACTTTTTGCCTGTTTTGTGATGCAGGGCAGTCTTCCTTGAAGGAGGCGATTGTGTGATTACTCTTGAAGTAGCTCTCCTTGGACCAGGAGGATTGCAATTACAATTACCACCTAGTCTCAGTGATGGGGGCTTTCTGGAAGAAAATGAATTGGAACATTTTCCACTGCCTTAAATTGATGGAGGTATAATGGAGGCTTTTATATGCCTGTTGTCTTTGTCCATGGAGTTTTCTTGGCAGGGATACTGGAGTGGCTTGCTGGTTCCTGCTCCAGGTGGATCACGTTTGGTCAAAACTCTCCACTATGACCTGTCCATCTTGGGTGCCCTGCTCGGCATGGTTCATAGCTTCTCTGAGTTATTCAAGCCCCTTCGCCACGGCAAGGCAGTGATCCATGAGGACGAGATGGTGGGACAGTGTTCTCGAAGCTACCAGCATGAGTTTGACCAAACTGCGGGAGGCAGTGGAAGACAGGAGTGCCTGGCGTGCTCTGGTCCAGGGGGTCACGAAGAGGCGGACACAACTAAACAACAACAACATAATGGAGGCTGCAATCCTATGCATACTTACCTGGGAATAAATCCTGTTGAGTAGACATATGTAGGATTATATCATCAACATGTTTATTTGACTTAAACAAAACTAAATATATGAATTTTTAAAACAAATGTTTTTAGTTCTCCGTCCAAAAAGCATAACCCCTCTCCCCTCATAAGAACGAGGTACAGTAAGGTTGCCAGACACCCCCGTTTCCCGGGGACAGTCCCCCGGATTTACAAATCAGTCTCCTGACAAAATCCATCTGTTTAGTAGAAAGGTGAAAAGTGTCCCCGGATTCATTGAAAAAAAATCTGGTAACCTTAAGGTGCAGAGATCAGTCAGATATAACTCACCGCAATTGGACATGCTTTGCTGGAGTGTTGGAATTGGTTTTTGCTATGTATGCTATAAAAGCGTGGCATAATTCTACAAAGTTGTTCTCAGTGCTTCCAGCTGTTTAGTCGGTGTTTCCATGACAGCCATTTCCATGAGACCTTTTGTCCCCTAGCAGGCAACTGCAAATTATCCAAAACATTCCAAGTGTGTGCAGTCAGTAGACGAGCTGCGACCAGATAGCTCAGTCGGTAAAGCGCAAGACTCTTTAATTCTCTGAGTTGTGGGTTCAAGCCCCATGTTAGGCAAAAAGGTCCCTGCATTTCAGGGGGTTAAACTAGATGACCCTCGTGGTCCCTTCCAACATTACAATTCTATGATCTTAACCAGTAGAAACACGATCAGTTCTTTGTACAGAAGATCCTTCTGTTCATCCTTAAAAATTGTTAATAACGCCAATTATGGCATGCATTGAATTGACAGTTTTGTGAACATATTTATTTCCTGAAATACTGCAGTCTGAACCACATATGGTTCACCATCTCAGTACACCCAAAGCCCCATCAATGATACTCGATCCAATTTTCACCTATGTACCATTTTAAAATGTGTTTTTTCTAACTTGGGCGGGGTCAAGTGGCTTTTTAGCCCAAATATTGCACCAATCTGCTTAATCATTCTCCATGCCAAAATCATATTCCCAAAGGCTCTTCAAGGAGTCAGGGTTTCCAGTCTGAGAGTCACAAAGTATTTTGTAGAATGTCGATAAAAATGCATAATGTTAATTATGTGCAGTGTTAATTACTGTATGTGTTGTGAACTCAAATAAATGGTGAGGGAAGGGGAAATCAAGTGGGAGAGAGGAGTCCTTAAATTGTTCTTCAGCTTCGTTTCCGAGCACAATTCAAAGTGTTGGTGCTGACCTTTAAAGCCCTAAACGGCCTCAGCCCTGTATATCTGAAGGAGCGTCTCCACCCCCATCGTTCTACCCGGACACTGAGGTCCAGCACCGAGGGCCTTCTGGTGGTTCCCTCATTGCGAGAAGCAAAGCTACAGGGAACCAGGCAGAGGGCCTTCTCGGTAGTGGCACCTGCCCTGTGGAACACCCTCCCACCAGATGTCAAAGAGATAAACAACTACCTGACATTCAGAAGACATCTTAAGGCAGCCCGGTTCAGGGAAGTTTTTAACGTATGATATTTTACTGTATTTTTGGTTTTTATGGAAGCCGCCCAGAGTGGCTGGGGAGGCCCAGCCAGATGGGAGGGGTATAAATAATAAATTATTATTATTATTATTATTATTATTATTATTATTATTATTATCATCATCATCAGATGAAGATGGTTCAATCTAGAAGACGGTTGGAGCTGTAATACTCATCTTGCAGTGATGCAATTGTTACAAGCCACTGAAGTTTATATTTCCCAGCCAGGAAACGCAATATTCAGCAATATTTCTGTTAAGAAGTACATTCCATTACATTTTAGTAAGACTTGCTTACTGTAAAGTATGTTAACATTACTTTAAGTGGCACTTGAAATGCCAGCAGGTAAAACAGTATTTAAAATGTGCACAATTAGGAAAAGGCAAAACACATACAAATTAAGAGGAAATTGTTTAATTTGTACAGGATTAACTCTTTCCTGCAGCGGGGAACAGGGCACGATCACTTATCAGAGTAGTACTATGGAGTATTGAAACATTTCCACCGAAGTCATTTGCTGTCTAATTTATTTGAGGTCAGAACAAGGGATGGAAACATTTGCTACCTAGGTTAGAACAAGAGTCTTCACCACCTCAGAGTGGCAGCCAACTCTCCCCTTCTACATTCTGTGCAGGGCCAAGAAAAGAGTGTGTCCTTCCTTGGAGTGATGTATTCTGGGTGAGGCAACTGAGAGACAACCTGTGCCACCAGGGCTTGGGTCTGGCTGCTAGATGCTTTGTTTGAACACAGGCAAAAAAAATTATTCAGAGCTCCTGATGTCCTCCGAAAGCAAAGTGGATCTAATTAGGTCAATGGGTCACTGCTGAATTGACCCATTTTTTTGCAGCCATCTTAAAAGATGGCACTGTGGAGCCACCAAAATCACAGAAACTTCGGCAGGCTTGTATTGAAGAAGCACCGACTCACATAAAAGCCCCTTTCAAAATTGCTGTGCTGAAGGGTTGCCCGGAGGCTTTGTGTAGGGAGGCTACTCACCTGTGTAAATCATGCTGCAATTAACAAGGAGCCACAGGTATTGCTTTTGTTGCAATATGATTGGCTACTCTTCTGTAATTTTGGCAAAGGCCTTGTTAAAAACGCGGAACATCTAACCAGTAATCATGCCCCCATATATTGACACCTGAAAGAATTGTAAAAGGTTGGTGAGACAAGATTTCCATTTGTAGAAGCCACATTGATTATTCCTCAGGAAGACATCATATTCTAGACCAGGGGTTGTCCACCTGGTCCCTACAGTCCACTAGTGGGCGTTTCAGGTTTCCAGGTGGGCGGTAGGGGGTTGTATGGCACAAGCTGAATCCTCCTTCCATTGAGCACTGGTGGGCGGTAGGGAAATTTTACCATCAAGAAAGATGCATTAGTGGGCGGTAGGTATAAAAAGGTTGACTACCCCTGCTCTAGACATTTCACAGTAGTCTTAATAAAGCTCTTTGCTGGGATATGTTCATAATTTTCTGCATTCCTTTAGAAGCGCCTTCCAGTAAGGGAACTGGTTTTATCATGGTTACTCATTTTAGTTTAAGCAGCAACCATTTCACAGTTGCATCAACAATGCAGCCCCGTCACAATAACTTGTTACTTTTGCAATTTGCCATTTTACTCTAAAATATTATCTTTTGCTGCTTAAGTGTTCACAAGTAATACCAGGAATATTTTGTAAGATACGGGTGGCCCTCCCAACATCTTCTGTAGCAATGCAAAGAATTAATCCAGCTTTTATTCTCTTTGCTGATTTCCCTCATTCTTCAGTACAGAAGAGAAGTGTGTTTGTAGGAGTTAACGCAAACTTGTCCAAGCTGTGAGACGGCTTTCTTAATGGTAACTGATGGTGGCTTCTGCACAGGCGAAGTTGGCTGGGTCAGTTGGAGCACTGCGATACCACGACCCATGCATGCGTTTCCCTTAAGCAACTGTGTGTGAGGGGGCAGTGTGTGCGCGCGCTCTGCCTTCATCTATGCTTCTTTGTTTGCTATAATTGGGCACCTTATTACATTCTTGCTGCATCTCGGTTTTGCTGTGCCTGCTAGGTCCTGCATAGCACTGCAGGCTGAAAATAGATCGCCAGTCAATACTGTGTGATGATTCAACTTTCTCCATAGTGAGAGATGCTCTGTGTCAGAAGTAATGGGGGGGGGGCCTTGAGGTTTGTACCTGAATGAAATGGGCCCAGAGCTCTGTCTGAAATTCAGACACCTCAGATATTTGCTGTTTGGAATTATCTGCTCACCCAGACAGAGCTAAATTGAGAAGAGGCAAAGTGCTGGTTTTTATTGATTTATGGCTGCTTTTCCTTTACACAAAAGGGCTGGAGTCTTCTGAGTTCTAAAAATTTCAATAGAATTAATATTGCGTAAGTTCTCATTCCCCTTTATTTTCTTTTTAGAGGACTTAAAGTTGATTCCTCCTTCCCCCACGTCTGTAAAAAAACAAAACAAACAAACAAACCAGCCCTCCACACATAGATGGGATAGGAAGCTCTTTGCAATGATCACATGAAAAATAGACACAAACAAAACTTAGGCCTTTCAGCCTATCCCGACCAGCTGTGTTTTATTACCAGCGTGGTCTGTTCAGCTGGCACTCTGTACATGCCCCAGAACTACTTGACTTCTTTTGCTTTGCTCAGCAAGTGACTGCGCAATGAGTATAGGACTCTTTGCAAATAGAACAAAGAGCACATACCTTGGCTTAAGTTGACCGACACCCCACAACAGGTGATTGTTTGTATACTTGGGATTGAGAAGTCTCAATAAAACTGGGTTTCTGCTGGTGCCTAATTATGCACCTGCACTATTTTCCAACTGCGAAGACAAGCACACACCTGTATTGGGTCAAATTAGCCCTAGCAAGGCAAATAAGACTCCTCCTGACTGTCAGTGCGCTGCCAGAAAACAGCATTTTGTATTTGTTTGAGTGGTTGCTTTTTTTTGGAAGAAATTAAGGAAATGGAAATTTTGACATGGCTGTGTGTTTTTTTAAGGTGTTACAGTGTGGTTTTATATGCCTCTAAAGAATGCAAGAACAGAAGATCTTTATTTTAAAAAGAACTGAATATCTCTATTACCCATCGTTGTATTGCTTCGTAAGCCACTGTTTCCAGTGTGTGTTTGCAACTAGCTGTGACATGTTTGTGCAACTTTATACTGATGTTGTGAGATGCGTACATATGCTAAAGTATTGAGATGCTGTGTGAATAGTTATCCATTAGGTTTCATTCAGTGTTCTAGTACCTAGTGTGTTATACTGTTGAGTCAAGTGATGAAAATATTTCCTCTTCCGAATGGTTGGTTGTCCTCATGTCTCTAGAATACCAGAACAGTGTGTTAATCACCCAGTTTCTGCTATGTGCCTGGAGACTTAACATTGAAAACTCAGAAGTTACTCTCAGCGTTTTGCTGCAACACCCTTCATCCAAGTGTTACAGGGTGGTTTACAACACAAAAACACAAACATACATAACATAGTAGTAACAAGCAAAAACAACAAACCCACAAACACCGTTTATAAGGAGAAGAGGAATGTTTTTGCCTGGTGCCTAAAGATATGTAACAAGTTTGCCAGGCGAGCCCTCCTGGAGAAAAAAATTCCAGGTGAACCCTCCTGGAAAAAAATATCTGTATGTCATTTGATAATAATAAAAAGACGATATTGTGAGTTACTTTGGACACAGCTTACTATGGCACATACATTAACTGAATTTAAAGTTTAAACTGAGTTGGCCTTCCAGGTAATATTGGAACTGATGATGACCTGTGCAGAAGGGGAGGGTATTATGCAAGCTAGTCCATCATAGTTGGTGGCTGCTGAATAGAAAACATCCAGGAGAACTGAGGCATTTCATCGTATCAGGTCAGGCTGATGTGGCTTAAAGAAGGCTGGGGAAAATCAGGAGTAAATAGTTTTTGGGAAGAACTGACGGGAGGCTAAGCAGAGGTGAAACTAATTCCATGGGATCTAGGAGGAGAATGCATGTTCTAGGGAGAAAATAATTTCAGAAAAGGCAAATGAGGGGAAATTCTACAGTGTCAGAATATTATTGTTGATTTGTTTTTATTTATGTGGGCACTTTCTATGATTATATAAAATTCAAGGCAGCTTGCAAATAACTCTTAATAGGTTAGCAAGAATTACCTGTTGCTGAAGCCATGCTGGATCCAATTCAACAAGACCTGTTCTTCTGTTATCATTACATCCTCACTGCATAGGCAACTAACCACTCATAAATGCCTGGGTGAGTCTCTTCTGGGACCAGAATGCTCATCTCTTTGAGGAGGGCAATCCAAAATATGGCTGTCTCCATGGAGAAGGTCCTATCTCATGTTGTCACTTGGTGTCCTTCTGCTTTTGAGATGGGTCTGGCCCCCAGCTCAAAGGTCAAATGAATACTGATAAAGAGTGAGGCAGTTCTTCCTAGGATAGCTCAGTTGGTAGAGCATGAGACTCTTAATCTCAGGGTCATGGGTTTGAGCCTCATGTTGGGCAAAAGATTCC
The DNA here is from genome assembly GCF_965112155.1 of Podarcis liolepis. Taxonomy (NCBI): domain Eukaryota; kingdom Metazoa; phylum Chordata; class Lepidosauria; order Squamata; family Lacertidae; genus Podarcis; species Podarcis liolepis. The sequence goes on from NC_139571.1 coordinate 42,469,637, forward strand.
TGCATTTCAGGGGGTTGGATTAGATGACCCTCCTCGTACCTTTCAACTCTACAACTCTATGATTCTATGAAATACCTGAGCCCCAAAGCATTTAGGGCTTTGTAGGTCAATATGGGATGCGGGTGGTGCTGTGGGTTAAACCACAGAGCCTAGGGCTTGCCGATCAGAAGGTCGGCGGTTCGAATCCCCATGACGGGGTGCGCTCCCATTGCTCGGTCCCTGCTCCTGCCAACCTAGCAGTTCGAAAGCACGTCAAAGAGCAAATAGATAAATAGGTACCGCTCCAGCGGGAAGGTAAACGGCGTTTCCGTGCGCTGCTCTGGTTCGCCAGAAGCGGCTTAGTCATGCTGGCCACATGACCTGGAAGCTATACGCCGGCCAGTAAAGTGAGATGAGTGCTGCAACCCCAGAGTCGGCCACAACTGGACCTAATGGTCAGGGGTCCCTTTACTTTAGCTCAATATGAAACCATCAACTTACGTTGCCTTTTCAGGATTGGTGTTACGTGGTCCCCGAGAGCTTTCCTTGTCAATATACTGGCAGCCACATTTTACACAAATGGCCATTTCTGGAGCAGACCCATCACCAGAAATGCCCAGCAGAAGCTCAAATGCTGCTACGGAAGCAATGAGAATTCGGTGAACTTTTGTGATCTGAGTAGGAATGTCTCCAGCCCAGTGGCAACAGGTAATATGTGGAGCATCCATTTCAGACCCAGAATGTAAACCACTGAGAGCTACTAAAAGACCTTTGCCTAGTCTTCTGAGACCAAAAGCAAGGGAGGCTTCTCTTAAGTTGGCTTACCGGTATTGCCTGCAAACTACAGCTGCTGGTTTGAATAAAGGAAACGCAGAGACTTAAGGGTGTAACTACATTTTCCAAGGAAAATCCAGGGTTCCCTTGTAAGACTGAAGTGGGCGGTTTCAGGGGGAAATCAGTGAGCAGGTGAGGGCAACTTGCTCATCATGAAAATGTGCTCTATAAATGCTGCTATTAGTATTATTACTCACTGAATTTATCAATAAATGAGTAACTATATAACCTTTAGGAGACATCTGAAGGCAGCCCTGTACTGTATAGGGAAGCTTTTTAATATTTTATGTTTTGTTATGTTTTTATATATGTTATAATAATAATAATAATAATAATTTATTATTTATACCCCGCCCATCTGGCTGGGCCGCCCCAGCCACTCTGGGCGGCTTCCATAAAACCAAAAATACACTAAAATGTCACACATTAAAAACTTCCCTGAACAGGGCTGCCTTAAGATGTCTCCTGAATGTCAGGTAGTTGTTTATCGCTTTGACATCTGCTGGAAGGGCGTTCCACAGGGCGGGCGCCACTACCGAGAAGGCCCTCTGCCTGGTTCCCTGTAGCTTTGCTTCTCGCAATGAGGGAACTGCCAGAAGGCCCTCGGCGCTGGACCTCAGCGTCCGGGCAGAATGATGGGGGTGGAGACGCTCCTTCAGGTATACTGGACCGAGGCCGTTTAGGGCTTTAAAGGTCAGCACCAACACTTTGAATTGTGCTCGGAAACGTACTGGGAGCCAATGTAGGTCTTTCAAGACCGGTGTTATATGGTCTCGGCGGCCGCCCCCAGTCACCAGTCTAGCTGCCGCATTCTGGAAGCCACTCAGAGTGTCTGGGGCAACCCAGACAGATGGGTGAGATACAAATATAGGTTGTTGTTGTTGCTGTTGTTGCTGTTGCCGCCTGAAGGGTAGGATACAAATATATGCTGTTGCAAATCCCATGGAAAGAGCACTATCTAAATCGTTTAAACAAACAAATGATATTATAATCATTGTTATTGCTGTTATTTATTACATTCACCACCACTTTCTTACGAAAAATAAAGGTTTTTGTTTTATCGTCTGTTCAGTACAGTTCCTGGCCTTGTTCTGCTTTATTTTTAGGCTTTAGGTTGCTCTGGAATTGTTTGGAAAACATTTCTGTTGATTCTGAGGCTTGCCTTAATTATTCAGTGGCTGCTGTCACTGAACACTAAGAGCTGTCAGGCTTGCTGCAGCAAAAGGCAAAATCTGGGCAAAGCGCAGCAACAACTGTCACTTGCGGAGGGTATCTCTGAAGGAAGCAAAATAAGCTCATGTTAGAGGTTTTAGGCTAGGGGAACTTTTTTAATGGCGCCCCCGGCAAGCATCAAGCTCCAAAAGGAAATGAATGAGAAAAGTCAGAAAGGGAGAGGATTTGCTTCAAGAAGCTTAGCAGCAAGCCGGGACCCGGGCAGCAGCTGTCTCCACTAGTCGAGAGCAAACAGAGAGAACAAAAAACCGAACCTTAGAATTTGAGGCTGCTGACTACAGGCTGCTTGACTTGGTTTGAGGGGAGCGATAATTGGCCCACACTCCCTGCAAATTGGATTACGGAGCAGACCTAATGTACTTGTTGTACGTGAGTCACATCGCACGGCTGCTCTCATCAAATGCCACCTTTAACCTCTGAAGGTATTAGAAAAGGTGCCAACACATAGGAATTGCCTTGCCGAATGAAACCAAAGGGCTCTCTCTAATCCAGCATTCCCTTTTCCAGCAACGACGAACCAGGTGTCGCTGTGAGCTCACGGCAGCAGCGTGGAGATGGTTGTTGCTCACTAACATCTTGCACCGTGGTATACTGCGCCCGAGCGTGGAAGTTCACCGGGGTGCCAACATTTTAAGTATTTGTACGCTGTTCTTCAACCAGCAGGCTCCCCCGGAGTGGCTTACAGTAAAACAAGATCAATAAAAACAATGACAAATCAATTCGGTAATTTAAAAGCGGAGCAGGCAATCAATCAATCAATCAATCAATCCAGTAAGCAGCATAAAGCCAAGTCCTAAAAGGCCTCGCCAAACAAGCTAGAGTTTTGTTGCATGTGTGGTCCTTGGTTATGTTACTCAAACAATCTGACAGTGGGGGCTTTTTATATCTTTCCCCTCAAGCTTCAGATTGGTTAAGATGAGTGATGTCACCCAAAGGTGCTTTTCCTTTCTCAAAAACGTAATCCTTGTAATATTTTACGGCTCACCTCTGGTATGAGAAGACTATTAGAACCTACAATTCTTCTCTGTTTCAGATTTTAAAATCTTCCATATTGAACTCCTCACCTTCCCTCCAAGCTCCCTTCTCCCCCACTGTTATGTACTGAAGTTCTCACCCTGGGCCAGCAGGGGGATACAGTGGTACCTCGCAAGACGAATGCCTCGCAAGACGAAAAACGCGCAAGATGAAAGAGTTTTCCGTTTTTTGAGTCGTTCCGCAAGACGAATTTCCCTATGGGCTTGCTTCGCAAGATGAAACGTCTTGCGAGTTCTTGCGAGTTTGTTTCCTTTTTCTTAAAGCCGCTAAGCCGCTAAGCTGTTAATAGCCGCTAAGCCGCTAAGCCGTTAATAGCCGCTAAGCCGCTAAGCCGTTAATAGCCGCTAAGCCGCTAATAGCCGCTAAGCCGCTAGTAGCCATGCTTCGCAAGACGAAAAAACCGCAAGACGAAGAGACTCGCGGAACGGATTAATTTTGTCTTGCGAGGCACCACTGTACTGTAGATAGTTCAGGTCCACATATGCAAATAAGGGATCGAAAGTGACATTCAGTGATTGGATAGTTTTAGAAAATTGTTACAGTTACGTTGTAGTGGAGCTCTATATAAGCAGGCTGGCTGAACCCTTCAATTCAGTTCTGTTCTGGCCTGTGAATAAACAAGAGCTGTTTGAAGAATCGCTGTGTCGTCTGATATGTTCACCCACAACCTAACACCCACCTACTTAGATGTTTTGCTTTGGTGACTGCGGCAGCCATGGGGAGTCACTCCCTCCCCACGTCCCAGTACCTGGGGTTCTGGCCAACCCTTCACTGCAGGCACAGGTAGATTGTAAAATGTAGGACTGATCCCACCCGCAGCAACCTTGTGGGAAAGAGCACGTTCCACAAATGTTCCTGCACGTCAGGTGACAAAGTGCTGATGGAGGGGAAGAAGAAGAAGAAGAAGAAGAGGAGGAGGAGGAGGAGACACTTGCAAATGGGAGGCAGGCAGGAAGCTTGTGGCTATGAGGGACAAGTGAGCAGCTTGGAGATTTATGGGAAAGAAGGGAAAGGGACTTGCCACTATTGCCCTCCTGCTGACTTAATCAGGAAAAGGATGAATTGGGGTCAGTTTGTCTTGGAATATATCCCAGAAGGTGGCTCTGGGAGGCTGTTGCGTTGCCCTATGGCTGCTGGCTTATGGCAGGGGTGGGGAACCACTGGACCATGGCACATTTGACCCCTGGGGGCCTCCCCATCTGACCTGCAGGGTCCCCTCCTTCCCTCTGCTGCAGTCTTTCAACCCGGATTGTAGCCCAGAGGGTGTTTTCAAGTGTGTGTGTGTCTCACAACTAGAGATGCAATGCCCACGCTGCAATTAGGCTAGAAGGAAATTCTCTTTTGGGTGTGTTGAGTTGTGGGTGAACATATCAGACGACACAGCGATTCTTCAAACAGCTCTTGTTTATTCACAGGCCAGAACAGAACTGAACTGAACTGAAGGGTTCAGCCAGCCTGCTTATATAGAGCTCCACTACAACGCAACAGTAACCATTTTCTGTAACTATCCAATCACTGAACGTCACTTTCAATCCCTTTTTTGCATATGTGGACCAGAGCGAAAACTATCTACAGTATCCCCCTGCTGGCCCAGGGTGAGAACTTCAGTACATAACAGGGTGCCCTGTAGGCGGGGTCAAAACAGGAATGTGCTGCCCCCTGGTGCCACCATGCCCACCCCCCTGATTTCTGCCACTTGTCAGAACCCACACACCTTCTCCCCAAACTCTGTGTAAGAGGAGGTGTGCCGCAAGACATTGCCGCTTGTCTTCTATGCACTCTGGAATAACCCTCCTCTTGCCGAACTTGCGCATGGAGTAGCGTTCTGCAGGATGAGCAGCCACGTGGCATGCCAGAGCACCTCCTCCTTGGTGAGAGGGGTGTTGTGGCTGCAGAGGAAGCCATGGGGGGGGGGCGCTGCCTCTTGTGTTTCAGCTGCCTGAGATGGAGCGGCTCTGCCTGCAGGGTAGTCAGACGCACAGAAGTTCAGGCCTCCTGCACCTTTACAACTGTGTAGAAGTGAGGATCTCAGCACCTGGTCTCGCTAAGCCACTGGGTGAGGCCGCCTGGAGATTTGGGCCGGATTGTTATTATGCAGGCGACGTCTACATCTGCTGCTCTTTTGCATTTAACCCTTGGGAGGTTATGGAAATTCTGACAGCTAGGGGCAGTGATGGACTGGATGTGAATGAACAAACTGAATCTCCAGCCAGAGAAGATTGAAATACTGGTGCAGTCGCTGCCTTGCATATGCAGTTTGGAGGGGAAAGGAGCTCAGGTGTGCCTAGAGCGCTAGTCTGCTGCAGTTGTATAACGGATCTCCCAGGTGACATTCTGAAGGAGAGAAAACGATGGAATTGTTTCCTGCCCTTTAAAAGTGGGATGGCTTGCATAGCTCTCCTATATCTATCTTTTTGAATAAATCTATAATATATCTAATTTAATATATAATTATATATCTAATTGAATAAATAAATAAAATAAATATTTAACAGGTGACAGTTCTTTTCAAAATTCCGATTGGCTTTGAGGTGTGTAGATCAAGATTTGGTTGATTTGGGAACATAGGGATTACTTCAGCTGTGAAACCTTTCAGTACAACAATATATTTATATGGTTCACCAGTGACTGAGCAGCTCCACCCAAAGCATTTAAACCCTCTGATAAAACAGTAATCTTAATTAAAAAAAAAAAATTGAGCCTGCAATTCCACACCTTTACAGCACAAGTCTCTCCCCTTCTCATATCCTTTCTGTGTCCCTGTAGGGCAATTTCACTTCCTGGCTTCACCTGTAAAGTGAAATCAGTTCACATCACTCGCAGATATTCCATTTGCAAGCCTGAACGCCTTTGCAAGAAAGAAAAAGCCGAAGCCAGCTGGCTAGCTTAGCTAACCAGAAGAATGTGCATCTCTCTTGTTTATTGGTTCGATTCATTGAGGGGGCTTTGTTTGATTCAGCTTAATTCTTTAAAATTTGAAGCCCTTTAGTAAAAAGTGTGGTGAGGTAATTAATGCCTAATTAATTGTTTTTAATCTGTCTGCGGCCTATGTTGCCAGCCCTTTTTCACTGCTCCCAATTTATTAAGCAAAGGAAAACCCTTTCCTCATTACAGATAGGTAGCCGTGTTGGTCTGCCATAGTCAAAATAAAAAAATTCCTTCCAGTAGCACCTTAAAGACCAACTAAGTTAGTTCTTGGTATGAGCTTTCGTGTGCATGCACACTTCTTCAGATACACTGAAACAGAAGTTGCCAGATCCTTCTATATAGTGAGAAGGTGGGGAGGGGTATTACTCAGAAGGGTGGTGGGAATGGGAGATTGGCAGATAGCTGAGATGAGCCTGTTGACGACTCTTAACAACTGCAATAGGTCTTACAGGAAAAGGCAAGGGGTGAGAAGGTGAAAAATAGCTAGTCATGTATAATGAGATAAGAATCCAATGTCTCTGTTGAGACCAGGTCTCTCCATGGTTTTAAGTTTGGTAATGAGTTGCAATTCAGCAGCTTCTCTTGCCAGTCTATTTCTGAAACTCCTTTGTAGTAAAACAGCTACTTTGAGATCTTGTATAGAATGTCCTGGGAGATTGAAGTGTTCTCCTACTGGTTTCTCTGTTTTGTGATTCCTTTCCTCATTATTTACATTTGTCTGTTTGGGCCCATAAGTATGCTGTGGTCTTATGCTTCTTGTATAATTGGTTCTGCATATCTTTCATGTTGTTCACCCCATATTTCTGGACCGAGTCTCAGTGTGTTCTCTCTCACCCAGCCCCTTACCATGCCCACACATTGATTCATGATACCCAGAGCCCCACCTACACATAGTGGAAAAAGAGAGACAAAGCTGGGCGTAATATGCATGTGATTTCATGTACCTATATGGTCTCATGTCATCCCATTGATCTTTTGTACCCGGTGGAATCTCAAAGCACAAGAGCGGACACCCAGTGCCCCCTTCAGGAATCTGCCCTCCAAGCAGAACTGCCAAGCAGTGCACCCCATGCCCAGCTTGGGGAACCTACCCAGAAGGTTAAAAAAAGGGGTAAAGGATCCCTGACAGTTAAGTTGCAGATGACTCTGGAGTTGCGGTTGAGGGAAACATAAGGGTCAGACCAAGTCCAAACCAAAGGCCAGGTGGAACAGCTCTGTCTTGCAGGCCCAGCTGAAAGATGTCAAGTCCCGCAGAGCCCTAGTCTCTTGTGACAGAGCGTTCCACCAAGTCGGGGCCAGTACTGAAAAGGCCCTGGCCCTAGTTGAGACCAGTCTAACCACCTTGCGACTTGGAACCTCCAAAGTGTTGTCATTTGTGGACCTTAGGGTCCTCCGCAGGGCATACCAGGAGAGGCGGTCCCGTATGTATGTGGGTCCTAGGCTTCATAGGGCTTTAAAGGTCAAAACCAGCACCTTAAACCTGACCCTGTACTCCACTAGGAGCCAGTGCAGCTGGTATAGCACCGGGTGAATGTGATCTCGCAGCAAGGACCCCGTAAGGAGCCTCGCCGCGGCATTCTGCACTCGCTGGAGTTTCTGGGTCAGCTTCAAGGGCAGCCCCGCGTAGAGCGAATTACAGTAGAATCATAGAATCATAGAGTTGGAAGAGACCACAAGGGCCATCGAGTCCAACCCCCTGCCAAGCAGGAAACACCATCAGAGCACTCCTGACATATGGTTGTCAAGCCTCTGCTTAAAGACCTCCAAAGTAGGAGACTCCACCACACTCCTTGGCAGCAAATTCCACTGTCAAACAGCTCTTACTGTCAGGAAGTTCTTCCTAATGTTTAGGTGGAATCTTCTTTCTTGTAGTTTGGATCCATTGCTCCGTGTCCGCTTCTCTGGAGCAGCAGAAAACAACCTTTCTCCCTACTTTATGTGACATCCTTTTATATATTTGAACATGGCTATCATATCACCTCTTAACCTCCTCTTCTCCAGGCTAAACATGCCCAGCTCCCTTAGCCGTTCCTCATAAGGCATCGTTTCCAGGCCTTTGACCATTTTGGTTGCCCTCCTCTGGACACGTTCCAGTTTGTCAGTGTCCTTCTTGAATTGTGGTGCCCAGAACTGGACACAGTACTCCAGGTGAGGTCTGACCAGAGCAGAATCCAGTGGCACTATTACTTCCCCTGATCTAGTTGCTATACTCCTATTGATGCAGCCCAGAATTGCATTGGCTTGGCCACATACCTTTGCACACACAACCCATGGCAGGGAAACTTGGATCCCACTGGAATTCCTGGTACTCCTTGCTCTCTCTGTTCTGGGAAACTGCTCCCTCATGCAGCTGGCCTTGTCCATTTCTAAAGCCAAGGGAGTAGTCCTAGCCTGATTAGCCTAGCTTGGCTTCTGAAGACCCCAACACCATATGGCCCACTAACCCATAACCACTGCTATAGGGGGCAACCCTATCCCACTCTAGGTTCATTGGCTCATTCCCCCAGGTACACAATTAAAATTCCCAATAAATACGGAGGCAAAACTTGGTAAGTGCAAAATCCATTTAAGGCCGAAACATCCCATACAGATGTGGATCTATATGAGTTTATTCCTGGCAGACTTCAAGCTGAAGGTACTGGAACCCTTCACAGCTTTTAGCTGCCTGAGACCTCACACTCCCATTTAAATTTCCAGCACATAAGTCCCACTGTACAGCCTGAGAAAATTCAGTCGCTAAATAGAAAGCACCGCTCCAGGTCAGAGGTCTGCCTCTTTCAGTCTGTCCCGCCCTACCTTGTGTCGAAGGGAGACCACTCAGCAGGCCTGCTTGGCTCCTCAGGTGCGTGGCCATGCTCACCTGTCAAAGCAGCACATCTCTTTTCGGAAGCTGTCACTGGAGGTTCTCGCAGGTCTTGCAGAACTCCACCTTTCCTTGCTATCTGGTTTCTGCTCCCTGGCCCCAGACGCCTCTTGCTCAGGGAGCAGCGCCAGGTGATTCCTGCACTCAAGGAACCCCTCTCGGCACCTGCGACGCTCTTTTCCTAGCAAGTAAAGGACAGCTTCACAAAACAAGTTTCCAAACACTTTCAATCCACTAGGGTGGCTTAAAAAGAAAGAAAGAGAACTCTGTGATTTATTTTTTTAAAAAAATACGCAATCACTAATATGTCACATTTTATACAGTTATTCCTTTTACGCCAGCTGTATAGCTCTTGCTACCTTCAATAGAGCTGTAAAAGCTCTGTTAAAATTTCCGATCCAAAGTCGTAACGGACATATAATATATATTTTTAAAATCTCTTATTTTGGCACTTGTTAAACTTTATAGTATTGCGAGCCACTATTGTAGCCTGCTTTCTCCTCACTTACCACCATATTTTAGATATTTTACAGCCATAAAATGGGAGGCCAAAGGCTTGAGTTCATTCCGCCTTTCCGACGTGGCTACACTGAAAGCAGCAAATGTGGTCGCTAGGTGATATATGAGGGCTTTATTCTTATTTTTTCTTATTGTTCATGTCTCACGTGGAGGCTGCTTATCCTAACCTTTGTTGTGTTTCCTAATCCGCTGTGCGTTTCTTCTTTCTGATTATATGTGTGCGTTCTCATATGATCATTTGAGTAAGTTACTATTTATGTTTTGTTTAAAAGAGAAGGTAGATGCATTTTGCAGCTTCCACAGTCAACCTTGTTTCTTCTCTGTGCCTCGTGGTGATTGACATCTCCTTTAATGGACAACTCCTTTCTTCCTTTAAAACTCAAGGAGCAATTGCATAAAAAACTGGAGCATGGAGGCTTCTGAATGCGCCGTATTTTTCGCTCCATAAGACGCACCAGACCATAAGACGCACCTAGTTTTTGGAGGAGGAAAACAAGAAAAAAAATATTCTGAATCCCAGAACAGCAAGAGGGATCGCTGCGCAGTGAAAGCAGCAATTCCTCTTTGCTGTTTTGGCATCAGTGATAGCTGCGCAGCCTGCATTCGCTCCATAAGACACACACACATCTCCCCTCCTAAAAAGTGTGTCTTATAGAGCGAAAAATACAATAGTTTATCTGATTCTACTCACTCCCAGAACTATGCAACCTTGAGAATGCTGGCAATCAGTTTGATTCTGGAATAAGTGGTACTACAAGTGGAGGTTCCATATTCCGCCCCGCCCCCCGATATCTTGCTGAGCTTTGGAGACATTAAGATCTGAAAAGGGCCCGGAGCCTCCTCCTATTTTAGAGGCTTGGGAGAAGTATGGTGTTTCATTACCCGCTGCGAGATCAGCTGTGGCAGCTGCTGCAGCAGCCAATACTGCTTCTGGTGGCAAGGCTGATGAGTCTGCTGTCATGTTTGTGGCTGCAGCATCTGCTGGAGGGTCTGGGTGGTTTGTTCTACTGAAATGATGAACGTTGCAAGTATCATCAACTCTGCAGCACCGCCAAATTGCTGCAGTTTCTACCACTTGTTCCCTCCTTGCTGGCTGCCTCTCTTTCTGAGATCAGGAAGCAGTGTTGGTTCAGCTGCCCTCTGCAAGCCCAGGCGTTGGCACTTTCCCCCCATGCAGAATATACCCTGTGCATCTCAGTGCTATACAGTGAAGGATCATTCACCCTTGGTGAGCTGGTGACAGGATGTAAAGCTCTGGACGGGATCCTCTGTACTTCTTTGTCCTCTGCACAGTGTGAGGTGATCAATCATATTTGCTTCAAAGATCGAGCAGTTCCGTTCTTTAGGCTCAGATTTAGCTTGTAGGGCATTGCTTCTTCCTTAGAAAGCCCATGTCTGGCCATGAAAGAGAACTTGGATTCAGCATGGCTACTTAACGCATCGCTGAAAAGAAGGAAAAAGAGGACTCAGATTTGTACGTAGTTTGTATGTGCTAATTTATATGTATTGATACAGAATTGGAAACAATAGCTATCATAGAGCAGAAGTAATACATCTCATCAAGGTGGAGAAAATGTTGACAAGGTAGTCTGTAGTCCTGCTCAGCCTGCTGATGAGGTCCTAATTATTGATGGGCAACTCTCTAAATTCTCTCTGTAAACAGGCTTTGGACCAGACTGCCCTTCAAATAGAGAACTGCTACTTAAAAACGAGGGTTGCCCTCTGACAGTCCATTGAATAGAGGACTGTCCTCTGGTTTGTTGTGGGTTTTTTATTTATTTTGTTTTTGTATTCTGCATTATGAACAGCCGGAATAGTGGAGCCAAGGTTTTGGAGCTGCCCTCCTGACAGCTGCTTTTGGATGAGGATTGGGCAGCGTGCTGGCAAGGCCAGAGTTGCATGAGCCCACTGTCAGTGAAGGAATGGGTTTCCCAAACCCAAAACTGACTGTGCAGGCAGTTTAAAATGGGCACCAATATCCCTATTTTTCCTTAGCTAAAATCCATTAACTTGAGCTCTGAGTCAATGTATAAACAAAAGCCCGGCTGTATAAACAAGTGCTCAGAGCCCTCTCCTTTATCAGTTCGTGACGGCAAGGATGACCTTGGCTGTTTCAGTGGAGTAGGGATGACATGTCTAGGTCTTCTCTTATGTCCTGACGCACAGACCTAGTCCGGGAACAGCGCCAGAGTGTGTTCTTGGAGTTGGTGACCTCTTGCTCCAAGATAAGAGTAGGAACAGGAATACCCTTTTATGGTCAGAAGTACAGGAAGGAATACCCTTTTATGGTTAAGAATACTGGAGCAGGAACATATGTGATGTCAGCCTGCGTGTATAGGCTGACGTGGCTGGATTCCTGGGGAAGGAGGGAGAGGGTGCCTGGAGGATATATATACTGCATTAAATTTCTCATTTCTTTGGACTTGCTGTGGACACACCACGCAGATGCCTTTCTGCTGTTCCGGAGAGCAGAAATAAAGAACTCTTTCTCTGAACCAACCCTCGGTGTCATTTGACTTCCTTCCTCCTGTCCGGGAGCAACGCAGACCCAATCCGTGAACTCCAATAAGGCTACATCAGGAGCACTGGATTGGCTCTGCCAGTGCACCCATGTAGCTCTAAACTCCCCTCCCCTCTGCCTTGCCCTTGGACCACTCTGGTAAGCAGCAGCAGCAATACCACTGTCAGGAGGGTGACCCCAAACCCATGACTCACCTTGCCAGCTACTCTTGTTGTGCTTGCGGGTTCAGGGTCTATATGTTCCAGATGCTGCCTATTTATTACTGTGCTCCCTGTGTCATTCCTTGCTCAGGTGGCGCAATTTCATAGCTCTTTGGAGGACCACATTTTATCCAGATTGCAGCTGGGGAGGGAAGTTTTAGCTATGCAATGGTCCCAGTGAGTGTCAAAGCCCCTGCACCTGTAATTCATTACAGGAAAAGCAAGAAAATGCAACCTCAAATTTCTTTGTTTAGGTTTTTGTTTAAACTACCATGCCGTTAAACGTCATAGGAAGGAGATATGAGGGCTGTTTTTGCAGAAGATTTAAATATCTTAAATACAGAAAAGGCTCCGCTGAGCAAAAATAGCAAGTTGTTGACACGTTATGAAAACAGAAATGGAATGGAGCTTGGCATGCTGGTAGAAGGCATTGAGATTTAATAGTACATTTGTATCATTTATCCCAGTGGGGAAACAACACAGGATGTTGCCTTATAAATTTTTACTACTCCGTAATAAAATGTAACCGTAATAAATGGTGTCTAAGCAAATAAGGTAGCTGCATCTGGACCACATCCAAATCATCTTCATCACTTGGGTTCCTTCTGTTTAAGTTACTTATTATTTGGATGGCTAGAAGCGGCGTCAGAATTCCTAGCCTCACAGAGAAATATGTAGCTAAAGGTTTATTCCACATGGTCTGTCTTCACCGATGTGCTATTATACAAAACTGGAAAAGAACCATCAGAGGAGGAATCGTGATCCTCTCAACAACAGCAGCACAGAAAGTGATATTTTCTGAACTGCAGAAGATACGCAAGTAGTAACTGGGAGACAGTAGGATCATGGAGTTAGAAAGGATCTTGTTGAAGGTAATGGAGTCTTAACTCCCTGCCGATGTCAAACTCCTCCATAGGATCCCGGGGGGAATTCACTGTAGTGCAAGCATTTCTGTTTGCCTGATGGAATGATCTGCCCTCTCCTCCCCATATGTCCTACTTTGGGGGTTCCCCCAGCCCACCCACACCAATCCAATTGGGCAGGGGCACGGAAAAGGGAGAGTGCAGGGAAGCCCTTTGGAGCTAGCAAAAGTCCTTGTGTAGGTTATTTTATTGTACTGTACTGTACTGTACTGTATTGTATTGTATAAAAAGGTAAAGGGACCCCTGACCATTAGGTCCAGTCGTGGCCGACTCTGGGGTTGCGGCGCTCATCTCGCTTTACTGGCCGAGGGAGCCGGCGTACAGCTTCCAGGTCATGTGGCCAGCATGACTAAGCTGCTTCTGGCGAACCAGAGCAGCGCACGGAAACGCCGTTTACCTTCCCGCCGGAGTGGTACCTATTTATCTACTTGCACTTTCACGTGCTTTCAAACTGCTAGGTTGGCAGGAGCAGGGACCGAGCAACGGGAGCTCACCCCATCGCAGGGATTCGAACCGCCGACCTTCTGATCGGCAAGTCCTAGGCTCTGTGATTTAACCCGCAGCGCCACCCGCATCCCTATTTATTTGCATACCACCCTATAACTGTAGATCTCAGGGAAGTTCACAACATAAAATCACATAGGTTTCTCACATCAGGGCTACTTGGTTGAATATGCCCCCCTGATTGGTATATAAACTCTTCATAGCTTCAGGTATGAAGTTCTTTCTCATGATTAATCCAAACTCTTTCCCCCCCCCCCCATATAATTTGAAGCTATTAGTTCAGGACCTACTACCTGGAAGAATAGAAAACAGATTTGCTCCACCATCTATGTAACAGCACTTTAGATATTTGAAGATGAGCAACATATTGTCCCATGGGCATCTCTTCTCTATGTTCACGTACCCAGCTCCTTCAGCCTTTCCTCTTAGGACTTGGGTCTCCAAGCTCCTCCCCATCTTTGCCACCCTCCTCTGGACGTGCTCCAGTTTGCTCATATGCTTCTTAAACTGGAGTGCCCAGAACTAGACACAGTACTCCAGTTGAGGTCTGCAAGAGAGGAAGGAGTTAAGTCAGGGGCGAAACTAGGCTTTATTTCACCCGGGTGAAAGACCCAGTTTGGCAAAAAAAACCAACAACAACACCACAACAACAACCAAAACCATGCATACACACCAACACAGGTTGGAAGCCTTAATGTGGCCCCTCTGGAGGTTTCTCCTGGGGCAAAAAGCCTGGCCAGCCTCCCTCTAGCTGTGACTCTGGTTTAGTTCACCAATTCCCACCTCTTAGGCCACCCCATCAGCTCCTTTCCACTATGCTGCCTCCTCTACCTCTAAAATACCCTGAGGTCATCTTGTCTTCTCCCAGGAAGAACTTGCTTCTGATCCCACCTACTGAGCGGGAAGTAGTCCCTTTACCACCAAACTTGCTTCATCTTCAAGATGGAAAGATCAATATAAAGCAAATATTTAAAAACCATTTTATTTAGCTGATACTAGAACATAAGAAGAACTTGCTGAATTAGGCCAGTGGTCCATCCAGACCAGCATACTGTTCTCATAGTGGCCAGCCAGATGTCTCCATCCCCATCGTTCAGCCTGAGGTCCAGCTCTGAGGGCCTTCTGGCGGTTCCCTCATTGTGAGAAGTGAGGTTACAGGGAACCAGGCAGAGGGCCTTCTCGGTGGTGGCACCCGCCCTGTGGAATGCCCTCCCATCAGATGTCAAGGAAATAAACAACTATCTGACTTTTAGAAGACACCTGAAGGCAGCCCTGTTTAGGGAAGCTTTAGATGTTTGATGTTTTATTGTGTTTTTAATATAATGGAGCCGCCCAGAGTGGCTGGGGAAACCGAGCCAGATGGGTGAGGTATTAATAATAATAATGATGATGATAATAGGAAGGCCCAAGACAGGACCTGATCTCTCCTCTTCTTCCGTTCCAGCAACTGGAATTCAGGAACGTATTTCCTCCGGCAGTGGAGCTAAAGCATAACCGCCATGGCTCGTGGTGTTGGTAGACTTGTCCTCCATTAATTTATTTAATCTTCTTTTAAAACCCTCCCAAGTTGGTGGCCGTCTCTACTTCCCTTGGGAGCAAGTTCCATCATTTAACCGTGTGCTCTGTGAAGAAGTACTTTTCTTTTATCTGAATCTTCTGACGTTCCATTTCATCGGGTGTCCCCAAATTCTACTGTTATGAGAGAGGGAGAAAAGGTTTTATCCATCCCGCTTGTTCCACACTGCGCAGAATTTTAATTTTATACACCTCTGTCACGTCTCCTGTTACTCACCTTTAATCTAAACTAAAAAGCTGCAAATGTCTTAACCTTTCCACACTGGGGAGTTGCTCCACCCCCTTGATCATTTTCACTGCCCTTTTCGGCTCCATGGTGTCCCATTTTGACGTGAGGCTCATAGATTCATATAATGGCATTCTGATATTAGCTGCTTTGTTCCTTCTCAGTTCCTTCCCTAACGATTCCGAGCGCGGAATTCGCCTTTTTCACAGCTGCTGCACACTGGCTTGACATCTTCCTTGAGCTATCTGCCATGACCCCGAGGTTTCCTTCCCGGTTAGCCACTGCCAGTTCAGGCCCTGTGAGTCTATATATTTATAACCCGAGAAACGTATAACTCAGAGATAAATAGAAAATGCACACATCTGAAGATGACCGCAAGAATAAATTCTACCTCCTCTCCCGAGGTTAGAAATGTCTGTGTTGCGACAAAGAAGAAAGGTTAAGACGTGAAGCTTCGAAGACTATCAGACTGGATTAAACTTACCTCCTTTATCTTTCCAATATGCCCAGAATTATGTCGTCTCTTAAATTCTATGTCTGACAGTGCAGCGCCTCTCCATACCCCAACCCTGGCCAGATCCAACCTCATGCTTGCTTTTAGAAGTCAACTGATACTACAAGCATCATTGTTGTTCTCTAGTAGCAAGGAAGAAGTGATGCATACCTGATTTCCTCTCCCCTCCTTTCTCTCTCTTACACACACACACACACACACACACCCTCTCTGCCCTCCCCACCTTCATGTGTGTACATAGCAGATTTCTCCAGCCATCTCTCTGACAAATTAGATCTTTGGAATGGGCAGCAAGCAAGCGCTGACTCTCGTGTAAACATGGTGTTAACAAACACAGCACACTGGGCGGCACCCTCACCCCAAATCCAGGGAAGTCCCTTTAGGGACAAGCAAGCAAGTCACTGCCACCAGCACATGGCAGGCAACAGACAAAGCAACGAACCCCCCCCCCCTCTCAGGCAATGAAATTGCAAGGCTGGCCCATGTCCCTTCCTCCTTGACTGACACGAAGGAAAGCCCTGTTTCTGGAAAAAGCAAGGAAGTTGCCCACCGCTGCACATGGCTGGAAGGCAGTGAAGTCCAGGGGCCTTCCTTCTTTCTCTCACACCTTTAAAAAATAAAATAAAATTATTATCCCATACTGTGGACAAAGGAAGTGCCACAAGGCTAGCAGGTGGCAACATAACTTTGTGGGGGGATATCCTCAATCTTTTTATTTTATTTTTTAAAAAACTTTTTTATTCAAAATTAAAACATATTATCCAGAAACATATCATCCTTATTTCCCCCCCCCATTTTTCCTCCCTCCCCCACCCTCCCACACAACCCCCCCAGCTTCCCTCAGTTCCAGTCCTTGATTTCTCTGAAAATGCTGCTTTCTGCATGTTACACAGTTGTATAGATCCTCAAACTATTTAGCTGATTATTATCAATAAAAAGTTTGTGAATGTTTATTCAAAACCAGCCAAGGAGTCCAGTTCACTTTGTTGCATCTTCAAGTACTTCGTAAAGGCTGCCCATTCATCTTTAAAGTCACAGTTATCCTTGTCCCGTAGCTTATACAGCCATACCTCGGGTTGAATACGCTTCAAGTTGAGCGCGTTTGAGTTGCACTCTGCGGCAACCCAGAAGTAATGGAGCGCGTTACTTCCGGGTTTCGTGCGCAGACATGCTGTCGCTAGTTACGTTTGCTTCTAGATGTGAACGGGGCTCCGGAACGGATCCTGTTCGTATCTAGAGATACCACTGTATGTCAGTTTTGCCAGTTCTGCATAGTCCATCAATTTTTCTTGCCATGATTCTTTTTTTTTTTAAAAAAAAAAAAACCACCTCTATATGGGCTGAAGGAAGCTCCTGTGGCCAGCTCCACCTAGCTGATGGGCAGCATGACACTGAGCCATTCCTTCCTTCCTTCCCCACCCTCACTCACCAGATTGGGAAGTTCCAGGGAGAGGTAGATTCTCCCCCCCCCCTGACATCACATTGCTCCAGGAAAAAGTGGGCAGTGGGGTGCACCATCAGGAAAAAACCACATCATCATGCCAGCTGCCAAGTGAACCTCAATTTGCTACAATCGCAATCCCACGCAGCACAAAGCCACAAAAAGGGTTTTATGGAATATTTTGGACCTCATAGCAAGCATGGGGTAGTGGTTAAGAGCGGTGGACTCGTAATATGGTGAACTGGGTTCGCGTCTCCGCTCCTCCACTTGCAGCTGCTGGGTGACCTTGGGCCAGTCACACTTCTCTGAAGTCTCTCAGCCCCACTCACCTCACAGAGTGTTTGTTGTGGGGGAGGAAGGGAAAGGAGAATGTTAGCCGCTTTGAGACTCCTGAAGGGGAGTGAAAGGCGGGGTATCAAATCCAAACACCTCATCTTTCCCCTCCCCCCTTTAAAAATGAATTTTGCATTTTGGTCTTTTAGTTTCTCTCTGTGCTAGCCTCACAACACTGCTCCCAAAATTGTAGGGAGCAATTTTTGCAATTATGAGCATGGGCAAGAATATTGTGTCCTTCAGAGGGCAGGCGCAATCAAAGGCATCTTTATTAAGGATGAGCTTACCTTGAAGACAAGGCTATCAACGCCCCCTTTTAAGACCAACCCCCCCCCCCGATGCAACTAAAAGCAGCGACTTGGCTATCCTCAGTTTCCCAGTGATGTTTTCTTTCAATCTGGGACAGAGCGCCCCATGGGTACTATGCTTCATCATAAGGTAATGTCACCCCCAGGGACTCTCTTGGGGTGTGAAAAGATTGCTGCCCCCATTGGCCAATTTGGCTTTCAGCACCTGTGCTCCTTGGAAATGGAAGTGAATTATCCCTGCTCGAATTTTGAGATACTCCTGGATTTCCAGGATAGTGCAAAACAAAAGAAACAGAGCCAAGAGAAGCTCCGTGGACAATTACGAGGAATGCCATTCAACAGGAATCAGTGACCAAGTTGTCTTACACAAGTAGATTTGTGCTTACCGCAAGGCTGTGGCATATACAGCAGAGTTCTTTCAAAATATAAATCTCCCAGCGCAAATGTCTCTGTTTTGCAAAATTGCAGTTTGGATTCTTTTCAATAAAATGCAATTTGCTCTGTGGACCCGAGGAGAAATTTGCTCTAAAAAAAATTTCCTTAACAAATTTATTTTAAATTACAGCAAAATATATTTTACATTGCCTCTGACAGAAGTAAATTTGTTTTGAGATGAACCCAAAGGGCTTGCTGTCAGAACAAGCTTTTAAGCTCTTTGTACATCCACAAAGCAAATCTGAAAGCAGTTAAGCCTTTGAGGAAGGAAGAGATGGAAGTAGAGCACGAATCGCTGAGGGCAAAGTGGCCTTGGAAGAGTTCCAAGTAATTCTAGGGTTAGGGAAATGAGCTGTTGTTTTCTTGTAACACAGAAGTGTTGAAAGGAGGACAGGCAATCCGTCTACCCCTGATTCATTATCAGCTAACACCATGCAAAGCCTAGATTGGGAGCCGAGCTGCTTTCTTCAGAAACACATACCCAATCAACCGGTCTCTCTCCCTCTGCCTCCTTCCCCGCCACCCCGCAAGTAGTTGCACGAAGCTATGCAAAAATCCTCCGCCTCTGTGCTGCTAAATGTCAAGCCTTTTTATTGTGCTGCCGCAATATACCATTTTAGACAGTTATGTGGCATCATGTACGCTACTGTGATACACGACCATAATGGTAGACGCTAATGTTTTTATAATGGTCAGTTGATATAATCCATATCCTGAGATGCAGGCAGTTGTTTGTAACTCTTGCTGGAGGTTAAGTTGCTGGTGCTTTTAATATTTTATGATCTGAAAATTTTCACAAAGGCTAAAAGCTTTCGTTATGCACCTCCCTGCAGATCTTCCTCCTCCCTTTCTGAAATGCGCTCTGGATACGGAACGGAATCTCGTCAAATTCTGAATGAAAATGAGGAGCTAGTGAGTCCAGATTTAGTCCACTGGGACTAAAAATTTGAAAATACCACAAATAAGGCGCTCTGGCCTGGTTCATATATGTGTGCAAGCCTTTTAGCAGAGGCAGGTTAAGGGGGGCGCACTGGGGGTGGAGCCCTGGGGGAGCTGCAGGGGGTCCCACAACTCGGTTGGTTGAGGTTGAAAGAATCTTTATTTGCATCAGCCACTGGCCGTAGCAATAAAATAAAATAGAATGTACTGAAGACAGAGGTAAAAGCAGCTATAGAAAATACATTATTTGGGGGGTTTACATCAGTAATCAAATAATAGATATTATTCCAGTTGCACCTGCTACCAGTTGCTGTTTTTGCGGTCACCTGATCACCTTGATCTGCTCAAAGAAAGGACACAGTAGCAATGGTTGACGGACCGGGAATGGATAATAATAGAGGGATAATCACCTCACTCCTAAAATCTTTATAAAGAGTGCAGACCAGAAGCACATGAGCCACTGACTCAATACTGCCATCTCCACTGGGACATAACCGTTTTCCCAGTGGAATTTTTTGAAATCGACCCTCAAGTACAGCCGAAGGCAGTATATTCAATCTTGTGAGAGTGAAAGCACACCTGTATTTTGGAATGGTTAAATTTTGCAAATAGGGTGCCAAAGCGTCAAAATGACTAGGTGGGAAATAATCATACCATGGACAAACTTTCCTTACTGTGGCCAGATTATTCTGTCGCTTGATATCATATAGGCACTGCCTAATTAAATTGTTTGCTTTACTGAAGCCCAGTGTTAGGAACTGTTGCGGTGATAAACCAGAAAAATAAAGCTTTTGGTTGACAATTTTAGTCCAAGTGCTCTCATGACAGTTTTGTGATACTAAAGGTAGTAGACCGGTGCCACAACTGTGATGAAGAATAGAAGGTGAGAGGTTTGTGTGTGAGCCAGATTTTGGCATTGCGCAGGGCACTGCTAGAATTTAAGATCCCAAGGCCCGCCACTCCTCTTGGGCTGTACTGGGCTGCTTTGACCATCAACGAACTCTTCTACCCTCCCAAAGGGACTGTTGACAACAGAGAGCAGCACCCAGGAATCCATTTTCCATCCCGCTCGAACCCAGTAGGAAAGCTAATGCTCACGAAACTCCCATTGTCATGCCTCAATTGTTCATATTAAACCCTTGCATATAGTATGATTGCACATGATACAGTTGGCCCAGCTGTTTTGCAGACAAGCATGAAAAGACTGCTCTATACTTTGTGATAATTTCTTGGAGACTAGCGCGTGTAAGCATAATTATTTCTTCTCTCTTTCCTCCTCAGAAATGCTGAATTCGGTAATCTGCAGAAAAGATATATGGATTTTTAGCAGCTGAAGAACAAATTCAGGTAATTACAGCATTTATTCTAGCTGGATTTAACTGCTGCAAAATAGTTTTGGAAAGCCATGAACTTAATTGTATCGCACTACCTATACTGATTTTATAGTTTTCATCTTGTACATCCAACCATAATTCTTTTCAATGCTTTTTGCTTACATATCGAGAGATACCTGGAAAAATCTGCATTTTTGTACTGTATACAAACATCACTTTGGCAAAGTTACAGTAGGGACTTGGGGGGGGGGTGACTCAAAGGCTTCCCAGAAAAGGTGAGTTTTGGGGAGGGTCTTCAAGGGCATAAGAGATGTGGTTGCACAGAGCCACTCCTGGAGGCAGTTCCAGGCATCATGGGCTGCCAAAGGGAAATAGGTGGAGCTTTTTCAGGGAGCAGGAGACCTTTGGGTGACTGCAAGTGATTTTGTTGTTGTTGTTTAGTCATTTAGTTGTGTCCGCCTCTTTGTGACCCCCTGGACCAGAGCACGCCAGGCACTCCTGTTTCCCACTGCCTCCTGCAGTTTGGTCAAACTCATGCTGGTAGCTTTGAGAACACGTCCAACCGTCCTCTGTTGTCCCCTTCTCCTTGTGCCCTCCATCTTCCCCAACATCAGGGTCTTTTCCAGAGAGTCTTCTCTTCTCATGAGGTGGCCAAAGTACTAGAGCCTCAGCTTCAGGATCTGTCCTTCCAGTGAGCACTCAGGGCTGATTTCTTTCCGAATGGAGAGGTTTGATCTTCTTGCAGTCCAAGAAAACTCCATGGACAAATACAACTGCAAGTGGTAGAGCTGGCCATAGAATCATAGAACTGCAGAGTTGGAAGTCACCTAGTCGAACCCCCTGCAAGGCAGGAATCTTCCATCCAACGTGGGGCTTGAACCCACCACCCTGAGATCTAGGGGTCTCATGCTGTACTGGTTGAGCTATCTGCATGATTCAGGAAATGAGAGCAGAGAGGTAAGTGCTGTGGCTGGTTTCTGGATGCAGAGGTGACTATTCCAGGAGAGGCATGGGAAGACAATGAGTAGGAAGGAGATGAGGAGAGAGGGAGGTGCCAAAGTCCTGGAATAGGAATCTCAGGCAGAATCAGGAGGCCAAGCAGTCAGGGCACACACAGGGCTCGCTTTCTTCTAAGCAGCCTCATCACTGGTTTGTATTCAGCTTAGTACCAATGAAGACACCTCAATTTTACCCGTGGACTGCCATCTGTCCAGATTTTAATTTGCTCTGAACTAATTTTAAGATGTATTTTAATTAATTGGCTGCCTGTTTTTATGTTCTTATGTCCTTTGTATACTGTGTTAGTTTTATGATGTTAGCCGCCCTGAGCCTGGCTCCGGCCTGGGAGGGCAGGGTACAAATAAAATTTTCTTATTATTAGTATTATTATTTACACACTCACTGCTGCCAAACCACATCTTAGGATGTGGGCAACTCAGCAGGATTTCAGAATCAGATTTTAAGGTTTATATGGATGCGGGTGGTTCTTCAGAGAACCTTGCACCAATCTGTGCTGGGTTTCAAAGGTACCGTATTTTTCGCTCCATAAGGCGCACCTAGTTTTTGGTGGAGGAAAACAAGAAAAAAAATATTCTGAATCCAAGGAGCCAGAACAGCAAGAGGGGTCGCTGCGCAGCGAAAGCAGCGATCCCTCTTGCTGTTCTGGCTTCTGGGATAGCTGCGCAGCCTGCATTCGCTCCATAAGATGCACACACATCTCCCCTTATAGAGCCTTATAGAGAAAAAAAATACGGTAATCACCAGGACTTTGAATTGGGCCCAGACATGCACTTGTCACCAGATGTAGGTGTGTGTGTGTGTGTGTGAGAGAGAGAGAGAGAGAGAGAGTGTCACTTTTTGTACCAGTTTAGAGTGTGTTGTAGTTGCCTAGCCTGGGTGTCATTAGTGCATCTCCAGACAAGGTTACAGGTTGTGTAGCAACCTAAGGTGGTATAAGCACCTCTGGACACCTGGTCCTCCCCAGTTCTCTCACCCACTTACAGCATTTCTCTCCAAACTGGATTAAGCTTGTTCACTTTCAATCAGCCCCATTCCAGTTCCAGGCACCTGTTCAGAATTTTAGCAGCCTCTGTGGGACAGGAAATGAGTGTCTTCTGCACACTGATGACATTTCAGGGCAAACCTCTGAATTATGTTTCAGGTAGATGTTAAATAGAACAGGACTTTAGAACAGGACCTTAGTCCCCCAGCACCATCTTGCCAGATGCTTCTTTGAAGAACAAAGTTATACTATGTTCATGGCATTCCCATGATCAACCTGAATAGTAGATCTATCAAAAAAGCAGATAAGGTTGGCCTCACATTCCTCGGTGTCCAGCCATTGTCCATCTAGCTCACTATTGTCTACACGGATTGATAGTTTTTCCCAGCCTGACCCAGAGGAGCCAGGGATTGAACCTTATCCCTATGGTTATGCAACATGCTCATGGGCTTAACTTCTGGACAGAAGTGCATGCTCCTCACTCCTTGACCCAAATCAACACACACAGCTGCAGCACTTGTGTTTTCCCTTAAAATACTCATTTTACAGAACGTAAGAAGAGCTGTGGGAACGTGGGTGGCGCTGTGAGTTAAACCACAGAGCCTAGGACTTGCCGATCAGAAGGTCGGCGGTTCGAATCCCCATGAGGGGGTGAGCTCCCCTTGCTCGGTCCCTGCTCCTGCCAACCTAGCAGTTCGAAAGCACGTCAAAGTGCAAGTAGATAAATAGGTACCGCTCCAGCGGGAAGGTAAACGGCGTTTCCGTGCCCTGCTCTGGTTCTCCGGAAGCGGCTTAGTCCTGCTGGCCACATGACCCGGAAGCTGTACGCCGGCTCCCTCGGCCAATAAAGCGAGATGAGCGCCGCAACCCCAGAGTCAGTCACGACTGGACCTAACAGTCAGGGGTCCCTTTACCTTTACCTTTTAAGAGGAGCTATGCTGGACCATCCAGATGCCTCTGGCAAGGCCTCAAGCAAAGCATAAAGTCAACAGCCGCCTCCTGTTGTTTGACCCCTGGCAATCGGTATTCAGAAGTGCAGTGCCCACGCCATTTATTTTATTTTATTATTATTACATTTATACCCCACCTGTATTATCCAAGGAGCGCAAGGTGGCATACAGGGTTCTCCCCCTTGTCATTTAATTCCCACAACAACCCTGTGAGGTGGGTTTAGGCTGAGAGGCCATGGCTGGCCCAAGGTCACCCACTGAGCTTCAGGACCAAGTGGGAATTCACACCCTGTTTTCTCAGGTCCTAGTCCAATACTCTATCCACTATGCCATTTTGGCCGCATGCCTAATATCCCGTGACTGACACCTCTGCCCTCCATGAATCTGTCTAATCCTCTTTTAAAACTCTGTAATGTAGTGGCCACCACAGCTTGTGACTATGAATTCCATTTGCTCAGGCTGACATATTTATGCACTTCCTCTCCATCCTTTGGAATCCAGGAGATGGTTTAAGAGCCGTATAAATCCGAAGCCATGAAAAGCACCATGAAAACCCTGAAGCTCACTGAACAGCAGCTTTGTGGTTCCAGCTAGCTTAGAGTTGTAAGGATAAAGAGGGCAAGAGGAAGAAGGATGCATCCTGACCACCTTAGATGAAGGCTGGGTGGTGGTGGTGGTACTTCTACTAGTACTATTGCACCTCCCCCTTCTCCCCCTCAACAACAACAGCATCCTAATAAAAAGAGCAATGGAGGCAGACCATTACCTATGGTCCCAACCTAGGACAGAAGTAGGGTAGATTCTTCGTTGCAATCCAGCGCCCTTCCATACCTGCTTGCAGGTAACTCAGCATCAGACACAGCACATTCTTACTGAGGCCAAATCTCTCTATATTTCCTGTTCCGTAAATCAAGACATACTGTGAGTGGAGCACAGCACATTGTCCCCATGGGGCATCCTATATGAACTTGGCAGGCCCTGAAGAGTTGACCTGGTAGAGTGATCTGGGTCACTTTTGACTACTGCATATCTGAAGTGTAGCTTTAAAATGGGAATGAAAGAACCACACATATTTGGAGCTGTCCTGGATCCCATTGACAGGGTGCTTGGTCCGGAAGTTCCAGCTGGTGCAGAATGCCACAGCTAGAGTGTTAATAGAGACAGATTATTGCCAGCACACCCCTCTGGTGCTCAAAAGCTTGTCCTGGCTGCCCCTATGCTATGAGACCAGGTTCTAGGTTCTTGCATCAACTTACAAGGCTCTTAACAACTCTGAGATCCCAGGGGGAGGGGAGGTCTCTGTTGGTGGTCCCCCCGGCACAGACGGATGTCTCATATCTTCAAGAATCCATGCATTTCGTGTAGCCTGTAGAATTCCCTGCCAACGGAGATTAAACATGCAAACTCCTTGCTGAACTTCAGGCATATGGAAAATACTTTCTTGTTCCGGTAGGTTTTTGGGGATTTTGTCTTCAGGTTTATGATAGAATTTTATTTTGTTTTTCTCTACATGGTTTATTTTTATGCACACAGCTTAGAAATGCTAATTATGATTTAAGTGGTCTATAAATTCCATGAGTAAACAAATGAAATCCTTTGCTCTGCGTGGTATTAGATCTCTGTTTGAAGCTCTGAAAGTTGTGGCCAATACTGTGCTTAGAAGAACACCAGACACCCATTTCAGGTTTAGAAAATCTCTTTCAAGCGTGAGTGAGCATTCCACTTACCTCTCCCTCTCCAGTACCTGAGCTTTCTGTTCCTTGAGGGCGGGGTTGGGGAGGAAGATAATCCATCACATTCATGCTTTATATTCTGCCAGTTGTTTATTTCCACCGTTGCAGGTATAGAGTGGTTACAACCATCCTTTGCGTTTCAATAGCAGAAATTACTTTATTTCGTTTAACTTGTTAATTAACCCTCATGTTCCCTCAAAGTATGCCCTGTTGAATTGTGTGTCTTAGTTGCAGCACTTGTCTAAATTGTCCTTCAAGAATATTTTGCAAGTTAAATTCCACTTCCAGTTGGAATAATTCATATTTCATTCATCTTTAGCATTGCGTCTTTCATTTGGCCTGCAGTGAAAATAACACATTCCCAAAGCTATCATCTCAAATAGCTTCATGTTATTATAATCCAATTCCCTACTCTTGCTCTCATATTTAATAATCTAGAGGTAGGAACTGTTGATACTTCTAAAGGGTTTAAATCTCACTCTAAGCTATATTAAGCTTGACATGATAGTTAATATTTCTGAAAACTTGTAGGGTTTTTATATTCTCTAAGTGCTGCTGTCACACACGGTCTTCCGCACCATATAGATTTTGATGCAGACAGTTAAATAATTGAAATAGTTACAGAGTTCCTGCATCTTCTAGGAAATCTCGCTCATTAACGGAGGGTTTGTTTTAGACTTTTGAAAATAGTTTACATTGAAAAATCTAACAATTTAATTGCTTTTCATAATCATTACTTTAAATATAATGATATGTGGTAGCTCTTTTCTTTTTAGAGGAAGCAGTGCAAGTAGATTCTTGACATTTGGCCTCTAGGAAGCTTGATGACAACCGTCTGGTGAAAACAGAGATGTCTGTTGTGTGTCTATGAACACTGCAGAACTAATAAGCTGCAGCTGAATAATTCTACAACAGGCAAATATAATCCCATGCAGAAAGGGAGCCTAGCAAAGCCTAGGAACATCCTTGGACCGCGCTAGATCACCACAATGCGTGTTTGTGGTCTCAAGCATAAAAAGAGGTGGTAAAAATCTGCCTTGTTTAGACACTGGATGTTGGAGGCAGGGGATCCAGAGTTCTAAGACACACCAGGGCCATCACTGGGACGAGCATCCTAAGCACGAAGCCCAGCAATACTGCATGAGTTCTGTGAAAACAGTGCTCCCTTGCTGTCTCACAGGGTTTCTGGCACGCGCAGGGAGATCAGCCATGCTTGGTCTGTTTGAGCATGCCAAGAATGCGTTGCAGAGGCCACCCCAGATGCTGTGACCGGCTCTGGAATTTTGGCAGGGAAGGGAGCACAGCGGCCTCCATCCAACCAAGGAGGTTCCTTGATTTCTGGGTTGATTCAACATGCAGAGATTGTGAATCGTAGCATGGAATAAGAGAGGGTTGTGATGAAAGTGTGGTGCTAAAGAAACACTTTGTTTTCATGCTTGACTGCATAATTGTGAGCATGATAAACTGGACGGCAGTGTATCAGAGAGGATAAACTGGATAAGGGCAAAATAGAAGTACAGTGGTACCTCTGGTTATGAACCTACTTCGTTCTGGAGGTCCGTTCTTAACCTGGAACCGTTCTTAACCTGAGGTACCACTTTAGCTAATAGGGCCTCCCGCTGCCGCCACGCCGCCGGTGCGCAATTTCTGTTTTCATCCTGAGGCAAAGTTCTTAACCCGAGGTACTGCTTCCGGGTTAGCGGAGTCTGTAACCCAAAGCGTTTGTAACTCAAGGTACCACTGTATATTTGAAGAATTCCCACTCAAATTGTATTTCAAACTTCTGTTTCTATTTTGCTCCTTTTCAAAACACTGTTTAGAAATGTTCCGCATTTTCCCTTAAATGTGCGCTGTTCCTGTGCAAATAGCAGGGGCCTCTGGCTGAGTAAATCAAAGTTGAAAAATCATGTTTTGAGGGTCATGCCCTATTATATTTTGAGTCCATTGTGGATGGATTTGAATGCGTATAATGCGGAAAGCATGCGACAGAGAGAACGGTGCCAACCTGTGACATCTGAGAGGAAAGAGAGCTGTTTGGGCTTATTCAGATGTGCAGCGGAACACTTAGCGTCTCTGCTGTATGTGACGCCTCCAAGCTTTGCAAAATTACTTATTCTTGGCAATGGAAGCAGCTAAACAAATGTAAACAGCAATTTGAGAGCCCAGTCCCCTGGATTAAAATTTCGTAAACACTCCAGCTAATTGCATTCTTGTTCTCAGTGTACTGAAGGCACCATTTAGCCAAAGCATTTGTTTACTGAATTTTGTTTATTTTAATGAACATGAATCTTGTGGCGCTTTGACTGGGGCATGGTAGGATCAGCATGAAATGCAAATCAGAAAGGCTTGTCTAATGCCATAAGTGT
Organism: Podarcis liolepis; assembly: GCF_965112155.1. NCBI lineage: Eukaryota > Metazoa > Chordata > Lepidosauria > Squamata > Lacertidae > Podarcis > Podarcis liolepis. Next base: position 42,497,332 of record NC_139571.1, read on the forward strand.
TTACATTACAACTAACTCTATTAGTGGAGAACCTTATAAGTTGCTTGCTTATGGAATCCCCGGTGAGGAGTGATTCTTCCACTGATGTGACTGGGAAAATTAATTTTGAAAGTCAATTATTATTTATAGCTCTTTTGTAAACGTAAAGCTGGAGGGAGGGAGAAACCATGTTTTGCACATGTTGCATATGCGGCTTGTGTGTTCCGAAAGCTTCACAAATTGTGTGCTTGATTTTAGTGATTTCAGTTTCAAAAACCAAGATGGCTGGTACTGGCATTAAATGAAAAGTAGAGCTACATTTGGCTGTTGTGTTGGATTGGTTCATATCTTGTCCTTCAACATGTTCTCAGGGTGGCTTAGAGCAATTTTAAATTACAGTGAAACAAATCAAAACAAACAATATATAAAAACTCCACAATATAAAAGGACTATGTTAAAAACTGTCAGCAAAAATATTTGATTTCATACTTTGATTCCAGAAAGAGTCATTGGGGAAAACTTACATGAAAACTGCTCTTTTGGAAGATTTAAACAAAACCGGAGTTTGCAACATCTCCCATCTGCCCTGATTCATTCATTCATTCATGAAATCATTTCCATCTTGCCTTTTGGCCCCAAAGTAGCCCAGAATTGCAAGTGAAAACATAGCGCAATAAAAGCTGTAGGGGAAGAGATGGAATTGCAGGCTTTGATGTCAGCTTAGCTGGGAGGACCACAACTTTTGGTTCCTCCTCTCCTCAAACTAAAAATTAGTGCCTGAGTTTGCTTCCCCCCACATCCCTCCCAGTCCCTTTTCCTTTTGTGTTGTGTCTTGTCTTACCGTATTTTTCGTCCCATAGGACGCACCTAGTTTTTTTGGGGGGAAATAAAGGAAAAAAATGTTTCCTTTGTTTCCCCCCCAAAACCAGGTCGGGGAAGCCGAACCAGGTCGAGGAACAGTGGGATGGCGGCGCTGCACCTCCCTGCTGTCCCCCGAGCTTGTGGGGCTGGCGATGTCTGCCCGGCGTGAGGGGCGCTCTGCTTCAGGGCGCCCCTCGCGCAGGGCGGCAGGCTGCTATCCGCTGCCTAGACAGCCCTGCGGGACCTCCCGCAGGGCTGCCTAGGCTGCGGATGTGTTCCCGAAGCCTGGAGAGCAAGAGGGGTCGGTGCGCACCGACCCCTCTTGCTCTCCAAGCTTCAGCAAAAGCTTGCATTCGCCCCATAGGACGCACCCAGATTTCCCCTTCATTTTTGGAGGGGAAAACGTGCGTCCTATAGGGCGAAAAATACAGTATATACTGATATTTATAAATCACCCTCAGAACCTTTGTTTGTTAGTTTGTTTTTGCTGAATGGAAAGCTGCATCAAATAAATACAAAATGAAACAGTTTTCTTAAAAAAAAACAACGAAGTCAGCTAAAGCATGACTCCTAGAAAGCTGGGGAAATAACCCAAATCAGCGCGAAGACTTGATGAAAAGGAACAGAATGCTAAAAAGTCAACAAAGAGAGAGCCAGTCATGGGGCTCCACAGTCTGGTGGGTTCGCATGAGTGAAAAAGCCCCCTCCCATATTCCATCTGACTGGAGGTTTGATGATAACAAAATGTGGAGCAGAACGTCAGAAGGACACAGTAGGTGGGATGCTCGTGTCCAGTCGAGTCCAGGCCAATAGCAGCACACAAATAAATTATTTACAAATTTTACATTTTTCATTAAAGAAGATGGGGTTCAATGTTGGTACCTCAAACAGTGGTTTGGCTGTTTCAGCTTCCCTGACCCCATTGGCTCATAATGTTACACCTCTTCAGGGACCTCTGCTCCAAACACAAGCAAAGGAAACGCTGGATGGAGGCCTCAATTTATGGTCTAGGAGTAGATCAGAGTAGTAGTAGTAGTAGTAGTAGTAGTAGTAGTAGTAATAATTTATTACTTATACCCCACCCATCTGGTAGGGTTTCCCCAGCTGCTCTGGGTGGCTTCCAACAAGAGATTAAAAATACATTAAAACATCAGTCATTAAAAACTTCCCTAAACAGGACTGCCTTCAGATGTCTTATAAACGTCAGATAGTTGTTTATTTCCTTGACATATGATGGGAGGGAATTCCACAGGGTGGGCGCCACCACTGAGAAGGCCCTCTGCCTGGTTCCCTGTAACTTTGCTTCTCACAGGGAGGGAATCGCCAGAAGGCCCTCGGCGCTGGACCTCAGTGTCTGGGCTGAACGATGGCGGTGGAGACGCTCCTTCAGGTCTACTGGACCAAGGCCATTTAGGGCTTGAAAGGTCAGCACCAACACTTTGAATTGTGCTCAGAAACGTCCTGGGAGCCAGTGTAGGTCTTTCAAGACCAGTGTTATGTGGTCCTGGCGGCCGCTCCCAGTCACCAGACTAACTGCCGCATTCTGGATTAGTTGTAGTTTCCGGGTCACCTTCCAAGGTAGCCCCACACAGAGCGCAGAGTTCCCCTTGTAGTCTACCCCAAGGCTTTGCCCAGCCAGTCTGCACCTTTTGTCACAGAGGAAATGAGAGGACCCACCAAGGGACATTCAGTGTGGCCAGCAGACAGCTGATTATAGCTGCCTCCTGACCCATTTCAAAGAATCTCCATGATTTAAACTTTTAACTCATGCACTTTGATGTGATGAGTTAACACCATCATAATAATCATCGTTTATTAAATTTGTATCCCACCCTTCATCTGAAGGTTCACAACAGAAAAATACAAGATGGGAATACAAAATACTGTATTTTTTGCTCTATAAGACTCACTTTTTCCCTCCTAAAAAGCAAGGAGAAATGTGTGTGCGTCTTATCGAGCGAATGCAGGCTGTGCAGCTATCCCAGAAGCCAGAACAGCAAGAGGGATTGCTGCTTTCACTGCGCAGCGATCCCTCTTGCTGTTCTGGCTTCTGAGATTCAGAATATTTTTTTTCTTGTTTTCCTCCTCCAAAAACTAGGTGCGTCTTGTGGTCTGGTGCGTCTTATAGAGCGAAAAATACGGTATGTAATAAAACCAAATAAACAAAAAACACCAAAAAATGCCTCTGATCTGGTATAGACAGTCACAGTGAATAAAAAGCCTTTTGCTTGACAGTCACATCTGTAAGGATGAATCAATGTGTCAACATGGCGAGGCTTCAATAACCAAGGCCAAATCTCTGGAGAAATATTTGCCATGTAGGTTGGGAAGAAGAAAATAAACCTATCCCTCCTTCATATTAACTTCCCGAAAGGTATCTTTACATTCCTAAAAACCATCAACTTATTGGCTGCTGTTAATCTGCACACAAGACACCCATCTCCCTTATTGGTTTATCTGCTATGCAAAATCTTCTGTACAGAAGTTGTGATGAGGAGTTCCTTCAAAACGAAGAGCATGAGGTTTACGCCTGACAAAGAAACGTAGTTGGTGAGATGTTTAAAAAAACTGCTCTGGCTTCATGGAGCTACTAAGCAAAGGCTTCTGTCTCCTTTGCAAGTATGCTAGTGACTTGTCTTCCAAGAGCTGGGGTTTCGGTTTTGTTTTGTTTTTGAATACCTCAGCAGGCAGGTTGCCTTTTTTGCAGGTTCCTCTCAGCTCATCGGTGGCTCTCGAGCCATGCAAATCTTCTGGAACTGCACGTGCTTGAGTTTCACGCAGACTTCTTTGACAGCAAAAGCATTATCCCGGCCTACATATGACAATTTTGCTTCTAGGCTCCAAAAGGCTTGAATTTTAATAAAGAGGAAATTAGCACGAATGGAAGAGCTGAAATAGAATCCCTGTAGTTTGTGCACGGATGTCTCCGTCACATCTTGGCTTTGATTTGTACACAAGTGATTTGGGGTAGCCTTTATCTGGAGCCGTAAAATATGGCAAGCATGCGATGTTCGTTTGTGGGGCTCTTGTATCCTGAAGGGTTTGGTGAAACAAAATGAGAGTCCGCAACATAACAAAGATGGCGGGGGCTCCTGACTATAAGAGTAGAGGCTGAAGCTATATCTCCCCACATCCACCCCACCCCTTTGAGCCAGCGCAAGCAACTCGTTGTTGTTGTTTAGTCGTTTAGTCGTGCCCGACTCTTCGTGACCCCCTGGACCAGAGCATGCCAGGCACTCCTGTCTTCCACTGTCTCCCACAGTTTGGTCAAACTCATGCTGGTCCCTTCGAGAACACTGTCCCACCATCTCACCCTCCATTGTCCCCTTCTCCTTGGGCCCTCCATCTTTCCCAACATCAGGGTCTTTTCCAGGGAGTCTTCTCTTTTCATGAGGTGGCCAAAGTCTTGGAGCCTCAGCTTCAGGATCTGTCCTTCCAGTGAGCACTCAGGGCTGATTTCCTTCAGAATGGATAGATTTGATCTTCTTAAGCAACTCATACATATGGCTTAAGCAAAACAAATCCTGCTCAATCTATACCCAGCATTATAGCAGATGATAATTCGGGTCAATACCAAATCAATAATTATTTATATATGTATACAATGATGAACATTTACGAGTCCTTTGCTGCTCCTATAACTTGGGAGGGTGAAACACCCCCCCCCCCAATCTAATTTTAACATTTATTTAAGATACTTGAGGGATTTAGAAGCATGCAATTACTGGAATAGTGAAATGATTATGTGTGGCAAAGTTTAGCGTTTAAATGTAAATTACAGAGGCAGCTGCAGGATATCAATAGACATATGGTGGAAATGTAAATATATCCCCCGAAACTGTACATAAACATTCCTAAGCAAAGATATTGAGAGAAATTTCCGACAAAATAATCCATTAAAGCGATTGTTTCTCAGCCGGGTAAAACGAGTCTACGTTTGTGTTTTCAGAATGTGAATCACTCTCCGCAGGAGCTGTGCAGAGTCCTGCTTGGTGTTACGGCATCTTCTAGGGTTACTCTGAGAAATGTTGAGTTTCGATGATAAATTCTATTCCGTTTTCCTGATGCATAAAATATTCACCAAGTGTATTGGGATATCTTGCCAAGCCCGCTCCTAATTGAGGCATGGCGGCATGACTTAATTTCCTCCTTAGCTGGAGTTGGGTTTCCAGTTGTTACTATAAATAACACCAACCACGTCTGCAATCCACACGAAAAACTTGTTAGTAATCCTTCTGAGGTCAGCGAGATTACTTTTCTTGTAAGGCTCTGGCATTGCGATTGGATTTTTCGCAGGGGAGGAATTTGGGACGTTCAGGGATGCCGTTGGAATCCTTAGCATCGCTACCGTTTTCTCATTGGTTTGACAAGAAGATTAAATGTCTCAATGCACACTGTAATAACAATCCAAAGATCAGGTCGTTGGGGGTGCAAGAGATGGCATCTCAATTATAAAAATAACTTTAAGACGCCCTTGTTCGTAAAGTCTGGGATCCATTCCCTACCTTTGCATGTTTGTCAGGCATACTTGCAGGAGCGAGCCAATGTTTTCTTCTGTCAGGAGTGCCTTGTCTCCATTAGGTTTCACTTTCAGAGGGGTCTGCAACCTTGGGAAAGCATTTTGGAGGCATGAGGGGATGCTGGAAGGGGGCAGTTTTAGAAGCCTTGTATGCGAATGAATAGGGACGCGGGTGGCGCTGTGGGTTAAACCACAGAGCCTAGGGCTTGCTGATCAGATGGTCGGCGGTTCGAATCCCCACGATGGGGTGAACTCCCGTTGCTCGGTCCCTGCTCCTGCCAACCTAGCAGTTCGAAAGCACGTCAAAGTGCAAGTAGATAAATAGGTACCGCTCTGGCGGGAAGGCAAACGGCGTTTCCGTGCGCTGCTCTGGTTCGCCAGAAACGGCTTAGTCATGCTGGCCACATGACCCAGAAGTTGTACGCCGGCTCTCTCGGCCAACAAAGCGAGATGAGCACCGCAACCCTAGAGTCAGCCACGACTGGACATAATGGTCAGGGGTCCCTTTACCTTCACCTATGCGAATGAAAGACCACACCTGGTGGTTTGCATCCCATATGAAGTACAAACCCAATTCTGATACTTGCCGTTAAGAATAATAACTACCCGTCTGTCTCAAGAGACAAGGGAGTGCACCCGTGAGGGTGAAGTCAAACCACCAAGGTGACCTCCCTGGGGTGCAAGCCTGGGCACTGTGTATGGAGGTCCTGCTCTGCCCAGACAACAAGACCCTCACTCTCCGCCTCTCTGATATGGTCCAAAGGAAAGCAGAGCAATATTTGGCTCCAGCTTGGCTGCAGGAGTTGCTGGTGTACATCCGCCTTAGGCACTCTCCTCTGGATTTGTAGAGGATTTACTCCTCAGTCTTTTCTTCTCCCAAAGATATCCCGCAAGACAGTGGAGGTTTAGGACCAGAGCTTTCCTTCTCCTAGATGGCCTACCTTCCCAGGTTAACAAGCCCTATCTGCCCCTCATTTCTCTCCACAGCACATGCAGAAACTGCCTTCTTGACCACTATCGGTTTCATCTGCTCAATCCGCCAGATCCTGCCTTCACATTCAGGGGAAGTCCCTACCTCTCAGAGGGCTTAAGGCTCATTGGCTACCCTCACCTGGTTTAGCTGGTCAGTCGAAGCTGCTTCTGGGATGTGGCCGCTGTTGCATGCTGACAGCTTTTAGGAGCCACAGGTGAGAGCTTAGTGTAGGGTGGGGCCCAAAGGTGGTCAAAGTACCTCCAGAAGGACCACCAGAGGTAGGTACTACCAGAGGTACCCCTCCCCTAACACCAATAATAATGATGATGATGATGATGATGGCCTACACAAATTACTTGGCTCAGCTCTAGATTTACTACATCACGGTGCCCTAAAGGTAACTTGTGTCTTACTTTTGCACTTAGATTTTCATTTCTTTTTCAGTCGCTTCCACACTCTGGACTGCCTTTTCAAGAATATTGGGCAGTGTGCCCTCAGTTCTTTCTCTCTGAGCTGGCTCTGTGTTTTGAGAGGGCAATGTGTTGTCTGATGGGCTGTGATGGGCTTACCTGGGAGTGATGGCAGATAGCAGAAGCAGCAATGGATGGCTGGATGTTGCCACAATTTTATTTCCCACAATGCTCCAGAGTGGTATTACAACACAGGCAACACAGGAAACGAAATAGTGGGTAGACCAGCCATCCTGCACTGCTTCGAGTGCTGTGAAATATTTACTCCGAAGTAGACATCAGTGACGCGGTGGCGCCGTGGGTAAAACCTCAGCGCCTAGGACTTGCCGATCGCGTGGTTGGCGGTTCGAATCCCTGCGGCAGGGTGCGCTCCCGTTGCTCGGTCCCAGCGCCTGCCAACCTAGCAGTTCGAAAGCACCCTCAGGTGCAAGTAGATAAATAGGTACCGCTTTATAGCGGGAAAGTAAATGGCGTTCCGTGTGCTGCGCTGGCTCGCCAGAGCAGCTTTGTCATGCTGGCCACGTGACCCGGAAGTGTCTGCGGACAGCGCTGGCTCCCGGCCTCTAGAGTGAGATGAGCGCACAACCCTAGAGTCTGTCAAGACTGGCCCGTACGGGCAGGGGTACCTTTACCTTTTAGACATCAGTGATGGGCTTGGTGTGGCCCTGTCTCATCTTCTGTATATTCCAGACATGGTTGCCAGGTCACCAATGTATGGCATTGCAGAAACTGAATAATAAGAAAAAATGCAAGAATCCAGGCATTCATTAGTAATGCTTTGCAAAATGTGTTTAATTAGCAAGCTTACCTTCAGAGCCTATGACTGGGCATTTGACTATTAATTACTTTTCTGTTCCACTTAAAAGCATCGTTTTTAAAGTTAATATCATAATTGGAATTTGTCTACATAATGTTTCATGAATTGTAAAAAGGGGGAAAAAATTAAGTGCTATACATTTGTTAAAATGCATGCGTGGAAGAATATTTCGCAGCTTAATATGTGCAAACCTTCTTCCTGTGCACACAGCTCCTTTGCTCCTTCCTCAGCACTGTAAGGAAGCCTCTAATTAACCACTGTTTTCTGTTTCATCTGACCTAGGAAATGGAGGTTATTAGCTTTTGGACAAGCCAGAATATCAAACCCATTTTGCATCATGGTTGGCTTGTTCTGAAGCTTATAACCACACTTCCCCAGTTTGTATGAAACAGGAAATTTAATTGGACACTTCCTGCTTTGATTGCTTGCAGTGGATAAGGAGGAGTAAAAGAGTTGTATCTGTGGGCAGAAGGCTTGCTCATATATTTGATCTGTGGTTTCAGCTTAGAAATGAGCAAGATTCTTTTTTCCCCCTTTAAAAATTGTGATACAGAGATTGTATGAGGGACCCAGCAAATGAGTACTGGATGGAGCGCGCATTTCATGGGGGGGGGGGGGAGAGATTGCAGTTAAACATAACTATGCATGAGTGCTAGTTAGTGCATGAAGGGGTTAAGAGCACAGAGTTAGATTCATAGACTCAGCTAGGTCACACACCCTCACCTCTGTGAGGGAGGAACTGCTTCTCTTATTGTTCCTGTCTCTCTCTGTGCCATGTAACTAAGCAAGGAAGATGTATCTAAGCTTTGCTCCAAGCTTAGAACATGTGTTTGAAGAAATCTTTCTGTATTTTTTACCCAAAAGTATTCTGCCTGTGTTCTCCATGTTGCTGTGTGGATATATACATGAATCTGACCTTTGGAGTGTTCTGTAAGTAAAGCATTTTAAACTTACTTAACAGTGTGTAGTCTGTTCATTGCAAGAAGGCTAGAAAGAAAGTACAAATTTTTCCATGTATAACACAACCACATGTATAAGACAACCCCAATTTTTGGGAGCCCTCTATAGTTGTTGAGCTGCTTTTGTAAGTTTGCTGAGCTGTTGAGCAGCTTTTTGACGATTCCCCGCTCTGGCTGATGGAACTGGTGCCATAATACACCGCATACTGGCACTCACCAAATACCCCTCCTAAGCCGGGAAGAGCAGGTAAGCAGCCTCCTCTCTGACATTTCCCTGCTACCACCACAGCACCAGCCCTCGCTTACTTAGCATATTAACCCATGTATAAGACAACCCTCAATTTATCACAAAAAAATCAGAAAAAAGTTCGTGTGCTGCTCCCGAGGGTTAACCGTGCGGTGAGGTCCGAGTCCACTCCGAGGTCGATGGTGCTGTATGGAGGCTGTCCGTCAAAGCTGAAGCGGGGTCCAAGGCAGGGAGTCGGGTGAGGTCAGAAGCTCCGGCAGGAAAGCAGGACAGGGTTCAGGCAGGAACTGGCTACCAACAATGTTGCTCCTGCAACTTGGGACTGGGGCTGGCTGGCTTTTATCTGCCCTGAGGCATAGGGCGGCCCTGACCCACAGGTGACTCGCCTCTCCTGGCCTGGAGGCGAGCACTCCTCCTGCGGGAACTTAGTTCCCTCCGCCTCTCTGCCCTGAGCCTCTGCAGCTCAGGAGAGGCTGGAGGGTTACTGGACCCAGAGGCAACCTCAGCTTCCCCTGACGGGGCTGAGAGTGGAGCACCTGCAGGCAATGGGTCCTCCATCACCTCAGGAGCCAGAGCAGACTCAGCTGGTGCCTGCACCTGAGGATCCAGCACAGGTGAGGACCCTTCAGGCTCAAGCCCCAGCCCCGGATCACCTGGTTCTGGAGGCGAGGACTCCTGTGCAGGCTGGGATTCCTCAGGTTCAGCCTCCGAGTCTGAATCCCAGGCCATCACAGTTCGTCTTATACATGGAAAAATACGGTAGTACTATCTGCAAGTGGACTAAATGGCATAAAAGGGTCTAACAACCTATATTCCTAACACCATACTGCTGCTTGACTTTTGTGAGTTTAAACTCTGCTACTGGGGGCTGGAGAGTGACTTTAGCCCTGCGTTCTGAATCCAAGCACCCGGCCAATTATATTGCTATTTACCCCACGCATATGGGTCACAGGAATTCAATTTTCCTCCCAGTGTTGAGCCATCTGCATGGCAGATTTGTAAAAATGCTCCACAAAGTAGAGACCTACTTCATGTAGTATATAACTTGAGGCTTAGAGAGAATGTAAACTAGGGATATCATGTAGCTAGTAAATGCAAAATAGGGATAAAATAAAGTAAACAAAGATAGGAATGCCACAGCAACAACTGCCTGACTATTCCATGTCTGTGAATTCCCTCTAAAGCAGGGCTGCCATATGCCCACAATTTCCCAGACATAGCCGGGATTCGCTCATTGAAAATGGCCCTGCCATATTGGAAATGTAAGTTTTTTTTGGTGAAATTTCCTAAAAAATTGCTTACAAACATTCATTTATTTAGAGATTTAGCAGATAAAGACCAACAACTTAGCCCAATAACTTTTGTGTCTGAATTTTCACTTTTTGAAATATGACAACCCTAATCTAAAGGCCAATTAATACGAAAAGCAGAAGACATGAGAACAGTTGCCTGACACTTGGGTTAAATTGCTGTTGTTTTGGTGGGGTGTTAATTGAGGAGCATTGGAAGATAGGATATGGGTGGAATCTACACGCATATTGAAAACGCTGTGAAAATGCTTTTTCTTAAAACATTTTGAAAAATACATTGAATTTGGCATAGCTCACTGTCGCCATCTAGTGTCACATTTAAAACGTTTTGTTTGCAGCTGTATTGCAGAGTCCATGGACTAGAAGGGTATGTGGCAAGGAGGTGGAGGGAGGGGCTGCTTAATATTTTTCCTTCCTGAAAATTTCCTACTCAACTTTCCCCCTACCCAGTCTCCCCCACCCCTGAGGGACAAAAGCAGTTTTTGAACAGAAAGGTAGAACAGAAGGGCTTAAGCAGCACTCAGTCTGTTATCATTCCTCCACTTAAATTTATTATTCTTTATGTTGGCTTAATTACCAAGGCTTCACATGCAGTGGGTTACAAAATCAAACAAACGAAACCCGCATTTCCTTAGAGTAAAATTTTATCAGTATGCATCAGAATTCCTTTTTTCCTAGCCCTCCAAAAATGTTCAAGCCTTTACAAAAATCACACTTCTTTTTAAACGTGGATTTAAAGTTCTTCAACCAGATGCTGGCGAACTTGCTACTGGTTCATTAGCATTGCTTGCCAATTAAATACAAACAGGAAGATACCAAAATATGTGCATGGCATTACCAGGTGCTGCTAAATCGAGACACAAGTTTCTTTTATTCTTTGAGAGTTGTTAAAGCTGACGACGGAGGTCAGCAGAAAAGAAAGGTGCTGTTCCTTGAAAGTGCTGCAGCACCGTATCTTCAGCAGGGTAAAACTAGCACAGCTCTAAGGCTTAGTTGAGAAGCCAGTGGAGTGAAGCTGCTTTTAATGGCCTTCATCTCTGAAGTATATTGACATGCATCTCTTCCATCAGAGGTACAAAAGCTATCTTACAAAGGAGAAGACTTGCTTGGTAGTGATAGCTGAGTCTGTTTATTTCTGATCGCTGTTAATTTCACAGGTTTCTCCCATCTCATATTATTACTGCTTGTTGTTGTTTAGTCGTTTAGTCGTGTCCGCCTCTTGGGGACCCCATGGACCAGAGCACGCCAGGCACTCCTGTCTTCCACTGTCTCCCGCAGTTTGATCAAGCTCATGCTGGTAGCTTCAAGAACACTGTCCAACCATCTCGTCCGCTGTTGTCCCTTTCTCCTTGTGCCCTCCATCTTTCCCAACATCAGGGTCTTTTCCAGGGAGTCTTCTCTTCTCATGAGGTGGCCAAAGTCTTGGAGCCTCAGCCTCAGGATCTGTCCTTCCAGTGAGCACTCAGGGCTGATTTCCTTCAGAATGGAGAGGTTGGATCTTCTTGCAGTCCATGGGACTCTCAAGAGTCTCCTCCAGCACCAGAATTCAAAAGCAGCAATTCTTCGGCGATCAGTCTTCTTTATGGTCCAGCTCTCACTTCCATACATCACTACCGGGAAAACCATGGCTTTAACTATACGGACCTTTGTTGGTAAGGTGATGTCTCTGCTTTTTAAGATGCTGTCTAGGTTTGTCATTGCTTTTCTCCCAAGAAGAAGAAGAAGAAGAAGAAGAAGAAGAAGAAGAAGAAGAAGAGGAGTTTGGATTTGATATCCCGCCTTTCACTCCCTTTAAGGAGTCTCAAAGCGGCTCACATTCTCCTCTCCCTTCCTCCCCCACAACAAACACTCTGTGAGGTGAGTGGGGCTGAGAGACTTCAAAGAAGTGTGACTGGCCCAAGGTCACCCAGCAGCTGCAGGTGGAGGAGCGGAGACTCGAACCCGGTTCTCCAGATTACGAGACTATCGCTCTTAACCACTACACCACACTGGCTCTCGGGCGTGCAGGCGTCTTTAATTTTGTGACTGCTGTCACCATCTGCAGATTATTACTGCTAGTAATACAAAAATTTAGATGTGAATACATCCTTAAATACATATGCGGACTGTGCTGCGGTCTAAACCACTGAGCCTCTTGGGCTTGCCGATCGGAAGTTCGGCAGTTCGAATCCCCACAACAGGGTGAGCTCCTGTTGCTCAGTCCCTGCTCCTGCCAACCTAGCAGTTTGAAAGCACGCCAGTGCAAGTAGATAAATAGGTACCACTGCGGCAGGAAGGTAAAATTTCCGTGCGCTCTGGTTTCTATCACAGTTTCCTGTTGCACCAGAAGCGGTTTAGTCATGCTGGCCATTTGACCTGGAAAGCTGTCTGTTGACAAACGCCGGCTCCCTCGGCGTGAAAGCGAGAAGAGCGCTGCAACCCCATAGTCGCCTTTGAGTAGACTTAACCATCCAGGGGTCCTTTACCATATATCTTTATCAGAGATAGAGACAGAGATAGCCACAAAATACATATTTAAGTAAGGGGGGGGTTCCTCAATGTACACTTTTCTAAATTTATTTCTTCCTAAAGTGCACCTTTCTTTTGCACATTTTGCTACTTCTTGGGTTCAAAATACAGTGGTACCTCAGGTTACAAATGCCTCGGGTTACAAACACTTCGGATTACAGACTCTGCTAACCTGGAAGTAGTACCACTGGTTAAGAACTTTATCTCAGGATGAGAACAGAAGTTGCGCGGCAGCGGGAGGCCCCATTAGCTAAAATGGTACCTCAGGTTAAGAACTGTTTCAGGTTAAGAACGGACTTCCAGAACGAATTAAGTTCGTAACCAGAGGTACCAGTGTACAAAGGAGAGACGAACACAAAGCATAATTACATTCTGATATGTGTCCACGAGATATGAACAAGGTCAAGTTGCTTTAAATCCTCCTCCATCTCTACGCCCCACTTGCAATGCCTTCCCTAAATAAGTCTGCTTGGTGCCAACTCTGCTATAATGTATGCTCTGTGTGATGGGGGGAAGGAGAGATTGTTATTAACCAGACATGCTCACTGATCAACTTTTAATCTGTTTTATGGTTCTATCTGCTGCTTTGTTGTGGGGTTATTTTTGGAGGGTGGGACAGGGAGTTACATTTATTTTATGCCGCACGCTGCCCTGAAATCTGCTATGACGATGAGTGGTATAAATATGTTTTAAATAAATAAATACACACAGCATCTCTGTGTAATGGTTTGGCCTGTTAGAATAATCATTGAAAGGTGGTAAAAGTGCTGTTCTTCCAGGGTTGAGTCTCTGATGCTTTTCTTGCACTGGAAAACCTTCAGCTGGAATACGGCATTGCATTGAAGCAACAAGGTTCCGGGTATATATCATAAGTCAGCAGAAATTAAGTTTGTTCCAAATGTTCTTTAATATGCTATTTTAATGAAAGGCAAAACAGTTATTCACTTCTTTAAACAAAAAACAAAAGAAACCCAAGCATTCGTTGCTTTTCCCCGATGAGCTGGGAGTGGACTCCCAATCAAAGATCATTTAGTGACTGTGTTTTCTCCATCCAGAGTGAGGGAAATGTTTTCTGCCCTAAATTCAGATTGAGTTCATGACAGTACCAGATTAAGCTGTGTGATGATATCACCACGCCAGTTCAGAATGAGGACAGAGCTTCTGGTCCTGTGGGGCGTTGTCATTAAGCCAGTTTGGATACATGACTATATGAATAAGAGCAGAAAGCATGGCTATGGAGGAAGGTGGAGAGAATGGCTGGCTTGCTGAGGCACAAGGGAGACAATTGCCTAGGCATTACACATGGAAAGAGACACATCAGTTGTGGCAGATAGTGCATTCCATTTTAAGGACAAATGACATTGGCATGGTGTGGTGAACTTTGGCTGTCTCATAGTCTTGAAAGTGGCGCTGTGGGTTAAACCACAGAGCCTAGGACTTGCCGATCAGAAGGTCGGCGGTTCGAATCCCCTTGACAGGGTGAGCTCCTGTTGCTCAGTCCCTGCTTCTGCCCACCTAGCAGCTCCAAAGCACGTCAAAGTGCAAGTAGATAAATAGGTACCACTCTGGCGGGAAGGTAAACGGCGTTTCCGTGCGCTGCTCTGGTTCGCCAGAAGCGGCTTAGTCCTGCTGGCCACATGACCCGGAAGCTGTACGCCGGCTCCCTCGGCCAATAAAGCGAGATGAGCGCCGCAACCCCAGAGTCGGCCACGACTGGACCTAACGGTCAGGGGTCCCTTTACCTTTACCTTAGTCTTGAAAGTGCCCCTGACTATTAATTCTTCTATTTGCCAGGCCTCCCCAAAGAATAACCGAGAAAGGTTTTATTTTGCAACCCATGAACAGGGCTATGAAGTCGGAGGGATTCAGTGGTTGAGCCCTAGGAATAATGCCATTTAGGGATAATTGGATTGGGAGTAACGCAAAGGTAATTTGGCAGTTAAATTGTACTTCTGAAATACTGTCTGCTAATCAGATTTAGAGTGCTAATTTAGAGGTCTATTGCCTTCATTTTTTTAACCTTGGAATTTTAGTTAGGTCAGCTGCAAAAATGAACTATTTCCCACACATTAGGGATTCCCCCCCCCCCCCCGTAGGGAACTACCCCTGATTATTGGGAAATCAAAACTGTTATTGCACATTTATATTCAAAGGGATCAGTGCATATATTTGGAGAAAATCCATTAAAACGTAATATGTATTATTTATGAAAGCAGTTTCGAAATCAAAGTACTTTACATCCTCGTGACATTGGCGAGATCTCCTAATGCTGTAAGCCCAAGCAGCCATACCTATAGACCTGACCCATTTATTTTTCTTTCACCTTTGAGGGGTGCGCTAGGCCTCCCCAGCCAGCTAAACGTCAGATAGAATTTGCCATTTCCGTTACGCAGAACGTTCTAAGGCAGAGGCAACTCAGGAGTTTCTGAATTTTATTACTTCAGCCCTTAATGACCTATGACCAGGCACTTCAGGAACCGCACCCTCCTCTGTGAATCTGGCCATGCTGCAATATTTTCCTGCTGCTTTGAATCCTGTCACTGTCAGAGATCTGTTGCACATGCCTGAGAGTCAGTGCTCTTCTGATGGTAGTTCCAGACTTGAGGAATGTCCTCCTCAGAGAGCTCACTTTCCATGTTTTAGATGAACTTTGTTAATCTAATTCCTTCCAGTAGCACCTTAAAGACCAACTAAGTTAGTTCTTGGTATGAGCTTTCGTGTGCATGCACACTTCTTCAGATACACTGTGCTACTGGAAGGAATTTTTTTATTTTGACTATGGCAGACCAACATGGCTACCTATCTGTTTGTTAATCTAATTAAATATGGTTTTAATATTTAGTGGGCTTCTACTTCCTGAATTAGGGACGCTGGTGGCGCTGTGGGTTAAACCACAGAGCCTAGGACTTGCCGATCAGAAGGTCGGCGGTTCGAATCCCCGCAGTGACGGGGTGAGCTCCCGTTGCTCGGTCCCTGCTCCTGCCAACCTAGCAGTTCAAAAGCACGACAAAATGCAAGTAGATAAATAAGTACCGCTCCGGCGGGAAGGTAAGCGGCATTTCCGCGCACTGCTGTGGTTCGTCAGAAGCGGCTTAGTCATGCTGGCCACATGACCCGGAAGCTGTACGCCGGCTCCCTCGGCCTATAGAGCGAGATGAGCGCCGCAACCCCAGAGTCAGCCACGACTGGACCTAATGGTCAGGGGTCCCTTTACCTTTACTTCCTGAATTGCTCGTTTCATTTCTACGGTTCTGTTTCTATTACTGTACCATGTGTGATTTCCCCTACGTTAACTCTGCCGTCAGTTGCTTATAGGCGGATGCTTTCATGTTATATTATTTGTATTTCACTTTGAATATTAATGCTATAAAAAGTGGGGCAGAAACTGTTGGTGGCAAAGGGGGGGGGGGATAAAATCCCAAATTTGACTGCTGTGTAAGATGCTGTGGCTTGCAGCTGCTGATTTGAATTAAACAGACAGCACTTGACTGAGCAAGGCATCAGTTGATGGATTTTGCAGGCACTAATGTCCTTTAATAAACCTTTCAAGGTAATTTTGAAAGGAGGTGGAGGTTAAGAGGAAACAGTTCAGGTGGCTATTTTATAGCTAGATCTGGAAATATATTACAGAGTTCTGACAGAGCGTGTAATTATTTTTCAAGGTGTTTATACTGAAGGATTAATAACTGGGCATATTTAAGACTCATTATAAACGTTTCAAATGGACGTGTGCTCAAATTATGAAGTGACCCTAAAGAATGTTTTAAGATACACTGGTACCTCTGGTTATGAACGTTTCTGGTTACGAACACTTCAGGTTACGAGCTCCGCTAACCCAGAAGTAGCTGTTCCTGGT
This sequence comes from Podarcis liolepis, assembly GCF_965112155.1. NCBI lineage: Eukaryota > Metazoa > Chordata > Lepidosauria > Squamata > Lacertidae > Podarcis > Podarcis liolepis. The sequence goes on from NC_139571.1 coordinate 42,513,831, forward strand.
TGCAAACTTTGCCCCACAATGTGAACGGAAACTGCGTACCAGGCCCCATTAGCAAAAGCACGCCTCAGGATAAGAACAGTTTCAGCTGAAGAACGGACCTCCGGAACGAATTACCATATTTTTCCGTGTATAGGGTTTCCCCCTGAAAAATAATGCCCAAAATTTGGGGGCATCTTATACACAGAGGCCATCTCCCCCTGTTTTCTTAAATTGTGGTCCCCAAAATAGGGGTCGTCTTATACATGGGGGCGTCTTATAGACGGGAAAATACGGTAAGTTCGTAACCCGAGGTACCACTGTACAGATTTTGGAGTTACATTTTAAGAGGCAAAAATGACCAGTATTAGTTGCAGCTGGCAACATTTTGAGACGTAGTTACCAAGAAGTGCAAAATCAACTGAATTTTTTTGCAGAGTCAGGGCCCAACATTGTCAAATATTATTAGACCTATTTAGGTATTCATCACTCTCAGGATGAACTGAGTGGCCCTGCTCCTGACATTGCACCCACTTGATGTTCACACATACTGTTATGTACTGAAGTTCTCACCCTAGGCCAGCAGGGGGATACTGTAGATAGTTATGCAAATAAGGGATTGAAAGTGACGTTCAGTGATTGGATAGTTACAGAAAGTTGTTACTGTTGCATTGTAGTGGAGCTCTATATAAGCAGGCTGGCGGAACCCTTCAGTTCAGTTCTGTTCTGGCCTGTGGATAAACAAGAGCTGTTTGAAGAATCGTTGTGTCGTCTGATATGTTCACCCACAACTTAACACATACTGTGCAAACGTCGGCAGCGAAGGGGCCTTCCCATGAATGCTTTCCAAGGCCTCATCCTTACAGGCGTTCCTACAGATGCCAAGGTAGGAATATGCGTCAGGGAGCAAAGTAACTTGGAACATCCATCTCTCTGCTCTTGTGTCGTCCAAAATAAGGAAGCAAGAAGCACCTGAAAGCAACTACTTTCCCCGCAGTTTGTGCATCGTGAGCTCTTGGGAAAATATAGTTCATGTAGTTCATGGGTTTAGATGCAGACACATTTCCTCATTTTTAAAAATGTTAGCATTAAACGGAATACTTCACATGTTTATAGTGAACATTTGCCGCTGACATTTGGAAGCCCATTTCCCCTCACTTTTACGTTTTATCTCCGTTTCTCAGTTCTTTGCGGTTCCTCCCCCTTGCCGTCAACACATTCGTTGAAGTGCAGGATACACAAAGGGCCCATTACAAAGCAGCTTCTTCAAATGTGCCTTGGAAAAGCAGCCTGGCCTCATTTCTTGCTCCATGAAAGACAAGCAAAGAGAGTCCTTCCATCAACCCTCCCTCCCCACCTTTTCCTTGCCGACTCCTATAACTTTGCTCAACTAGGCATTCCTGCTCTCAGATTCTAGCCCACTAGGTATTTGAGTGTGATGACTCTCAGTGTATACTTGTGGGTAAAGGTAAAAGGACCCCTGACCATTAGGTCCAGTCGCGGATGACTCTGGGGTTGCGGTGCTCATCTTGCTTTAGTGGCCGAGGGAGCCGGCGTACAGCTTCTGGGTCATGTGGCCAGCATGACTAAGCCGCTTCTGGCGAACCAGAGCAGTGCATGGAAACGCCGTTTACCTTCCCGCCGGAGCGGTACCTATTTATCTACTTGCACTTTGACGTGCTTTCGAACTGCTAGGTTGGCAGGAGCAGGGATCGAGCAATGGGAGCTCACCCCGTCGTGGGGATTCGAACCGCCGACCTTCTGATCAGCAAGTCCTAGGCTCTGTGGTTTAACCCACAGCGCCACCCGCGTCCCATACTTGCGGGTATGGGGCAGTAAACAAATTTTAATAATAATAATGTACATGATTCTCTTTCAGCCCTTTGTGTTTTCTTGCCTGCACCCATAACCAGTAATAGCGTGCTTAGGAAGCCAAAGAAAGTCACTCATATGTGATCATCATTACTAATATGTGTGACTATGTTATTAGACTTGTAACCTTCTCAGGCTCCTGCCTGACTGCCCCTTTGCCATTCTTAGGCAATTTGAGCTGGCGCGATGTATTGCCAGCTCAAATTGTCTGAAACTGGCATCGCGATGCGAACGCCATGCTGGTTTCAGACAATTTATCAGTACACCGCCCAGCTCTAGCTGATAGCCATGATAGTTGTGGGCTTACACTCCTGGATTAGAGGTGCCAGGCCTCCAAATACTGTCATATTTGCAAAAGACTTGAGGAATGAGATTATCGTCCCTCTTGTATTGTCCATTCTGGGTTGCCCAACCACTGCCCCAGTGTCCTTTCTCTTGGCAGACCAAGATGAGCAGGTGACAGCAAAGGTTGCAAGGTTTTTAGCTGGGGCAATCAGAATAAGATCCACTATTTGACTATTGATTCAAACCCCTAAAATGTATTTTATATAATTGGCTTTTTATTTCTATTCTTTGTATATCGTATTGTTGTTTTATTGCTATGGCCGATGGCTGACGCAAATAAAGATTCATTCAATGTCAATGCCTCCAAATACAGTCGTACCTTAGTTTTCTGTTCCGGAAGTCCGTTCAACTTCCAAAAAAGTTCAAAGACCAAAGCACAGCTTCCTATGGTCCAATCGGAAGATGTGGAAGCAGTTTCGGACATTTGGGTTAATATTTGATGAATTTTAATATTTTGCTGGAAGCCGCCCAGGGTGGTTGGGGAAACCCAGCCAGATGGGCAGGGTATAAATATGTTGTTGTTGTTGTTGTTGTTATTTGTTGAGTGCCAGTATGCAGTGTATTATGGCACCAGTTCCATCAGCCAGAGCGGGAGATCACCGAAAAGCTGCTCAACAGCTCAGCGAACTTACAAAAGAAGCTCAACAACTGTAGAGGGCTCCCAAAAATAGGGGTTGTCTTATACATGTGGTCGTGTTATACATGGAAAAATACGGTACTTTCTTTCGAGCCTTCTTGCAATGAACAGACTACACACTGTTAAGTAAGTTTAAAGTGCTTTACTTACAAAACATTCCAAAGGTCAGATTCATGTAAATATCCACACAGCAACATGGAGAACACAGGCAGAATACTCTTGGGTAAAAAATACTGAAAGATAGCTTCAAACACATGCTCTAAGCTTGGAACAAAGCTTAGATACATTTTCCTTGGTCAGTTACATGGCACGGAGAGAGACGGGAACAATAAGAGAATTATTATTATTATTATTATTATTATTATTATTATTATTATTAGGTTCCAAAGAACGTTTGCAAACCAGAACACTCACTTCTGGGTTTGCAGCACTTGGGAGCCAAAACGTTCAAGTCGCAGGGCGTTTGGGATCCAAGGTACGACTGTACTGCACAATTGGGGGTCAACACTGGCAGAGGGCCACTATGCTCATGCCCTGCTTATAGGTTTCCCAGAGGCATATTATGGGCTACTGTGGGCAACAGGATGCAGGGCCAGATGCAGACTTTTGTTGTGAACCGGCAGGACGTGTCTTGCATCATTATGCACTTTTTTTAGACTCCTTCTTAAGATTTGGGTTAAGATTTGCCAAGTTGTGCAATTTTTCTGTGCTGCCGTCTCTCCGATCTGGTGGCAGCTACCAAGCTCGTCTTTAGAATTTATAAAGTGCAAAGGAATAAAATAACCATATATAGTTTTTAGCTTTTATAAATTTTCTTTAATATTAATGGGGCTACTGCTTCCACAGAGTACTTAAGAGAATTATGGCAGGAGGTTGATTAACTATTGGTTTGACATCTGTGCATTCAGACACTCTTAAATTATGTTACAAGCTGTAGCTTTGTATAGAAAAACATCTGTTTTAATTAGAAAGAAATAGCTGGAAATTAAAAGTAATTTTAAAAGGCAATTTCTTTTGGAGTTTTACTGACCAATAGAATTTATTTACCATACAGAGCTAGCAATGAAATCTATATTTATGGGAGGGCTTTTAATTGGAAAGGGATGGTTTGTGCACACGAGGCAATTAATAATAATACTCATATGTGCTTTATGGCAGCCTTAGTGCCTGCACTGATGCTTTGAAGAGTAGACAACAGAAATTGTGATTGCACCAGCACACAGCACCTTGGGCAAATACCTGTGTCCCCATGGGATTCCAGTGCACCTGATGCTGCGAAACTACCTTTGTATTTTAAAAAAATAAAAGTTTGAAGGCATATATTCTGGGAACCTTATCCCTTCCCTTCTGTATTCAGGGCTAGGAATAGACATAAGCTGCCTGTAGTTATTCTAGAGGTGATTTGATTAGCAGTTTCAGGAAACATGTTACGATATACCCAACTTTGAGGTTCTTCTACAATCAAATGGCATATAAATTTATGAAATAAATAACAGCTTGCCAGTGTACTAGGATCGTCAGAGAAGCCCCTTCTTGATGTTCCGTCTTTATGAGAAATGCATTATCTATGAACAAGAGAGAGGGTCTTCCCTGTGGTGGCACCCTGATGTAGAATGCCCTCCCACAGGAACTACTTCGATGCCCAGTTAAATCCTTGTTGTTTCCCCAAGCATTTTAGATTATATTTTTAGCATTTAGATGAATTTATTCCTCTTAACTTTTTTTTGTATTGTTGGCTTGCGCTATGTGCAAATAATGCAGAAATGATTGTTCCAGTTTTCAAACATTTTTTGGAAGCCAAACATCCGGCGCAGCTTCCTATTGGCTGCAGGAAGCTCCTGCAGCCAATCGGAAGCTGCACTTTGCTACTTGAACTGTTTTGGAAGTTGAACGGACTCCCAGAACAGATTAAATTTGAAAACCAAGGTACGTCTTTAGTCCCATTTTTGAAGTTCTAATTGTGCTTATGTGTTCTGTGTAGTATATATGTAGTATATATGCTGCTAATCTTGCTTAAAATGTGTGCAGTGAATTGTTAATTTTCTTAAATTTTGTATTGCAAATGTAGTACACATAAACCATAAAGCCCTATATACACACACACACACACACACACACACATACACACAGTGGCACCTCGGAATTCGAACGGCTCTGTTCTCGAGCATTTCAGTCCTGAACGCCAAAAACCCAGAAGTAAGTGCTCCAGTTTTCGAACGTTCCTCTGAACCGGAACACCCGCACGGCTTTTGCTGTGCAAAAACCTAGCTGTTGGCCACTCGGAAGCTGCGCCTAGGAACTTGAACGTTTCGGAAGTCGAACGGTCTTCTGGAATGGATTACGTTCGAGTTCTGAGGTTCCACTGTATATATATATATGAGAGAGAGAGAGAGAGTTCACTATTCACAACAAAACTTGGTCCACGACATATGCACTGTTCCCTAATCTCTCACTGCAAAACACACAAGCACAAAAATAACTTTGAAAATACCCATTTATGATTTTTCAGTGCAGAGAAAATGGCCATTCTCTTCTTCTTCCTCCTCCACGCCACCACCACAAAGAAAACCATTTTACTGAAAACACTGTATTTCAAAATCGATGCAAACAAGTAGGATCCTTCGACAAAATGTTGCAGTGCGGGGTTCTTCTGTTCAGGGTTCCAGCCTCTACATTGCCCAGTTCCACAGTTCTCCATTCCTTTCTTCCACCCAAACAATCAGCATTACAGGAACCAAACAGAAGAACAAACGGTCTCTCAAGGACTGTAGATTTCTGAGGGATTATTTAATGAGATCTCTTATGGGCTTCATTGGAGGTGCAGGCGGGCACCATGACCCCTGGCCCAAAAGATTACAGAGTAATTTGCTATCATTTCATCTGAAGTGACATGGGCTTCTCTCCGCCTCACATTAAAGCCGGCAAGTTTCTCACTGGGATCAACCTGAAAGGCCAGGTCTGATGTGGCAGATGCAGGTATGCAGGATGAAAATAGGAAATAGAAGTTGAAAATAGAAAATCCCCCATGACTCCCACAGCAAAGCTCATCTTCCTGTCATGCTATCTTGTTAAGAGTTTTCTTGATTGGGTGGTTAGAAGGTAATTTGAGGAGGTTTCTATTAGGCTGCTACATGCCGAATCGCCGAAGAATTGGTGCTTTTGAATTCTGGTGCTGGAGGAGACTCTTGAGAGTCCCGTGGACTGCAAGAAGATCAAACCTCTCCATTCTGAAGGAAATCAGCCCTGAGTGCTCCCTGGAAGGACAGATCGTGAAGCTGAGGCTCCAAGACTTTGGCCACCTCATGAGAAGAGAAGACTCCCTGGAAAAGACCCTGATGTTTGGAAAGATGGAGGGCACAAGGAGAAGGGGATGACAGAGGACGAGATGGTGGGACCATGTTCTCGAAGCTACCAGCATGAGGGAGGCAGTGGAAGACAGGAGGGCCTGGTGTGCTCTGGTCCAGGGGGTCATGAAGAGTCGGACACTACTAAACGACTAAACAACAACAACAAATGCCGAATCGAGCAAGGAGCCTGCCATTTGCTGGATATAACCCCCCTTGTATGTTGGTGAGCCGGAAAAGCAGATGTGGTTCAAACCACTGTCACAAAGGCAAGGATAAATAAAAGGGCAAGGAAGGCTGTTTCTTGGGGTCTCCGGAAGGGCTCCATCGAATAAACACAATATTAACTTTTTGTGAGTCCGTGCTCAATCAATTTCAACTCAGTAGTTTTGTTTTATAATACTGTTTTTCTCAACTCAGTAGTTTTGTTTTACAGTGTTTCCCACTCCACTAGCATTAAATTATCTTTCAAGAGAACATTAAGGCCCTCTTCACTTGCTAGAAGCCCCAGTGATGAAACAGGCAGACAATTGTATTTGTAATTCAAAGCAAGGGCGTAAATGGATACATACTGAGCAGATAATTTCAGTCTTCTTGCCCATGCAGGTTTTGTTGTTTCTCTGTATCTCTGGCTTTTATTGAATTACGCGTGCATTTCAGTTTCCATATCAAGTGAATCAAGAGGACATAATGACACATTATACTATATACTTTATTGTGTGCACACTTCTAAATTTTGAAGATGCGTTGATCAATGGCACCTAACTTAATCTTTTCAGGTATTTTGCGGAGACTCGATTAAAATAATTATTCAATCCAGTTTAAAAGAATCCTGCATAGTATTCGGTGGAGAGATGAACTGTAGAACAAAAGACTAATGTTAACAAAATGGACCGTGCAAAAGCAGTTTAAATTTTTATTTGCATGTTTCTTACACAAATTATCTGCAGCCCAGTCTACTGGAAAATTTCCATGACCTTTTTTTTAATGGAAAAAAAGAGTTCAGATGCAACATCATAAACAAATAATGCAGGGTTGGTAAATTGCCTGAAAGAAAGATGTGCAAGACGGTTGAATGGACTTTAGCTTTGAAACTGAAAACAGAAAATTAAGGTGCCAGACAACCTTTCCTTCTCTAGAATATTATAAGCTGATCACTTTCCCTCTCCCTTTGGTTTTATCTTGTGGGTTCCCTGCCATCAGTGCCAGATTTACGTATAAGCTAAACAAGCTATAGCTTAGGGCCCCACTCTCTTGTGGGCCCCCCCAAAAATTAAAGGAATAAAACCTTATATTTCCAAAATAAAAGATTAAAAACAAAATAAAACCTACATACAGCAACAGTGTTTTGTGTTGTGTATGGACCTATTAGGTCCATAAATTGCCATATAGCATATATTCAACTCAAAAAACAGCGACAAAGGACAGCTGGACATATAAAGGGCCCCATTACCTTCAGGAGCTTAGGGCCTCATCAAACCTAAATCCGACCCTGCCCACCACCACTAATTAATAGTCATATTCCATGGCTTATGGTGCCCATTCAGTCTGCTTATCCCAGGCACCCCCAAACTTGGCCCTCCAGATGTTTTGGGACTACAATTCCCATCATCTCTGACCACTGGTCCTCTTAGCTAGGGATGATGGGAATTGTAGTCCCAAAACATCTGGAGGGCCGAGTTTGGGGATGCCTTGGGGTTATTTTCAAGTGGTTGTGCACCTTTATGGTATATTGTTGTTCCACCAATCTCAGTATTCTCCTAAGCATGCTGGCACTTCTTGTTCATTAGTAGCCATCTATTGCCTGAGTTTATGTTGGCATGGGTGAGGGTACTGAATTTACAATCAGAAAGAAAGATAAAAACAGCTTTAAAAAAAAAAAAAAGCTTAATTTGGACAGTTGGCAATGTAACCCAGTAGGCTGCCTTTAATGACAGCAGTGCTCATAGAACAGGAAGATTGTGGAATAACACAGGGAAGCCGTGTCATCTGCTAACATCTGCCCATCGTCCCTTGCTCTTGTGATTGTCCTGAAACACCGGAGTGGCAGTTTTAGCAGCTGAAACTAGGATGTTTATGGCCTGTTAAATTTGTATGGTCTTGTATGGTCTGATGGTATTTATCCTTTTGGTCTTGCTCACATTTGCTACTTAAAAATACCCCAGCAAGGGGGTTAGGTAAAGGTAAAGGGACCACTGGCCATTAGGTCCAGTTGTGACCAACTCTGGGGTTGCGGCGCTCTTCTCACTTTATTGGCCGAGGGAGCTGGCGTACAACTTCCGGGTCATGTGGCCAGCATGACTAAGCCACTTTTGGCGAACCAGAGCAGCGCATGGAAACACCGTTTACCTTCCCGCCGGAGCGGTACCTATTTATCTACTTGCACTTTGACGTGCTTTCGAACTGCTAGGTGGGCAGGAGCAGGGACCAAGCAATGGGAGCTCACCCCGTCGCAGGGATTCGAAACACCAACCTTCTGATCGGCAAGTCCTAGGCTCTGTGGTTTAACCCACAGCGCCACCTGCATCCCTAGCAAGGGGGTTAAGTTGTAGTAAAATTATATCTCACCCTTCCTCCCAAAGGAGACCACAATTCAGTGAGCTGAGCCACACTCTTAGCATGTTGCCAGGGCCAGTCTTTGGAGCCTGCTGGCTTTTCTTCGCACAATCATAAAATTCGTCCAAATACCTTGTTTCTATCTGCAATTGCAAAGAGAACATAGCCTTTTGCCAGCTCTTGACCCATTAGCTTTGCCTCTGCCACTGAAATTTCTATCTGACTGGCAATCATTATAGCTTTCTGTAAGGTAATATCAGGTTCTCTCTAGAAGCATTCTGCGAGGGCATCAACCGATCCTGAATCATTTCTGCTGCCATGCCCCCCAAATTACAAGTAACAGCAATTTCCCTTAAAGCAACAATATATTGGTCTGCAGCTTCCCCTTCCGTCTGTCCCTGCCGGTGAAATTTATAATGTTCTTCCACAATATTAACTCTAGGCTCAGAAAAATTCCTTAAAGCATTCAGAGCTGTCTCATATTTATCATCCACCACAGGCAAAATACGGAAGATTCTCTGAGCTTCTGCTCCTAAGCAATGGATGAGTGATGGTTTCTTTCCTTCTCTGGAAGTTCCTCATCATGAATAGTCAGCATATAGGCATTAGGACTGGGCGATAACTGGTTTTCAATATCACGATATATCACAAGCTAAACATTGTGATATATTGATATATCACGATGTCTGAACTAAGGAAGGAACTACGCAGAGGTGAATGTCCTTGCAACTACTACTACTTAGGGGTATAAAACGGATAAATGACAATATTATCTGTTAAGTTGTGGGTGAACATATCAGACGACACAGCGATTCTTGAAACAGCTCTTGTTTATTCACAGGCCAGAACAGAACTGAACTGAAGGGTTCAGCCAGCCTGCTTATATAGAGCTCCACTACAACACAACTGTAACCATTTTCTGTAACTATCCAATCACTGAACATCACTTTCAATCCCCTATTTGCATATGTGGACCTGAGTGAAAACTATCTACAGTATCCCCCTGCTGGCCCAGGGTGAGAACTTCAGTACATAACATTATCAATCGTCACAAACTCGGTTTCATCAGCAGGCAAGCCAAAATGCCTCCCAACAGGGCTTTGGCTTTGGGGCTTGGCTACCAAATGGTGGTATTCAGGACAATCCAAGGTACGGTGATGGGTCATAGTTCATCCAAATAATCCGGGACTGCCAGGTTGCCAGCAGACCTGCTAGGAAGCAAAAGCAGCAGTAGCAGAAACAGCAGGGCTGCCTGTGGAAAGCAAAAGGAGATATATAGAGTGAGATGCAATGGTCATCAGGTGGAAGACATAGCTTCCAGACCTGGGTGCACACTGGGTCTTTGTGAGCTAGCAATAAGAAAGAACGAGTGGTTCTGTCCAAGTTCCCTCTAAGTGAACTTTTTCTAGCGGTTGAGTTTAGGGCAGTGACGTGAGTAACTCAAATGTCACCTGGCAGCAGCAGCAGCAGACATTCCACTTGGAATACTGACCCTACCATTTTTCTCCCTTTCCCCTCAATTTTTGTTTTAGGGGTGCTTAAAAAGAGAGCCTTACAGCTCTCCATAGCTTCCAAGCCTTGCAATATTTCCTGGAGTGTCCACAGAAATAATGCTAATGTGTTGTGGTTTTCCTGAGCGCTCCAGGAACCTGTGTAGCTAGGAATCTATGGTGTCCCACGGATACCATGCAACAAATGAGAAACGATTTTGTATTAATTGTGTAAAGAAGCTAAGTGCCATTTGTTGTGCAAGTAAGCCATATGTTAAAAGTTTGTTTCAACACATTTGCTATCAGAGATCAGAGTCTACTTTTTGATTCCCCTGCATTCCTGTTCACTTTTCTTCTGTGCAAAGAGAGAGAGATGCTTATAAAATGTTAAAATTAAAAGTATGCTGTGTGAAACTAAGTGCAGCCGTAAGTACAACACATGTTTGAGTGCATCTGGCAATGAATAAATCATGACTTTCCATATAGCTGTAATTTAAAAAGCAGAAGAAGAAAGCTGAACTTTCTGCTTTGCAGCAATTATCAGGGCTGGATGCTGTACTTAAATTGTAGCTATACAGGTAGAATTTATCAAGTGCTGACCCTGATGCAGAGACTGTTTTAAATCTGGTCTGCCCATCATACGTGAATGGCTTCTTCCAGATGGGTGACCCCCTAGTGCTACCTAGACATTGCTCTTCCATTGTAAACTGCAAGTGGGATTGCAATGGGCATTCCACACCATTGGGAGTATTGCAATTTTCATTGAATCACAGACTTGTAGAGTTGAAAGGGACCCTGAGGGTCATCTAGTCCAACCCCTATATTAATATCCTTCTATGTTCAGCCCATACCAGTTGGTGTGACATGGCTGCTGTGGATGAAGAAGGTGCAGCCATTTGAAGTTCAACACACTTATTTACTATCACATTTATTATCCCACCTGTTCTCCATGGGGCTCAAGGTGGTGTATATGGTTCTCTGCTATCTCATATAATTCCCACAAAATTCCTGTGAGGTAGGTTAGGCTGAGAGGCAGTGGCTGGTTATAGTCTTTATAGCCCTTGTGATGGTTGCCACTCTTCCAGAAAACAAAACAAAACAAAACAAAACCCTACCGTTTTCTGACAAAATACAGGAGAAACTACAAGATGAAAGTGATGGGATGATGGCATTGTGCAGATGCTCCTTAAAAAGAGAGTAGATAAATAGGGCAACTCCACACCTAGTTCCCTACTGTGGAAGTCCCCATTGTCAATTGCTATGCCTTGACCACCCTTTGAGGCCAGCCATGAGAGTCCCACCAGTGTCCGAAATTCGCCAGGTGCCGGGTGCATTTTGCACCTGTCAATCGGCCACTTGCCACCAAGTGAAGATTCCTGGATGCCAGGATGGCGCCTGACATTTCCACCATCTGGAGGTGAATGCCTGGGGATCGTTGGATCTTGCCTATTTTCACACACTAGCAACGTATCAGCAATGACAAACCTAGACAGCACCTTAAAAAGCAGAGACATCACCTTGCCAACAAAGGTCCGTCTAGTTCAAGTTCTGGTTTTCCCAGTAGTGATGTATGGAAGTGAGAGCTGGACCATCAAGAAGGCTGATCGCCGAAGAATTGATGCTTTTGAATTCTGGTGCTGGAGGAGACTCTTGAGAATCCCATGGACTGCAAGAAGATCCAACCGATCCATTCTGAAGGAAATCAGCCCTGAGTGCTCACTGGAAGGACAGATCCTGAAGCTGAGTCTCCAAGACTTTGGCCACCTCCTGAGAAGAGAAGACTCCCTGGAAAAGACCCTGATGTTGGGAAAGATGGAGGGCACAAGGAGAAGGGGACAACAGAGGACAAGATGGTTGGATAGTGTTCTCGAAGCGACCAGCAAGAGTTTGACCAAACTGCGGGAGGCAGTGGAAGACAGAAGTGCCTGGCGTGATCTGGTCCAGGGGGTAATGAAGAGGTGGACACAACTAAATGACTAAACAACAGCAACAAGCAACATATCCTGTAGAATTCTCTCCGTTATGTTTTATGCGCACAATCAAAATGAATTTCAGGAACCAGAAAGTCGTATTGAAAAATACGACTTCCCAGCAGTCTGGCCCCCAAACGGCGACTGGGCATTCTGTTTTGGCAACTGTAGCCCTGGTTTAAGGAGCCGTTATCTGCCTAGCCTATATATCTGAGTTTCTAACACTGTTCCCCACTGATGTTCCCACCCATGGAATAGGAAGTGTGTTACAGAGGGTGCAGTCCCCACACTCTGCCACACCCTGAGGCTAAGAGAGGTGTGTGAGGCACTGCTGTATTTGTAGAGTGGGGTGACAACAAAAAGGGTGCCGGAAGAGAGGGAAGCAAAGCCCTAGGTAGCCCAACAGTGTGTTTGTTGCATGCTCCGTACACAATTATTGGCAAAGATGATCTATGCAGATCTTAAATAGGATCAATGTATAGAAGATGAATTGCTTATCTTTCGGCTTGACATATGCATTCAGTTTTGGATAGAGGGATTTCGAGCCTTCTTTCTAGCGGGAATGGTTTGCCTCAAAAATAAGCATAATATTCAGTTCACAGGTTTATTTATTCGGTGTTCTTCCGGTGTTCTGCAGAAGGATTGGCAAGTTACATTTTTCCCTGCCAAAGTCTATTAGCTGCTGCATTCTAATTACGGCTCAGTCTCTGGATTGTTTCTCCCCTCTTGTAAGCTATGAATAAATTTGAAGCTGCTATTGGTGAACATCAGGCATTTCCATTGACATCAAAGAGATCTGACTTCGGGGCTTTTAATCTACCCACACTTCAATTTATTTCTTTGAATCAGACCGCTCAAGTGTTGCAGATGAGAAGCAGAATGTTTTGATTTGGGGGGAAATAAGTTGTTTCTCATGTGTGTATTTTTAAAAAATAAATTGAGAACTAATTGCTTTTTTAATATTTGACATCCATAAGTGATTAGCATTACTTCTAGGCTGCAGTCCTGGCACCTAGTTGTGTGGGCAGCAGCCCCATTGAATTGAGTGGAATGTTTCCCCCATAGATGTCCACTGGGCCCGAACTGGGCCCTTACAGGACTCCCTTGAGCTCTGTGGATTTAGCTCTACTTGGATCCATCGGTTGTTATGCTGGTTGCCAGATCGGTTAATTGCTGTTTTACTAGTTGTGGACACTGAATTATAATTTATCTCCTGTCAGGAAGGGATTTCATTATTTTTTATCCTGTTTTTGTTTTCCTACTTCTGCTTTAATCTTGGGGGTTTTTTTATTGTGTTTTATATTGTGCTTGTTTTAATGTTTTATTTATTGTTCTGTCCCTGTGAGTTATCTTTGATAAGATAAAGCTGGATCCAAATGATCAAAGTAAAGTAAATTGCATCCCCAGAGGGGTTGCTATGGGCCGGAGAGTAAGAAGGAGATAAAAGAGCACTAGGCTTTTTCCTTTTCTTCCTCTCCTTCAATCCTCCAGCCCTTAAATGCTGGCCTGTGAACCAGTGCCCACTTTCTGCTCTCCTTCTCTGACCCCTTCGGACGGCCATAACTCATGTGACTAGGAGGAAATGTTTCTGACCCCTGACAAGAACTGGCGGTCCTCTGATATCATCCCTCAGTTGTCATGGAGACCAGGTAATTGGCTCACGCCGCATTGCTTCCCTCCAGCCTTCCCTCTGCCTGTACAAATCCTTTGCACGGCATACTTGGAGAATGAACTGTGTTATTTAGCTCAATTCATTGTTACTGTTTTTAAATGATTCCATAATATGATTGCAGGAATTGAGCAAGTCCAGCTTAACTTGGTTATGATCCTTAGATGTTGTTGGCGTCTGTCTGTCACAAGAGACAATGGAGTATGCCTTTGGGGGTGAAGTCAAACCGCTGCGTTAGCAGCGCTGAAGTAAGCTCCCCAGATTTAGATTTAGATTTAGATTTAGATTTAGATTTAGATTTAGATGCATTGGTGGAGGACCTCGCTGGGCCTCCCCGTGGCAGCAGAGGCCCCACGGTAGTTCCCCATGGTGGTGGAGAGTGTGCCATGCTTCCCTGCAGCAGCAGAGGACTTTGCTGCGTCTCCCCGTGGCGGCAGAGGGTCCCACCGTACCTCCCTGCAGCGGCAGAGGGTGCACCCCACTTCCCCACAGCAGCCCAGGGCCTTGACGAGGCTCCCCGTGATGGTGGAGGGCCTTAAAAAGTAAGGAAGTAGTAGATTTAATGAAAAATACTAAATAAACTTCTATATAATACATTGAATATATTTTCGAGTAGTTTAAGTGATTTACTGGTCAAGTTGCATTTGCTTCCCCACTCAGAGGTCTAAGTGGAAACTGTGCATGCATAACCCCCCCTGAGTTAAGTTAAACTTCTACTTTCCTGGGAGTAAGCTTCATTGAATTCAGTAAGGCTTGCTTGTGAGTAGATAAGCATTTGCTTGCATTGCTTACCCACAAACACCCCCCCCCATCATCCTCACATTGTACCCAACCTCTCATTTCAGCATAAGGCAGCCAGCTAAATCTCCTCCCCTCCATTCCCCCCCACACAAGCCTCACCCGCCCAAAGCCTTCATCCCACCAATCTCTCCCTTTTTATCGGAGGGAGGGAGGGCAAGCAAGCAAAAATATAGTCTCCTTTCAATGAAATTTTAAAAAAACCTTTCCTTTTTAATATGGAAGAAAGCTATTTAGGGGGAACCAACAACATAACCACCACCAGAGAATAAAAATAATAACTCTTCCTCCTTTTTTTCCACTGGTGGGGGGTGAGTGTGAGGAAAGAAGTAAATACTTTCCAGTTCTTCCTTTACATTCTTTGTTTACTTTGCTGCTGCATCTATGATTGTCTGGATTGTGGTGAGGAGGAAGGAGGCAGGAGAGCAAACAAAGCAGGAGACTCCTGCTTGCAAATTATCTGCAAATTATCTGTAAAGTAGCTGTCCAGCTGAGCTGCCTCCGGGGAAGCTGTCAAGTCTCCACCTTTTGTTCACCTGTATATTGCCTTGTTGAAACACTTTACAGGAAGTTATTTCAATACCGTGGTACGACGTCTGGTTGTGAACTTAGTTCTGGAGGTCCGTTCTTAACCTGAAACCGTCCTTAACGTGAGGTACCACTTTAGCTAATGGGGCCTCCCGCTGCCATCATCGTGCGATTTCTGTTCTCATCCTGAGGTAAAGTTCTTAACCCGAGGTAATACTTCCGGGTTAATGGAGTCTGTCACCTGAAGTCTCTTGCTACCCGAGGTACCACTGTAAAAGGTAAAGGTAAAGGGACCCCTGACCATTAGGTCTCCAGCGCGGAGAACTGGGCACAAGCTAACAAAATGAATTTCAATAGGGACAAATGTCAGGCTCTACATTTAGGCAGGAAGAACCAGATGCACAAATATAGGATGGAGGACACCTGGCTTGCCAGGACTACATGTGAAAAGGATATAGGGGTCTTAGTAGACCACAAGCTTAACATGAGTCAAGAATGGATTCACCAGCAAAAAAAGCTGGTGCTATTCTAGGCTGCATCAACAGAAGTCCAGTGTCCCGATCAAGAGAAGTAATAGGTAAAGGGACCCCTGACCATTAGGTCCAGTCGCGAACGACTCTGGGGTTGTGGCGCTCATCCCGCTTTAGTGGCCGATGGAGCCGGTGTACAGCTTCCAGGTCATGTGGCCAGCGTGACTAAGCCGCTTCTGGCGAACCAGAGCAGCGCACGGAAACGCCGTTTACCTTCCCGCCGGAGTGGTACCTATTTATCTACTTGCACTTCATGCTTTTGAACTGCTAGGTTGGCAGGAGCAGGGACCAAATAATGGGAGCTCACCCCGTTGTGGGGATTCGAACCACCGACCTTCTGATCGGCAAGTCCTAGGCTCTGTGGTTTAACCCACAGCACCACCCGTGTCCCTGAAGACCACTGTACTGGTCTTCAAAGGTATGGCGATGTATCAGGCAGTCCTAGCTGGGATGTGTTGTCACAGCCTCCTCCCATGTGGGAATGGGTGGGCAAAGCATCCTTTGCCACCTCCATCACTGCCACCTCCCCTTCTGTACTGTCTTGGGTAGGTTTTCCGTCTCTGCGATGTGCGTAGGAAGGACGGCAGCAGTGGTGGGTGCTTGCAAGTCAGAATTAGCAGTCTGGCCCTCTTCTTCACAGCTAGTGGCGTTTGCTTTTTCCAGTGCAGTGCCCCTTTCTGGTTCCTCCCACGACATCCCTAGTCTTTCCCCAGGCTAATGTTGCTGCTGTTGTCCTTATTTTTGTTCCGCTCAGGCAAGGAACCCTGCACTCACAAGCTTCCTCAGAAGCTGCCTCAATTAAAAATATATAGTCTTGACATTCTGCTCTTGAAGGCGCTGGTGTACAGTTCTAAATTGGTTCTCATTTTGCAGACTAGAGTGAGCAGCTTGTAAGTGTGCTGTGGAATACCAAGTAAGAGCTGCTTATATAATGCGATATGCAGGCCGCAATCAATAGTGGCTTCATAGTAAAGATTGTGCTGCTATTTGCCCTGATAAGCACTTTGTCTCGGGTATTTTTCTTGCCAGTCTGCTGCTGTCAAACCACCTACACTAGAGTGATTTGCTGTTAGAAGATGTTGTGTATAGTGTAGATGATGTAGACATTCCAAAATGGGATTTTTTTGTTTCTCCTAACTTTGCCGTTTTTATGGCATCAACAATAGGAAGCACATGGAAGACCATACTTACATTTTTTGGAAGCTTTATGGGACTAAAATCATTGCCACTGCCATCATCCTCATCTTCATCCTTTGCAGCATCAGCATCCATAGAATCCCTCTAGGGATACGATAGTCCACCCCCCCCCCACTTCCTGGGTTGTTGATTTGAACATTTCCCCCCAATTCATAATGTTGCTCTCAAGTACCTGTGCTTTAGGGACACGGGTGGTGCTGTGGGTTAAACCACAGAGCCTAGGACTTGCCGATCAGAAGGTCGGCGGTTCGAATCCCCACGACGGGGTGAGCTCCTGTTGCTCGGTCCCTGCTCCTGCCAACCTAGCAGTTTGAAAGCACGCCAAAAGTGCAAGTAGATAAATAGGTACCGCTCTGGGGGAAGGTAAACGGTGTTTCCGTGCGCTGCTCTGGTTCAGCAGAAGCGGCTTAGTCATGCTGGCCACATGACCCGGAGGCTGTACGCCGGCTCCCTCAGCCAGTAAAGTGAGACGAGCGCCGCAACCCCAGAGTCAGCCACGACTGGACCTAACGGTCCCAGGGGTCCCTTTACCCTTTACCTGTGCCTCACTCAGTGTTTTATATGTTTTAAATTAAAGGCCCTTCTGGGTATAAGGGAGCATTAGTACAGTTTCACAACTGGTTAGCAATCTGCATGTGTTTCAGTTTCTTGTGATTTTTTTATTTTGGGGGACGGGGAGGGGATTCCACTTTGCAACATCCTTAAAAAGAAGTCAAATGCTCTCTGTAGTGGGGCAGGAGAGCTGAAAATAATGCCAATATATTTCACATCTGGCAACCAGTACAGTGGTACGTCTGGTTAAGAACTTAATTCGTTCCAGAGGTCCGTTCTTAACCTGAAACTGTTCTTAACCTGAAGCACCACTTTAGCTAATGGGGCCTCCCCCTGCTGCACCACCGTCGCAAGATTTCTGTTCTCATCCTGAAGCAAAGTTCTTAACCCGAGGTACTATTTCTGGGTTAGCGGAGTCTGTAACCTGAAGCGTCTGTAACCTGAAGTGTCTAACCTGAGGTACCACTGTTCACGGGTACTATTCATGGCTTCTAACGATTATTGTGGCTCATTTACCACTAGTAATGTATTTAGCATTAACTACTTGATTCTGCACAGAGTTAACGCTAAATACATTACTTCTGGTAAACGAGTCACCATAGCCACTAGAGCAGGGGTCAGCAAACTTTTTCAGCAGGGGGCCGGTCCACTGTCCCTCAGACCTTGTGGGGGGCTGGACTATATTTTGGAAAGAAAAAAAATGAACAAATTCCTATGCCCCACAAATAACCCAGAGAAGCATTTTAAATAAAAGCACACATTCCACTCATGTAAAAATACGCTGATTCCCGGACCGTCCGCTGGCCGGATTGAGAAGGCGATTGGGCCGGATTCGGCCCCTGGGGCTTAGTTTGCCTACCCATGTGCTAGAGGGCCATGAAAATTTGTGTCCTTGGGCTTTTAAGACTTGTCTACCCATATGCTTTCTGAAAACAAAGGGGCACATTGGTTCTCCTACCCCACTAATGATACTAACGTTCCAAAGAGATATTAAAATGTTCCAGTCGTCTTCCTTTTCTAAATTAGTTGCAACTGACTTAGCAGTGTTAATGGAGAGATAGGTGATGCTAATATAGGCTCAAGTTTTCCTCCCACATGGTGTGTGGTTTGTGATGTGGGAAGGGACTTTGCTGCTCTTGTGCTGCGAATGTAGTACGGTGGGTCGGGAAGGCTTATATACACTTATTTCTGGATAAGCCCAGTTGAACACAAAGTTGCTTACCTCCAAATAAAGCAGCATAGACTCAGTCTTAACATTCATTACACATTTCTGAAGTTTTCCCAAGTGCTTGGTGGAATATTGCTCCTGATTTCTGACCTGTCGCCTGTTTATGCTGTTTTCTTCCAACTGGCTAAAATCTGGTCCATGGTTTATCTTCTCCTACCTTGAATTGATGCTTTTGAATTCTGGTGATGGTGGAGACTCTTGAGAGTCCCATGGACTGCCAGAAGATCCAACCTATCCATTCTTAAGGAAATCAGCACTGAGTGCTCACTGGAAGGACAGATCCTGAAGCTGAGGCTCCAAGACTTTCGCCACCTCATGAGAAGAGAAGACTCCCTGGGAAAGACCCTGATGTTGGGAAAGATGGAGGGCACAAGGAGAAGGGGAGGACAGAGGACAAGATGGTTGGACAGTGTTCTCAAATCTACCAGCATGAGTTTGACCAAACTGCGGGAGGCAGTGGAAGACAGGAGGGCCTGGCGTGCTCTGGTCCAGGGGGTCACGAAGAGGCGGACACGACTAAACAACAACAAACCTTGATTACTGCAGTCTTCTTCCCTCTGGACTTTAATTGTCACACAACGGTCTACTCATTTCTTTCCAGGACAATGTTGCTAAAATAATTTACCCCTCTAATTATTCCTACTGTGCAGTTCCCTTTTTAAAAGATCCCGTAAGATTTAGAATGTGCCTTGGTTGGTTTCCCCATTTTCTTTAGGCTCAGGGATGAGTTACTTATTCTCACTCTGTAGTGAAGTGAGGATTTTTGCAATGTTTATCTGAGAGCTGAAGAATATGATATAAAATTTGTATGCTTCTGATTTATAGGTCAGGGAGAAATGTTTTGGAAGGTGCTCAGGAACTTAAATTACTTAGGTGAACAAAGAAATCATTCAATGTGCCATTAAGAAGTGTATTAGATATCCTTTACAAAACCAATAAAGAAGACAAACTTTTTAAAAAGAATTTACTTATTAGATTTGTGGCCAGTAGACTTGGCAGTCACTCTTATTTATGTGACGGAAAGATTTGAGAAGATGGCCTTAAGAGGAATGGGTACCTGTTATTCTCTGACTCCAGGTTTTATTGACTAAACGGCAGATGTTCTCAGGGAGAAAGCACACATCAATCCCCTTACAGTGCCGAAAATTCTAGATGTGACCTTCTAGGGCTCCCTTTTTGATTTCGCAAGTAAGATGGTAAAATCCTGGTTATCAAAGTTCATTACTTTACAACCCCTTAAGCTCCCTCTCTTGGGCTTTTTATATCAGCTTCAGATGTCAAGGTGTTAGCTGACCTGAACCAAAATGTCATTTTAAACAATGTTTAAACTCAAGTTCATCCCTAAACCACCCCAATAAGGATGAAGTGTTATACCACTAATTGAGACGCAATGCCCTAGTTGAATCTTCCTGCTGCAAGCCCAGGGCTTCCATGCCTTGACCAAAGTCCCACAACCATTGCTAAAACCCTTCCAAAAGGAATTTAAAACGACCATCTTTCAGTATTCCCAAATACTGTGATCCATCACACACCCAGCACAGACCTCATCCTTCCATTGAAAGCTCTCTTTGGCCTTTCTGCCCTTATTTTCATTACCTTCCCGACCACGACCTTTGTTTCTTCATCTCTGTTCTCTCGTGTCAGCTGAATACATCTTGCTCTCATAACCGATTTCAACCATTCTCTCTTGCTCTCCCTTACACCTGCAAGCTCTTTTATAACATACCAACATGGGGCCACCTTCCTCACATTCACCAGAGCCCACCACAAAACCCATCACTTCCGTCTCGTCTTTGGCTTAAACTTTTATCCTGTTTTTTTAAAAATAAAGTTAAGTTTGTTAACTTCACCTTGGTAGCATAATAGTGCAGTTCTAAGCATGTTTGCTTCTGAGTTCTGTGGGTTCAGTAGTACTTACTCCCTAGTGTATGAATTTAAGAGTATAAGGATGCCTAAATATAAGTAGCATCACTTGCTTATTTTCATCCTTTGTTAGCACTTCTCTCTCTCTCTCTCTTCTTCTAGCATTGTTGGAATATATTATAGTCTCCTTGGGGACGTAGAGCCTCTATTTTGTTTGTTAATTTATAAACTGTTCTGTATATTTGTGGCACTGCAGAATGGATAATGTGCTAAGACCTAGATCAGCCTTTTTCAACCTTGCGTCCCCAGATGTTGGGATACAACTCCCATAATCCCTGACCACTGGTCCTGCTAGCTAGGGATGTTGTAGTCCAACAACATGGAGACGGCAAGGTTGAGAAAGGCTGATACACCAGTAACACCATTCATGTAGTGACTGGGGCAGCACCATTGGCTCAGCTCCTGGTACCACATGCCTGATCTAGCCCCACCCTGATGTCCACACATTAGAGGATGGGTGTCTGAAGCAGAAGCTGTGTGGATGAGCTGCTTTCTTTGGAGGTCTGCGGTCATTCAGCAGACACCAGAGGGTAGACCTAGTCTAGGCACATGGTTGGCTGGTCGTATGGCTCTCCTCCCCAGCCATCATCTAATGGTAACTCTTTGTGTAGGTAATGAATGTTGTTGTTTAGTCGTTTAGTCGTGTCCGACTTTTCGCGACCCCCTGGACCAGAGGCTGAAGGCTGATTTCCTTCAGAATGGAGAGGTTTGTTCTTCTTGCAGTCCATGGGACTCTCAAGAGTCTCCTCCAGCACCAGAATTCAAAAGCATCAATTCTTGCGATCAGCCTTCTTTATGGTCCAGCTTTATTGTCCAGGTAATGAATGGGGGCTGGTAATTTTTATGGATGAAGGATTGGTCTGGAATCTCTATGCATATGGTGAGCCATTTACTTTTGGCCAGGACTGGATTGTAGTTTGTAGAGAAATAAGTGTGTGACAATTGCAACTTGGATTCCTACTGAGCTTCAAAAAGTGGTTAGAACTTTAGTGCTTCCAATTAGAATCTGGCAGCAGTGGGTTTGGTTGTAGAGATGGATGGTGGTGAGTACAGAAACAGAGCACAGCCTCACATCCTCAATGTCTCCTGCTTCCAGCTTTTTCATACGAGGTTGCTCTTTGATCTCACAGATGGTGGTCTGCCCCCCAAATTTGGAAATTTCTGTGTTCACTTCCTGTTTATGGAGCATTCATTCTGATATGTCCCCACAAAGCTTGTGGGGAGGTTAAGTGACGTTGGCTACTTGGCCTTCACCCTGATTTGTTTGTGCAGAGATTATACAATGCTGCCTCCAGCAAGTGTTATACTTTCCGTATTTCAAAAACTCCAAGGTTTGTTGCACATGAGAGTCTAATAAACTTTAATCGGAGAGCCCAAAAATGGCAAGAGTCTGGAAGTGGCCCTATATATGACATGACATGAAAGACAAAAATCCACTCCTCAGATGGAATAAGATGCCCAGGACTATGAACCTGGAAGTGGGGGGTCTTGGATTCAAATCCCTGCTAATTCATGTAGCTCATTGGGTGGCCTTGGGCAAAATTCTTTTAAAAGGCTACTCTGAACTCTATGTAGGAAAACTGCAGAGAGATAACTAGCAGAGGCAGAATTTTATTTTCTCAACTGCTGCTTGATCTGTTTCAGATCATTTTTGGGTCTTGCATTTATGTTGATTTTATTTAGCTAAAGGCTCCCTTTAGAAGATTGTTCACACATAATGTGTAGGTTGAATATCGAAGAGATTTAGTCAGTTAAAAAAAATTGCAGATGACTGCAAATAGGATGTTATTGTTTGAAAGCTGTGATTCATTACTACAGGATATTAGAACATGGAGAGTTTGATTTGTAACACTGAATAGTTAATGTGAACAAATCATAAATTACAGCATTAGCTGGCTGCAGGCTTCCATTTGCCAGGATGTTGTACAATTTGGAACTGAAGCAAAGTGTCCCCTTTCTCATTTTCCCACCTCATGGCCTGGCT
Source organism: Podarcis liolepis (assembly GCF_965112155.1). Lineage (NCBI taxonomy): Eukaryota > Metazoa > Chordata > Lepidosauria > Squamata > Lacertidae > Podarcis > Podarcis liolepis. The sequence continues at coordinate 42,536,430 of NC_139571.1, forward strand.
GAGGGCATTAAAGTCATTGTGGTCTACAAGGGTAGTTGGTGAGAGTTCTTCGGCACAACCCTGTACATTTCTTCTCAGACGTATGTCCCATTGATTTTGAGTGGGCTTACTAGATCAGACAACGTTTGTAGCTTTGCAAGAAGTTTTGTGAGGAGTATTATTGGAAGTATTGCAAAAATGGAAAAGGGGAAGGATGATTTGTTAAGAGATGTAAAGGCAATATAAAGTTAAGAAATGCATAAGAAGTGGTTAAAAGGGTGGATCATCAGAGGTGCTGATGGAAGTCTAAAAAGATTGTATAAGTGATAAGTTTTGTGGTACATTTTATAATTTATATGTTAAAATCTATCTATCTATCTAAAGATTTTGAGTGGGCTTACTTACAGGTAAGTGGGTATAGGATCCCAGCCTAGGTCCAAATCTCCTCTAAGCCATGAAACTCACAGAAGAGAACAAGGGAGATGTTCCTTGTGAGTCCTGGCACCTCTTTTTCTAGAAAAATAGCACTGCCAATTTTTAGGGCATTTCTTTTAAGTTTCCCTCACAAAACAAGAAGGGAAAGTAGGAATGTCCTAATTAGGAAAAGGACTTGTCCTTTAGGTGGTTTCAGCCAACACTTTCTGTCAGGTGTTTGAGTCTATCCTTATGCTGGCAACTCTTGATATTTTCATCTTAATTTTGAATTATTATTACTTTAAGTAGATAGCAGGTGCCGACAAAATTTAATCAGTGCAACAGGAGCTGAGCCCCGAGCAGTCCAGATGGTTGTGCTGCATGTTTTAAAGTACTTCTTGGGGCGCTTTAATGAACTGAATCCTTGTGGTAGAAATCATGCATTGAAGAAATAGCTGAGAGGTTTGGGGGGGGGGGTTAAACCACCCTGCACCGTGAGGCTTATAAAATCAATCTCCAGTAATGGGCACTGGCGGAAATGTTGCGTCCCCCCCCCCACAATGTGTCTAGCTCTGTTTCCCTTATCTCATCTGAAAAGTCTCCAAATATACTTCAGAGCACTGCAGCAAAAGTAGGTTGAGGCCACAGATATATTCTCCCCCCCCCCATTCATTGTAGCCTTCTTATTCATCTGACTGCCCAGTGCTTTGAGGAGTCATTCATTTTCCTGTCATAAAATGCTTGGAATCTGTCGTGCCCGAAGGAATTTTACTTGATGATGGCTGAGAAGTGGAATCGATGCAAGGGCTTTGGGAGCGCTCAGTTGGCCGGCCAGAGGTTGTGCATATTTAAAAGTTTCCGCTTGTCAGTCATCTTGGTGTGTTTTTTTTTGGGGGGGGTGGAATGCGCCTCTGGGGGTGAAGTCAAACCCCTGGAGAATCACAGCGCCTCCTGTGGCAGCAGAGACTGCTAACTCATAACTGCTGCATCCCACATTATTTTTGTTGTATTAGCAGCACCGAACTGACCCTCTCCAGAGCGCAAGCCTGGGCAGTAGGTATGGAGGTCCTGGACTGCTCAGACAGCAAAGGTAAAATAAAGGTAAAGGGACCCCTGACCATTAGGTCCAGTCATGGCTGACTCTGGGGTTGCTGCGCTCATCTTGCTTTATTGGCCGAGGGAGCCGGCGTACAGCTTCCGGGTCATGTGGCCAGTATGACTAAGCTGCTTCTGGTGAACCAGAGCAGCGCACGGAAACGCCGTTTACCTTCCCACCGGAGCAGTACCTATTTATCTACTTGCACTTTGACGTGCTTTCGAACTGCTAGGTTGGCAGAAGCAGGGACCAAGCAACGGGAGCTCAACCCGTCAAGGGGGATTCGAACCGCCGACCTTCTGATCAGCAAGTCCTAGGCTCTGTGGTTTAACTCACAGCGCCACCCGCATCCCTCACAGACAGCAAAGAAAAGGAGTTAAAACTGCAAATAGCCAAGCTGGTCCTTATGCAGTCAAGATGCATCTTCCATACCTAGGAGAAGGAAGCAGCCATAGGCCTGGGAGCTCCTAAGGTTTGCAGTAGTGTAAAGTCGGGGAACTCTCTAGAAAAACAGCCCAGTAAGGTTGGGCTCAGTTGGGACAGAATGCTAACCTTTGCTGGGTGGTGGTCAAATGGAGTGGCTCAAAACCCAAAGGGGAGTTGACATGGTGTTTCTAGTCCAGGCACCCCCAAACTCGGCCCTCCAAATGTTTTGGGACTACAACACCCATCATCCCTAGCTAACAGGACCAGTGGTCAAGGATGATGGGAATTGTAGTCCCAAAACATCTGGAGGGCCAAGTTTGGTGATGCCTGTTCTAGTCCATGCAAGTTCCTTATACTACTATAAAACTGAATTATCTTTAATATTAAAGATTATCTTTAATATCTTTAATATTAAACCCTTGAGATGGAGTGACTTAGAAATGTAAATAATTAGTTTTATCTGTTCTGTGTATCTCTTTCTGATAGCTATCACTGTGGAGAACATGCACAAGACCTATTTCAGAGTGTCAGGTATAAGTTGTGATGGATATTTTGTGGGCACTGGGAAACTGAGATATGAAAGCTGGGAGCTCAATGGCATCTTAAACCCAGGTTATGGGCATAACAACAGAATGTCTAGGCACGCTTTTTCAATAACAAGGATACAAAGCTGAAAACGAATGAACTGCAGCTAAAATATTTTCATTTTTCACATGGTCTAGTCCTTCCCTTGCCCCCACCGCCTTAATATTCTCCCAGAGAGTAGCTGGAAGTGGGGAGTGAGAGAAAAGGTCCTCCTTTCCTTCCACTCTGCAGTTTTAATCTGAAATCTTAGGTGCACTACTGCCCCCAGAGCTCAGAAACTGCTTGCTCTAAAGAAATTCCTTGTCGCAAAACACACTTAGAACAATGGGAGTTTCGAACACTGGTTGTGGTGTGGCTGGTGGCTTGAGCCTTGTTATTGCCTCCATTAAGACGGTTAAATAGAGTAACTTACAGACTGAAGTGTAGTCCATGAAACCTTTGCCGTAATGAATTCATCAGTTTTGAAAATGCCACAAGACTTTGTTCATTTTACATGCAGATGTGCACCATGTTAGTTGATACTGACACATGGAGGTTAGTCACTGGCAAATGTTCAAAAGAACTGCAAATGAACTTAATTATACTGAAGTTCATAGGCTTCTTACCATTTCCCAAACACGTTTTTTTAAAATGTTTTATGAAGTTCAGTATCTCTCTGAAAATAATTAGGGCAGATAGATGTTAACCTTGCCCTGTATTTCAACCTGAAACATATAGCTTGTAATGTTATCTTAATTAAATGGGTAGAGGGTTTATTGAATCTAGATAACGATGAAACATGTTGATGTTTTATTGGGCTCCATTAAGAGTACTGTAAAAAAAGAAAAAGTAATTCCAGGCTTAAAGAAAAATTCACTTTTTACTGTTGGTCAGTTAGGGCGAACATTTCATCATTATCTGCTGACAGAGCATTAAAACGTAGATATTTATTACCTGCAGAAATGAAATGCTTGAGAGCAGCTAATTATCAACTCATCTGTTTTATTTCTTAACATCTTCAGCTTCAGAGACAAGACATTTTAAATCGGCATCTGCGAGGAAGAGAGCTTTTCACAGGCTTGTGAAGCCAGCTACCAATAGTGTCAGAGCCGGGGGGGGGTGAGGGGGGGAGGTATACATTTTGCAAATTATCTAACATGTCAGAAGGCATTTGCATTTCTTGTTGGTCTAAAGATACCTCTGGGTAGCAGGCAGCAGGTTGGGTCAGGCATGGAGTATGGAAAATAAACTGGGTCCACTCAAAATATTTATCCAGGAAGGCAAATGGGATGGAATGGGCATTACTGAAGCCTTACAAGATGAGACTCATAATTGAAATGCCGGGATTGAAAGGAGCAGACCAAACAAGAAGGGAAGGGAATAGCATTACAGTGGACCCTCTGGATACGAACTTAATTCGTTCCCGGGGTCCAGAGTGCTTCTGCACATGCGCGCACGGCGAAACCCAGACGTATACACTTCAGGGTTTGCCGTAAGTAGAGGTACAAATGTATATATAAAGCTATAGTGGCTGAAATATCAACAACCTCAGGTATGCAGATGACACAACCTTGATGGCAGAAAGTGAGGAGGAATTAAAGAACCTTTTAATGAGGGTGAAAGAGGAGAGCGCAAAATATGGTCTGAAGCGCAACATCAAAAAAACAAAGATCATGGCCACTGGTCCCATCACCTCCTGGAAAATAGAAGGGGAAGAAATGGAGGCAGTGAGAGATTTGACTTTCTTGGGCTCCATGATCACTGCAGATGGTGACAGCAGCCACGGAATTAAAAGACGCCTGCTTCTTGGGAGAAAAGCAATGACAAACCTAGACAGCATCTTAAAAAGCAGAGACATCACCTTGCCAACAAAGGTCCCTATAGTAAAAGCTATGGTTTCCCCAGTAGTGATGTACGGAAGTGAGAGCTGGACCATAAAGAAGGCTGATCGCTGAAGAATTGATGCTTTTGAATTATGGTGCTGGAGAAGACTCTGGAGAGTCCCATGGACTGCAAGAAGATCAAACCTCTCCATTCTGAAGAAAATCAGCCCTGGAAGGACAGATCGTGAAGCTGAGGCTCCAAGACTTTGGCCACCTCATGAGAAGACGAAGACTCCCTGGAAAAGACCCTGATGTTGGGAAAGATGAAGGGCACAAGGAGAAGGGGACAACAGAGGACAGTTGGACGTGTTATTGAAGCTACCAGCATGAGTTTGACCGAACTGTGGGAGGGAGGCAGTGGAAGACAGGAGTGCCTGGCGTGCTCTGGTTCAGGGGGTCACGAAGAGTCAGACATGACTAAACAACAACAATAGTGGCTAACCAGGCAGCTTAGCTTCCTTGGCTCCCATGAGCAAATTCTCCTATGTGAGAAAAATCCATGCACAGTCAAACCTTGGGTTCCCAAACGGCTCCGTTTTGGAACGTTTCGGCTCCCGAACGCTAAAAAGCTGGAAGTAAATGCTCCGGTTTTCGGACATTTTTCCGAAGCCATACGTCCGACGTAACTTCTGCTGAGTGCAGGAAGCTCTTGCAACCAGTGGGAAGCTGCACCTCAGTTGTCAAACATTTCGGAAGCCAAAAACTGGCATGCTAGAAAGGAGGTTAGGATTCTTCTCTCTCATGTGTAGTTTATTAATTTCCTTTCATTTCCTGATGTTTATATCCCGCTTTACCATAAACAAAACCATAACAACCTCAAAGCAGTTTAGGTTTTTAAATGCAAGGTGTTTTGTTTTGGAGGAACATTCATTGAGGAATGTTAAAGGAACTTTAACATTCATTGAGAACTTCTCACAGGCAGTGTTAGAAACTGAGATTTGAAACCTAGGAGCTAAATGGCACCTTAAACCTTGGTTATGGGCGCAACAATGGAATGTCTAGGCACACTTTTTTATAACAAGAATACAAAGCTGAAAATGAATGAACTGCAGCTAAAATATTTTATTCATTTTTCACATGGTGTAGTCCTCCGCGTGCCCCCCTCCCTAATATTCTTAAGAGGGTCTCTTCTCCAATCTTCAGAGAGTAGCTGGAAGTGGGGAGGCAGGAAAAGGTCCCCCTTTCCTTCCACTCTGCAGTTTTAATCTGAAATCTCAGGCGCAGTACTGCCCCCAGAGCTCAAGAACTGCTTATTTTAATGAAAGTCCCTGTTGCAAAATGTGTCTAGAACGATGGGAGTTTCGAACACTAGTCCTTGGTTAATAAATGAAAAGCAAAATATCCTAATCCAATACATCACATCAATTAGATTAGTGGCATGTTTTGCCGCTGGTTACTGAGAGGTGTGGGGCAGCAGAGAGTTTGGTGTGGGGCAGGTCCTGCGTCTGTGTCCCCACTATGTTGAGCTGTCTTCTGCCTTGCCCCTCTTCCTTTTGGCAGTGTGCTGCCAGGTAATCAACATTGTGATGTCCCACCGACGGTTATCGATATAAAGGATGTGAGGAAATCCATGAATCTGAGCATGGAAGGAAGGTCTGCTGCGAGCATTTGGGTAAAAATAAAAGGAGAGGGAAGTAATAGGGATGTCACTGTGGGAATTTGTTACAGACCGCCAAACCAGGCAGAGGACTTGGAAGATGTCTTCCTAGAACAGATTACCAGATTTTCAAAGAAGACATTGTTGTATTGGGAGATGCCAACTGCGTCAGAAATTGACTGCCGTGTTTTGTACCCTCTGCTTGTCCTTTAAGTAGCTGTGATCAAGTTTATTAGTTATTTGTTACTCATAATTATTAATATTTAACAATTATATTATCATTGATTGTATTTTATTATTTACTAATTTTAATGTTTGGATGCATAATATTTCCTTTTGTTCGTACTGGGCAAGTAGTTACATGCCTCTAGAAGATATTTACATAGATTTTGCGCTCTGAATTATCCTCACAGGGCACAGGGATGTGGAAATAATTGTGTCCCATGCATTTTCGGACCCCATTATTTGCATATTACCTGAAAAAGAAAAAGGGCTTGTTGTTTGCAGTTCTCCTACCCCACTACTGCAAAAAAAAAAAAAAATGTTAGAAAAGGGCTAAATAGCCAAAATCAACAACTGCTTCAAAATTAAAACTTATCCAAAAATGAAATCACCCAGCGAAGGCCAAAAAACATTCAGGCTCGCTAGCTTATCAGAACTAATGGTGCATTCACGTTGCAGTTTATTCCATGTTCATGACTTCCCCCCAGCTCTAAGGTTCTGTCTTGTCTTTGAGCTTTTCATGGGATGTAAGAGCCATTTCTGGAACCACAGTGGAATAGAGTGCAAGTTTAGTACCAATTTCCATGTTATTTGCTTCCGGAAGAAATCTATTTGCAAACAACATGGAAATGAGTGCAAAACATGCGCCATAGTCCACTATGGTTCCGGAAGCGGCTTTTACATCATGCAAAAGCTCAAATAAAATGTGGGAATTAGCAGTTAGAGAAACGTCGTGGAAACGGATTGTAGCCTCACATGAGAAATCCCTTCCCAGTCCTCCTAAAAATAAAGCAAATAAAACAAAGTGCAGTGTGCCCCCTAAACTGTGGGTCAGGAGTGGCATGGTGAGGAAGTTAACCCTTCCACAGGACGTACAGTTGTACCTTGGAAGTCAAACGGAATCCATTCTGGAAGTCTGTTCAATTTCCAAAACCTTCAGGAACCAAGACGCGACTTCCGATTGGCTGCGGGAAACTCCTGCAGTCAATCGGAAACTGCGATGGACGTTCGGGTTCCAAAAAACATTCGCAAACCGGAACGCTTACTGCCGGGTTTGCGGCTTTCAGGAACCAAAACGTTCATCTCGCAAGGCACGAATGAACTTGCTGTGAAAAAGGAACTGCAGTGACCCAAAAAGCTTTTGGTTTAAAAGCACGTCTGTCCTGATTGCCCTACCAATTAATTCCTCCAAGAAAGCACTAAAGGAAAAAAAAGTTAATTAATGTTTGCCTTTCACCCCTCTAGACAATTTATGATGCTTCTTATACTATTCTTGAAGAACTACACCGGCATAGTAATAGGAGTCCCTTCAAGGGGTAGGAACACTTTTCTCAACAGGAAATACCAAGAATAATTTTTCTTAAAGCTAAAGATAAGGGGGCCCCTGACCATTAGGTCCAGTCGTGACCAACTCTGGGGTTGTGGCGCTCATCTCGCTTTATTGGCCAAGGGAGCCGGCGTACAGCTTCCGGGTCATGTGGCCAGCATGACTAAGCCGCTTCTGGTGAACCAGAGCAGCACACGGAAACGCCATTTACCTTCCCACCAGAGTGGTACCTATTTATCTACTTGCACTTTGACGTGCTTTCGAACTGCTAGGTTGGCAGGAGCAGGGACCGAGCAACAGGAGCTCACCCCGTCGCGGGGATTCGAACCTGCGACCTTCTGATTGGCAAGTCGTAGGCTCTGTGGTTTAACCCACAGTGCCACCCGCGTCCCACCCATATTTTTTTTCCCTTAGAATTTGTGTTATTGTTACATACTTTCAGCTGCTATCCAGTAGTCCTCATGAAGGCATTCCAGATGTTATTTCTTTCCCCACTTTCTGAGGCTGGAGAAAGAGGTCTTCCTTCACAGAGGGAAGGAGCCAGGGTGTATGATGCTGTAGAAAGATGGACACAGAAATTAAAAAAGATATCAGATCATTGTTTATTTATGGTATGACAGCAGCTAGAACCCTTATAGCACAGAACTGGAAGAATGAAACGCTCCCAGAGATTGGCAGATACTCATGTTAGAATATCTACAATTGGCAAAACTGACGGGATCAGTCAGAGGAATATCGAAACAAAAAACAACTAGAGAATGGATAAGATTTAAGAATTATGTAAAACTTTATTGTACAAATAACTCCATATTAGCAGAAATCGAGTGGATATTTGTAAAGAAAAAGATCAAAGGAATGTACACAAAGCAGAAAGAAATGATATACAATGTAAACCTGTGTAAAAAAAGAATGTTATATCAAACAGTATAATGAAAAGGATGGGAAGGATTGTGCTGAGTACTTTTATTATGTAAATAATTTTTCTCTTTTCTCTTTTTATTTATTTGCTTCTTATCTTTGTTACTTTTCTATTTCTTCTTTTTTCTTTCTTGTAAATTTTTTCTATTTTATATATCTTTCGTTTGTTATCAGTTAAGAGATAGTATACAACGTTTGTATAGATTTGCAGTTTTTTAAATCAATAAAGAACAATATTAGAAAGAAAGAAAGAAAGAAAGAAAGAAAGAAAGAAAGAAAGATAGATGGATGGACAGCCAGTTCCCATCCAAAGCTGGAATGGGCTAAAGGAGGCATTCCAGCAGTGGGTGGGTTTGTCTTGGGAGAAGATGTGGACCCGCAGGCTACAAAGCCCTCCATTGGACCAGTTCCAATGAGAGCAAACTACAAACAAACCAATATTTATTTCGCAAAATTTATACGCTGCTTGATTGAAGAAGAAAAAACAACCATAACCTCAAAGCCGTTTACAAAAAAAGGCAGAACAATAAAATCACTTAGAAAAAAAATAGCAATAATAATTTTAAGACATTTGAAAAGTTAATGCTGTGAACTGCCCTGAGGTCTTTCCATGGAGGGCAGTATACACAACATTTAATAAAATAAATAATAATATATAAACTAAAAACAGATTAAAACCCACATCTCCTTTCTAAACATCTGGGCAGGTTTATCTAAGCAAATACGCTTTAGCAGACATTGAAAAGAATATGAGTAGTAGTAGTAATTTATTTATACCCCACCCATCTGGCTGGGTTTCCCCAGCCACTTTGGGTACCTCCCAACAGAATATTAAAAACACGATAAAACATCAAACATTAGAAACTTCCCAAAACAAGGCTGCCTTCAGATGTCTTCTAATAGTCAGATAGTTGTTCATTTCCTTGACATCTGATGGGAGGGCAATCCAGAGGGCGGGCGCCACCACCGAGAAGGTTCCTGCTTGATATCAATGTGCAGGGAGTTCCAAAGTGTAGGTGCTCCTACACTAAACGATCAAGTTCTTACAAGTGTGGGGTGGGTATTATGTTGCTGCCTGGATAGTTCAGTTGCTTAGAGCTGATAATGCCAATGTTGCAGGCAGTGCCAGATTTAAGTATAAGCTAAACAAGCTATAGCTTAGGGCCCCGCTCTCTTGGGGGCCTCCTAAAAATTTAAAGGAAAAACAACTGGATGTACATTTCCAAAATATAAGATAAAAAACAAATAAAACCTACATACAGCAACAGTGTTTTGTGTAGGCTCCTATGATGTAAGTAATGGGCCCGGCCTGCTCGCCTGCTCCATAAAATATCACTGGTTTGCTCACATCTATATATAGGGTGCCTACATTCTGCATGGACTGGTTGCAGGGCAACATGTGCAAATGGCTTTAGATACCTATTAGGTCCATAAATTGTTGTTGTTGTTGTTTAGTCGTTTAGTCGTGTCTGACTCTTCGTGGCCCCATGGACCAGAACACGCCAGGCCCTCCTGTCTTCCACTGCCTCTCACAGTTTGGTCAAACTCATGTTAGTAGCTTCGAGAACACTGTGCAAATATAAAAGGTAAAGGGACCCCAGACCATTAGGTCCAGTTGTGGCCGACTCTGGGGTTGCGGCGCTCATCTCGCTTTACTGGCCGAGGGAGCCGGCGTACATCTTCCTGGTCATGTGGCCAGCATGACCAAGCCGCTTCTGGCGAACCAGAGCAGCGCACAGAAACGCCGTTTACCTTCCCGCCGGAGCGGTCCCTATTTATCTACTTGCACTTTGACGTGCTTTCGAACTGCTAGGTTGGCAGGAGAAGGGACTGAGCAACGGGAGCTCACCCCGTCATTGCGGGGATTCGAACCGCCGACCTTCTGATCGGCAAGTCCTAGGCTCTGTGGTTTAACCCACAGCGCCACCCGCGTCCCTTAGCAATATATTCAACACAAAAACAGCTACAATTTGTTGTTGACAAAGGACAGCTGGACATATAAAGGGCCCCATTACCTTCAGTAGCTTAGGGCCTCATCAGACCTAAATCCGGCCCTGGTTGCAGGTTCGATCCCCATACGGGACAGCTGCGTATTCCTGCATTGCACAGGGGTTAGACTAGATGATTCTTGGGTCCCTTCCAAGTCTCCAATTCTGTGATTTTATGTGGCACCTGCAGTGGTGGCTGACTCTGCCAACTGAAGTGATCTCACAGGTCAACTCGCCCCAAGTTGTTACAGGCTTTATAGTAACAACCAGAACTTGGCCCTTTAATAAATCAGCAGCCAGGGCAGATCCCTGAGCAACGGTGTTTCTTGCAACTCCCTGCCAGCCTTATTTCTGATAATTTGTTTCACTTCACCTTAATTTGAGTTTTCCACCATATAATCCGTCCTCGTATAAATGGTGGGACTTCAGCGTTTCTTTTTAAAGTGCCAATATTGGTGGTATTCCACATGCATTCTTAATAGAGATGGGTAAGCACTTTGCCGCTTGTCCTGCAAAGCTGTCTTGAACTTCAACCAGCACTTTGCATGAAAACCCTCAAGAGAAGGGAGCTGAGTGCTGGAAGCTGAATTATATATATTTATATTTTTAAAAAATTGGAAAAATACACACACACATCTGCAACTCAGCATAATAACACTTCGTGCGGCTGATGAAGTGTACTGTAGTCTGCAAAAGTTTATGCCGTAATAAATGTGTTAGTCTTTAAAGTGCCACAATTTACAAGATTCTTCTTTGCGTTTGCTCTGACATTTTCCCTCCCCTCTTTTAAAGTTCTCCTTTTCATTCCTGTTGATAAGTTACCTTTATTTTCCTCGACTTCCTTGATCCATATTTTTACAAAGAATCTTCTTATCTCCACAAGAAGCCGTGGAAGCATGCTACATTTTTTGACAACACGGTTTCAAAGATTTTTTCCCTATACTCCTTTATGTCATTCTGTTTTCTTCTCTTTATTTGACTATTATAACTTGAGTTGTATGCCTGTTTTTTTACTGACTACCTTCAGGTTATTTCCCTGTCTGTTTAAAAGTGAATATTTTATGTGCTTAGCTGCTTGTGGATTTCTCCCTCTTTTTCAATGTTTATACGCTATTCCCCATTTGCTTTCCATGAATTTATTGTACCAAGTACTTTAAATGTAGAGCAGAGCAATCCCAGCAAAGAAGAGCCATGTGGGTGAGAGGCACGTTATTAGAATCATAATTGTTGAGTTGGAAGGGACCACGAAGGTCATCCAGTCCGACCCCTGCAATGCAGGAATCTTTTGCCCAGCGTGGGGCTTGAACCCACAACCCTAAGATTAAGAGGTGCTCTACTAACTGAGCTCTATCCCAGCTCTATTATCATTTTACTTAGTTGCTAGGTTTTGCGCTTCCATGATGGGCATAAACCAGGCCTAAACTGAAGGCCCACAATGCAAGACCTGTGCTGCTTCACATTCCCTCCCTTATAAAAGGTAAAGGGACCCCTGACCATTAGGTCTCCAGCGCGGAGAACTGGGCACAAGCTAACAAAATGAATTTCAATAGGGACAAATGTCAGGTTCTACACTTAGGCAGGAAGAACCAGATGCACAAATATAGGCTGGAGGACACCTGGCTTGCCAGGACTACATGTGAAAAGGATATAGGGGTCTTAGTAGACCACAAGCTTAACATGGGTAAAGAATGGATGCACCAGCAAAAAAAGCTGGTGCTATTCTATCAACAGAAGTCCAGTGTCCCGATCAAGGGAAGTAATAGGTAAAGGGACCCCTGACCATTAGGTCCAGTCGCGAACGACTCTGGGGTTGCGGCACTCACCTTGCTTTAGTGGCCGAGGGAGCCGGCGTACAGCTTCCGGGTCATGTGGCCAGCGTGACTAAGCTGCTTCTGGCGAACCAGAGCAGCGCATGGAAACGCCGTTTACCTTCCCACCGGAGTGGTACCTATTTATCTACTTGCACTTCATGCTTTTGAACTGCTAGGTTGGCAGGAGCAGGGACCGAGCAACGGGAGCTCACCCCGTCGCGGGGATTCGACTGCCTTATAGTCGCTCCCTTTTAACCACTTGTATTTTGTCTCTACCTGCTTTAAGTTTCGGTGAGTTATAACCACTTTTAACTATTTGCTTTTATCCCTCTCTTCTTTAAGTCTTACATGCTTTATTTTATCTCATGTTTGTATCTCATGCTGGTCTGACCGTAATAAGGTTTGTAATATTATTTACTGAATTACTATTTATTAAATTTATATAACTACCCTTCAACTGAGGATCACAGAGCGCTTCACAACATAAAAACACAAAAGTGCAATACCGTCATTAGTATCCACCATGAAAGTCCCAACCTGTGGAAAATTCAACAGATACTAACTGGTATCAATAGATGCTAACAATGGTATGCACTTTTGTGTTTTTTTACATTGCAAAGCGCTCTGTGATCCTCTGTTGAAGGGTAGTTTGAGGCCCCCAAACAGGTGTTAACGGAAAAATCCGAGGGCTCCCTTGGACAAAAACAAAGACACCAACCAGGATAACTTGGAGCAAAACAGCAGCCTGTAGGCTTGGCCTTTATTGAACTGTTGCAACAGGGTGCTCCCCTCACTTGCAGGAGAGAGGAAGGACACAGAAAAAATGGTGTGCACAGTCTTATAAAGACTTTTGAAATTGCCACCCTGTAGATCAAGACCACCCCCAGAAACATCATGCATACATCACAGAAAGGAGGGGTTGAGGGAGGGGTGGTGGTGGTAACCTGAGTGTCCTGTCACCTGGCTGGTTCCCTCTTTCCCCCTCCCCATGAGTACTTTCCAGGTGACAGAGGGGAGTTTGCAGTTTCCTGCCCCCTGAGGGAAGATCTGATCATTGTCCTTTGTTCCAGACCATGCTGAATCCACTCCCGTATGCAAGTTCTTTGTGATCTTGATGGTCTTCTGTCTGGGACCATCAGGGTTGGCATAGCAACTGGGCAGGGCTCCTGTGGATGTGCTGGTATGCTGAAGGGATTATGGGTGCCCTGTATCAAACCTTCCCCATTTTGTAGTCCTTCCTTCATGGAGTAAAATAAAAGTGGAACAGTGCAAATCCGATGTATGGTTGATTTTCTATGAATTTATAACAGAAGTGTAGCGTATGTAGTGTGTGAGTATGTGTGAAGTTTGTACAAACTGAATGATTGGGGGGGTGTTTCCTGCTACACAGGGCATTTCTTTTATGCAAAGCAGATGAGTCCGCTTTCTCTGCTAAGACTTCCAGCTGTCTTGGCGTACTAACCCCCTTCAGATATCATTAGCGTTCTCACCCACCCAGTGGATGTATCTAGGAATTCAGCATGGAAGCTGGTGTCATCCTGCCCTACATGCGTTCCTTCATGTGTCTATAATGCTCCTGTGTGCTGAGGAATGTGAATGCACTGGGTAGAGTGGGCATACCCAACCTTTGGCCCTCCAGATGTTTTGGACTACAATTCCCATCATCCCTGACCACTGGTCCTGTTAGCTAGGGATCATGGGAGTTGTAGGCCAAAACATCTGGAGTAGAGTCTGCCCCTGTGATCCCTCTGTACCAGGCAAGCCCTGAACTCCTGAAGGGAGCTGGCGTGTCTCTTCACAGCGTGCCTTTTAGCCGCCATGTAATTCAGTGGCTGAAAGCGTAGAATTATTTAGGATAAACTTACCTTTCTGGGGGGAAATAATACTGCATGGTTGTTGCCAAATTTAAAGGAAATGCACTTAGCTTTAATTGTCGCATGCCATGGATCATTAGCAAGTTTAAATCGGGGGAACGGCTTTTTGCGTGTGCATGTGCCTTCCACACCGGGCTTTATTTTGAGGAGCCGAGCATTTAATATGCTAAACCGTCTTTTACTTGTTTTATTTATATTATGACATTTAATTCTGTGGAGCTATTACAGCTGCTTTCTGAGCCTGGATTATTCATCAGCGGTGGGTGAAGGAGCCTTTCTGTTAGTTCCCTGCCTCCACCACAGAAAGTCTCCTCTGTTCCTGCTTCTTCTTTTTAGATCAACCTACAGCCTGGAAGGGATGGGACACAGCTTGACACTTCATAGTGGGTTTTGAAGTAACACACTACCAATTTTCAGGAGAAACTTTATTGTTCATTATAAAACTCTTGTTCCAAGTATACATTCCCCCCCCCACACACACACACCTCATTTTAACAAAAATACATTTCCTAAGGATTCTGTGTTCCGTTTAGATAAGACATTCCAGCTTTCCCCAGATGTTGCCAGAACATTTTAATTGGTGGAGGTTTAAAGAGTGTTGTTCTTTTTGCACTCCTGTACTTTTGAAGTGTCTCAGACTCGGCTCAATGCTTGTTTGCTTGCTGGCAAAGATCCTTCTCCCAGTTCATGGCTGTGTCTGTATGCAGAGGGATTTCTTGGTCTCCACATCTACCGAAAATCCCTTTATTAATTCATTGACCACCTCCTAGGTTGTGGGGGTTTTTTTTGAAGCCTATGGGCACATATAAAACATTTTTGTACCTGAAAAGAAATTCTCATTCAGCGGTGGCAAATATGCTTCTGTTTGCCTCTGGCCTATTAGAAGTAAAATTATATTAAATGGTTTCTGAGGTGTGAAAAGGTTAACTCAAGGAGAGTCTGCAAGAAAACCACCGTAGTGTAAAACATTAATCTGTTTTACACTTAAACTTCATGTCACCCTGCAGCCAAAAATAGCAATGATCATTAAACCAAATTTGCTCCTAAACATTAACAGAAATTTATTACAACTTACAGTTCTGAAAGACAATTAAACTTGCTTTTCATGTGGAGAACATTCCCGCTGAAATTGCTTCCCAGCAGGATATTTATTTATTTATCAGTTAGCCTATTATCATGGGGGGGGGGGAATATTTTTTACATATGAACATATATATTTTTTATACGATCAATTACAGACACACCTTGATATTCTCTCAAGTTGCTCCTTTAACCCGCTTTCTTGCAAACACGGAGTATTTGTAAAAGCAGCAAAGTTTGTATTTTCTTTTAAAAAAACTAAGTTGCATTTGCACATTTGGTACAAAGACAAGATTCAGATACAACAACAAGGGTGAGTTTGAACTATTCAGCTAACCTCTAACCACAGTGTGGGCATTAACATCAGGGCTGAAGGAGTTTAGCCCTTCTCCCTCTACCCCATCCCCACTTAGGCTGAGTACACACCATACATTTAAAGCACATCTCTCCCCAAATAATCATGGAAACTGCAGTTTACACCACAGAGCTACAAATCCCCACAACTCTAACAAACTATAGTTCTGGGGTCAAATCAAAAACCAGGACAGCTTCTGTAAACCCGGACTGCCCCTGGAAAATAAGGACATTTGGAGGGTCTGCTGTTGATATAGCAAGATTCGGATGGGACACTGTTGGGAATCTGTGTATGTGCAGCTACTCACACAGAGTCAATTAAGGTTTGGCGGACAGCCAGAAGGCAATCTGAAGGAGTAAGTCTGCCTGGTGATAACAGAGGCATGGAGACAGCTCCCTGATTGGTCACGCTCTCTCAAGGGAGAGATAATTAATGGCCTACAAACTGGTAGTTTGTGAGTTCAGTGGTACAGTGTGTCAGTGTAGGAGTTGTGAGTCGTGTCAGAGAGAGCTAGCTAAAGATCCGTGTTCTGTTCCTGTAAATAGTCCACTGTATATAATAAACACCTAACTACAAGTTCCTGGTTCCTGCTTCGTCTATCCTGTCTGCAGCCAAGTCGCCAATTGCTTCCGTGGATTCTGCGTTTACTCTGCTAGGTCTGACTAAGGTCCTGCAACTAGTCAGAAAGTTGCGAAACACCAAATAGGTTTTGCCAATAGACACTACCTTACTCAGTCGCTGCAATCTGGTGCATGAGCCTTCAGGAGTGACTGGTGCTGGAGGGGACGGGGAATAGGTTTTATGGCCATAATATCCCTGTGGGTTAGTTGAAAAGCAGTTCAGCTCAGTTGTCAGTAACTGTTGTTGTTGTTGTTAGCATCTACAGTCAGTCTGGGCAAATTTGTCAGACGAAACTTTCTAAAATCGATAAGTTTGGAAGGCATATCACAACTCTCTCCAGCTTCTTAAGAGCCTCTTTGAATGCAGAGCCACAAACAAGTATTTTAGACGTAGCCGCAGTTATATCTTTTCCGTTTGATTCCATTTCTTGAAGCCCACTGACAGCCAGGCCAGGACAGCAGTCCTTGAGGATTTACTCAATGCAAACCACTTGGGTTTGTTAGGCTATCCTACCCCCACCCCCTTTTGATTCCAGCCACATCATAAATTTGCTGCAACCATATAATGCAAAATGAGCAAGTCCCTGGACAGGGAAGGGGGGCAGCGGAGAAGATAGCAGAAGTACTTTGTTAGGGGCTCCAGAGCCCCCTCAGGAAATTAACTTTTGTCTCAGTCTGTGCTTGCTCCTTCACATGAAAGCTGATAAATAAAATAAATCTGTGCCGCAGCCTCTGTCTCCCTCAACATCAGGTTGTCATCTGCAATATCACAATTTAAAAAAATATAATTTACCTACTCTGAGGATTGCAAGGCAAATGATTACACACATTCGAAAAGCGCTATGTAAATGATAAGACTTTTATTTTATTTTTTTACTTATTACCCTTTTGGATTGGGAAGTGAAGCAGGGAAAGTCTTGTGCCTTGGGAGAGTTTACTTTGCTATTTTGTTTATTATACATTTACATCTGTTCAGGACTGTGGTTCAAGGACCCGATAAGCCTGTAATTAGACCTCATAAACTTGTGGAAGAAATAACAAAGCATTGTTCCACACTGCTATTTGGTGTCTTCTTCTCTTTAGGTCTTGCTTTCTAGATACAAATTTCTTGATGCCTGCATGCAATCTGTGCTTCCCACAGATTCGCATTAATCCTGTGCTTAAATTTCCTATAGAATGTCTGCTTCATTCTGACATATTTCTAGTTCTAATTATCGAACGGAGACATGAGCAAAGGCTTGTTGGAAAGTATTACTTGGTGCAACTGTTTGCCAAATGCACGGTGATTGTGGTGCTTAGAAACACCCAGTCTCTTATCTGTTTCCCCCTTTTTCTTTTTCTTTCTAGGTCTTGAATTTTGGACACTGGGTGAGGGTGTTGGTTTAGAGGGTAGCCACCCCATTCGGATTAAAGCGAATTATCACCTGGAGGATTACCAGCAGAGAGAAATATTGATTCATTCTTTTGGAAACTTTTGCTGCTGAGTTACCCTCAAGTTTTGGTCCACAGTCATGTGGCCGCCACAGCTGCTGTTCCTCACAATGCTCTTGGCATCCACAGTCATCCACGGTGAGTACATGAAGGGCTTATTCAGTCCTCCCCCACCCTCTCCGCCCTGCCCGTGGAAATTGAACTCTGCTGTGGAACGATGAAATTTCAGAAGTGTTGAGTTCCTGTTGATTTGCGGCTTCTTTAAAGATAGATAGATGGATAGATAGATGATAGATAGATAGATAGATAGATAGATAGATAGATGATAGAGATGATAGATAGATAGATAGATAGATAGATAGATAGATAGATAGATAGATGATAGATAGATGATAGAGATAGATAGATAGATAGATGATAGATAGATAGATAGATGAGAGAGAGAGAGATGATAGATAGATGATAGATAGATAGATAGATAGATAGATAGATAGATAGATAGATAGATAGATAGATGATAGATAGATAGATAGATGATAGATAGATAGATAGATAGATGATAGATAGATAGATAGATGATAGATAGATAGATAGATAGATAGATAGATAGATGATAGATAGATAGATAGATAGATAGATAGATAGATAGATATTGCATTGGTTATGCTGCTTCGGTTCAGAAATGTAGAATGTTTGATTCAGGCACACTCTTTTTTTTAGAAAGCCAGCACTCCACACTGTGACAAATGCAGGGTTCAATTAAGTCCACTTATCAGTGGCAATTTCCCGCCCACTGTCTGGTGACAATGGCAGTTCAGAAAGAGTTTGGGGAGAGCAGAGGAGACGTTGGTCTCCATTCCTTGTGGCCTTTTGCAAGCAATGGCAGTGGAGGTGGGGAGGTGCTGCAGGCACCTTTCTGCAAAAGCCCAGAGGCTGGAGGCAGGGGATCTCCTCAACATCCCAGGCTCAGCGCTATGCCAGCATCTGCATGATGGGACGCATACGTATATTTAACCAAAGATCTAGAATTGCCACTACCTCTGTCAGTACCTAGCAAGGTTCCCACCTGGCATCATCTTGCTGAGACTAATGATTTGGTTGAGAAGCAAGACTGGGAAGAAGACCCTGGCTGCCAGAGAAAGTGTTTCCCTCTTTCCCTCTTCAGTAGTCAAATTTCCAGAGGGCCCTTACCATAAATAGTGGGAGAAAATACTTGAATGGTTTGGGGACTAAGAGCCCTTTTATCTGTCAACATAAAGCACCGATGGACATTAAATATTGGTTTTCTCTTGAGCAGAGGGTGTGAGGTTTGAGGTTCTCCTTCCTGCCTGGCTAATAACTGTTATCTCTGCTAGAAAGTGATTAAGGCGAGTGAGTCCCTTTTGGTTCTGCTAAACCTCTCAGCAGCAGTCTGTACTATTGACATCCTTCAATATAACCTAGCCGGGATAGGACTTGGTGTCTTCGCTTTGTGCTGGTTCCATCACTTCCCTGCGGGAGGAGTTCTAGCCAGTGGTACTGGAGAACTCTCTTTGGCTTGCTGGGTTCCCAAATATTTTGTTTCTCAAGTCACGCAGTAGCTACATGAAACCGCTGGGACCTGTTGTCCAGGAATTTGGAGTACAGTGCCATCCACATAAGAATGTGCTCTGTTTCTTCTTTGTGTTACGTTCTGGCGTGGTGGTTGTGATACTAAATGAGTCCTTGAGGTCAGTAATGGACTGTGTGAGGGAAAACAAATGAAAGCATTATCTAGACAAGGCAGATGTGCTCCTGGACACTAGTAAGGTTGATCTAGGAATAGGAGTTCAGACTGATTTGGAAAGGGGATAGCAGTCCCCTTGAATACTCTGGCTTGCAGGCTGTGTCCATTCAGCTTTTTATCTGGATTCTCAGGTTGCAGTTGTGGGCATTCCTGGAGAAATCAAATCTGGCTCTGGTGACTCCACATGCCATACTTAACACCAGAGCTGGATTATTACAAATCACTTTCCTCCCTAATCATCCCCACAACTTTGTGTGAGGCCGGCTTTGAAATGTGTCTGGAAATATTGGCCCAGAATGTGGCCGATAGACTGTTGGCTTTAGCTGGGAATCACATGACTTCCTTTTTAAGACAACTTCACTGGCTTTGGGTACATATCTGGGCAAATGCTGTTTGTCCTGTTCTCCTAAAGCCCCAAACTGTCTTAGGAACCAGGATACTTGAAGGACTTTCTTCTTCTACATGAACCTGCCCAATTAGTAAGATCTGTTTATGCCCCCACCAGCATATGAGTTGTGCCCAGAGAGGACCTAAAGAATTGTCTCCTCCATGGCCAATCTCCTCTCATGCCTGTTTCACCCTCTCTGTTTTACTTCTGTTGGCATGTGAAAACATCTCATTTCTGGCAGACATTTTTCTGCTGAGTTGCTGGTGGGATTTAATTCCCCCTGTTCATTTCTTTGTTTGTTCACTCGTTTGTTTTTAAAATTATCAGCTGTCTTTTCTCCTTTAGATCAGTTTATATAGTTCTTATTGATTGGGTTTAAATATTTTGACTGTGCTGTGAGCCACCTTGGATATTTGTTAAAGGAAATACAGGATACAATTGAATAAAACAGAATATAATCTTGTCATTTTTCATTTTTCATTGAAGATTAATTAGAAATCCTAGTATATGTTATAAAAAATGAGAGATTTCAGGGGCCAGGGACATTAATGATGTTTAGTTGTTTTATTTAATTTGGCTCAAAAACAAATTGTTCATTTTTCAGAAGCCAAAGGAATATTTAATTCACATAACCAAGGGATATCTCAGAGACAGTGAGCTTTTGTGCTGAAGTACTTAGAATTCATATTTAATTGAATTCCACTTGCACTGGAATAAACTGCAGATCTCTCTGCATAGAAACAAGGACTGTGGATCGATGGGAAGGAAAAGGAATATTTTCATCCTAAGAGAACCCTTTAGTTGTTGCAGTTGCCCATAAATGAACATGATATACAATGATAATGATAGAAAGAATGCTGAATGTTAGGCATTAGACAGTTTTCTTTTTCAAGGAAAACGTTTGATGTGCTTTGACAGCTGTCACACTGGAATTCAAATAAGTTTTAAACATGTTGGGATGGAGTGGAGCAAGAAGCAGCATGAGGAGAATGTGAACGCACAAAGCTGGCCATTGGTCTGTCCAGCCTAGAGTTGGAGGTCCCAGGCCACAGGGAGGTTAGGCTGGCCTCAACCAGAGCCAGGGCTTTTTCGGCCGTGGCCCCGATCTGGTGGAACACTCTGCCACAAGAGACTAGGGCCCTGCGGGACTTGACATCTTTCCGCAGGGCCTGCAAGACAGAGCTGTTCCACCAGGTCTTTGGCCAAGGCACAGCCTGACTCCCTCCTTTGGTAATCCTCACAGAACTCTAGCCCAATGGTTGCCATCAAATTGATTTGAATTACTTTTATAATGAAATGATTTTAGAGTGTTGTATTTTATTGTTGCTAGCCGCCCTGAGCCCGGCTTCGGCTGGGGAGGGTGGGATATAAATAAATAAATTATTATTATTATTATTATTATTATTATTATTATTATTATTATCTACTCCGAATAGCTTCAGCTTTTCAGGATCTGTCCCAGCCGAACCACCTGATCTCTTTTAAGAGGAAGTGCCAGGAATTCAACCTAGGGCTGACTGCATTTAAACTTGGACTCTTACCTCTGACCCATGACCCCCTCCCCTCCCTAATGGCTTGTTTACATCATTAATATGGTCTTCATGCTATATGGAGAGCCAAGATTTAAATTATTCTAAAATAAATCTCGGACTCTTCTGGTTGCAGAGAAACGCTTCAGAATTTACACTTACACACACACACACACACAGAGTATCTTCCATGTTTTGTTAAGAATTATGTTATTTAACTTTGAGGTTAGGTTGGAAAAAATAGAGCTGGAAATGCTCAACCTCTGGTTCTAAATTTCAGTCAGGATACATATCTCCAATGTCAACGGCATTGCAGACCAAGTGGTTTCAAATTCCATCATCATCATCTCCTGTTTCAGGACCCAATATAATGTCTAAAGAGGTAAAGGTAAAGGACCCCTGGACAGTTAAGTCCAGTCAAAGGCGACTCTGGGGTTGCAGCGCTCATCTCACTTTCAGGCCGAGGGAGCTGGTATTTGGCCACAGACAGCTTTCTGGGTCATGTGGCCAGCAGGACTAAACCGCTTCTGGTGCAATGGAACACCATGATGGAAACCAGAGCGCACAGAAATGCCGTTTACCTTCCCGCCGCATTGATACCTATTTATCTACTTGCACTGGCATGCTTTCGAACTGCTAGGTTGGAAGGAGCTGGGACAGAGCAATGGGAGCTCACCCTGTCACGGGGATTCGAACCGCCAACCTGATCGGCAAGCCCAAGAGGCACAGTGGCTTAGACCACAGTGCCACCCTTGTCCCTATATATAACGCCTACCTACCTTGTCAGAAGAGAGGCTGTGGAAGGTGTGTTATCACCATTCACTTATTCCACTGCTTACATCCTCTTTTCACTTATCCCCCATCCATTGTCCCCATTGTACTGTCATAAAAAGGAATTTCAGATATTGTAGCTAGCAGGATGCAAACAAAGTCATAAGTGGGATAATTCCCACTTAATGAAATCCTACAGCAGCCTTACCCAACCTGGTGCCTTCCACATATTTGGGATCACAGCTTTTCTCATCTCTGACAACTGCTCATCATGGTCCAAAATACCTTGATATCAGCAGGCTTGGGACAGCTGTCCTTTAGAGAGGAAAACACTATGGTTTCATTTTCACATTGAACCAATGTTTTTTTAATTCAATACTTGCTTATTCATGAGGAATATCAATATGGCACTTAGATTACCTTCTGAATTAATATGAAAATAACACACAATAGTGGGTGCAAATCCTATCATGGTGTTGTTTCAATCGAGGAGTTTTTCATATTTACCTTCCAAATGCTTTTCATCTGCAGATTGCTAATTTGACAAATGATTTGTATTTGGGGGGGAGTGATGGTTCTGAAAAGCCTGTTTTGATTTATCAGATACGGATGGAAATAGCCTGCATTTGCATTTTGAACTGATTAGTGAAGCAGTGATTTAGCAGTAAACAAAGTTGTATTTTTCCCCCATATCGTCAGACTAATTCTGCTCTAGTTTCAGCCGCGTGCCTGCTCTGAGCATCATATTTCTTAGGCAAAACAGTTAACACTGTTTTGGATATCTGCACTGCACAGTTTTGAACTGATGTTTTGTATTTTTTCACATGTGTAACATTCAGTGCATGCTGAAAACACTGCATACATTGGTGTAAAGGGTCTTCAGTGATATTCATCTGCTGTGCACAGTCCCTTTTTCTAGAAAAAGGGGTGCAGGAACCCCCACCATTTTTGGATGGGCAACCCTAAGTTGTTGAGCGTCTTTCAGGAGGACACCTAAAGTCCTAGCCTTGCATATGATTAGCCCATGTAAATAGGTGCTGTGCTCAATAATATACCGTATTTTTTGCTCTATATGACTCACTTTTTCCCTCCTAAAAAGTAAGGGGAAATGTGTGTGAGTCTTATGGAGCGAATGCAGGCTGTGCAGCTATCCCAGAAGCCAGAACAGCAAGAGGGATTGCTGCTTTCACTGCACAGCGATCCCTTTTGCTGTTCTGGCTTCTGAGATTCAGAATATTTTTTTTCTTGTTTTCCTCTTCCGAAAACTAGGTGCGTCTTATGGTCTGGTGCGTCTTATAGGGTGAAAAGTACGGTAACCACTTAGTCCTAAGAACATGCATCTGAACTTAATGCAGATTCACCCCTTTGATGGTGCCAAATAAATAGATAAAAGCATAACTTTTATTTTATTCATTAAGTTTGTATACAGTGGTACCTCTGGATGCAGACGGGATCTGTTCCGGAGCCCCGTTCGCATCCTGAAGCGAACGCAACCCGCGTCTGCGCGTGCATGGGTCACAATTTGCCACTTTCGCGCATGCGCGTGACGTCGTTTTGAGCGTCTGCGCATGCACATAGCTGTCAAATTTGAAAATAAGGCACCAGCAGCCTCAAAAATGAGGGATCAGCAGCCAAAATAAGGGATTTTCCGGGCACAGGTATGTTCAACTTCTGAGCCCCTCCAAGCCAAAGGCAGAAAGCCCAGCCAGCAGCCAAACGAAGCCTCAAGGAAAACCACCGTCACCTCTCCGCTGGGAAGCGCTGAGCAAAGGCGAGTCTCCAGGCAACGTGGCTGATTTGATCAGCACAAGGCATGCAAGCTCCACCCCCCAGTTGTTCTTAGACTCCTTATTGGGTGAGCAATGCAGCCAAGCAACACAGTTGGAGCCTCCCTCTTCCCTGGCCGGCAGGGAGGGAGGGAGAGGAGCTGCTTCCTTTGAAACTGTGCTGGTCCCGGGGAGAAGGTTACCGTTGGCGTAGTCAAAGTCCGGTCCTGGATCACTAGCCTGGAAACAGTTCACAAGGAGCGGGGCGAGGTCCGAAGCAGGAAGCCGGGCGGGGACAGAAACACTGGAGGGTCAGGTCTGGGTCCGGGCAGGAACAGGTACTCAACAACAATGTTGCTCCCGCAACCTGGGACCGGGCTGACTGGCCTTTATCTTCTCTGAGGCCAGGGGCGGTCCCGGCCCCCAGGAGACCCGCCTCTCCTGGCCTTAAGGCGAGCACTTCTCCTGGGAGAAACCAGTTCCCTTCGCCTCTCTGCCCTGAGCCTCTGCAGCTCAGGAGAGGCTGGAGGGTTACTGGGCCCAGGGGGAGACTCACCTGTAGGCACTGAGTCCTCAACCACCTCTGGAGCCAGAGTGGATTCACCTGGTGCCTGCTCCTAAGGATCCAGCACAGGTGCAGGCGCCTCAGAATCAAGGCCCTGCCCCAATTCAGCTGGCCCTGGAGGTGGGGACTCCTGTGCAGGCTGGGATTCCTCCGGTTCACCCTCTGAATCGGATTCCCAAGCCATCACAGAAACCCAGGAAATTTAAGGGACATCATCAATAAGGGACAGCAGCAGGACATGGCGCTGGGATAAGGGACTGTCCCGCCAAATAAGGGACGCTTGACAGCTATGCATGCACGAGCGGCGAAACCCGGTAGTTATGCGCTCCATTACTTCCGGGTCGCCACGGAGCACAACCTGAAAATATTCATCTCGAAGCTACTTCAACCCAGGGTATGACTGTACTGCGCTTCATAATATTAGGAGTTGTAGTCCAAGAATGCCTGGAGGAAGCAAGTATCTGTAGTGCATTCTTCCTACATGTGTTCTGAAACTACGCTGTTTCCTGCAAAGTGCCCTTTCTTATCGAAAGAGCTCTCCCAGGGAGCTCTCTCACTCACGGTCAAGAGTGAACATGGACTACTGGTACCAAACTGTATGTCATGGGCCAGGAGTTGGCTTCACCTGCTGAGCAGCAGCCTGAAGGAGCAAAAGGTGAAGTGACTCCACCTGCTGCTAATGAGGACCAGCTGGCTCCAGCTTTCTTAAGCAGGGCTTCCAGCCTAAGTCAGTTGCTGGGAACCACATTCGTTGTTCCTGACCAGAGCTTGCTGCTTCTTGCTTCTCATTGTGCTGGTCCCGGGGGTAAGGTACCGTGAGTGTAGCAGAGTCCACGCGAAGAGGGGCGAGGTCCGATGCAGAGAGCCGGGCGGGGAACAGGAACGCTGGAACAGAAGGCGGAGCAGGTAACAGGAGTACTGGATAGTCAGGAACAGGAAGCCGAGCAGGGATCAAGAACACAGGAAGGTCCGTAGCCAACAACGACGTTGCTCCCGCAACCTGGGGCCGGCCTGACTGGGCTTTTATCCTCTTCTAAGGCCAGGGGCGGTCCCGACCCCCAGGAGCCCCGCCTCCTCTGGCCTTAAGGCGAGCACTCCTCCTGGGGGCAACCAGTTCCCTTCGCCTCTCTGCCCTAAGCCTCTGCAGATCAGGAGAGGCCGAAGGGTTACTGGGCCCTGGAGGAGGCTCACCTGTGGCCACTGAGTCATCCAGCACCTCTGGGGCCAGAATGGTTTCACCTGGTGCCTGCTCTTGAGTTTCCTCAGCATCTAGGCCTTGCCCCAGTTCAGCCGGCCCTGGAGGCGGGGACTCCTGTGCCGGCTGGGATTCCTCCGGATCGCTCTCAGACTCGGAATCCCAGGCCATCACACTCATTGCCTTTCTTGACCCCGGATCATCTGACCACGTGAACTGAGATATTTCCTGACCTTGGGACTGGACTGGACTTTGTATATGGTTTCTGCCTCCAGGCAAGTACCCCCCTGAGACTTGGCTGGCTTCTCCATCCACTGAGCTCCGCCATGGCTGGGGAACAGGCCTACTAGAAAAGCTAACCAACAAATTGAAATTAGCGTGGGGACAAACAAAAGAAGATTCTGTACTAGATTGCAGTTAGGAGAACATTATACTTTCATAACCATTTCTCAGACATGCTAGTAGAAGAGGCAAAAAGGGGCAACACCGATGACATTTTAGGGGAGTAATAAATAGACTTATTCTAAACTCCCCCAAATTCTTCTTCCATTCCCTATGCTAGCATAATGATATGATAACGAGAGGTAGTGCAATTTAAAAACACTCTTTCTGAACTCAGTAGACCAGGCAAAGGCAAACTCGGCCCTCCAGATGTTTTGGGACTACAACTCCCATGACCCCTAGCTATTAGGACCAGTGGTCAGGGATGATGGGAATTGTAGTCCCAAAACATCAGGAGGGCTGAGTTTGCCTATGCCTGCAATTGACAGCTAAAATAAGCTGCCCTTACCTTCTCCCACTCCATACCTGCACCGCCAGATTGGAATTCTCAATGGTGATGTATCTAAGATCCCAAATCCTAAAACACTAAACCCAGTGTAAACTTAGCATGATACTGTCACTCAATTTGATCTTAGTGCTTATATTTACATGTATTTGCATGTTAGTCCAGGAACATTTTATATCAGATTGACAGGTTTCACACTGAAAGGGAGATTTATAGTTTGATTCAAACTATGCTTACCTGGAAGCGAGTCCAGTTCATTACAATCAGACTTGCTTCTAAATGCTCAGGACTGCGCTATTAAATTGCTATGATACGCTCTCTTGCCTGGAATTGAACATAATGGCACTTCCTTGTAAATAAATATGCATAGGCTCCAGCTGTTAATATGCTAAAGGACGGATAAGTGGACAGTGGAATAACGCAGCGTTTTAAGAGCCGAGTGAAAGACAATGCACATAACTGAAAAAGATTTATTCTGAAATTCCATTATTAAGAACTGTAATGTTTTGTTTGTCAGAAAAATATATATGGAGATGTGTTCATAACAGTAGCTTACAAATAGTTACTGGAATTTGCACTAAGATACCATTACCGGGGGGGGGGTGGCATTCAGAGATGTCATCTAGTAATTGGTGCATTTCTGGCAAAGCTGAAGGCTTGGTTTTTCTAATGCTATTCTATGACTTGTTACTCTATGTACAGAGAAATGGAGCTTGTTACAGTTTCATACCACATAAGAATTTGGGCTAAAATGGAGATGTAGAATTCAACATTTTGATATACTGTTGTATGTTCCAACCTTCTCTAATTGGAAGTCACAAAAATCGCCCTTGGAATTTGACACGAATATCCCGGCCAACCAATTTGTTCTAATTTTTTAATACTTTCTCTGCTGCATAGAGAGGCATGTCATTATTTTGTAGCATGGATGGATTTACAATGTTGTAATTCAAGAATGTCATCAGTGGTATGTGAAATCATTTATTATATTAGGGTTTTTTAGGCCTTTCTGTGCAGTGCTTTTGGCAAAACACCCAGTTTGTCATGACACATCTTTGTTCTATTTCTTTCTCTAAGAACAGGTATCTAAAACAGTCTGCTTCCCTTTTGCCCAGATAGGGTGACCTCCATATCCTAAATTAGTTGATATAGGCAAGTATTGATTAACTTCTGTTCTGGGCATTTAAATAAAAAAATCTCATTGATTTGAAATTTACTTGTGTTCATGCATCAATCTCCCCACCCCCACTTTCTTCCAGCAAAAAACTATCCTTGTGTGGACCTTCCTCTTTCCACAAAGACTTGTTATGTGTTATATTTATTATTAATTCCTATTCTTATTTGCATTTATATCCACCACTTTTTCCCCCAAGGAGCTCAAAGTGGTGTACATGGTTCTCATCATCTCATTTAATCCCAACAACAACAGTCACAGTGTGACGCGGCAGCTAAAAAAGCCAATGCAATTCTGGGCTGCATCAATAGGAGTATAGCATCTAGATCAAGGGAAGTAATAGTGCCACTGTATTCTGCTCTGGTCAGACCTCACCTGGAGTACTGTGTCCAGTTCTGGGCACCACAGTTCAAGAAGGACACTGACAAACTGGAACGTGTCCAGAGGAGGGCAACCAAAATGGTCAAAGGCCTGGAAACGATGCCTTATGAGGAACGGCTAAGGGAGCTGGGCATGTTTAGCCTGGAGAAGAGGAGGTTAAGGGGTGATATGATAGCCATGTTCAAATATAGAAAAGGATGTCACATAGAGGAGGGAGAAAGGTTGTTTTCTGCTGCTCCTGAGAAGCGGACACGGAGCAATGGATCCAAACTACAAGAAAGAAGATTCCACCTCAACATTAGGAAGAACTTCCTGACAGTAAGAGCTGTTCGACAGTGGAATTTGCTGCCAAGGAGTGTGGTGGAGTCTCCTACTTTGGAGGTCTTTAAGCAGAGGCTTGACAACCATATGTCAGGAGTGCTCTGATGGTGTTTCCTGCTTGGCAGGGGGTTGGACTCGATGGCCCTTGGGGTCTATTCCAACTCTATGATTTTATGATTCTATGAATCCCGTGAAGTAGGTTAGGCTGAGAGGCAGTTACTGTCCCCAGGTCTCCTGGAGAGCTTCATGGGTGAATGAGGATATGAACCCCGGTCTTTCAGGTCACCATCCAACATTCTTAAACACTGTACAGTGTTACCTCGGGTTACAGATGCTTCAGGTTACAGTCGGTTCAGGTTACAGACTCCGCTAACCCAGAAATAGTACTTCGGGTTAAGAACTTTGCTTCAGGATGAGAACAGAAATTGTGCTCTGGCGGCACGGTGGCAGCAGGAGGCCCCATTAGCTAAAGTGGTGCTTCAGGTTAAGAACAGTTTTAGGTTAAGAATGGACCTCCGGAACCAATTAAGTACGTAACCAGAGGTACCACTGTACAGTCATACCTCATGTTACGTCCGCTTCATGTTACGTTCTTTCAGGTTACGTCCCGTGGCGACCTGGAAGAACCGGAAAGGGTTACTTCCGGGTTTCGCCGCATGTGCAGATGTGCAAAATGACGTCACGCACATGCGCAGAAGCAGTGAATCGCAACCCACATGTGCACAGACGCACCGCTGCAGGTTGCGTTGTTTTCATGTTGCGAATGGGCCTCTGGAACGGATCCTGTTTGCAACCAGAGGTACCACTGTATATGGATTGGACAGTACAATCCTATACATGTCAACTCAGAAATAAGGTTACTCCAAGACTAGGTTACTGCAATGCGCTCTGTGTGGGTCTTCCCTTGTGCTTTGATCCTAAAGGTGCAGTTGGTGTAAACTGCTGCAGCATGATTGCTAAGAGGAGAGAGACCCTATCAACATATAACACCTCCACTCGGAGACCTGTGGTGCTTGCGAGTTTGCTACCAGGCAAAATTCATGGTTTTACTATTAGTATATAAAGCCCTTAGCAGCTTGGCACCAGTTTACTTGCAAGATTGCCTTGCCCCATATAAGTCCACCTGACTGTTTGAGTCTGTGGAACTGGCACTGTTTGCAGGTGCCACAAAATACCCGTTCTGGATTTGTAAGAAATTGATCTTTTACTGTGGCAGCACCTGCATTTTGTAACTCACTGCTTATTGACATCAGGCCAGCTAAAATAGCTTTTATTTAGGCAGGACTAAAATTAGAATGAGGGACACGGGTGGCACAGAAGGTCAGCGGTTCGAATCCCTGCAATGAGGTGAGCTCCCATTGCTCGGTCCCTGCTCCTGCCAACCTAGCAGTTCGAAAGCACGTCAAAGTGCAAGTAGATAAATAGGTACCACTCCGGCGGGAAGGTAAACGGCGTTTCCGTGCGCTGCTCTGGTTTGCCAGAAGCGGCTTAGTCATGCTGGCCACATGACCCGGAAGCTGTACGCCGGCTCCCTCGGCCAGTAAAGCGAGATGAGCGCCGCAACCCCAGAGTCGGCCACAACTGGACCTAACGGTCAGGGGTCCCTTTACCTTTACCTAAAATTAGACTGTTGACGTGTGTAATGGCTGCTTGCTAGCTAAACACAATAAATCGAACTGAACTGAAGTGTCATGTGTTTTAATCTGGTTTTTAGCTTATTGTTCATTTTAATTATTTTTGAATGTTGTTTTTAACTGGGGTGTTTTTTTTTTACTGATTATTTTATTGCTTTATTCCTTTTGTAAACCGCTTTGAAGACAGAGCACAAATAACATACTACTTGTTGCTTAACCCACCTCGTAGTAATTCCAATGATAGATCACTTTTTGGCAATCGTGGCAGAGAGTTCACCTGCCTCGCTTTGATATAATATGATGCAAACTATCCGTTATCCTTAAATAACTGAAAGGGAGAAAATGTGCAGACTGCTCAAATATTTGTAATTCACCCTCAATCTTGCATTTCACCTTCTTTGATTGTTCTAGAAAAGTTTGAGATGATTTGGATGAACAGAGGAATAGAAGTATATTGTTTCTTTAGGGTTATACCTAAGCTTTGTCATCACTGGAAATATATGGCGATTGTGAAATTACCCTTCCTGTGGGAGGGGAGGGATGAGGCAACCAGATGATTGTGTGAAACAAGCCAATGGTTTTATATTTAAACACATTTTATATTTCAACAAATTTGCTTTACTGCCTAGGAATAATGAACCCAAACCCATAATGCTCTTAAGAGCATTTGACTTAGTTCCATGCAATTAAAAATCTCAACCTACAGGTATGTTCCAACATGTTCTGTTGCAGGTACCGGGCAGGGAAAGGGAAAATTCAAAGGCTACTTAACAGTGCTCTAGTTGTTTGAAAAGGCGATAAAAGTTTTAGTATATGGAATTTATGTATAATTTATGAATTTGTAGGATATTTAGGAACATTGTCTTGGCATTTGGGAGCAGTGAAAGGTGTGTAAGTAAACGCACCAGTCCCATCTTTCCAGCTGTTCTGAACAAGTTGAAATAATGGTCTTCCTTCGTACGTGGATTTCTCTTATCATTGGCCCTTTGTGGGTGCTTGAAGTGCTCTCATAAAACCTTGCTGAGAAATCTTTCCCCAAGGAAACAGTAGAGGAATATAATTTTCATTTTAGAGTACATTTGTTACCCTCCAGCTTCTTCCTGAAGTGAAACTCAACTGTGTTTTTTTATCAGTTGAGAATACTTTCAAATTAAAGCTGCTTTAGCCATTGATTTAGGACCAATTCTTAGGTTACTCTTTGTGTATGGAATTTATCCTTGTGTACCAAAAAAGAGGAACCCCCAATCCCTTCGTATAAACAATAAAAGAACTGCCATGTGAGGCTTGAGATGGGAAGCACAAACCTGCGTGTTCTTGCTCCTTGTGAGATCAGCATCCATATTTGTTCAGTCGTGCCTGCCCCATTCATGTATAAAGCGGAAATCAGGAAGGCTATGTCTGGAGCAATCCAGAAGTAATTGCACCATTCAAGTTGGAATTAATTCTTAATTA
Source organism: Podarcis liolepis (assembly GCF_965112155.1). Classification (NCBI taxonomy): domain Eukaryota; kingdom Metazoa; phylum Chordata; class Lepidosauria; order Squamata; family Lacertidae; genus Podarcis; species Podarcis liolepis. The sequence goes on from NC_139571.1 coordinate 42,567,743, forward strand.
GCAGGAGCACGATCTGCGCAGACTTGATGGGCTGCCAGGCCTAATGAGCACAGCAGCTCATCCCTGGCAGGTCTTGCCCCATGGATCATTTGCCAAGACTGGAAGTCCCCACCTCCCACAGCTGTCTTAAGTTCTCTCCTCTTCAGGGTTTTCCCCTAGCAATTGGAGACTGCGCGTCCGAGCAGCCAACCTTTCCTGTCCCATTTTCCTGTCTCTTATGGTTCTGGGAGACAAGTGGGGAGCAGAGCTTGTCGCAGCAGGAGGGGGAGACACCTGTGACTCTTCACCAGCTTGACTCATCTCTGCCTCTTGGCCTCCCTCATACCACTCTCCAGCTTCAACTTCTGCATCTGATTCTGGGCTGCTGTCTGCCACAGGCTCTCCCCGCTCCCTAAACCCTGTTATCTCTTCAGCTTCCGACACCTCCCAGTCTGCTCCCTCTTCTCCCTCTGACCACTGGTTGTCATCCCACCACCACTCCCTGAGCTCTGAGCCGTCTTCCTTTGGTGGTTCCCCAGCTGGTTATTTCCTCCATTCCTTTGCGTCCAACCAGTCCATGACAGGCTAACTTTTGCAATTAATGGGTATATGCGCAAGCAGAACAGAATCCTTCCTGACCTGATCTTCCTATGCTCTGTTGCCCCAGGCACTTTTTCTCCCAGTCCAGCTTGCTTCTGACATACTCAGGATGAAAAGGGGGGGGGGAGTCTGGGTGATGAATTATCTGTTTGCTTCATGGACACCCTCCCTTTATTTTTGTAAACTGCTTTGCGGTGGGGAGTTTAAAAAAAGAAGAAGAAGAAGAAGTGGTGTGTGGATAGATAGATAGATAGATAGATAGATAGATAGATACATCATAAAATCACATCTGGTCAAGTGCTTTGTTCTGGTGTAAGAAATTGTCGAGCATGGTGTCCCCATGTCAGTAACAAACAATACAGTGGTGCCTTGGGTTACATACGCTTCAGGTTACATACACTTCAGCTTACAGATTCCGCTAACCCAGAAATATTACCTTGGGTTAAGAACTTTGCTTCAGGATGAGAACAGAAATCGTGCTCCGGCAGCAGCGGGAGGCCCCTTTAGCTAAAGTGGTGCTTCAAGTCAAGAACAGTTTCAGGTTAAGAACGAACCTCCAGAACGAATTAAGTACTTAACCCGAGGTACCACTGTATATGTAGGCAGGGTAGGAATTGGGGACATAATGAGATGGGGAAAATGTTTAAAAGGATGCTCCACAAAAGACCAGAAGCATTTCTTTTAGGATTAATTGAATCAAATGTACTAAAGCAGAAGTTTTCAGCCTTTTTGAGTCCACGGCGCTCCCTTGACCAACTACATTCCTTCTGTGGCACCCCTGTGGGGCTCAGGAGCCCAGTTATGTCACCCCTTGCCTGCAGAGCTGGCAGCCTCTCACCCTTTTTCGAACATCCTCCTTTGTGGAGGGTTCCCTCTGCCTCCTCTGCTCTCCCCTCTCCTTGGGAGTCCTCTGGGCAGCTGCTGCTGCTGCTGTCCTTGGTCTTTGAGCCCCATAGAAAGGCACCATTTGCTTGCAGAGCTTGAAGCCAGGGCTGCTGCAGCAAACAGCTGTGCAAGCCTTTGGGAGGCAGAGATGCAAGAGGAGGGAGGGAGGGAAAGGGGGACAGAGTCCAGTGTTGCCCGCGGCACCCCTGACCAACATTCAAGGCACCCCAGGGTGCCACGGCACACTGGTTGAAAACCACTGTACTAAAAAATCGAAGGAGTTTGTTTTTGTATGGTACTCATGCAGCCCAAATTCTATATGCTAAAAATGGCGGGAGGGGGCAGTTCCCATGAAAGGGGAGTGGCAGTCGAAACTGATGGAGTATGCAGAATTAGCAAGTCTAACCAGTAGAATTAGAGACCAAGACGAAACAGCCTTTAAGGAAGACTGGAAAATGTTTGTAGATTATATGAAGAATTATTGTAAACAGGTTAAATCGCTAGTAGGTTTCGAGTAAATTCAGCAGTAAAAGGATACAGTGGTGCCTCGCAAGACAAAATTAATCCGTTCCGCGAGTCTCTTCGGCTTGCGGTTTTTTCGTCTTGCGAAGCACAGCTATTAGCGGCTTAGTGGCTATTAACGGCTTAGCGGCTTAGTGGCTTTAAGAAAAAGGAAACAAACTCGCAAGAACTTGCAAGACATTTCGTCTTGCGAAGCAAGCCCATAGGGAAATTCGTCTTGCGGAACGACTCAAAAAACGGAAAACTCTTTCGTCTTGTGAGGCATTCGTCTTGCGCGTTTTTCGTCTTGCGAGGTACCGCTGTATTGAGAATAACATGAGAAAAAGAAGCTATGGTTTGATTATAATACACAGCAGCAATTGGTAGTCAGTGAAACCATGGAAGGGTGGAAGGGAAGTCAATGGTTAGCGTATTGCTTATTATCAGCGTATGAGTAACTGTATTGTTGGTAAATTATAAATAAAATTTTTAAAAATGGAACTGGGGACATGTACACCAGAAAATACTCTGGCCCAGCCCAAGTCACACAAAGGTATTATTCTCCAGGAGCTCAGAAAAGTCCACCATGATCCTAGTAAGATGGGTTCACAAAGTTATGTGTGCCAGTAAATCCCGGTTATCCACTCAGCCGTCTGCTATTCATGAGGCGTTTCAGAAAGCCATGGCACACAGTCCATAAGAAGAAGAGCAATTACACAGCATTGTGTAATTACACACCTTTTCCTGCTCAAATGGTCATGAAAGAAGGCTCTTCCAAGTGTTCATGGCTACTATCTAGAGATCTGTAGGTGCAGGAACAGTGCCAGAACGGGGCAGTCAATGTATGTTAGGGATCGATGAGTCGATAACGACAACAACAGTGTCTCTTCACTCCTCCAAATACGCACATGCTGATAAATACCCGCTACCATTTCAAGCCGTCCTTGGATGGTTGTCACAAAACACAGATGGCCATTGGCTGCCCTGAAGAGTAATCCAGATTGCCAGAACAGCTGGCATATAACCAGAGCTTCTAGAATCCAGCCAAAACAACAGATATCAGTGTAATGGTTCATTTTGCCACGTCTCTGGCAACCAATAAGAGTGATCTGGGTGAGTGGACACAGTATTCCATTTGGAAGGGGGAGTGGAGGTGGTCACCAAAGAGCTCTGTTGGCAATTCAGCTAGTCTGTTCATTGCTGCACTAATGTACAATAAGGCGTCCAAGGGTTCTCTAATGCCACTCCAAAGCTTTATAGCATGGCTTTAGATGTTGGCTGCTCGTCACAGAACCTGGTAGACTCTGCCAACTGGATATAGTTGTGGGATTGAAGCAAAATCAGAATTAATTTCTGTGTGTCACCAGTGATTATGTATTAATTTATTCATTTAGACTCTCTTGACCCCAAATCTCTCAATATTGCCTAGCATTTCTCAACCTTTCAATTTTAATTTAATCTGGGGAAAGTATCTCGCATGATGCAACCTGGTATTATTATTTATTAATTGTTATAATTTAAACTGCATATTACAATGGCCATAAAAGAAATCTATACTCACAACCCTTGCAGATGAAACACCTGTTTTAGATTATCATTGGAAAGCATCAGAGAAGGTCATTCTGTTTTCTTATTTTTCAATTTAAAAAAACCAACACTTGTTTAGGTCCACACAACTCCCCTCCCCATTTTAACCTGTTATTATTGCCCATGTAGTCAGATGTGGCAGATCTTTGAAATAAAAAGCGAGGGGCAGGGCCAACATGCTTTCATCTTCATAAGTATACGCACAAACACTTTCAGCATGTTTTCATAAGCTTTGCCTCTGTCGTCTCTTACAGTGTAGGCGTCCACAGTGGAATGTGTAAAGAGCATCTAATAATTAATGTAACATGAATGGCTCTGTGAGGTCATGCACACAGGAACACATTAGTCTTTGGTCTAAAGAAAAAGTGTACATTATTCAGCGTGTTAACTACGGTTGGCAACTTTTGATTTAAAAAAATATTGTTGATCCTTTCGCAGAGCCAGAAATAGATCAGGACGTAGAAGCCACAGACTCCGGTGGGAGCACAGCTAATAGCAAAAGCCTTTTCGTTGCTTCTGTGGTGTAATGGCTCTGGGATCCTCCTCTCCATCTTCAAGGCACAAGGACTTTTATTTCGCGGAAGCATCGGTGTGGCAAAATGCATGCCCCTCAGAGCCAGTCCTGGACATCGCCACTACTCCAGAAGCTCCGACACATGCCTGTATTGTCAGCGTCTCTCCAGCCTGATGTTATATAAAACTTTTGCTGAAGCTTGAGCCTTGGCCCCTATGAGTCTCCATCTTCAACTCCCCACAAAGCCAACCCCTTGGTTCTCAGCCTTCTTCCCTTGGGGGTTCCCCAGCTGGAACCCCCCAACACTCTGCTTCATCCAGCCACCCTGGGCGTGTGACTTTACTGTGGGAGTCTGCTATAGACCTCCAAGCTAGACTGAAGACTTGGATGGAGCCTTGCCTAGAGCATTTTACCAAACATTCTGAAATGAGATATAGTAGTCATGGGAGATTTCAACTACCCTGACCTGTTGGCACTCAAACTCACCTGGGCGCTACCCCATTCACAACCAGTTGCCCAGAAGGTGGGTCCTCACCCTCATCACACCTTAGGGCTGCCCCAGCAGGGTGGGCCCACTGTTAATGACTGCCTTCAGATAGATAGGTGCTCCCTCCCATGGAAACCAGCTCCAACTGTGGCAAAGATCTTTTTCTTCATGGGTGGAGCTAGCTTGCCAAACCAGGCTGCTGTTCTCCAGGCGTATCTCGCGGCCAGCAACAGCCCTGCTACTGCTGCCTGAGCACATAACCAGAACATATGTAGCACATCAGTCCCTGGACTGGGATATTTCCAGCAACTATTTTAGTGCAGTCTATATACATCTTATTTAGCATGCATTCTTCTTCTTCGTGGTGATCACTCGTAGCTAAGTAAGATTGTCTTCCATAAACACTATCTTAACAGTGAGTCTAAGTGACTGTGAAGGCCAATTTTGGATCCACACGTCCTTCCACAGTGGGGACATAGGTTTCTGGACAGGAGTTGATCATGGTGAGGGTTTGCCAAACGTGCCTTCCTCTTAGCACGTTTCTCCCTTTCATCCTGAGTTTGAGCGTCTTCAAAGTCCATAACACCTTTGGTAAAGGCTGTTTACCAAAGGTGTTATGGACTTTCAATTGCAGCGTTCACAGGCCGGTGTTTCCCAATTGTCGGTGTTTATACTACTTTTTTTTTTAAGATTTGCCTTGAGAGAGTCTTTAAACCTCTTTTGCTGACCATCAGCATTACGTTTTCCACTTTTAAGTTTGGAATATAGTTGCTTTGGAAGATGATAATCAGGCATCCACACAACATGACCAGTCCAACGAAGTTGATGTTGAAGAATCATTGCTTCAAGACTGGTGATCTTTGCTTCTTCCAGTACACTGGCATTAGTTTGCCTGTCTTCCCAAGTGATATGTAAAAAATTTTGGAGACACGATTGAGGGAATCTTTTGAGGAGTTGGAGATGGCATTTGCATTAAGTACCATCTGGATTGTAGCTTTCTTTTAAGTTTTGCTGAAAGGATGTTTTAAAGTTTTCCTTGCTCCTGTAGGTCTGGAACTTTTTTCCACTCAACTAAGCCTGCCGGTCCCTTAAGTAATCTCCCAGCTGTGTATCACATTGCCAGCCTAATATTACCCACTTACCCAGGGGGCACCTCCTTCATGTCACCAGTTTTCAGAATGACTGCCCACAAAACACTAGGAAAGTTCAAGTGATTTATATCTTAAACACTTCAGAATGGTCAAGTGTGGAAGATCATCTGTTCCATTTGGCAGGAATCATCCCCTCAAAGAGGTCAACCATGGCTGCAAATTGCATCCAATTCTGGCAGAGAGAAAAAATGGTTATAAGGGGTTTTTTTCTTTTTCTTTTGAAAAATAAACTCCTCTGCACAAAATGTCTGCGTTTTGGCAGGCTTAAGCCACCTTGGAGGAGCCCCTTTGCCTGAGAAGAAAGCACCCGCTTCTGTGAAAATTAAAGTTATAGCCATTTTTAGATTCCCTGTTATAGTCAGTGGGGAGCAAGCAAAACTTAACAGATTCTAACAGATCTGATTCGGCCGCAAATAAAATGTTAAGTTGGAAAGGCTCAAAATAGATGTAAAACAAGATCAGGCTTCTTCCCAATGCTACACAAAAGAGGTCAATCTGTGGTTGCCCCCACCCCAATAAATAACACACAGAGGTTTGTATTATGAAGATAATGTGTTCTCCTCTCTACAATATCAGTTGCAAAGTTCTCTTTTCCTCTTGCTCAGCAGTAAGACTACACAAAATTGTTGCTATTGTGTCTAAAATCCAGGATCATTCTGCCACCTGCCACCTCTGTTTGTGTGAGAGATTTTCCTCCCTCCATTTGCTTCCTAGTTTTGCACACCACTGTACACAGTTGCTTCAACAAACCATATTTCTTTTGTAAGCTAGACATTGATGTCCTAGTTTGGGGAAGATCTGTAGATCATGGTTGTGAGGCATCCTAATTCTGGGAAGTGAAGAGGGTTAGCAAATCAGTCCAGTGTGAATGGGAGAAACATTAGTTCCCAAAGCTCCCAGTTTTCAGTCTATGATTGGCAGGAAACAAACATTACATCTGCACCAGGCCCAAGTTTCTCTGTGTTGGGAATGGGACAGATAAGGCAAAGGCACAAGGGATGCTTGATGTATCTGGACGTTTTGCTTGTTTCTGGTGTGTTGAAGCAGGAAATTTTGTCCCAATTTTTATTAAGGAACACAAGTGAGTTGAGGTTTATGTTCTGCAAATAGATGTAAATATATCCTTCGGCAAGGTATCAATTTGCTAATGGGGCCCTTTAAAAGTCCAAGCTGGAAATAAAGGTTATTGATTTCAAAATGGCTCCACTTTATAAAAGAAAAATAGATTTCATTTGTGTCACATTTCAGAAACTACAAATGCCATTACAGGGTATAATTAGACCCCACAATTATAACTTCTTGATTGGGCTATCGGGCATAGCTGTCAACCATCCCTTATTTGGCAGGAAAGTCCCTTATCCTAGCACCGTGTCCCGCTGCTGTCCCTTATTGGTGATGTCCCTTAAATTTCCCGGGTTTCAAAGGAAGCAGCTCCTCTCCCTCCCTCCCTGCCGGCCAGGGAGGAGGGAGGCTCCAACTGTGTTGCTTGGCTGCGTTGCTCACCCAATAAGGAGTCTAAGAACGACCGGGGGTGGAGCTTGCATGCCTTGTGCTGATCAAATCGGCCGCGTTGTCTGGGGACTCGTCTTTGCTCAGCGCTTCCCAGCGGAGAGGTGACGGTGGTTTTCCTTGAGGCTTGAGGCTTCGTTTGGCTGCTGGCTGGGCTTTCTGCCTTTGGCTCTGATGGGCTCAGAAGTTGAACATACCTTTGCCCTGAAAATCCCTTATTTTGGCTGCTGATCCCTTATTTTTGAGGCTGCTGGTCCCTTATTTTCAAATCTGTAAGTTGTCAGCTATGCTACCGGGAAGCCCAGGTGAGCAAACAGAAGAGATCCACAGGTCAAATACAGGACTCGCAGAAGAATAGAAAATAAACACAAAAAAAGGCTGAAGTGAAATACTGGACTCGTAGGAAGTAATGGAAGGAGAGTGGTCCAATATATCTCATCCAGAAGAAAATTTCAAATAAGAAAAGGGTGTTGTAAGTTTGCACTACAGAAGTTGTAACTGCTGTTTCAGGCCAAACCAGTTTGGAGCAACATTAACTTTCTAGGGACGCCTGCAGTCATTTGCAATGTTTTGCTTTTGCTTGTTTTTTTGGGGTTTTTCAGAAGAAAGTGACAATTTATTATTATCACTACTGCTGGTGCTGCTATAACTAAAAGAGGTGTACTCCGGTGCTCTTGGTGTCGCCAGAATGTTAAATGTTTTCCGTATCCTGTTTTAAGGACTGACTTGGGATAGAACAGACCCCAGTTATCTTAGGTGTTTGGTAGCTTCACTTACCATTCATTTCAAGAGGGGGGAAATTGGATCCTTAATAACTTAGTAAGTTAAGTGCTTTTCATTTTCAAAAATCTGAAAAGGGGGGCATTTCAGACCCCACAGGGCAGCTGACCTCACAGTTCTCGTGGCATTTGGAGTGGGTCTGGTTTGCAAAAAATATATTAAAAAATTTACATACATTTTAGACAGCTTTTGGGTTTCACGTCAACACTATTAGCACTGTGTATTTAAAAGCCACTGGGGAGGTGGGGGGGGGAGAGATTTCCAGTTCTGCAAGCAGTTTAGAAAAATGACTCTGCACATTTAAAACTTTCCCCACAAAACTCCACATAAGTCCATGTTATGAAACAAAATCCCTGACTCTGCATGCTAAACATAGAGGTTTTTCTCCTGTCTACAGCTTTCAGCCGTGCCCCTGTTCCAATGGCAGTGGTCCGAAGGGAACTCTCCTGTGAAAGCTACCCAATTGAACTGCGCTGTCCAGGAACAGATGTTATCATGATTGAAAGTGCCAACTATGGCAGGACGGATGATAAAATCTGCGACTCTGATCCTGCTCAGATGGAGAATATCCGCTGTTATCTGCCAGATGCCTATAAGATTATGACTCAAAGGTAGGTGTTTGACATTCTTGCGCGGTGGATTTTGTCTTAATCTTGCTTGCTATTTATGAACTTCTGTGTTTGTATGAGGCTGTATAGGCTCTTGGAATGTCTGTCTTGGAGAGACTAAAACCATTCCGCGAAATGGCTGCTTCCAGAGGCCAAATATTTGTTGCACAGCAACCCTGCAGCCCAGACCATTACTTTGAATCCCTATTTGATATTAAACCCCTGCCACCCTGGTTTCTTGAACAGATCAATTTCCCTTACTCTGCTTATCTCCGTGCTTTTCCTCTCCCTCCAGCACACAGTCTTGCCCCTAAACTTTGGCTGAGGCTTCCTATGACAATAGCCTGATCAGGAAATTGTGAATTACTGCTCATTAACTTCCGGTGTGTCTTGAATTCATTAGGGAGCAGTGTGGTGTAGTGGTTAAGAGCGGTGGACTCATAATCTGGGGAACCGGGTTCGCTTCCCCGCTCCTCCACCTGCAGCTGCTGGGTGACCTTGGGCCAGTCACACTTCTTTGAAGTCTCTCAGCCCCACTCACCACACAGAGTGTTTGTTGTGGGGGAGGAAGGGAAAGGAGAATGTTAGCCGCTTTGAGACTCCTTCGGGTAGTGATAAAGCAGGATATCAAATCCAAAGTCGTCTTCTTCTTCTTCATAGACTGACCTCCCATGAGAGGTGGTGGACTCTCCTTTTGGAGGTTTTTAAGCAGAGGTTGGGCGGCCGTCTGTCCTGGATGCTTTAGCTGAGATTCCTGTGTTGCAGGGGGTTGGACTCCATGATCCTTGGGGTCCCTTCCAACTCTTAAGATTCTGTGATTCTTGACACCTGGTCCACCACACCTGTAGCCTTTCAGTGTTCTCCAAACTGGGACCCCTAAATAACCCTCCATATTTCTACAGCTTTTTTGTGTTCACATTCTCTCAGCAATTGTTACAACTGTCCTCTTAAGATCAGGTGGATGCAGCGGTTGTCAACCTGTGGGTCCCCAGATGTTGTTGGACTACAACTCCCATCATCCCTGAGCTCTGACGGGAGTTGTAGTTCAACAACATCTGGGGACCCACAGGTTGAGAAAGGCTGGAGCCTTAAGGTCACCAAGTGAGTTCATGCCAGGGTCCAAATTCAAACTAAGAATATCCAGATTCATAACTTACCTTTCGCACTGTGACAATTTCTCCCCACCAACAGAGGACCTACTATTTTCAACAACCATACTTGGCTCGTCTTCCTCTCTTCCCTTCTCCTTTCCTCTTTTTTTAAAATAATAATTAAAAAAAACCGGAACCAAAACCTATACCCATATCATTCTGCTGGTGCAACCCATCTTAGATCAGGACGTGAGTCTGATGTGTAGGACTCCTCCCACCAGTTGAAGATCAATGCACTTACATCTTACTAAATATTCTGTCAGGGAACTGCCATCGGAGCCAAGAGGGGAGGTAAGGCTCTCCGACGATGCGGGAGACGGGACCAACAGAGGGAGAGAGAACACTTCCCTTGGGGAAGGAAATCAGCGTGACACCTGGGAGGAAGGGGAGCAGGGAAGGACTTCGGAGAGAGGGCTCCAGGACTCTTCCACAGAGACCAGCGGGGAGAGTCCAGGACCTCCGCTAGCCACGCCCACTCTGCGCAGAAGACTTCCGCTTAGGGAGTCTAGGCGAAGACTTGGTGTCAAGGAGTTTTTATGTTGGAGGAAGTTCAGGATACGCCCACTGACGGATTCTGCCAGTGACTGACACAGCCACGGAGTAAAGGCTGTCCAGCCAGGGGAAAGTTTTAGCCAGGGAACGTTGCCTAGAGCATCCGCAGTCTCTACGCACAAGCAACCCCCAATTCCCTTTACATATTCCTTAGATTTGTATCCTCAGTGTTAGAAGTCCCTCAGGCACCATGCACATTTTGCAACTGGTGTGGGTCAAACTGCAACCACATGGAGATCTCTGGATGCCAGGTGGACAACTGACATCTCCATCTGGCTGGCCCCTCCAGTTTTCTTATCAGGTAAGCAGAATAGCTTATTTATCTCCCACCTTTTTCTCCAAGACGTACATGGCGTACATTCTTAGTTAATCCCTACAACTGTGAGATAGGGCAAGAGGCTATGACTGGCCCAAGGTCACCCAGGGAGCTGCATGACTGAGTGGGGATTTGAACCCTGCCCTCCCAGGTCCTATCCTGACACTCTGACCACTAGACCACACTGGCCTGAGAACTACTTCTGTGGGGCAAGTATATAAATTAAGTAGTAAAAAATATGGGGAAAGCAATATGAAGGGTCTGAAACATTTTCCTTCAAACTTGAAATTTGTTTTATTCTTGATTGTTTTATTTGATGTTTCAATGTCTTGTAAACTGCTTTGATTTTTTAAGTTTTGTTGTCGTTTAGTCGTGTCCGACTCTTCATAACCCCGTGGACCAGAGCACGCTAGGCACTTTTTAAGTATATGTAAATATATATATATATCAGTATAGAAATGAAGTTAATAATAATTAATACATTTCATTGGAAAAAATGGTGCACACATTGTGACAACTGCAACCTAGGTTTAAGGTGCCATTTGGTGATTAGCTTATATATCTGTGTTTCTAACACTGGGTATCCTTTATGCAATTCTGAAATACCTAGCTCCTCCCAACTTGAACAAACTTAATTGTATGTAAAATATAAACTCAGTACATACACACACACAAGCAAACACATGGTGCATGGGAGAATGCAAACATGAAAATGTGATTCTTGAATACGGCTGATTATTCAAAAGTGACGTTGATATGATTCATCTGTTAAATGTTTGCTGAATCTTGACTAATTTTTGTTTGCAAAGGAAGTAGAACTTTAAAAGACTGTCATTGTTTTATTTCTAAATTTCTGGTTGTTTACATTTGTGGGGGAAAACAAAACAAGATGCACTTTTCATCGGTTTATTTGTAATCCCCATTAATTTCAGTGGTGGGACCGTTGAAATACTAGGCTAACCTTCATCCCAGAATAATCATTTTATAGATGAGCCTCTGCGAGATTTATTATAATGGGAAATGATGGCATGCTGTAACCGGAGAGTCTTTGACCTTGTGGTTTACATCTGTAATTTTTGTACTGTATACAAAGTTGCTTTCTGTGGACATTTCAGCTGTGGGATTATTTATCTGTCATTTGTTAATCACTTAGCTGGAATGCAGGATTTGTGCATTTCAAAAAAAAAATATGTCTTTGGCTTATCTGGAAACATCAAGTTCTTTGGGAAACAAATGATAATAAAAACAAGCCTGGGTTGAAGGAGGGGATTTGTGCAAGCGCACATGGACCTGTGCAGCCTCGCACCTGTGATGTGTTTAGATTTCTCTAATGCCTGAGCAGAGCATTAGTGTGACCATGGTTAAGTCAACAAAGGGTGCTTTGAAAACCCAGTATATCTAGGGAACCAAGGACTTTGGGATTGGGTGCCTATAGCGCTGTAGTCTAAACAACTAAGTCTCTTGGGCTTGCCAATCAGAAGGTCGGCGGTTCGAATCCCCGTGATGGGGTGAGCGTTGCCAACCTAGCAGTTCAAAAACACACCAGTGCAAGTAGATAAATAAGTACCGCTGCAGTGGAAAGATAAACGGCGTGTTCATGCGCTCTGGTTTCCGTCACGGTGTCCTGTTGCTCCAGAAGCGGCTTAGTCATGTTGGCCACATGACCCAGAAAGCTGTCTGTGGACAAACGCCGGCAACTCCCAGACTGCAACTCCCAGCAGCCCCCAGGCACCCATGCTGCTTGGGTGCTGATGTGCGTTGCAGTTCAAAACATCTGGAGAGCCCCAGCTTGGCAAAGGCCACATTAATTTATACAAATGGTGTCTCCGTGTGAAAATTGTCCCAGTAGAGTGGTGCCTCGCAAGACGAAATTAATTCGTTCCGCGAGTTTTTTCGTCTAGCGAATTTTTCGTCTTGCGAAGCACAGTGTCGGAAAAGTTTTGGAAGAGCTTCAAAAATCACCAAAAACCTCAAAAAAGGCTACCACACCGCGTTCTATGAGTTGCTCCTCGAAGTCAAGTCACAACTGTATTAACGGTGTTAAGAAAAAGGAAACAAACTTGCAAAAAACGCAAGACGTTTTCGTCTTGCGAAGCAAGCCCATAGGGAAATTCGTCTTGCGAAGCAGCTCAAAAACCGCAAAACCCTTTCGTCTAGCAAGTTTTTCGTCTTGCGAGGCATTCGTCTTGCGGGGCACCACTGTATGTTTTCTTGCATGGAGCAAGCATCAATGATAAACAGGCCCTGAAATGATATGCATATTTTGTCAATGGGTGCCTGGTTTCTAATAGCGCATGGGGCATGGAAATCACCATCTGATTCACCTGCAGGCGCTAATCGATGAACACACGTGCGTGAACAATCTTTGAATGACCATAGTTCTTCCCGGCTTATGCACGGTTTGGGGTTCAGGCTTTCAGTATTGGGCCTCGCTATTGGTTGATGAGAAAATAGAGTGTGTGAAACAGTACAGTAATAAGCTTCATTTTATTGTAGTATCATGTGTTAACGCCTTGCAAGATGTTACGTTTAATGTTGGCATTGCTCCAAAACACTGATTGAGTTTTATCGAGTCTGATTTCTTGGCGTGGAATCAGTGGTGACCAAAGCCATAATAAATTGATATTAGACTGAAAACCAAATCCATGCCTCAATGGAGAAGCTTTCCCTGGTGGTGAAACCCCAGAACAGGGAGCCCCACAGTCTTGGTGCCGCCACGCAGAAAGCCCTTTCACTTGTCCTCACCAATGTCTGCTTAATGGGAAACACAGAAGGGCCTCTGCCCTAGATGACCCTAGGGGATGGGCAGAATAGTATAGGATGAAGCAGCTCTTAAAAGCATTCTAGCCCTGAACTTCTTCGAATGTTTGGAAGCAAATCATTGGCCTTGATTTGTGGAGCAGTCACAAGCTCCCTCCAACTTTTGATGGCAATTTGTACCCACTGAAGTTTCTAGATGCTGTTATTGAGTGGCCTGTCAGGCTTGAGACTGAACTTCATGATAGGATAGATAAAAGGAGACTCAGAGGAGATATGATCGCCATCGTCCAATATTGAAAGGGCTTTCACATGGAGGATGGAGGAGCAAGCTTGTTTTCTCCTGCTCTGGAGGGTTCAAGTTACAAGAAAGGAGATTCTGACTAAACATCAAGAAGACCTTTCTGGCGGTAAGAACTATTGGACAGTGGAACAGACTCATAGAATCATAGAATCATAGAATCATAGAATCATAGAGTTGGAAGAGACCACAAGGGCCATCGAGTCCAACCCCCTGCCAAGCAGGAAACACCATCAGAGCACTCCTGACATATGGTTGTCAAGCCTCTGCTTAAAGACCTCCAAAGTAGGAGACTCCACCACATTCCTTGGCAGCAAATTCCACTGTCGAACAGCTCTTACTGTCAGGAAGTTCTTCCTAATGTTTAGGTGGAATCTTCTTTCTTGTAGTTTGGATCCATTGCTCCGTGTCCGCTTCTCTGGAGCAGCAGAAAACAACCTTTCCCCCTCCTCTATGTGACATCCTTTTATATATTTGAACATGGCTATCATATCACCCCTTAACCTCCTCTTCTCCAGGCTAAACATGCCCAGCTCCCTTAGCCGTTCCTCATAAGGCATCGTTTCCAGGCCTTTGACCATTTTGGTTGCCCTCCTCTGGACACGTTCCAGTTTGTCAGTGTCCTTCTTGAATTGTGGTGCCCAGAACTGGACACAGTACTCCAGGTGTGGTCTGACCAGAGCAGAATACAGTGGCACTATTACTTCCCTTGATCTAGATGCTATACTCCTATTGATGCAGCCCAGAATTGCATTGGCTTTTTTAGCTGCCGCGTCACACTGTTGGCTCATGTCAAGTTTGTGGTCAACCAAGACTCCTAGATCCTTTTCACATGTACTGCTCTCAAGCCAGGTGTCACCCATCTTGTATTTGTGCCTCTCATTTTTTTTGCCCAAGTGCAATACTTTACATTTCTCCCTGTTAAAATTCATCTTGTTTGTTTTTGCCCAGTTCTCTAATCTGTCAAGGTCGTTTTGAAGTGTGATCCTGTCCTCTGGGGTGTTAGCCACCCCTCCCAGTTTGGTGTCATCTGCAAATTTGATCAGGATGCCCTTGAGTCCATCATCCAAGTCGTTGATAAAGATGTTGAATAAGACCGGGCCCAAGACAGAACCCTGTGGCACCCCACTAGTCACTCTTTTCCAGGATGAAGAGGAACCATTGATGAGCACCCTTTGGGTTCGGTCAGTCAGCCAGTTACAAATCCACTGAGTGGTAGCATAGTCAAGACCGCATTTTACCAGCTTCTTTACAAGAATATCATGGGGCACCTTGTCAAATGCCTTGCTGAAATCAAGGTAGGCTACATCCACTGCGTTCCCTTCATCTACCAGGCTTGTAATTCTGTCAAAAAACGAGATCAGGTTAGTCTGACATGACTTATTTTTCAGAAATCCATGCTGACTATTGGTGATCACAGCATTCCTTTCTAGGTGCTCACAGACTGTTTGCTTAATGATCTGTTCCAGAATCTTCCCTGCTATTGATGTCAGACTGACTGGGCGGTAATTATTTGGGTCCTCTCTTTTCCCCTTTTTGAAAATAGGGACAACATTTGCCCTCCTCCAGTCTGCCGGGACTTCGCCTGTTCTCCAGGAATTCTCAAAGATGACTGCCAGTGGTTCTGAGATCACATCTGCCAGTTCTTTTAATACTCTTGGATGCAGTTCATCTGGCCCTGGAGACTTGAATACATCTAATCTAGCCAAATATTCTTGTACTATCTCCTTAGTTATTCTGGGCTGTGTTTCCTTTGCTGAATCATTTGCTCCAAATTCTTCAGGTCGGGCATTGTTTTCTTTATCGGAGAAGACTGAGGCAAAGAAGGCATTGAGGAGTTCAGCCCTTTCTGTGTCCCCTGTTTGCATTTCACCATCTTCTCCTCTGAGTGACCCCACTGTTTCTTTGTTCTTCCTTTTGCTACGAACATACCCATAAAAACCTTTTTTGTTGCTTTTAACCTCTCTAGCAAGCCTGAGTTCATTCTGTGCTTTAGCTTTTCTGACTTTGTGTCTACACGTGCTGGCTATTTGTTTGAATTCCTCTTTGGTGGTTTCCCCCCTTTTCCATTTTTTGTACACATCCTTTTTTAATCTTAATTCAGTTAAAAGTGCTTTAGATAGCCACCCTGGTTTCTTTAGGCATCTTCCATGTTTTCGTCTCATTGGTATTGCCTGACGTTGTGCTTTTACTATCTCCCTCTTAACAAACTCCCAGCCATCATGAACTCCCTTTCCTTTTAGTATTGCTGTCCATGGGATCTCACCCAGCACTTCCCTAAGTTTTATGAAGTCGGCTTTCTTAAAGTCAAGAAATTGAGTCCTAGTATGCTTGGCTGCTACTTTCCGCTGTATAGTAAACTTCAGAAGAGCATGATCACTCGCGCCTAATGATCCTTCCACATCTACCCCACTAACCAGGTCATCAACATTGGTTAGGACCAGATCTAAAATGGCTGTTCCTCTTGTTGCTTCTCCCACTTTCTGGACAATGAAGTTGTCTGCAAGGCCAGTGAGGAATCTGTTTGACCTTATGCTCTTGGCTGAGTTTGACGTCCAACAAATATCCGGGTAATTGAAGTCCCCCATTACTACTATCTCCCTTCCTTTTGCATACTTGGCCATCTGTTCCAGGAAGGCAGCATCTATGTCCTCCGTTTGGCTTGGGGATCTATAGTAAACTCCCACAATGAGGTCTCTGTTATTCTTCTCTCCCTTAATTTTGACCCAAATGCTCTCACTTTGGCTTTGAGGTTCTAAATCTTGGATCTCTTCACAGGTATACACATCCCTGACATATAACGCCACTCCTCCTCCTTTCTTGTCTGGTCTGTTTCTCTGAAATAGATTGTATCCCCCCATTATTACATTCCAATCGTGGGACTTATCCCACCAGGTTTCAGTGATGCCTATTATGTCATATTTAGTTTGCTGTACCAAGAGCTCAAGCTCATCTTGTTTATTTCCCATGCTTTGCGCATTAGTGTACAGACATTGAAGTCCATTAATCATTCCCCCGTGTCTCTTATTTAAGGATTTTTTCCTCCCTCCACTAGGTCCGCGTGCTGTTTGCTCCATTTGGTCTATGACATTTGGATGATCATCTTCATTAATTGATAGACTCCTACCTTCAGGAGCACTGTCTCCCTCCCCCACATTAGTCAGTTTAAAGCCCTCCTGATGAGGTTTCTGAGATTTTTGGCAAAAACATTTCTCCCAACCGTTGTGAGGTGCAGCCCATCACTTGCCAGAAGTCCATCTTCAAGAAACTGCAGTCCGTGATCTAAGAATCCAAACCGTTCCTGTTTACACCATTTGCGAAGCCAGCTGTTCACTTCCACTATTTTCCCCTCTCTCCCTGGGCCACGTCGTTCAACTGGGAGGACAGACGAGATGACAATTTGTGCATTTAGTTGCTTCAATTTCCTGCCGAGAGCCTCGTAGTCTCTTTTGATCTTCTGGAGGCTATTGTTTGCAGTGTCATTGGTTCCCACATGAACCAAGAGGAAGGGGTATTCGTCAGTGGGTTTTATGATTTTTTGCAGTCGTTCAGTTACATCTTGGATCTTAGCCCCGGGGAGACAGCACACTTCCCGAGACATCTTGTCAGGCCCACAGATCACTGCTTCTGTTCCCCTCAGTAGGGAATCCCCTATCACCACTACACGCCTCCTCTTGGGTTTGGTCGGGGTTCTTCTGTGAGCTGTCTGTTCCAAGGTCGCCTGCACATTCCCTGAGGACTGACTTTGCTGCTCGTCTTCATATACCTGATCGACTGTAATGAGGGAGAGATCCTCAAATGCAGTCTGCTCTTCGTCTTCCATGCTAGGGGAGAGGACCTCAAAGCGATTGTGTATTTCTAAACAATCAGAGTGAACCCTGGGCCTCCTACTTCTTTGAGTCACGTTTCTCCATATATCTGGCTCCTGTGTTGCTGAACTATCCTCCTTCTCAGGGGAGTCCCCTGTCTCCTCTCTGGTGGAGACGGTGTGCTCTGTTGCTTCCAAGAAGAGCTCCAGCTCTCTAATTCTTTGAAGCGTAGCTACACGTTCCTCCAGTTGCTGGACTTTGTCTTTTAAAAGGGCAATCAACATGCAATTGCTGCAGGTAAAGCTGCCTGCAACCTTTGGCAAGATGGCAAACATTGCGCAGGAATCGCAGGCGACTGCAGCTGTTCCCTCCCCTTCCATCTTGAGATCGTGTCGTTGGGGGTGGCTACAGAGGTCCTCCATCATAAAAAGCTTGAGGACAGGACAAATAACTTCCCCTCCACACACACACACACACACAAAAACACCTAGGTCTCCCCCAACAAACGTTTGAGACTAGCTCCCCTAAATCTAAAAGATGGGTATAACTGCGCGCGCCGCTAGAAAACCCTTTTTGCTCCTTCTTCAACTCTGCCCTGCAGCCTCCCTCAGGAGTTGGTGGGCTCTCCTTCCTAGGAGATTTTAAAGCAGAGCTTGGATAGCCATCTGTCATGGGTGCTTTAGTTGAGAGACCTGAAGGAGCGTCTACACCCCCATCGTTCAGTCTTTTTCAATTATACAAATAATTAAAAACACCCTATTATGCCTAGGTTCTGTTGTCTTAAGACCCTTGTTCAAGTCTTCTGGTGCTTTTCACAGTCTCGCTTTATACTAGCACACATTCGAAGGACCCAAATCACGTGCAACCCTGGCCAGATCTGCCCTTTTCAGGGATGAATGCATCCAAAGTTATCCAACAGTTTCTCCTTAGTTATGACCCACTTATAGTTTCACTAAACGCCTTTGGCGGTGTTGGACAGTTTTACAAATATTTCTTATAATCCGTTAGTGGGGAGTGCATAGTTGAAGATGTTTATCATTATTTGCTTCTTTCTTTACAAGGAGGTCAGATGGAAATATTTGGAGCAACTCCTCAGGCATCTTTTAACGGCCAAATTGGCAAAAATTGAATTCTTGTTAGCTAATAATGAAAGTAACCATGCTTTTTCACTGGCATTTGTATGATGAAATTTCAAATCAGTAATTATGTTGGATTGTTTTAGTGATTATTTTAAAAAAAATGTGTGTGTGTTGTGCATGTGCACATACGTGTGTGTGTGTGTGTGTGTGTGTGTATTGCCACCATTTTTTGTAATGTGGTTTAAGGGAATCAAGGGACTGAATGATTGTCCCAGTTTGATTGCACATAAACTTTATTGCACTTATTTTTATTAAAATATTTCTAGCACATATTTTGGGACAGTGTCCATCCAAGGTGGCTTCTAGCAATAAAATTTACAAAAGTGGGAAATAAAAAAATCTAAAACCATCGGATTCACAAACACAAACACAAGTAAATACCAATAAGACATAGACAGCAGTAACTACTGTCCAGCCAATAAAAATATCAGTCAAAAAAGTCCCCAAATGCCAGCTGGAAGAGGAGTGTCTTAAAGGCCCCTCAGAATCCCTGAAGTATGGGAGCCTGCCACAAATTCACTGGCACAGAGTTTGAGAGCCATGGGGTCACTATAAACAAAGCTTTCTCCTCATAGTTGGAGACTCTGAACTGTCTTAAAAAGCAACCCCCCATGCAGCGTGCAATGCAGTAGTCAATGGATGTGACCAGGATATAGGCTCTATGTATAGGTTAGGTCTCCCCAGGTAGGGAGGTATACTGTTAAGTTGTGGGTGAACATATCAGACGACACAGCGATTCTTCAAACCGCTCTTGTTTATTCACAGGCCAGAACAGAACTGAAATGAAGGGTTCAGCCAGCCTGCTTATATAGAGCTCCACTACAACGCAACAGTAACCATTTTCTATAACTATCCAATCACTGAACGTCACTTTCAATCCCTTATTTTCATATGTGGACCTGAGTGAAAACTATCTACAGTATCCCCCTTCTGGCCCAGGGTGAGAACTTCAGTACATAACGTATACCATCCAGTGGGTATATGACCCACTGGTAAATCTCCTTCCAGAGCCAAGGATTTCGCACCTTGCAGCACCTCTACCTTGATTTAAGCTCCATTTATTTGCCCACATTTATTCCAGAACTTAGGGACACGGGTGGTGCTGTGGGTTAAACCACAGAGCCTAGGACTTGCCGATCAGAAGGTCGGTGGTTCGAATCCCTGCGACGGGGTGAGCTCCCGTTGCTTGGTCCCTGCTCCTGCCAACCTAGCAGTTGAAAGCACGTCAAGTGCAAGTAGATAAATAGGTACCGCTCCAGCGGGAAGGTAAGCGGCGTTTCCGTGCGCTGCTCTGGTTTGCCAGAAGCGGCTTAGTCATGCTGGCCACATGACCCGGAAGCTGTACATCGGCTCCCTCGGCCAATAAACCAAAATGAGCGCCGCAACCCCAGAGTCAGCCACAACTGGACCTAATGGTCAGGGGTCCCTTTACCTAATGGTCAGGGGTCCCTGGGGGGGGGGCTGTTATTGGGTTGTTTTAATTTTGGTTATATATTTTGTGGTTTTATAATTTGATTTTGTTCTGTGAACTGCCCTGAGGCCTCCAGGTATAGGGCGGCATATTAATAATAATAATAATAATAATAATAATAATAATAATAATAAGGTCCATACACGTGGACCTTATTTCAGAACTTTTTTTTCTTTCTCATTTGAAATAATATTTATTAATTTTCAACAATTTAAACACAACACTATTTTTATTCCAGAACTTACTCCAGGTATTGTCTTAGGATTTCAGCTGCCTCTCTGAGACCAGAGGATAGAAAGAGAGGTAGAATTGTGTTGACAGTGCAACTCAGACCTTGGGGTACCGTCCGTCCCCCCAGCAGTTTCACACAGAACAATGTTGAAACGCGTTGTTTGCAAGAAAGGCCCCACCACTAATCTGGAGCTTTTCTGAAGACTTTTTCCCTTCCCTCTCCATTACTCAAAGGTGATTCTGCGAACCCCACACATTCCCCCTGCAGCTGGCTTCTGTTCTGCAGTATCTGATTAAGCAGTTTCTCAGATTAAGGAACAAAATCCCAAACCCCTGACCCCCATCATTGTGTGAGCTCACGGCACCTTCCCTCTGTGCGGGAGAAGCGCCAAAGCTGCTCCTGTCATTGTTTCTGCGGCGCATCTGAGGCTTGTTGAACACAGTGACGGTTAATTAATACCTGTGGAGGAACACTTCAGATGAGAAAGAGTTGTCACTGACACTTTGTTCTGCCGCCTGAGAGAGGTGTGTTGCATTTCTTTAATCAGCCTGCCATGGGTGGGTGCAAGAGCCCAGATCAAGAGTTTCTTTTGAGTGCCAGGGAAAGGCCAAAATGTGCCGAAAACCGGAGCTGGGAACTCTTCAGAAAAGTAGCCTGGCAAAGGTGGGGTGAGGGGTGGAATACTTTCTTGGCTCTAACTGAGAGTAGCTAAGTGAGAGCCATTTACCGTCCAGGTCAGCACTGCAATTAGCCCCTTTGCTCAGACAGAATAATAATTTATTTGAGGTGTATAACTGGCCAGACCAGCAGCACCGTGATTCTGCAAACGAGTATGTCACTGGATGTGTTGGTAAATGACTTCCTGCTGGTGAACATTTTTATCTTACCTGTGAATGTGCCTACAATTCTAAGTCTTATTTACGTGGATAATTGGGATGTATTAATTTTATACTTTTTAACCTCACACCTAGACAGCATCTTAAAAAGTAGAGACATCACCTTGCCAACAAAGGTCCATATAGTTAAAGCTCTGGTTTTCCCAGTAGTGATGTATGGAAGTGAGAGCTGGACCATAAAGAAGGCTGATCGCCGAAGAATTGATGGTTTTGAATTCTGGTGCTGGAGGAGACTCTTGAGAGTCCCATGGACTGCAAGAAGATCAAACCGATCCATTCTGAAGGAAATCAGCCCTGAGTGCTCACTGGAAGGACAGATCCTGAAGCTGAGGCTCCCAGACTTTGGCCACCTCATGAGAAGAGAAGACTCCCTGGAAAAGACCCTGGTGTTGGGAAAGATGGAGGGCACAAGGAGAAGGGGAAGACAGAGGACGAGATGGCTGGACAGTGTTCTCGAAGCTACCAGCATGAGTTTGACCAAACTGCGGGAGGCAGTGGAAGACAGGAGTGCCTGGCGTGCTCTGGTCCAGGGGGTCACGAAGAGGCGGACACGACGAAACGACTAAACAACAACAACAAAACCTCACACTGCCTCTAAATTGTTCAAGGCACCATGCAGCAACCGTATCCCAGTCTTTCCCTCCCCGATTCACACAAGCTCTGTGAGAGAGTGCCAAGAGATAATCCCGTAGCAATAGTTGGGCAATACTTTTATTGGGGGCAACTAGAAGTAAGCTTTCAGGTTCATCAAGCTGGATGTTCTGCAAATAAAATTTTTAAAAATTGACGGTGAGGGGATTCTAAAGATGCAAAAGCCAAAATCTGCAAATTATAATAGTCTTAAAATGGATCAGGAGACTTAATAGTTTAGGCTGTGCTTGGTGCAAATAAATCTTGGGTGGTCTGTTTTGGAAAGCACCGAACGTAGCCGTGCAAGAAAGTGATCATAGAACTGTAGGAATATTACAGTCTACCACCTAATTATGGTACTTTGCCTATAGGGGAATGAACATGCATTCCAACGACTGGATTAAGCTACCTAATTTGCCTTCAATTGACTTTTGCACCACCTGAAATTAATCTGTAGCATTAACAGAAAAAAGACCGTGCTTTTCTTTATTTCTTTATTTCTGCTCACAGGGGAACCCAGTGTTCATTTAGTGCTAGAGGCAGAGCCAAATAGCTGCTCATGTTTATATTTTCAAAGGAAGACTAACCACCTTTCTTGCAGCAAGCAAACTCGAATCTAAGTAAACTGCACAACACATTCTACAGTGGTATCTTGGGTTACATACGCTTCAGGTTACATACGCTTCAGGTTACACACTCTGCTAACCCAGAAATAGTGCTTCAGGTTAAGAACTTTGCTTCAGAATAAGAACAGAAATTGTGCTCCAGCAGCACGGCAGCAGCAGGAGGCCCCATTAGCTAAAGTGGTGCTTCAGGTTAAGAACAGTTTCAGGTTAAGTACGGACCTCCGGAACGGTTGTTTTAATTTTGGTTATATATTTTGTGGTTTTATAATTTGATTTTGTTCTGTGAACCGCCCTGAGGCCTCCGGGTGTAGGGCGGTATATTAATAATAATAATAATAATAATAATAATAATAATAATAATAATTTAATAATTAGGTCCATACACATTCTTTCAAATGTATGAAGAGGGATAAAGTAACAAGCTGTTTGTGTCATGAACGCCCCACTTTATCTCAGTGATTCTCACTGTACGGCTGTCATTCCTCACCCCCCACTTCCACCCCACACAGTTTGTGCTGGTATGATGAAAACCCCCAGTCCCCCGTGGTGAGAGGCCTCGTGCAAATTGCTTGCTGCATGCAGCTGCCTCCGCATTCTTGTATTCCACGCTCGGATTTAAGAGCAATATCTCGTGAGCGTTTTGTAATCATCCTGCTTTCAGCTGCGGCGCAGTGTGATGATCAAGAGAGCAGCAGATGGTTTTAGAATTGTAAATCCATTCTCCTGGCAAATTGGAAAGGACGCACAAGAGCTAGGTGTGCCTTGCCAGTAATATTGTATATTTCTTGGGGCTGAGCCAAAATATGCAGGATACAAAGAGAGCCCTCTTTTGCCGTTTCTATTTTTTGAGGGGGGGGGAGAGAACGCTGTGAAAAGTGCTCATTCCGTGATCCCTCAGTGCCCACATGTAACCAGCACATTAAGCTTCACCTTCACTCTAAGGGGACTTAATTTTCTTTGCATGACGTCAGCAATTAGACAGGTCTGTTTGGCTGCCCGGTGTCATTGTACCATAATGTCCAGTATCTGCTCCCTGATTTAATGGGATCTGTTGAAGAGGAACGGAATAGGGAGAAAACCTGAGGCGGAAGCAAAGTGGGCATCAGTGGGGATGATAGGGGCTTAGATCAGGGGACTACGACGTGAAAATAGAACCAAAAGAATATGCAGTTTAGCTCTCATATTACCATATTTGTGAGAAATGGATATAGATGAAGTTTCACCTTAGTCAAGGTTGTCTGCAATGGACTTAACTTTATTTTAGTCTGAATTTTCAGTTTTACTGAATTTTGCCCAAGACTTCCATCAGACTACAGTTTAGCATATAGCTGGAAATCTTTAAAAAGTGGGTTGAGTGATGTTGTGCCTAAAAGCAGTGGGCAATGCATTTGACCCTTTCATTCTGGACAAAAGGTAAGAAGGCTGAGGCTCAGAAAAGGGAGACCATCACAGGTGAGATGCTGTAAGTGGCCTTCAAGACTCAGAATAGGTGGGAATCCAGTTGAGGTTTTAGGAGGAGGATTTTGTATTCAGTGATTTAGTGGTGGCACCATGTGTGGAAGAAATGTGTCCAGATCGATGAAGCTGGGAGATGAAATTTTAATGGAACTACTTCTCCGTTATATTCAGGATCGTATGTGCAAGTGTCGGTGTCATTTTGTAGACAACTAGGTGTCGGTGGTTCGAATCCCCGCAACGGGGTGATCTCCCGTTGCTCGGTCTGTGCTCCTGCCAACCTAGGAGTTCGAAAGCACGTCAAGTGCAAGTAGATAAATAGGCATCGCTCCAGCGGGAAAGTAAACAGTGCTTCTGTGTGCTGCTCTGGTTCGCCAGAAGCGGCTTAGTCATGCTGGCCACATGACCCAGAAGCTGTACGCCGACTCCCTCGGCCAATAAAGCGAGATGAGCGCCGCAACCCCAGAGTCGTCCACAACTGGACCTAACGGTCAGGGGTCCCTTTACCTTTATGCAGCTTCTTAGTAGCTTTCAATACTATTAACCATGGTAACGTTCAGGGTGAGACATGGGTGGAACTGTGGTCTAAACCACTGAGCCTAGGGCTTGCTGATCAGATGGTCGGTGGTTTGAATCCCCGCGACGGGGTAAGCTCCTGTTGCTCGGTCCCTGCTCCTGCCAACCTAGCAGTTCAAAAGCACGTCAAAGTGCAAGTAGATAAATAGGTACCGCTCCGGTGGGAAGGTAAACGGCGTTTCCGTGCACTGCTCTGGTTCGCCAGAAGCGGCTTCATCATGCTGGCCACATGACCCGGAAGCTCCCTCGGCCAGTAAAGCGAGGTGAGCGCAACCCAAGAGTTGGCCACAACTGGACCTAATGGTGAGGGATCCCTTTACCTAGATGAACGGGGTAGCTGCCTACAGGGGCAAAATTAAAAGACTCCAGCTCCTCTCCATTTGCTTTGTTGTGCTCAGGTGAGAGAGTTGCATATTGCCCACCCTGAGCTGCTTCCAGTCTGCCTCTGTTAGGGTTTCTGGGAGGCAGACTCACTTCGTCTTTCTCAGTACCCTGTACAAAGAGTGGATCAAGAACAGGAAGTTTGCACTGACCTTCACCCATATTCTAAGAGTGGAGAGATGGGACAGGGCCTGAGATGGAAGCTTGTAGGGGAGTTTCCTCTTCTTCTCCTCACTTTACCCCTTCCCATCGTCCAACCATTCCCATGTTCTAGGGGGCAGCCTCAGGTGGCGAAACAGGCAGGTGTTGCCGCCCCCGCTGAAGCCTCACTTACCAGTGTTGCACAATGGCAGGATTCTGGCGAGATCTTGTGAGAGTTCCATGAGATCTCACCAAAAGCTGCCACCGCACCCTCCCGCCATGTTGGTTGGAGTGCCTGAAGTGGCACTCCTCCATGGGATGCTTGACTGCAGCCCGCTGATTTACAAAAGCACCCCTAAACATATCTATAGATTTATTTATCATATAGATTTCACACAGTTCCTTCTTATTTTTTATCAGCACTGATTAATTTTTAAGGTTTTAATTTATTTCTCATTTTTAAAAGTTCGCTCAAAATAATTGATTGGTTCCCGCCCCCCCCCCCAAAAAAACAAGGAGCAATTAACTAAAAACCAGTTCGTGAAGCCGAGCGCAGCTGCCAAACGTGAATGAATACATAATCTTACACAAAATGTCTGCCGATCCAAACTGAAGGCAAGAACTCTCATGCTTGCACAAATTAATTCAAGTTTTAATCATATTAAGTTATTTCAGTTCCACTTTTCCATGTGTGTGTTTGAATAGCATCTCCATTAATTTAATTTCCTTCGTGTCAGCACGGGGACTCCTGATTATATAAGCTGTTTGGCCCACAGTTAAATCCTAATCCAGTCCTGGGGGGCTTCCTCAGGTTCGGCAAGGACTGTGAGATTCTCAAATGTGTGGCATGTTGATAACATGCAGTGAGGAAATGGACGTTTTCAGGATCTCATTTGAATTCTGAGCATGCTGGAAGTATTTGCTGTTTCCCAAAGGAAGAAGCAGCTCAATTCAGTTTCAAGAAAATATATTCCTGCCCCCCCTGTATATAATTTTCTTCATTCAGCAAATGGGTTGGGGGAGGGGGAAACTTTGGGCCCACCTCTTAATTTTTGTAGTCACCGATTTCATGACAGGTAGAAAGAGAGAGAGAAACTATTCAAAGCACAACTGAAATTTATGTAACAGCTTTATTACAATAAATAATTAGAAGTCAAATTAAATTCTTGCACTTATATGGGAAACGTTTTCAAAGACCATCACAGACTACAGAGTTTCTGGACATGAAAGCTTATTTGAAAGAATACAGGGATATTGTTGTCAGCAACACGACATTCATTTTCAGTTGTAATCATTAGCAAGATGACAGATTAGAATTGAATTAAAATCAATTAATTTTTTTTATATTGCAATGGTGTCACTCCTGCCAGCAGTAACCAGAAGTCTTTATATCAACCACACTCGCCAGTGAATTGCTGGAGGGGAAAGAGTGGGAAGAGATGGGCTCAAATCCCTTCTAGGCAATGAAATGTTTCAGGTGGTCTTGGGCAAGTTATCATTGCTCAGCCTAACTGATATCAGAGGCAGGTGAGCCAACAGGATTTTCTGGGCCCAGTACACTGTGTGTGGATTGGGTCCCCTGCTGCGCTTGTAAAAGGAGGAAGGGTCTCAGATAATTATTGCAGGGTCCGGGTCAGTTCATATGAGGAGAGGTGGTCTTTGGGGTCCTGTGCCGTTTAAGGTTTTATTTTCCCCCCCAAATATTTTTTTATTGATTTTCCAGAATTTATAAACAAACAAACAAACATAAATCCTAACTGTAATTATTCCACTCTTAATAACATTGTTAAGTGACTTCCTCCAATCCCCCTGGCTGAGTTTCAGTGTATATCATTGTAACAGTTTTGCAAAACAAATTTCTCATAAAATTTACTTAATCAATTAACATCTTTCTTTCTTTTCATTTTCGTTTACGGTTTTATAGGACAAAACCAGCTCTTTGAATTGGAAACTAATTGGCAGCCAATGCAGTCAGGCCAGGGTTGCTGTATATACTCCAACCGTCCTGCCTTGGTTTGTTGATTACATTGTTCAGAATGTCACATTTTTCTACAGATAAAACTAATCTGTCTCTTAGCAGACGATCAGATTCAATTTCCTACTCAAGGGCAGTTTATTAGGTACACGGAAGACTTTCTGGTTGGACTGCCTTTTGTTTGAACCCTGTGCCCTTTTATAGAATCTTGTAAGATCTTGTAATAATGCTGCCATTAGGTTTCCTCGCCTAAAAGGACCGAAGGACACCAATTACATCAGCTTACAGCAAATTGCTGGACACTTCTTTCCAGGATCAAGTGGGATTAGGTTATTACGTCAATGACTTTGATTAATTACTTTTTTGTGAGGAGACTTTGATGTTCCTTTGTAGTAAAATTGTTCCTTTGCCGCTGGGAAACAAAGCAATGAGACTGATTCTTAATGCATTGAAAGAAACAAGAGTTTATTCGCATTTAATAATAATATTGAAACATCAAAAAATATGAAAGTGCAGGTTATTAATTGACTTTTTAATATTTGAAGTTCTAGACAGCAACCAGTAGCGTTAGTCCTCTACGGATTCAAATGTGGTATAAAATGCCCCATAAATTTCTGTTTGTGCCTGGTGGGTCGCTGAAGCAATTACTGACCCCATCCACACCCTAAATGGAGCTCTGTTTCATAACCAGAGCTTAATAATAATAATAATAATAATAATATAGAAAGCATGTATGGCAAAGTTAGAAAACACCACAGTATTATTGCTCGTTGTCCTATTTCTATATGTTTGTTCTTGAAAGTACATTGCAAGTATATTTACAGTTTTGTGGATCTTATTTCCGATTGCATTTGGTACATAAGGGCCCTTATGGCATAATGCATTCCACACCGCCCTCTTTGCCATTTGACAATGATAACTCCAGTCTGGTTCCGTGCTGTTACAAGGCGTTTTGTAGTTTTTGCAGAATCCTATGAGTCTGCTGTCTTAACAACCTTGTCCGCAGCCTCCATGTCTCCTAAAACAGGTGGGTAAGAATCAAGTTAGTAGTATAGCATCTCCTTCAGGGAAAGGCTTGACAACCTAGGCAGTGGTAGTGCTGGGCTTAGAAATTCAAGATGGTTAGGAGCTCAGCTGATGTTTGATGGTATAACTCAGCCTTAGAACCTGTGAAGTGACAGAATTGCATCCCTCAATAGGGGAAGCTTGCCACAGAGAGAGCTACAACAATGGTCTAACTGGGTCATTTCATTCAAGAGGTTCAAGACTTTCCAACTGCCTTGTGGTGCAATGAGTCAGTGTGTTTGTTAACCAGAAGGTTGGTGGTTTGAACCCACCCAGGGATGGTTGTGGGCAGGCCCGGATTTAGGTTTGATGAGGCCCTAAGCTACTGAAGGCAATGGGCCCCTCCAGCTGTCCTTTGCCAACAACAAATTGTTGCTGTTTTTTGTGTTGAATATATGCTGTATGGTAATTTATGAACCTAATAGGCATCTAAAGCCATTTGCCACTGTTGCTGTATGTAGGTTTTATTTTATTTGTTCTTTATCTTATATTTTGGAAATGTACATCCAGTTTTTTCCCCTTTAACTTTTTGGGGGGCCCCAAGAGAGTGGGGCCTGAAGCTATAGCTTGTTTAGCTTATACATAAACCCGGCACTGGTTGTGGCCAGGATTCTTGCATTGCAGTGGATTGGACAAGATGATCCTTGCGCCCCCTTCCAACTCTACCATTCTGTGATTCCAGGCTGGCTCCAGACTGTATAGAAACCAAACATTTGGTGAGCTTGGGGCTCCCAGTAGCCAGAAAGGGGTGGTGCTTATTTCATTTGTGGAAGAGACTTGAAGTGAGAATAATGGCAGCTCAGCTACAGGCTATCTTACTTATTTATTTTTCCATGTATACAGTGGTACCTTGGGTTACATACGCTTCAGGTTACCAACTCCGCTAACCCAGAAATAGTACCTTGGGTTAATAACTTTGCTTCAGGATGAGAATAGAAATTGTGCAGCGTCAGGCCCCATTAGCTAAAGTGGTGCTTCAGGTTAAGAACAGTTTCAGATTAAGAACGGACCTCCGGAACGAATTAAGTTCTTAACCCAAGGTACCACTGTATCTCACTTGTCCACGAAAGTACTGAAGTTCACATCAGTGATTTCTTATTCCTTCCTCTGTTTTATCCCAAAACAAAAAACACCACCCTGTGTGATAGGTTAGGCTGCGCAACTCCATGTCAGACATCCATTGGCCTCAGGAATCCATACTTTGCTCTAGATCCGTGGTTCCCAATGTGGGGCACACGCCCCACAGGGGGAGCAGTTTGATTTTTAAGGGGGGCAATTTGAGAATAAGTTATTAACAGTGAATGGCC
Organism: Podarcis liolepis; assembly: GCF_965112155.1. Taxonomy (NCBI): domain Eukaryota; kingdom Metazoa; phylum Chordata; class Lepidosauria; order Squamata; family Lacertidae; genus Podarcis; species Podarcis liolepis. The sequence goes on from NC_139571.1 coordinate 42,597,124, forward strand.
TTTTAGGCTCCCTCCATGTGAATAGGAGTTCACTTTTTGAATAATAAGAATTATGTCACCGGGGGCGGGGGGGGACACACCAGGCTTTTAGAGATGCTTAGGTGGGGCATAGGGACACGGGTGGTGCTGTGGGTTAAACCACAGAGCCTAGGGCTTGCTGATCAGAAGGTCGGCGGTTTGAATCCCGGCGACGGGGTGAGCTCCCGTTGCTCGGTCCCTGCTCCTGCCAACCTAGCAGTTCGAAAGCACGTCAAAGTGCAAGTAGATAAATAGGTACCACTCTGGTGGGAAGGTAAACGGCGTTTCCGTGCGCTGCTCTGGTTCGCCAGAAGCGGCTTAGTCCTGCTGGCCACATGACCTGGAAGCTGTACGCCGGCTCCCTCAGCCCAGTAAAGCGAGATGAGCGCCGCAACCCCAGAGTCGGTCATGACTGGACCTAACGGTCAGGGGTCCCTTTACCTTTTCTTAGGTGGCACATGGCTCTAGACTAACCTGAAAGAATTGCCACTCTTTCGATTTGTTCTTACATTATATCACTGTTTAAAAGAACCCACCACTCATTATTATGTACTCAAATAGTTGAACACTTTAAGCAGTTGTCAACAAGTCTCCATCCGACCCCTCTATCCCTTTCTCATATAAATTGCCTTTTGGGTTGTTTTACAATCCCCCTAATTTTCCATTTCCCACAACCTGCTTTCAGTTGAACCACCCAAAAGCCAGCGTAGTTTTAAAAACTAGGTTTTCTGTTTATATAAATACTTTTGCTGATCATTTGTGGACGAATGGATTCCAAATCTGTGGGTATGCCTCCTTGTAATGCCCCTTGTAAACAAAGTAGGTAGGCAAATTGATAGGTACATCCCAGTAAGGAAGGGATAAAAGTGCTTTTTGGGGGGATGACGTAGATAAGATTGAAGCAGGTATTTTCTCCTCTAATTAGGATGTAGCAGCAGTCTCTACAGCAACTGGTCTGAAACTGCAAGAGCACAGCTGGTGCCTCAGTGAGATTTCCATTCTGAATTATTTTGTGGCTCTGTATTCAGGGAGCGAGGGGGAGGAGAACTCTCTTATCTAGGCAGAAAACTCATCTGCTGACAAACAGCAGACAGGCTTGGCTCTCTGGTCAACCAGCAAAAGCAGCATTCAAGCCAGATTAGGCCTGGGAGTTTGTCATGAAAGGAATCAGCTGAAAACACAAGTGCCTGGCTGACAGATATCCATGCCCTTTAATTGGAGGTTACCAGGTTTTTTGACCCTAGCGTGGGATCTATTGAGCGTTTCTGTATGCTAAGCAACATTTGTCCAAGGTGACTAACGCTTACTGTGGATCAGCAGGGGTGGGGGAATCTGAAATACTTGGCACCACAAGAGAACTGGATGGAAATCACAGGAGGAAATTGTAACTGTACTTTGATGTTACAGGGTGAAAAATCTTGTGACAAGTAGCACAATGCTGATAGGGAATGCTCTGTTTCTCCACCTTTGAAAATCTTGCATAAAATATGCCAAGCTTGACAACATGTATCAGTCTTGTTTTGATCATGCCCATGAAGGAGACTCTTCGCTTTGATGGCTGCTGAAAATATCATTGCCAGTGACTTGTCATTTTCGCTTCAATTTCCTGCTTTTCAGGCTTTACAGCAGAGACTGCTAAGGAGATTGTCAACTCCCTTGTCTTATTGCTGCTTGTTTGCTGCTCTGTAAAGTGCTGTGCTATATGAATACAGGAGGACTCAGACTGATGCCAACATGTACAACTCAAATATAATTAGATATTCCAGATTAGGTGCATGTAGATTACCGTATTTTTCGCCCCATAGGACGCACCGGCCCATAGGACGCATCAAGTTTTTTTTGGGGGAAATAAAGGGGGGGAATTATTTTTCCCCCCCTGGAGCTTGTGGGGCAGGCAGCGGAGAGAAGCGCTCTTCTCCCTGCCGCCCACCTTCAGATCAGGTCCGGGGACAGCGGGAGACGCGCTGCGCCTCCCCACTGTCCCTGGAGCTTGCGGGGCTGGCGGCGGGGTCTCCCCGCCGTCAGCCTCCAAACCACTTCGGGAGACAGCGGGATGGCGGCGTTCCGCCTCCCTCTGTCCCCCGACCTTGTGGGGTTGGCGCTGGGGCTCTCCTGAAGCCTGGAGAGCGAGAGGGGTCGGTGCGCTCTCGCTCTCCAGGCTTCAGCGAAATCCTGCATTCGCCCCATAGGACGCACACACACATTTCCCCTTCATTTTTGGAGGGGAAAAAGTGCATCCTATAGGGTGAAAAATACGGTAATTTGGCAGAATAAATATTAACAGCAGTGTTCTGAAATAAATGCAGAGTTGCCCTTTTATTCTCACTAGCGTAGACAGTTTGGAAGGAATGGCCTGTTTGTTTGTTTGTTCGTTTGTTTGTGTACTAGTTCCTCCCCCCCCCCCTTTTCTCTTGAGATAAAGTAAGAAGTGTTGGTTTCCACTCAGGGCTTTCCCGCTGCACTCCAAATATGCTTTCCTTTCTCGTCCTGATGACCTACAAATTTTTTTTTGCAGACTGCTTCAGCCTTCCATTGGTGATCTAGCCATGCGTTAGTTTAATAATGCTGTTGTGTCCTTTCAGGCACGGAAAGAGCTCATTGTTTTTCTTGTAATGCCCTGTGTGTGTGTGGGCACACGCACAAACCCGTAGACTTGAAATGTTTCCTTACAAATCGGAATGCGCATTTTCACATCTAGAAGCTGTTTGTTTTATTGTGCATTTCAGAGTTACAGCACCAGTGCCACACTTTGCCTAATTCAATCCACGCTAGTAAGGTAGCAAGATTCAGTTCTGAAACATGGCAGCAGCTATTACCATGCTACGTAAACCTCACTAGTAAAGACAAAATCAGTGCCTACCACCCAGCTCAACAGATGTTTTTAAAATAGTATGTACAGGGTATGTAACAGTCACTGTTCCATACATATTCTACAATATGTTGTTTGGTTTTTTTTAATGCACATTGTTAAAATCTGGATGGCAGAGTATGGACTTGTATTGCTTTGTGCAGTAGGAAAGGTCAAATTCGAAAAGAGCAAAGCAGAAAAAGCTTTTCTGTATCTCTCTTTGATTCTCCTGTAATCTTTTCACATGCTTTCATATCATTTCTTTTTTTTTAATGACAAAGTGCCTTCCAACCCAAACAAAACCCTGGGCCTCCTGAAATGTAGCAGAAGCATTAAAGATGGGGGGGTGTCTTCCCATCAAACAGCAGGAAAGAAGAGTTAATAGCACTTTAAATAAGCTCTAAATTAGTTGTAATGTAAATTGACTGCAGACTTGCTGCCAAAGATTTAGCTAGGGATTTCAAGTCAATATTTTCCAGTGGCCCACCCTTACCTTTCTGCCTCTTTGCCAACCAGCCTGTGCCTCTCCAGCCTTCCAACCTCACCTCTCTCTTTATTTCCTTTACCCACTCTTTCCCAATTCCCTGCTTCTTAGTCTACTGCCTGCTTCTTCCGTGACTTGGGTCCCCTTTCTCTTAGGGCCATTCGTGACCTTTATCAGGATAGGGACAGGGAGAGTGTGACCCTGTTACACTTGCTTGATCTTCCTGGATCGGCTCTATGGGTTGGAGACACTATTTGTCGGTGGTTCCACTCTGACCTGCAGGACTAAAAGGTAAAGGTAAAGGAGCCCTGGACAGTTAAGTCCAGTCAAAGGTGACTGGGATTGCGGTGCTCATCTCACTTTCAGGCTGAGGGAGCTGGCGTTTGTCCACAGACAGCTTTCTGGGTCAGTGGCCAGCATGACTAAACAGCTTCTGGCGCAATTGAACACAGTGACAGAAGCCAGAGTGCACGGAAATGCCATATACCTGCCTGCCGCAGTGGTACCTATTTATCTACTCACACTGGTGTGCTTTCGAACTGCTAGGTTGGCAGGAGCTAGGACAGAACAACAGGAGCTCACTCCATCACGGGGATTCGAACTGCCGACCTTCTGATCTCAATGGGTGATCATGTGTCCTACCTCTGGCAGTTATGCTGTGGAATGCCACATGGCACTATTTTGTCCCCTATGCTATTTAGCATCTGTACCATGAAGCCATTGGGAGTGATCATTAGGACGATGCCTTCAGCATGCTGATAACACTCAGCTCTATTTCTCTGTTAACACCTGAGTCAAGTGTAGGCGTGCAAGTCCTGAGCTGCTTCTGGGTGCAGTGGTGGGCTGGGTGTGTGTGTGTTCTGTGTGAAGAACTGGCCTTGTGTCCATTTGAGTGTTCACTCTAGTATGTGTGTGAGGAGTTTGTGTGCCATCCCTAGAGTAGCTCTAGCAGCCAAGGACAGGATGACTCACTCCATATTTAGGATGTTGTACATCTCAACAATGATCCTAGATTGCTGGGGCGGGCAATTTGGTTGGCATCCATCTCTTTTTAGGAGACAATGGAAGAGTTCTCCTTTGAGGGTGAGGTCAAACCACTGGAAAGTTACAGAGCCTGCTGTGGCTAAGGAGACCCATACGAGTGAGACATGTTTTGTTGCAGCTGGGGCAATATAATCTTTGTTATTCTTGCAAGCATTCCAGAGTTGACCTCTAGCACTGGAAAAGTGCCATGTGGGTGGCACTGTGGTCTAAACCACTGAGCCCTCTTGGGCTTGCCGATCGGAAGGTCGGTGGTTCGAATCCCCACGACGGACTGAGCTCCCGTTGCTCGGTCCCAGCTCCTGCCAACCTAGCAGTTCAAAAGCCCACCAGTGCAAGTAGATAAATAGGTACCACTCTGGTAGGAAGGTAAATGGCGTTTCCATGTGCTCTAGCTTCCGTCACGGTGTCCTGTTGCACCAAAAGCGGTTTAGTCATGCTAGCTGCATGACCCGGAAAGCTGTCTGTGGACAAACGCCGGCTCCCTCGGCCTGAAAGTGAGATGAGCACCACAACCCCATACTTGCCTTTGACTGGACTTAACCATCCAGGGGTCCTTTACCTTACCTGAAAAGTTCCTGGCACAAATGAAATGCTGCCACAATCTGCCCCTCTGCTATGAAAGCTTTTATCGTAGGTGCTTGGATAGAGTTCTTCAATGATAAAACTTAATAGAATGATATCAACACCATCAGTTTTAGAGTTAAGCCAGATTAAATGTATTGAATTTCCTGAGCTCAGTGTCTCTCATCTATAAAACCAGGCAAACAAACTCCTCCTCTCTCTTTTTCTCCCTGGGAAGAAGGGGTAAACTGGGCTTAAGGATTCTCTGGTGCAGATGCTCTAACCGACTTATGCAAGCCATTCTCTGGTTGCTTCCAGATGAAATATCTCCTCTCAGAGGATGCAGCCCTCAACAGAAAATGTTTTGGCCGTCACTGTTCTGTATCCCCCTAAAAGCATTGCGATTGGAAGTAAAAATGCCCCAATGGTCATTTCCTGACTGTTGAAGTGTCAGCTAGAGAATGCCCCCTACTCCTCTGCCCCTGCTGCCCCCACCCCTTTCCTGGCATTTTCTATTTATGGAGAGCTTGTAGGTGCTGGCAGGGGATCCAACATGTTACCTTTTGCCCAGATGAAAAAGTAAAAATGCCATTCTGAATCTCCAAGGCACTGCCACAGCCTCTGGACTACACTACCTTGCCTTTGACTTCTCAGGATTCAAGTTGGACCAAATATTTGCAAAGCAGGTCTGTTGGCTTCAGAGTCAAGGCTTTTGCACAGTCCGACTTCTTATACCTAACTGTGAGTCGTCTTGAGCCAATTTTAAGGTAGAAAAGTGGAATGTGAACTAATATGGGTTGTTCCATTAGTGCAAAGCCTTCTGCCTGCACCACGGGGCTCGCTCTCCTTGTCCTCTCCTCCTTCCGGGGTTAGTGAGCCCCATCTGCCCCTCATTTCCCTCTGCAACACGGGCTGTTGGGATTACCGTATTTTTCGCTCTTTAAGACGTAGTTTTCCCCTCCTAAAAAGTAAGGGGAAAGGTGTGTGCATCTTATGGAGTGAATGCAGGCTGCGCGGCTAAGCCAGAACAGCGAGAGGGAGCGTTGCGCAGCGTTCCCTCTTGCTGTTCTAGCTTCGCCGTGCGAAGCCTCTTCAGGGCACGGGGAGCCTTCATCCCACTGCCCTGAGGAAGCTTTGCGGCTATCCCTGGCTTTTGCGGGAGCTGGGGGAAGGGACAGAGGGGCTGCCCTCTGTCCCTTCCCCCACCACCCGTAAAAGCTCCCAAGAGCCGCGCGGAGCATGTGTGCCGCTCTTGGGGGCTTTTCCCCGAGGAGGGAGAAGGGCATCCCATGAGGTATGCATACAGGCTCTGCTCAGCGCTCCCTTTAAAGAATATTTTTTTTCTTGCATTCCCCCTCTAAAAGCTAGGTGCGTCTTAAGGTCAGGTGCGTCTTATGGAGTTGCTTCACTGGAGAGAGAGAGAGAAATCTGGAGTGGGAAAATTGGCTTGAAAGGGCAACATGGGGAGAAGGAATTGTGGGGAGTATCTGTGTGCATGTTTGCAACTCACCTCCTGTGTAAAGCCACTAAAGGAACAGAATGGAAGAGCATGATCGATTAAGGAATATTGCTGTAGTTGTGCACACAAAAAATAGGATTTTCGAAATGATGTTTTAATGTGTAGAGTTAATCATGCAAACGTGTATATCTGAAAGGAGCATATTGCTGCTAATGAATGGAAGATATGGCAAGAGCAAACTGCACATGTGCACCAATGTTTACTGCTGTGGTAAAGAGCCAGAGGTGTCCTGAGGCTTCCAGCAGGAACAGACGCTGCTATTTACTAATGAAACTTAACTGTTTATTTTAATAAAAAAGCAATTGAGGCCTAGAGCCTTCAACAGCAGTCAGACATCTTATCAATAACAAAGCAGACCACCTTTCCAGAAATTTATTACTCTCCCAGCGAAACGGCAAGGACACGTGCACACTTGCAAAGGGTTGTTATCCCACAGCAGTTACATTCTGAGCACACCCATTGAAATGAATGTACATGGCTTAACATCCATTGATTTCCACGAGTCTACTCTGATTAGAACCTAGTTGGCTACAGTCCAGGTTAGAAACAGACAAACTGTATTACTCTTCAGCCATGACTATGAAATTTGGAACCCCAAGATCTTGGGTTGGGGAGAGGGTGAGAATTCAAGGCAGGGAATTTCAAAAGTACCCCCTGCCCTCTGCACACAAATGTACCATGCACAACCCTCCCTCCTCACACGTGAATAACATTTTCCTAGATAATACTGTATTTTTTGCTCTATAAGACTCACTTTTTCCCTCCTAAAAAGTAAGGGGAAATGTGTGTGCGTCTTATGGAGCGAATGCAGGCTGCGCAGCTATCCCAGAAGCCAGAACAGCAAGAGGGATTGCTGCTTTCACTGCGCAGCGATCCCTCTTGCTGTTCTGGCATCTGAGATTCAGAATAGTTTTTTTCTTGTTTTCCTCCTCCAAAAGCTAGGTGTGTCTTATGGTCTGGGGCGTCTTATAGAGCGAAAAATGCGGTAGTTTCGTTAGATTCTATAACTACATAATAAAAGTGTCAGGACATTCCTTCCAAATGGAAATGTGCCCATCTGTTGTACAGAAGGCTGAAGTAAAAGTTGTAATCTGAGAACTTTCAATTTGAGATTATTGGAGGGGAAGGGGCCAAAAATGACATTGAAGTTTTATCCTTGTTGTTGCAGCTTCAGAGCTCAATCAAGACTTAAGGTAGCAGCTGCAATGAACACACTTATTGACAGACAGACAGACACACACACACTCACATACGAAGACATCTATAACAACATTATGTGATGACACACTCGCTGCTGTTGCCACCACCAGTAATCCCAGCCCCATCTCTGTCAGTTTGCTAAAATGACCCTACCAATTCCTTGCCTGTGAACTGGGCAGCAAATTGGATGAGAATGTTCTCTGCTCCGCCATAGCTAGAAGATTGGCAGAGATTCTAACAGACATCTTTGTTATATGGTTTTTCGAGCCCCAAGATGAGAGCTGAAAGCATGTCTTCAATAAAAAGATAAGAAATCGAAAAGGAGGGGAGAGGCTCAGGCGTTGTGTTGTAAGCAGTATAATGGTCTTTTGCATTTTCCACGTGGAACAATTGCTGTTACGACATTTATAAAAATAAATTGGAACGTTGCTGAAACGCTGAGTTTCAGAATGCGAAATCCATGCTCCAAAATATGAAATCCATGCTACATTTCTAAGAAAGCCCAGTGGTATATATTTTTTGTAGCTCACAATCAGAAGATTATCAAGGGATGGCAGAACAGAGACCAGCATAGCTATATGGGGGAAGGGGAAGGGAAGGGAATGACTAAACTAGTTGGAAAATTCACTGCTAAATATATGGATGCAAACCAATCACTTCTAAGCTGTCCTCTGTGGACACAGCCAGAGGAAAAAGATTTACCAGCATAACGATCTGTTTCCTGTACCGCTCTGTGCTGCTGGTCTTGATGGTCAATGACTTAAATATTAAAAGGTGGAGATGAATGGCTGTTTTCACTGATGCTGAAATTTCTAAAACAAGCAATGGGCCATTTTTACTGTTTTCTGATTGAAAAAATGTAAAAGCAGTTTCTAAATGAAAGCATTTGTTTTCCTTCCCAATAAAGCCACATCCAACACATTGACATAGCCAATGTGCGAGAGACATTTTCAGAGAGGCTCCTGAAACTAATGAATTGCACTTGGCTATGTAGTTTTAACATTGTGCCAAATTCAGCGGCGATAAATGTAATCTATGGGTTCAATAAAGCTCTGCTTTCCATTTGCAGATGAAAGTTTTAAAACAGACTTTAACACTGTAATATATTTTGCTTTCTTGCAAGATGTTGCACTGAACAATACGGATGCACCAGCAATTTGCATTTAATTAATTAATTCTACTCTGCCCACAGGCAAGATGCTATTGTGAATCTCCATAAATAAACATTTTCTCATATTTAAGAGGTAATCCAGTACTGCTTTCTAATTCTAAATCCACATTCCTTTTGTAGATACACAGTCTCCCCAAGCAAGGTAAATCATTCATGATGCAAATAATGAAAATCATGGAAAATTCATTTTTAGATTACTGTTGTCTTCTTATAACCACATCTAAGAACTAAGCACAGTTTCACAGTACATGGTTTGTTTGCCTGTGTGCTATGGGTCTTAGAATCATGGCAGCATACAGAATGCATTTCGTGGGGAGAAGATGGTGGTTGCTGTAGCTGCTAGACTTGTCACTTGATGGCATATGTCTGTCTTGGGAGACAATGGAAGAGTACACCTTCATGGGTGAAGTCAAACCATTGGAGAGTTACAGCGCCTGCTGTGGCTGTAGAAACCAATACAGGAGAGACATGTTTTGTTGCAGCTGGGGCTAATGAAGACGCCTGGTTTCGCTGATTCAAGTGTACAATGGCGTTTCTTCTTTCTGCACTTCCCCCAGCGGTCATTGCTGCTCTGGTCACTTTTATTATTACTATATTAAGAATATTTATTTGCTCAGAATTATCTATGGACAGCTAAACATTAACAAATGTCATAGGGCTGTACAATAGAGTGGAGGGAACCCACAAGAAATAAAAGAAGAGATAGTACTCCAAAGGGAAATCAGATATTGTCCTCGGGTCAACTCATCAGTCTGCAATAGCTTGTAGAAATAATAGAGCTTTTAACAACTGATGAAATGGGGACAATATTGGATCCTGTCTAACTTCAAAGAGCAGTGTGTTCCAAAAAGCTGGTGCCACTGCAATGAAAGACTTAGTCAAACTTCCAACGCGGCGCCAATTGGAAGCCGCATCTTGGTTTCCGAATGGTTTCGGCCAGTCAAACGGACTCCTGGAATGGATTGTGTTCAAGAACCAAGGTACCACTGTACTCCCTTAAAAAAAAGCACTGGAAAGGGGGAATAATTCCATCTGGCAAGCTGCCATGTTTGAGCAGGTAAAACAATTGAAAGGTTGCAATGTTGAATTCCACTCAGGGAATCTTGTTTTGAACCCTGAACCTTCGAGGAAGGGAAGGAGTTTTTTAAAAAAAACAACACAAAACCCCAACACTTTTCAAATCTAGAACTGGTATTTAGATGCTTTTTACAATGCCCATCTCCCAGAAATACAGACTTTTGAGACCAAAACTTTGTAGCATGCCTATATGCATATAGTTGTATCTGGATGCAATTATTTTAATGCAGTTCAATTTCATTTTGAACTCTATTCTTTTTTGAGATGACTGCACACTTCAGCAGTATTCTCTGTCATGTATACTTGCACTGATTAAAATAGACGTCACTAATTTAAGAGAGCATTTTCAAAAGAAGCATAATTCTGCTTTCCAAATCCTGTTGATTTAAGAGGAGGACATTGCAAGCACACCCTCAACTCTTCCGTGGAAAGCCAGAAGATAATGACTGTGTTTGGATAGAATGCAAAGTTAAACTATGGTTTAGCATTACATTCATAAGCCTCACACTTATGTGCTTCCTTCTCTCTTCCTCCAGTACAACTGTCTATGTGGCATTTTTGTAAGACACTTTGGATTGCCCTGGGAAAGATAAAGTGACTACCAAATTCAATAAATAATAATAATAATAAATAAAGGAAGAGATTAGAACATTTCACTTCGGTTTTCAACTGCCACTGTTTATTGTTCGGTGCTAATCTGCAACTGCGGTTAGTCTTAACTTTGGTTTAGGCCAGGGGTCTGCAACCTTTAAGACAAAAAGAGCCACTTGGACCCATTTCCGAAGGAAAAAAAACCTGGGAGCCGCAAAACTCGTCATTATAAACATAACTTTTTTGTCACTTTTAAAAAATTATTTCTTTGTTTGACCCCTCAGAATTACTCCTCCTCATAGAAATGAACGTTAAATTAACAAGTTACCTTTTTGTGTGTGTGTGTTCTTCACTCCCCTTCAAAACAGTGACCAGCGTACATGCTCCCTTTCAATGCAGTGACCAGCATACATGCCCCTTACAATGTAGCGGGCGGGCGGGCGGGAAGGTGACGTCGGGACGGTGCGTGACTAACGCACGCACCGCCCCCATGCGATGTCACAGCCAGTACAGCGCCCACCATAGTGGGGAGTGTCGGGGCGCACAATGCTCCCCTCGCTAGTATCCGCCCCGGAGCCGCGGCAAGGGTGTAAAAGAGCCACATGCGGCTCCGGAGCCGTGGGTTGCAGACCCCTGGTTTAGGCCAATGGTGGCCAACATGATGGACTACAGTTCTTAGTATCCCTGACCATCTAGGGCTGGTGGGAGTTGTAGTCCAGTGATATTTAGAGGGCGCCATGTTGTCTGTCCCAGGTTTAGGGAAACAAACTAAGGTCAGAAACCATGGTTTTCACTTGACTTGTTTCTTAAACCATAGTTAAGACTAACCACATTTTGTCTGGTTTTGCAAATCATGACAACCCACAGTTAGCTGAAAATGGAAGCAAAAGCTTCTAACTTCCGTCTTGGAGCCACACTGGTGAAAGAGAAGGGAGGGGGGAGCTCATTCATGAGCATGAGTCTCATTCATATAATGCGCAACTATGGTTTAGCACTGTGCCCCAGCACAGCCTTTGAGTGTTTAACTTTGGTTAGATAGTGTTCTAGGTGTTTGTGGATGCACACCTTAGTGTGATTTAAACTTTCCTGTATCAAATTATTTTTATGAACAACACTCATCCAAGAAAGTTAACATTTTAATAAATAAAAACTTATTATATGTGGGGAAATTATGAACGAAATTTCCTAAAACAGAGCAAAACGAAAAAGAGGAAGGAACAAAAAAGGAGAAAAAGTGAGAGCCTTATTTATATGGGCTTTTGTACTTCTGTTTGACTCTTGGCAGTCAGGAACATAAAGACTTCAATAGAGTGTCCAAGTTTCTGAATAGCCTCTTTGGGTGCGGAAGTCAGATTTGTGAATCTTTTCAGGGGAATGGAATCTCTAATGAGTGTTTCTCTGTTCTGTTGCCTGAAATCGCTGCCCATTATAGTTTCTAGGTCACTAAGTTAATTAAGTCAATGGGTTTTGTCCATTGTCCCCCTTATCAGTCACAGCTGCCTTTGCATCAGGAAGCTTTCTGACTTTTTAAAGCCTTATTGAAGAACTGTTGAAATTTCCCACCCCCAGTAGTATGTGCTTGACACATGCTGTAACTCTTTTCAAACGGAAAATGGAACGCGCTATAAATTCGTTGAAAGAAGTACACGTTTGCTCTGATCAAAAGTTCAGCGCACACTTTGATACGCTCACAGAATTCCTGTGCACAGGATGCGCCCATTCATTTCAGCAGAGGAAGCTGAACGACACACGTGCGCAGGAGCCGTGCCGGCAGAAAGCGTTGCTTCCTCCAACTTTTATTAGTGACACCAAAGTTCAGAAACTATCTGGTTTAGTATAGGAAGCCGTGCGGCTCATAAATGCACAAATCAGGTGCCATTTCCCCGGAAGTTATTTTGCGGCTCGGTTATGGAGAGCAAGATTCTGTGCGCGCACCAGTGTTCAGGAGCCCAAAGGCCACTGCTTTGTATCCATATACATGGCTCTTCCATGTTCACTCCTTGGTCTTGATGGAGCTCTCATTGATTGTGCTTGCTTACAGCTTCAGTCATGCTTGTGGTAGCAAACCAAAGTTATAATTTCCACAAAACAAAATGATAACGTTCTCCTCAGCAACCCCATCACACACTCTTTGCCCTTTTCCACCCAGTATGAAGTAGGGATGCAGGTGGCGCTGTGGGTTAAACCACAGAGCCTAGGGCTTGCCGATCAGAAGGTCGGCGGTTCGAATCCCCGCGACGGGGTGAGCTCCCGTTGCTCGGTCCCTGCTCCTGCCAACCTAGCAGTTCGAAAGCACGTCAGAGTGCAAGTAGATAAATAGGTACCGCTCCAGCGGGAAGGTAAACGGCGTTTCCGTGTGCTCCCTTGGCCAATAAAGCGAGATGAGTGCCGCAACCCCAGAGTCGGCCGAGACTGGACCTAATGGTCAGGGGTACCTTTACCTTTATACTCTTAACACAAACACAGTACCCCAATACATATAAAATGATGTTATATTGAACTCTCAAATATAATAATCCAGCATATGTCATTGTCCCTGCTCCTGCCAACCTAGCAATTCGAAAGCACGTCAAAGTGCAAGTAGATAAATAGGTACCACTCCGGCGGGAAGGTAAACAGCGTTTCCATGCTCTGCTCTGGTTCGCTAGAAGCGGCTTAGTCATGCTGGCCACATGACCCGAAAGCTGTACGCCGGCTCCCTCAGCCAATAAAGCGAGATGAGCGCCGCAACCCCAGAGTCGTCCACGACTGGACCTGATGGTCAGGGGTCCTTTGACCTTTACCTATGAAGCCAGCTGCACTGAGGTGGTGGCCTTTGGGAGTCAAGCATCAAAACACATCCTTCTTCCTCTCTCCAAGCTAGATACTGCCACCCTCCCAAACTGGCTGCTCCTGCGTTACGCATTTTTTTACACTTTTGACTGTGGCAACTCAGAGTGCAAAAGGAAACAGAGAGCGCACTTCATGCTTTGTCTGTTACAACAGTTGTGAAGCCTGAGGGATGAATAGGAAGTAGAAGAGAGAAAGTAAAAATGAGAAGCTGTAATCTTTTCTATTCGTTGATTAATATCAGTGTTGAACTGAAATAGCCCCCAAATTTCACCATCACCATGGGGGGTGTAATTGATTTGTGTGTGTTTGGAGGGGTGCTGTTGGCTGTAAATCCTTGCAGCTACCACTGACACCCCAAAAACGCAGACCGGAGAAATTCAAAAAGGGGTGGGTGATTTTGAACCCTCTTCCGTCCCAGAACCCTACCTGGTTCTGACTGGCTCAGGGTTTTATTTTTAAAAACGTTTGGGCTAGCACTAATTAAAATATTCCTCTCTTGCAAGGTAGTAATGAATTAGCAAAATATTTTTCTTTTCTTAAAAAACACACACAAACAAAAAAAGCATTTAAAACTTCCTAGTGGTGCAGCAATAAAACTGCTAGCACATTTGCGAAGCTAAGCAGAGGCCGGTATGGTTTCAAATTGAATGGGAGACCACGTGTTTCAGGGGGTTGGTCTAGATGATTCTTGGGGTCCCTTCCAACTCTATAATTCACAAAAACAAAATAAAAGCCATCAACGGACTCACTCATTAGCAGCAGTAATAGCAGATTTTGTTAAACGTTGAAGACAATAGCTGTCGTCTGACATCCGTGAAGGTTATCATCTGATGAACTTAAATGGGTTCGCATTTAGCCGCTCTATTTTGAACTACCATTGGTTCATTTAGGTGGGGCTGAACGATGATGCCAACTTCTGGGCAGGTGCATCACTGCTGCTGGCTGGGTAGGAGAAGGGGGTGGGCAAGGCAGTGGTGAGGGTGGCGCAGGTTGGTACACCAACAGGAGCTCCAGATTAGCTCCACTGGTTGACCTGCAGCCTCATCTCATAGAATCCTAGAGTTGGAAGAGACCACAAGGGCCATCGAGTCCAACCCCCTGCCAAGCAGGAAACACCATCAGAGCACTCCTGACATATGGTTGTCAAGCCTCTGCTTAAAGACCTCCAAAGTAGGAGACTCCACCACACTCCTTGGCAGCAAATTCCACTGTCAAACAGCTCTTACTGTCAGGAAGTTCTTCCTAATGTTTAGGTGGAATCTTCTTTCTTGTAGTTTGGATCCATTGCTCCGTGTCCGCTTCTCTGTTCAACACCCCTTCCTGAAAAGTGACCACAATCCATTTTTGGGTACTTGCTCTACTGGGTTTCATGCAGGGGACATTCCCAGCCTTGACCTGGAGATACCAGGCGTTGAACCTGTGACCTTTTGCATGCAAAGCGAGTCTGCATCATTAAATCCCTCTTTTCTAACTTTTTGAGGTTGTAGAATATTATAGCTCTATTTCTGGTTACGGCAATTAAATCAGTCAGAATTTTTAATCACTTACATGCCTGTTCAAGATATACTGCATATTGCCCTAAGGTGCGGGCTAATGGCTACTAATAAACTAATCAGATATTTGGATATTAAATTCTTAACACATCCTAATAAACTTGCTAAGGTCAATTTATCTTTAAAAAAAAAAACAACACCAAGAGGACATTAATAGATAGGTGGGAAGCTAAATCCCTTCTGGCTTATCTGGTGAAAAAGTTGGCTATTTCCAAATGTTTGTTTCTGTTTGTATCTTTGACACTGGGACTAGATCGCTGAGAGCTGAATGGCTTGCAAAAGATCTTTGATCAATTTACACGAGAAGAGAAACTGGAGTATAATCTAGTGGAAAGGAGAGGTCAGGTTTTCCCAAACCTAATAGCAAATTTTGAAGCAGCTCAGTTGGGTCACTGTCCTTATGGATACTTCAAAGGGAAACTTAAATTGAGACATTACAGATTTCAGTCTGCGTTGATGTGCTACTCTGGATTCATAAACCGTGCAAAGGTAATGTAACTGATCTGGAGCGAATGTCACAGCAGCTTTTAAAGATACGGGATAAATGCAAGGGAAACCTCAGCCATGGCTT
Source organism: Podarcis liolepis (assembly GCF_965112155.1). Lineage (NCBI taxonomy): Eukaryota > Metazoa > Chordata > Lepidosauria > Squamata > Lacertidae > Podarcis > Podarcis liolepis. Next base: position 42,612,593 of record NC_139571.1, read on the forward strand.
GTCACCTTTTTAGCTTCCATAATAAGGAATGGTGATTTTAATCAAGATGGCCACTTCAGAAATTTTACAAGCTGGGAATTGAATAAATTTCCATTCTCGTGGTTATGGTGTTGAAGGTAGGCTTGTAACTAGGACGGAAATATACTTTAGAAAACCAGAGGTTGGGTGGATTCAGAAACTTTGGATGAGAGAATTTCTTAAGCAGAATAAGTTCTACAGCTTAGGAAACTGAGAGCCTGTGAAGCAGAATTTGTGACTCTTGGTGAAAGTGTGTGTGTGTGTGTTCCTTATTTGGACAATCAAAGTCAAAAATTAAAGAAAAGATCATTGGGAAAGGGTCCTGGCAATTCTAAGTTTAGAAGGCAGGGATTCAGAATGGAACTCAGGTTGTTTATCTATAAAGGATTCTTGTATTTATGAGCGAAGGAGATACAGTACAAATCTCATTCGCATATGAAGGGAAAGTCAAAAGAGCTAATGAGCCAGGGTTATAATCTTCTTTTGAACCTGAAATTGAATACACTGAGAATGTTTAAGTCTTTTATTATTAACAGCTGGAATACTGTAGATTTGCCCGGGGGTTGGGTGGGTGGGGGCTCATTATTAGCCAGTCCAGAAATAGTTACAAAAATCTTTGCACTTGGCAGAAATGGAAAACTTGATTGATAGCATTCATACAATATATGGTTCTTGTCAAATAATGAGTCTTGCAAATAAATTGATTGCAAATTGCATTATGGATATTTTCGAATGGAATATAATCTGGGGTTTTCTGCCATTTGTTTTAGATGTGTACTCTCCCCCTGCCATTTAAAGGGGAAATATTTTTAAACATTTAAAAAACAACATTGGTCACCACTGAATTAGAATAAACAGAAGTTTCTTCACTGGGTTGATAATTCTCTTAATTATAGCTGTATATCTCTTTTACACATTCCTTAAATATAAAATGTCCTTATTTTCTCATCGTTTTGCTTCCTCAATTAGTGCAGGATTATTATTACTTTTATAATACATTGCTTTGCATTTCCATGGTTTTTCAGATCGTTGTGATCTTCCATCAGTGACTGCTGTTCTCTGATACTGAATTTCAATTTCAGGTGTCTCTGTTACTTTATCTCTCTGGCTCTAACACAGCTTACAGTTAACGTTTTTATCTTTATGCTACTTAGCATTAAAGAGCTGAAAGGGAAACTATATTTCTATTGCTAATGAAGAGCACATCCTAGTCTTATACCAGCTGCTTACAGATTCACTTATGCACCAAAAGGCATGGGCGTTGTTAAGTTGCAGCACTCACTTTCACTTCCATACAATATGAGTAGTACACCTCTTCTGGAGTCTCCCATATTGGGGTCACTTGCACCTTAATTTTGATGTATCTGCCCCCACCCCTTCTGTCTCTTAGGGAAGGTGGACAGCAAGATCTAGAAACCAAACCTTCTGAGGAACGATTGAGGGTGTTGGGTATGTTTAGCCTGGTAAAGAGGAAACTGAGACAGCATATGATTTGTTGTTGTTGTTGTTTAGTCATTTACTCGTGTCCGACTCTTTGTGAACCCCTGGACCAGAGCACGCCAGGCCCTCCTGTCTTCCACTGCCTCCCGCAGTTTGGTCAAATTCATGTTGGTAGCTTTGAGAACACTCCAACCATCTCGTCCTCTGTCGTCCCCTTCTCCTTGTGCCCTCCATCTTTCCCAACATCAGGGTCTTTTCCAGGGAGTCTTCTCTTCTCATGAGGTGGCCAAAGTCTTGGAGCCTCAGCTTCAGGATCTGTCCTTCCAGTGAGCACTCAGGGCTGATTTCCTTCAGAATGGAGAGGTTTGATCTTCTTGCAGTCCATGGGACTCTCAAGAGTCTCCTCCAGCACCATAATCCAAAAGCATCAGTTCTTTGGCGATCAGCCTTCTTTATGGTCCAGCTCTCACTTCCATACTTCCATACTTTGTGTTGCATTGGGCAAGATAAAATGACTAAAAAATTCTAACAACAATAATGTTACACTGATATTCATACTCTCTCCTCCAAATGTCCTCCAAGTAACATTGCAAAGGAACAGTATGTTGATTGACAGCATTTGAGGGCAAAGGAGATCTCAGTCACTAATATCACCAGCCCTGACATCAGCTCCAGACCCTGAAAAAAAACATTCATTTAAGTGGTACCAGCATCAGCCGTGTGTGTTTGGTGGGAGCTTTGGGGGCTAAGCACTTGGTGGACAATGCTGCGTGCTGGTTTTTAGCCCTGGCTGCAAACATTGTGAAAGGAAACTAATTTAAAGCAAACTTTAAAAACTGCTGAAATCAAATGTTTTTTTTCAGCAGATTTCTCTTGCCCCTGATATCTGGCCAGAGCGTAACCTTCCCTAGGTAGATTCCCTGTGCCAAATTGCATACTGATAGAACAAATTGTTTTTCATTTCATAGTGAATGGAATTTTCGGAGTGCAAAATGATAGCAGCATATTAGGAAATGCTCTCACCTTCTCAATCCACTCTGCAAAGAGGAATAATTAAGACAAAGTAGAAAATTTGGACAGTAATAATTAAACAGATTATTGATTTACAATTTGGCCTAAGGGAAATTAAGTTTATTAGAACTTTCCCCCCTCTGGTAGCAAAGGGGACCACATTGAGATTGAATTTGATGACCTAAGCTTTGTATGAGCTTTTAGGGAGAGGCCACTGCAGGCTTATGCTCCCCTAATCCCAGCGCCGCTTTCAAGGGGGAAGTGTTTGAATTTAGACCCAAATGAGGCCAAATAAAGGGCTCCTTTATAAGCAATAGTTCCCTGGATCCTATCCGAGTTACCAAAAAAATAAGCCCCATGGGTAGACCAAACTATTTGCACGTCATCTGAAAGAAATAGCATGGTGCAGTCAGTTAAATCAAATTCAAGAAATCTTATTCAGCAAAATATTAACTATATCAAGAAAAGGGATATTAAAATAATTTAGTGCCTATGGAGATGCTTTCATGGATGAGTTTCTGGATGAGTTTTTTTAGGGATTTCAGAGTCAGCTGCAGGTCGTGGTCTCCTTTTATTTCTTTTCTTTACGGGAGACGTTGCTTCACCTACATTGCTAATTTCCCCTTTTTAAAAGGTCACGTTTAGATTATGCATAGCTTTCCTTAAGGTGAATGTGAGTTAAAGGGTAGTGGGCCCTGGATTTCAGTGTTTCCCTGAAATTGATTAGGACTAGCTACTTCTTAATTATAGCCTCTGACATCTGTATTATTTAGGTGATTCGTAGTGAAATCCTCTGCATTTTCAACTAAATTTTAGTCAGAGTAGACTCATTGAAATTAATGAACATGGCTAGGTTGGGTTCATCAATTCCCAAAGGTCAACTCTAAGTAAAACATAGTTGAATATGACCCATTGAATTCAGTAGGGGAAAGTGGCTTAGAAGTGAAAGCAGTAGGGGAAATGTTTCACTAGGATACGCAATAATCCTGCATTGGGTGCTGAGAGTTCCCCTGTGGTATCATTATTTTTCAGTTCCCCACAATTTTGCACTTTGGCCAGCTGTAGTAGAAGACTGAAATCATGCAGTTAATAATGAGTTGATCTAACACAGTCATCTCTCCACTTACATGTGGGTTACGTTCCCGGGTACTGCTCATATACAGTGGTACCTCGGGTTACAGACGCTTCAGGTTACAGACTCCGCTAACCCAGAAATAGTACCTCGAGTTAAGAACTTTGCTTCAGGATGAGAACAGAAATCGTGCTCCGGCGGCATGGCAGCAGCAGGAGGCCCCATTAGCTAAAGTGGTGCTTCAGGTAAAGAACAGTTTCAGGTTAAGAACGGACCTCCGGCATGAATTAAGTACTTAACCTGAGGTACCACTGTACATGAAATCACGTATAGTGGGGGACACCATCTAGAAAGCCTGTAAGCACCCTCTAACCCCCTGGCAACCCTTGAAAACTCCTTACCAGACTGGCATGAATGGTGGCAGTGGTGGCTCTCAAGGTCTTCCTCATCGCTGGAGGATGATGTGGAAACAATGACAAGTGCAGTAGACCAGGACCCCAAAGTGCTTGACTGTGGGTCAGATTCCCTTGCTGCTGATGGTGGTGCGTGTGGTATCTTGCCAAGGAACATGGTGATGGGCAGCTGGCCCTCTTGTGTCTTCTTCTGGTCAACCATCTTCTTGTATGGCCGTACACTGTCTGCAACCACACCATCTTCAGGCGGCATTCCATGGAGGGGGTCATAACTGCGCAATGATATCATTCATATGTTTGAGTGTGCCAAAGAGTTCAGAAAAGTGCTCTGCCAAAAATCTACCAAACTCCAACACAATCGCTCCCTCCAAACCTCCTTTCTCAAACTCCCAACTCTCCTCAAAGGTTGGTGCAAAGGCTCATGAGATTGCAGTTGCAAAGGCTCCTGGGATTGCTAGCCGTTTCCCCCCACTCTTTTCACGCCTTTTTGCAGCACCTGAAGTCCCTGCATGTGAGCTTACAATCTGGAAGGCACAATGAAAAATTTGGTTTCCCCCTTACCATAATGTTTACCCCAGGGGCCTCATGAAACACACACACACACACACACACACACACACACACACACCGTGACCCAACCAGTCACCTGGCTGGTGGTAGAGACCAGAGTTGGCCCATGCATTCTGGTACACTACACTCAAATTATTGTGTTTCCCCCGGGGAATTGTAGTTTGTGTTACTGCTCCGTGCATGGCGGCAAAAACTGATGTCACCCTTGTGTGATTAATTACTGGCAGAGGCCTAGTGTGAGACTTGTGAGTGCTCCTGTTCTTATTCAACAAAATGATGGGGTCAGAGCAGAGTGAACTGATCAGGTGGAGAAAAGGTGGATTGGGTAAATTTCTCCCGCAGTGGGTTAAAAGAACGCGTGTGTATGCACTTACAAAGCAACTGGCTTTGAGAACGTGGCCTGCTGACTGCCTGTGCACAGAATCTCATTTATCATTCCAAGCCAAAATGGTATCTGGGGGAAACTGTGCATAACTCGTAATACAGCCGTGCATCGTGAGCCTGACAGATCGGTATTCCAAACCAGGTAATTACAAACTTTGATGATATCACTAGTAAAAACCCTGGACACAAATACTGAATAGTCAGATTAAGTAAATAGCTATAAAACAACAACAACAACATAACAGCCAGAAAAAGAGTCGGGCAGGAATGCCTTTGGGCTCTTTTCCTGTTCAACGTTTCAGTGAACTCCTCATGCTGAAATTAGGTTTCAAAGAGGCTTTCTGTCGCTGCCAATAAAATAGGTTGCAATATGGATGGGTGTGGTGCCCACAAGTGTCTACTGTTTGCATATGCACTCATGGGACCAAAAGATTTAGCGACCGCTGTACCGGGGTATCAAGGCCTGGGCATTTGTCAATAGCAATAGGTAATCAATCTCCATTTTATGTAGTCCCAAACTGTTGGTTTTAGTATGCAATCTTTGAAAGGGTTACAGCAAAAGTTGCAGTAAGAAAATATGTTAGTTATTGTCATTGGATATATGGTTCTTCTGCTGCAACAAATCTACATCTTCGGAAACGGCATTTACCCTGTCTAATATTTTGATAATTATTATAATTATTTTGATAATATTTTGATAACTAGCTGGATAGACATCTACCAGACATCTGCTAGCTTGCAGACATCATATATCTTGTTTCAACAAGACTTAATTTATCATGGTTGAGAAGCTAGTAAAATGTGGGGCTGGTGATGTTGCTGTTTAGGTGAATTGAGATGGCTAATCAATAGCTTTTTGTCAACCTGGAGAGAAGTGAGAAGTGGATTCCAGACGGTTCTGCCCTGGTTCTTGTGTTGCTTTAACATCTTTATAAGTGACTTGGGTCAGGTCACTTAAAGAGTCAAGCAGAGGCTCATCAAACTTACAGATAACACTAAACTGAGTGGGGTCACTAATATTTTCAAAAATGGAAGTAGGATTCAATACTATCTTGACAGGATGGAGAACTGGGCCAAAACTAACAAAATGAATTAAAACAGAAATATATGTAAACTTTCTCACTTAGACAGGGGATTCAGTAGATGCCAAGCTAAACACGAATCAGCAGTGTGATGTGGCAGCAACTAAAAGGCTAATGCAATCTTAGGCTGCTTCATCTGTATAGGGTTCATTGCATCATACCTGTATAGGTATATTGCAAGAAATAATGTTGCCAACTCTATTCTGCTTTGCTCAAACCTTACCTCAAGTTCTGTGTCCAGTTTCGGACTCTGTGGATTAAGTTTGGGGTAGAAGAGGGCAACAGAAGATGGTTGAGGGGTCTTGGAGACCCAAGTCCTACAAAAGTAAAGTTGAAGTAGGTTGGATGTTTAGACTGTATTTAAAAACAAACAGCAACAACTACTAATAATAATCAGATATTTGAAGTGCTGTTAAATAAATAATAGACCAAATTCATTTTTCTGGTCTTTCCAGAGTGTATGACCCAAGAGCTACAAGAAAAAGGGATTCAGATTTAACAGTTCAGCCTTTCAGACAACGGGACAGACTGTCTTGGAAGACGGTGGGCTCGCCTTTGTTAGCAGAGGCTGGATGGATGGCTACCTATCAGGAATGCTTAACCCAGCAGGGCTTCAGGCAGAATGACCTCTGAGGTCTCTCCAACACCATAATGAGTGTTGGTTGTTTCACAGAGCCTCTTAAAAAGTCTACATGAACTGAAAATAATGTTACATTATGAGTGATATCAAATGGTTCTGTTTAAATGAGGCTTCCGCAACCTTCGCCCTCCAGATGTTTTTGGCCTACAACTCCCATGATCCCTAGCTAGCACGACCAGTGGGCAGGGATGATGGGGATTGTAGTCTCAAAACATCTGGAGGGCTGAGTTTGAGGAAGCCTGGTTTAAATTAAAAGGGGAAACAGAGAGAGAGAGAGAGAGAGAGAGAGATAAAAATTAAAAAGTGTCTTGTATATCTTCTTTAAATGAGTTTGTTTTACATTAAACTAACAGCCGTCTCAGTTTTCTAAGTCAAAGCACAGAATCCGTGTACAACAGGACATATCAGCAGAGTTTGCGAAACCCTGCACAATTTTATTTTTAGAAAAGAAAAAAATTAACCTCACACCTTCAAAACAGCCTAAATGACAACTGTGTCAGCCTGGAAACACTTCTGCAGCCAGGGTCGGATCAGGTGGTAGGACGAAACCCTGAACAGACGCACTCCACGCTGCAACATTACATTGCAGCCCCCGCTTGTGACTGCCATCGTACTTGTGCTTCATGTTGTTTATGTAGCTCTGTGTGTAGAATCGACGAAAACAAAGTCATGCTTGGGACATTTGCCAAATATTCCCACACTGGGGGCTCCGACCTGCTTTTCGCTCTTTCCTGCAGAGAGGCTCAGGGTGGACTACCAGGAGAATACTTTTCTCTCCGGCTGACGCAACCGTATCCCTATAATTAGACTTCTGGGAATACTTCAGAAGGAAACAGACAGCTCTGCCTTGCCCCATAGACCTGCGCATCGCAGCTGGCACTCGCTCGGGGGACCGGGATTGCAAATATACATAGAAACAACTGCATAGAGAGCTAAGATAGTGAACAGTCCGGTAGTACAGTAAAAGAATAATAATAATAAAATCCTTGCTATCTCAGGGCTAGAGTAGATACGACTGATTCATACATTGATTCCCCCACCTTGTGATCACTGAATGAAGGAGCCTGTGGGGCCACCTCTGTTTCTCAGCCGAAAGTTGCACAGAGGCACCGTTTGCATGAATAAATATCTCCGTCTGTGGGCTATAAGCAGAAGCAGCATGATTTTTGCACCTATAATAGCACTTGTTTTGAGTTGCTGTGATCACATAAAATTGCAATAGCTACATGTTACGGCCCCCACGTTGAAGTACCGGTTCATGCAGTGTAACTACGCCAGCTCCTCTCAGATGTGAGAAGCTGTATTGTAACTTTTGAATACTTGTTGTTGTTTAATTTTTAAAAATGTGGTTTATTATTTTTTTATAAAAAGAAGTGAGTTTTCAGATCCCCCCAAACGCTGAGAGCAAGAATAGATTATCTACAGAGAACATGCCTGGAAGCCATGATCAGTAATTTACTGATAACCAAGAAATGTTCTCTTTTATTTAAAGTTTTCCCATTTTTAATACACGTAACCAAAGCATATATTGGGACTATGCCATGTCTAATGCTGTGTTCTTCATTATTAGTATTATTTATTAAATTTGTATACCACCCTTCATTTGAAGATCACACGGTGGTTCATAACATGTAATACATAATGAGAACACAAAATACCCCCTTCCCTGTTAATGCCTGTAACTAAAAAGTGAAAGTGAAAAGTGAAAGCTGGACTGTAAAGAAGGCTGATCGCCGAAGAATGGATGCTTTTGAATTCTGGTGCTGGAGGAGACTCTTGAGAGTCCCTTGGACTGCAAGAAGATCAAACCTCTCCATTCTGAAGGAAATCAGCCCTGAGTGCTCACTGGAAGGACAGATCCTGAAGCTGAGGCTCCAAGACTTTGGCTGCCTCATGAGAAGAGAAGACTCCCTGGAAAAGACCCTGATGTTGGGAAAGATGGAGGGGACAAGGAGAAGGGGATGCCAGAGGACGAGGTGGTGGGACCATGTTCTCGAAGCTACCAGCATGAGTTTGACCAAACTGTGGGAGGCAGTGTAAGACAGGAGGGCATGGCCTCCTCTGGTCCAAGGGGTCACGAAGAGGCGGACACAACTAAACAACTAAACAACAACAACAAAAAGTTAAAGTAAAATCATTCTGCAAATGTACATTTCAAATGGGACTTCAGAAAATAAAGGCTTGCATCAACAAGCAGCTAAGCATGCACAAAGCTTATGAAATTTAGCTGCTTAGTGATGCCAACCGTGCTCCATTTGAAATACGAAAATCTCAAGGTTTGTTGGATTGAAGCCAGCACTCATAATACATTTGAGAATTATGAACCTACTAGATTTGACTTAGAAATCAAGGAACTTCCAAGTTTCAGAAGCATCACTATCCATGGTATAAAATCACAGATGCTTCTGAAATTATTCACACCCAGTTTTCTTTCCAGAATTACTATTGTTTCCAAAGTAGAAGTGCATTATGAGACCCCCTGTTGTTCCTTTTTTTCACTTCCAGGTTTTATACAGCTGAGATTTCTCAGATGCTTCAGAGTCAGTTCATTCAATTCATCCATGTGTTCCCTTGCACGCCTACTACAAATGCACACGTACACACGGCAGAAAAACAAGCAACCTGTATATGTTATGTTTATGTCAGAACTACTTTTTAATTCACATGTGCATTGATAAACATCACAGGAAGTATTGATGTTTAGTATAGAAGGGACGCGGGTGGCGCTGTGGGTTAAACCACAGAGCCTAGGACTTGCCGATCAGAAGGACGGCGGTTCGAATCCCCGCGACGGGGTGAGCTCCCGTTGCTCGGTCCCTGCATCTGCCAACCTAGCAGTTTGAAAGCACACCAGTGCAAGTAGATAAATAGGTACTGCTCCGGCGGGAAGGTAAACGGCGTTTCCGTGCGCTGCTCTGGTTCGCCAGAAGCAGCTTAGTCATGCTGGCCACATGACCAGCTGTACGCCGGCTCCCTCGGCCAATAAAGCGAGATGAGCATCACAACCCCAGAGTCGGTCACAACTGGACCTAATGGTCAGGGGTCCCTTTACCTTTACCTGCATTGATAAACATCACAGGAAGTATTGATGTGATTTATGTAAGGTTATATCAGTATTATTTTTGGGTGTGGAGTATGCATGTAGTCATCAGTGAAGCAGGGTGCAACAATAATACTAATGCGGTTGATCACAAAAGTTTGATTTTTGGCAGTGGTATTTTTTCTGTGTGTGCATGTACACACACAAATGTATGCATTGGTGACAGAAGGAAACCACATGCAGATGAACTGAAGGAACTGAGTTCTGTAGCCAATTGCACATGCTCCAATTCTGGAATTAATTGTAGAAATTCACCTAATTAATCTAGAAATCAGAGGAGTAGAAGACAGAACAGTGTGAATCTATTAAACAACAAAAGAACAGACTGGGGGGAAATGTACTCATCCCTAAAACTCCGCAGGGAGGAAGATTTACTTAAATATCATGAAAACATCCTTCTGCAAGAGCTGTTCAGCACAGAAAAGTAATGAAATGTCCTTCTTAGTCAGGAATGTTAAGTACAGAATGTGCAGGAGATGGACTAGGAGAATATTCCACTGAGTATCTTTCCATCAGTGGAAGTGGAAGCTGGGTTAGAATAGACTGAGGACATTGACATGGCAAAGCTGAGGGAGAATGGATGGGGTTCTGAATCTGAAATTTCAGAAAGAGAATATAGTTCTTTGGTTCAAAGGCAGGTAAGGTAAAGGTAAGGGGACCTCTGACCATTAGGTCCAGTCGTGGCCGTCTCTGGGATTGCGGCACTCATCTCACTTTACTGGCCGAGGGAGCCGGCGTATATGAGTGATTTTATCTGCAAAAAAACTTTGCAAAATCGTTGCAGGAGATCTTGGGGTCTTTACAAGGCCCCGGTGGTAAAGGTGGTGGCGGTGATGATGATGATTTCTTTATATCCCACCCGTCTGACTGGGTTTTCCCAGCCACTCTGGACGGCTCCCAACAGAATACTAAACTCACGATAAAATAATCAAACATTAAAAGCTTCCCTAAATAGGGCTACCTTCAGATGCCTTCTAAAAGTCAGATAGTTGTTTATTTCCTTGACATATGATAGGAGGGCATTCCACAGGGCGGGCGCCACCACAGAGAAGGCCCTCTGCCTTGTAACTTTACTTCTTGCAGCAAGGGAACCGCCAAAAGGCCCTCAGAGCTGGACGTCAGTGTCCAGCTGAACGATGGGGGTGGAGACACTCCTTCAGTTCTACTGGGCCAAGGCTGTTTAGGACTTTAAAGGTCATCACCAACACTGTATCATCACTCCATAGGTAAAGTGCCCCCCCGCCCACTTTCACAGCAAGATAACTGGGATTCACTGGCAGGTGACCACTTTCAGCTTTTACACTACCAGGAATGGATTCATTCCTCTTCACTAAAGGTTCTGAAATTGGAATGCATTTTAAAATCCATTTACAAAATTGCACAGAGAGTTCTCGTGTGGCCAGGGGGCATCGTGCTCCCAGGACTCAGAAACAGTGAAATGTTGTTATTGCATCAACTGTCCACTGTGTAATGGGCTGAAGGACATGCTAAATTGCGACCTAATGCAGGATAGTCATGTACCTCAGAGTATGTGATAAGACCTAGCATGGCCTGGGGTCACCCATAGGGGAGGAATCCGTTTTCTTTGTGATGTTATTATATAAAGTTCCATGTCCTCAACCACAACATCACTGCTTACAGGTGAGCGTCTTCAACCTCTAATAATTATGTAAACAATTGCATCCCCCCCCCAAAAAAATGAGCTGCTCTGAATTTAAAATTGTGTAGCCTAGGTTCAGGAACTCACTTCATATCATGAACAGATATGTTGCATTATTTTAATCATTCCTGCATCAAAGCCCTGATGGGATCTGTTCAAAGTTTGAAGTTATTAAAACATTTCCCACTTTGTCCTACAGTTGTAATAATGTAGTCCAGAGGAGTGTTTGTTGCTTTAGCATATTTATAAGTAATAAAGGCTAATTAAATCCAGCCTATCTGCAGTAAAGTGGTATAGCCAATGTAGGACAGCGCCAAATAATAGATTTCCTGCTTTCGCATCTGCTTAGCTGATACTCAAGTGTTAAAACGCAATCGCTGATTTTTGGAAAGCTAAGTGGTCTTTTCCCCTAGAGACTGCTGGGTTCATGTTGCCACTTTGAACCTAATTAATCAACACTGAAGCTCAGTGAGCCCAGGGTGTTGACTGCTCTTTTAATTGCTGTCTTCTGGAGTCACATGTTTTCCTTAACCTTCTCTGTAATAAAATGCTGCAGCAATAAAGGTCTCCGGTTCTGGTAGTAGGAGTACTCCATAGATGCAATCTCAACAAACTTCCTCTCCTGCTCTTTATGGCACCTGACAAAATGTTTAAGCATCATTACTATATGTCTATCACAGCTTTGATGCATTTCACTCAAAGTACACACAGTTTGGTAAAAGAAGAAGAAGAACAACTCCTCTGGTGAATGCTTCCAAAGTGGCTCACAACATGCCTTCCTGCCCAGCACATTGTTAAGTATAGTAATTTAATTTGCCGAAATGGTAAATACTTGTAGGTGTTACTATGTGTTTAAATTTGATGGGTTGGTAACCGAATTCTAGAGAGTTCCCTAGTAGTTCTCATGTGATTGGTTAACATTGGTCACGTGGGAGGTATATGGGGAAAGGAGAGACTCCATTTTATGTGAAGCAAGGTGAGTGTGTTTCAGAATCCACTGTGAACACTGCTAAGTTGAATAGAGCGTTGGAGTGCTTCTTCTTTGCTTGAAAGAAAGAGAGCAAAGCTGGAGAAGGTAAAAGTGGAAATCTCTTATAGGAGCTGCAAGGCATGGCCTACAGACTGCTGAGCTCAGGAAAGAGAGGAAAATAGGGTTGTTTGGAAGGTAGAAGAGACTGTAAGCCTATGCTTGGAGAAGCATCTGTCACTATGTTGTTGTTGAGTCGTTTAGTCGTGTCCGCCTCTTCGTGACCCCCTGGACCAGAGCAGGCCAGGCCCTCCTGTCTTCCACTGCCTCCCGCAGTTTGGTCAAAACTCATGCTGGTAGCTTCAAGAACACTGTCCCACCATCTCATCCTCTGTCGTACCCTTCTCCTTGTGCCCTCCATCTTTCCCAGCATCAGGGTCCTCAGTAGCATGTTGGACGCCTTCTGACCTGAGGGGCTCATCTTCCAGCATCATAACTTTTATATGCCTGTTGTCTTTGTCCATGGAGTTTTCTTGGCAGGGATACTGGAGTGGCTTGCCGGTTCCTCCTCCAGGTGGATCACGTTTGGTCAAAACTCTCCACTATGACCTGTCCATCTTGGGTGCCCTGCACGGCATAGTTCATAGCTTCTCTGAGTTATTCAAGCCCCTTCGCCACGGCAAGGCAGTGATCCATGAAGGAGATCTGTCACTATAAGTTTCTGCAAGTAACGTTTTTGGATGTTAACATCTGGGCGCATTGGTTTAATTTCCAAAGAAGGGTGATTTAAGCTTCTTGACTGTGTTTTGGCTACTCTTATTTCAACATGCCTCTGGTCCAGAATTGTGTGAGGAGGAGAGTAGTCAGTGAGTAGTGATGGCAGCACAGCACAATGTCAGGATTGGTGGAGCCTTCTGACTTCCTGGTCCATTGCCCAACCTCACCTGGCCAACTACTACCACCATCAATACTTGGAGGGAGGTCCAAGGGTTGCTTTCTCTTTCGTTTTAACTATGCAGGGGAGGAAATGTCTAAGAAGTCTGGAAAGTGCTGCAGAAAACAAAAATCATGGGTGCATTAGACCAGTAAAATGTCATCAGGATAGCTCAGTCAGTAGAACATGAGACTCTTGATTTCAGGTTCATGTGTTCGAGCCCCACATTGGGTAAAAAAGATTACGATTATTTTCGTGGTCCCTTCCAACTCTACAATTCTGATTTTAAGGCCCCATTCATCCCAGGGGGTACCTTTTGATGCTTATTGTGGCACAAGCTCTGGGTGACCCTGCACTTCCAGGTGGCTGGCATTGTCAGTATTTTCAGCTAAAACTGATAAAGGAGAGATGCTGCCCTCAGGCCATCTCCTCATGGAATCTAGGAAACTGCAGATTCCAAAGTAGACCAACCCCCCAATCTGCATTTTGGCCTGAGTGTTGCAAATCTGGTGAATCTGCTTCAGAAACCAAGCTTGCAAATTCCTCCCTCATCCTTAGCAGAAAAACTTTGCTATCTGGAAAAAAGATGAGATGTACAGATTTACTCAAAGGCAATCATTCTGGGTCATAAGAGCGGGGAAAGCTTTTGTCAGAGGTTTATAATATCACCTGGCATGAACATATCAATAGAAAATTGAGACATAAAGGATTCTATCCAAGATGAGTGCTAGTCTGTCATCAGCTAGAAGCAGGGCTTAGTTTGTGGTGGCCCCATAGGCTGTGGAGTGCGTTGGCCTTCTGAAAGAGCTCTGGTTTTCCGTGTCATTTATCTCCTTTTGCACATGAACTGCGGAGCCTTTGTTGACTCCCCCCCCCATACACAATATTTTATGTTTTTATTACATTTTAATTGCCTCAGCGTTTTGCTTAAACTGCTTTGAGAACTGAAGTTTGGTATTAGAGCACACGCTTTGCATTTTTACTTATTTATAGTTTTTATTTGGGTTTAACATTTTCCGAATAGATAAAAAAAGCAAGGGGGACATTGTTCAGCTGGTATGCTGGGCAATAAACTTTGTCTGAAACTCTTAGGGAGATGCCGCCTCTTGTGGAAGATACTGGGCAAGGATAGACCAATGACGTGTGGTTTCCTTTGCTCACAGAGACTTGGGCAGGAGGGTGGGATGGGATGGGATGCAAATAGCATGGGTAATAAGTAGAGAGGAATGCATGGAAGAAGGTCTCCTGCAGATGCAATATTTATCCAAGCCTGGTACTTCAGAGCTCTGTAGATAACAGAGGTGTTGACTCTGAATTAATAAACGAATAATGTAAATGTGCAGGGGTGTCACTTGTTAGTTTAAGGTATATTTTTTGTTCACACAGATAAGGACCAGGAGATCAACTGCCTTGAGGTGCCATCCAGTTAATCCCTTGGCTTTTAAATTTAAATAAATTTGAATATCAACAAAACCTCCAAATGCATGTCTTCTGGGGTGATCATGAAAGAGGAGAATGGTGCCTCTTCCTTGTGAGACAGCACACAATTTTATAACCAATGCACACACACACACACACACACACACACCCCATGGGTAGAAATAAAGGGCACCTTTTTATTTTGTTTTTCAACACTTTGGGAATATTGCATATAGAATATTCCTTGTTAGTGTCACATCACAAAACATAAATGGCTGCAAAGAAGAAAGAAGAACGTTCAGATTCCATCATAATTGTAGATGGCCCCAATTTAAGAAGACATATAGTCACTGATGTCAACAGTGTTGTCAGCTTCAATTGCCTCTGGTTCTTGCTGGAAGGCAGGCTACAGTGGTTTCAGGCTGGCGTACAAAATATCAAGTCTCTTTGCATGCTGAAAGCTGGATCTTTCCTTGTCATTTAGTTTGATGTGGGAATAAGGTATCTATAATGTCACCTGTTTGCTTTCTGCTGTTTGAATTCCTGCTTTTTTCCCCTTGTAGCTCAGCTGGAGTCTGTAGGTTGATCGGCATTGACCTAATTTCCTTCCTGTGCTTATTTTATTTATTAATGAAAACTTTAGTCCACTCTTTATTACAAATTGCAGAGCAGATTACAAAACAACATACTATTAAAAAAACAATCAATTATAAAGCTACTGTAAACAACAGCAGTGATTTGACTTCTCCTAAAATTTTGAGTAGCCTTAATTTCTATCAGCATATGCCTGGAAGAACGTAAATGTTTTTAACCTGTCACTGGACTCTCATGAGAATTGGGGCATTCCACACCTCCAAAAGAGAGTTCCACAGCCAGGGCACCATCACAAAGAATCTCCATTGCTCCATCTCCATCACCATCTTACAGGCAACGGGCAATGGTGGGGATATTAAGAAGGGCTTCCTCTGTCAACCTTAGAGCCTGGGATGGATAATATGAAGAGATCTTCTCCCACATATACCTGTGTTGCATTCAATGTAGGCCTTAAATCAGGGTGGCAAGCCTGCACCAATTTTGACAGCATTAAGTAAAGGTAAAGGGACCCCTGACCATTAGGTCCAGTCATGGCCGACTCTGGGGTTGCTGCGCTCATCTCGCTTTATGGCCGAGGGAGCCGGCGTACAGCTTCTGGGTCATGTGGCCAGCAGGACTAAGCCACTTCTGGCGAACCAGAGCAGCGCACGGAAACGCCGTTTACCTTCCCACTGGAGCGGTACCTATTTATCTACTTGCACTTTGACGTGCTTTTGAACTGCTAGGTTGGCAGAAGCAGGGACCAAGCAACGGGAGCTCACCCTGTCGCGGGGATTTGAACCATCGACCTTCTGATCGGCAAGCCCTAGGCTCTGTGGTTTAACCCACAGCGCCACTCACGTCCCTTTTTGACAGCATTAGCAAAAGGGAAAAAAGTAAAGTAGACACAATGCTAGAAAATAGCCCCCCCCCCCAGTTGATCTTCACGCATCAGTTGAGGAGGTGCTGTGTGTGCATGCAAGAAAATGCTTGTGAGAGATTGTGGTTACACCTGCTACTGGCATGCAGAGTTGGCACTGCTTTAGTGTTAATGTTTGTTTGCAAAAGTTCCAGAATATCAATAATATTCCTAGTATTGTCAAACAAATGCCTACCAGGGAGAAAGCCTGCTTGGTCCAACAACATGTTAAATTCTGCCAGGCAACAGATAGGCAGCTAGCGCGTGCGCCACAAAATAAGTGTCATTTGACATTATGCAGATGCACCTGTCAATACCCCAACAGCTGCATTCTGCAGTAGCTAAAGTTTCCGGACTGTGGCCAGGCTATCCCAGTCCAGGAATGGAAATAGCTGGAGCACCTGCCAGAGCTGGAAATAGGCACTCCTTGTCGCTGAAGCCACCTTGGCCTCAAGTGACAGTTCTGCAACTCTTGAGTATCCCCAGCCCCTGAGTGTTAGCCTACTTCTTCAAGGCACATTTGCCGTGCAACCAATTCCTGAATATAAGATCGTAACAACAACCAACCAACCACCTCTGTCTTGTCAGAATTCAGCTTCATTTTATCGGCCCCCTTTTGGTCCATTACTGTACCCGGGACCGGCTTAGTACTTCTTCTGGTTCAGCTGGTAAGAATAATAAGAATCTCAGAAGAAATAGACCATGATGTCATCAGCATATTGATGACTCCGAGCCCCAAATCTGCTGCTTCATACAGAGGTTAAATAACATTGGTATATGTATATATGTGTATCTTGGTGACCCGTGCTTTGTTTCTAGAAAAATAGATGTTGTTAGAAGAGTTTGAAGAAGAGTTTGGATTTGATATCCCACTTTATCACTACCCGAAGGAGTCTCAAAGCGGCTCACATTCTCCTTTCCCTTCCTCCTCCACAACAAACACTCTGTGAGGTGAGTGGGGCTGAGAGACTTCAGAGAAGTGTGACTGGCCCAAGGTCACCCAGCAGCTGCAGGTGGAGGAGCGGAGACGCAAACCCGGTTCCCCAGATTACGAGTCCACCGCTCTTAACCACTACACCACACTGGTTCTCACCATGAAGTTGTTATAGTACCACACTTCTTAATAAGAACAAAAAAGAGGTGCTGGTATTGCGTATCCCTTGAGTATTCCCTGGGGAAAAGCACTGTTGGTGACAATAAGTCAATGCAGTAGTTGTACAGCTTGGAATCGGATAAACAGTTTTATCTTTTGACTCCAACCCATTTCCGGGTTATTGACTTCCCAGAGTCCGTCAGACCTCGGATAACCCTCAGGAATCTCCATAAGATGGCACAAGCCAAAGCAAGGGCCCCTGAAGTGCTTTCTGGCACCTAGAATCATAGAATCATAGAGTTGGAAGAGACCACAAGGGCCATCGAGTCCAACCCCCTGCCAAGCAGGAAACACCATCAGAGCACTCCTGACATATGGTTGTCAAGCCTCTGCTTAAAGACCTGCAAAGTAGGAGACTCCACCACACTCCTTGGCAGCAAATTCCACTGTCAAACAGCTCTTACTGTCAGGAAGTTCTTCCTAATGTTTAGGTGGAATCTTCTTTCTTGTAGTTTGGATCCATTGCTCCGTGTCCGCTTCTCTGGAGCAGCAGAAAACAACCTTTCTCCCTCCTCTATATGACATCCTTTTATATATTTGAACATGGCTATCATATCACCCCTTAACCTCCTCTTCTCCAGGCTAAACATGCCCAGCTCCCTTAGCCGTTCCTCATAAGGCATCGTTTCCAGGCCTTTGACCATTTTGGTTGCCCTCCTCTGGACACGTTCCAGTTTGTCAGTGTCCTTCTTGAATTGTGGTGCCCAGAACTGGACACCTCAGTGATTCAGACATCAACAAAGTGCTGCAAACAAGCATCTGCTCAAAATCAAAAGTAATATCTCTAAACTTACCATAATGGCAGAGTGGGGTGCTGGGGAAAAGGAACGGCAAACACCAAAGTGTCGAAAGGATGCAAAAAGAGAGCTCCATTGTGGCTAGCTGGATTATCTTATAACAAAAAAGAATGGTTTTGACAGCATTCCTCAAAACTTTGGGGAGGCAGCAGTTTTCCAAGAGCAAAACCTCTGTCTCTAAGCTTGAAGAGGGTGCTGGCATGAGAGGAGAGAAATAGCACGGAGGGAGAGTTGTGGCTGACAGGTCAAGCTTGTAATCAGAGGGAATTATTTTACCAAGAAAGCAGTTCTTCCCACCCCAAAACCAACTTGCACAAAAGCCCCCGGCCCTACTGTTTGCAGTTTTCAAGGTTACCCACTCAAGGGCATAACCTTTTATATCTGTAGTTTTCAGAACAATTGGTCACAAAACACTAAGGGAGATCAAGTGACCCTCTTCCCCCCAACCCCCCCCCCCCACACACAACTGCATTATCAGTCCTTGCAGAAAGAGCACTGCAGCTTTTATTCTGAACTTTTGCAGGGTTTTGTTCTGGAGTGGATCACCCAACTCTGCCCATTTTAAAATATTTTTTAGTTATGGACAGTTCCTTTTGGAAACACATTTTAGAGGTATTCAGCACAAATATCCCTAGACCTCTCTGCCTGTAATTTGGCAGGTTTTCTTTGCACTGGAAAAGCTACTATGGTTGTGATTTATGTTCACTGTATCAGAGAGATTGGGGAAATTATACTCATTTGGGGGGGGGAATTCCAGTAGTGACTGGTGGGGGTGTGGAGCAGATTAAGAAACTCTTAACAGCAGCCCTTGTAAGAAAACCATTGAAATTATCCTTTTGAATTATGGCAGGACTTTGTTTGTTTGTTTAAAAGCATATCTAAACTACTTAATATTTAAAATTTCCAAGTGGTGTATAAAAATAAATTCTGTGGCCATTATTCAACTAAAGTTTACTTTGAGTAGACCTCTTGAAATTAATGCACCTAATTTAGCTATGTTCATTAATTTTAGTGGGTTTGCTTTAAATAAATCATGGTTGAATATCATCCTGGTGATCATCACAATCTAGTAATAACAGGGTCCAATCTGATGGTTCCAGGAAAGCCTGGACAAAAATATTTGTCTTTACAAGCCATCTAAAGCAATTGATGGGTGATGCTTCACATATGGCACAGGGAAGGACATTGGAGACTGCCAGGGGCAATAGCAGAAACTGAAGATTCGTGGCCTCTAAAGGGAGACGGTTGCCTGCAAATTTCATCTACTTCTGTCCAAAACTAATAACATTCTAGAATCTAGATGGTTCATTTTGGGGGAGGTGTAATATTTTTACAAGTGTCTAGCACACAAAAAAACCCCTGAATATATTTGCCTAGAATTTGACAGGCTTCATCCACTCTGGGTGGCTATGATGCCTGCAATTTCTATCCACTTCTATTAAAAGAAGGGAGGGGAGGTCATAGTCATTTTAATTGTGGCACAGTTTCTCAAAAAACTGTGGCCAGTGTTTAATGGACCATTTGTGTATTAATGAAAGAACTCCCTATTTCCTTCTTCTGGAAGTTATTTTCATATCCTGATGTTCAAAGTGAAGAGCTGTCTCTTCAAATTAAGAGCGAAGGGGAAGTGAAGCCCGAGCTTTCACTTTCGCTTCTTATAGTGAGGCGTGCTGCTTTAGCCCTTCGCCTGCTTAGCCATGCATTAACACTGAAGCTATCACTTCTGGCTGAAAACCTCCGAATTTAGGCCTAAAGTCTTCATTGATTCTAGCCCTGTGGAACCTCCACTGCCTGCCCTCGCTCACATTGGTATGCAAGGCCAGTCTCCTGACATAGATAAATGCAGAGCGCTCCTTTGTGACAGGGACTGTGCTCGTTAGGAAGTGCTTTAGCTGTCATAGGGCTCAATATAAGATGGATCAGCTAGCAGAATCTTACATTCTTTGGTCCTCCAGCAACAGAAGCTTGGGTTGTCCAGCTGTGGGCAACACATTCATTATCGCAGTACAAGGAGTCCAATTCACATGGCATTGTGCTGCCGATAATGGACGACCTACTTACCTCTAGGCTGGGCGCATTTGGCCATGAATGCAACCAAGGAAGGAGGAATTGCTGTGGCTTGAGAAGTCTCTCTAGCAAAGTCCCATAAATTCACTCCCTTGCTCACCAGCGGTGAACATTGCTCCCCTCTCTGGCAACCCCCTCTCCTCCCTTCTGCGCAAAAAGCCCCTTTCTGATTAACTCTGCAGTAGGCTCCAGAGGAAACCTCCAGAAGAAAAAAGCACCCCAAGGACAGACGGATTGTGGCCACAAGTAACTAATAGTCATACCCTCCAATATTTCTCTGATGAAAATAAGGACATCCTATTCAACAACAATTTATACCCTGCCCATCTGTCTGGGTTATCCCAGCACTCTGGGCACCTTCGAACATATATTCAAACATATTGAAACATTAAAAAAAACCTATGCAGGGCTGCTTTCAGATGTCTTCTAAAGGTTGTGCTGTTACTTATCTCCATGGCTTGGGGTCACATAAGTCCATACCCTCCAATGAAAACAGAGATGCCCTACCATACTCTCCAACATTTCTCTGATGAAAATAGGGTTGTCCTATGGAACACCTCCCATCAGACGTCAAGGAAATAAACAACTTGTTTAGGGAAGTTTTTAATGTTTGATGCTTCATTCTGTTTTAATATTCTGTTGGGAGCTGCCCAGAGCGGCTGGGAAAACCCAGCCAGATGGGTGGGGTATGTATGTATATATAAACAAATAAACAAACAAAGTTGTTGTTTTATTTGCAGAATAGGCATCCTACATAAAATGCAATTTGCTGACCAGGAGAAACCATTGTGGTGCCCTCCAGATGTGTCCAGCTCCGGCTCCCAGCCAGCACGGTCATTGGGAAGGTGGAAGTTGTAGCGCAGCAACATATGCTACCCCTCCTAATTATTATTATTATTTAATTAAATTTGTACACCGCCCTTCATCTGTAGATCTCAGGGTGATTGACATAAAACTACAATACAAAATACAAAATTCATAATAAAA
The DNA here is from genome assembly GCF_965112155.1 of Podarcis liolepis. Taxonomy (NCBI): domain Eukaryota; kingdom Metazoa; phylum Chordata; class Lepidosauria; order Squamata; family Lacertidae; genus Podarcis; species Podarcis liolepis. Next base: position 42,633,799 of record NC_139571.1, read on the forward strand.
AGAAGAACAAAATTTGAATGACCTTAAATATATAGTACCTGTGTGTCTCTGTTGGATTCCTGGCTGCATTTCCTGAATGCACAGGGATAGAAAAAGTCTCATCTGTGTCCTCAACTGGGGACTGCTCCATTATGCTCAGTTGCTGAAATTTTCTGAGTGGGGAAAAGGTATAATTTTTTCAGTAGATTTCCTGAATGCAAAATTCCAGAGAAATTGGAATGTCCTGTTCAAATAAAGCATATTCCTGAGAAGTGGTTCAATGGATTTGGGGGTTAAGAGATTTATGGACAGTGCTATTTTTCCAGGAAAAAGGAGGTACCAGAACTCCCCATGAACACCTTCCCTGTTCTCTTACAATGGCAATGGCGCCCACCTGAGAGGTGCCGGAACTGAGTTCCAGGAGGTTCTGGCTGAAGAAAAGCTTGGCTTACAGAGATGGGCAATAGGCTGCTGTTCCTGAAACCAGCCAGCTGGTACTTAGAATAAGGAACTGTGGTGAGCAAGAGTCTAGGATCCAGTGGAATAGCAAGCCATTCTGACAGTTCTTTGTGCAGGGAATGAGTGATGAGCAACAGCTGGTCAACAAATAAACATGCAAGCATTATATATACATGCATGCAGATGTACCATTGTGGGAGGTAAGGAAAACATTAGCCCATGTCTCTGTGCCTTAAAATGGAGGACAGTAATGTTACTATTCAAATTGTCATAGGCAACAGCCCTTAACTTTCCAGTGGCACAGCAATATCTGTACAGTGGGGTTGTACATCTTTATTGTGGCTGAAGGGATATATGTACAGGTCATTGGAGAACAAGTGTCCTCACCCCAAAAGCAGCTTTAATGTGAAACCATCAGCAGCTGTTCCTTTGATATCTCAACATCTGAGAAAATTCAGTTGTTTGGCTTCCAGTTTTTGCTCAATGGCAGTTTAGCATTTTGTCTGAACCCTGAATTGGTTAACTTCCACTGTGGTTTATTGCACAAAGCCAGCTTCATAAATCACGATTTGAACTTGGGTTGTTTCAATAAACCGTAATCAAGGCTAACCATAGTTTGTCTGGGTTTCTGCATAGCATTAAACCATAGTTAGGCAAAGCTGGAATCAAAAGGTTCTGATTTCTTTGCAGACATGCATGGGCCCAAAGCTCATCCGAGTTTGTTCCTGTAGACATAAACCATAGTTGAAGGTTTTGTTGGAATGTAGTTCCTGTATGTATTGCAAGCAGCTTTCGTCTTTTCTACCCTCAAAGTGTTCCTTCATGTGGCAAAAACATACCCTGCACCTGTAAACGGAGCCAACGTTGAATGTACAGGTGCTTGCTCATATGAACAAAATTGTTACAAAACATTAAGCAAGCTTTGAGTTTTGCAGAACTCTTCAGGCTAGAGGTTAAGCCAAGCAAGGATAGGTTGGTGTTAAAGCCCCAACGTCTTCACTGATTTCAGTATTAAATTGGAGTGTGAAAAGAGTTAACAAACTTAATAGATAGGCTCTCCTAGGAGCTATGCAGGTTTCAGGTTCCACCTAGAGGTGACAGGATCGAAAAATCAGATATTGGTTGACGCCCCCTTTTAAAATACAGTGGTACCTTAGAAGCCAAACGCCTTTGTTGTCGAACAAATCGGCTCCTGAATGCCACAAACCTGGAAGTGAATGTTCTGGTTTGCAAATGTTCTTTGGAACCCGAATGTCCACGCGGCTTTTGATTGGCTGCAGGAGCTTCCTGCAGTCAATCGGAAGCCACGCCTCAGTTTCCAAACATTTTGGAAGGCGAACGGACTTCTGGAACGGATTCCGTTCAACTTCCAAGGTACCACTGTATATATAATTCAGCAGAGAGTGACAGTAATGAGAAACTTTGCCATTCTTACATGTTTATATTAGCCAAGTCAGGTATTACTTTTATAAGAGAGGTCAGATTAGGTAGCTTTACCAAAATAACAACAACAACAACAACAACAACACCTAGTGGTTGGAGGGAAGTGCCCTAGAGAATAAAGTTCCATATTCAGTTGGTAAAAATACAGTTTTTTAAAATAATTACCAAAAGCAATCCTTGTATCATCCACACCACATGAACTATTAGAATATTAAGGGTAAGAAAGATGCTTTTCATAATGTTTCCACTAGTTTCACTTTCCTTCCTGATTGCTCTGAGCTCCTTGCATTTAATTTGAGTCAGATTAAGGACATTTATGTATAGAGGCTGACGCACAATGCAAACAACATTGCAAGGAATTCTGCTGTCTGGTTTCAGAAGAGGTAGCAGGGAGCCTTTATTTCCAGGCCAAACAAACCATCTCACCAACAGCAGTTGCTGAGTGATTGAGCTCTGTGTAAATCACTGGATTATCTGCTAAAATCCTGTGATTTCTGGGCATTAATTGCAAAGCAAACTCCATTTAGTTTACTGAGATGCTGCAAGGCAGCTGGAGATTAAGAGACAGATAACAAAAGAGGATTGGTAATGGTATTCAAAACCTTTCACCTTTAAATCATACACAGTACAAACCTTACTGTCTAAATTGCAAAAATTCCTTTCCCCCCAGAAGCTTAGAGCTTTTTTGTATGCAAAGCATCTTTTCCTCATTTTCCAAGTCAAACACTGTATTTAGAAGCTAGCGCTGCATACATTAATACTTACAAAGATTATAATGTTGTTTTTAATCTACTGCTAGACAGATCGAAACAAATGTAGAAATATACCCATTTCGAATCCGAGAACAAATGCAAAATTCAGACAGGAAGCCCACTGACTCAAGCCCAGTGAGGGGAGATATAACTCGAGGGCTGGTCACCACGCAAGACCTTTGCCGCCCCCCAACCATTCAGCCAGCACTTAGAGTAAGAAACAATGAAATATAGTCTGCTACCATGTGCAATAGTAAGCAGGTCTGTAAGCACATTGAACCATGATGTGGAATAACCAGTTAACAACAACAAAATCATAGGGGAAAGGATATGCACAAAAGTACCAATGAAAATTTAAAATTAAGCCAAAGTACAGTTGAGCTAGGTCTGTGTATGCTTTAAGATTGTTAACATGGGAAAAGCGAATGCAAGGATCCAAATAACCATGCGGAACATAGCAGTTGGGAGCCGTCCCATGGCTCTGCAGCCCGTACCGTATTTTTCCGTGTATAAGACCTTATGTTTTTTACTAAAAATTGGGGTCGTCTTATACGTGACTGGTGAATGCACAGGGCTTCGGGCTCGGGCTCTGGTGCGGGTGGCTCAGTGTCAGGGGCGTGGCTGAGTTGGACGCCTAGGGAAAATCTGACTCTATAGATGAGGGAATGCAGTCATAGAACAAGAGTGGGTTAGTTTGACTCCCCTTCCTCCTGAGTTTCCAACCGCAGACAGAATAGTAGACTCGGAAGGCTCGCAGTCGGGGGGGAGGAAAGAGTCAGCCTTGAGGGGACTGCTATGCAACCAGAGTAATTCATTTATGTTAGGTCTAATTTGAGACAAATGCTCATCTCATCAATTGTTAGCCGCCCTGAGCCCGGCTTCGGCTAGGGAGGGTGGGATATAAATAATAAATTTTAAAAAATGATTTTATTATTATTATTATTATCATTATCAACAACACAAAGAAGCCTTTCTCTTTTCTGATCTTTCTTATTTGTCAGAGTTGAAAATCCCTGTTCACAAAAATATGTTGTGGAGAACAGTAGAATAATTGCTAGTGCTGTTCAAGGAAGGCATGTGTGTGCATATGTTATATATGTATAATATTTTGATGGTATACTACAGACAGCAATCATTTTGTGTGGTGGTTTCATTCCCAGTCCCCAAGCACATCAGTGGGGTGCAGATAACTGTGCCCTGCCCCATTCCACCCAGTCCAGCCCCATTGCTCCCTCTTCTGGGTCCAAAAAGACGCTTGAATTGCCAATCACACAGTGCCCCTAAAATGGTCTCTCCTGCATACTATACTACACTGAAATGTTGAAATATTCGTTTGATTGTCCTTGAATCTTCCACACACACTTGCCATCCTCTCCCGACACACTAGTGCGGTGCACCACACCCTTGGAGAACCACTGGCTTCCAGTAGTAAGGAAATACAAGATGCACTCGCAAGGCCCATCTATCTGAGCCCTTCCCTATCGCTGGAACATGGATTGGTAGGAGACCCTTTGGCACGTGATGTCTAAGCTCCCTTGCACACCCAGAGAGTAGGCAATTTTTCTGTAAGCATTTCCTGCTGGGAGAGATAGGGGAACCTGTTTAATGGCAACAGCCTCCAGGGACCTGGATTAAGTCCATATAACAGGCAGCACTGACTTGCTCCTAACTCCTGATGTGATTGCTGTTGTCTTCTGTTGGCAATAGAAATGTTCTCTAAAGGTAGCTAGTTTTTAAAGTATGAATGACATCATTGATCATATCAAATCACAAAAGACAGAGAGGTTTTATATCATCTCCGACACATCACTGAAATGGGAAAGTACACAGTCACCAATCCATGTCTAGTAACCTTTAAACAGTGCATTTAAGCGTGACATTTGAATACACGCACTACTGAATATTTAGCTCTCTGATTTTGTTTTATTTTTTGCTTTCCATTCTAATTCAGCATTGCTACAGTGTTTCAATATCTTAATCTCCATTTTAAGCTGATTTGTTGTGATGTTATAATCTATTCTATTATTCTATTAATGACTGTGATTTTTAATTTGTTTTTATTTTGTACATTGTCCATGGAGCTCATGTTATTGTGTGCCTGATAAATTGGCCATTAGATCTGTGTCCTAAGTCCCTAAACCAGAAAGTTCTAGGCAGAAGCCTGTACACATGGATCTTCATAGCTGGATTAGAGTGACAGTAGATGGAGGAGGAGTTAACAGCATAAATGACATTGATGTAACCAGTTTATGACCACTGGTCTACCTTACAGCCCCTTCGTGGTGGCCTAAACAAGGGGTCACCAATGCACCCATCAAGGACTTCATCGGGGCTCCAGACTCTAAGCTTTCATTTCATCCAGACTTCCTAGAAAGGAAGTTATGAAGCAAAATGTGCAGGTACCCTTCTAATAAATTTCTGTGAAATGAAGCAGCCTGGCTGCTCCCTGCCTATGTTTTAGCTGATGAGTCAGAGCTGTACAGCTTAATAAGTTAGTTGTTTGGATACCAAGGTATTGGCATTCATGGGGTCCTAAAGCACTGCTGTTTTCCCCTCCTCTTTAGGGCACTTTCTGCTTCTGCCTTGTTTTCTAGTTTTTTGACTCTCCGTAATTTGCTCTTCCTTTTCACTCAGCAACTGGTAGTAGACTCATCTGAGATCAGGTCCCTAGACATTATTTTCTGCAAATACTCCTGCAGTGGTACCTCATGTTACGTACTGCCCCCCCTTACGAATGCTGTGGGTTACGCGCTCCGCTAACCCAGAAGTAGATGTCCCTTGTTGCGACCTTTGCCCCGGGATGCAAGTGGAAATTGCAGCGGGAGGCGCCATTAGCGAAAGCGCGCCTCGTGTTACGAGTGGTTTCCTGTTACGAACGGACCTTGGGAACGGATTAAGTACGTAACACGAAGTACCACAGTACACAGTCTTTGCCAGTGGATATAATTAATCTCCCCTCACCCCAAAAACATGTGTAAAAACTTTGCAAAAAAGGTTAGGCATGTGTCCCGCTGTGCAGGGGTTTAAAAACAAGGCACTCATAGGGAATTCACCGCAGAAAGGCTGTGCAGCGGCCAGTTAAGCCTCCTCTGCAGTGGAAATACAATTATGAGGAAAGTATCACCATGACCGTGCTCTCTCTAATGCACACCCTCCAACATTTCTCTGATGAAAACAGGGACGTCCTATTCCATTATTATTATTATTATTATTATTATTATTATTATTATTATTATACCCTACCACTTTAGGCAGCTTCCAACATATAAAAACATAAAAAGTTAAACAATAAAAAGCTTTCCTATACAGCGTTGCCTTCAGATGCCTTCTAAAGGTTGTCTAGCTAATTATCTCCTTGGCTCAGGAGTCACATAACTCCATACCCTCTGGTGAAAATAAGGATGTCCTACCATATCTGCCAAATTTCTCCAATGAAAATAGGGACAAAAGCGGGACATTCCAGGATCAAATCAGAAACCAGGACGGCTTCTGTAAATCCAGGACTGTCCCTGGAAAACAGGGACACTTGGAGGGTCTGCTAATGTTGTGTTATGTCATGCTCTCCAAGACAGCCATTTTGTGTTTTGCCATGCCCCTCCACCATGGAAGCCATTTTGTGACTGATACCCCCAGCGCTCTCTCAAAATTCATGATGTGCCCACTGGTCCAAAACGGCTGGTGATCCCTGACCTAAACAGAGAACGTCACAAACTACAATATAAGAACTTCAGTTTATTCACCATGTTTGCTTTCACTGATGTGCTGTCTAATAGTAGATATGCTTCAATGTTAATGCTTCAGAAGAAGGAATTCCTTAAACAGAACTGTTATGTTTTTCTTTTCATGGACCCGAGGGTTAAAGATGTAATCAAAGATGGAAATCCAAATAATCCGCTATTTTCTTCATTAGGAAAGCTCTATTATTTATTGTATTTATGGATCTTTCTGAATATGAAATTAATGGCTTTCTGGCCTGCGCTGTGAAGCAATTATCTGGATTCTGCAATGCTTGTACAGGAAAGTCCTGCCACATGCTGAATGCAGTTGGTTTATTGACAGGTTTTAATTATATCTCTGGCTTCCTACAGCTTTGGGGGAGGATTGCTTTTCAGTGACGAAGCTGAAGAATATTTCTGTTCACCAGCCTATAAATCCTCCTCTCATTAAAACAATCAGCCAGCTACAGTTTTGACAGCAGATTGATATTTTTACATTCCACTTGAGAAAAGTCTTCACAGCTCTACTTGTCTTGTTGGATTTTGATTTTTTTGAGCCAGATTCTCTAGTCTTAAATGTGCATATATTATGCAAAATGCCATTCCAGTTTTTTGGCATGCTCTTGGCATTATGCAGATGTTCCTGGTATAAGTTCCATGCATGACTTAAATGAACATATTGCTACTTTTACTGCATTTTGAGCGGCAAGGGGCATGGCACTTCCATGTGCTTGGAAGGAGGCAGTGGGTGGTTATGGTGTTTCTTAACATTTATGCGCATTTGCAGGTTTAACACAGGTGAGAATGAAGCTTAAACATTCCAGCCAAAAGCCATTGACCCCGTATAATCTCCAGGGCCAATACCAGCACCCCAAGATAGCTTCAGAGATCAAACTTGACTTTCTACCTTTCTCAGGGCTCAGCTTCACTGAGGGTTAATGAGGATTTCAAGCTGCTAGTGTCACTATTTGTGTGTGTGTGTGTGTGTGTGTGTGCGCGCGCGCGCGCGCGCATCCACACAACGTCCCCCTCATCCAAGTGTCACCACACTTCCCTCACCACTGCTAAATTCAGATTTTCCTGATCCATTGGGATAATCTGATATGGGAAGAAAATCCAATGTGAAATGGGTGCTCCCTGACTGTGGATGTGTGGTAGCGCATTGTGTGGCTGGGTTTTATTAACATAAAAGGTGCAACAACAGTGTTTCACAGGAGCAATTAAGAATCCTTGCCTGGTTGGAGCGGCATATATGTCTGTTGCCTGCTCTTTTGTGTAAATCTGGTATATCAGAAAACTTGTGTTTCAATTAAAAAATAAACACACACAAGCAGATAACAAAGAGCTGCTGATACACTCAAAAGCATGGGTAGGCAAACTAAGGCCTGGGGGCCGGATCCGGCCCAATCGCCTTCTAAATCCAGCCAGCGGACGGTCCAGGAATCAGTGTGCTTTTACATGAGTAGAATGTGTCTTTTCATTTAAAATGCATCTCTGGGTTATTTGTGGGGGTTGCCTGGTGTTTTTACATGAGTAGAATGTGTGCTTTTATTTAAAATGCATCACTGGGTTATTTGTGGGGCATTGGTTCATTTCCCCCCCAAAAAAATATAGTCCAGCCCCCCATAAGGTCTGAGGGACAGTGGACCGCCCCCCTGCTGAAAAAGTTTGCTGACCCCTGCTCAAAAGGGACATCAGCTTTCCTGGCTTGGAATGTCACACACATCTTTAAAAATTATTTTATGGCTCACTTTGTGTAAACCCAGTGCGTTGCAAAACTTGTATTAAAAAGTAAAATACAAACATTTTAAAAAAATAGCTGCACACATGCTCACAATGAACCTCAGGTTTCCAGAGCTTAAAGTGTTACTAAGGGGAAGTACTAACTGGGGACAACACACACTGTGAATATATTCCACCAACTAGTGTGTGTGGATGGAAAGATTGATTTGGGAGGCATAAAATCACAAGTGCTCATGTGTGGATGGAGGTGCAGAAATGCGCACAAGAAAACAGCAACCCACACATGCTCAAATCCCAAAGTGCAGAAACAGCCTCGGTCTCAGTCTCTCTGGATTGCAGTCTTCTTCAAAAACATTTAGATTTACATCATCCTAAAATATATATTTGAAAAAATGAGGGAAGGAGCTAAACTAAGCATTGGGAGGCATGACCTTTTGCAGAAATGACTCTCACCTTCCAGAGGAGTGTGCAATTATTTTCTAATCATTTACCTATAATTTACTAGCAAACTGTGTTTCTGGGAAACTAGTAAATCAGTGTCCTTAGGTACTACTGGATACATTAACCTTTTCCTTCCCAAAGTTCCACTTGAAGCCGCCCTCTATTGAGGCAGGTCATTGGTCCACTGGTCTAATGTTGTCTAGTGTTTGGGAAATACTCCTGTAATGAATGTGAGAGATGATGACTTGCCCAAGGCCACTGGATGTCTTCAAGGCAGAAGCATGCGTCTTAGTGGCAATAGTTTAATAATAATAATAATAATAATAATAATAATAATAATAATAATAATAATAATAATTTATTTATACCCTGCCCATCTGGCTAGGCTTCCCCAGCCACTCTGGGCAGCTTCCAAAAAAATATTAAAATACTGTCATACATCAAACATTAAAAGCTTCCCTAAACAGGGCTGCCTTCAGATGTCTTCTAAAAGTCTGGTAGTTGTTGTTCTCTTTGACATCTGGTGGGAGGGTGTTCCACAGGGCGGGCGCCACTACCGAGAAGGCCCTCTGCCCGGTTCCCTGTAACTTGGCTTCTCGTAGTGAGGGAACCACCAGAAGGCCCTCGGTGCTGGACCTCAGTGTCCGGGCAGAATGATGGGGGTGGAGACGGTCCTTCAGATATACTGGACCGAGGCCATTTAGGGCTTTAAAGGTCAGCACCAACACTTTGAACTGTGCTCGGAAACCCAAGGGTCACATCCTGCACCATACCAGTGGCTGGTCATATGAGAGGTCAAAAGTGAGTGGGGCAAAACAGGTGTGAGTCTTCCAGCCATGCAAAACCGTGTTTCTGCACATATACACATCCATACATCCATCCATCCAAGCCAGAGGTATTGTCAAAGTCTTGTGTCCTCCAGCCAGGTGTTAACAGAGCAGAGCCAGAAGCATAGGAAAGAGGAAATGGCCTAGGAAGCCCTGAAGGACTGCATTCATCTCCTGGACTTGAGGTTCTCCACTCCACCAATAATCATAATCATAATAATAATTGCAGCACATTGGATGTTTATTTAAATTTGGATCCACCATATAAATATTTCCTTCCATTGTGTTTCTGCTCTTACTTTGCTTCTTTCTCTTTCAGGTGCAGCAACCGGACGCAGTGTGCTGTGGTGGCAGGTCCAGATGTGTTTCCTGACCCTTGTCCAGGAACATACAAATATCTAGAAGTGCAATATGAATGTGTCCCTTACAGTATGTATACCACATTCTTATCATTATTTTTCTTTCTGTGCATGAATGAGAATTTTTGACTGTACAGTTGTTTCCTCCAAGGGATTGTAAAATCACTTTGTCGTCCTGTATGAGAATCGGTGTGCTATTTTACCTATTTCCACTGGGTAAGGAAGTTCCTGGTCTGAATCCTGCTTTTGCCAATAGCTGGCCCAAGGAAAGCCGCTCCCACTCTGGCTTACACACACACACACACCCATTTCCAAAATAATACTATGGTGGTTTTCAGTGATAAGATCTCATGTCGCAAGATGTGGTAATGGCAGTGGCTTAGATACGCTTAAGACGCCATTAAACATGTCTGTGTTGGATTCATTTGCCCAAAGCTATTGCTAAAGAGGCTATATTTAACCGCCAGGGTTCAAAGCAGTTTTTGGGAGGAAGTAAACGATGACAGAAGTTTTTCTTAATTTGTGCTTTTCGTTTGTGTGCTTCCCATAAAACATATATCATTCCCACTGTGGGGAATGAGACGCTGTCCTAGATGAGTATTTGGTCTGATTCACCATGGCTTTTCTCAAATTCTTATTAAATTATTTTGAATGCCTCCTCCCCCACACAAAACGTTATATAAATGCTAAGCAGTATGAACATTGTAGGTGCATGTTACCTGAATGTGGTGGTTTGCATTATTGACGTTTCATAATTATGCTTAAGTAGAGCACCTCCTTGCATTTTTGGAACAGAAATAGAAAGTGTATTGATACGAAAACAAGCCATGTCCGTTTTCTTACTGAAATGTACCTTTCTACACCAATGGCATTTCTTCAAGCTCTTTTCAGCGCTAAAATTCAGCTGTGGGGGCATTGCTGTATCTGCGTATTAGAATATCGCTGGACTAGAACAATGTCAAGTTGTTAAAAAAGAAGTATCACACTGTTTGATTTTCAAAAAAGTAGGCAAAGCTTTTTACACTCCTGCTGAAAAAAACAATAACACTTAAAAAAAAGAGAAAGAGTGTTGTAGCAAGTAATAATTTACTTTACCAGGGTCTTCTCTCTACAGTTAGCACTGCAAGGATGACTTGGAGATGGCCTTTTAGATGGTTCACTTGTGCAGAGAGAGACACATACATGAGTTCATTAGTGAAAGACCATGTGTTCTCTTATCTGCCTGGAAGTGACTCATTTGGGTCGTCTCAGGTGACTTTTGGACCCGAGATCCTTTTTGATCAGGGATGCCAGAGGCTGAACCACATTTGTTTATTTCCCGAAACATAGATGGTGTTTGATGGTAAAAACAACCACAGGCGCCTCAAATCACAACCTGAGTGCAGGGCAGGTGGCCTAAACCAGTGTTTCCCAAACTTTTTTGGGCAACGGCACACCTGTTTACAAAAAAAAAATCTCGCGGCACACCACCATTAAAGCCCCGCCCCATGACGTCAGCGCGCAGCGATCGCGCACGCGCAGGCTGAGCGGCGATGGGATGTGGTAGCAGCGGCGGCACACGAAGTCCCCCAGGCAGCGGAGCAGCTCGCCCGTCGAAGCCTGCACGATCACCCGCCGCGGGGAGCCGGGGGTGGCGGCGCGGTTGCCGGGCAGCGGCGGGGGTGGCGGTGGCTGCTTGCCGCCCTCCTGGGCGGAGGCGGGCACGGTGGGCACCGGCACGGCCAAGGGCCCCTGTCTGGTGCCGTCGGACGTGGGAGCTCGCTCGCTCGCCGCCCCACGTGTGCTTGCCGAGCAGGCGCAGGCCCAGTAGCGGCACCTCGTAGCGGCAATAGCGAGCGGCGATGGGGCTAGCCGGAGAAGAGAGGGCGAGCCCCCTCTGCTCCGGCCCTAAAAAGGGTAAGCCACGCCCCCTCCAGCCAGCCGATTGGCTGGCCAGGAGGCGTGGCCGGATGGGATTCCCCTGCTCTCGCGGGGGCTGGGATGGGATTCCCCCTCACGTGGGGGCGGATGGGATTCCCCGCTCACTAGCGAGCGGATGCGCAGGCCCGGTAGCGAGCGGCGATGGTGGGAGCTCGCTCGCTCGCAGCCCCGCATGTGCTCGCTGCCGCCGCCCCGCCTCTCACCGCCCGACTTGGCCGCCTCCACGCGGAACACAAGGCAAAGTTCCACGGCACACTACTGTGCCGCGGAACAGCGGTTGGGAAACGCTGGCCTAAACCACTGAATTTTGAGCCTACCGCATAAAAGAGAGATATCTGAACACGGAGCAGCTCCAACTGTGTGTATGTCTACTTGCCCTACATGCATTTGTGCATTTGTCATTTTTGTGCTGCTTTTCAGTTTTAAGTGTTTCCAGGGTGCCCTTCTGTGTGTAGGATATTTAATGTATGAAAGGAGGCGCATGTGCCCCATCACATCTAGGATTTCCGTAAAGAAGTGTGTGAGAACTGGCATTATTATTATTATTATTATTATTATTATTATTATTATTATTATTATTTATTATATTTGTATCCTGCCCTCTCTGGCCGAGGCTGGGCTCAGAGCGGCTAGCATCATAAAAACAACACAATATGCATAAAAACAGGCATCAATTAATTAAAATGCATCTTAAAATTAATTCAGACAAGTTAAAATCTGGGCAGGTGGCAATTATCAGGTTGGAATTGAGAGTGGTTAATAATTGCTAGGACCAACTGTTTCCACAAGGACCTGTGAGCGAATGGGGGGCCTCCTTCGGGCTTGGTTTATACAAAGGAAAGTAAGTCGAACTGCATCCTGCCCAAAGGCCTGGCGGAACAGCTCCGTTTTGCAGAAAGATGTCAAATCCCACAGGGCCCTGGTCTCCGGAGGGAGAGCGTTCCACCAGACCGGGGCTCTCCAACATTTCAGACGTGAATATAGGGACACTTGTACTTGAGTAGGTAGGGGCTAGGGATGGAGTCTGGCAGTCCAAAGACATGGGCAGATGGGTAGCAGTGGACAAGTACAATCCACAATCAGCTGTGCTATAAGCAAGAAATGAGGCCAGTCAAATGCATATGATGATGCATTGTAATTGTATTTTTACCCTTCAAAGGATGGTATTTACATTTTACAGCTAAGGCACAGCAATAACAGTTTTTGGGTCTGTTGAATAGTGGGTAGACATAGCAGACGACACAGTGATTTCTCCAAAGCAGCTCTTTATTTGTAAGCTGTCACAGAACTGAACAGCAAACAGCTCAGCCGGCCTGCTTTTATAGGCAGCCGGCTGTCAACATTGTAGCAGCAACAACCCAGGGTTCACCGCCTAAAATAACTGACGTGGACCTGAGTGAAAACTACATACACAATACTCCTGGTGGACAGGGTGAGAACTTCAATACATAACAGGGTCGGTCAGTGAATGCACTGCATAGAATTCTTAAGCCAAAACAACTGTTAAGTAATCAAAAAGATCATATCCATGAGAAGGTTGCCTCTGAGCATGTGCTTAGCCTAGGATTTTCAGCATATGGGATAAGCCCAGAGTCATTACCACAAAATGTTAGATTAGTTTCAACCCCCTTCCGTCATTCCAGAAGCTATTTTAAAAACCAAATAAAAAGTGAAAGTGGGCACCTTTTTTTGTTCAACTTGGTATTTTATCAATTAATTAAGGAAATGGAAATCAGAATATACTTCCCCGACCCAAATCCTCTCCGCCCTCAGTCCTACAGCCTGCAAACTTCCACTACGGTTGAGAGAGCAGAAACAGGCACCATCACCAAGGAGTTTTCAAAATATATTGTTACAGGATTAGTGAGGGGGTTATCTTTAGGGTTCCCTCTGTGATTTTATATATGTAAAATGGGATTTGGTGGGGAAAGAGACTGCTGAAGGAGTCGACCCAGTCTCCTTGTAAAGTTAAAGGCTCTGGCCAAGTATTTTAAGAATCTCTTTGCATGACTGGAAAGTACAGATGACTTGTTGCCACAAAAACTGTCCTTGGTGAGAGTAAGAGAACAGTAGACCTAGGACAGTGCCCTCTAAGCTGGGGCAAGGAAGACAGAGACCTGAATTGTTCTCTGTGCTGAATTTAAAGCAGTGACTTTTCTGGCAGTGGGGGCAGAAAGCTAATGAGCATTAGGAAGGAAACAGAATAGGCCACATCAATAGCAAATACCACTCCTCCCCTTCAGTTTATCCATAGGAGAATGAACGGAGGCTATCTTAGAAGCAGCAGAGTAGGGGAATCAGGAGCGCCTTAATGCATAGATAATATCCGGAGTGGTTTTGCACCCTGTGAAACCAGCTCCTTGTGGAGAGACGTTATAGGTTGCTGTCAGGTTTCAGCTCCATGTTTATTCTGAGGAAATTGTTCTTATGTGGGTTGAACCTGACAGCAACCTATAACGGAAGCTGTACGCCGGCTCCCTCGGCCAATAAAGCGAGATGAGCGCCACAACCCCAGAGTTGGCCACGACTGGACCTAATGGTCAGGGTCTCTTTACCTTTTTAACGCAAATCCCTCTGGTGGTACGTTAAGGGATGTTTTTATGTCAGGTGAAAATATCTGCCAGTTGCTCAAAACGTATTCTCTGTAAAAGTGGTGTCTGTCCCAACAGCGGAAAATTGGGGTCAGTTGCTCTGCTGCCATTTCACGAGGCAGCCGCCCTGTGGATGTTAGTATCTTCAGCTCACAGGCAGAGGTACCTGGCCTCCCCCGAGGCAATTGAGCGAGATACTGTGTTTACCGTCCGTCTGCGACCTCCGGCAGGCTAGGTAAACAAACCCAGCGATTCTTCTCATTAGATGTGAGATAGAACACACCCTCTGCTTCTCTCTCCCTCCCTGCATTCTCCCAGGGAGGAGAAATGAGACACAGGAGTCCTTTCTACATGTTTTATTCCTGTCACTCAACAGTACATAGAAATGTGACTGCACCCTTCAGACTCCATTAGAAGAGTCACAACTCCTCCCCTGTACTTCCAGCACAGGTCACATGACACACTGAGCTAACATCCGGTGCTCAGTACAGAGAATAGGCTCCACCTTTTCTCCAACCACAACATCCTGTTTTGCATTCCAGCCATCTGGAGCTGGCTTTTGCCTTGGTGCTTTTTCCCAACAGTGGAACGCCCTCCAATCAGATGTCAACCTGGATCTCCAGTCTGACACTTGATCTATAACGCTACCCTGGATCGTCTCCTAGACATGGCAGTTGGTTGTGTTGTTTCTGTTTCTCTTTGTGATGCTGTGGAGGAGCATTTATCATGCCAGGGCCCACCGGCAATCTGAAGCGGAATTTTTTTTTCAGCCTTGCTATTGAAGACCCTCCAACTACTAGATGCTAGAGTTTGAAAGCGGGGACTTACTGTACATAGAAAGCATTTTTAAAAAATAAATAAGCTCTCAGAGCATCCTTCCCATACTTACTTGTACTGGGCTTGCAATTTTCTCATTGCACCCTCATCTTTTCTCTTCAAGGCCTGGATTTCTCTGCTCTGAAATTATCCCCCATCCCCGAGCATTAGGCTAGCAAGACTCTGGCATTTCATGGAGCGATGTGAAATCAAAACTCATTGCTTCACTCGTACCGTTGCGTAGAGGGAATGAGCCAGGAGGAGGTGAACATCAATCTTGCCACAAGTTTGTAAGGTGTCCTCATGAATCGTCGCTGCGCTCGTTCATCATCCCAGGATGGCTTCAGCACTTCGGCTTGTTCCTGCAAGACTTCGACAATAAACTCTCTAGGCAGAGTCCCTGTCCCTTCTGTCTTCCATATCGTGATTAGAATAGTGTTGACACTTAATCAGCTTTAATTAGCACTGGTAGGGCTGCAAGGTTATCCAACCTTTCATAAGCATCTGTATAAATCCCAGATAATCCCATCAGGCAGTGATCCACACAGACAATCGCCTCCAGACGAAAAAGGTCACGGGCATGATGTGACAGGAAACATTCGTCGGAAAGGAAACAATAATAATGATAACGATAATAACAGTAGTGTGTTTAGGCGCTTCAAGTGCTTCACGTACATTATGGGATTAATCCTGAAACATGAATTGGCATCGTTATCCCCGTATTGCACATGAGCTGAGAGGCGTGCAGGGCGGAAGCTGAAAGCAAAAAGCGTGTGCCAGAATCTGGTAGAGACCAGATCGAAAGCAGGGACTTCCCCTATCCCTACTTTGTAGCCAGCCCCCTCCACCAACTCTTGAAATACAAGTCTTTTCCTTTCTGAAAGGGTTTTGTTTTTATGCCTTTCACACATGCATCAAATTATGTCGTCATGACAGACATTGTGAATTTAGTGTGTTGGCAAGACAGTTGTACCTCGGAAGTCGAACAGAATCCATTGCAAAAGTCCGTTTGACTTCCGAAACGTTCAACTTCCAAAGCGCGGCTTCTGATTGGCTGCAGGAAGCTCCTACAGCCAATTGGAAGCCACAGAAGCCCTTCCAAAAGAATGTTCGAAAACCAGTACACTCACTTCCGGTTTTCGATGGTTCCGGAGCTGGAACATTTGACTCCCAAAGCGTTCGGGAGCCGAGGTACAACTGTCTTACTTCTTGCTCCTATTAAGACTCCAGGCCACTCCTGGAGGTACAGTTTTGAAACAAGTAGGCTCCAGTTTACTTGCATGCCCCAAGAACTCCTTCCCATTTGTATGAGAGGCAGGATGAGGTTCTGTGCGGAAACATTCTTATCATGGAAAGAGCATGCTATAGGAATTAAAAGTTGTTCTTTTTCCCCACCCCCCTTACCCAGCTTGCTTAGAAAACCTAAACCCCAGTCTGTGCTACTAAAGGGGTGGGGGGGTTGGACCCTGTTCCGGCGGGGAGGGCTCTGCTGTTGTGGAGGTCCCTGCTGTTTCTGGTGTGTTGGGAACTACTTCAGAAAGCCCCAAAATGTTCCTCAGATGTCTTCAGATGTTGGGTTTGTATCCACAACGGGGTGATTCACCTACTGAAGACAGATCCCAGTCATTTTTACTGCCTTCCTTTTAAAAGGCATGGTTGTTTTTCGGAGGTGAGTCTCTGAGAACAACGTAAATGAAGGAGAAGGGTAGAATAAAACAGGGTGAGAGAAGGCAAAAAGTGGAGAGAAAAGTGAACCTTTGTTTATGCAGGAGGAAATGTCGCAGGTCTGAAAAAGTTGAACACTCCTGTTCTAGAGGGAGAAGATAGCATTCCCAGTGAATATTGCCAGCATTTGCACAGTTGACCTCATGCTGAATTCAGTGTTCATAGGACCAAAGAAGAGATTCGCCACCTCTTCTAATGCTAGAATGCTGTAGATAAATGTAAAGGGACCCCTGACCATTAGGTCCAGTCGTGGCCGACTCTGGGGTTGCGCCGCTCATCTCGCTTTATTGGCCGAGGGAGCCGGCGTACAGCTTCCGGGTCATGTGGCCAGCAGGACTAAGCCGCTTCTGGCGAACCAGAGCAGCACACAGAAACGCCATTTACCTTCCTGCCGGAGCGGTACCTATTTATCTACTTGCACTTTGATGTGCTTTCGAACTGCTAGGTTGGCAGGAGCAGGGGCCGAGCAACGGGAGCTCAGTCCATCACGGGGATTCGAACTGCCGATCTTCTGGTCGGCAAGTCCTAGGCTCTGTGGTTTAACCCACAGCTTTAAGGTAAAGGACCCCTGGGTGGTAAAGTCCAGTCAAAGGAGACTATGGGGTTGTGGGGCTCATATCGCTTTCAGGCTTACAGAATGCTGTAGCATATTCTGTTACTGCGGGGATTTGAGCAATTGTAAGTACAGTACACCAGAAGAATTAACTTCACTGACACCAGGTGTTTTATTGCTTACCTGCCCCTGACTCCAGATCCTGACACTGGTATTGGCATCTTGCTTCTTTGGCAGTTCATTTCCTCCCAGACTTGCTGGTGAATTTATTTACATCCTCTTCGCCTTCACGGGTATCACAGCCGGGTTCCCCCCAGTGTGTGGGAAGGAGTGAACTGGTCTGCATAAGTCTTTTGCATATCAACATTGCTGGTTTTACTTTTGCTTGCTGCCATAGTGCCAAAAGAAAAGGCAATTTTGTTACATGAAATTATTTCTGTTGCTGACAGGAGTGTGGATGGGCTTGCATATCAATAAAAGTGAATGATGTTCAGGGTAACAGGGAATCAGAATTCAATAAAGCTTTATTGCTGCATACTCGTGGGCAGAAGAACATTTAAAGGCATTAAATGGAAGCTGGCTTTTCCTTTCGCTGGACTTCCGAGCCAGCAAACAGACAGGTAATTGAACAGCTCCGCTTTTAAGAGAAATTGGGCACTGCAAAGCAAACCGCAGCCACCTCTTCTTCTTATTAAAGTTTCTAAAGGGAAAGGGAAAGAGTAAAAAAAAACCCAACCTGAAAAAACAGTAAGAACAACCCCCTCCCCCCAGAGATACAGTTCTTAATTATTTTGGGTGCCAGACATTGTTTTTGGGAAATTGTTTTTCCAAGTGCCTCCCTTTCTTGCAATGCTTCTCCCTTCGCACTGTGGTGGAAACACATTAATAAGGTTTGCAACCAGCTATGGCACAACGCTGTCCATTCACGAGTTTCACACCCTCCTCCCTTCAAACTGTTAAATTAAACATCATTTTGGTTTTGCTTCAGTTTCGTCCCTCGGGATTTCTCCTTCTCAGCTTCTCCCTGAGGAAACACAATGTTGGTTGCTCACAGAATGGCAAAGGCGGCTGGGAGAAAATGATGAGAGGCTAAGACGCTAAACTGATACCCTCCAAAAGATAATTTATTGAGATATGCAAATTGCAGCGTGTATTTCATTTTTTAAAAAAACCTTCAGTGACAGAGAATATGATCCAGCAGAATTCCCAGAGCAGATTACTCAGAATCCTTTCTCAAGAATGTGTTATTTTGAAAATAAGTCACAAAGATTCTTTGTCCCTGAAAACACACACACAGTGTTGCTGTCTGCTGCCAGTCAAGTGAGTGTGTGGGTCTACTGGTCCCTCTAAATTACTGGAAGCCTGCAAGTCTCTCTGTGCATCAGAAGGGAAGCATATTCCCTGGCAATCTAGGAGCTTCCTTGCAAACATTCAAAGCCCTTTCCTAGACCCTTACAATTTGTCATAGAGGATACCTTTGGCCCTCCAGATGTTCCGGAACCACAACTCCCATTATGCCCAGCTGGCATTGCCAATGGCCAGAGATGATGGGAGTCGCAGGTCAGCAAGAGCCCCAACTCTGGAGCACCAGAAGGGGCCGTGCAACCTCTGGCAATGCTAACAGGAATCACAACAGTTTTATGCACTGTGTTAGAAGCACAGTATTTGGACTTTCAAAAATGCTTTTGACAGAGTTGCTCCTTAACTCCCAAATAAACCTTGCAGTCATGGGAAATGTGGCGAGGCCTTTTTATGAAATCGACAATTGGCTAAAGAACAGGAAGCAGAGAGTAGGACTAAATGGACTGTTCTTGCCATGGAGGCTTGTAAGAAGTGTCAACAAGGAGAACTGTGAAAACCACCCTGAGACCTCCGGGTATAGGGCGGTATATAAATTATTTAATTATTTATTTTATTATTTTATTTGTACCCCGCCCATCTGGCTGGGTTTCCCTAGCCACTCTGGTGAATAATATCATTCCCCATTATTAATAATAATAATGAATCATAGAACTGTAGAGTTGGAAGGGTCCCAGGGGTCATCTAGTCCAACCCCATCCATGACAGATGGCCATCCAACCTCTGCTTAAAAACACCCAAGGAAGGCGAATCCACAGCTTCCTGAGGGAGACTGTTTCGCTGTCAGAACAGCTCCTACTGTCAGAAAGTTCTTCCTGATGTTTAGTTGGAATCTCCTTTCTTGTAACTTGAGGCCATTGCTTCGAGTGCTACCCTCCAGAGCAAGAGAAAGCAAGCTTATTCCCTCTTCCATGTGACAGCCCTTGGAAAAGAGGAGACTGAGAGGAGAGACGATAGCCATCTTCAAATCTGTGCGTGTGCGTTGAACAGTTTGAGGCTTTGCTTTGTCTGTTTCTAAGAATTGACCTCTTCTGTTTTTGAAAATTTGACCACAGATATGCTTGTTTCACTATAAATTTGCCTCTTCTAGAGAGAAAGCTGTTTCAGAGCGCAGTCTGGACTCTGCTGGATCCATGCTGCTAGAGGGGGTTAGGAGCAGGTGAAGCTATCTCCCCTCCAGGCTCTGCTGATG
The DNA here is from genome assembly GCF_965112155.1 of Podarcis liolepis. Taxonomy (NCBI): domain Eukaryota; kingdom Metazoa; phylum Chordata; class Lepidosauria; order Squamata; family Lacertidae; genus Podarcis; species Podarcis liolepis. Next base: position 42,653,674 of record NC_139571.1, read on the forward strand.
TGTAGTTGGGCAAGACACTATGACCATTTATATCCCTGCCAGCCATAACCACCAGCGTAAGGCCCCAAAATGAGGCAGAGGCAGAGGACTGACAATAAGAACATAGGAAGCTGGCTGCCTTATACCACATCCATCCGTTGGTTCATCTGTCTCCATATTTCCTACATTGACTGGCAGAGACTATACATGATTTCAGGCAGGGTTCTCTCCCGATGTTACTTTGGGAGGCTGGGGATTGAATTTCGGACCTTCAGCATACGCAGCAATGCTGTGATGGCCTGGGAATCTGATTCAGAGGCTGAACTGGAGGAATCCCAGCCTGCACAGGAGTCCCCGCCTCCAGGGCCGGCTGAGCTGGGGCAGGGCCTTGATTCTGAAGGGCCCTCACCTGTGCCGGAACCTCAGGAGCAGGCACCAGGTGAATCCACTCTGGCTCCGGAGGTGATGGAGGACCCATTGCCTGCAGGTGCGCCTCTCCCAGCCCTGTCAGGGGAAGGTGAGTCTCCCCCTGGGTCCAGTAACCCTCCAGCCTCTCCTGAGCTGCAGAAGCTCAGGGCAGAGAGGCGGAGGGAACTGGTTTCCCCCAGGAGGAGTGCTCGCCTCCAGGCCAGGAGAGGCGGGTCTCCTGGGGGCCGGGACCGCCCTTGGCCTCAGAGAAGATAAAGGCCAGTCCGCCCGGTCCCAGGTTGCGGGAGCAACGACGTTGGAAACCTGTTTCTGCCAGCACCCAGACCTGTATTTCCGGAGTTCCCGACCACACCCGGCTTTTTGCTTTGAACCCAGCTTCCCCCTTGGTGGACAGTCTCCAGACCCTCGGCCCAGGACCGGACTTTGACCACGCCTCACGGTAACACCCCCCCCCCCCGGGACCAGCACAAATGCTCTTCTACTGAGCTGTGGTCCTTTTCCTCTGCGTCTTCTTGATGTAAAGTTGGGCGGCCATGCATTCATATACAGGGTGAGTCTTTTAAAAGAGGCCCCTTGGAACGTGTGTACTCTATCCATGGGGCCTCACCCTGTACATAGGACAGTCCCCTATTTTGTAGTGCTGTCAGAGAGCAGACCTCTTTTTGAAGAAGTCCTCTAGAATTACTGTCTAGATTGTTGATGGATTTGGTGAGGCTAGATCATCGCATCACTTGCTGCAGAACAATGCCATTGACTTCAGCAAGTCACTGTGAAATAAATTGTTCAGAGCTGTAACTTGATTGTCAAGACTGATAAACATTGCCCCTTTGAGTTTTGTCTTGTACATAAACCTTTCCAGATATACGCCTCGTGTACTCATCCACTGACCTTTACATCTTCACTTTTGTGGGATTTGAAGGGATTCTGGGGTTTAAAGTCTCATTGTCTTTCGTAGAGAAGCTTCGTTTGATGAATTCAGGGGTCCTTGCTGAGGTCTATTGTACCGTTCGGGATGGGGATTTTCCGGGGATTTTGAAGGGTTCTGAACCCAGTTGTCATAGAGGCAAGGCCATTGTAGGCTGTCCAAGTGCTAACTGAGTAAGGTCACCTCCAGACTCTCCTTATTTTGCAGGAGAGATTCAAACGCATACTACAAATTTAGGGTTGCACTATTAAAGTGGATAAAAAGTGCTCTGTTGACCTGGTGCAACAAATCCACCTTAAAAAAACCCAGACTTTTTGTGGTTAGGGAACTGATGGAGAAACACACTGTAAAGTATGGGATTCCATTCTGAAGGAAATCAGCCCTGAGTGCTCACTGGAAGGACAGATCCTGAAGCTGAGGCTCCAATACTTTGGCCCCCTCATGAGAAGAGAAGACTCCCTGGAAAAGATCCTGATGTTGGGAAAGATGGAGGGCACAAGGAGAAGGGGACGACAGAGGACGAGATGGTGGGACAGCGTTCTCGAAGCTACCAGCATGAGTTTGACCAAACTGTGGGAGGCAGTGGAAGACAGGAGTGCCTGGCGTGCTCTGGTCCAGGGGGTCACAAAGAGTCGGACACGACTAAACAACTAAACAACAACAACAAAAGTATGGGACGGATGGATAATTAACAGGAAGCCTTTTAAATACCATGCAAGCAAATTGGGATGAAAGTTCATTGTTTTATAAGCAAATCAGAATTAACAAAGACTGCACGTATTCTAACCTCCCTGAATTCTGTGCAAGTGATTCAGGATGAATGCTCAATAAACTGGCCGTTTGGGAGCCCAGAGTGGTGACGTCCGTGTGCCTGCAATCTCCCAAATATATTTGCATTGGGCAGTATTGTTTGCTGAGGCCCAGTACTGTGTACCCCAGTTTTTCCTGCTCCGACTGGACGCATTTAATCCCTCTATCTATCATATTCACAAAAAATAAAGAACACACAAAACAAACATTCACTTATTGAGATGCAGGCAACTCCCTATATGCACGGCAGTTGCCTTCTGACCCGTTCTGCCCCTGTGCCCTTCTGGGGCCGAAAATGGTGTGTGCATTGGTGGTGACGTTCCAATCAAACGCATGCAAAATGGTCATCGCCTGTATAACAGAGTCTCAAATAGGTCTGAGTGACCTTATCAAAGCCAATTACCCTGAGCTTCTGGAGGCATTTCAAGTAATTTCCAGGAGGTCAGATTTTTCTAGTGCTGTTGCTAATGATAGGTGGTATTGAAATTGGGACTGAAGCATGCAAAGTACGGGGTCTGCCATTGCATAGCTGTCAACTTACAGATTTGAAAATAAGAGGCCAGCAGCCTCGAAAATAAGGGATCAGCAGCCAAAACAAGGGATTTTCCGGGCACAGGTATGTTCTGCTTCTGAGCCCCTCCAAGCCAAAGGCAGAAAGCCCAGCCAGCAGCCAAACGAAGCCTCATCTGTAAGGGACAGCAGCGGGACATGGCGCTGGGATAAGGGACTGTCCCGCCAAATAAGGGACGCTTGACAGCTATGTGCCATTGAGCTCTGCGACCCCTCCCCTTATAATTTCATCTTCAAACAAGCGCACAAGGCTGCCCACACAAAATCAGAGCACCACTTGCTTAGAGATAAAACAATCTGATAAAACAACGCCATAAAGCAGTGCATTCAAACATTGATGTATTTTGTCACCGCGAAGGAAGAAATTCTCTAAGGAATACTTTACAATACATCGTTAAGTACACATTCAAATTTGTGTAAAATGACTTTTCACAATGAAACACAGCCCGAATCTCATCATTTAAGAATGGCTAACAGATGGTGCGTGTGGCTGTTTAGAAAAATTAGCAGTGAATGTAAAATTAAAAGCACAGGTCTCTAAACGTCTTCAGCTGCAGCAAATGGTAGGGGTGCCCTTTATTACCTGATGATCTATGTTTGCTACAGCATTAAGTGGAGCTGTATACTGCATTAAAAAGTTATCTCATTACATCATGAATAAAAATCTGTTTGGTCAGAGAGCATATTAATTTCATTTCGTTCCACTTTTAATTCGTATGCCACCTTTCTTTCTTACTATACACAAGGTGGTTTGCAGCAGCAAAAATATTCAGTGAAGGACATACACCTTATAATAAACTGATCCAATACAAAAAAGTCATAATAAAATATAACTTCAAAATGAACAACTTATATCAAATTCATATCTGAATTGAGAGGAAATGTGATCTTGCTGCAGCCAGCTGCTGACCCAGATTGTATCTCACTTTAAATCATAGTTTAAAGCATAAGCCCATAACAGTAGCTTGCTGGATCAGGCCCATGCCCCATGGAGTCCACCATCCTCTTCTTGGAGGGACCCACCAGGTACCTGTGAGAAAGCAGCAATAAAAACATGAACATAAGAGCACTCTTCCTGTGGCTCCCAGCAACTGGTATTTGGAAGTATTGCTCCTTCAAACTGTAGACATAGAGCCTTTGACATCCCTTTCGGCCATGAATTTGTGTTGGTGCTGACCTTGAAAGCCCTAAACGGCCTCGGTCCAGTATACCTGAAGGAGCGTCTCCACCTCCATCGTTCTACCCGGACACTGAGGTCCAGCGCTGAGGGCCTTCTGGCAGTTCCCTCATTGCGAGAAGCAAAGTTACAGGGAACCAGGCAGAGAGCCTTCTTGGTGGTGGCGCCCGCCCTGTGGAACGCCCTCCCAGCAGATGTCAAAGAGATAAACAACTACTAGACTTTTAGAAGACATCTGGAGGCAGCCCTGTTCAGGGAAGTTTTTAATGTGTGACATTTTGTTGTATTTTTAATCCTTGTTGGAAGCCGCCCGGAGTGGCTGGGGAAACCCAGCCAGATGGGCGGGGTACAAATAATAAATTATTATTATTATTATTATTATCATCATCATCATCATCATCATCATCCTCCTCTTTGGCAGCCATCCAAATTGGTCTCATCACTGCCTCCTAGGGAGTGACTTCCACAATTTGATGATGCACTGTGTGAAAAAGTACTTTCTTTTATCTGTCTTTAATCTTCTAACATTCAGTTTCACTGGATGCCTATGAGCAAAGTACGGTTTATGGTGAATGAGCAGTGTGCTGGTGCATACCGCTGAAATTATGTGCCCATCGCTCCTTCCCCCACTTCAACCCAGGATTTCCCAAACTTGGCTGTCCAGCTGTTTTAGGACTACAAGTCCCATCAGCGCTGACCACTGGTCCTGCTAGCTAGGGATGATGGGATTTGTAGTCCAAAAACAGCTGGAGACCCAAGTTTGGGAAACCAGCTCGTCCTCAGCTTGTAGGGGAGAGGGAATCAAGCTGAGGCAGCCTTCACATTATGTGCAAACCAATAGTTGTCCTTTGTTTTCCCCCAAACAAACCACAAGCGGTAAGTAGAGTTTTGTTCTTGGCTTGCAAATAATACATACGGGATATACCTGCATCTTTTTTCCCTAGTGTTAAACCTATATGTAGACTGCAAGCGATATTTTAGCTCAGTTTGTTAGCCAGGGTACTCGTTGGAAATAATTGTTGTTAAGCACCCTCTTCAAGAAGCTTAGCAATCTTGCGAGCCTCTTCCTGCCTCCCTCAGTAAAAAAAAAAACCTCCTGCCTAGATTTGGAAGCAGACGTGCCGCTGACAGCTTTGTTCTATCTTCCCCGCAGAACATGGTTGTTAAAAATGCTGAATAGCAAAATTGGTACTTAGTATGGAAACTGTACTGTAAGAAATGGCTCGATGTGTAACAGCACTGAAAATCTAATCAGAGATGCTTCATTGGGCTGCGAAGTCATTGTTGATGACAACATTTTAACAGGAAAATTGTGCTGTAATTGCTGAAGGAGGCTCTGGCTTTTAAGAGCGGCATGACCTCCTGCTACTTACGATGGCAGCACACAAGACAACCATTTACAGGGGAGGCCTTATTGCTTTTTTGAATAACCCAGGGTACTTAGGTTGAACCACCCGAAGAATCACAGTCTCCTGCAATGATGGACAAAGTCCCCTCAGCTTGATTAAAAAAATTAGGTGGACCGTTATTGGGAAATGCTTAAATTAAAAATCAATTTTAAAGCTAAACTGACTCACAGTGTCAATGTTACTTTATTCAGTTAAGAGCCATTGTGCAGCATAAGACCAAATTTGCCTGACCAGGAGTGAGGAGGTGCCCAGTTCAGATCCTCACTCAGCCAAAAAGCTGACTTTATGACCTTGGATCACTTCTTATATTTTGGCATGGCCCAAATCCCAGGGTTTGTGCGGCAGTGGAAAGAAGGAATGACCCCACATTTGAGGCCTTCTGCTCTTGTGTACCTGCAGCATTCAAAAGCATAAAAAGTTTTGGATCCACTCTCAGTCATTCAGGAGGACGGAATCTAATCTGCTAAATCCAAAGCTCTTGCGTGCCCCCGAATAATGAGGTTTCTTAAAATTGCTATAACATTTTATCCTTTTAATGTAAGTGGATGGAATTTGCAAGCAAAGGAGCCACTTTAAAGTTGATGACGCCTGCCAGATTTCAGGAAGATTCATGCAGGTGTTTTTCATGCAGGAGAACTTTAAAATTTATTCTTAAAACAAAGGAAAAAAAATCTCTGGCTTTTATTTTCTGCCAGAATTAGATGCTAATTGTAGGTAAGGTCACTGCTTCTGAAAGGATGAAGCCTGCCAAATTTAAGAAATATAAGCACGACTTATATTTGCAATGGCAGACTTTACCATTGGGGGCTGGGAAACTATAAATCTCATTCCCTCTCCTTGTTTGTTTGGCAGGGGGCAATGAGTTTGAAAACTGGGGTCAAGAGGGATGAAGTCCTGGAAAGAAACCTTCAAAAGTTCAGACATATAGGTTGGGGGGCCAGCGGCGCAGCAACCCCCGCTGGCGCCTGGGCAGACCAAAGTTGCTGATCTTTTTTTTTTTTTAGGGCAGCCACCGATTTCAGGGACAGGAGGTCCCTGCACCCCCCCCCCCCCGCAGCACCCAAAACACCCAGCAAGTGCTGTGCTGCCCTCAAGTTCCCCTGCCACCCAGAATCCCAACCCCCAACGCACAGCAGCCACCGTGACACAGTACAGACCCCCGTGCCACCCTACAGACCCCCATGCCTCCCTATGCACCCCCCCAGGCTGGCTACGCTACTGCTGGGACCTACTGTTGTAGGTAATTTTGCCTTCGTTATAAAAAAGTGGAAAAGCCAGCTGTTCCTTGTCGCTGCCCATTTCCTGATCAGCCTTTGCAGGTATAGACTTACCGAGGCAAAGAGCTTGCAGACAGAAGTGTGTAGCCCATATAGGCCAGAAAATTTAGTAGAGACTTCATCCACACAAAGGACCTGATAACGGCATGCATATAATTCTATATTTGCTCAACTCACGTCCAAACTTTGCTTTATATGTCTCATGTCACAGCAGGTAAATTTGCGTATGTTACAAAAAACTACCAGTCCAAAGACTCAGTGTAGTCATGTTTGCAGTTCTTGATTTTATTGGTTTGTGTTCAAGCTGGCTTTCATTGAAAGCTTCATTATGAAAAGCAGGCGTTTGGAAGGGCTTATTATTGGACAACCACCTTTGCCCTACTCTTCACTGTTCCTGGAGCCTTTAATTATACTATACTTTTTCACTTGTTGTTGTTTAGTCATTTAGTCGTGTCCGACTCTTCGTGACTCCATGGACCAGAGCACACCAGGCCCTCCTGTCTTCCACTGCCTCCCTCATGTTTGTAGCTTCGAGAACACTGTCCCACCATCTCGTCCTCCATCGTCCCCTTCTCCTTGTGCCCTCCATCTTTCCCAACATCAGGGTCTTTTCCAGGGAGTCTTCTCTTCTCATGAGGTGGCCAAAGTCTTGGAGCCTCAGCTTCAGGATCTGTCCTTCCAGTGAGCACTCAGGGCTGATTTCCTTCAGAATGGAGAGGTTGGGTCTTCTTGCAGTCCATGGGACTCTCAAGAGTCTCCTCCAGCACCAGAATTCAAAAGCATCCATTCTTCGATGATCAGCCTTCTTTATGGTCCAGCTCTCACTTCCATACATCAGTTACAGATAGGTAGCCGTGTTGGTCTGCCATAGTCAAAATAAAAAAATTCCTTCCAGTAGCACCTTAAAGACCAACTAAGTTAGTTCTTGGTATGAGCTTTCGTGTGCATGCACACTTTGGTATCTGAAGAAGTGTGCATGCACACGAAAGCTCATACCAAGAACTAACTTAGTTGGTCTTTAAGGTTCTACTGGAAGGAATTTTTTTTTTTTTCCATACATCACTACTGGGAAAACCATAGCTTTAACTATACGGACCTTTGTTGGCAAGGTGGACCCATAATACTGCAATATCTTAGTCATCCTAGCTCATATACTCATCAAGCATCATATCAGAACAGGACATCCAGGCTTGAAGCAAAGATCTCATATCAGGGGCTGATGATCGCCAAATTTGCCCTGACTTGACTCAGATGGCCCAGAGTTGTTTACCATAGCTGCATATTTACAGGGCTACTTGGAAAGCATATTTGCTGCTGTGATAACAGACCTGGCAGACAGATCAAGCATAGCAACATGCTGTCAAAAGCTTACCTGGCTGTCAGGTGCACAAGCGTGACGGAAAGAGAAAGATCCTTCCGTTGAAGTGCGGGGAAAGAAAGACGTTTCAGCCTTTAAAGGACGCTGACTAGTGGCAGTCAACAAATGCTCATTTTATGACCCCAGAGTTCTTGACTCTCTGTGTTCAGTTTGCCAGGGATGATGCATAGTTTTCAGGTACCATCCCCATAGAATCCATGACAGATAACTTCCTATGGCTGCACAAGGAAAGATAAACTATCATATTAAAGCAGAGCATCTAGATCTGCAGTCGTTGTGCCACCCCCACCCCCTGCTCTGAGATGCTCTGGTGTAGTGCTTAAGAGCGGTAGTCTCGTAATCTGGGGAACCGGGTTCGCGTCTCCGCTCCTCCACATGCAGCTGCTGGGTGACCTTGGGCCAGTCACGCTTCTGTGAAGTCTCTCAGCCCCACTCACCTCACAGAGTGTTTGTTGTGGGGGAGGAAGGGAAAGGAGAATGTTAGCCGCTTTGAGACTCCTTAAAGGGAGTGAAAGGCGGGATATCAAATCCAAACTCTTCTTCTTCTTCTTCTTCTTCTCACAAGACGTACAGTTCTGAACTGGGTTTTTGCTGGGTATTTCAGTAAACCCCCTTTATCCCCGCTGCCACCACAGATAATATTTATCTGAGTACTCCACCCCTAGCATAGCTAAATAATAGGTATAAGGTATAATTCAATTAATTTATGAAACAAGAAACAAGCGTTTTATGATTACTTTGTGTACATAACTATATGGTTTCAGTCTTTTCTTTATCTTAATGTGTTACTTTATTACATAAATAATTATGTGGGTGGTGCTGTGGTCTAAACCACTGAGACACTTGGGCTTGCTGATCAGAAGGTCAGCGGTTCGAATCCCCGCAACGAGGTAAACTCCTGTTGCTCTGTCCCAGCTCCTGCCAACCTAGCAGTTCGGAAGCATGCCAGTGCAAGTAGATAAATAGGTACCGCTGAGGCAGGAAGGTTAACGGCGTTTCTGTGCACTCTGGTTTCCGTCACTGTGTTTCGTTGCGCCAGAAGCGGTTTAGTCATGCTGGCCACATGACCCGGCCTGAAAGCGAGATGAGCGCCGCAACCCCATCCCAATGCCTTTGACTGGACTTAACTGACCAGGGTCCTTTTTTTCATTACATAAGGTAACAATGGCTAATATAATGCCGATCCTATTTTAAACTATCCAACCCTGCTTCACACCCACGATGAATAATTATTATATTATATGAGTATTTCTCACACCTTTTACCACCCACTCCCAATCCAACCAACCCTGGAGGTGCAACAATAAAACTGTAAAGCTAAGCAGGTCTGGCATGATTTCAAATTGGATGGGGGACCCTCTTGAGATCCCTGCACTGCAGAGGGTTTGATTGGATGACCCTCAGGGTCCCTTTCAACTCTGCGATTCTAACCCTCAACTCTCTTCCAACTGAACTCAAAATGCTTACCTCCAGCAGTGCTACCCTCCTGACAACCACGACCCAACCCGACCCTCACCAGCACCTTGCCTCTCCCCCCCCCACCCTGTCCAGAAAAGTGGCAGTGATACTGGTGTCAGGATAACACCACCCCAACCTCTTCTGCTTAAATCTGTAACTAAATACAGTGGTACCTCAGTTTTCGAACAGAATCCGTTCTGGAATGTCATTCGAGTTCTGAAACGTTCGAAAACCAAAAACTCAGTATGGAAGCCGCGTGGCATGTTCGACTTCTGAGGCATGTTCCAAAACGGAAGCATTTCTTTCCGGGTTTACGGCATTTGAAAACCGAAACGTTCATCAACAGAGACGTTCAAAAACTGAGGTACCACTGTATATACTTCAGATTGCATTTTATCACAAATTACACGTTTCAATAATATTTCATTACAAGCTACATTCCCAAATACATATTCAGTGTACTCATTTCTAAAAAATATATATTCTAAAATGTACATTTTTGCCTGCATCTCGAGCTGAGAACTGTGTCACAAAAATTGGATAAGTGAAATCTGAAGGATAATTGTGTTCCGACCTGTGTATAATGCAAGGACGTGTACATTAGGTTAGTTTGCTTAGAAAATGTGAGCCAAATGAAATTCTCCTCCATCTTTGGCCTTAGGCGAGCAATATATTTTGCACCAGAGCTGACGAACGAACGCAGGGCTCTGGCTAGTGAACGTGTTGTTGGTATTACAACACATGTGAAAAGCCAAGGCTCATATACTTGGCAGAGAAATATAGTGGGAAGTAGTGCATAAAACATTCCTCATGTCAAATCTCATGCAGTGCTGGCTGACTGGTTATTAGCAAAAGATATTGCAAGACTCACACTGAGCACTGGTGTTTCCACCAGCCAGCTTTGTATATGAACTTTAGAGTATCATAAAAGCACACCTCAAATGAGAGCTGCATTTTTAAAGTTGCCAGCACTTTTCCAGCTCCTTAATACACACACATTAAAAAAACTGACAGTACAAAGAACTTAAGGTATCATTCATTAATGGGTTTATTAAATTAACTCTAGAACCTTCTTACCAATCTTTCGGTAATTAATGATCTCGCTCTAATAACATGTAAATTTATAAGTTTGTTCTGACAAATCTTTTTTATTTCCTCACCCTTACCAGATTTCTTCAATTGCCCCTTCTGCACATTAGTATTAGGTCGCAAACTCTTCATATTTTCTGATGGAATTGCTAATGGAAAGATCAAAACAAAAAATCTTATTTTAGGGTGAATATTCAGCTTGTTACCATTTCATCAAACCACTACAATTTTCCTTGTGATAGTTCGCCCCCACAATCATCACATTGTATGTATGAACCATAAGATTCTGTGATGACAAAATTCCCAAATGATTAATACTATTATGATCCTGGTTTGCCTGTGTAATATACCGGTATTTTTATTTCTATATTTAACCGTTCATCATTAATTATTCCCAGCATTTCCAGTTTCATTTGATTAATTTTATACACTACAATTCATAATTCCTTACAGAACATCTTTAACAATTCATTGTATTAAATTTTTTGCAATGTTTTTATTGTACTTTTATATATTGCTATGGTGGCGCTGTGGGTTAAACCACAGAGCCTAGGACTTGCCGATCAGAAGGTCGGCGGTTCGAATCCCCACGACGGGGTGAGCTACCATTGCTCGGTCCCTGCTCCTGCCAACCTAGCAGTTTGAAAGCACGTCAAAGTGCAAGTAGATAAATAGGTACCGCTCTGGCGGGAAGGTAAACGGCATTTCCGTGCGCTGCTCTGGTTCGTCAGAAGCGGCTTAGTCCTGCTGGCCACATGACCCAGAAGCTGTACGCCGGCTCCCTCAGCCACTAAAGCGAGATGAGCGCCGCAACCCCAGAGTCGGCCACGACGGGACCTAATGGTCAGGGGTTCCTTTACCTTTACCTATACACCTCCTTGATATTTCGTATGAGTTGATATCTATCTATCTGTCCGTCTATCTATCTATCTTGGGCCACCTGAATTGGAATTTCCCAAGGAGGCAATGGAACTAAAGTAGTGCCCCATAGATTTGTGCGAATTTGAGACCAAACGCCATCTCTGATGGTGCTAAACAACAACAACTTTATTTAGCGGCAGGTTCCACCTTCTTAATGGTTCTGAACTTCCACTATAAAACAACTAGCTGGTGCAGACTAGCTAGGGTTTAAACCAGATATCTGGTCTGGCAATAAAAACCCAGGATATTTGTCTATTTAGGAGTTCTCTGCAGGCATTCAGAGTGTGAGATACACTAGATGGTGCTGTTGACCTAGACTGGAATATAGGGGGTTGTCAGAAGGTGTTTTAAATATCATTTAGGATGCCCAAGCCAATGACACATTTCCATCTCCAAATTTCTTTTGAGACCCAGCATCAACAAAATAAATAATAGAAGGAATCAAGCTGTTATTATAATTATCTGTTATATTAATTGCCTTTTAGATAGTATCCTTTAACTGTTTGCCCTTACTTAATCTTTTTCAATCATCTTCAGCCTCTTAGCCACCACTGTGGCTAGAATCTTACCGCTGGCATTAACAGTGAAACTGATTTTTAGGACTACACAATTTCTTACTGGGTTTGGGGCTTTAATATCTATGTTTTCTTTGTTTTAGTCCAAGAAGCAATATTTATAATATAAATATAATATAAACAAACAGTCCCCTCCAAACTGGTGTTATTATTGAAACTGTAAACGTAATGGAATTCTACTGTTGAGCCATCAGGCCCTGCAGTCTTGTTTAATGTATTAAAATTAAATAATGTTCTTGGGCCTGTTGACTTAACAGCGCAATAGTAGCTACTATTTCTTGTATAGCAGCTACTATCTTGAGAAATCCACTTGCAGCTTTTCCTTATGCTGTTGGGAAGAAAATGGAATATTTACCTGTCAAAGTTTCTATCTTGGACTGCTGCAATTTGTCAAAATGATGGACAGATTCATCTGCTGGCTTTTATCCACCTTGATTCCTAATCTGAGCTGAGGCAGGGGGAAATTCCCAAGTTATTCAAAGGAAAGTTCACTTATTTCTAGGGCAGTCACTGTGATCACATTTGGAGTCTTCCCTTTCTATAATTTTATATAGCAGATTGTTTAAACACCCCTATCTCAGCTGCTAATCTTCATTGGAAATTCAGAAAACACATTGTGCCCATGTGGCGCTGTGAGTTAAACCACAGAGCCTAGAACTTGCCGATCAGAAGCTCGGCTGTTCGAATCCCCGCGACGGGGGGGAGCTCCCGTTGCTCGGTCCCTGCTCCTGTCAACCTAGCAGTTCGAAAGCATGTCAAAGTGCAAGTAGATAAATAGGTACCACTCTGGTGGGAAGGTTACGGCGTTTCCGTGCGCTGTTCTGGTTCGCCAGAAGCGGCTTAGTCCTGCTGGCCACATGACCCGGAAGCTGTATGCCAGCTCCCTGGGCCAGTAAAGCGAGATGAGCGCCGCAACCCCAGAGTCGGCCACGAGTGGACCTAATGGTCAGGGGTACCTTTACCTTTACCTAAGTGGCCTGCCTGTGTGCTAAAATCAAGAATCAACTGTCCCCCTGCAGAGATTGATTTTCCTAGGGAATCTCCCTAAAAGCAAAAACGAGGAGAATGATTTACCATAGAAAGGTATCGAAAAATACCAACTTTACAGGAATAGCTGGAAGGTGTGGAGGCTGTTGCAATGTGTGATATACACATTCAGGATGCTTCTGCCGTAGTGTGGCATAACTGCTTTTAAATTACTGCCTCAACAAAAAGCACTGGGTATTAACAATCATTCCTTGTATTTAAACCATTAAGGCTGCAGTCCATTTGGGATTTGCTTTGGAGTAAGCCTCATTGAACAATGGGATTTTCTTCTGAGCAAACAAGCGTAGGATTGTGCTGTGTGAGATGGCTTCAGCCGGGCAGCGCTACCAATAGATTTGAGGTAATGAGGATCATAAATACATTTGAATGATATTTCCCTTCATTTGGTTCTGGCAGCTGCAGAGGCAATCTGTGTCATCTGAAGGATCAAATGTTTTTCTTGTGGAGATTAAATATGAGCTGTATTAATCATAGGGAGGAAAATGGGCTCCAGGGACACCCGTACAAGATAGCACAGTCGTGCTTTTGATTTGCTTCTGACCTCTTATGGACTGAAGAACTTGACGGGTGATGAATTGCAGCGCAGCAGGAAAAGCCAAGCTATAGCATATGGCTGAATTCTAATTTTCCCCCAAGGAGAAAAGTCCAAAATGACCCTAAGATGCCTTTTAAGTCTTGGGATGTGTCATTTCTGAATGATATTAATACAGCAAAGAAAGCAGAAAGGAGTCATTTTATATTGAAGACTTGCATGAAAAATCAATGCAGGGCTTTCTTTCATGGATGAACTAAATAACACCAGGCCCAGTAAAGACTTTAGGAAGGGGCACTGCTTACGATATCTTATTTATTACATTTTTATCCTCCCCATCCTTCAAGGAGCTTAGGACAGCGTACATGGGGCTGTTCTGTTCTATTAATCTGTACAATAACTCTAGAAGGCCTGTCAGGGTGGTTTGCTCAAGTAGTCAGCCAGGCATTCCTAGTAAGTTGTTATAAATAATGATTTTATGGTAAGTGCCCATTGATAGACAATCTTTAGAAAGAAAACTGTCCTCACAAAGTAGACTTTCCAAAAAGAAAATCCAGGAAGTCATCTTTGCAACAAGGGTCATATGATGCTATTTTCAAAATTCTACATGTAATAAATTATAACAGGGGTTGCCAACCTTTTTGGACTAGCAGACACATTTCAAATTTTGAGAGAGTGCCGGGGCCACCAGTCACGAAATGACTGCCATGGAGGGTGCATGGCATAACACAACATTAGAGAGATAACCATCCCTATCTACCTTAGGCTTATTGGCAAAACCTATTTGGTGTTTCGCAACTTTCCGACTTGTTGCAGGACCTTAGCCAGACCTAGCAGAGTAAACGCAGAATCCACGGAAGCAATTGGTGACTTGGCTGCAGACAGGATAGACGAAGCAGGAACCAGGAACTTGTAGTTAGGTGTTTATTATATACAGTGGACTATATACAGAAACAGAACACAGATCTTATGCTGGCTCTCTCTGACACGACTCACAACTCCTACACTGACACAGAACTCTGAAGCTCTGAACACTGAACTCACACATTCCAGTTAGTGGGCCATTAATTATCACTCCCTTGAGAGAGCTTGACCAATCAGGGAGCTGTCTCCATGCCTCTGTTATCACCAGGCAGACTTACTCCTTCAGATTGCCTTCTGGCTGTCCGCCAAACCTTAATTGACTCTGTGTGAGTAGCTGCATGTACACAGATTCCCAACACCCCCTCACAGCTCACACACAGTGCAATTAACTTCTGAGCACATACAGAGTATTTTACCCAACTACCATGGACCGTCAGTTATGTTCTGCTGTTCCCATTTGTTGATCTCGCTCTCTCCCTCCCTCCAGCTCTCAGTTTCTGGGCCACCCATGAGTTCAGGTTGTCAGTAGAGTACATCAGTGAATTAATATGGAGTCCATGTTTTTCAAGGTCAAGGAAACCAAAGGTCATGTTATCATGACCATCAAATAAATAGTAATTACTCAAAATGAAATAAAATGGAGGGCATGACCTGTCATTCGCAGTGTAATTCAAAAGCTCTTCTCCACTCAGGTTATTTTTAATGGAGGTAGTTGCGTAAGGTTGGTTGATTGATTTGATTTGATTTATTGTATTTCTATAACGTTTCCATTCAAATGAGTGCCAAAGCGGCTTGCAAACAACAAATAACAAGAACATAAGTGAAACTTAATTACAGCATGAGGCTAATACACAGGCAGAGGCGGCTACAGCTGGTCATTGCAGGCTGCCTGATGTAAACACGGGTAGGCTGCAAGTGGAACCCTGAAGAGCACAAGAGCTATTTAAAAGGTGGTTGTCAAGATCATCTGGCTTGGAGTAGGGTACAAGGTCGACCATGAAGTCTTTCAGCACTCTGGAATCGTTGAGAGCTCCAGTATAAAAGAGGAGAGAACTGAAAAGACTCATAATTCTGCTCAAGCTGGAGGGGGTGACCCTGTTTCTTTGCTCAAACACCCAGCTCCACTCTGCTATAATGGTGAAGAGGTGAAATTGATTTCTATCCACGCAGACTTCCCTGGACCAAGCAGGGTTTATCCCCAATCATCAAGTGGCTGATTTGGTTCACAGGTTCCTGAATGCAGGCCATCTTAGCAATAAAAGCAAACAGCCAGCCATACCTTTATCTCCACATGCCCTTAAGATATTTGGCAGGGTTAAATGGAATTGGGGTGGGGGAGGGTTTCCCTAAAACTCAGGTATATTCCAGTCTACAGCACTGGTTCATATGAATGGCCATGACTCCCAAGTCAATCTGCCTTGGAAGGGACGCCAGGCAGGATTGCGCAGTGTCACCACTGCTGCTTGTGGTGATGATTGAGACTTTAGTTCAAGCCATCCATGCAGACCAGAAGGTAAAAGGAGTAAAGCTGTGAGGAATACACCACATTGTTGTTTTATTCATGGGTGATGCCCTCCTAATGCACATTAATCCAAGAAAAGGCCATACATGAACTGAAAAAGGGGTTATTGGACTTCCAAAGCGTGCTGAGATTTGAAAAGGATTTTAAGAAGCTGAACATGATAGACTTCAGCACCCCAACCTCAGAACCAAGGGTGGAGGGGTGACTACAGGAGTTCTCTGATTTCCATCTACAAATGGACAGCTTCTGAGACCTGGGAGAGTGGTCCCTTAGGATCAGAGACAGCTTCGGAGGCTGAACGTCACTCTGCTTTTTTTAAGGGGGTGGCTCATAGGGTCAGAGGTAAAATTCAAGACGCAAAAGTTGTTGAGCTGTTTTCGCCAATGAAATTCTAGACGTATGGAAACCCTAGTGAGTCAGGTTCTTTCTTATGTTTTCTTGTGTTTTTAATCATTTTTAGGATTTGCCCAGAGTGGCGGGGCAGCTCAGTCCGATGGGTGGCATATAAATAATAAAATCATTATTATTATTGTCAGACAAAGACATCTGTAGAGAAATGTGTGGGGTGAGTGAGGTTTGGATCTCCCTGCAGTCACCACCACTCTCCTTTTTTGTTTTTAAATCCAGCTGAGATAGCCTTGCAATGGGTCCCAGAACTACTTAATGTCATTTTGATAAATATCAGTGCCTGCCTTGCTGCAAGAACTGTAGGCAGCCAGTTGCACTGTGCGGATTCTCACTTTGTTGTGTTTGCATAACAATGTGCAGCGGTTTACCAGTGTTGTGTGTTGAGGTCCCCAAGCCACGCCCCAATAACTCACACATCAATTTTGGTTTGGGTTTTTGGCATGATTTTGGCCACAACTTTATTTAAATACATCCAAGTGAGTGGTTGCATAGGCATTGGTTCCGATTATCTGTCCTTGCCCAGGGGACAGAACTGACTTCCAGATTGCAGCGGAAGCCAGTGAGGGAAACAATTTCGGGGAGAAAATGAAGCTGGGCCTCAGTCCCTCACTTCTCACCCTCATGCCCCCTGGGACTTGCACGGCCCAAGTCCGATGCCAGGGACAAGGACGAAAAGAATGGCAAGCCCCTGGATTCCTTTAACGGAATTCCCTTTCCGCACCACCATTGGAGGGGTAGACACTTACCGCTCCACCAACCAATTTGAACCACTGCCTAACCGCCAACCTTACAAGTTGTGACGATTTGCTACGCAGTAGGCAAAAGCCAAATGGCACCAGCCAATCAGCCAAATGGACAAATTCCTACCAGGCCCCTGCCTCAAAAGCAGACGACCCCATGACAGGTATAGCAAGGTCAAGCGAACAACCCCACCAATACAGGGAGGGTGGGCGGGTGATCCGGTGCAAGCAGCCAAGAGAACGCTCCAAGTTGGGCGACCAATATTTAAAACCTCTGACCCCTCCTTCAAAATTGGCAACAAGCAATTCTCCCCAGCGACCTGATTAACCAATTCACTGCCTGGGTCCCTCCACAAATCCGCCTAGCAACACTGGGGTGGCTTGTATCCCCCACCGCAACACACGCTCTCTGCTAGGGAGAACACGTTATGTCAACTGCTGATGCCAACCCCTTGACAAGAGTGTCCCTGTTTTCTTCTGTGAACTGTTGGAAGGTGTGGGCCCCACTTCAGACATTACATTCATGTATTCCTTGAAGCCATGCTAAGCAAAATGTAGTAGTAGTCATGAATTCAATCAGATTTTACCTAACTCCATGTGTTGTGTAAAAGCCCCGGTGGGAACAGAACAACCCCTAGGCCAGCAAGCATTGGCGTTAGGAAGGACACATGCACAGAATGTCCCATTGCAACAGATTGGAAATTTGCTTCTCTGGACATTTCACGAAAGGCCTTTTGGTATCAGTAAAGGCATGGTTCAAAAAGTGTTGAAATCAGTCAAGCGATTTTAGATTAGCCCTGCGCTCTTTCGTCATTTCAGAATCAGTTCTTAGTTCATCCATATCTGTATATCTAATACTTGACAAATTCCTAACTGCATCCTTGAGAGCAGGAAATGAGTCCAGGTAAAAAAAGGAAGTAATTATTCAATACACAAAGCATGTCTTTTCCTTCGGAACTATTGTTTAATCATACACTGATTTATGTGGGTCTAATTACATCATTGGCTAATCAATTACCATGTGGCATTAGGTAACGGCTTTTTTTCCTCTTTTTTTGGTGAGGAGATGACATATGTTATTTGATCTAATGGGAATAATTGCTGTTATGTACATTTATTTCAAGATTTTTTCTGTTTTTTAAAAAAACAAAGATGGTTTCAGTCTATGTCAACATCTTCTTCGGAAGTTGGAAGATACAATTCTTTGGGAGTACTGATACACTGGGGACCAGCCAATTGTGAAGAGGCCGTATATTCAAGAATTTCCTGTCATTCCTGTGTTCAATGGAATCCTAGTCGTTAGTCTGATAGAATCAACGAAAACCTTGCACTGATGTTAATGGGTTATGGATACAATGGTGCATGCTTTTTTTTAAAAAAAGAAAAAGACTGTAATAAACCTTTATAAGGGCTTGATTTGTATTTTTTTAAGGCCTTACAAACTAATGAATGCAGAATGTAGCAGTAAGCAAAATGAAGGCTAAATAGTTCAGTGCAAGAGCAAAAGTGTCTCGCCAATACAATACCATTAATCTGTTCTCTTTTTCTCCTTTCCTGCTTTTCTTCTTTCTCTACAATAGAAGTGGAACAAAAAGGTAATTAAATACCTTTCACATGTTTTTCTATATATACACATACCCATTCTAAGCAATTATGGGATAAAATATTTAACAGTCTAATGCTTTACTTGAAATCCTTTCATCATTAATTTTCGCCATTTTAATCTATTGGTTAAAGTTGTGGGGGGGGGGGGAGGGTGTTTCTGCTGCTAAGCAATTTCACCTAACATGTCGCTTCTTTCCTGGAAATGTTTACTGTCACCATGCTTCTTTCCACCCCACCCCTTGAAGGATTGAAAATCTATTCCCCTTTCCTTCTGCACCATTTACGGAGCAGTATAAAATAATTTAGAAGGACGCAGTTCTTTTCCTTCCTGCCATACTTGCATGCAACTTGCTTTTAGTATATCACCAAGGCATCGAGGGTAATTTAGAGAACCTCAGAAGGTTCCTTCCCCTCTGTTATGTTACAGCAGTTTTCTATTTGTCAAGTGTTTAACAGTATAAAGTGCTGTGCAATTTTTATAGGTGGCTTCTGTTCAAAAGGTCGACAGCTAAATTGCATATGCATTGTGCGTTAGGCAGATGTTGAATCCAGTATACATATGAATGATCAGGATCGTGCCAAGGAGTGCACATTCCATGTCCATTTTGCACAGAGATGTATGCAGGTGACCCAAACCCTCAATTTCTTGGTGGGGTGGTAAATGGATCCCATGTACATATGAGTGTACACATGTTGTCCCATGACAATCAAAGATGGCATTGGGAAGAGTGCCTTCAGTGTATTCAGTCGTCAGATTGAATGGCTGCAGAGGAGCAGCATAAAATTGCACTGTGCCATTTTCACACTATCATTTACCAATCTGATTTCTGGCTAACAGCACCAGTGTTGGTGGAAATGTGTTGCTAAATTGATGTTTGCCCTGGCAGTTTTATTCTGATGAGCTGGGAGCCTCCTTCCCACTGGGAAATCCCATCCTGGTTTCTGTGGGAAGGAGCCCACTAAATGAATTCTGGCCAATAATTTGGGGCTTCCAGTTGACTCTGTGCAAGAAAGAGCTCCTTTGCAAAGGTGGCATTACAGAAAATAGGACTTGGGACACCTTTAATTTTGGATCAATAGCTAGAAATGAAACACAGTCATGGGTGAGCTCACTCACACACACAAACACACATCAATTTTTGGATTAGCTTTGGTGCTGAAATTCTCAAGTCATTTGTAATGGGAACTGCAGACTACGACACAAGTCCATATAGCTATGTAAAACTGTGTATTCAATCAATTAACAAGTTGTATTCTGTATTTCCCATTAGAAATGAAGCAGAGAGAAAAGGTTCATTTCCCTGTCCGTGCCTATTGGGACGCCATTAATTATCAGCCCCTTCAGCTAATGCTATTTGCACTTTAAATGCAAAGATACATTTAATTCCATCGCCTGTTTGATCAGGTGTGAGCAGCTGCCTGTAGGACAGCTGTTCTCCTGCCTTATTGCCCATCAAACTAGGGATATGGGTGCAGGAGCCTGAAACTGAATAGAACATATGTATACAGGATACATATGTATAAAGGAATAGGCCTGTTAAAAACGTTGAGTATGAAAAAGGGAAAACAAAGGGGGAAAATCTGTAATAATCAGGATTTTTTGTTTCTATTAGTTTAAAGCAATTTATTTATTTCATAAAATCTCTATACTGCTTGGCCGTAGAAGAAACCTCGAAGTGGTTTACAAAAAAAGATAAAAACAATAAACATATCACTAAGAGAAGTTGACAACCATCATTTAAAACACACACAAAATTAAAACCACAATAGATGGAAACAAATTAAAAATCGCATCAACTTTCTAAACAACTTGGTAGAAATGTCTTCAGCTGGTGCCAAAAATAAGACAGTGAAGGCACATGCCGTATATCAATGGGCGGAGAGTTCCAAAGTGTCAGTCTTCTTTCAGATTGAGTTCTTTCAGATGCGATCATTGAGAAATGGCAATTGAGAACTGGCAGCTTGGTGTCTCAAACCACGTTTGGTTAGGGGTTACGGGGATGTAAAATTATTCTGAAGTCTGTGGAGTGGATTATTTCAGCTGGTCGATCTTGATTTACTTAAGGCTTTAATTCTGCTGTATTTCAGAGGACTTTCCCTATTGATTTAAATCTTGATCCTAGCCTTCCTCCATTGAGCTTTCCCCTTATTCTTTCTCTCTTCCTCTTGGCATATTCATTAAATGTTCTTTCTTTACTTCTGTGGCTGCATTCTGTTTCTGAAACCTTTTTCATTATTTAAAGCATTGACCTGTAAGAGGTTTGTTTCCCTTTTGTATGCTTTTAGAGTTGTTGGGGGGTTTTTTTAGTTTAGTTTGGGGGGTTTTTTGGTTGCTACGGAATTTTTACTTTGCCGTGCAATAATATCTGTTAATTATATAATTTCAAAGGAGGCACGTTTGCCAAGGGGCTTTTTGAAAAAGAGGAACGGAGAATAGTTCTTGGGAACTTCCTGTATCCTCTTTTCAGCATGAAATGCCACTCTCACATTCATATCAGAGTTTAGGAAAGCCTGAATTTCTTTTGAGCTCTCCCTTTGTTCTTGAGCTGTGAACTTCTAAGTGCATGCTAGAGAAGGCCAGCACATTTAGTAACCTGCTTTGTTTTTAACTTTTTCCCTCCCTTCAGTTTTTCTTTGTCCCGGACTACTAAAAGGAGTATATCAGAGTGAACATTTATTTGAATCCGATCACCAGTCAGGAGCCTGGTGTAAGGATCCATTGCAGGCTTCGGACAAAATATACTACATGCCATGGACTCCTTACAGAACTGACACTCTAACAGAGTATTCCTCCAAGGATGATTTCATTGCTGGGAGACCAACTACAACTTACAAGTTGCCGCACAGGGTGGACGGCACGGGGTTTGTGGTGTATGACGGGGCTTTATTTTTCAACAAGGAACGAACCAGGAACATTGTCAAATTTGACCTACGGACAAGAATTAAAAGTGGGGAAGCCATCATTGCGAACGCCAACTACCACGACACGTCCCCTTACCGATGGGGAGGCAAGTCTGACATAGACTTGGCCGTGGATGAGAATGGTCTTTGGGTGATCTATGCAACGGAGCAAAACAACGGCAAAATAGTCATTAGTCAGCTGAACCCTTATACCTTGAGGATCGAAGGGACGTGGGATACGTCTTATGACAAGAGGTCAGCTTCCAATGCATTCATGATCTGTGGCATTTTGTATGTGGTGAAATCGGTGTATGAAGATGATGATAATGAGGCAACAGGTAATAAAATAGACTATATTTACAACACTGAGCAAAGCAAAGAAAGTGTCGTGGATGTTCCTTTTCCGAACTCCTACCAGTACATTGCTGCGGTGGATTATAATCCAAGGGACAACCTTCTTTACGTATGGAACAACTACCATGTGGTTAAGTACTCTTTGGATTTTGGACCCATGGACAGCAGAACAGGTAAGGCTTCTTTGTTAAGTTTTTGGGTTTGGCATCCTATGACTTTACAGCCATGTTGCGCTATGGCTTGGGGCTAAGCTGCGCTGTGGCAGCAGGAAGGACTGATTTGGAATGGAACCAGACTGTTTTCCCAATTTAAATTGCCTCCACCTCCATGAGGTCCTTATTCCTGAGATGGGAGATGTGTATTCACATTGTGGTTAGAACTGCCCATAGCATACTTCACCTGTGCATGGTTTCGGATTTGATTCCTGACATCTCTAGTTTTGATTTGTGTGTGTGTTTGTGTGGAAAGGGGTGCTGTTTTTCTTTTGTTTATAAGATGTCTTAGCTGCCCCTAACCATAAGGTCCTAGGGCAGGTCAAAGCAATTAAAAAGACAATTATAAAAACAGATGAAATCATCACAGTTATCGGACATATAAATCAGTTCCAAATGGAACACAGCAATTTATAATTTGAAAGATCTTCTAGGCAGTAGGCCTAGAAAATATTCCAATCTGAGACCCTGAAGAATTCTCATCATTGGGGCTGTTAGTACTATGTTAGATGATAGATGGCTGAGGTCACCCACTCTTGTCCATGCACTGGGGGGAGAAATTTAACCCTTCCCATGTACTGGGATTGAAACCAACTCTGACTTCTGAGCTGATGCACTCCATTCAGCGGAGGGAAGGCAGTTTTCTTCCTAATCCTCATACACTGGAAAGGGAGACTTAATCTTTTCTTCCCAGTTTAGACGTTTCCAGGTGTCTCTTTTGATTACTGTACCTGTATCTGCAATGACTGTATCTTTTGATGACTGTATCCCAGCATAACCCAGTGGAGATCCACAGGTGAACTTTCCCTGTTTCTCAGATCCACACTAATCATCTGAGGAGCAGGGATGGCCTGATTTTCACCCCCTTCATCGTACACAGGGAGACGAGAGAGGCAGCGTGGCATAGTGGTTAAAAGTGTTGGACTGGGACCCGGGGGAGCAGGGTTCAAATCCCCACTTGTACCCGGCCCATCTGGTTGAGTGTCCCCAGTCACTCTGGGCGGCTTCCAATCAAGTGTTAAAAACAATGCAGCATTAAATATTAAAAACTTCCCTAAACAGGGCTGCCTTCAGATGTCTTTTAAAAAGAAGATAGCTGCTTATTTCCTTCACATCTGAAGGGAGGGTGTTCCACAAGGTGGGCGCCACTACCGAGAAGGCCCTCTGTCTGGTTCCCTGTAACTTCGCTTCTTGCAGTGAGGGAACCGCCAGAAGGCCCTCGGTTCTGGACCTCAGTGTCCGGGCTGAACGATGGGGGTGGAGACGGTCCTTCAGATATACTGGACCAAGGCCGTTTAGGGCTTTAAAGGTCAACACCAACACTTTGAATTGTGCTCGGAAACGTACTGGGAGCCAATGCAGATCTCTCAGGACCGGTGTTATGTGGTCCCGGTGGCCACTCCCAGTCACCAGTCTAGCTGCCGCGTTCTGGATTAGTTGTAGTTTCTGAGTCACCTTCAAAGGTAGCCCCACGTAGAGCGCATTGCAGTAGTCCAAGCAGGAGATAACTAGAGCAAGCACCACTTTGACGAGACAGTCTGCAGGCGAGCAGGGTCTCATCCTGCGTACCAGGTGGAGCTGGTAGACGCTGCCCTGGACACAGAATTGACCTGCGCCTCCATGGACAGCTGTGAGTCCAAAATGACTCCCAGGCTGCGCACCTGGTCCTTCAGGGGCACAGTTACCCCATTCAAGACCAGGGAATCCCCCACACCAACCCGCCCCCTGTCCCCCCAAAACAGCACTTCTGTCTTGTCAGGATTCAACCTCAATCTGTTAGCCGCCATCCATCCTCCAACTGCCTCCAGGCACTCACACAGGACCTTCACCGCCTTCACCGGTTCTGATTTAAAGGAGAGGTAGAGCTGGGTATCATCTGCATACTGATGAACACCCAGCCCAAACCCCCTGATGATCTCTCCCAGCGGCTTCATGTAGATGTTGAAAAGCATGGGGGAGAGGACAGAACCCTGAGGCACCCCACAAGTGAGAGCCCAGGGGTCTTAACACTCATCCCGCACCACCACTTTCTGGACACGGCCCAGGAGGAAGGAAGTAAACGAAGAAACACGTCCACTCTGTGTACTATGATGAGGATAAACCTTGCCAGGTCAGGTGAAGGTGGACTGTTTTGTTCCTGATCACAGCACAGGAGGTGGGAATGTTTTCATTCCGCTGCTCAGCACCCTGTGGCAGGGATGGGATTTGACCTTCCCAATCAGCTGTGTGGAAGGGGAAGGCTAGCAGAAGGACAAAGGCTTGCATGGACCAGTGCCAGAGGTCTGGACTAGGCTCACATATTCCCTGTGCTGGCCTTAAGCAATAAAAGTAAAGGTATTTCGGGAAGAGTTAAGAGATAATCAGCTGGGAGCAGAGGAATGGGAAAAGTGAGGCTTGACACGAGCTAAAATGATATTGAAAGAGGTGGGTACTGAAAATAAATTTAACGGAGAAGGTGGAATTGTGGATTGACAAATAAAGGAGGCGTGTTGCCGGCAGCAGCAGAAAAAGAAAAGACAGCTGTCAGGACGCTCTAATGTATTCCATTTGTTTTGTTCATAACATAGTTTTTATTTTGAAAAGAAATGCCTTGAGTGTCATTACAGGGATCCCAAAATACCTGGCTGTGATTCACACGCTCTTGCAATGCATTTATATATGACGTGAAGAAACAGAGGAAAAATGAGCCTGTGTGTGGCTTTGAGGTCTTTTGTGGAAGTTGGAATTATTGAAGTATTACATTAAGATAGAAATATGGGGTCCATGTTGTGTGTCGAATGACATTTTTGAAAGCTTTAATGTGTATCTAAATCTATACGGTCGTACCTTGGAAGTCGAACGGAATCCGTTCCGGAAGTCTGTTCGACTTCCAAAACGTTCGAAAACCAAAGCACGGCTTCTGATTGGCTGCAGGAAGCTCCTGCAGCTAATCGGAAGCCATGAAAGCCCTGTTGGACGTTTGGCTTCCAAAAATAGTTCAAAAACCGGAACATTCGCTTCCAGGTTTCGATCATTCAAGAGCTGGAAGCCAAGGCGTTTGAGATCCGAGGTACGACTGTAGTTTGCATGTTCATGTTTGTTGGTGGGAGAAAATGGCTCTCTTTGCCGGCCCAAATCGTATGAAGTTGTAGGTGATATTTTGTATCGGGGAAGGGGGGGCAGCCCAATTTTGCCAGCAGATACCCGCTGCACTCCGAATCCCATCATCTGCCTGGGTCCTTGTCTCTTCCACTATGTTCAACATCTTTATATGAAAATAAACAGATTTTTAAAAATAATAATAATAACAACATTTTGGGGTGCTAGTACTGTCTTTTCCACTGGATACACTACACCCAGAAAATCTACAACTTAGGGGAAAAGGCCAGAAAAACATTTCATTCGCCAATACATCCTCCACTTTTTTATGAGGTAGGAAGATCCCAATCCCATATAAAAGGGCAGGAAGAGAATGAAGAGAAGTCAGAGCACTCCATCTTTAATATTTGGGATTGGGGCATTCTAGGACTGAGCAACAGCACCTCCTGAGATGTGCTCTTGTCATCCTTTGCTAAGCATGGAAGATGATTTGCAGAGACAACTCCCTGAAACAATAGGCCTATTTTTATTGACTGCCTTTCACTAGCATGGTAAAAAGTGCTGCATTATAGCAAATTACTTCATTTTTACTGGGCAACAGCAAAATTGCAATAATATCTTGCATTTTAATAGCATCTCTTAAATTATCTTTGCTTAATGGGAATGATTGTTGGGGGCTTGGTGATGAAGATAAATACGTAGGCTGAAGGCATGAATCAATATTACGGTGTCATAAAGTAATTTAATTCATTAACTGAAGATTTAAAAGTGGATTAAATTGGAAAGTTAACCTATGAAAATATATTCAGCACCAATGTTCTTGCCGTATCTGAGGACATCAGAGTGCTTTGTGGGGGGTCAGGAAGCTTGAGGGTGGAATTGGGGAAACAGACATTAAAAAGAGAAGCTGCTGAATTGCAACTCATTACCAAACTTAAAACCATGGAGAGACCTGGTCTGAACAGAGACATTGGATTCTTATCTCATTATACATGACTAGCCATTTTCACCTTCTCACCCCTTGCCTTTTCCTGTAAGACCTATTGCAGTCGTTAAGAGTCGTCAACAGGCTCATCTCAGCTATCTGCCAATCTCCCATTCCCACCACCCTTCTGAGTAATACCCCTCCCCACCTTCTCACTATATAGAAGGATCTGGCAACTTCTGTTTCAGTGTATCTGAAGAAGTGTGCATGCACACGAAAGCTCATACCAAGAACTAACTTAGTTGGTCTTTAAGGTGCTACTGGAAGGAATTTTTTTATTAAAAAGAAAGAAATAGCTGTTGCTTAGCATTTTTGCACCATCAGAAACTGGATTTAAACATGGGGACAAACAAAAAGTTAGAATTCAGTAAAGCAAAACACACATTGAATTTGTTCAGGCAACTCTCACACTGGGGCCACATTCCAGAAATAGTGCCCAGGACCAAAATCACATATAGTCCAAGCACATTGAGTTCAGTGGCCATTGGGATTGCCAAAGTTCCCCGCCCCAGATTTCTGCCCCCTTTCCTCCCCCTTTTTATTGCATTTCCAAGCACATAAAACTGAACGAGCACAAGTTAAATGCGCATAGGTTGCGAGTTACCCATATATCCTTAATATGTGGGCAAAATACCATGAAGGGGATAGTATCTACTCCCAAGCAGAGCAGACTTTGGAAATCCCCAAACAAGGAAGTT
Organism: Podarcis liolepis; assembly: GCF_965112155.1. Taxonomy (NCBI): domain Eukaryota; kingdom Metazoa; phylum Chordata; class Lepidosauria; order Squamata; family Lacertidae; genus Podarcis; species Podarcis liolepis. The sequence goes on from NC_139571.1 coordinate 42,680,617, forward strand.
TTAAATAAGCATTCTGCATTCATCTCTCAAGTCCAGCAGTTCATTTATCACGATTTCCCACATTTGTCAGGGTTGAGACAGGCTGTTGCCTTAGTTATGTGTGAAAAGGGGTGTGAGAGCATGGGTGATGGTCTTCACAGTGAAAGGCGAAGAGGATGAAAGACAAGCAGATCACGAACCCACCCTACCGTGGTCCTCACTGCTGTCTCTAAGAGGCTGTCTTCATGCCCTGACAGCTTTCATTGAAGAATTATTTAATCTCTGGACTCAATTGATTGGTCCAGCCAACTCTCTGTATAGCAAGGCAATTAGGCATGAGCAGACCCTCCAAGTCTCCCTATTTTCCAGGGACAGTCCCAGATTTACGAAAGCCATTCCAGTTTCTGATTTGATCCAGGATTGTCCCGCTTATCCTTAGGACGTCCCTATTTTCAAGGGAGAAATGTTGGAGGGTATGGAGTTATGCGACCCACGAACCAAGGAGATAAGTAACTAGACAAGCTTTAGAAGACATCTGAATGCAGCCCTGCATGTTGTTGTTGTTTAGTCGTGTCCGCCTCTTCGTGACCCCCTGGACCAGAGGCCCTCCTGTCTTCCACTGCCTCCCGCAGTTTGGTCAGACTCATGTTTGTAGCTTCGAGAACACCGTCCAACCATCTCGTCCTCTGTCGTCCCCTTCTCCTTGTGCCCTCCATCTTTCCCAACATCAGGGTCTTTTCCAGGGAGTCTTCTCTTCTCATGAGGTGGCCAAAGTCTTGGAGCCTCAGCTTCAGGATCTGTCCTTCCAGTGAGCACTCAGGGCTGATTTCCTTCAGAATGGAGAGGTGTGATCTTCTTGCAGTCCATGTGACTCTCAAGAGTCTCCTCCAGCACCAGAATTCAAAAGCATCCATTCTTCGGCGATCAGCCTTCTTTATGGTCCAGCTCTCACTTCCATACATCACTACTGGGAAAACCATAGCTTGAACTATACGGACCTTTGTTGGCAAGGTGGTGTCTCTGCTTTTTAAGATGCTGTCTAGCCCTGCATAGGGAAAGCTTTTTAAAAAAATGTTAATGTTTAATGTTTTATTATGTTTTTATATACCGTATTTTTGGCCCAATAAGACTCACTTTTTCCCTCCTAAAAAGGGGGGGGGGAAATGTGTGTGCGTCTTATGGAGCGAATGCAGGCTGCGCAGCTATCCCAGAAGCCAGAACAGCAAGAGGGATCGCTGCTTTCACTGCGCAGCGATCCCTCTTGCTGTTCTGGCTTCTGAGATTCAGAATATTTTTTTTCTTGTTTTCCTCCTCCAAAAACTAGGTGCGTCTTGTGGTCTGGTGCGTCTTATAGAGCGAAAAATACGGTGTATTGGAAGCCACCCAGAGTGGCTGGGGCAACCCAGTCAGATGGGTTGGGTATAATAATAATAATAATAATAATAATAATAATAATAATAATGAGGAAGAAGAAGAATAGGATGTCCCTGTTTTCATCGGATAAATGTTGGAGGGTGTGCATGAGGGGCCGGATACAACCAAAGAGTCCTGCTAGCATAATGGGACTTCATCCCCTTTTTACCCCACCCCCACCCCCCATGGGCTTTGGAAAAGTCAGGAGGAACTCCAGAGCAGTGTGCAGGTTATGTGAGAGAGGCGGGGGGGGGGGTCATTCCACCCGGCAAACTGAAATGCTTGTACAGTGGTACCTCAGGTTAAAGACGCTTCAGGTTACAGACGCTTCAGGTTACAGACTCCGCTAACCCAGAAATAGTACCTTGGGTTAAGAACTTTGCTTCAGGATGAGAACAGAAATCTCACAGCGATTGTGCAGCGGCAGCAGGAGGCCCCATTAGCTAAAGTGGTGCTTCAGGTTAAGAACAGTTTCAGGTTAAGAACGGACCTCCGGAACGAATTAAGTCCTTAACCCGAGGTACCACTGTACTGATGAAACACTTTCCATAGTGCTACACTTGAATTCCACCCAAGCCCTCCAATGTTTCTTCCTAAACAAATTTAGCTTTTACTAAAGGTATTCGTGGGGCAGCAATTTCAATAATTATTGCAAAGATTTTCAAAATGAATTAAACATAATTTTAAAAACAGCCGCAATAGCAAATAAAAACAGCACCGTAACGTGTTTGGCTCAACCTAATCTTGATTATTTCCCTGTTCAAGTCAATTCCTAGTAGTACAGCTGTTGCCCAGCCTCTTAGAGTTCAGCTTCTGTTCCAAGAGACTGAATGCACTCTGGCCCTCTCTGGCCCTGATTTCAGCTTTCTGAAACAGTGCTCCCAGTCTCTGAAGGGAAATCTATCTGCTGGCGCTCTCTCTCTCTCTCTCTCTCTCTCTCTCTCTGTGTGTGTGTGTGTGTGTGTGTGTGTGTCAGTGGTGGGTGGGAATAGGTGCAAAAATGAGGAAGGGGCATGAGGAAAGCCCCACTGATCTGGCACAGAGCATCTTCTCATGTTAATCTTGGTGCATAACTAGCCAGCCAGTGGTATCTGAAGAAGTGTGCATGCACACGAAAGCTCATACCAAGAACTAACTTAGTTGGTCTTTAAGGGGCTACTGGAAGGAAATTTTTTATTTTGACTATGGCAGACCAACACGGCTACCTATCTGTAACTAGCCAGCCAAAATCATTAATAAAGGACTTGGTTTGGCACTCTTGGTTTGGCACTCGACCCCAACAAATAGGGCATAGCTAAGAACTGGAAGGGACCCGGGGTATCTGACCCTGCAAACTCATAACACTATGCAAACAAAGTTGGCATCGGGATTTGTTGCAGGATCTGGCCCCTGTGGCTGCGATGTGGTTTGCTCTTGACGGCAAGAAGCTGTTTGGGCAGGGAGGGTGCTATCTGCACACAAGTGCTGGCCTTCTGCCCAAGGCGTATTTGAGCAAAGCATCGTTGTCCAAGATGAGCTGCAGATAATGGAAGATACTTTGGAAGAGTGGTTTTATCTGGGCATGATGGATGACAAGGGACATTCATTTGCTTTCTCTTCTGGGTCTGTCCTGTAGCAGATTATTCCTAGGTACCAGTCTGGCCTTGTAGATTTGCTTTTCCCCCTTCATATTGTAGTCTGGAAAATGCCTGACGCAAATCCTGATGATGTTGTGAGTCTGCCCAAAGAGTCAGAGCAGATAACGCTTGTGTCTTAAGCGTTGGCTGCAGGCCAGGGATTTCGCGTTACATTCTGGGTGGAAGCCAGAAGCATGTCAGGGTGTGTAGTGGTCAGTAGATTTCTTTTATATAATATGTGTCTTACTGGTTTCATATAAAACAAACATAGCAATAACCATAAAAAATAACACTCAAATCCCACCAGGGGAAAAGTCACGAGTCCTTTGTTTCCAATATGAAAGTATCATTTATATCCCAGGGTATCTTTCCAGTGTGATCTTGTGAATCCAGATGATAAATGTGCTTTCTATATACACCAGGCCGGGCAGGGACTTTTTGAGACAGAGAAAGCACTATTTTAAGTCATCCATGAAGATGTTGGCATACTGCGGAGCCATGCAATAACCTTTGTTGTTGTTGTTGTTCAGTCATTTACTCGTGTCCGCCTCTTCGTGACCCCCTGGACCAGAGCACGCCAGGCACTCCTGTCTTCCACTGCCTCCCCCAGTTTGGTCAAACTCATGCTGGTAGCTTCAAGAACACTGTCCAACCATCTTGTCCTCTGTCGTCCCCTTCTCCTTGTGCCCTCCATCTTTCCCAACATCAGGGTCTTTTCCAGGGAGTCTTCTCTTCTCATGAGGTGGCCAAAGTCTTGGAGCCTCAGCTTCAGGATCTGTCCTTCCAGTGAGCACTCAGGGCTGATTTCCTTCAGAATGGAGAGGTTTGATCTTCTTGCAGTCCATGGGGCTTTCAAGAGTCTCCTCCAGAACCAGAATTCAAAAGCATCAATTCTTCAGCGATCAGCCTTCTTTATGGTCCAGCTCTCACTTCCATACATCACTACTGGGAAAACCATAGCTTGAACTATACAGACCTTTGTTGGCAAGGTGATGTCTCTGCTTTTGAAGATGCTGTCTAGGTTGATCATAACCTATGGCAGTGCTATTTATCTTAAGATGCATATTTGCCCCAAAGCTCAATTAATTGTAAGCACAAAGTGGCAGAGCTTGCTGCTAGGTGAGCTATAGCACCATCAGGAATGATAGTCTCACATATTATATGGTTGCACACATTAGTATGCACAAAATATTACACACCAGGTTTCCTAAAGTAGCCAGCACGTAATACAACAACGACTCTGACTGCTTAAATATACTTATGTATTAATACTTATGAAATTATGCTGCAGAAATATAGTGCTGCTAGCGGCTTGACTCTTTTATATGTATATTATACATATAAAATAAATATTCCTGCATATAATTTTGCACATAATCAATGAAATGTAGGGCCTCAGAAGGTGATGGACAAAACAGACTTCAAAGATTTTATAGATGCAATTCCTGCATTGCAGAGGGGCTTGGATTAAATGACCCTTAGGGTCACTTCCAACTCTACAGTTCTATAATTCTAAGTGGGGTTTTTTTATAAAAAAAAAAATCAACAATGCTAGATGCAGGAGGCAGTCTGATATGTTTGGGTCAGAACCCCCAAATTCCATGTATAAATATTTTTAAGACAGATTACAGTACTCAACCATCCCCAATGACAGAGTTAATCATTTTGTAATGAGACATGTCAGTCATGTAGTGAAAAACAAGTATGAAGATGTGATTGATGTCGATTTGTAATATGATTAGTTGAGGTTTTAGGGTTTGTTTTAATAAGGTATGTTACATGCATGATTTTCATGTGGGTTGCTAATTATAATTAGTGTCTATGTATATTATCTGAATTGCATTTGTTTATATGTTGCTGTTCTCCTCAAGATCTTCACTGAAATATATTGGGCATTTTAGTACATTTCAGTTCCCTTTTAAAGATTTGCATTGTTTGCTTGCTTGCTTTTGCTTTCATGAGAGTCCTTGCCAGTCAGAATAGGTAATGAAGAGCTGGATTGATCAGTGGTCTGATTTGTTATTTAAAGAGCTTCATACATTCAGTTCAGTCTTAAAGAGGATTTATTTAATAATAATTAAAAGTATAGATGCTCATGAAGAGAGTCTGCTAATCCTTCAACTCTGGGATAATGCCCCTTCTTTAGAGAGAGGTGCAGACAAAAGAAATTTTGCACAAGAGTAATCTACCTTTGCTCCAGGATCAATACTCAGGTCTAGGAATTGGCCACCTCTGCTGCCAGGTTGTCTCAAACAGCCCGTGAAGCTTAATACTGTGTTTACTTAAACTCTGCCAAGGATTTCAACTTAATCTCCACCAAAGAACTTCCTTATGGGGGGGGGGGAATAAAGAGTAATCACTTTGGTGTGGAGCTAAACATTATTGAATGAAATTGTTAGTGAGAATATGGCCCCCATAAAATCATCAGTCTCACGGTACTTTTGCAAGCTGGTCTGTGTATTAGCAAGTCATATAGGCTGAAATGTAATTGGAAGGCTGTAAACAAAGCCACAAAAATCAATGCTGTTTAACTTCTCCATTAATGATCTCAAAAGAAGGAACACTGTGAACAGCATACCAATTACCATCAGATTCGTTGTTGAATTGGAACTAGTTGCACCTTAGCAAGAAAAGAGAGAGACACACAAATATTCCAAAGTGATTAGAGTTATGTGTTGGGAATGAAATTAAGTAAACTTCGAAAGCAAAGGGGAAATGAGAACAACATAGGCCACTCATTACAGAGGAAGAAACCTGGTAACTACAGCATATATGTTTAGTAAGGTACATGTCTCTAGAGATGGCTGTCTCTATGCTGAGCAGTGCACCTATTGCACTACTTTTTTTGTAATGAACTCTTGAGAAGCACAGCTGTCCTGCTTAAGCTAAGAAAGAGAGAAGGACCAAAATTCAAATAGAGATGAGGGAATACTTGGCAAAGGATCTCAGAATTATGGTCCATCACAAGCTAAACATGAGTCAGCAGTGGGATGCAGCTGCAAAAAAGGCTAATGAGATTTTAAGCTCAATTAATAGAGACATAATTCTGAAGTCACAGGATGTAATTCCATTTAATTCTCTACTAGTCAGACCTCATCTGGAATACTGCCTAGTTCTGGGCGCCACACTTGAAGAAGGATGTAGACAAATTGTAACGGATCCAGAGAGCGACCGTGAAGATGGGAAAGGTTATTGAGAAAAAGTTGTGATGGGAAGAGTTGCCACCTTTAAGATGGAGTATAGAAAACTGAAGGGGCATAATTGCCCTCTGTGTGACGGCCCTTAAGATATTTGAAGACTGCTAAGGCTTTTGCTGCCCTAAAAGGCACAATTAGATTTAAAAGGCTCATGTTACACTACAGGAAGGTGGATTCTATTTGAGCATTAGGAGACAGTTCTTACTAGTAATAGCACTTCAGCAATGAGGAGTGGGAGAGACTCTCAATCGCCAGATGTCACAGAGCAAGCCGGTCAGTAAATCACACAGTTCAAAGCCGGAGTTAACTCTTTATTAGTCAAACACAATCTTTACAGACTTTACAGAGCACAGCAGCCCTGTAAGCAGTTGCCCCACCTCCCTACAGCCACCTAAGTTTCCTCTCCAGGGCTTCTTGCCAGCAATCAGAGACTCTACCTGTGTGCAACTTGTCTTTTCTCTGCCCATTTCTTCCCTCTCCTGGTTCTGGGAGTCAGCAAGGGGAGGGGAGCTTGTTGCAGCAAGAGTGGGAAACACCTGTGCCTCTTCACCAGCCTGACTCATCTCTGCCTCTTGTCCTCCCTCCTCTCCTGCTTCAACTTCTGCATCTGATTCTAGCCCTCTCTCTGCCACAGACTCTCCCAGCTCACTAAGCCTTGTTACCCCTTCAGCTTTCGGCACCTCCTTTCCCCAGTCTTCTCCTTCTCTCTGTGACCACTCACTGATGTCCCACCACCACTCCCCGGACTCTGAGCCTTCTTGCCTTGGGGTTTCCCCAGCTGGTTCCTCCCACCATTACTCCGCTTCCATGACACCAGAGATCTGTGTGTCTTTTGTGGACGCTCTTACTCTGGATTTCCAATATCAAGTAGGGGGTAGACATTTATTATTAGATTTATGAACCGCACCATCAAAGTTCCTTCAGTGTGACATTGTTGGGGATGAGAGAGATGATCATAGGATTTCAAGTAAACCTTCGCCCCAGCATGTTCCAGAATTCAACCCAGTCTTTAATTTGTGCTGCTGGTTTTTTAGTGAAAAAAATCATTGGCATGATAGTCTAAATCACTGGTTTAGCATGAAGGGTGGGTAATTGTCATCAACATCTTCCTGACTAATGAGTGAGATTGTTTATATTTCTGTGGTGCCTATATATTGGTGTGGGTTGAAGCAATTTATCCAGAAATCACGAGTGAATCCCACCCTTAGAGTCCACAGACTAAGCTATAATAGCAGGACATTTTAATTGGCAGAATCTTTGCATTTCTACCCTTAGAATTAGAGGGAATAATTGTCCCCAGGCTATTCTTGTTGCTTGGTCTTCTTAAGATCGTTCCTGAAGTATTTGTTTCAGTTTCCCCTCATCTCCCGTTCACCCTTCTTCCCACCCCCACCCCCGTTTGTGCTTGGGGGGGAGAATCCCATCAGTGATCTTTGATACACAATTACAGCCTCTATTTCCTGAGTAAGTCAACTGTGCAGCCCCCATCGTGCTCACACGGGGGTGTCTCACTTACAGAAAGGAGATGAAGGGAGAGAAAAGGAAACCAGAATGAGAAGATGAGATATCCATTTGGGGATTATATCACTTGTTCCTCGATGGCACTGCAGTGCTACCTGCAAGAGCGTCATGATTAAAGTCAGAATGGGATGTGAAAGAGATAAAGGCAAGTTTTGCATTAGAGGCATACGGCTATTCACCTGCCGAGGAGTTGGAGGAAAACCTCTCAGGTCCTCTGCTTTTCTGTCATTGATTTGAGAGTTAGTTAATCTTCTTGTTTCAAAACTAAAATGCCCGTTAGAGAACTAAAATGCCTCTTAAAGTAAATACCAGAAACAAAAGACTTCTCATTCTCTTTGCGACTAAAAAGACATAGCTCGACTTGTTGTTGTTGTTCAGTCATTTACCCGTGTCCGCCTCTTCGTGACCCCCTGGACCAGAGCACGCCAGGCACTCCTGTCTTCCACTGCCTCCCTCATGCTGGTAGCTTCAAGAACACTGTCCCACCATCTCGTCCTCTGTCGTCCCCTTCTCCTTGTGCCCTCCATCTTTCCCAACATCAGGGTCTTTTCCAGGGAGTCTTCTCTTCTCCTGAGGTGGCCAAAGTCTTGGAGCCTCAGCTTCAGGATCTGTCCTTACAGTGAGCACTCAGGGCTGATTTCCTTCAGAATGGAGGGGTTGGATCTTCTTGCAGTCCATGGGACTCTCCAGAGTCTCCTCCAGCACCAGAATTCAAAAGCATCAGTTATTTGGTGATCAGCCTTCTTGATGGTCCAGCTCTCACTTCCATACATCACTACTGGGAAAACCATGGCTTTTACTATACGGACCTTTGTTGGCAAGGTGATGTCTCTACTTTTTAGCTCGACTTACCCTTTTCTTATTCTGGATGGCCAAACATTATTCTTACATTGGCAAGAAATAAGTCTATAGCAGATCGGGACACAGATATCACTGTTTTAATAGCTTCCTTTTTAGCCACAGTTTTACCCGGAAGGGTTCCCAACAAACCATCCTTTCAGGGAACAGACAGGGCGAAGCAGAATATCTAAGTGCACACAATCCCAGTGTGACCTCATGACCTCGACAGCGTCACCCTTGTCCTTTTAATTATCCCAGTGACCTGAAATGCTTTATATTGTGATGCCAATAAAGGGATTTGATTTGATTTGATATGTCCATAGCTTCATCAGAAATATAACCCCAGTTTAGAAAGGGCAGCATTTCAGGGCTGGGGGAATGATTTGCATGTGAGAGTCCCACTCACATCAGAACTGCTTAAGAGCTGGGGCACACTTCTAGACCTTCTACAGATTTTGCAGCGTCTATTGTGTTTTCTTTTCAGTGATGCTCTCAGAAATTATCTCAATAGATTATGTGCAGTGGTACCTCAGGTTAAGTACTTAATTCGTTCGGGAGGTCCGTACTTAACCTGAAACTGTTCTTAACCTGAAGCACCACTTTAGCTAATGGGGCCTCCTGCTGCCGCCGCACCGCTGCCATGCGATTTCTGTTCTCATCCTGAAGCAAAGTTCTTGACCCGAGGTAATATTTCTGGGTTAGCGGAGTCTGTAACCTGAAGCGTATGTAATCCGAGGTACCACTGTATCTTCTTTGGTCAGCTTGAGCCCTCTTGGATTTAAATTGGGCAGAGGTGTGAAATGCATAGCCCCAAACTGGGTTCTACATATTTTTGGCTTTTCTTTGCACAATTTAGGTATATTTTCAGTGAAAGCTACTTTTTGCTGATAGCCAGTGATGGGTAATTTTACTAGGGATGTTCTTGTTTGTTGTTGTTGTTTAGTCGTCTTAGTCGTGTTCGACTCCGCATGACCCCATGAACCAGAGCATGCTTTGGAAACTCTCTCTTTCTTCTCAAAGCTTCTCCTTTTTTATGTCCATAAAGGTTTTCCTGGAGTTTTCTTGGCAAAATACTGAAGTGGTTTGCCAGTTCCTTCTCCAGGTGGATCACGTTTAGTCTAAACTCTCAGCTATGACCTGTCCATCTTGGGTGGCCCTGCATGGAAAAACTCGTAGCTTCTTGGAGCTATTCAAGCTGCTTCACCACGACAAGGCAGTGATCCATGAAGAGGACTAGGGATGTAGTATATTAAAAAAGAGACATCCCAGATGGTAACAGCCAGCCCATTTTTAGACCCCTTAGGCCATAGACTAAAACAGTAGTAACTGATGATGATAGAATCTTCTTAGGAGAGAAAAAACACGATAAACATTCTCCAGCTTTGACCAGATTTGTTCAGGTCTCAGAAATACACCTAGTCCTGAAATGGAATATTCAGTGGTTTTATTTAGAAAATGTTTGCAAGAATTTCCAGGTGACTTTCATCTCTTTCTTTCTTTCTTTCTTTCTTTCTTTCTTTCTTGTTTTACATCCCGCCTATTGATCAAATGATCATCAATGTGGCTTACACTAGGCTGCAGTGATACAAAACCATGCAAAACCCCGTCCGTAACGAAAAGAACTCCACCATCCTTTGTTCCCCAGCTGATGGATGGGGCCAAGGCAGTCTTCCCTTCAGTTCTGCAGTCATAGGGCAACTGAATGTTCTTTCTAGCAGAGACGAGGGTGGAAGCAAATGGCCTGCAGCTACTCCTTCTCTGGACAATGATGAGGCCAGGCTCATCTTCTCCTTGCTGTGACTCTCTTCCTGGGAGGCAGGGGGTGCAACCTTCCACTGGCCCTTAGTCCTCTGGCCCATAGATGGGATCAGAGGGCACCTCCCTTCAGCTCTTCTGGCCCAGATCAGCTGGGAACTGGAACCAATTATCCTTGATGTCTGGGAGGGAGAAGCAAGCTTAATGCCCTCAAACCTTATATTTATGTCTAAAATTTGAAACAGATGGTTCATGCGTCAGTCACACCTTGGTTTCTTAAGAGGATCACAAATGCGCTATAGGCTTTTCAGGGCTCTCACCCCCTTATCTTTCCCACAGCGGCTTCCTGTTTCCTCTTTAGATTTGCCTGTAGCTTGCTGGGGTGTGCAAAAAAAAAAAAAACAGCAGAAGAATTTAAAGTGGTTTGTGTGTGTAAAGAACATGTGAGAACAAGGTTTATTCAAAAGTTCTAAATTGATAGTTTACATGCAGCCTTTCTCAACCTGTGGGCCCCCAGATGTTCTTGGACTACAACTCCCATCATCCTTGAGCTCTGGCCTTGCTAGCTAGGGGTGATGGGAGTTGTAGCTCAACAACATCTGGGGACTCACAGGTTGAGAAATGCTGGCTTACAGGATCATGATAACTTGAGTCACAGTATGGGGTGTCAGGGGAGGGGTGGTACCTCTGGTGAGGGACATGTCTTGCACCTTCTGGAGTAGTTTGTTCACCTTTGGTCCCCACCCTGAACTCAGTTCTTGCCTGTGGCTCCTAGAAGCTGTCAGCCTGCAACAGCGGCCACATCCTGGGAACAGCTTTGACTGGCCAGCTAAACCAGGTGAAGGTAGGCAATGGGTCTCAAACCCTCAGTGAGTTAGGGACTTCCCTGCCATGCAAAGATGAGACCCAGCGGACTGAGTAGATGAGTAGTGAGTCCATTGGTCAAGGAGGTGGTTTCTGCACATGCTTTAGAGGAAAGTGAGGGGCAGATTGGGCTCATCAACCTGGGAAATTAGCCCATCTAGGAGAAGGAAAACTCTGATCCTAAACCTCCACTGCCTTGTGGGATATCTTCAGGAGAAGAAAAGGCTAAGGAGTAAACCCGACACAAATCTGGAGTGGAGTCCCTAAGGCGGTTGGATAGCTTCTTGATACACCTCCTTCCGGCAACTCCTGCAGCCAAGCTGGTGCCAAATGTTGTTCTGCTATTCTTTGGGTCTCATCAGTGAGGCCGAGACTGAGGTCTTGTCATCTGGGCAGCCCAGGACCAGGCTTGTGCCCCAGGGAGGTCACTTTGCTAACACAGCGGTTTGACTTCACCCCCGGAGACACACTCCATTATCTCTTGAGACAGAGGGTGCCATCGAGCCAAAATAAGTACACAAGCAAAGCTGGAATTTGAATTCCTGAGCTTTTGGTTGATTATTCTGTCAAGGTATTGAAGTAATTAATGCATCCCCTACCTGGTGCTGCTAATTTCAAAAGCAACCGCAGTGCCAAGGAGTACATTATAGCAGATTTCTTGCAGACATTATTTTTCAGTGCATTATGAATGCATTATAGCCCACAAAAGCGGTTGAATGTGGGACATTTCTGAAAGTCGTTTTTTAAAAACCCCAGCTACAACGACAGCAGGTCCGCGCTCGAGATGATGCTCACTGGGAAACAGCTTAGAGCAACAACAACACATTTCAGTGGGGAACAATATTAATTACTTCCAATATGCCTCACAAGAGGAAGTAACTTGTTTTTATTATAGCACAAATATTATTTGGAATAGGAAGGTTACTCTAACTGTTACCACAATCTACGTATCATTAACTTAACCTGTATAGAAAAGAGATTAACAGCAGTGTAAATTGTTATGGAAAACCGGTGAGTGATAACTGCATATTTTTAATGCAAATAAGTTTCTGCCTACAGCTCTTTCTCTAGCACACTGGGGAACTGAAATTATGTATTTAACAAAATAAGAAACTTTGCCGTGGTTCTGAGCCTTGAAAATAACTGCTTATTGCAACAAGGTTTACCATCTATCAATTATCCACTACTCTCATGTTTTTTATCGGACTGTCATTAATTGGTCTCATGGTAGATACATGTTTATTATTAATTTTAAAATAAAACAGAGGCAAAAACATGCCAATATTGCTTCTGCAAGGAAGCAGACATATTTTTCATACTCAGGAGTCACATGCCCAGTTTAAATTTTGAAGTGAGAATTTTGCCAGTATCCCAGTGCTTGCAGAGGGAGCCATCTGGTGGAAACTATGTGCAAGGCCTATTCCTTTACTTGTGGAATATTTCAATGTGGTGCTGTGGTTAGACGAGGGGTCACTAACCTTTCTGGGCTTGTGGGCACATGTCAGGAGCAGGTCAGCAATAAATCACACGGCATCCGTGAAGTTAACTCTTTATCCAAGGAAACAAGGTCAACTCAAGAGGCCAGGTCTAGTGAGCACAGCTACTTGTCCTGGTAGATCTTGCCCCTAGGAGGCAGTCGTGGGGACTGAAGGTCCCCGTCACCCCCACAGTTCCCTAAGTCTCCTCCTCTCCTGGGTCCTTCCCAAGCAATCTGAGACTCCGTTGCCATGCATGCCTGCCTTGCTTCTCCCTCTTCATACTTCTTCTGGTTCTGGGAGACCAGAAGGAAGGGGAGCTGGTCGCAGCAGGAGGGGGAGACCCCCTGGCTTCTTCACAAGAAATAATGAATAATAATAGTTCCTTTTTAACCAGGCCTTTGTTTGATTTGATTGACATCCTGTGCCCTTGTAAAATGTGGTTCTTTGTGGGGGGCGGTTATTGGGTTGTTTTTATTTTGATTATGTATATTGTGGTTTTATATTTTGATATTGTTCTGTGAACCACCCTGAGACCTCTGGGTATAGGGCGGTCTCCTCCTCCTCCTCCTCCTCCTCATCATCATCATCATCATCATCCTGGCTCTGCCTCTTGGCCCCTCTCCTCTCCAGCCTCCACTTTGGGAATGATCTCTGCCACAGACTCTCCCAGCTGACTAAGCCATGTTATATCGTCAGCGTCTGACCCCTCCTCTTCCCAGTTGCTCCCTCTTCTCCTCCTGACCACTCATCATTGTCCCACCACCAATCCCCTGGCTCTGAGCTGCTTTCCCTTGGGGGTTCCCCAGCTGGAGCCCCCCAACACTCTAGCCGGTCCTTGTCATCACATATGGGGAGAAATGATCATGGCTGCCACCTTCCCTTGCAACTGCCTCTGTGCACCCTGCAGCTATACATATGCAGAGATGCGCATGCTCCACAACCACGTGCTCATAGCCTGCAACCAGACAGTTTAACCTGTAAAGGAGGTTAAACAGTGGGAGATTACAGTTGCTTCTGACGCAACAGGGATAAGAGTGGTATTGGCATTGCTGGTAATTATATTTCAGTGCACTTGTAAGATGGTGAAGGGCCCCTCCTAATAAAAAACTGTTTAGCTATTCTATCTGCTACTGATCTAAGCAACAAACAGCCTTGAGTGTTGACTGTCACTGTTTGAGGACAAGCTGTCCCCAAACCGAGCCACCCACTTGGTGAGTCCTGGCGCAGTGCGGTGTGGGGACTCGCTTCCACGGCTCTGGAAATCGTGTCTGCGCATGCACAGATGCCGGAAATCGCGTCTGCTGGCCCAGGCAAGTTAAGCCTTGCTGACCCCTGTCTTAAAGTGATGGACATTCCTTTTTTTTCAAGTGAATTTTTATTGTTTTCCTTGCATATTCTTTTCCAACAAATTGTAATAGCACCATACATTCCCTTTGACTCTGCCGAGTCACGACCCCCCTCCCTCCCCACAACTGGTATATTTATCTAAAGTGATGGACATTCCTTTGTTAGAAGTTTTTAAAGGAGAGGTTGGCTGGCCACTTATCAGGAGTGGGTTTCCTGCAATGGGAGGGATTTGTTGGAAGTCGAGGTGCAGCTCAGCTTTCAAAGAAAGGTTTGCATGGGGTTAAAACACAGTAAGGGAGCTCCAGGTTCTTGAGATGGATATTCTCAGGCTGCATCCTCTCTAAATTCCACCTCCCTCTCACACTTCCCTGGGGGACCTCGAATTACGAAATCGTCTTGGATTGATCTCTCCAAGCGGGCAAGCATGGCCGCCTTTGTTTTGTGCACCTCGGTGTACTTTAGAACTCTAAAAAGTATCTAACCCACCCAGGTCATAAAAAGGTAAATGTAAAGGGACCCCTGACCATTAGGTCCAGTCGTGACCGACTCTGGGATTGTGGCGCTCATCTCGCTTTATTGGCCGAGGGAGCCGGCGTCCAGCTTCCGGGTCATGTGGCCAGCAGGACTAAGCCACTTCTGGCGAACCAGAGCAGCGCACGGAAAGGCCGTTTACCTTCCCGCCAGAGTGGTACCTATTTATCTACTTACACTTTGACGTGCTTTCGAACTGCTAGGTTGGCAGGAGCTGGGACCGAGCAACGGGAGCTCACCCCGTCGTGGGGATTCGAACTGCCGACCTTCTGATCGGCAAGCCCTAGGCTCAGTGGTTTAACCCACAGCGCCACCCACGTCCCGGCACCCAGGTCATAGACTTCCTATAATAAACACTTCGTTGTGTTTCCACAAGCAGCACCTTCGCGTGTGTGACTGCAACAGAAAAGTCCAGATTCGCAAGCCAATAGCCTCCATGCTCTGCACACTGAATTTTCCCCCATCCCAAGAGAACTGAACAAGATTGCCTTTGAGTTCCCTTTCAGTGCCTAAATAAAAATGTCTGTGCGGGTGGAAGGTCACTTCCAATTCTATAACGCTGTGTAGCATAAAAATAATGTTGGTAAAACACCAACACAATCAATATAAGCAATCACTTTAAGCCTGTTGCAACATATTTACAAGTCAGCCTATCAGTCAAAGGCTTATCTAACTAAAATGGCCAGTTTGGTGAAAGGTCATCTGCTGCTGAGATTTGGGAATGCATACATATAAATCTTCCTTTTTTTTGTTCCGCTTGTTCCCAGATATTTCATTGGTGTTTTTTCTTTTGTTTAATTCTAATGATAACTGGTTTGGTTAATGCCAGAACAACATTATCTGTAGCTTTTTAATATGTTTGACATATTTTAAAATAAAAGTGTCCTTTTTCTGTTTCCTTATCACTTGTATTAATTGCCAGGGTTTCTTAAACCAAGATTGATAACATAGATGATAGTAGGCTCTGCTGTCTTCCTTTCTTCTTTTCCTTTTAAATTAATATTCTATATTAATTTTTTAACAAGGAAAACAAACATTGTATTTCCAAAATAGGAATTGTAAAACACCGAAAACTGGAATTTGCATAGTAGTAGCGTACACAATAACAGGTTTGAAGTTAAGCCAATATAACACACAAAATCATAAAAGAATATGACAAACTAATGAACCTACAAATAATATATGCTAAATCACAAAACACATAAAAAATGAAACAGTTTTTAGTCCACGGTATGTTGTGTTTTCGTTATGTCCCTAATATTTCCCTTCCATAAAATCCCTCTTTGATCTTCTTGTATGTATTTATACCATTTAATCTTTTTGCCGAAATGCCAGTGAATATCTTCTAGTCATTGTTCAGCAGTGATATAGGTCTGTAGGAAATCATGAAAGATTTTATAGATTGATGATAAACTTTCACAGCCTAGCACCATATTCTCATTCAAAACCTTAATGACTTAGAGTATTTCACTGTTAGGGGTGGGCTCATTCAGTAGTTCCTGATCTCCCTCAGTTAATTTTGGAATATTTATTTCAGATATAAACTTCAATATTACTCCTTTATTGAGGTTATTTGATTTCTATAATATAGACTAATATTTTAAGGATTCTACCGACTTCTTCCCTGAAGTTTTGACTGTATCATTTTCCAACTTTAGTTGGGGAATTTCCCCCTTTTGTTGTTGCTTTTAGTTGAAATGCAAGTAGTGGGCTCTGCTTATTCCATTTGTATTTTATTTGTTTACCTAAATTAGTTGATTAAGACATTTTGTGTGTTTTTGAATATCAGAGATATTCCGTTTATCCAGACCTGTTAAAATAGGTTGACGCCTTATATTATTTCTCTTGTGTCCTATAGTCTTCCTCTGATTTATTAATCTCTACCAACAGTTCACATTCAAATACTAGACGTTCATCCATTTTGTTTTTCCACAGGGCAGGTACACCACGGCCAAGTTTCCTACCTGGTTCCTCCCATTCACCTGGACTCGGACCTCGAGAGGCAATCGTTTAAGGGTGAGTTAGCAGCGTAATAATTCTTGGGTGAAAGCATTCATGGACTCAGCACAGTTTGGCTACATTACTGGCCCCACGAAGGGTATTCTGTCCCAAGTGGGTTGCAATTTAACAGCTTTGAAGCATCCCAGGCTCATTCTTTGCCTTGGATGCATCCGTCACGTTCTCTGAGTTGCAGCGTTCTTTGGAACCAGTCCGCCAGATCTATATCCCACTTGGGAAAAGCTCTGAAAGAAAAACCTCCAAAAATATAAACAGAATATATCTGGTATATAGCGCCTTCTTTGTTGGTTTGCTTGGAGTCAGGAGAGATGTGAAGTGCCCCATTCATCGCAAGGCACTGCTAAAGAAGTGGCAACAATGGGAACATGAATGGCACCCACTTCCTGTTCCAGCTTGTACTCCAAGGGGGATAAATGTCCCGTATTTTTTGCTCTATAAGACTCACTTTTTCCCTCCTAAAAAGTAAGGGGAAATGTGTGTGCGTCTTATGGAGCGAAAAATACGGTAATTCTTGGTTGCGGTTCCTCTCCCTTTCATTCAAAATCAGGAAGCGGCAGAAGAAGAAGTCGAGATGAATAAAGGCAGCGACAGCCTCTCCACCTCCACAAGTCTGTTTTGCTTTTGTTTTTTAAATGACAATACACCTTTTAAAAAAAAATACCTCCGTTAAAGTACTGAGAAACAAAGGAAAGAGTAAGGAGGTTGTAAACCGTGGGAAGCTTTTCATATTTGAGATACTTGGAAGAAGGCGAAGAGAAAAATACAGGCAAAATGAACTTTGCTAAATCTTAGCCTCAGTCTCCCCCTTTAGTCAAGAATCCGGTTATTATTTTGGGGCTTGTTTGGGATCTGTTATCGCTGGCATTATTGACCTCACTTATGAGGTGTTCCAATCTCCATTGCACAAGGCTCCATATTATGTGTAAATGTTTGCATGCCACAAAGGGGTGGTTCTTATTTTTCCTGGTCTGTATAAGGTGATATGGACTTTATTTGCGCTGGTACAGTTTTTGTGCTGATTGATTTTCATTTTGATTCCATTCCTATTTTATTGATTTTGAAGGTGTGAACCACCAAGAGGACCTGGTTAATTGGATGGCATATAAATGGCAAAAATAAATGCATGTTTTGAGCAGCTGGTAGGAATTCTTCTGGAGGCTGCAGTTTCATTTGTTGTTTACAGGGGACTTAAATGCTACTCTTGGCAGTGATTAATTGGTGGTCTCCCTGTGACTCTTGGATTCATGTGGAATGATTAATCTTGCCTTTTGTCACCAGGCAAGTCACAGGATCAACATGTTGATAGGTATGGTTTTAGGCTTTTGCCATTGGTTTATAAGCATAATTGGTAAGCCTTGAATTGTCAGCCCCCCAGGGAATGCCAGAGAGTTCTACATCTTGGTATCCAGTTGTGAGGCAGTCTGCTTGATTGTCTCTTTAGATTGACCTCATTTTAATGCCAAGTTTTGAAACGGATTCGCAGCCAGTGATCACCAAACGTCTATTACTGGGTTGCTCTTTGGACTAACTGTGTTGCAGCTAGAGGAGAAAATGGGTGGTGAGAATGTGTTAAATATTGCAGAAAGGAGGTGGATGAGATGATGGTTATTATTACTACTACTACCCTGCCCATCTGGCTGGGTTTCCCTAGCCACTCTGGGGGGCTCCCAACAGAATATTAAAAAAACGACAAAATATCAAACATTAAAAACTTCCCTAAACAGGGCTGCCTTCAGGTGTCTTCTAAAAGTCAGATAGTTGTTTATTTCCTTGACATCCGATGGGAGGGCGTTGCACAGGGCAGGTGCCACCACCAAGAAGGCCCTCTGCCTGGTTCCCTGTAACCTCACTTCTCGCAGGGAGGGAACCGCCAGAAGGCCCTCAGCGCTGGACCTCAGTGTCCGGGCTGAACGATGGGGGTGGAGATGCTCCTTCAGGCATACTGGGCCGAGGCCGTTTAGGGCTTTAAAGCTCAGCACCAACATGTTGAATTGCGCTCGGAAACGTACAGGGACCCCATATTAGTGCCAATGTAGCTAATATGCTTCAAGCAGAGGATTTATTTTGGATCTCAGAAGGGATTTGGATTTGGTGGAGGATCTTTTGAGCTTCCACCACCTACTGCCTCTGTTCTCAAGGCTCCTTGGAGCAGGGGAAGAAAGTTATATGTTTATATATTGTTGTAAACCACTGTGATATATTTTTATGATACTGCGATAATACAAATATATATATTTAAAATAAATAGCAAGTAAATAAACAAGCCATGGGTGGCCCTAAAGCCTTGTAGAGGTCTCAGCTGGAACACTTACAAAAGTTCAACCTGTTTCAGACCAGGCAATGAGATCAATTGTTCCATTGCTGCAGTCACACAATTTGCTTCTGGGAATTACTTATGTGTAACACAGCTACTGGTTTGGGGGGGGGTGAGTTTAAGCAATTCTTCAAGGATATATATATATAGTTACATGCCATCCCAGTCTTCATGAGTGGTGCGAAATTCCAGGGGTTTCCGGTGCTTAGGCAGGGCTGTGTTTGTGTTGGGAAGGTGGAGGCACAGCAGTGACTGGTGTCTTTCTGAAATATGGTTTATTACCTCAATATTTACACCTGTTAAGTCTACAGTGGAGGGAATGCAGAACGTTATGCAGTGGTTCCTCAGGTTACAAACACCTTGGGTTACAGACTCCGCTAACCCGGAAGTAGTACCACGGGTTAAGAACTTTACTTCAGGATGAGAACAGAAATCGTGCGGCGGCAGCAGGAGGCCCCATTAGCTAAAGTGGTACCTCAGGTTAAGAACAGTTTCAGGTTAAGAACAGACCTCCGGAACGAATTAAGTTCATAACCAGAGATACCACTGTACCCCAAGAATGAAATAGTGCTTCAGGTTAAGAACTTTGCTTCAGGATGAGAACAGAAATTGTGCTCCGGAGGTGCGGCGGCAGCAGGAGGCCCCATTAGCTAAAGTGGTGCTTCAGGTTAAGAACAGTTTCAGGTTAAGAACGGACCTCCGGAACGAATTAAGTTCTTGACCTGAGGTACCACTGTACAGTCATACCTCTTGTTACGTTTGCTTCGGGTTACGTCTTTTCAGGTTGCGTCCCGCAGCAACCTGGAAGTACCGGAAAGGGTTATTTCCAGGTTTCGCCGCTCACGCATGCGCAGACGCTCAAAATGATGTCACACGCATGCACAGAAGCGGCGAATTACGACCCGCAGACGTGGGTTGCGTTCTGCTCATGTTGCGAACGGGGCTCCGGAACGGATCCCGTTCGCAACCAGAGGTACCACTGTACTGACATCTGGGCCCCGCAGAGTTCTAGCCTGTCCAGCAGCTCAGGGAGGTCTGGTCTTTGTCCTCCTTCTTCCCAGTGCACCTCTCCCAAAACCCAAGCCTTCTGCAAGATGACACTCTTTCCTATCACCTGACACCCCTCCCCATCACCTTGGCAACCCCTAGTTTTCTGCAGACCTGAGACCCTTCCTTGATGCTCTATAATCACCAGCAATCAGTAGCTTTGTCTGTGAATGGTTTGCATAAGCCAGCCCACGGATTTCTTGTCTGGTGCAGTTCTGCAGCTTGTATTTTGCATTCATAAAATCATAGAATTGTGGAGTCAGAAGGGACCCTGAGGATCATCTAGTCTAACCCCCCGCAAGGCAGGAATCTTTTGACGAATATGGGATTTGAGCCCTGTTGGGGGGTCTCCCTCCTCAAAAACACACTCTCTCTCTCTCTCTCTCTCTCTCTCTCTCTCTCTCACACACACACACACGCACGCACGCACACACACACCAAAAGGCTTGTCTCAGCTTGCCATGATAAATTCAGCCATGGCCTTGAAAATGATATATTGGATTTGGCCTAAGTTTGATTTGCAGAGAACTTTAACTTTGTTGAGAACTCAACAAATGCACTCGGCAATTTCAACCAGACTGGGAATGATGAGGCAAGACGCAACATGGCCTTGCACAGGAGTCACAACTTGCATTAAGTATTTACAAAAAGGATGTACAATGGTATAATCTATTCTGTATCTCAGGGGCTGCCCTACTCTTGGCAAAATTACTGTTTTCCTTCTACCATTTAAACTAGTATTACTGAATATGACTTATATGTTGCTCATTTTGTAGGCAAAAATGGGATTCTCCTGAAAAGCAGATATATTCCCACAAAACAATTTTATTTTTTAAAAATCGTCATCGGTGCGCCACACCCCTCAGAAATTGCATCTGTATATGTGCAGACGTATGGATTTTTTTAGTAGGTTCCCGTACTTACCTGGGCAGTTTCCTGGATGCTCACCTTCCAGCGCCAGAGAAGGCTGTGGTTTTATTGAAAAATTTGTGTGTATAAAAAGGTAAAGGACCCCTGACCATTAGGTCCAGTCGTGGCCGACTCTGGGGTTGCGGCGTTCATCTTGCTTTATTGGCCGAGGGAGCCGGCGTACAGCTTCCGGGTCATGTGGCCAGGATGACTGAGCCGCTTCTGGCAAACCAGAGCAGTGCACGGAAACGCCGGTTACCTTCCCGCCAGAGTGGTACCTATTTATCTACTTTCACTTTGACGTGCTTTCGAACTGCTAGGTTGGCAGGAGCAGGGACCGAGCAACGGGAGCTCACCCCGTCGTGGGGATTCGAACCGCCGACCTTCTGACCGGCAAGTCCTAGGCTCTGTGGTTTAACCCACAGCGCCACCCGTGTCCCTAATTTGTGTGTATAGATGCCTCCAATGATACCCCATAATGAGAGAACCTTGAGGTCTTGTTTACAGACGATACCCAAGGCTAACAGTTCTTCTGCCGAGCGATCACTCCTTACCCCTCTGCAGAAGATCGTTGCTGAAGTGGTTCTCAGGTCTTCCACTTGGTAACGCTCTTTAACCATCTCCAGGAGATTACAATTTCCTGCGTAGTTTCGGACTTTGGGGCCATGAATCCTCTGCAGGTCCACCTGTTCACCTTCCACTTGTGCGTCAGTTATATTTGCGGTTTGTCCAATACTCACCACTATGTCAGGCTTCCTCAGTCCTTGACTTTGTGCGCTGTCATTCTGTGGTGTCACCCAGCCGTGCTTTATTTGGAGCAGAAGTTCATTTGGGCTTTTTGGAGTGTTTTAAGGATGATATATTTTGAATAGTCTCCATTTCTGTCTTCTTTGTGTGTGACCTCTCTGCACAATTCCTGTGTTTTCTCAAAAATCAACCTACAATATTTTTCTAGGTTGTGAACTTTGAAAATTCAGGAAAGTGTTATAATCTGTAGGTTTTCTTTGTCACAGTTCTATAATTTTCCTGTCTTACTAATGCTCTTAATGTGCAGATAATTTCAATTTGTTTCACTGAAATATATTTCAAATCTGATACTGGAGTCTCTGAGACTGTCAGTTAAAAAGAAAGAAAGAATTTAACCTAGTAGTATCGCTATCCCAAATGAGAAATATCACCAATATAATGTCATGATTTCAAAACATAAGGATTATCTCTAGGGGAAATAAAACTTCAAAGACTCCTGTATGTTAATTTGCTTCTGCTGGTACCATTACAAAGCCCTTCGCTTTAGCTTCAATCCCTTTTAATCTGCCTGTAAAAATGAACAGTGAAAAAAAAACACAATTTCAACACAGGGCAAGATTAGCCAGTTCCGTTAGAAAGTACATAAGAGGGTGCAATTGTCCAGCCACTTGTCCAGTGACCTCTTAATCATTTCCAGACCCTCTCATTGTGGAATGCAAGTACAAAGAAAGAGCGCCCTTCAGATGTAAGCAGCATTGTATCCCTTACTAAAACAATGGAAGTTATTGATTTTCACAAAACCATTGAGTTGGCCATCTCAATGCAAGCCATTGTCAAAGTGGTGGGAACCGTATTTTTCCGTCTATGAGACGCCCCCATGTATGAGACACCCCCTATTTGGGGGGATTCAGATTTAAGAAAATGGGTGGAGACGGCCCAGTGTATAAGACGCCCCCTAATTTTTGACATTATTTTTTAGGGGAAAAACCTAGTCTTATACATGGAAAAATACAGTATGTCATTGCACCTCCAAACTGAGGCTGTGCAAGGGAAACTGAGAAGGAAAAGAAGCAACAAGTTGGACGGTGGCCTTGTAGCAGAATAAAACAAACAAGCGCTTGTGTCTTTTCTGTCTCTGGCTCCCAATGGCAACCACTTCCCGCATGCCAAAGAAAGCTTGTCTCTGCTTCCTGTAGAATTAATATGTTTACGAATAAGCACTAGCAATCCCATAAAATAGTGTCAATGGTATGTTTGCTTGACTAGAAATAGGTTTAAACTGGTGTTTAATAGCGCAACTAATACGTGCAACTAATCTTTTTAAATATTCTTAATTAATGGGAAGTACCGAAATAGAGTCAACATTAATTGTGAGTGCTGATTCAGCATCCGGCTTTCTTAAGTGATTTACAGGATCCACTATGTTTCCGTACGGAGCAGTGGTTTGAAGTAATTACCTTGTAATGTAGGGTGACACTAATGTGCTAGTAAACTAGTGGAGTTTACACACAGCATCATTGCACAGAAAGACACGGAAAATGCATTGCAGGCATAAATAATGCAGGTAAACATCAGTTGTAGTGAATTTTCACAACCCTTTTTTTTTTAAAAGCAGCAGTTACACGTAAATCTGCCAACAGGAACAGTTCTCTTTTTATATTGGTGGAACATGCTGTCATTTAATGAGAGAACAAATGGGGAGTAAGGATAGGAATAGAAAACTTTCTGTTTCACAGAAAATTGAATCAAGGTATAAAGAAGTTTTCCAGTTTGGTGTGATTTCCATGCTACCCGCCACTATCAGTAACAATTTGACCTCTTTGAGGAAGACTTGATCCTGGGTGTCCATAGAGATTGAGAGAAGGGTTAATGGTGGATCAAGCAGAATTGGCCTCTTGCACTATATCTGAGCTATCTCCAAATGCACGTATCTCTCCCACGAGGGAAGAGAAATTCACGATTCTACAGTGTGGAGAGATTATTCTTGGAGTGGAGCTCTACTGGAGTGAAATGGCATCCATTCAGCAGCTTCAGAAATGACCGACAGATTACCTCAAATCCATTGGGTTAGGTTGAAAAACGAAATTAAGAACTGCATTTATGTTATATAGGAATGCTAGCTGTGAAATAACAAATTCTGAAAACTGTCACCCATTACAAGGCTGTTTAAATGCTTTTTGAGCTGGCACTATCTTCATTTAATTATGGGGTCTGAGAGACTCTTTGGATCAGAGTTGTGGTTGCTGAATGAAGGAAGAGAGAGAAGGGAGATTTACTCCTGCAAAATTACCCAATGTTCAACAGCATATCCTTGAGGATCCTGACCAAACCTGTAAAGTAATTATCTCCTTCCGCAGGCCTTGGAAAGTTTGTTTGTTCTTCTTTAAACACGTAGCATAATATTTCCCAGGGCTGCTGATGTGTCTGGAGGAATGTGTAAGATCTTTGGGGACTGTAACTGTCAAGAACATCCCTTGCTGTTTCTTAAACGTCAGTGTAGATGATGCCTTACTGGGTAATCAAAATGACAATTCTCGCAAGTTCTACCCTTTTGCTATTTGAATTCTGAACGTTACCAGGAGATTAAAAGAGTTATGATCTAGTATGTGAGGCCTCAGAAGATTGTACTTTAGAATCAGAAAAACCATCTGTTACCTTTTTATTCTGTTTTACTTCTCTGGCATCTTTAATGTAGCTCTTGTTGGACTACAGCTCCCATCGTCCAGTGGCGGAGCGTGGCAGGGCACAGGGGCAATTGCCCCTGGAGCAAAATTTAGGGACGCAAAATTTCAACACCCACTGCTGCCTCAATACAGCTGTGTGATTCTGCCACTGGGCTCCACTGAAAATGGCTTCTGCATGCAAACCAGGAAGTGACCTCTGCAGACAATGGAAGGACTCTTTCCTTATCTCTGCAGTCGCGATCTTCCGGGTGACGTGGACACGGCTAGGCAGTTGAATGCGCATGCATTCTCTGTCCGTTTCCCTCCATCCCACCACCTCTCTGTGCAGCCCTGGGTACTGACAACCCATGCGACACCACTGTGAACATCCCTGACTATTGGTCATGCTGGTTGAGGAGTTTGGGTCCAACATCATTTGTTGAACATCATGCTTTTATGAGGGGCGGGATAGACTTATGGAAGAAAGGTAAAGGGACCCCTGACTATTAGATCCAGCCATGGACGACTCTGGGGTTACGGCGCTCATCTCGCTTTACTGGCCGAGGGAGCCGGCGTACAGCTTCCGGGTCATGTGGCCAGCAGGACTAAGCCACTTCTGGCGAACCAGAGCAGCGCATGGAAATGCCGTTTACCTTCCCACCGGAGTAGTACCTATTTATCTACTTGCACTTTGACGTGCTTTTGAACTGCTACGTTGGCAGGAGCAGGGAGCGAGCAATGGGAGTTCACCCCGTCACGGGGATTCGAACTGCCAACCTTCTGATCAGCAAGCCCTAGGCTCTGTGGTTTAACCCACAGCACCACCCGCGTCCCTCATGGAAGATAGGGTGTGCCAAAAAGCACCAAACTGGTTATGATAGAAGGTCCCCTAAGCCTATCTCGAATGCTGTTCTTACAGGCTTTTAAAATTCTTGCTACCGTGTATTTTCTCATGATCAAGGACTGAGGAAACTGCTCTCTGCTGTATACATTTTACTTCAGCATTAAGGTACAGTTGATGATCACAACTCTTGGACCAGGAATACATGTTTACCTAGATTGCAAAGATTTGCTTATTATTATTTTTTCTTGAGTTACGAAACTTAAACCACTCACTTAAGCTATCCCAATTGTTAAGTTTAATTGTTCGCTGTTTATCCTAAAGTAGGAATGAAATTTGAGATGTTGTCTTGCTCTGGTCATTTTTGGTGCATCCCACTTCACAGTCCTTTTTCTTTTTATAATTTTGGTGCTCTTTTGTCCTTATATGCTTCACCTGAGCAATATTTAATCATTGTTTTTGAAAACTTCGATGTCTGCTTTGTAACATGCGTTCCAGCCTTGTAATCAATGCCATGTTTTGGTTTACAGAATTCTACTTATCTGACTGCAGACATAAAAGTGTCTGTGTGTGTGTTATAGTGCACTCAGTTTAACAGAAAGTGTCTGCGATGGAAGTGTCTCTCACCAAATGTAAATTAAGAACTGTGAAAAAGACTATGAATTGAATGGGGAGACAAAAGTTGTACTGCTCCTTGTTTATCTGTTTACTGTGTAACCAAAAAAAAAAAACAAGGAGAAGGAGGTATAGTTGAAACAATACCTCAATGTGAGTACAGTTACATACGCTTCAGGTTACATACACTTCAGGTTACAGACTCCGCTAACCCAGAAATAGTACCTCAGGTTAAGAACTTTGCTTCAGGACGAGAACAGAAATCATGTTCCGGTGGTGCGGCGGCAGCGGGAGGCCCCATTAGCTAAAGTAGTGCTTCAGGTTAAGAACAGTTTCAGGTTAAGAATGGACCTCCGGAACGAATTAAGTACTTAACCCGAGGTACCACTGTACCAGGTAAAGGTAAAGGGACCCCTGACCGTTAGGTCCAGTCGCGGACCACTCTGGGGTTGTGGCGCTCATCTCGCTTTACTGGCCAAGGGAGCCAGCGTACAGCTTCCGGGTCATGTGGCCAGTATGACTATGCCGCTTCTGGCGAACCAGAGCAGCGCATGGAAACGCTGTTTACCTTCCCACCGGAGCAGTACCTATTTATCTACTTGCACTTTGACGTGCTTTCGAACTGCTAGGTTGGCAAGAGCAGGGACTGAGCAACAGGAGCTCACCCTGTCGCAGGATTCGAACCGCCAACCTTCTGATCGGCAAGTCCTAGGCTCTGTGGTTTAACCCACAGTGCCACCCGATGTACTAGGTCTTCATTAATGCCTTAAAAATAGAGGAGTATCTCAGTTCCCTTTGCCCTTGGCAAGGAGCTATTTTGGCTGGGAGAGACCATGGACCAGAAACTCAAAAAGTTTGCATTTCATCACCTTTTCTGCTCCACCAGTGACTTCTTCTGCAGCCATCCGGGTGGGGTCTGCTGTGCTCCGCCTCCCCTCCTCCATCACGTGCTCTGTTGGTCTGTCTATCTGCCTCCCTCCATGCACTTGCTGCTTTCCCTTCTTCCTCCTTTCCTTTTTCCTCCTCCTGCAACTCTCCTGGCTCTCTCAAAACCTTGCTGGGCACTCCCCTCTCATCACCTGCTTACTGGGGAGGGGACCCTGCAGGGCTGCTGCAGCTGCCCACGCCAGCGACTAGATTCCTTCACTGAGGAGGCCAGAGGAGCCTGCACACCTCACCTTGCCGCCCAGACATAGCTGTCAACCGTCCCTTATTTGGCGGTAAAGTCCCTTATCCCAGCGCTGTGTCCCGCTGCTGTCCCTTATTAATGATGTCCCTTAAATTTCCCGGGTTTCAAAGGAAGCAGCTCCTCTCCCTCCCTCCCTCCCTCCCTGCCGGCCAGGGAGGAGGGAGGCTCCAACTGCGTTGCTTGGCTGTGTTGCTCACCCAATAAGGAATCTAAGAACGACTGGGGGGTGGAGCTTGCATGCCTTGTGCCGATCAAATTGGCTGCCTTGCCTGGGGACTCGCCTTTGCTCAGTGCTTCCCAGCGGAGAGGTGACGGTGGTTTCCCTTGCTGCATCCCCTTTGCCGGGTTGCTGCGCTGTGGGAACCACCGCTTGAGGCTTCGTTTGGCTGCTGGCTGGGCTTTCTGCCTTTGGCTCGGAGGGGCTCAGAAGTTGAACATACCTGTGCCCTGAAAATCCCTTATTTTGGCTGCTGATCCCTTATTTTCGAGGCTGCTGGTCCCTTATTTTCAAATCTGTAAGTTGACAGCTATGCGCCCAGAGCATGTGAATGAGCAGGCACTCCAAGCCAGAGTGGAGAGGCATGGTTTTTGTGTCCCCTGGGCCTACGCTCTGGGCAGGCACCAACCTAGCCAACCCTGAGGTAAGCCGATACTTAAAAACACCGCTTGTAAAGTTCATGTTATGCTGATGGTCATGGAATTCTGGCCTGTTTTCCTTTGTCAAATGAATGCCTTTCCTTCACAGCCCTTGCAATCTGCTATCAGGCTTGGTTCCTTCATGGGCTGCTACCTGTTGCAACTAGGAGATGGAAAAGTGAACCCTGCTGTTCTTTCCCCACAGACTGCAACTGCTGCCCCCACCATCACTTGCAAGAAAGAAAGAAAGCATTTCTGAACTCAAGCCCAGAAAACTTTCCTGGCAATTTTTAATGGATATGCAGTACTGAGTTATACTAATCTCTTCTTGCAGACTGGATTCTCTGAGCTTTATTCTCGCCAAAATATGTTCCAGCAGTTGCTTAACAAAATCTTGCCTTGTTTAATAAACAATCAGCCCATCAATTCATGTCCTAATAAAGAAGTTGGAAGAAAATATGTTTTCCCTGAACCCAAACAGGGCAAGAGGAAAGCCTTGATTTGTTCAAATCTATTCTATATATCATTTGAGTTTATGGGTAACAATTAGTTCCTGTTTCGCTTTTGATTTCACAAGGCACTGAAACGCTACAAAGCATTAGCATGCAACCTTTAGGGCTTAATCTTCTGCCACGACTTTAGAAAGTAATGTTAGTGTCACGCAGGCAGTGGAGACGAAGGTACATCGGCAGGATGAAAGCGATGCTGGTGTTGCCTCCCCTCCCCAGAACACTGCCAAAAGCCCCCCCCCCCCCCCCAGTGAGGAAAAGCTCCCCCAGCCAAGTCCTGCCAGCGGAGTCTCTGAAAATGGGTTGTGGTGCAGATGTAGGGCTGGTAGTGCCTAAACCCTGTAATGACCCTGGCCCCAGACTGATATATAAGAAATTCTCCTCCCATAGAAGTCAATGTGGGCGGTATACAAATGTAATAGATAATCATGGGGCTGTATCTGGCCTCTGGTCCTGAATACTTGGTATTCACCAGGATGATAGTGGGCAGCTATGGAGAAAGGGCTCTTTGCTCAACTGGAGAGCCCTCTGCACTGAAAAGGGTCACTCTGAAGAGCCAGGTGAGCCACCCTAGGATTTTGAGAAACAGGCCTGTGGCGTAACAAGATGCTGTCAACAAGAGGTAACTGGATTTTTGGTTTTGCTTGGTTTCCCCCACTCCTAGCCTACGTGCTCGTTCATGCTGGTGTTGTTGCTGTTTAGTCGTTTAGTCGTGTCCGCCTCTTTGTGACCCCCTGGACCAGAGCACGCCAGGCCCTCCTGTCTTCCACTGCCTCCCGCAGTTTGTTCAAACTCATGCTGGTAGCTTCGAGAACACTGTCCCACCATCTCGTCCTCTGTCGTCCCCTTCTCCTTGTGCCCTCCATCTTTCCCAACATCAGGGTCTTTTCCAGGGAGTCTTCTCTTCTCATGAGGTGGCCAAAGTCTTGGAGCCCAGCTTCAGGATCTGTCCTTCCAGTGAGCACTCAGGGCTGATTTCCTTCAGAATGGAGAGGTTGGATCTTCTTGCAGTCCATGGGACTCTCAATAGTCTCCTCCAGCACCAGAATTCAAAAGCATCCATTCTTCAGCGATCAGCCTTCTTTGTGGTCCAGCTCTCACTTCCATCCATCACTACTGGGGAAACCAGAGCTTTAACTATACGGACCTTTGTTGGCAAGGTGATGTCTCTGGTGTAGCTCAACTTAAAATGAAACAGGAGAAGGGGTGCTTTGCACAAAAAGGGAGCACTTTGCAATGTGCACACATGGAAACTAGAGCACATTGCTAACCCTTCTTGTTCTAGGTGCCCTGTCTAACATTCCTGCCACACTTGGCATTCTCTCATGCCACACCCTTTGAGAACCACTGCTGTAGGGTATTTGAACCAGCTGCCTCCTTGGTATATAAGTAATGGATAGCTCAGTTGGTGAGTGTGTTGCTGAGAACACAAAGGTTGCAGGTTCTATCCCCGTAAGGGACGGTTGGACTAGATGATCCCCGGGTCCCTTCCAATTCTATGATTCTGCGTGTGCAACTGCGTTACCCCGTGGGGTGGGGTGATGCAAAGGTGTTTCTTGGGGTATGGCATGGATACCATGAGCTCACTGCCTGACGGTGTCTGTGGGCAGCTGGTGGATGTCATTGGGGGCATGGTCCCCAATTGATTTCTACTGGCATAACTTCCCCAGGTATGTCTGTTGTCACGGCTTAGTATGTAATTTGTTTTTCTTTGAATTTACCCTCCACTCTCAGACTCAGACACAGCAGAACATCTGCCAGGGTGATTCCCTGGTGGATTTCTGGGCATAGAATCGCTTGGCTCCAGTGTCTAATTCTTAACAGAAGTATTTAACCTTTATTCATTTACCATTATACAATTTGTTATATACTATATTCATATAGGGCAGTATATTCATAGAGTGCGCACATGAATTCCCTTAAAGCGTTCACACGTACAGACAACAAATGAAGGCTCTTTTGACTAAGCAGGGCACGGCGCAGAAAGCACCACTAAGAAGAAACTGGCTCAAGGCAGCCACGTTCTTAAAGGAGCCAACTTTGTTAGCTCAGTGGGGACAGCATTGGGATGGAGAGCAAGCCGTACCTGTTTGAGTCTTACCTGGGGGGATTGTGGGGCGAAGGCAAAAATAAAACTTTTGCATGCTTCACCAGCAACAGCCATGTCAGAGATGAAAGACAGAAAGCAGGAAGGGTTGTTTTCTGCTGCTCCAGAGAAGCGGACACGGAGCAATGGATCCAAACTACAAGAAAGAAGATTCCACCTAAACATTAGGAAGAACTTCCTGACAGTAAGAGCTGTTTGACAGTGGAATTTGCTGCCAAGGAGTGTGGTGGAGTCTCCTGCTTTGGAGGTCTTTAAGCAGAGGCTTGACAACCATATGTCAGGAGTGCTCTGATGGAGTTTCCTGCTTGGCAGGGGGTTGGACTCAAGGGCCCTTGTGGTTTATTCCAACTCTACGATTCTATGATTCTATGATCTGCCTTTCCCACCATGGTCATTTCCTGGAGCCCCCGGACCCTGCTTCTCCTCTGCCTCCTCGATGTGTGAGAGGTGCAGGAAGAAAGAGCAGCAACCAACACCCACTTTGCCATTTCCCTCTGGGTAGCTCTGCAGATTGGGTCTAAAAGAAGAGGGCAAGTGAATAGGCAAAGCAGCAGTAGCAAGAAGGAAGTGAGCTTGCCCAAAGGCCACCAAACCCTGGAGCTATCTGGCCACCAGAGGGGACTTTCTGAAAGCCCTCCAGCTGCCCAATCCATTAACCTAATCCAGGCATGGCCAAACTTGCCCCCCCCCAATGTTTTGGGACTACAGTTCCCATCATCCCTGACCACTGGTCCTGTTAGCTAGGGATGGTGTCCAAAAACATCTGGAGGGCCAAGTTTGGCCATGGCTGACCTAATCCATTAACCCAGCCATATTCACCAAGAAACAGAGTGGAAGAGTCCAAGGCCCCAGTTTTACACTCTATGTGCAGCCTCTTAGCCCTGAAGCACACAATGGCACCCAAGAATGTCAAGACAATCAGAAGGTATGGGACAGGTGATTGACATTTGTTCCAGAGCAGGTTTTATTGGGTGGGAAGTGGTAGGGCAAGCAGAAGTGTGTGATCCTTCTTACTCATCCCCTGTAGGGACCTCCAGCAGAACTTAATATGCAATGATTTTTTGTTCATTGTATGTGTCATGGTGCAATCCTGAAAAGTAAAAGGGGTCCTAAGCAGTTGTCCAGCAGTGACAATGGCTGGAATGGAATTTGGTCTGTATCAGCTGTGTGGGAACCTTTGGCCCTCCAGATGTTATTGAACTACAACGACCATCAGCCCCAGCTAGCGTGGCTGACAGCCAGGGGTGATGGGAGTTGCAGTTTGGCAACATGCGGAGGACCAAAGGTCAGTGTGGTGTAGTGGTTAGGAGCAGTGGACTCATAATCTGGGGAACCGGGTTCGTGTCTCCGCTCCTCCACATGCAGCTGCTGGGTGACCTTGGGCCAGTCACACTTCTTGAAGTCTCTCAGCCTCACTCACCTCACAGAGTGTTTCTTGTGGGGGAGGAAGGGAAAGGAGAATGAGCCGCTTTGAGACTCCTTAAAGGGAGTGAAAGGCGGGATATCAAATCCAAACTCCTCCTCCTCGTCGTCTTCTTCTTCTTCTTCTTCTTCTTCTTCTTCTTCTTCTCTCACCTGGTCTAAATGAGCAGGTGTTTTAAGGGTCTTAATCCATCTTTACAACTAATTGCAGTTGTTTTGCCTTTTACCATGAATCAATGAAGCTGCACCTATGAAACAAAGGAATGAATCGAGTTGCTACCATAGCCTGAAGCCTCTCATAACAACCAGTCCCAGATATTTCCCCATGTCTCAGTCACTTACTTTCTTGAACTTAACTCATTCAGATCATCTTGATCCATCTTATGTATAGTATTATTCAAGAAATAACTGGTAAGACAGATCTGGCTTAGCCGATGGTGTAACAATGAAGAAATTAATTTAAAATGCCCTCATTAAAGGAAGTAATGTTTCTGTTACCAATCCAGACAGATGGCATAACTTGTCTATTGTCTTTGTTTCAAATGATTTGCCAACTTGAGTGTTATATGTGTAAGTAGATGGGACATATTGTAATAACAGGCTGCTTAATTACTCCTCCCTCCAAAAATGTATTATTTAAAACAAACAAATATGCAAAAGCACTTCCTCAGTTTCATCAGTATATATTGATCATCCAATACATGTATATATGCACCTAGTTTACATAGGTTTTCTTTGTCACCTCTCTCTATATATATTTCTTTTCTAACTGTAATGCTTTCTACTCTAACTCTCTTTTTCCCCTTATGTTGCTTAAGGAAATTGCTGCACTAATAAATTCACCTTTTGTATACTTCACTTTTGCTTGTATTTCATACATATCTATAGGCAGCTTCTGATGGCTCATTTAATTTTGAAACATTGGCCTAGTTCATGCATCACATTAAGTCATAGTAATAGTGGTAGTCTCTGCTTTTACAGTTACACCAAGGAAGCGTTTTGCACCCGCCGCTTTGAAAGATATGCTTTCACTTGTTTAAGGAAGGAAGTGCTGTTTGTTCTCTTCGGTTGGGAAGACTGAAGTGGTTGTGGAATATTTTAACTTTAAATAAATCAATGTACCTTTTATACTATTTTCATCTGAGATTATCACAGGTAGAACTTCTAATTTTCTTATGTAGTACAGGTACAGTGGTACCTCTGGTTACGTACTTAATTCGTTCTGGAGGTCCTTCTTAACCTGAACCTGTTCTTAACCTGAAGCACCACTTTAGCTAATGGGGCCTCCCACTGCCGCCGCGCCGCCGGAGCACGATTTCTGTTCTCATCCTGGAGCAAAGTTCTTAACCCGAGGTACTATTTCTGGGTTAGCGGAGTCTGTAACCTGAAGCGTATGTAACCCGAGGTACCAGTGTAGTTGCTAGTTTCCGGAAAAGCAGCAACAAAATAATGCCACATGAAAATGTGCTCCCTGGTCCGGTCTGGTCTGGCAGCCAGGTGATGGTTCTACACGCTCGAAACCAGGCATTATATAAATCCGTTTGGATACAGTTCTCCTAAAGTAAATGTAGAGCCAACAAACATTTGAATGAGCAGATGGACAAAGCTGAAGACAAGCTGTTAAATTAATAAACGTGTGGTAGTCCTTAATCAGAAGAGTGGTCCATTTTCACATTTTCTCCAGATGATTTGTGTGGCCTGTCATGATTGCACCTGGTAGATGGGCAATGTGCAAATGCCTGCCATTATAAGTGCATTATGTTGGATATAATCGTATGTAACAACATGTCAAGTAGATAATTTATACTCCCCCTGCCCACCCCAGAGGAAAACTCAACACACACAACAGATAGGGTATTAATGCTCTGATCTTATACTTTCTCCGTTTGAATGGTACAATTTTGCTAACTTGCTATTAGTTCTTTCCATGATGGCAGAAAGGCATATTAATCTATATATGTGTCAAATCTCTAGGTCAGAGTCGAAGAACCTGTGTCCCTTCAGAGGTTGTTGAACTCTACTAGTCCCAGCAGTCATGGCCAACAGTCAGAAATTAAGGGAGATGGAATCCAACAAAAATGGGAAGACCACAAATTCCTCATCCCTACATTGGATGAGTTAGTTGGTTGGGATGACCAAAGAATGGCACCATTTTTATCAACAACTCAGAAATGTACAATAAAAAAAAACATGTAAATCAAGTTAAAATTAACAACAGCACAAATCAGACAGAACCAATAAAACTATTTTCAGTATCTTCATAATTATCTGTGGCCTCACACGGGTTCCAAACCCCAACTTGCCATGAACCACCTGAAAACCACCGAAGGATTTTTCTGCCTGAAGTAGCAACTGTAATGTGGTGCAATTTCCCATTGTATTTTTATCGCTTGTTTTATTTCTTATATATTCGTTTATTTATTATATACTGCGTTTTTTATTGCATTACAATTTGAATTCCATAGAATTCAAATTGCAATACAGCAAAATACAATATAAAAAATAGAAGAAGAAATAAAAGTACAATTGGAAATCAATACGGATATTTGTCGTGCCATCTCCCACCTTCAACCACAAATCCACAGACCACAGCTTAGGAACGCTTGGCCTGACATATCCATTAGTGACCTAAGACAGTGCAGTGAAGCTTTTCCAAGCAGACCTCTGATTTAAAAAGATATATATTACTAAGAGGAATAGTTAGCTGTCCTGCGAGTTTAGAAATTGCTTTGGCTTAAACTGTGAGATGATATTTTCTTTTAACGTTGCAAGCCCAAATGAGAGTATGTCTCATTTAACTCAACGAGACCTATTCCTGCGTAGATACGCATTGAACTGCTCCGTTGTTCTTCTGAAATAACTACACATAAGCTACTATTAATGAATCAGCTGTCATTGCGATCATTTTGATAATTAGTATTTTATTTCACAGCCCCTGTGTCTTATCAGACACCTACTGGTAAATGTGGCCAAAAAAAATAGTGATTAGTGATGCCATTAGCAACTGACAGGGGTAGTAGATGCCTCATCCATGAAAAGTGGTATTGATTTATTGGACAGGAGAATAAAAAATAACCGTTATAGCTATTTGAAAGCCAATTCTGAAGTCCCTGCCAGACATAAATTAGTAAATACTCATCCCCGGTGACTTCTAATTGTCAGTCAAGAGGGGAATGCAGAGTTGCTTGTGACTTTATGACAAGTTTTATTATTCTTAAGAACTCCACTGACTGAAACATAAGACTCTCGGCTTAATCAAGGTTGTACAGAAAATCTCTGAAGTTAATCCTTCAGTATTTCCTTAGAGGCCCAGAATCCAAAAGATGAATAGAAGGAATAGTTAATTAATCAGTCGCTGAAGCTACAGAATCACCGAGGTCATAGTCAAATGATGCCATAGTCACAGTGATATATTCACAAGGAGAAGCAGATTCTGCATATGGATCTGTGCAATGAGGTGCAGTGGGGTGTTACAAACAGGTAGTCAAACCTGTCAGTCCAGCTGGTTGAGAACTGTGTGATTTCTGACGGACTGGATGTTGCTCACCTATTATGTCAGCACTTGGTTCCTGGTCTCCAGTACATTTCTAGACCCGTTTTTTTATTTTTATGGTACCTGAACAATTGGAGATGGTTGTCATGGGCCAGGAGTCAGCTTCACCTGCTGAGCAGCAGCCTGAAGAAGCAGAAGGCAGAGTGACTCCAGCTGCTGCTGATCAGCCATCTTGCTCCTGATGAGAACCAGCTGGCTCCGTGGAGGCACTTTCCATGATTTGGAATTTGTTGTTGTTGTTGTTGTTGTTGTTGTTGTTCAGTCATTTAATCAGGTCTGACTCTTCATGACCCCCTGGACCAGAGCACGCCAGGCACTCCTGTCTTCCACTGCTTCCCGCAGTTTGGTCAAACTCATGTTAGGAGCTTCAGGAACACTGTCCAACCATCTCGTCCTCTGTCGTTCCCTTCTCCTTGCGCCCTCCATCTTTCCCAACATCAGGGTCTTTTCCAGGGAGTCTTCTCTTCTCATCATGTGGCCAAAGTCTTGGAGCCTCAGCTTCAGGATCTGTCCTTCCAGGGAGCACTCAGGGCTGATTTCCTTCAGAATGGAGAGGTTGGATCTTCTTGCAGTCCATGGGACTCTCAAGTGTCTCCTCCAGCACCAGAATTCAAAAGCATCCATTCTTTGGCGATCAGCCTTCTTTATGGTCCAGCTCTCACTTCCATACATCACTACAGGGAAAACCATAGCTATTACTATACAGACCTTTGTTGGCAAGGTGATGTCTCTGCTTTTTAAGATGATGCTGTCAAGGTTTGTCATTGCTTTTCTCCCAAGAAGCAGGCTTCAGTATTAGAGTCGCCTTTGAATGCCAGTTCCTGGGAAGAGTGCTGGTGCCCCATTGTTCTGCTTCTGGGTACCGCTGGGGCATCTCTGGGTGGACACTGTGAGAATAAGATGCTGGACTGGATTCAATTTTTGTCTGATCTTGCAGGCCTCTTATTACGTTCAGATATTTAACTTCAGAAGCACTCACCACAGCCGCATTATTGTCTGAATCAGATAGCATGAGGTGAGAATACAAAAAAAAAACAACTCCAGAAAAATGAGAAAAGCTTTGCCAGCTATGGAGTACAAAGCAATGAACCGGACATCTGAAGCCCAGCCTTCCTACAATCTGTCTCTAGATAACACTCCCGTTTTATTGGCACACTCCCATTTGCGCCTCCTTTCCACTGATTATCTCTTTATAACATCAGCTACTTTGCCTTTTTTCATATTATCTCCTTTCCACTTAATTTCTAAAGAATATTTAGCTTCGGGGCAGCAGTGTGTGACTAAAATGCTTTGCACTTTCTTTTTGTGCCGTTTCCGTCTAGTGTCAACATTCCCTAAAAGACATGCGAGTGTTTTTACATGGAGTAGCTTCCAGCTCCTTGTGCAAATAAATGGAAGGAATATGCAAATGATTCCAGAAACTGATGGCAGAAGCAAATAGCAGTGTTGCGTTTGTGTTGTTGTTAAAAGTAAACACTAATGCGAAGTGCGCATTTTTTTTAGTCATGTTTGCATATAAATAGGAAAGTGTTGTGGAAAGCTTGCAATTTCTTTGGAATTGTAACTCCTAAAGCATGGGTAGGCAAACTAAGGCCCGGGGGCCAAATCCTGCCCAATTGCCCTCTTGTTCCTGACGTCATTCTTCACTCCCTCCCTTCTCCTCTGGCAGTGGGATGGCATTTTGTGGTTCGCCTCTGGTGCCAAAATGTCTCAGGCCAGCCCTGAGTTTCTCTGACATTCAGTTGCACACCTGAACAAGTTATCAAGCTCACCTGCTAATGTGATGGGGGAGCTGTGTGCCCCTCTCCTCTGCTCTAGAAGGAGTCTCCTTTTGTAGAACCTCCAAAAAAGGAGTTCAAATAGGATACAAACCTCAGGTGAGCGCCCCTTGTTCACCCGCATCTTCTTCAATGGATTTATCTTTTGTTCTTCGGCGGATTATTAAAATAATTAACTGATAATTAAATATGAGCTCAATTCACTGGAGCTTCTTAAAACTCTTTATTCTGAGTCTCCGTCGTATAAGCAAAAAAAGGTTTTGCATCAGACTTTGGTAGTATGCCATTTCATGAACTTCTCCCCAAGGAGCCTCAGCTAATTAAACAAATGATTGCAAAATACTCAAAATATCAGTCCCGTCGGCTTACGCTTTGGGCAGCTAAACTAAGCTGCCATTATCTATCCAAACAGAGTGTGCAGAGACATCAGCAGAAGCTGCTGTCATCTTGTGTTGTACAGATAAGAAATAAATTTAGGTGATAGGAACACAGGAAGACGTTTTATACCAGTGGTTTTCAACCAGTGTGCTGTGGCACTCTGGGGTGACTTGAATGATGCCCAAGGGTGCCATGGGCAACACTGGCCTCTGTCCCTCTTTCTTTCTTTCCCTCCCTCCTCTGATGCCCTCTTGCATCTATGCCTCCCAAAGGCTTGCACAGCTGTTTGTTGCAGCAGCCCTGGCTTCCAGCTCTGCAGGTGAATGGCGCCTCTGGGGCTGGCCAGGGGGTGCTGGTTGCCAGGAGCTGAGGTAGCCTTGGAGTAAGCAAGCAAACGGGCGAGGGAGCCCAGCCAGCCAGTCCGCCAGCCCTTGCTCTTGGGAACAGACAGACAAGTCCCAGGCCCCTGCGGGGCAGTGTGAGAGGGCACCTCTCTTTGGGGAAAGGTGGGGCAACTTACAGACCAGGAGCAGCAGCAGTGGCTGCTCAGAGGACTCCCAAGGAGAGGGGAGAGGAGAGGAGGCTGAAGGGAAAAGGGTGAGAGGCTGCCAGCTCTGCAGGCAAGGGGTGACAGAACTGAGCTCCTGAGCCCCACAGGGGTGCCGCAGTAAGAATGTAGTTGGCCAAGGGAGCGCCGTGGACTCAAAAAGGCTGAAAACTTCTGCTTTTATACCAGTGGTCCATTTAGCTCAATGTTGTCCATTTTGACTGGCAGTGGTTTAAGACAGTCCTATTTCCCAGCCCTGCTTGGAGATGCCAGGGTGGGCATTTTTGCATGTGTCCTACTACTGAGCCATGGCCATTTCATTAGCTATGCTCTCCTCCCGCATGTTGTTGTTGGCATCCATCTGTCTCAAGAGACAATGGAGTGCACCTCCGGGGGCAAAGTCAAACCACTGGAGAGTCACAGCGCCTGCTGTGGCCGCAGAGACTGTCAACTTGCAACTACTGCCTCCTGCATTGCATTAGCAGCACCAAGGTGACTTCCCTTGGGCAGTGTGTCTGGAGATCCTGGGCTGCCCAGAAGACAAGACCCCCCTCTGGGCCTCTCTGATGCGGTCCAAAGAAAAACAGATCAATAGTTTTGGCACCAGCTTGGCTGCAGAAGTTGCCCGAAGGAGGCATGCAAGGCGTCACCCAACTGCCTTAGGGGCCCCAGTCTGGATGGTTTACTCCTTAGCCTTTTCTTCTCCCGAAGATGTCCCACAAGGCAGCCGGGGTTCTCTTCCTACAACAGGGCCAGAATTGGTCGCATTCTGCTCCATAAGCAACAGCTCTGAGCAATCACCAGCAAATCACTGGGAAGGCGTTTTAACAGAGCCCTAATTATGTTTGTCATTGTTGTTCCCACTTTGCACCTAGGGAAAACTTTGTCTGGCATCATTCTGCTGTGCAAGGCTGCTCTCATCTGCTCCTTTGAAAAGGGATGCGCGATGGCAACAAAGGCACTGACGTTCCCCAGAAGTTTGGGATGCCATGGGATTGTTTTATGCAGCTTTTACTAGAGAGGCCTTAGAAGCGGGCCATAGAGCACACACTTAATATACTTGTTGGGGTTTAGAAAGAATTAGACAAATTCATAGCGGATAATTCTATCAATAGTTACTAGCCACTATCATTAACTATGGTTTGTGAGAAATGATAGGAGAGACCATTGTTTTACGCACTGCTTGTGAGGTTTCCAGAGGCAGCCAGCAGGCTGCTGTTAGAAACAAAATTTCTGAGCTTGCTTGACTCTCTTTTTCACCTAGTGAAGGAAAATCCTTATGCACATTATGTACATTTACAGATGCATAAACCCCTTCCAAGCCTGTAAAGGAACACTCGGTGAGAGAACACAACCTGTCCACCTGACCTCCCCTAGAGGAAATGTCCTTAATCCTCTTTTCAGAAGTGATACCTGCTTATATCCAATCCCCTTTCCTTTTATTTCAGAGTAAGGAGTGGGGGTGGGGGCAGAGAATAAAATCATTTCTCAATAGGCCATGATTGAAGCACCATTTAAAAACATCTCATCATCTCATAACATCCCTTTGGAAACTCAGTGAGTTGCTTTTCAATGGTAAAGAGTTTTTCCATTTTGCTTCTAGGAAGGCTATTGCAGTATTGGAAGGTAAACGGCGTTTCCGTGCGCTGCTCTGGTTCGCCAGAAGCGGCTTAGTCCTGCTGGCCACATGACCCAGAAGCTGTACGCTGGCTCCCTCGGCCAGTAAAGCGAGATGAGTGCCACAACCCCAGAGTCGTCCATGACTGGGGTCCCTTTACCTTTACCTTTATTTCTCTAATACAGTGGTACCTCAGGTTGAGAACTTAATTCTTTCCGGAGGTCCGTTCTTAACCTGAAACTGTTCTTAACCTGAAGCACCACTTTAGCTAATGGGGCCTCCTGCTGCCGCTGCGCCACCGCTGCACAATTTCTGTTCTCATCCTGAAGCAAAGTTCTTAACCTGAGGTACTATTTCTGGGTTAGCAGAATCTGTAACCTGAAGCATACATAACCTGAAGTGTATGTAACCCGAGGTACCACTGTAGTTAGATTTTTCCCCCCTGATCTCCTCTCTAATGATATAATGGAAACTTGAACCTACAATCTCCTTTTAGGTAAAACTCCTTTTAAGTAAAACGTAAGTAAAATTCCCATTTCCACTAGCCACTATCTGGTGTGCTCAGTTAACTACCCTAAGCCTGCTTTTTGCTGAGATTTCCTGTGTGTGAAGTCATGCCTACTGCTCTGTTGAGAACTTTCTCTGTGTACAAGAGTACTTGAAGACTAAAACTCAACCTAGTACTCAAAAATGATTTGTTGCATCCAAGTAATGAAATTCCATATTAACTATAAAAAGCATCTTTCTCTGATCATCTGACAGATCATCTTGTGTTACTGCAGAACTGTGAGCTCTGCTCCTATCTTGTATATGCTTAAATTTAACTTAAGCTTAGAGCGACCATTAACAGAACTGATTTCAATGCAACCTGAATGGACATCTGTTTCTCCAGTCACATAAGAATGTAGAAATAGTCATCTGCTTTCCATTGGCACATTGAAATTCTGAGCATAGCTCTTGGAGATTAAACTGCCATGGTTTTGAGCCAGAAACAGGGCTCCGTATTTTTTGCTCTATAAGACGCACCAGACCACAAGACGCACCTAGTTTTTAGAGGAGGAAAACAAGAAAAAAAATATTCTGAATCTCAGAAGCCAGAACAGAACAAAAAGGTGAAAAGCAGTGAAAGCAGCGATCCCTCTTGCTGTTCTGGCTTCTGTGATAGCTGCGCAGCCTGCATTCGCTGCATAAGACGCACACACATTTCCCCTTACTTTTTGGGAGGGGAAAAGTGAGTCTTATAGAGCAAAAAGTACGTTAATGGTCTCGGGACTAAACTTGACAGTAAATAATTGATTTAATGTAATTTTTTATATGTTTTCGATGGTAAATAGCAGCTTCAGGGACTAACCAGGAGTGAGAAAGCAGTAGGAAGCAAGTAGAGTTTACCCCCACTCCCACCCCAGCCCTGACTAAAATTCCCTTGCTTTGGGATATATAGACACAGTAATGGACTGCTACCATTCTTTTTGCCTTTCACATATCACTAGAATTTGGGTCACTCAGTGAAATTGGTTGGCAGTAGACTCAAGACATACTCCAGAAAATACATCTTCATGTAATGCAAAATTAATATAGAATTTGCTGTCACAAGATGTGATTATGGCCACTGGGTTAGTGGCTTTAGGCAGGATTAGACACTTTGGCACTGCTGGAGTTCCTAGTGCTTCAAACCTTGGCAAAGGAGCCAGACTTTTAGCTGTAATTGCACTAACTTTGCCGGACATCTCGTGTAGGTTGCAAGTGTAGAGGCAGAATGCAAACATGGGTTTTGCCGTGCTTTGAATTTGCTTGCTCTATAGTTTTTCGCTAGCTTTCCCACTGCAAATCTTTGTATTTTTGTTTGAGGTTTCCGCAGAGGACGTGCAACTTGAGCTGTGCCTTCTGCAGCCAGGCTTTGGGTTCTTCTCAGACTTACCTTGGTTGGATTGAAATGATTGAGACTTTTACCTAGCGTGTGACTAGATTTTAACACCAAGTGCTCTTTTGTGCAATACATGTTTGTTTCCTCAGTAAATGGTGTTCTCATAATCTCATCTGCCATATTTCCAGAGTTGTGTAGGACAGTTGGGCCCATCAGAAACTGAAAGGCTGTTGGTTTGACTTCCCTGATTTCTCTTCACGGGGGCAAAATATGTGCATGTTTAGCTACCACATTAACTTTTGGTACTGTCAGGG
This sequence comes from Podarcis liolepis, assembly GCF_965112155.1. Lineage (NCBI taxonomy): Eukaryota > Metazoa > Chordata > Lepidosauria > Squamata > Lacertidae > Podarcis > Podarcis liolepis. The sequence goes on from NC_139571.1 coordinate 42,722,228, forward strand.
AACGGCCATCAGTACTGGAGGGAGAGCGCAAAAGCCAGAGGGATTCCAGAGAGCGTCCCGGGATTGGGAGAAGCAGCCCATCTTCTGGGGAAGAGAATCAGCGTAGCACCAGTGGAGAAGGGGGGCAGACGGGGGAAGCGGCGAGGCGGTCCCATGACTCCTTGCCTGGGACCAGCGGGGAGAGTAGGGGTCCTCCGCTGCCCACGCCTTCCTTGCGCAGAAGGCTTTCGTGCAGAGAGAGTAGGAGGAGACTAGGCGTCAAAGAGCTTCTTTGCTGGAAGAAGTTTAAGAAATGCCCACTGACGGATTCTGCCAGCGACTGAGTCAGCCACGGGTGAGTGGCGGTCCGGACAGATAAGGTTCACTTTGGCAGCCCAGCCAGGTGTTTGCACCCAGCCAGGGAGATAGGTGCCTGCTTACGCACGAGCAACCCCTTAGAAACCATTACAGGTACACACACAAAACTCCTTCATGCAGTCAGAAAAGACATACATTCCACTTTAGAGGATGTTTAGTGCATCTTTTCTTCCTTGAGAGACCACTTCATCATTTACAACAAACAGATCATTCTCAAATATCTAAATCCAAACAGTAAAAGCATCTGGAAACTCACCTGGGCTTTGAAGTAAAGCTTCAGGTGGACCTTGAAGCAAATAGGCTACCTTCATTGCCAGAATGTTGTGTCATGCGAGTAAGCCACTTGCAAAGACCAAAAAAAGGGTTGCTTTTATAGGCAATTGTTTGTAATTGCTAACTCATTCTATGCCAAACATGAAAATTTCCATCTTACTACCTGTGCTGTTAGACCAGGGTTTTCTAAGCTTGGGTCTCCAGCTGTTTTTGGACTACAGTTCCTATCGTCCCTGACCACTAGTCCTGCTTGCTAGGGATGATGGGACTTGTAGTCCAAAAACAGGTTTGGGAAACCCCGTTGTAACACTATAGGTTACAAGGTAAGCACATGATGGGATGGAGGGAAGAGGACACTAGATCCCCCTGTTCCAACTTTGTTTCCATTGCCTCCCAACTTGTGGAAGGCAATTAACTAAAGTGGGAAACTCATGATTTTCCTTTTGGACATTTTGGAGCCCTGGGAAATCAGAGATCCAAAATTCTCAAGCCTATAGGAGTACAGCAGGAGCAGAAACAGTCACCTTTGATTATGCATAGGGTGATGGGAATGGTACTTGTTCATGCTCTCTTCTCCTTGAATGTTTATCTAAGCCCTATGATGATTGTCAGTAGTGAAGTATGGAAGTGAGAGCTGGACCATAAAGAAGGCTGATCGCTGAAGAATGGATGCTTTTGAATTCTGGTGCTGGAGGAGACTCTTGAGAGTCCCATGGACTGCAAGAAGATCCAACCTCTCCATTCTGAAGGAAATCAGCCCTGAGTGCTCACTGGAAGGACAGATCCTGAAGCTGAGGCTCCAAGACTTTGGCCACCTCATGAGAAGAGAAGACTCCCTGGAAAAGACCCTGATGCTGGGAAAGATGGAGGGCGCAAGGAGAAGGGGACGACAGAGGACGAGATGGTGGGACAGTGTTCTTGAAGCTACCAGCATGAGTTTGACCAAACTGCGGGAGGCAGTGCCTGGCGTGCTCTGGTCCAGGGGGTCATGAAGAGTTGGACACGAATAAACGACTAAACAACAACAACAACAACAACAACATGATGATTGTCTAAACAGGATTTATGTTTAAATAACCATATATGATACAATACAGAGAGCAACCTTATGCACGCACGTACACAGATTAAACACATGTTGAATCTAACATGTGAACATCCCCAAGATTTAGAGATTCAGGAAGCAGCTAGTCATTGAGGGAGGATTGCCATCTGGTGAGAAACCAATTATCTTTGTTAATCTGAGCTAGCAGAAACTCTAGACTAAGAGCAAAGGCTAACAATTGCATTGTGAAACCAGATTTTTGGCAGCCAAAATCCTTAGTTTACTTTAGCATTAGGAAGATAGAGAAAACATTTCAGTTTTTAAAAAACTGAGTAAAGGTGTCTGTTAAAAAGGAAGGGCAAAATCTGGTTTCACGAAGTAATTGTAAGCCAATTAAACGATAACTCCTCACTATATTCTTCTGAAACTCATTGAGCATTTGCTTAATAAAGGCTCCTTCAGCTGTAAGACAACATTTGTATTTCTAATAACTATTATTATTATTTCTTATATTTGTATACCACCTTTCATCCATAGATCTCAGGGTGGTTTTTGTTATTGTTGAGTCATGTCCAACTCTTTGTGACCCCCTGGACCAGAGCACGCCAGGCCCTCCTGTCTTCCACTGCCTCCCGCAGTTTGATCAAACTCATGCTAGTAGCTTCAAGAACACCATCCAACCATCTCGTCCTCTGTCATCCCCTTCTCCTTGTGCCCTCCATCTTTCCCAGCATCAGGGTCTTTTCCAGGGAGTCTTCTCTTCTCATGAGGTGGCCAAAGTCTTGGAGCCTCAGCTTCAGGATCTGTCCTTCCAGTGAGCACTCAGGGCTGATTTCCTTCAGAATGGAGAGGTTGGATCTTCTTGCAGTCCATGGGACTCTCAAGAGTCTCCTCCAGCACCAGAATTCAAAAGCATCCATTCTTCGACGATCAGACTTCTTGATGGTCCAGCTCTCACTTCCATACATCACTACTGGGAAAACCATAGCTTGAACTATACGGACCTTTGTTGGCAGGGTGGACCCATAATACTGCAATATCTTAGTCATCCTAGCTCATATACTCATCAAGCATCATATCAGAACAGGACATCCAGGCTTGAAGCAAAGATCTCATATCAGGGGCTGATGATCGCCAAATTTGCCCTGACTTGACTCAGATGGCCCATAGCTTGAACTATGCAGACCTTTGTACACACAGTAAGCTTTAGTCTTCTAAGGTTTACAACTGCCCTTCTGAACTGCAACGTTCATCAAAGAGAGGGATAGAAATGTTCAGACCTGCCATTCATGATTCATTTTTAACATTGCAAATTCCAACCTGAACAGTCAGGGATTGAACCTCTGGTTTCCCCCAAGAGTGCAGGTACCTCTTTCTCGTTCCTTGCTGCTCCGTTTTGGCACTCAACTACTTGGGTTGTTTAATGTTTATATTGCTTACTAGAACAAAATGCCTTTAAGTGGCTTACAATATTAATTAAAAATGCTAATAAAAACAAACATTAAAAACAAGTTGCATAAAAAATGTGAATATATAAAATAAAAAACTGAAATTTGGAAACATTTTTACTTACTAAAACAGCATGGCCAAATTACATGCCTTGCTACAACAAAAAAGGCACTGAAAACAACACAGTGAAGGTTCCTGCCTAATATCAATGCACAGGGAGTTCCAGAGCATATGTTCTGCCACGCTGAAAGGTCAATATCTTGAAAGTGCAGAGCAAACATTATGCAGTACTTGTAAAAGTGCCAATTCCACACATCTAAGTGGTTGAGTGGGCAGGTACTCATAGTGGTATCAAAAAGAGTAATATCTTGGATAGCTTATTCCTTGTCATCCCAGATATTATGTGTATAATTACTCTAATGCTTTAGAAAAGTATTGCTGCATAGTACTGCAAGGAATTTTTATTTTATTTAGCAGTTCCTAACCAAATCCTCTTTGGCTGCAGGTAGGGCACTGCAGACATACAGCTGTTGGCAGAGATTTTGTGATTGGTGTGGCCAGTCACATGAGTGGTCTTGCAGCTCCTAGGATACGCTTGGACTTTGCGTGGGTTGTTTATTCTACTGTGGGAAAGAGTAGAAGCCAGGAAATACGGGAATATTGTGTCCAATTCTGGGCACCACAATTTAGGAAGGATATTGACAAGCTAGAATATGTGCAGAGGAGGGCAGCCAAATGATCAAGGGTCTGGAAGCCAAGACTTATGAGGAATGGTTGAAGGAGCTGGGTATGTTCAGACTGGAGACTGAGAGGAGGAATGATAGCCATCTTGAAATATCTCAAGGGCTGTCACATGGAAGAAGGAACAAGCTTGTTTTCTCCTACTCTGGAGGGAAGGACTCAAACCAATGGCTTCAGGTTATAAGAAAGAAGATTCCGACTAAACATTAGGAAAAACTTTTTGACAGTAAGAGTTGTTCGACGGTGGAAGAATCTCCTTCGGGAGGTGGTAGACTCTCCTTCCTTGGAGGCTTTTAAGCAGAGGTTGGTTACGTGGGTGGCGCTGTGGGTTAAACCACAGAGCCTAGGGCTTGCTGATCAGAAGGTCAGCGGTTCGAATCCCCGCAACGGGGTGAGCTCCCGTTGCTCAGTCCCTGCTCCTGCCAACCTAGCAGTTCGAAAGCACGTCAAAGTGCAAGTAGATAAATAGGTACCGCTCTGACGGGAAGGTAAAGGGCATTTCCGTGCGCTGCTCTGGTTCTCCAGTAGCGGCTTAGTCTTGCTGGCCACATGACCCAGAAGCTGTATATTGTCTCCCTCGGCCAGTAAAGCGAGATGAGCGCCGCAACCCCAGAGTCGGTCACGACTGGACCTAATGGTCAGGGGTCTCTTTACCTTTACCTTGGTTATCTGTCCTGGATGCTTTAGCTGAGATTCCTGCATTCCAGGGGGTTGGATTAGTGACTCTTAGGTCCTTCCAACTCTACAGTTCTATGGAATGGCATCTTCAGAAGGTGGATGGAGGAGTTCCTTGTTTCCTCGGTGCCTATACAAGGAGAGTGGATTATGACCTAAACCAGCCTTTGCCAACCTGGTGCTGTTGGTAGTGGCAGTCCAGAACATCTGGAGAGAGCACCAGGGTGGTGATGGCTGGCTTTAACCAATCCTGATGAAAGCTTGCAGTCTGGTATACAAATGAATATAGAGTCCTGTTTCACAGCAGATTTATGTGACCACATCCTTTCTACACTCCCAATAGCGTTTAAATTGCAGAGAGGTTTTGCAAATGTTGTTGCAACACAAAAGCATTTCTTAGAATTACCAAGAAAGAAGAAAAGGGAAAACAAACTGCCCAACGTAAGAGGGTATGCTATCTTTTGGAGTGGCACAGACACATTTTTAGGAGACTGGTGAATATAACTAAATTTTATGTGACAGCCGATTTTCTGTGCACAATCCCCAATGCGCATTTATTCTTTTTTTCACTTTGAAATATTGAATCAGCATGTTGGTCATTTGATTAGGTTGGTGCTTTTGGTTGCTGAGTTTATCTCTGAATATATATCCCATTGTAGGAAGGAATGGTAAGAAATTAAATCAGAGTGTTCTGCTGAGAATCCTAAAAATGCTTTTTATTAAAAAAACGTTTAGCTCCATCAATATCACAAAATCATTTTCTGAAACAGAAGTTATATAAGTAACATTTTACTTAAGTCTTTAAATTGTTTTTAAAAGCCCACCTGCATTTTTTTAAATAAACGTATTTACTAATTTGCCATGCTTAGTTATGTTAATGATTTAACTTTAGATCCAAACCATTAATATAGCTAAGCATGGTAAAATTGTGATAATATTGTAAGGATAATGAAATGTCCCATGTAGTATCCGGAACTGCCCAGGCTGCTCTATCCTGAATTTAACCCGTTTGCTTTTGACCTGGCTGACAGATTTGTATTCTGTACTGTATAGAATGTCAAATAAGTTTGCTCAGGTTGGCATTTAATCATAGTTGCAGCCAGAGTGAAAAACCATTTATATGTAAATGAATCAGATGCCTTGTTCTTTTCTAACTAACCAATTAAGCTGGTTTTAAATCACATAAATGAGTAAGTGAAATTTAAAGCACGTGCCGTTAGTATGATCATGTATCTTGTGGTCTTCATAAAATTGATTTTTGAGTTATGCTTCAAGCCATTTTTTTCCTTTAATGAAACTAATCTACTATCCCGCACAGATTTTGTACATTCCTTAAGGCTCTGGTAATCATTTTATGGTGGTTGTAGCAGGGCCTCACTCGTTCCCGCTGTGTTGCTCCCTAGATTGGCATATTGATCAATGTAGTTGAATTCGATTGATCTGAACCCAACAACCTGCCTTGTCTAAATCGGGATACCTTCTATAAAGTGGCAACAGATGCCTGTCCAACTTCGTATTTAAAATCTATAGGGAAGGTGATGGCAACACTGCCCTGAGCAACATCTTCCAGGGATGATCTGACAAGACAGTGAGTCTCAACAGCAGGGAAAGGTCCCGTTCATGGCAGAGGTGGAGAACTACCATCAGCCTCAGTCAACATGGCAAATTGTCAGGGATGATGTGAGCTGTAGTGTGGGAACATGTGGAGAACTGCAGATTCCCTCCACTGCTATAAATGTTGCAGGATTTTCCACCCTAAAGTGTGGATCGTGTGTCTCCAAATGCAAAATGAAGTGGCGCGTGCCAGTAGATCAGCCTTTCTCAACCTGTGGGCCGCCAGATGTTGTTGGACTACAACTCCCATCACCCCTAGCTAACAAGGCCAGAGCTCAGGGATGATGGGAGTTGTAGTCCAACAACATCTCGGGACCCCCAGGTTGAGAACTACTGCAGTAGATGGTGTCTGCTGAAGTTCATATGCATGGAATAAGGAACATGACTCCGGCTTCTCTTCAGATCCCCCTGGAAGTTTTGCTTGTTGCTCATGATAAGGAACAGGCCATTTGTACTGACTGGAAGGTCCCTAGGATTTGCTACGAGGCAAGAAAGGGGGCACAAATGTCACTTGAGTGGTTCTGTCCTTCACAAGTGTAGGGGAAGTATTCTGTGAGTGGCTGCAGTGTGAGTATGCCAGCATTCAGTGAAGCTCTGCCAAGACAAGTAGGACTGGGCAATATCTGGTTTTCATCATTGCAATATATCACTAGCTAAACATCACATTATAGCAATAGATCACAATATCTGAAATAAGGATGGGGCAATGTTGAGGCATTGGCTGGCTTCTCATTTTTCCCCACAACATGATTTTTGCCGGCGCCTGCTCTTGTGATTCACTGCTCCTTGCATGAGGTAGGGAAGAGCTGAGCTAGAAGAGTTAACAAGGGCTGCAGAAATCAAGAGAAGCATTGTCTGGCTTCACAGTTTTCCCCACATAGTAATTTTTGCATGTTGTCTTTGTCCATGGAGTTTTCTTGGCAGGGATACTGGAGCGGCTTGCCGGTTCCTGCTCCAGGTGGATCACGTTTGGTCAAAACTCTCCACTATGACCTGTCCATCTTGGGTGGCCCTGCACGGCAGAGCTCATAGCTTCTCTGAGTTATTGAAGCCCCTTTTCCTCAGCAAGGCAGTGATCCATGAAGGGATCACTTTAGCATGAGTTTGACCAAACATGACCAAACATGACCAGCATGAGTCTGACCAAACTGCGGGAGGCAGTGGAAGACAGGAGTGCCTGGTGTGCTCTGGTCCAGGGGGTCACGAAGAGGCGGACACAACTAAACAACTAAACAACAACAAATTTTTGCATAGCATACACACACACAATTCGCAATATATTTCCAGGTCAAAAAATATGAAACCGATATCGCAATATGGACTTCAAACTAGACATAGGCCCTGGGCTTACTTCACATGTTACACATAGTCTCCATATAGAAGCACTTTTAACAAGAGGTTGTTAGATCCCTAAGAAGCTGTTAGGAAACTGACATCAGAGCAAAAGGCGAAGGAGAGGCTCTCCAATTCTGCAGAGGAAGGTACAAGCACTAGGGGGAGACGCAGCTTGATGGAGGGGGAAGGAAATCAGCGTAACACCAAGGATCCAGGAGAGCAAATGGGAGAGGAGGTGGAAGGGCTCCGGGATTCTTCCTTGGAAGTCAGTGAGGAGAGCCCTGGTCCTCCACTACCCACGCCCTCCTTGCGCAGGAGACTCCCGCGCAATGAGAGGCGGAGACGATTGGGAGTCAAGCAACTCTTATGCTGGCAACGGTTTAAGAAACGCCCACAGACAGACTCTGCGAGCGACTGAGGCAGCCACGCTGAGATGGGCTGTGCAGTCAGGATGGTTTAACCCAGGCAGCCAAGCTCCAAAAGGGGACAGTTTACGCACGAGTAACTCCAAACCACAACAGAAGCTGTCATTCCCTCCCTCTTAACCTGTTCTTGCTTTTCGTTGGCAGCATCAACGGCTGGAGCCACAGGTTTGGGTGGGACTACCACAAGCACCACTCCCCGACTGACTACCAGCAGCACTGCACGGACCACCACTGCGGCAGCTTTGGGCAGGAGGAACAAGAGCACAACGACACCTTCCCCGGGTTTGGAGGCCCCCAATGAAATGACGACACACCTGCCGCCTGCGGCTTCCCAGCTGCCTGCAATAGGGGCAGAGAGCTGTGAGACGGTGGAAGCCCGTGAGATCACATGGTTCAAGACCCGGCAAGGACAAGTGGCCAAGCAGCCGTGCCCCAGGGGCACCGTAGGTGAGCTCATAAAACAAAGTTACTTCTCTGCCATGCGAAGCCAGCCGTCCAAGTTTTGTTTAATCAGTGTCCTGTTCGTCCTTTGCCTGTGTTCCTTGGCTTTCCGCAAAATGTTGTTGAGAATGTGGTATTATAAATGGCAACAGGGGCAGAGCGGTCCATTGTATGCTGCTGGAAGAGAAACACCTGTCCTTCCCACCTGTCCTTCTGCTGGATCTCTCAGCGGCCTTTGACACCATCGACCATAACATCCTTCTGGACCGTCTTGAGGGGCTGGGAGCTGGGGGCACTGTTATACGGTGGTTCCGCTCCTTCCTCCTGGGCCGTGTTCAGAAAGTGGTGGGGGGGGATGAGTGTTCAGACCCCTGGGCTCTCACTTGGGGGGTGCCTCAGGGTTCCGTCCTCTCCCCCATACTTTTTAATATCTATATGAAGCCGCTGGGAGAGATCATCAGGGGATTTGGGCTGGGTGTTCATCAGTATGCGGATGATACTCAGCTCTACCTCTCTTTCAAATCAGAACCAGTGAAGGCGGTGAAGGTCCTGTGTGAGTGTCTGGAGGCGGTTGGAGGATGGATGGCGGCTAACAGATTGAGGTTGAATCCTGACAAGACAGAAGTCCTGTTTTGGGGGGACAGGGGGCGGGCAGGTGTGGGGGATTCCCTGGTCCTGAATGGGGTCACTGTGCCCCTGAAGGACCAGGTGCGGAGCCTGGGAGTCATTTTAGACTCACAGCTGTCCAGTTTTTGCAAACACTTATTTTTCCATATCTGAATCTCTGAAGCACCCTGATTGCTTTGGCGGCCCCTCCTTCATTTTAGGGTGATCCAGAGAGATCCCACTTCTGCTCAAACAAGCCCCAAAACTCTGTGAAGTGGACTATTTCAGTTCAGGATTTGGGCAAATTCATTGCACAGATTACTTCATGCATTAAAAGACTTCTACCACCCAGAAATTAATCTTTACATTGGAAAAAAATTCTTTTGAAACAACTGACTGATCAGTACTTCAAGGGGCAGGTAAAATATATGGTGTCTCATCATATCTTTGTCATTCTAGGTGTTTCAACATTCCTGTGCCTTGCTCCTGGTGGGATCTGGGATCCTCAAGGGCCAGATCTTAGCAACTGCTCTTCACTTTGGGTCAACCATATCACACAGAAGGTAAGGTTTTGCTTTTATCTGACATGTCCTTGTGTTCATACCTTATGCTCCCATTCCTTCTCTGTTGCCTTTATATAAAAATATGGTTCTGCTGCGACCGAACCAAAAATCATAGCATTGCGTTGCATCTCCCGGATCTAAAGTACAGTAAATGCAAGAAATTAGGAGACTTGCCTATAGAAAGGGGAGCAGTGAGCATATGATGTCAGACTGATGTGATAAAAGAGAGCATAAATTGCAGTTCATACATACCCATATGTAAGGTGCTAGTCAAGAAGGAGGTTTCAAAATAGCAGGGGAAGGGAGTCTTCAAATATTAGAATTTTTTACATCTTGTCAAGAAGACCCTATTAGAATTGATGCCTTATTGTGTGCATCAGTGGTAGGATAATTGATCCAGCCAGGGGGCCACCCAGCTGTCAATCACCTGAATTCATAGAATCATAGAATCCTAGAGTTGGAAGAGACCACAAGGGCCATCAAGTCCAACCCCCTGCCAAGCAGGAAACACCATCAGAGCACTCCTGACATATGGTTGTCAAGCCTCTGCTTAAAGACCTCCAAAGTAGGAGACTCCACCACACTCCTTGGCAGCAAATTCCACTGTCAAACAGCTCTTACTGTCAGGAAGTTCTTCCTAATGTTTAGGTGGAATCTTCTTTCTTGTAGTTTGTATCCATTGCTCCGTGTCCGCTTCTCTGGAGCAGCAGAAAACAACCTTTCTCCCTCCTCTATGTGACATCCTTTTATATATTTGAACATGGCTATCATATCACCCCTTAACCTCCCCTTCTCCAGGCTAAACATGCCCAGCTCCCTTAGCCATTCCTCATAAGGCATCGTTTCCAGGCCTTTGACCATTTTGGTTGCCCTCCTCTGGACACGTTCCAGTTTGTCAGTGTCCTTCTTGAACTGTGGTGCCCAGAACTGGACACAGTACTCCAGGTGAGGTCTGACCAGAGCAGAATACAGTGGCACTATTACTTCCCTTGATCTAGATGCTATACTCCTATTGATGCAGCCCAGAATTGCATTGGCATTTTTAGCTGCCGCGTCACATGACATCTGGAAGCAGAACTGTCCCTGCCCATGGCACAGGATGCTGTGACAATGCAAGTGGTGGTTCTCTGCCCCTCCAACATTTCCATGCCAAGATGGAGGCGTTTCAGCACACGGTGTTATCCATATTCCCCATCAGTATTGATCATTTGTTTATTACATGAATGCTTTTAACTTTGTGCATCTTTATCTGAGCCATTTATGTTTGTAAGATATTTGAATTTCTATGTCAGTTTTAAGGTGCTTTTTATTCAGCTTTGGAAGTTATCTGAATGGAATGAAAATAATTTCCAAAGCAGTTTAAAATTAAGAGAGTCAGACTAATATAAAAATTGCTTTAAAATCAGTAGCAACAAACAGACAAAAATAAACTTTTAATTGATTGTGGACTTTCTTTTTTAAAAAGAAGAAACTGTTGATGTTGGATCTAAGCTATATTTTATAATACTTGGTTGTACCCTATAAAATGACTTACCTTGCTCTTCTGTATCAAGGTCATATCACTTCCTGAATATAAGGTATTTTTCCCCATTTCTAAAATTATTTTAGCTGCTTTTCAAACAAGTATGGAATCCCTTTCTTTGTAATACGTGATCACAATATTCTCACTTTCTAAATGAGTAACAGAAAAAACAAGAAAAGTTGTATGGCATAACATTTTTTTTGTAGAAAAAGAATTGCTGGAACTCGCCATCAACGCCTCCCTTGTTCTCTTTTAATGGCAATGGCGCCCACCTGAGAGACGCCGGAACGGAGTTCTGGCTGTGGGGAAAAGCCTTGGCACACATTTATTATGGCATAAGCATTCACGGACTAGAGTTCTCTTCTTCAGATTCGTGGAGTGTTAACTTCAGCTGACAGGTGCATATGTATAGCAGTGGAGGCAAGTGGCTGCAAAATGCAAAAAGTTCACAATCATCCAAGATTTACTATGCTAATTAACACCTACCTAGCAAATCCTAGGATGTTTGTGAAAAAGTTCTTTTTTAGTGTGCTGTTGGACACAAGATGTGAAATTGCGGGGGGGGGGGGGGTTGGAAAGCTGATAATGTACAGATTGAAAAATGGGGAGGTGAGACACGTTTAGGTGTATCCGTTTATTAAACACTTAAATGACAGGCAGTGTCAGAGACAGTATTACACAAATCCTATGTAGAGTAGAATATGCTCAGTTTCCATCATTACAACAAACTTCTCAAACCATATTAAACATGCCTTCTTTTTAGCCAAAACCGCATCTTCTGTACCTTCAACATTGGACAGATAATGCTTCATTGCATCCTTTAAAATTCCTACTTCTTCTTCTTTTCTTTTCTTTTCTTCTTCTTCTTCTTCTTCTTCTTCTTCTTCTTCTTCTGCCTGGTTGTTACTGAGCTAAGACAGATTCATAACTGAACTGTCACCATATAATCAATAAGAACTAGGGACTAGAAATCACCACTGATACAAGGTGTAAGCAAGGAGCAAAGCATGCTTTGTGTTCATATTTTTCTTTTCTTTTAATTAGTGTGGTATGCCTGATGGGGTATTTGTGCAGTCTGAAAATCTGCTTCAAAAAAAACCTTGATTGGGATCTCCAGTTGTGAATGGCCACTGTGCTTAGTCTTTAATTCAGTTTATTGTTTGTTGCTGTACTGTGTTGCACTGTATTCCTAATTAACGGCTTCTCCAGGCCTATCAGGGCTTCCTCCCAATCCAAGGATGGGCATACCAATAGTTCTCTGGACGTTTTCTGCCGATGAGTCTCCAACACAAAGGGTGCGAGCTGACAAAGCTATATGATCACTTGGGAGAGAAGCATTTATTCGCTCAGAGGCTCTTTGAATTTTCTACCGCAGTGCATCAGACTGCCAAAGTAGTCTGCCGCATTTCAAGCTGAAAACTGATGCCTTTCCAGCCGTCCACATGGCAAAATGCACTTCATATCTCTTGTTCAGAATCCTGATTCAAGGGTATCAGATTAATAGGGGGTCACATAATTTCCTATAAATCCTGATGCATTACGCTCCAGATCCGTTTGAATTATTAAAGTTTTTGGACTCTTGGTTGGCTTTTCATGAAAGATACCCTTTAATATTTGAATGAAAAGGTTTTAGCTTTGCCCCATCTTCATATCCAATAACTTCCATTTCGACCATCTTACTCATACATTCATTATGACCCAATTGAGAAGATGATAAATCACTGGGAATTGAGGCTGTGTCCGTATGCTATTTGTGATAGGCTCAAATAATATTTAATCTCCCTCCCATCCTTAGAATATGGTAGGGGCAGCAGTTATTATCTTCTAGGATTTTTTAAAAATTATTGCTTTAAACCTCTTCCTATTTGGCATGAATTTAGATGCGATGGAGATTGCGGGGAGTGTATGTCGATAGCACTATCTTGACATACTTTCAAAAAAAGCACCATCGCTTTTTCATTTCCTGTTTCCACACCTCTCAGTCTCAATCAGAATAGGGTTTTGTCTTGTCTTGTTTTGCATTTCCTTTCTCTCTTTCCCTTGAGTTGTGGAGCTATGAGGGATCTGTGAGGAGCTCAGCGTCAGCCCGGGTGCAGCAGCAGAGGCAATCTGACGTTCCTGCTGCTGCCCTCGCACTGCACTGACCTTGCCACACGGCTTTCCCGTGTAAGTGGCAGGTATGCTTGGTGTCAAGAAGTCAGGTGCACGACTCCTGCCTCAACTACCCATGGTTGATACACACCTTCCTACGCTTAGAAAACTAGAATGTTGGGGAGAAGGCAAGGTTGGAACACTTCTAGTTTTGTGTGGATACAGAATTGTTTTATAAATCCATTTTATCATGTGAGCTGCTGCCTGCATTCAGAATTGCGTGGCAAGGTCCCAAACCCTCCCAGGAAGTGGAATAAAGACACATGAAACAGTGTCTTAGGTAAATGGGTGAAAAAGGCCACAACTTTATTGGTTACAGAATGTGAGTGGTATTGGCTTAGGCATTGGAAACCACACGACTATATCTAACAACCGCCCGTCTGCCGGAGTCTTGGAAGGGTTAACCACCAGAAGGGGGAGCCCTGCTGATGCACATCAACTAGGAACTCCCCCAGGGTCACCGCTAGGGGTCGTGCCATGGCCCTAGCCCCCCATCTGGGGCTATGGAAGGGACCACACCCCTCGGATTTCTTTAACGGAATACCGTTGAAATAGGAGGGGTAGGTGATGGCCACTACCTCCCCTCACCTTCAATCTAATACTCCAATGCCTAACCCCCAAACCTTACAAAGTTGTGGCGAATTGCTACGAGGTAGGCGAAAAACCAAATGGCCGGTGCCAATTTGCCAAGTGGAAAAAAAATCCTACCAGGTCCCTGTTAAAAAACAGGTGACCAACCAAAGTCCATAGCAAGGTCAGGAGATAAAGAGCTGAACCTAAGGGAGTGGGGGGTGGGAGAACTGACCGAGCAGGGAGAAGAGGAACATGTCCTTGGCCGTGGGCAGTTTAAATAGCCGACGCCACACCCCCGGACCGTCCGGATTGGACAGCCTTGGGTTGACGTGGCCAAGGACCAACCAAGGGCGCAGGGGCTTTCCTGCTCCATGCGCATGGGGGGGGGGGCTTGCTCCCAGCCTGCAACGTCATCTCCCCGGGGATGGGAAATGGCTTTGGCATAGCTCAAGACACATTTTTAGCCCTTCTTAATGAATTGCCAAATTAAAACAAGAGTTTTGTAATTTTTGTGAAGCTGCCTGATACTGCGTCAAACAATCAGTCCCTCGCATAGGAATTTTAGTGGTGGCTGACGTAACACATGGTTTCATAAATTAGGGATGGAGGGATGAGCCATCAACAAATAACTGCATAGAATATATTAGTTCAGGGATGGAAAGTTCAGCGTGGTGTGATCGAATTTGTTTTTACTGGAACTCCAAAATATACCAAATGGAGCAAGAGCCAAAATGGTGGCCATACACTGGGTTGACTTGTATTTATGTTTACAAATCTGAGTCATTGGTTTCTTTTAAGTAGTCCGTGATCAGTCGGAACAGAACATGATCTCAGTGTTTTATTTTGTCCCGGGACAGTAGCTGGGGTCTGTCGGTTATTTTCTTCATCAAATTTGGGGTGGGGTGGAATACACACTCCTAGTAAATAAGGTAGTTCTCATAGTGAAGTCTGCTGATTATCATATAAATCCTCTTAAAAGCAGACTTCAAATCTGGACCCCCAAATTAGAGCATGGTATTTCAGTAGTAGGTGTAGTGGTTTTGACTTTGTGGAGATGTCTTGGAAATATTAACCTAGTTTGAGAGTGTTGACTATACCAAGAAGGCAATGGGGTTAATCAGTGCTCTTGGCTCTGGGATGACATTTACATAGGAAGATAACAATTTGTTTTCTCTGGGCATGGCTTTGTCTCATGTTGTGTGATTATCTGCCAAAAAAACTTTATTTCATCTTGGCAAAAAAGAAAAAAAACATTTATCCTTGTTTAGCTTGAGACTGGAGTCATGGATTTGATTCAAGTTGATGGCCAACATCTGGTCTTGATCTTCTAGTGATGTATTAAGGTTTCATCAATGAATCCTCTTAGAACTCTTAAGAAGTCCTTTCTTTGAAAGGTTTTGGGTGTACTTGTGATCCCAAATGGCAGTGCTGAAAAGAGAAACTCAGAAAGGTTGTGTTGTCACTTTAGTGCTCTGGTTTGTCAGGGTTGAGTGCCAAAGGCTTATTGAGTCATCCAGTTTGAAAATGACTCTTCTAGGTGTTTGAAGTACATATTTTCCCATTAAGCTTTTTTAAAAAATCTACTCAAATGTGTTTTCCTATTGTGGCAGCTACACAATTGTAGAGATTATTCAGGATCCAACCTTCCGTCGCATACATGGTGAATACAAACTGCTCATCTTTCTAGCTTGTTTCTGTGGTAAAGCAGCCAAAACAATCAAGAATACCCCCTGGGCTATGTAAAATGATTTCTGCCTATTGCTAATCTAGGGGGTTCTGAAGTTATGTGCAGGTCTTCTCTGAAATAACTGTGGTAGAATCTACACAACATATAAAAAACCGCTGTGAAAATTGTAATAAATTGTAAATTTTTATTTGCAGCTGTGTAGATGAGTCCTGTGATAATCAGCCCCTACATCTGTTTCAAAACGAACATTTGTTTCACAAATAATTAAGAATAGTCTCCAGGGAGAGTCACTGTCTTCCCCAAACAGATGTCCTAAAAAAAAATCTGGTGTTTAGAGCTGTGGTTACTTACCCCTACCCCACCAAAAACAACCCCACATAAAAAGGGTTTTAAATAATTTTTAAAAATTAAAAAAACACACACATTAAAAAGCAGTTTAAAAGAATGTAAACAGTATTCTCTGCCGGGCAACAGCCGTCTTTTTGTAGTCTTTTTGTAGTCTGTCAGACCCTGCCCTAGGCCTGGTGGAGAGAGGCAGGAGAGGACCCTCGGACTCTCAGCAGATTTCAGTCTGAGATCCTCTGATTCAGATATTTCCCCCCATAAGGTGGTTCTAAGCACTAATGGTCAAAACCATCCTTTTTGTAATTGCACATCAGGCTAGTACCAAGAGAAGGAAAATAAAGAAGAACTGCCACTATATTGTGCCTCAATCTACTGTGAAGTTTCACTGCTAGTGCTGATTTATGAATCTCAACAGGCGTCCTTCTTTAATCAAAGGCATCCTCCTTTAATGGAGAAATTAAAAGGCAGTTCCTGCCTGTTGATCATCTTCAGCCTTGGCAATGGAAAAGAACAAACACAAAAGGCATCATCCAAAAAGATAAAAATACATTCTCAAAATGACTAAAGAGGGAGGGTATTTATGCATAAAGAGGTAATAAAGCTTTACTTCTATATATACTTACCTGGTAGTAAATCTCCCAGAATTAAATGGGACTTACTTCTGAATAGGCATGTATATGATTTTGCTGTTGTTGCGTTCGCAAAGTAAAGGAAGGATTGAACTCTGATTAATAAGAATACACACAGAGACTTGAACCAGCAAGACTCTGGGAAGGGTGCGTATAATCGTGTCTCTCTGGGCTTGTCCGATGCTCCAGCCCCCTGGCCCAGGCCGTTTTTATTCACAAAAGAACTTTTTGCAGCGTGTTCATAAGAACCAATCAGATTTCTTCTGAGCATTTCCACAAACCCACGTGGGGAGAAAGTTGAACTATAAACACTAGTTATCCACGCATACTTTTGGGGTAAATGAATGAATACTACAAAGGAGTGAATATAGCAACTCCGGAGGTCATAAACAATCAATACACATGATAAGAAGGATGGCCAGGAGAACAGTGACCATTATCACCTTAATGTGAAATCTGTTTCCTGGCCCTAAGATTAACATCCTAGATTACCTATTAGAAACTACAAAGACGAAACTGCCCAGTCTTTGAGGACACAGGATGCCTGCCTGCCTAAGTGTGTACGTGATTTGTCAGGCAAGGGGAAATGGGCAGCAGAGGCAAAAGGGCATGGAAAGGACATGAATGTAGAATCTTATGGGATTTAATCAGAAATTATCGTCAATATATCAAACCCAGTCAACACAATGTTTTCATCGTGGACACAATGGCTTGATGTATATTTTATAATTCCTCATGGTAATCCCATCTGATCCCTACAGCTGTAAGGGAGGCTGAGTAAGGTTATGTTGTTGTTGTAGTTGTAGTTGCAGGTTAATTCATGATAGTCCCAAGAAAAGCAGCTAACTGAGTGGAGGATGACATATTCGGGTTGTAGAAGATTTAGAATTTTTCAGAATTGATTTTATAATTTAAGACATTGAAATAGAGCAGTGCTTTCTAAACTTGGCTCTCCAGGTGTTGTTGGACTACAACTCCCATCATCCCTGACTACTGGTTTTGCTAGCTGGGGGTGATGGGAGTTGTAGTCCAAAAAAACCCCCGACAAGTGGAGGACCAAGTTTTAGAAAGCACTGATGCAGAGCATTAATGAAGAACATTTGCATATACAACTAAAGCCTGTTATGATGCTTTTTTACATAAATACAACCGACTTATATATCAGGAAGTCCTTGGTTTGAATCTTGTTTCTGTCCTGAACTCACTAGGGAAGTTTTTAATGTATGATATTTTAGTGTTTTTTGGTTTCTATGGAAGCTGCCCAGAGTGGCTGGGGAGGCCCAGCCAGATGGGCGGGGTACAAATAATAAATTATTATTATTATTATTATTATTATTATTATTATTATTATTAAGCCTCTAAGCGCACGTGCATGAGTGTGCTAAATGGGGAGGTGATAATACTGACGGACTTTACAGGGATGTTGTAAAGATTACAACCCGATAATGTACGTGAAGCACTTCAAACGCATGAAAGCTCTAGGCAAATGTTGCTGTTGTGAAGCTGTCACGATCCCAAACCTCCCTAATACCAGAGCGCAAACTCGGTTTTTAGCCGAGGCAGTGAAATATCTTGACGCTTTCTCGCATTCTTTGAACCGTAGTTGAAATCGGGAGAGACAGCTGCCAACGTCGCTAGAGAACTTGCCGAGCAAACCAAAAGCCACCTGAACGCCGGAGACATCACCTACTCCGTTCGCGCCATGGATCAGTTGGTGGGTTTGCTGGACGTGCAGCTGCGAAACTTGACACCCGGCGGAAAAGACAGCGCTGCGCGTAGCTTAAACAAGGTAAGTAATAATGGCCAATGAAGCCACCGCCGTCTTTGTCTTTCTCTTCTGCTTTTTGCTGTGAGAAGTCCTCTTGCATCTGTCACGGGAGCTGAGGACCTCCGCACTCTGCTAACTTAACAGATCATCTTTTTCTTTTTTTAAAAAACAAAGTTTTTTATTTATACAACAAGAAAAAAAACCAAATACCAAATTACACACAAATTACAAAAGTAACCATAGACACATAATTTTCTTAGCAAACAATAAAAGATCTATTGGTCTTAACACTAAAGACCCAACCTCCCGTCTATTCCATATTTCAAATCCATATTACTTATTGCCAATACACACTTTTATCATAATTAAACTTATTCTCAATAAATCTAATTTCTTGTATCTACCTTGCAACTATTACTGAAGTTCCTCGAATGCTGCAACAGAATTTAAACTACTATATTTATTTTTCAGATATTCTTTGAAAACTTCCCATTTTGAAACAAATTCCTGTTTTGATTTATTCTTCATTTTTTCTGATAAACCATCTAATTCGGCATATTCTGTCAGCTTTTGGATCCAATCTTGTATAGAGGGGATTTCATTACGCTTCCATTTTGCTGCGATCAAAACAGATCATCTTTGGACTCCCTGCGAAATATTTGTTTATTCCAAGAACAATTCGGGCTTCGGATAACATTAGAATGCAGGGCCAGCGTGAGACAGCTCTTTGTAGCTTTGTCCCAGCGGATAGTAGGAGCGGGTAGCAGAATAATACTTCCCTGGCGATGTATATACTATAGAGTAACTTGAGAGAGCCGTGTTGGCAGCGCTCCCAGAACTATAGTGGCCGTCTGAGTAACTCCTGCACCCGTAGGCATTGGTGGAGGAGATAAAAATCAAACCTATAGGGAATAAGCAGTTGCAGCCTGCCTCTCCCCATCCTTTTCCCCTCTTCCAGATTAGTAAGAATTTTCCTGTTGAGAATTCTGAAGGCTCTGACAGCAATATGCAGAGGGAACCGAAGGCGGCTGAAATCTCAGCTTATTTTTCCTAAATTTTGGGACTGGGAATGTAGTGAGTATGAGTTACTCGTGCGTAAGCTGGTGCCTTTCCCGGTTAATTTTGCCTTGTTAAACCTTTCTGACTGCACAGCCCTTTCTCATGGTGGCTGCCTCAGTCACTGGCAGAATCCGTCAGTGGGCGTTTCTTGAACCTCTTCCAGCATAAAAGTTGTTTGACACCCAGTCTCCTCCTCCTCTCACTGCGCGGGAGTCTTCTGCGCAGGGAAGGCGTGGGTAGCGGAGGACCTGGGCTCTCCTCACTGATGTCCAGTGAAGAGTCCTGGAGCCCCTTCTCCACTTCCCCCGTCGGCCCCCCTTTATCCCTGGTGTTGCGCTGATTGGCTTCCCCCTCTACTGAGCTGTTTCTCCCCCTGCTGCTGGGTCCTTCCCCAGCATCATCTGAGAGCCTCCCCTTCGCCTCTCGCTCCGATGTCAGTTCCCTGACAGGGAAGGACAGGGGAAATAACAATAGTGAAGAGGAAACGACAGCAGATAGAGGGGGAAACAGCCAGGACTTTCGTCCTCCCCATATATGCAGTTCTGTTGACCTGGTTGTTCTCTATCTGTTGGTGGTGGACAGCGCCAGCCCACTCGATAGGGGAAATGTAGCAACTGCTTCAGACAGCATTCTTTCGGGCCCTGATGGCTTCTCCTATTCCTTTGGGAAACTGGGTGGGATATAGTTTTTTAAAAAATGATTCATCATAATGAGCTGCGGGTTGTCAGCTCGTAAAGGAGTGATAAAAGATAAAGTGATAAAAGAAAGGTCACCGATGAAATTGATCAGAAGCACTCCTGTCTGTGTCCACCACAGGTTGAAAAAATGTAATAAAAAGAAGAAGAGCTAATTTCCAGGCAACCCCAGATCTGCTTTGATCACCGTAATCTTTTCTGGATTGCTTTAGTTTGCTTTTCTTAGTTTTCTTTAGCCACCCTAACTTGGAACAATTAAGAACCAAGACTATTGTTCTCTTGGATAAGTGGGAAAGGGTAGGGTAGTTGGGGACATAGTGTTACGCCTCTTCCACACACAATATGGAATAGCAATGGAGGGAAAGACTCACTAGCGTGGCTTCCTTTGAGAGTGACCCACGAGGTTGCAGTGAAAGTTTAGCCACGGCGGGCGATCTCCAGTGCCACAAAAATAGATTTCCCTTCCTCCCCACTGCAGGCCCTTCATGCACACCCAAAATCTGATCTGGAGGGTTGCGGAACTTTCCAGGCCACGTATTTTTGGGAGGGAGGAGTGCAGTTGTGGGGCTGCAGTGGAAACGGGAGGAAGGAAAAGTCTCACTGTGCAAGTGGAAATCGGTTGCACAATCAGACAAGCTGTTGGATTTATTTATTTAATAAAATGTATTTTTAAAAATCTGTGTACATAAAATATTAACCCATTTACCTTAAAAAATAAAAAGCTTTGAATTCAATGGGACTTACTACTGCATAGACATGTAGAGAACTGCGCTACCAATAAATTAGATAGATCAATTAAAATATTTTATCATTTAAGAAGATTACTCGAGCATTAGGTTTTCCATTTATCTTTGATACAAATTGTTAGAAAAAATAAGGGTTTCAGGTCCCATTTTAGAATGATTTGTTTTATTTATTGTTTTATATGCTGCTTTGCATTCAAGTGAATCCCAAAGCACTTTGCAAAGTAAAAGCAAAACCAAAAGAGACATTCCTTCTTCTGTTTTATGCGGGAGGGAATCTCTTCCTTCTGTTGCAGAATTATAATTGTGTCATTATAATTCTGAAGAAAAAATACTTTTTTCCTTATCCATACGCCAGTTTTGTATATCTAATTAATTGCTGGTGACTTAATTGTAATTAATAATCATTTGTCAATTGAAATGCATTTGATTAATTGACTGGGATGAGGTCTAAACTTATAGCATGAAAATAGAAAGCCAATGGCTCTGCTAATGTTGTTGGAATCCAGTGTATGTAGGGACAACGGTTACTCACCCCTGTCGCTGCAGAGGTTGAATATCAAGGTGGAATAGACTTTATCACTTCATACTGGAAGTGGAGGATACAGTGGTGCCCCGCAAGACGAACGCCTCGCAAGACGAAAAACCCGCTAGGCGAAAGGGTTTTCCGTTTTTCGATGCGCTTCGCAAGACGAATTTCCCTATGGGCTTGCTTCGCAAAACGAAAAAGTCTTGCGAGTCTTGCGATTTTTTTTCGCTTTCCCCCCCTTTTTCTAAGCTGCTAAGCCGCTAATAGCCTTTTAGCCGCTAAGCCGCTAAGCCTTTAATAGCCGCTAAACCGCTAATAGCGCTAATCCGCTAATAGGGTTGCTTCGTAAGACGAAAAAACCGCTAGATGAAGAGACTCGCGGAACGGATTATTTTCGTCTTGCAAGGCACCACTGTACCATTTTAATGACCCTGTGTTTTATATGGCACATGAGGGAGAAAGGTTTTCTTGCTAATGTGCTTTTTTCTGTTTGCAGTGAGCTTTTTCATGTAGGGCAACATTAAAAAACATGACACATACACAGACCCATTGTATTCTGAAGTGGTACAGTCCATTCTGTTACCTCCTCCTGCTGCTTTTGTAGTTCAGTCCTAAGACATTTAATTGGCTGCCAGTCCTTGGCGAGGTCATTGTGGGTCAGGTTCTTGCATGGCCACTGGTTTGTGCCACTGCTTTAACAGTACCCAATAACCCATTGCCTCCAAAGTTCTGGAGATGGTGCCGTTTCTCTTGTTGATCTGCATACGAGGACAGTCTAATAAGACCACGAAAACAGTTTTGTTCTCAGAGCCTAAGCAAAAGCCAAGCTAAAAAAAGATTAAGAATGTTTTTATCATCTAGGTATGCCTGGAGTTGCTAAGCAACCCTATGCTCAATTATGTTGCTTGGAGACGGGAGCTCAGATACTGGACCGTGATTTACTGGGTTATCAACACTCAAAGATCCCCTGGGGAGCGAATGGGTAACAGCCCCCTTAAGAGGCATAGACAGCTTCCCTGTCATCATTTAAAATGTTATAGAGCACCGAAATTAATAATAATTGTGAACGGCATGATAACTGGAAAGCAGCCTCTCCTTACAAATTTTTATTAGCCAGGAGAGGCAGAGATGAGCATGTGGTTCGAGACATTTCCCCTGTCAATACGTGAGCAGGAAACAATCCATGGCTTGCAGCTCGGACATCATTACTACCATGGTCTCCTCATCACACTGAATGCAAAGATTTTGCAGTTAGGTCTGGGCCAGACACAGCAATGTCTGTCTGGATGTGCATATCTCACAGAGCCATCATTGCGAGAGACTTCAGCACCAACTCCAATGTCATCTCAGCCAGTGATTCTCATTAGGCAGAAATGTGGCCTGTGGAAACCACTGACTGCTCCTGGTGTCCAGGGTCACAAACACATTGGCTGGTAGAGTTCAATGGGCAAAGATTAAACCTTTGTGGATAATGTGACTCCACCACCTCATCTGACCATTGATGAGTGAAAATCAACACAGTCATTACCCTAGTACCACCCAAAGCAAGGCAGCATTCCTTCCTTACCTATCATAAAGGTAAAGGGATCCCTGACCATTA
The DNA here is from genome assembly GCF_965112155.1 of Podarcis liolepis. Lineage (NCBI taxonomy): Eukaryota > Metazoa > Chordata > Lepidosauria > Squamata > Lacertidae > Podarcis > Podarcis liolepis. Next base: position 42,745,053 of record NC_139571.1, read on the forward strand.
GGTCCAGTCGTGGCTGACTCTGGGGTTGTGGCGCTCATCTTGCTTTATTGGCCAAGGGAGCCGGCGTACAGCTTCCAGGTCATGTGGCCAGCATGACTAAGCCACTTCTGGTGAACCAGAGCAGCGCACAGAAATGCTGTTTACCTTCCTGCCGGAGTGGTACCTATTTATCTATTTGCACTTTGATGTGCTTTCGAACTGCTAGGTTGGCAGGAGCAGGGACCGAGCAACGGGAGCTCACCCCGTCGCGGGGATTCAAACCACCAACCGATCGGCAAGTCCTAGGCTCTGTGATTTAACCAACAGCACCACCTGCGTCCCTTAGTATTCCCTCGTATTTGCAGTCAAAGATACAGGGCCGGCCCGCCCATGAGGTGTGCTGAAGCAGCCGCCTCTGGTGGCAGACTCTTGCAGGGTGGTGCCCCCACAGATCACCATCTCACAAAAGTTCTCTGAGATCTTGTCAGAAGAACCAGTTGCCCGACCTCAGTAAGCAAGGCTTTGGTGATGGGGAGGGTGCCAGCAGCTTCTCGCTTCACCTCAAGACAGCGAGACAAAGAGAACATGGCAGTTGTACTTACTGCTGTCTGGTAAAGCGTCTCATTAGACAGCTTTTTATGAGCAATTTTTAATTCCAGGTGACTCTAAGAAGTCCTGCTATAGTGGCCCCATGTTAGGGGTCAGTCAGCTGAATCACATCCCTCCATTATAACGAGAATTTGAGGTGGGAGAATAGGTCCTACTGTATATAGTTTGAAAATGGTGTGGCGGACTACTTTGAAGCTTGCCAGTGTATTATATATAAGTTTGAGGGTGGAGGAATAGCTTATTTGAGTAGGCTAAATGTTTGACAAGGCACTCTGGCACAAAACAATTTGAAGGGAACACCTTCTCCTGTTCAGACCTCCTCAGTCACTAAAGTAATCTTCCTAGGCTCTCTTGGTTGTGGCCACACTTTGCAGAAACTCATCTTTCAGTGACCTGGCAGAGGACTATTTTTCTTGTGGAGCCCATTCTTTGGAATAATCTTTTCCCCCAAAGAAAAGGGGCTTACATTGTACCTGTTTAGTGGGGCCTTTACTGGCTCTTGATGCCAGCCATTTGGTATATCATTTTAAGTAAAATATTGTATTGGGTATTCATGCTACTTAATTTATCTTGTTGTTTTATTTATTGAGATTTTAAAAAAAACACCTACATATGTTTTCAAAATAGATAGATGATAGATATAGATATAGATAGATGATAGATAGATAGATGATAGATGATAGATGGATAGATAGATGATAAATAGATAGATAGATAGATAGATAGATAGATAGATAGATAGATAGATAGATAGATAGATGATAGATAGATAGATGATAGATAGATAGATGATAGATAGATAGATGATAGATAGATGATAGGTAGGTAGGTAGGTAGATATCCAAGTAGAAATATACAGTACTTAGAAAAATGATATATGTGTTGGGGTGTTGGGCTGAAAGTCAAGTGGTTAAACTCAGCACAGAAAATGCCCCCCTGCAAAAAAAAATTTTTTTAATTGCTTTGTTGGAATGATTCGCCATGACATAGTCGGCCACCATATTTTTTTCCACATGGCTCACAGAATGCTGCTGCTTCAAAGATGGAGAACCTGTGGCCTTCCAGATGTTGTTGGACATCAACTCCCAGCATGGAGTTGATGTCCATTCGCTTTGCTGGCAGAGGCTGATAGGAGGGTCACATGTTCCTCACCTGCGTTGCTGAAATGAGCCACCAAATTTGCTGGCTCTAAATTGGGGACCTAGTTTTGTTTCAGCACCATTGATCAGGTAAGTTCCAAGCTGCTGTCTGGTTCAAGGAATAGCAGTCATACTTGCTTCTTCCAGACAGGTTGGAAGATTATCAGGGATTAACATTAATTTATAACAGACACTGTGGAGATGGTATTTTTATTTTTAAACAGTTGGAATAAAACTGCAGAAAAACCTCCTGAACCTGTAGCCTTATTTTTCACATCAGTGAATTCCATGTCCCCTCTCATTAGCTTTGAACTATTAACACCTTTTAGAATTACTTTATTCTCTCTTGTTTAAGAAATGTAATTGCAGAAAGCTTTTTAAACTAATTTTCACATTCTTATAACATTGCTTATGATTTAACAACAAACTCATTATATTCCTTTATTGTTTTTTTCTTTTGCTCATCATATGGATAGTGGCCAAATGATTTACCTATCTTGTCAAACAAATATTTATTTTGAGAAGTCAAGCTGTTTATATATTTTATATGTTTCCAAATACTTTTGCTGTTCTTCATTCGCCTTCAATCTGTCATATATTTCCCCAGATTGTGTTCTGTTAGGCAGATTTTCTAACTTTCTGATAGCTTGCATAATTAAATCCTTTAATTCAGATTCCTGCCTTATAAGTTAAATCATCTAAAATAAGTTTGTTTTCTCAGCTTGTTTAAAAAAAACAATATAATCTGCGTAAATTGTGGGTTCTGTTGCGGCGTTCAGCACATTGTTGATTAAAGCAGAAGGGGTAAAGATTAGTTCTTGAATATGAAATAGGAATTGAATAAAATGTATAATCGTAATGAGTTGGATTCAGAGAAGTTCCCACTGAAGGGTTGGATGGAAGATGACTTTCCTGACCCCACCCAAACCTCTCCCAATATTCATATTTTTAATATGAATTTTATTAGTATTTTCCACACCACAACAACAACAACACGAAAGATATCAAAAGATAACAATACACAACACACAAAAATCAACATTCAGAAACTAAAAAAGACAACAAAAACAAAACAAAAAACCAAACAAATCCATATCTTACAAGTTAATATTATAAACACTAAAGCAGCAACAACAAGACATTGACTTCTATCAATCCCACAGCAGCTCCTTTATCTCTCATTCTGTCTTCCTGTTTTCCTGTTTTCTTTATCCTCTCTATCCTAACATCTAGATGTAAAACCTTCTTTCATATCCTTTCACTTCACAAGGTTATTCCAGACTCAGCCAGATTTCTGCCCTTGAACCTTGACTTTTGAGGTATTCATTTAACCTCTCTCAATATTCAATGGACCTTGCTGCATTGGGTAGGCTTTGGCATTGAGATGCTAAGTCAGATTTCAGGGTAGGGCTTGTAATCCAAAACATCTGAAGGCTGTTGTTAGGGATTGATTAGCTGCTTGTGCGTAAAATGTGCTCCCTCAGAGTTTGTGCGACCCCACAAACCTCCGTGTGTGACGGAGCTCCTCAGACATGTCTGCTCTAGTCACTAGTAGGGTCCGACAGTGGCTGTCTGCGGAAGCGTTTCCAGCAAAGGAGTTCCTTAACGGAAACGCGTCTCCTGGACTCACGGCGTGACAGTTTCCGGCGAGGTGTGGGTCTCCCTATGGGAGACTCAGATACCTCTCCACTGTTCTCGCTGGAAGCGTCCCTGAGCCCTCCCTCCTGCTCGCATTCCCTCAGAGATCCACTCCTCCCCCTGCTGGTCCCTGCTTCAGCTGTTGAGTCTCTTTCTTCCTCCCTGAGCCCCTCCACCACCTGATGCTCCGATGGCAGTTCCCTGACATCCACCTCCCCTCCAGGGCCCCCCTCACCCCCTCCCATTTCCTCTCCCCTGGGAGGTGAAGGGCTAAAACCCCGAAAAGAATCTTCCTCATCTTCCGACGTCTCGAACAATTCCCTCCATCGATCGTCGTCCTGGCTCGCTGAATCCTCTTCCTCTTCAGAATCTGGGAACCCCTCCAACTCCTCTTCCTCGTCGGTGGTGGCAAAGTATTCCCTTCGGAACCTCGCTACAGGCTGAGGTTTACGTGGGAACCTCTGATGAAAAGTCTCTATTAAAACTTCGTCATTGACATCCTCTGCCCTAACCCAGGTGTTTTCCGACTCCGGTTCCCCTTCCCACATTACCAAATACTCTACTTGATCTCCCTTCCACCTGGAATCGAGGATCTCCGCTACATGGTAGCTGTGTTCCTTCTCCTCCATTGCTGGTCCCCTAGTGACCCTCCCTTCACTGTCTCCTCTATACGGTGACAGCAACGACCTGTGAAAAACTGGGTGCAGCTTCATGTGGTTCGGTAACCGGAGCCTGAAAGCCACTGGATTGACCTGCTGCATGACTTCAAACGGACCCAGCCTTTTGGGTCTTAATTTCTTACAACCTCCTTTGAACGGCAACCCTTGGGTTGACAGCCACACCTGGTCCCCCACCCTGATGCTTTCACCTTCCCTTCTGTTTTTGTCTGCCTGCCTCTTATATTCCTCCTTAGCCCTGTTTAAGTTGAGTTGGAGCTGGCGATGGATCGCTTCCATTTCTTCAACGAACTGTTCTGCAGCTGGAACGCTCCAGTTCTCCCCCTCCCCCCCTGGGAAGGCTCTGGGATGGCACCCGTGATTAGCCAAAAAGGGGCTCATCCCCGTGGACACGTTCTCTGCATTGTTGTAGGCAAATTCTGCCAACGCCAGCTTCTCCACCCAATCATTCTCTCTGTCATTAACATAACACCGCAAATATTGTTGGAGAACCCCATTTGCTCTTTCCGCCTGCCCGTTGGTTTCTGGATGATGGGCCGTTGAAAAATTAACCTCTACATGCAGTAAGCTCATGAGCTTCCTCCAGAACCTGGAAGTAAATTGTTTCCCTCGGTCTGAAACCACCCTCAAGGGGGCGCCATGCAACCGAAACACATTCTCTACAAACAATTTGGCTGTTTCTTCTGCTGTGACCGCATGTGAGCAGGCTATAAAGTGGGCCATTTTAGTTAACAGGTCTACTACAACCATGATGGCTGTTTTCCCTCTAGACCTTGGCAGATCAGTCATGAAATCTATTGCCACTGCTTCCCACGGTCTTTCAGGTGTGGGCAGTGGTTCTAATAAACCAGCCGGCGCCCGCCTCTCCCCCTTGGCTCTTTGGCATTGTTCACACCCTCTCACATACTCCCGCACATCTTCCCTGACCTTGGGCCACCAAAATTCCCTGGTAACCAGCCACATGGTCTTGTGTTGCCCAAAATGCCCTGCTGTGGGGCTATCGTGCAGCTGCTTGAGTACCTTCTCCCTCAATTCCCCTTCAGGTATATATAACGCTCCCTTATAATACAATGCCCCGTTTCTCTCCTCAAAACCACCGGATTTGTCTTCCTCCCTCCTGAGACCCCTGAGTTTGTCCTGGGCGTATGCATCCTGCACCGTACCCTCTACCAATTCCCTTTGCCCCACCAAAGTCGCCCCACACACCCAGCGGTCCTCTGGAATGATATGGGTTTCTTCGGGTGCTCCCTCCCCCTCCAAATATTCAGGTTTGCGTGAGAGAGCGTCCGCCCTAACATTCTCTGGGCCTGGCACGTAACAAATCTCAAAGTTAAATTTGGAGAACTCCTGGGCCCATCTCAACTGCCTTTGGTTGAGCACTCGCGCAGTTCTCCAGTACTCTAGATTTTTATGGTCCGTGCACACTTGCACCTTATGTTGTGCACCAACTAGCAGATGCCTCCATCTCCGGAACGCCTCATGAATGGCAAGAAGTTCTCGGTCGTACACCGTGTAGTTCCTCTCGGATTTGTTCAGCTTTCGCGAAAAGAAGGCACACGGTCGCCACTCTGACTCCTCCTTCCCCGGCTGCAGAAGAAGCACCGCCCCTATGGCTCTGTCAGATGCGTCTGTTTCAACCCTTAGCTTCTTTCGTAAATCCACATGCAGAAGTTGTTCTTCAGAGGCGAAGGCCCTTTTCAGCTCCTCAAACGCTCGCTCCGCCTCCGCCGTCCATACAAACTTCTTTTTACTGCTGAGACAGTCAGTGATGGGCGCCGTCAGATGGGCGAAGTTGCGGATGAACTTACGATAAAAGTTTCCAAACCCTAGGAACCTCTGCACATCCTTCTTGGTTTTGGGTGTTTTCCATTCCAGCACTGCCTGTACCTTGCCGGGATCCATGGCCAATCCCTTGTCTGACAGGCGGTACCCCAGGAATTCCACCTCCTTGGTATGGAACCGACACTTCTCCAGTTTCACCCACAGCCTGTTGGCTTGCAGTCTGCTCAACACTTCTCTGACGTCTCTCACATGTTGCTCCTCATTCTCCGAATACACCAACACATCATCTAGGAAAGCAACTCAATTCTTGTAGAGCAAAGGGCCCAGTACGTGGTTCATAAAAGATTGAAAACACGCTGAGCCTGCTTGTAATCCAAATGGCATAACGACGTATTCAAATGCCCCCAAAGGGGTAAACATGGTGGTTTTCCATTCATCCCCTTTCCTTATGCGTATCAGGTTGTACGCCCCCCTTAGATCCAGCTTTGTAAAAATCTTTCCCTTCCTCACCCTGGTCAAAATATCATCAATCCTGGGCATAGGGAAAGCCACTGGTTCAGTCACTGCATTTAACCTCCTAAAATCACATACAAGTCTCGGCTTGTCCGCGTTTTTTTTGTCCACAAAAAACACTGGGCTACCCCCTGCTGCTTTGGACTCTCTGATGAAGCCTCTCTTCAGGTTCTTGTCAATAAACCCTCGCAACTCCTGCATTTCTCTGTCTGACATGGCATACAACTTGCCCACGGGAAGCTGTGCTCCAGGGAGTAAATTGATCTGGCAATCAAAGGGCCTATGAGGTGGTAGTTGGTCAGCTTCCTTCTCGCTGAACACGTCGCTGAGATCTGCATACTGTGGTGGTACCTTCACCTTCTCCATTACTTCAGTCCCTGCTAGGGTGGCTTGGGCCCCTGCTGAACCCTTTTCCCCTTTGCAGTGTTCTAAGCAATGTGCTGAACCAAAGGACACCACTCTTTGATGCCAGCCAACCAGCGGATCATGTAGAGCTAGCCAGCTCATTCCCAAAATAATGGGAGCGCCTCCCAAGGTGGCCACATTAAACGCTATCAGTTCTGTGTGCCTTGCCACCCTCATTATCATTGGGACAGTCTGCAAGCTGACTCCTCCTCCCAACAACTCCCTGCCATCAATCGTGGTCACCTGCAGGGGGTTGCTTAAAGGGATAGTCTGTATCTGGTGTTCAGCAGCAAACTCCTTGCTCATAAAATTGCAGGAGCTGCCTGAGTCCAATAGCGCCTTTATTTTTAGGGGGTGCCCATTTTGCAGCTCTAGCGACACTTCAATCACTAGAGCAGGTCGAGGAGCTTCTGGCACGGGCACTTTCACTGCTCTTTGGCCTGGCTGCAGTGCCCCGATTGTGGCAACCAGGCGTTGGCTTTTACCTGCTCCGTTCCCCCCTGTTCTCCCCCCTCAACAGCTCCCACCATCCCTTGCCATTCCTTCCTCTGGGGGCAGACTCTGGCAAAGTGGCCTGGCTGTTGGCAGAGATAGCATTTCCGGGCGCCCTTTCCCTCCTTCTTAGCCCCCTCGCTGGTTTTTGAAAATGCGCGCGCACGCGCTGTTCCGATTTCCATCGGCTCTGCCGGCGGGAAAGCTGGCTCAGGAATGTCTGGAATGCGGAACTCCTTCCAACGTTCCCCTCTCCCTTCCCGCCTCTCCAAGGCTCTTGCCTCCTGCCGCGCTCCTATGGTCAGCGCAGATTTGGTCAGCTGATCCATAGACCCCGCCCTGGGGCTCCGTGACAGCTCGTCTTTCACCGCCGAAGAAAGACCTTCTTCAAATAGCATCTGAATGGGTGGCGCCGATAAATCCCAACCCAGTCTGTGAATCAGCATGGTAAACTCAGTCCAGTACTCACGGACAGATCGACTTCCCTGCTTGCAAGCCATTAGCTGTCTGCGCACCACCCCTTCCTCAATATCGCTGGAAAACATGATATCCATTGCACGAAAGAACTTCATCGTGTCCTTTAGTACGTCATTGTGCGTTGCCATTAGGGGTCGAACCCAGTCTCTCGCCCCTTTCTCAAGATGCCCAATTACGAAAGCAACTCGCGATTCCTCATCAGGGAACTCATCGAACTGCACATTAATGGCATATTGCATCTCTGTCCTAAAGGCATGGTAATCCTTGGGGTCCCCCCCAAATTTCTGCACCAATCCTGGTACCTTTCTGGGGAACTGAGTGGCTCTCCCCTTCTTGTCTGCATCCTGAGCCCTTCTCTCCTCCAGCCTCGCCGTCTGCAGCGCCAGTTGGACCTCCAACGCTCGGTATCTATCTTCCAAGCTTGGACCAGCTCCAGCCCCCGCTCCTCCGGTTCCGGTTGGTTCGCTCATGATGCTTTCTCTTGCACAGGCAGCGTACAGAGACTGTCGGACTGCTGTTAGGGATTGATTAGCTGCTTGTGCGTAAAACGTGCTCCCTCAGAGTTTGTGCGACCCCACAAACCTCCGTGTGTGACGGAGCTCCTCAGACATGTCTGCTCTAGTCACTAGTAGGGTCCGACAGTGGCTGTCTGCGGAAGCGTTTCCAGCAAAGGAGCTCCTTAACGGAAACACGTCTCCTGGACTCACGGCGTGACAGTTTCCGGCGAGGTGTGGGTCTCCCTATGGGAGACTCAGATACCTCTCCACTGTTCTCGCTGGAAGCGTCCCTGAGCCCTCCCTCCTGCTCGCATTCCCTCAGAGATCCACTCCTCCCCCTGCTGGTCCCTGCTTCAGCTGTTGAGTCTCTTTCTTCCTCCCTGAGCCCCTCCACCACCTGATGCTCCGATGGCAGTTCCCTGACAGCTGTGCTAAAGAGTGTTGAATTCTGAGTCAGCTTACATTCTTAGTCATTCAATTGCTCTTTTTCCTCACATATTTCTCCAGAATGTAATGGCTTTTCACAAAATCCAGAGAACGAAATCAGGAGTGGCAAGGGTAAATTGGATGCCCGGCAGAATGTCGTTTTGTAAACCGCTTAGAGGTTGTTTTTATATTAGGTGGTATATAAATATCTGGAAGAACTGCACCTCCATGGGCGCATCCAAACTTTTGCCCCATTGAAAGTAAATTGGTTATTTGGGGGGTCGTGATACACAAATGAATAGCATTCTCTGGATCAGGGAACCAATGTTCAATGAAATGGAGTTCATATGATCCTGCAAATGACATCTGAGTCAGCAAAATGATGGTTATTTTGGTGTGGCGATGAGGTCTCTTGGGGCCTGAATTCATATGGTAGTAGTACTTCATAAGTATCCCAGGGGAAACATTTTTGCATATCCAGAAGCCTTTATTTGTAGTGCTCAGAGGTGGACATCTCAAAACTACGACCAGATACAAGGAGCAATTTCAGGGAAATCTTCAAAATAAGCTGGAGTTGGTCATTGGATGAAGGAATTCTTTTAAAAAGAGTTTTGACTGAAAATATTATCTCTCGTGGCCCCTAGTCTACAATTCTATGATTCTTTGTTTACTGCTTGTCTTAGTACTTTTCTTATAAATAACAATTAAGCAGGTAACTTGTCCTCAGTGATACTGAAAGACTGCTACTGCCTAGCTTAGTGTGCTCTCTTGGAAACAAGTTGTAAGAGAAACGAGCTTTGCAGTAGATGTTTGATATAATTTTGCATTCTCCTGTCACTAACTTTTTTATTCTGTGTTTATAACAACCATCTGTATGGTTCCAGCTTCAGAAACGGGAGCGTTCCTGCAGAGCCTATGTCCAGGTACTTGCACATTCCTCCCCTCTGGGTTTATCATAGTTTGGCTTTGTGTTCCTTATTATTACAGCACCATCAGTGGACACCAAAACCACATTGAATTTGTAATGGGGGAAATAGACATTTTTTTATTCCTAAGAAGAAAAAAAGAAAAGTAAATAATGAGGGGGAAAACAACTGAAGGAAGGAAGGGTAAGAAGAGGAGGTTAAGGGGTGATATGATAGCCATGTTCAAATATATAAAAGGATGTCACATAGAGGAGGGAGAAAGGTTGTTTTCTGCTGCTCCAGAGAAGCGGACACGGAGCAATGGATCCAAACTACAAGAAAGAAGATTCCACCTAAACATTAGGAAGAACTTCCTGACAGTAAGAGCTGTTCGACAGTGGAATTTGCTGCCAAGGAGTGTGGTGGAGTCTCCTCCTTTGGAGGTCTTTAAGCAGAGGCTTGACAACCATATGTCAGGAGTGCTCTGATGGTGTTTCCTGCTTGGCAGGGGGTTGGACTCGAAGGCCCTTGTGGTCTCTTCCAACTCTATGATTCTATGAAATAGAGGACTGGTACCAAGTGCAGAAAAATCCCATTTATAGAGCTCCAGGAAATCACAGTTGCTGCAGATCATTTAAGCAAAGCTTACACAACAGGTTGTAGGTGTTGTGTTTTTGGTGAGTTATGAGCTTACAGCTTCACAGAAATATTTGACTCAAAGAGGGGTTTTTTCCATGGGTGAGAGATTGAGTGACTACAGCATATCAGGCTGACAAAATATCACTGTATCATGTGTTCAGACTTGTATTAAATTTGCCATGGATGCAACATGCCTAGAGATGCAACACCTACTTCCAACTCTCTGATACATGCCAGGCCCTCTGCCTGGTTCCCTGTAGCCTCACTTCTCGCAGTGAGGGAGCAGCCAGAAGGCCCTTGGCGCTGGACCTCAGCGTCAAGAAGCTAAAAACAGTCTCCTTTTCCAAGGCCACTATGAGAGCCAGTGTGGTGTAGTGGTTAGAGTGTCAGGCAGGACCTGGGTTCAAATCCCCACTGGGCCATGAAGCAAACTGGGTGACCTTGAGTTAGTCACGGCCTCTCAGTTTGAATCACAGAAAGGTTTTTGTGGATTGGTGGCCCATTGTTGAAGTTCAGCAGTTTTGAGTTTAATGTATATTTACAGCAAGGGAAATCTGCTTTTCGTTTGGGTCAGCAGGAATGTGATTTCAAGTCCTGCAGTCACACAGACAAAGAAACATACCATTTTGTTTATTCCTAAGCATTTAATTTTCACATAAGAACATGTGTCCATTTTTATTGCTCATAGACTCCTCCTTGCCAGCCAAGACTAGTGAGAAATGACCAGTCAGTACAGACTGCCACTGAGGTGGTCCGCTGCGCTGTCAAACAGCTTTTACTTATTTCATGGCCACAATAAAGTGAGATAGCAAGCACAGCTCCCAAGATCCCCTTTGTCAAGAGATAGTGCCACTTCAGATCTCAGCTGTGCATGGGTTGCAGTTCATATATTTATTTTGCTGCAGAATGTATTGGTGAACGTATATTGCATCTCATTTCCCATTCCTTCACTTGAGAACGTGACACAATCTGCTTGTGAAGGGACTCACAGGGAAGAAGTGTGTATCCCCTGTCAACAAAGACTTGCAGATACACCTTGATCTCTTAAAGAACAAACCACTTGTACAAGTCCACAGAAAAGAACTGAGGAACTTCTGCAGGCATGAATTGTTGTGTGACAAGTAAAGCTGAGTCATTTACAAGGCCTGAGTCTTCTAGGCAAGAGAGTGATTGCCTCTTTGCTAAGTGCAGTTTCTTAGCTGCAGACAGTAATTACCTATTCCAGGTCCACAGAGCTTTCCGTCACTGTCATTGATTCAATGCTTCTTTTTAGGTCCCTGTTAAAAACCAATATTGCCACTTAAAGGAAAGTTTCTGGTTAGGTTTTTTCTATATATAAAGAACAATTAGGAACAAGGTTGTCACCTCAGTCGAGTAGAGAGCTGTGAAGACGTCACCAAGGCAAGGCGCTGCAGAAAATGGAGGCTGGCAAAAATGGGTTCAGGGCAAAGACTGGATCCCAAATCTGGGAAATGCGTGGAGTGAATGGGTAGGGAGATATGAGAGTTGTCCATCTCATACACAGAGCCAGAAACATTGATGAAGTTGAGAAGGATGGGCAGTGAATCTGGGTGCATTGCGTTCTATAATGAGTGGATGGGGCTCTCGCAGGAAATCAATCTTAGTCCTCTTCTTCGCAGGCCATGGTGGAAACAGTCAATAACCTCTTGCAGCCGCAAGCTTTAAATGCATGGAGGGACCTGCCTGCAAGTGATCAGGTTCGTGCAGCGACCATGTTATTGGACACCGTGGAGGAAAGTGCCTTTGTACTGGCTGACAACCTTCTCAAGACTGATATCGTGAGGGAGAGCACGGAAAACATTCGTGAGTAGCAGAAATAATTGGGGTGAAACTTGTTTCAGTAGCATCCACTCACTTGCATTGGCACTGGCGTCCTAAGAACAAGTGATATAAAGTAGTTTGTGCAAGAGTTACTTAGTTTTCACACTTAACAGCCCGTGAACAATTTCCGTGAGACTTACAGTCTATGGAGCATCAGTAAAGCATGGCCAAAATCGTAGGTCAAGGAAGTAGTGTTGCATACTAAATTTTGGCAGAATTAATTTTTCTAGGCACAATCTGGTGGCTTGGGTTAAATGTGCAGAGGAATTTCAAGGACTGAAGAACTTTATCAGGATCAGCCTGGCCCAATCTGACAGATGGACAGGGGCCACCTATCTGTCAATCATGTGGCATCTTTATGATGTCACCTGGTAGGCAGCTGGCGCAGCTTCCCTTTCAAAATCCCTAGTGGAGGGGGGTTCCACTTGGGAACCACATCGCAAGGGATGTTGTCAGCCCCACGTTCAACACTTTAGGAAGCTTTGAGCATGGGGTTGGTAAATGGCTTGACCGGGAGGGGAGAAACAAGGCTCTCTCACCCACCTCTCTCTCTTCAAACTCTGCACAGCAGTGAATTTGGGTGTGCCAGAGGACTTCCTGCAGGGAATTTTACTGCCCACCCTGATGCACCTTGCAGATTAGGAATGTACGGTAAATTAATAACTGTGGCCCATACTAGAATCCATTGTGAAGAAGGCGCAGCAGAGACTGTACTTTTTGAGAATACTAAGGAAAAACCATCTTCCGCAGAAACTGCTGCTTGCCTTCTATCACTGTGCCATTGAGAGCGTGCTCACTTATGGCTTATGTGTGTGGTACGGAAGCTGTACTACCCGGGACAGGATGGGGCTGTGCAGGGTTGTTAAGGCAGCAGAGAGCATTGTTGGCTGCCCACTCTCCACCTTAGAGCAGATTTATGCCACAAGGTGCCATAGGAAGGCACTGGACATAGTAAAAGATCCATCGCATCCTGGTCACTGTCTCTTCGAGCTCCTGCCGTCGGGACGGAGATACAGGTCGATGAAGACAAGAACGAGTCGTCTTAAGAACAGCTTCTTCTCCAGAGCGATCTCGGCCCTGAATGGGAAGCCCGGACTTTGAAAGTCATCTAATCTCCCTTGCTGTATTATATTGTATTGTTTAATTAGTGTTTTTATGGAGCAGTCAAGTAATTTCGTTGTCCCCGAAGGGGGCAATGACAATAAAGATATTATTATTATTATTATTATTATTATTATTATTATTATTATTATTATTTACAGGGTCTCACGTTTTTATCTGGGGGTGTGGGGACAATATTATATATATTGATTGCTGCCTGAATTTCTAATCAGTTATATCCTTTGGAATGTTTTGCATGCATTTCATTTTTCACTTCTTTCATACCAACAGAGTTGGAAGTTGCAAGGCTAAGCACAGATGGAAACTTGGAAGACCTGAAGTTTCCGCAGAATACAGGCTATGGAAGTGCCATCCAGCTCTCAGCAAACACACTGAAACAGAATGGCCGGAATGGTAAGTTCAGCACCTCACAATTGTTTGCTTTTCTATCTTATTTTGTTCGCTGTTCTTCATGGTTTCAATTTCTTTAGAAGGGGACAGTGGGTTCATTCTGTGCCCTTGAATCCTCCTACCTGGCAGGGAACTGAGACGGCTAACCTGATGGTGCTGTTGTTCAATGTCTGGTCAGTGTATAATAAGACCACCCTCATCTATGATTGGATTATGGACAAGGGATATCTGGGGGTGTGGGGACAATATTATATATATTGTCTGTATAACTGTGGGTATGTGAATAGGGAGTAGTAGATTTGACTCAACTCTGCTACCCTGGTGCAACACCAACCGAGGTTAGAAGGCTGGGGCGGAGGAGTTGCTATGATCCATTCAGCTTGCCAGAAAACCCCTTTCCTTGGAGTGGGTTTTCAAGGGTTGGGTCAGAGTGAAGATGCTGTTGGCTTTCCATCCACCCTGTTGGCCAGTGGCCTCCTTGGCTGAGTTGTTGGAGGTAGTCTTAAGTTGAAGAACCCCAGGGCTGTCCCAGGTTGTTGGTGGACCAACACACCAGGCAGGGTGCACCCTTGGTGGGGGGGTGGATACTGAAGGGTTGCATTGATCCCTTTGTCATGGTCAAACCAGTATTCGGTAAAATTTGAGTTCCTGCTGCACCCCCTTGTTAGGGTGAGGGACTCACTGAATCTGATGAGCCAACAGTGTGACGCGGCAGCTAAAAAAGCCAATGTAATTCTGGGCTGCATCAATAGGAGTATAGCATCTAGATCAAGGGAAGTAATAGTGCCACTGTATTCTGCTCTGGTCAGACCTCACCTGGAGTACTGTGTCCAGTTCTGGGCACCACAGTTCAAGAAGGACACTGACAAACTGGAACGTGTCCAGAGGAGGGCAACCAAAATGGTCAAAGGCCTGGAAACGATGCCTTATGAGGAACGGCTAAGGGAGCTGGGCATGTTTAGCCCGGAGAAGAGGAGGTTAAGGGGTGATATGATAGCCATGTTCAAATATATAAAAGGATGTCACATAGAGGAGGGAGAAAGGTTGTTTTCTGCTGCTCCAGAGAAGCGGACACGGAGCAATGGATCCAAACTACAAGAAAGAAGATTCCACCTAAACATTAGGAAGACCTTCCTGACAGTAAGAGCTGTTCGACAGTGGAATTTGCTGCCAAGGAGTGTGTTGGAGTCTCCTACTTTGGAGGTCTTTAAGCAGAGGCTTGACAACCATATGTCAGGAGTGCTCTGATGGTGTTTCCTGCTTGGCAGGGGGTTGGACTCGATGGCCCTTGTGGTCTATTCCAACTCTATCATTCTATGATTCTATGATAAATCCTCAGCTGTTTTGAAGGAGGTAGTGGCAAGCCCACTTCTGAAAAAGCCCTACCAGACCCTGAGGTGTTTGACAGCAACTGCCCAGTCTTGTAACATGCCTTTTGGGGGTGGTTCAGCTGCTGGCACTGTTGGAACAGATTATCTGAACCTATTCCAATCTGAGTTCAGGCATGCTATGGGCCCTGGTTGCCCTGACAGATGTCCCCCTTCAAAGGAGAGACAGGGAGAGTGAAACTCTACTACTGCTGATGGATCTTACAGTGGCTTTGGGTACCACTGGCTGTGGTGTCCTTGTGGACCATCTCAGTGGTTTGGGAGTTGGAGGCACTGTTCTCCAGTGGCAATGCTCCTACTTTCATGACCATTACCAGAGAATAGGATTGGGGGACAACATATCTACCTCTTGCGAGGTGCCACAAGGCACACTTCTGTCCCGATGCTGTTGAGGCTTCTGATTTTATAGTTTTAACTAGGGTGTGATTTGGGCATTTTTCCTAAGCTATTTTAATTGTCACTCTTCTTGTTTTATTATATATTTCAATTAAGGATGTTTTAGTACGCTGATGGAACTTGTGTGTTTTAATGATGCGTTGGTTTTTGTAGTTGTAAACCACTTAGAAGCCATCTTGACATGTAAGTGTTGTGTAAAATAATAAAACAAGAAATGTTTTGTTCCAACCAGTTAACAGCATATATTGGGCTGCATTACCAAAGTCAAAACCATTGGTCCATCTGACCTCATCCCATCCACTCTGCCTGGTAGCTGCTCTCCAGGGTGTCAGGCAGAGTGGGATTTCTTAGCTATGAGATCTGACATTTTTTAAAGGGGAAACCTGGACCTTTTGTATGTAAAGAGTCTTCACGTTCATTTTCTAGCTGTGGGCAAGAAGGTCATGTCTTTACATGGTCCATCAACCATGACCAGTTTGTTGAAGGTCCTGCTTCGATTGACTGGCCCAAGGTCCAGCGAACGGTGTTTATGGTGCTATTTTCCTTAGTGAGGAAGTGGCTGCAGTTTCCTTCTTCCCACCCCACTTCGTAATAATGTCAGGTGCAAAATCACCTGGAAGAAGGTGCAGGCCATGCTTCTGTCCATCAGCAGCGTTGCTGGCATTTTTTTTCCAAAGGGCACCACCTGGCATGAGAAAAAGCTGCGACCTACGTAGGTTTCACTCAGAAATTTGTTTATTTAGAAAATGTATAAACTGCTTGATTATTTATTTTAAAAAAATCTACCAAAGTGGTGTACAGGTTCACTTATATTTTTAAAAATGTCAAAACACACACCAATTTTTTTAAAAAAACTTTATTCCATGCCTCTAAACCGTTGCTTCCATTGGTAAAGTTGAATGGGCTTCAAATGAACAAGTCAAGTTTGTTCCAATGAATAGGTTTATTCCTCACACGGCTGTCAAATGAAGCTCAAAATGATGCTTGTCCTGATCCTAATACCTTCAGAGAGAGGCTATTCTTCTGTGTCTCAGCATTTCTTACTTCATGCTGGTGCTTTGTGCTCAAGACAGGATGAATGTGGGCTGGCGCTAGAAAGGAAGGCTAGCCTATCATACCTAACAATTTTAAACTTACCATGAGCCCAGGAAATAGTATTTTTCCCCCATTCATGGGTAATAGTTGTTTACCTTCTATTCCTCCAAAATAACAGGCTTAGCCTGCCTGTTTGTGACCTGTGCTCTTTCCAGGATGCCATGTTCTTTCAGGATGTGAAAATATATTATAAATTATACTGTGCAAACAGGAGAGAATGAATTCATGAAACTGACACAGATCAGAAATATAGTCATCCATCCATCCCTAACCAGTAGTTTTGTGTTTTTTTTCTGGTGCTGATGCTTCATATCTTTTTGGGTTATATTATATTTTTCCTATTCCTCTAGGGTATTGATATTTGTCCCTCTGGTAGTTTTGTTTATGCTCCTTTTTTATTCTGCAGAACTTTCTTTGTTTCTCCCTTTCTTAACTGTCCATACTGTTTTGGGGGACTCCGCTTCTTTGTGTCCTTGCTTCTTCCAGATGCAAATGAGTTATCTCAGAGGCCTGATCAGTAATCTTACAGTGTTTTTCACTGGGCATTCTATCGCTACTTCTCCTTAAGTGCCCTTTCTAATGAAAACTTGGGAGTTCCAGTGGGTAGGTGTGAGTTTTTCAGCTGTGAAATGGCAGGTTCATCTTAGCTCACCACCCCAATTGCCCCAACCTTCTTAGGAATTATATGGAGATTTTGGTGTGCAATGTCAGGATGTAACATCTGAAAAGGCCCTAAGGGTTTTAGATACTTCAAATAAATATATAAATAATAAAATCAACAATTATAACAACAAGAAGAATGCATTATGTTCACCTTTCACATGTCCAGCACATGCAACACACACCATTTTGCTTTAATCCTTATGGTAACCCTGTGTAATAGGTATTATTATCCACATATTTCGCATGGAGGCTGAATAATGAGCCAACAGTGTGACGCGGCAGCTAAAAAAGCCAATGCAATTCTGGGCTGCATCAATAGGAGTATAGCATCTAGATCAAGGGAAGTAATAGTGCCACTGTATTCTGCTCTGGTCAGACCTCACCTGGAGTACTGTGTCCAGTTCTGGGCACCACAGTTCAAGAAGGACACTGACAAACTGGAACGTGTCCAGAGGAGGGCAACCAAAATGGTCCAAGGCCTGGAAACGATGCCTTATGAGGAACGGCTAAGGGAGCTGGGCATGTTTAGCCTGGAGAAGAGGAGGTTAAGGGGTGATATGATAGCCATGTTCAAATATATAAAAGGATGTCACATAGAGGAGGGAGAAAGGTTGTTTTCTGCTGCTCCAGAGAAGCGGACACGGAGCAATGGATCCAAACTACAAGAAAGAAGATTCCACCTAAACATTAGGAAGAACTTCCTGACAGTAAGAGCTGTTTGACAGTGGAATTTGCTGCCAAGGAGTGTGGTGGAGTCTCCTACTTTGGAGGTCTTTAAGCAGAGGCTTGACAACCATATGTCAGCAGTGCTCTGATGGTGTTTCCTGCTTGGCAGGGGGTTGGACTCGATGGCCCTTGTGGTCTCTTCCAACTCTAGGATTCGATTCTATTCTATGATTCTATAAAAGTGACTTACCTAAAACCCACCTCTTTGGCCTAATTGATGACAGCATTGCAACGAATGTAAAGGATGATAACAGAGTAAAAAGAAATTAAACTTTGGACTGAAGAAAAGGCTTTAGTTTTGTACAGATCGTGTTGTTCTCACAGTGACAATGAAGGGCTGAATATTACATACAAAAGACTATGGTTTATAAGCTGAATGAAGCAAAACCCTGGGTTACTGGGTTTAAATACGGATTATCTGTTTTGGAATTTCTTTTTCGCATCATACTATATGGGAAAAGAGAGCCAAATATTTGGGCATACTGCTCAGTGCCCAAGCATCACTGGCGCACACCTGTAGAATGGGCCACCTCTCCTCCCTCCCTGCAGAGGCTCGTTTGAAAAGTTAAAGAATTGATTGGTGCCATTTAACTCATTTATCTCTCTTTGCTTAAGCTCCTCACGTTTCTGGCTGACTGGTTTGTATGTAGAACAAGTGTGGCATGTATATCCATATCAATTATGTACGAGTGACAGCTGCCCTTTCCTTGGCCTTGGAATCGAGTGTCAATTCTGCACACTTGGGAAACTGGAGGCCTATTGTTTTCTCATATACACTTCTTTGGGCCCTAGAAATTCTGTCAGCGACACAGGTTCCCACTGTCTCTGGGATCTCCTGGCTATTATGGCTCCTGCGCTTCCTTCTGAAGCCAGTCCACTTCCACGCTTCTGTGGCTTTTTCCTGGGCGTAGGACATTTCAGCGGGAAGTAAAGAGCTCTGGCACTTGTTCTTCTGGAGTCGCAGAAGGTGGCATAGTCCTCCTGTCCATCGGGGCTCGTCCTTCAGTTCCCCCCAGGAAAATCACTTGTTTGCCACTGAATCAGAACAAATGTCAGTTAGGTTTTCTGCAGATTTATCGTATTTTTCGCTCTATAGGACGCACTTTTCCCCCTCCAAAAATTAAGGGGAAATGTGTGTGCATCCTATGGAGCGAATGCAGGCTCCTTGGCTTCGGCGATAGGAACGTGAAGCCTCCGAAGCGCAGAGGGAGAGCCCCCCCTCGCTCTGGAGGCTTCGCATTGCTTTCGCTGAAGCCCCCAGAGCACAGGGAACTCCCGCTGCACTTCGGGGGCTTCAGGCAGCTATCCGCAAGCCTTCGGAGCGCAGCAGGAGTTCCCGCTGCACTCCAAAGGCTTGCAGATAGCCGCCTGAAGCCTGGAGAGCGAGAGGGGTCGGTGCACACCGATCCCTCTTGTTCTCCAGGCTTCGCTTCACTGGAGAGGCGCTGCACAGTTTTCCCTCTCTGCGCAGCGCCCCTTCAGTGAAGCAGGAGGAGAAATGGAAGGGAAGGGGCACTGAGCAGAGAGGGGGAGAAATTCTCCCCCTCCTATGGTCCGGTGCGTCCTATAGAGCGAAAAATATGGTACGTTTGCTCTGATTCAGTGGTAAATAGCTGGTATTCCTGAGGAAAGCGAACAAGGCAAATAGAAAACCACTTGGACCCATGCTCCGAAGCACGGGACTAGTGTGGACGAGCCCTTTGCTACAATTCCTGGAGTTCCTTGTGGACTTGCTCTCTTCCTCTTCCTTCTACAGCAGCTTGCTGTTCAGAATATGTTTGCATTAAGCTCGATCTTCATTTTAGCCTCAATGCTTTCTTCTTCGTAACTGGTGTGCATCTCAGAGTGAACCTCCCTGAACCTCCCAGCCAGGGACTTGGTTTAAACTTAATTACATCCTGGTAATAAACATGTAATTACATATAGAACTAATGTTACACTAATTATTATCCTCAGCAACAAGTCTAGAATTTTGGCACACAAAAAGAATGTATTTGTTTTTTAATGGGGAGATACAATACAGTCGTACTTTGGTTGTTGAACTTAATCTGTTCGTTTGACTCCCGAAACGGTTCGAATACCAAGGCGCAGCTTCCGATTGGCTGTAGGAGCTTCCAGCACTCAATTGGAAGCCGCGTTGGATGTTTGGCTTCCAAAGAATGTTTGCAAACCGGAACACTTACTTCCGGGTTTGCGGCGTTCTGGAGCCAAAACGTCCGAGTACCAGGGCGTTCAACAACCAAGGTATGACTGTACTGTGATCTGTAAACCTATGGTTGACACTATTGGGCTGTTATTGTTATATTATCTTCAATTAATACCTTTTCTTACACAGATAAGGCAATTAGGAATTCATTCCCTCAATTTTATCAAGATTATATTCGTTAAAGGCCAATTGTCAGGGAACTGACATTAGAGCGAGAGGCGAAGGGGAGGCTCCCAGATTCTGCGGGCGAAGGACCCAGCACCAGGGGGAGAAACAGCTCGGTAGAGGAGGAAGGAAATCAGCGCAACACCAGGGATAAGGGGGGGGGCAAATGGGGGAAGCGAAGGAAGAGCTCCGGGATTCTTCTCTGGAGATTAGTGAGGAGAGCACAGGTCCTCCACTACCCACGCCCTCCCTGCGCAGAAGACTCCCGCGCAGTGAGAGAAGGAGGCGACTGGGAGTCAAACAACTTTTATGCTGGAAAGGGTTTAAGAAACGCCCACTGACGGATTCTGCCAGCGACTGAGACAGCCACGCGGAGATGGGCTGTGCAGTCAGAACGGTTTACCGTATTTTTCGCCCCATAAGACGCACTTTTTCCTCTCCAAAAATGAAGAGGAAATCGGGGGTGCGTCTTATGGGGCGAATGCCTGCAAGCCTCGCGCCCTCGGCAGGAGGTCCCACCGGGTGCGCGAGGCTTGGGGCGGCAGCGGACTTCTAGCTTCTAGGTGCGCGCAAGCAGTCCGCTGCCGCCCCAAGCCTGGCGCACCCGGCAGGAGGTCCCACCGGGTGCGCCAGGCTTGGGGCGGCAGCGGACTGCTTGCGCGCACCTAGAAGCTAGCAGTCCGCTGCCGCCCCAAGCCTGGCGCACCCGCAGGAGGTCCCACCGGGTGCGCCAGGCTTGGGGCGGCAGCGGACTGCTAGCTTCTAGGTGCGCGCAAGCAGTCCGATGCCGCCCCAAGCCTGGCGCACCCGGCAGGGGGTGCGCGAGGCTTGGGGCGGCAGCGGACTGCTTGCGCGCACCTAGAAGCTAGCAGTCCGCTGCTGCCCCAAGCCTGGCGCACCCGCAGGAGGTCCCACCGGGTGCGCCAGGCTTGGGGCGGCAGCGGACTGCTAGCTTCTAGGTGCGCGCAAGCAGTCCGATGCCGCCCCAAGCCTGGCGCACCCGGCAGGGGGTGCGCGAGGCTTGGGGCGGCAGCGGACTGCTTGCGCGCACCTAGAAGCTAGCACTCCGCTGCCACCCCAAGCCTGGCGCACCCGCAGGAGGTCCCACCGGGTGCGCCAGGCTTGGGGCGGCAGCGGACTGCTAGCTTCTAGGTGCGCGCAAGCAGTCCGCTGCCGCCCCAAGCCTGGCGCACCCGGCAGGGGGTGCGCGAGGCTTGGGGCGGCAGCGGACTGCTTGTGCGCACCTAGAAGCTAGCAGTCCGCTGCCGCCCCAAGCCTGGCGCACCCGCAGGAGGTCCCACCGGGTGCGCCAGGCTTGGGGCGGCAGCGGACTGCTAGCTTCTAGGTGCGCGCAAGCAGTCCGCTGCCGCCCCAAGCCTGGCGCACCCGGTGGGACCTCCTGCCGGGTGCGCCAGGCTTGGGGCGGCAGCGGACTGCTTGCGCGCACCTAGAAGCTTGGGGCGCACTGAGCTCAGCACGCCCCAAGTTCCTGGTATAGCGCAGCGATCCGCTAGCCCTGGGAGAGCCCCGCGGCTCTCCCAGGGCTAGCGGACTGCTTGCCGGCACGCAGAAGCTTGGGGCGCGCTGACCTCAGCTTGCCCCAAGCTTCTGGATTAGCGCAGGAGTCCGCTAGCCCTGGGAGAGGCGCCCGGCTCTCCCACGCTAGCGGAGACCTTGCCTGCACGCAGAAGCTTGGGGCACGCTGAGCTCCGCACGCCCCAAGCTCCTGGTGTAGCGCAGCGCACCTGGGGGGGAAATAAAATTTTTTTCCTTTATTTCCCCCCCAAAAATCTAGGTGCGTCTTATGGGCCGGTGCGTCTTATGGGGCGAAAAATACGGTAACCAAGGCAATTAAGCCTAGAGAGGCGGCAGTTTACGCACGAGTAACTCATAACTCATTACACCAATGTTTGTTTATTTATTGCATTCCTATCCCACCCTTTTTCCAAGGAGCACAAGGTGGTCTAGCTGGTTCTCCTCCTCAATTGATTCCCACAAGAAACCTTGAGCAGTAAGTTAGACTGAGAAGCAGTGAGTGGCCCAAAGTCACCCGGTGAACTTCACGGCTTCGTGGGAATTTGAACCCTGGTCTCCCAGGTCCTAGTCTGACACTGTGGTCACTCTGGATCTCTGTCTACAGCACCATTAAAGGAACATGTGGATAGAAGGGGGATCAAAAATATAGGTTTAAGAGAAAATGGAATAAACTTCTTATGTGGAGATACTAGTAGATACACAGAACATTTACTAATCAATTTATTCTATATCTACTATTTCACTACAAGATACATCTTACTCAGGTGAAAAAGTACATTTTCTGGAGATTATGAGACTGCATTCTATTATGTGTGCCTGTCTAGAGTGTGTACAAAAAATTAGAAGGCTGTTTAAAGAGTTAACAGAAATTGAATGTTTAATATTTATGCCTCCAGTACGTTTTTGTTTGCTTCATTAAAAACATGTAAAGTATCGACAGAACACTAGGAAACTGTAATTAATCTTAATTATAATAGTAAGAATTGAAGTGGTCTGTAAATGGAGAAGGTTCCTGCTTAAAATGTATAGAAATTAGCTGGTTAATTGAATTGTGTTTGTAATATGCTGGAACAGGCATTTTGATCAGAATGTACAGGAAACGTATTTTTTGATACCATTAATAGATACAGGTATTCCCCCCCCCCCTTTCCTCCTGTTGAAGAATTCTAACGCCTGGTCCTAGCAGTTAATGGCAAGCCGAACCCTCCTGCAACTTTGTACTTAGTGGAAGAAGCACTGCCACAAAATTTGTAGGTTCCCCCAGCACCACTGCCATAGCTCTTTCTGTGATGTAATTGTGACTTCCCCTGCTCAGCTTCTGAAGAACCTCTCCTAGCCACCAGCGTCTGTGAAAAGTAACTTCAAAGTGATCGGGCCATTACCACGGCTGTTGTGTCCGTGAAAATTCACATTTGCCTTTGGAAAACGTTGGGAGCAGCAGTAAAAAGCTTTTCCTATGAGAAACGTGGATAGAATACGGCATATTTGTTGTAATGTGTTCACTGCAAGATGAGCAAACTCAGAGCAAAAGGTTATGGGTGGGAGGGGAGCTATCTTAATCTCCCCATTATCCCGTTTTCTCCTTCCAGGTGAAATCAGAGTGGCTTTTGTCCTATACAACAACCTGGGCCCCTACCTGTCCACAGAAAATGCCAGCATGAAACTCGGGATGGAAGCCTTGTCTACCAATCACTCTGTCATAGTGAATTCCCCCATTATTACAGCAGCAATAAATAAAGAATTCAGCAATAAGGTTTATCTGGCTGATCCTGTTGTGTTCACTGTCAGACACATCAAGGTAAGGAGCTATTTGCCTTCCAGAAGATCACATATTTCAGTCTGCTTGTTTTTCTCTTTCTCCTAAAAACATGCCAGAAAACATTTTGAGGATTTTCCTCACATATATCATTTCTTTTTAGTCAAAGCACTGTGGCTCAAATTATATTTTGATGTTTGCTTTTATTCCCTTTTCATTTATATCCTGTATTTCAGGATATGAAACCTTCCAGGGTGGCTTATTAAAAAGAAAAGAAGAGTAAATTACATTTTTAAAGACCACAATCAACAATATCAGCATATAAAAACTAATCAGGATATTTAACAAAAGGCAGTTGGTGGTAGAATAGTCATGGATGGTAGAGCTTTAGATATTTATTTGTCTATTACAGTTTTAAATGAAGAAAGGCCTCATGCTCATCATATAGAAAAATGTTTATCTACTCATTAGAAACCTCATTGTTTGATTGTTAATTTAACTATTCCATAATGCTTATTTAAAAATGAGACTCATTTATTCGATATGTAGCTTTCCTTCCAAGTGACTAGTAACAATCCTAGTATTATTTTATCCTGGTGCTGAGGGAGACTGGCAATTGTCCATTTACCAAAAACGCGGGTGGTGCTGTGGGTTAAACCACTGAGCCTAGGGCTTGCCAATCAGAAGGTCGGCGGTTCGAATCCCCACCATGGGGTGAGCTCCCGTTGCTCTGTCCCTGCTCCTGCCAACCTAGCAGTTCAAAAGCACGTCAAAGTGCAAGTAGATAAATAGGTACCACTCCGGCGGGAAGGTAAACAGCGTTTCCGTGCGCTGCTCTGGTTCGCCAGAAGCGGCTTAGTCCTGCTGGCCACATGACCCGGAAGCTGTACGCCAGCTCCCTCGGCCAATAAAGCGAGGTGAGCGCCGCAACCCCAGAGTCGGTCACGACTGGACCTAACGGTCAGGGGTCCCTTTACTTTACTTATCACTGTTTTAACTGTTCTCATAGAGTAATTCCTTTGTTCTTCAGTTGAAATATAGTAGGTTAGTTCTGAAGTACTCATTATAGTTTTATGACCAAAATAAATAAGGAACAAAGAAATAAGACCCCATTTAGCTAAAGTGGAAAAGACAGAAAACTTTCTAAAGCATGCACAGGTAGAATTTTTAACTCACCAACCTCTGCTGATTGTAGCTGGGAGAAAGAAAATATGTTTAAAGCGTCGTCATTTCTGTTGCATGTATTTCTTTCTTCCCGATAGCAGTCAGAGGAAAATTTCAACCCTAACTGTTCTTTCTGGAGCTATTCGAAACGCACAATGACAGGATACTGGTCAACTCAAGGATGTCGGCTTTTGACAACAAACAAGACGCACACAACTTGCTGCTGTAACCACCTGACCAACTTTGCTGTCCTGATGGCCCATGTGGAAGTGAAGGTAGGAATGGCTCATCTTCTCTAACCAGAAGACACTTATTCTAGTTCTTGTTGCTACAGTTGCCGGAATCATTTAGGATGCTTTGCTGCAGTGACGTTCTTCCATGCCACATGGGGGCTTGGCGAGACTTGGTGATGTTCCCATTTGCCACAGAACGGTCCAGTGGGAATCGTGCTAATGGCCCAATGGGAAAAAGCAGTGTCAGGAAAGATAAAGCTCAGAATGAGCTGAAGCTGGAGTGCCCAGAGCAACAAAAAAAGTGTATTTTAAGGTATGTTCAAAGAAAAGGAAGAAAGCAATAGATCCACTGCTCCCCAAGGATGGCAAAATGACAAAGAGAATGCTGAAACTATTGAACTTCTATTGTGCCTCTGTTCTCTCCCAAAAGGAAACACGACTAACATTGCATAAATTGTGTTACTGATGAGGAGTCAGGATTGCAGTTCAGGATTGATAAGCAGTTAGTCAGGAAATGCATGACTGTCCCTAGTGAGTTCTTCAGAGCCAGGTGAACGGCATCCTAGCATGCTAAATGTGCAGATATACTCTCAGAAACTTTGTGTATCATCTTTTGAGAATTCCTAGGTAATAGGTGAGGTGGCAGTCTTCAAAAAGAGGGAAAGGAGAATCTTCAAAACTATAGACTGATACCAGGGAAGGTACTAGAACATATTCTAAAGGGATCAGGTTCTATGCATATTGATAACTGCAGCAGAATTCGTAGAAAGCAGCATATTCTTGTCAAGAATAAATCCTGCCTAACCCATTTTGCTGTGTGTGGTTTTTTTTTATCTGGGTTACTAGTTTAGTGGCTTGAATAATGCTGTGGTTGTAATTTATCTAGATTACAGCATCACATTTGGCAAAACTGAGTTAATAAGCTAATTGAATATGGGCTAGATTATAGTTCCGACTGGAAACTTCAAATGGCATAGACCACAGCCACCAGGGTGTGTGTGGGGGAACAAATGTCCTGATCATATTGCAGCAATACTGTGCCAGTTCCACTGGTTGCCTGCTTAGTTCTGAGTTAAAATTCAAGTGCTGTTTAAAACCTTTTATACACACACACACACACACACAGTTTAACTGCGCTTTTTTAGCATAATGTTTTAATGAACAGTCTGGCTGAAATCCTATTTGCACTTTTGCATTTTGAGGTGGGGCCTTGCACACAAGTAGGCGCAGATTAGCCGTTAGTTGGCCGGCCATTGGGGTAAAGGAGGCGGTTGCTCTCTGTTGGCGCGTCACAGGTGCCCCCCCCCCCATTCTCTGCTCACAGCTGAGGCAGGCGACTGATGGAGCCATGAGAAGGCAGCTTCGGAAGAGGGTGGTGATGGCCATTGTTGCTGACACCCCCTGGCACCTGCCTCCATCTCCCGTCTTCTCCTCGGCCCCAAACAGTGGGGCTCCCTGCACCTGCCAGCCCTGAGGGAGGCTTCCCATTGGGAAGCAGAGAGAGGGCCGCCCCCGCCTAGCCCATGGCAGAGGTTATTGGCAAAACCTATTTGGTGTTTCGCAACTTTCCGACTTGTTGCAGGACCTTAGCCAGACCTAGCAGAGTAAACGCAGAATCCACAGAAGCAATTGGCGACTTGGCTGCAGACAGGATAGACGAAGCAGGAACCAGGAACTTGTAGTTAGGTGTTTATTATATACAGTGGACTATTTGCAGGAACAGAACACGGATCTTATGCTAGCTCTCTCTGACACGACTCACAACTCCTACACTGACACAGAACTCTGAACGCTGAACTCCTGAACTAACACATTCCAGTTAGTGGGCCATTAATTATCACTCCCTTGAGAGAGCCTGACCAATCAGGGAGCTGTCTCCATGCCTCTGCTATCACCAGGCAGACTTACTCCTTCAGACTGCCTTCTGGCTGTCTGCCAAACCTTAATTGACTCTGTGTGAGTAGCTGCACATACACAGTTTACCAACAGAGGCCAAGAGTGAGAGAGAAGGAGCAGCCACCGTGGTCAGCTCCAGCCCCTGACTCCTCCCGAAACGCAACCTGATGTCTCATGTCTCTGTGGGGTGGGGGAAGTTGGCTCAATCTTGGGAACAGGATGTTTCAAACTGGGGGCAACATTGCTGAGAAGGCCCTCCTGCTAGCCACAGAACCATGAACCACACTCAAAGATGGTTCAGTTAACAAGATAGCCCTAATTTACCTTGAGGTTGGACTGGACAGTCCAGGGTGAAGTGAACGGTTCTGAGGATTTTGTATGTCAAGACTGGAACCTGGAATTGGACCTGGTGATTAATCAGCAACCACGGCAATATGTAATATGATTGTGTGCCGTCAGACCCATTAACACTCCGGCTGCAGCATTTTGCGCTAGCTGCAGTCTCCAGACCATCGTCAAGGACAGGATACACACACCGCGTGTGTAAATAATGGCCCCTGGAGGCCGTGAAATGCAGAAGAAGCACTCCTCTTAGTAGTCTCTGGCATTCTCTTTAGATTTACTCTTCCGAAAATTTATCTGAGTCAAGAAAGGCTTTTATGATGTGTCAGCTATTAAATTAGGACTGAGACTGAACCACTTGAATTTATGAGGAAAATCATTGGGGGTTACTCTGCAGTTGCCTCCTTTCTCATATGCTGCTGCTGCTACCACCACTAATTAAGTGCCAGCAGAATTCTATGTGTTCTACATATGCTAGGCCACCTTTATACAACGATGTGCATTTTCATTTTTTTAAAAAAAAACCTCTTGTAATCATTTTCTCCTGACTGAAGTTTAATGACTGATGAGTAAATATATGGGATTCAAATCAGCTACAACTGCCTTAGCCTGCAGCATGTATTAAGCTGCAGCAAATAACACATTGCAGAGGAACCCCATTGCTTTGGTGCTTGTATGTGGTAAACTGGTAGTGTGGGCAAAACGTGTGTCTTCAAAATGTGGGGCACATTTGGGCCTCCAACTGTATAAAGTGTTATATCTGTTCCCTTTGGGGCATGTATTGGGAGCCAGAGTCACCTCAGTACTATACATAAAGGTGTTTACCATTGATTAGAATTCTTTGTAACTAAGGGTAGATCTAAGGGAGGAGACTCTTGAGAGTCCCATGGACTGCAAGAAGATCAAACCGATCCATTCTGAAGGAAATCAGCCCTGAGTGCTCACTGGAAGGACAGATCCTGAAGCTGAGGCTCCAAGACTTTGGCCACCTCATGAGAAGAGAAGACTCTCTGGAAAAGACCCTGATGTTGGGGAAGATGGAGGGCACAAGGAGAAGGGGACGACAGAGGACGAGATGGTGGGACAGTGTTCTCAAAGCTACCAGAATGAGTTTGACCAAACTGCGGGAGGCAGCGGAAGACAGGAGTGCCTGGCGTGCTCTGGTCCATGGGGTCACGAAGAGTCAGACAGGACTAAACGACTAAACAACAGCAACAAAGGGTAGAGCTAGGTATACCAGTGGCAGACCCATGTGTAAGCTAATCCTGCTGCCTCCCTCCCATTGCTACCATTCACAATCCCCTGACATCCTCAGCACTTTTGATTGGCAGCGTCTTGACTTCCATCCATGGCAGGGAACCACCATATTAGATCCCTCAAAAGGCATTGCCCAATGTCAGGAATGACAGAACTGACAAAAAGGTGTCAATGAAGCTTGAATGAATCGTTGAGCAGCAGGATAATTTCTCTTAGACACCCTGGTTTTGTGTGGCACCACATTCTGCATCTGGAAACACCAAATGTTGGAAGGTCTTCAGAGAGAACCATCACCTACTTGGTAATTTGGGAGATCAAGCCATTACATTAGCTAAAAAGGTGATGTGGAATGTAGCATATACAAGGAACATCCAAAAGAGGAACTATTGTAGTAAATGATGACTTCAACTACCCTCACACAGACTGGCCTACAAGGCTGTCCATAAATTCTTAAGCCAGTGCCATAGCTCCACATCTGCCAGGACTTATGCCAGCTCCTAAAGCCCCAGTGCCAATGGATCTGAACTATAGATTGCACCCTACATTTTGTAGTTTGAGGCCTGCCATTTTTGGATCTGTGTCTGTCTGAAATAAATGTCCTGTAGAATATCTATATGAGCAGCCTATTTTTGTAGTTCTGGAGGGTGATGTTGAATTAGGCCGTTTTGTTGAAGAACAAAAATATCCAAATTGATAGAAAATCTTTTACACAAAAATGCCTGTTTGTCGCAGCAAAAAACAACAAAGGGTTCTTGCAGTGCTTTAAAGTCTAACAGATTTATTATGACATAAGCTTTCTTGGACTACAGCCAATTTTTTCAGATGCATTAAGGGATCATCTTCAGTTGGCAGGACACATGCAGATGGACGTAGAGAGAAATGTGAACAGTGAGGTTAGATGGAAATGAATTGTAAAAAAAAAAGGTCTGACAATTAAGTTAAAGATTAAAAGTATGCAAAGCAGGCAAAGTTGCCAGTCTTTCCCTGTGTTAATTCTATAGTTAATCTGGGTCTCCAGGACTTTTTGAAAATATTTTTAAAGTGGTTTTTGCAATCCAGATGGAGCTAAAAATGTCAGTTTTCAATTTCTCTGGTACTTATTGATTTTAGTGGTGGAGGTTGATGGTATTTTTCTGCTGAATCAATGTTCCTCTCCTTTCTAAAATGATAGCTATCATAGAGGTCTGAGAAATACAGTAATTGTTTTCACTACATATTTCACAAATACAGATCAGCACCAGGTTACTAACACCACTAATCTGTAATACCTGAAGTGTGTCATGTTCTCAGGTATACGAGATCAGAAAAGTCTGCTAATGAACTTTTTTTTTCCAGCTTCTTTTGCAAACAAGACAGACAGACAGTGAAGAGACAAGAGTGTGCATGTGTTAATATACCGCTCGCTTCATTAGTCCCTCATATGACAGATTTGGCATGCAAATGGAGATAAGGTCAAACAGTTTCAGATGCGCCAAGCTTTCTCAGACTTGGGTACCAGTTGGTGACTAATTGTCTTTCTGCTATGCCTTGCAGCATGATGCAGTCCACGACCTCCTCCTGGATGTCATTACTTGGATTGGCATTCTCCTCTCCCTTGTCTGCCTCCTGATCTGCATCTTTACTTTCTGCTTCTTCCGTGGGCTCCAGAGTGACAGAAATACTATCCATAAAAACCTGTGCATCAGTCTGTTTGTGGCAGAGCTTCTCTTTCTCATTGGGATCAACAGGGCTGATCAGCCGGTAACTATCCAGTTAGAAATGCAGTAGTGAAGCCTATTCCTTGCCTTTGACCATGCAATAAAGCTCCACTGATTTATCCACCGTGAAGCTGAATCAAATGCTACTGATCGTGATAATAAAATGGAGTGTCCCAAGTTTTCCAAATATCCAAAACCCACCTTTATTAGGACCAACTAAAATGTCAGAAGTAGGTCATGAACAAGCTTCCTAGTGCTCTAATTCAGGCTGAATATTAAGGAAAACAAGGATAGGAAAGAGAAGGGGAAAAATGCTTGTTGTGATGTCAACCCAGAGGGAACTGCTGATAAAATAAATAAATAGAATCTTCCTCCAGTTTTAAGATTCCTCTCCTGGACAACTAAATTTGGTGTTCTCCAAAAGCATAGTTGGTCTATTGGTGGAGGGTCGGGAGGGAGTCTCTGAAAGCCACACCAGCATAATACCTATATTAAGACCAATTAAAATGTTCCCAAAGTATAAGCAATCTTAGTTGTCCAGGTAACAGGTTTTAAAACTGGAAGACGATTATCCTCTGCTGCCTGTATATGGAACTTAATTTTGGGAGAGCACTTCACTTCTAAACCACAAGGAAACATTTCCCATATTAATTTCTAGTCCCCCACCTTCATAAAATTAAACTCCAGCTTTGCTAACACACATGAAAAGGATCTTGGGATTGTAATTATACATAAAAACTATATCTGGATTGTGTCTACTGCAATCTGAACTTGAGTCAGCAAGTGTGTTGGAACTGCAGAAAAGGAAAATGCTAATACAATTTTAGGCTGCATTAAAAGTTTCCAAGTCATCAGAAGAAATAGTTGCACTTTATTTTCACATAGCCGTCTAATCTGATTTAACAGTGGAATCCTATGCAGGCCTACTCAGATGCAAGTCACAACACATACAATGGGGCTTTCTCTGAGGTAAGTGTGCATAGAATTGCAGCTAACACCTCCTTGAATCCATATTAATAAAAACAACAGACATTTGAGCACCAATCTATCAAGCTCAGCTTTTTCTCTCCTCCATCCCACAAACCCCTCTTGTTTTACATCTAGTCCGAAGAAGAGTTCTGAAGAACTTGAAGCTTGTTTAGAACTTTGTGACATTTTAGTTGGTCCAAATAATACTATTGACTGTGGTTTGTTGGTTTTGCTAATGAACCAACACTGCTATATAATCAACTGTGCAAAAGTGCATAGTGATCCAAGAATGGATAAGCATATATATACCATTTTCAGCATTTGAGAATCATAATCCAAGGGTAGTGGTATGTTAGCTGTTAAGGCTTACTTGGAGAACATTTTAATTCAGTACTGTTTGAACCAAGTGTAAAGTCAAGCTAGTAACTAGTAATTAGGGTCAGTCCCATCATATCATGCCTTTCCCTGTAGACTTCTAAAAACAGCAGATATAGGGACAATCACAAAATGTTAGGTCCCCTCTGCCCCCTTCTTTGGGTTTGAGCATTGACCAGCAACGTAGAATTTGCCTTTTTTGCCATTCCACGCAGGATCAATGTCAGATTCAGATTACAAGTAATTATTTTTTTGCTTTGTCTTTTTACTCTCCCAGATAGCCTGTGCTGTGTTTGCTGCCCTCCTGCACTTTTTCTTCCTTTCTGCTTTCACGTGGATGTTTCTGGAGGGAGTGCAGCTCTACATCATGTTGGTGGAGGTCTTCGAGAGCGAACATTCACGGAGAAAATACTTCTACTTGGTTGGCTATGGCATGCCCGCTCTAATTGTGGCTGTTTCAGCGGCCGTAGACTACAGAAGTTATGGCACAGGAAAAGTGTGAGTTCCATTTTGTGGTTTGGGGGAGTCTGAAAAACCAATACTAGTGAGCATGGATTTGTCAGACTTCTAGAAATAAATAGGCAATAGAAAGCCTGTTCACAGTAGGTGTGTGCACTGGCCAGAATATTTGGTCTGGACCCTGATCTGGGGATTTGAAAAATAGTCTACCTCATTCCAAGGTTCTTTATAGGCTCCCCAATTCAATTTGGGGTACATCTATGTCTAATTCATTCCCTGCTACCCCCTGCACACAGAATTCACCACTGGGAAATTGAAAAAAGTACTATGTATTTTTTTCCTTTGGACAGAAGTAGATAAAATTTGCAGGCATGCTATCCCCTCCAGAGTGGAGAGAGCCTGCCAAACTACAGACTTTTGTGCTGAGCACATTTTAGGAAAAGAAATGTGCATTATTGTTTTGGGGTTTTTTAATGGTGGCAGAATTGGATTAATTTTGCAGGGTTCTAATCTGTGTTGCGCTGCCATTCTCACTTTTCACAGGGCACATAAGAAAGTCAGATACATTGTAAAAGAAATTCTTATTTTGCACATCCTGTTTCAACCAGTGTTAGGTGGACACCTGAGGGTGTTGTGGCTCTCAAGCACACACCAGGAAAAAACTTCTTTCTGGAGCTAGCACTTCCTATAGGGAAGATGCCCAATCAACAACTGCACTTTTATTAAGTCTACCTCCAAAATAAGATTGTTTCGAAATGGCCATTAAATTATCCACGATATTTAAAGCCAATTAAAAGAGAAATGGGACTGTAGAGTTTGGTCAGAGCTCTTGCTGAAATAAAGAAAGTCTGGGTCTGGTCTGGGGTTTCCATAATGGAAGAGAAGTGAGATTTAAATGTAAGGATATGAAAATATAAAATAACCCTGTAGCAGAGGGGAGAAACTAGGGAGTTAATCTAGAAAAGCTGGAAGCAAGGGAAAGGTTGAATACCTTTCCACCATCATTTAACCACTCCCCCTCTCAAAGCTGCATCTCTCTAGGAAGAACAAGGGACAAGTTTTTCACCCATTTGGGTCTAGCAGGTAACCAGGCCTATAATGATATGTTTGTTTTCCTCAAATGAGTTCTCTCATGCCGCTCAATTTCCTGGTTTTTGTGTAGTCTTTAAAACAGCCTCTTTCATTGTTTTATCTCACTTAAGTCTTCTGAAATAATGACCAGATATACTATTTATTTTTGGTGGGCTAGAAAGTCTCATGTGAGCAACATGGTTACTGGAATCTAATAAAAGAGAGCGCACGCTCCATTTTGAACACACACATTAAACTTCCATATATAGTCAGATTTGCCACTTACCGAGTGGGAAGCCGTACAGCCATTTTAAGCAGCCTATTGCACATTCACAAACAGCGCGATAAGTCGGAGCTCTTCAAATTTTATGGTCCAGTGGCATCTAATGATTGTTTATTGGATGCATTTAATACACACCAGGGATACCTTAAGGTTTGATTTCTTTTCAGGCAGGAAATAGAGCAAATTGTTATAGCTGTTATTACTTGGAAAGAGCAAGCGTGATTGAATGGATCCCCAGTTGTCATTGTGGTTGTGACAAAAATAAAAAGCAAAGCAAAGAGCGTGGTCCCATGGAAGATGATTAGCATATGCTTGGGGCAGGGGAAAGATGGTAGAAGCTGTGGCAGGAAAAGTGGAGATTTGCAACAAATTAAACTGTTTTTGTTATTTAGAAGACAAGAACTTCAAGGAATGAGTGATAAGGAAAGGGATGTCAGGGAGATCTCTGTGCTTCGAGCTGGTCCAGGGATCAGGCCCAGAGCTGTCATGTGATGGCATCAGGATCCACTGGATCACAGGCCAGTTCACCCCTGTCCTCTTCCCACTCCCTGGAAAGCACCATTTGGAAGTGAGGACATTACCGGGATTTCAAAGGCGGAGTTGACTTCCAGGGGGAATTTTTGAAAGATGGAGCTTTGTCCTGGGTCTTAAGCAAGTCAATTGAAAAATCGTGTTTTCGGAGTGTCCTGGTTTTTACTCACTGAAATTTGGGGGCTTTTTGCTGGCTGCTACACGTGGGAATCCTGGACACATACTGGATGAGGGGAAGTGGGAGCTCCACATCTGCCTAATGTTGGTATCATTCCACAGAAGGCAGTAGACAACTGGATGGCTGGTGGAAAGGCAACTCCACCCAAATAAAAAACTGTGTGTTTGGATTTCTCTGTAAGCCCAGCAGTTCCACTGTAGCAAGAATTGCTATATCTTTCGATACTGAACAATTACATGACATACCTAATAAACAGAAGTGCAAAGCAAGGCATCTTAATTTATCTGCCTTATAAATAGCTCTAAACTAAATATGACATAATATAAATAGCTCAAACTAAATATGACATAATAGGCATCACTGAAACCTGGTGGGATAAGTCCCACGATTGGAATGTAATAATGGGGGGATACAATCTATTTCAGAGAAACAGACCAGACAAGAAAGGAGGAGGAGTGGCGTTATATGTCAGGGATGTGTATACCTGTGAAGAGATCCAAGATTTAGAACCTCCAAGCCAAAGTGAGAGCATTTAGGTCAAAATTAAGGGAGAGAAGAATAACAGAGATCTCATTGTGGGAGTTTACTATAGATCCCCAAGCCAAACGGAGGACATAGATGATGCCTTCCTGGAACAGATGGCCAAGCATGCAAAAGGAAGGGAGATAGTAGTAATGGGGGACTTCAATTACCCAGATATTTGTTGGACGTCAAACTCAGCCAAGAGCATAAGGTCAAACAGATTCCTCACTGGCCTTGCAGACAACTTCATTGTCCAGAAAGTGGGAGAAGCAACAAGAGGAACAGCCATTTTAGATCTGGTCCTAACCAATGTTGATGACCTGGTTAGTGGGGTAGATGTGGAAGGATCATTAGGCTCGAGTGATCATGCTCTTCTGAAGTTTACTATACAGCGGAAAGGAGCAGCCAAGCATACTAGGACTCAATTTCTTGACTTTAAGAAAGCCGACTTCATAAAACTTAGGAAAGTGCTGGGTGAGATCCCATGGACAGCAATACTAAAAGGAAAGGGAGTTCATGATGGCTGGGAGTTTGTTAAGAGGGAGATAGTAAAAGCACAATGTCAGGCAATACCAATGAGACGGAAACATGGAAGGTGCTTAAAGAAGCCAGGGTGGCTATCTAAAGAACTTTTAACTGAATTAAGATTAAAAAAGGATGTGTACAAAAAATGGAAAAGGGGGGAAACCACCAAAGAGGAATTCAAACAAATAGCCAGCACGTGTAGACACAAAGTCAGAAAAGCTAAAGCACAGAATGAACTCAGGCTTGCTAGAGAGGTTAAAAGCAACAAAAAAGGCTTTTATGGGTATGTTCGTAGCAAAAGGAAGAACAAAGAAACAGTGGGGTCACTCAGAGGAGAAGATGGTGAAATGCAAACAGGGGACACAGAAAGGGCTGAACTCCTCAATGCCTTCTTTGCCTCAGTCTTCTCCGATAAAGAAAACAATGCCCGACCTGAAGAATTTGGAGCAAATGATTCAGCAAAGGAAACACAGCCCAGAATAACTAAGGAGATAGTACAAGAATACTTGGCTAGTTTAGATGTATTCAAGTCTCCAGGGCCAGATGAACTGCATCCAAGAGTATTAAAAGAACTGGCAGATGTGATCTCAGAACCACTGGCAGTCATCTTTGAGAATTCCTGGAGAACAGGCGAAGTCCCGGCAGACTGGAGGAGGGCAAATGTTGTCCCTATTTTCAAAAAGGGGAAAAGAGAGGACCCAAATAATTACCGCCCAGTCAGTCTGACATCAATAGCAGGGAAGATTCTGGAGCAGATCATTAAGCAAACAGTCTGTGAGCACCTAGAAAGGAATGCTGTGATCACCAATAGTCAGCATGGATTTCTGAAAAATAAGTCATGTCAGACTAACCTGATCTCGTTTTTTGACAGAATTACAAGCCTGGTAGATGAAGGGAACGCAGTGGATGTAGCCTACCTTGATTTCAGCAAGGCATTTGACAAGGTGCCCCATGATATTCTTGTAAAGAAGCTGGTAAAATGCGGTCTTGACTATGATACCACTCAGTGGATTTGTAACTGGCTGACTGACCGAACCCAAAGGGTGCTCATCAATGGTTCCTCTTCATCCTGGAGAAGAGTGACTAGTGGGGTGCCACAGGGTTCTGTCTTGGGCCCGGTCTTATTCAACATCTTTATCAACGACTTGGATGATGGACTCAAGGGCATCCTGATCAGATTTGCAGATGACACCAAACTGGGAGGGGTGGCTAACACCCCAGAGGACAGGATCACACTTCAAAACGACCTTGACAGATTAGAGAACTGGGCCAAAACAAACAAGATGAATTTTAACAGGGAGAAATGTAAAGTATTGCACTTGGGCAAAAAAAATGAGAGGCACAAATACAAGATGGGTGACACCTGGCTTGAGAGCAGTACATGTGAAAAGGATCTAGGAGTCTTGGTTGACCACAAACTTGACATGAGCCAACAGTGTGACGCGGCAGCTAAAAAAGCCAATGCAATTCTGGGCTGCATCAATAGGAGTATAGCATCTAGATCAAGGGAAGTAATAGTGCCACTGTATTCTGCTCTGGTCAGACCACACCTGGAGTACTGTGTCCAGTTCTGGGCACCACAATTCAAGAAGGACACTGACAAACTGGAATGTGTCCAGAGGAGGGCAACCAAAATGGTCAAAGGCCTGGAAACGATGCCTTATGAGGAACGGCTAAGGGAGCTGGGCATGTTTAGCCTGGAGAAGAGGAGGTTAAGGGGTGATATGATAGCCATGTTCAAATATATAAAAGGATGTCACATAGAGGAGGGAGAAAGGTTGTTTTCTGCTGCTCCAGAGAAGCGGACACGGAGCAATGGATCCAAACGACAAGAAAGAAGATTCCACCTAAACATTAGGAAGAACTTCCTGACAGTAAGAGCTGTTTGACAGTGGAATTTGCTGCCAAGGAGTGTGGTGGAGTCTCCTACTTTGGAGGTCTTTAAGCAGAGGCTTGACAACCATATGTCAGGAGTGCTCTGGTGGTGTTTCCTGCTTGGCAGGGGGTTGGACTCGATGGCCCTTGTGGTCTTTTCCAACTCTATGATTCTATGATTCTATGATTCTAATTGCCAAAAGTAGTTGAAGTGAAATATTTGATAAGGGGGGGAGACCAATTTAATTAAGTTAATGTGCTTTAAATGTAGTATTCAAACCAATTCTAAAATTTGTTTAGAAATGTTTATGGAGATATTTGTAAATATGTTAAGACGTAACAGCTGAATAGAATATACTTCCTCAAATTGTTTAGATGTTGAGGGGGAAATGAATGTCCCGAAAATTAATTAATATTCCAGATTTAGCATATCTGAAGAGCTGTGCACACACACACACAGGGTTTCTAGAATCACAAAGGAACTTCAAAGTTGTATAGTCTGACCCCTGAACCCACATAATGTCAAATCCCCTTTTAGCTCTGGGGCTATTTTTGCAGTGTGTTTGCCTTTGGCGTGTTTACCAAGGCTGCACTTCCAGTTGTTCTAAGATGCTTTGCATTAGGTTTGGTTTCATGAACTAACTCAAAGGAAGTTTCCAGAGTGTCAGATGTGTACAAGCAGTTTTGCACATAGTGAGCAGTTGCCAGAAAGTTGCAGATAGACTGCATCTGTTAGCATGGTTTGCAACGTCTCCTGAAAAATCCTGTATTTTCTTTCTGCCACCCCATTTTCTTCAGGAGAGTAGGGATTAGTCAACATTTCTCTTCCAAGAATGTTTTAAAATCTGAAGAATGGAATTCCACACCTCTGTTACTTTTGAGTGCCATAACTGGCTTGTCAAATTTCATATTTGCCCAAGTAACTCATTTTTTCAAATGTTTCACCTTTGTTTTAAAGCAGAAATATGAATAAGAATCAGTAGTAATAATAATAATAATTTTGTTATTTATCCCTCACCTGTCTGGCTGGGTTTTGCCAGCCACTCTGGACGGCTTACAGCATACATAAAAAATTGTAAAATATCAGACATTAAAAATTTCAAAATACAGGGCTGCCTTCAGATGTCTTCTAAAAGTCAGAGAGCCATCAGCTATTACAAGACAGTACTTAGCTCCACCCAGACTGGGAGAAAATGGTCTTGTGAGGTCTGCCGACACTTCAAATGCACTCACCACTGTCTGCTTCTCTGGAATCTGTCAAGAGAAATTGACTCAGTGGCTGACCTGGGTCTCCGATTTCAGCAGCGCCCTGTGCAATGCCAAAATTCAATGCCATCTCCAAGGCTCTGTGCCCAGTGCATCCAAACCAGTCACACTCCCCATAATCTGCCTCTGATTTACTGCTTCAACTCCAGCCTGATTGGTGTCCATCCAGGTTTGCTGTCCTCTGCCTTCTTACCTCTGATAGCTGGGGAGCTGGGCCCATAACCCGTTGAAAATCAAGGGGTGAGATACTCAGGTAGCAGACATTGTCCCCAGTTCTAGTCACCACACAGAGGCCGTTTAAGATCCAAATAGTTTACTGCTGCAGAAGATAAGGCTTTAGTAGAACAGTTCCAGGCTTGGTATATAGATACAGCATGTTGACATTGCAGATAGAAAGTATTTCATTGACTTTGAGCTGACATGCCTTAATCTCTTGTATAGTCAGCAATGGACCATCACCATAGGAGTTGACTTGGCTGACCTGACACCTGTTGTGTTTCTCTCATCCATAGGATGATTTGTGCCCATGAAATAAATTACCCCTTCCTCTGTGTCTGGTTCCTCCAACATCCACCTCCACCATTCTAATGGTTTTTTAAAAAATCTTTTTAAGTGTGCTTTTCTTAATTTTCTGTCCATGGGAGTTAAAAATTACACTGAACACCTCAAGGGCAAAGCTGACAACATGGGTGATACTTGTTCATGGTCTGCCAGCTTTTTCAAAGTGGAAAAATCAGCCATTGGAGGCTCTTAGTTTTAATGAAGGAAAGGCAGGGGGAAGGAGCTGCTGCCCGTTTTCTGCTCAAAATCACCCTGATGAAATTGCCCCTAGCAGGGAGCGGGGGGGGGGGGAGAGAGACATAGTTAGGGTTCTAATATTTTTTCCTCTGATGGCTGGAGAGGCAATTTTGCGTGGGAGGGAATGGGAAAATCTCCTTCATTCCCGACTGCAGCCTCTGATACAGTTTGCTGCATTTCAGTAATAAATGAGTGAATCCATTTGGACACTGTTCACACATCTCCCACATATTGTCTAGCTTGACCCTTAATAAAAGGACTGATGTTTTGCTATGCAAATCTGTAATGCAAGCTTAATAATGAAGTATAATCATCAGCGTGAAATGCAGAATAGGTAAATTGATACCTTTTATTGGAAGGGAGAATATATACAGGTTTCCAAGTCACATGGAAACTCTGTCAGGCAGCAAAGAATGCTAACTAATTCTAAGGAGAGAATGGAAATAATGCAAGAATCTTCGCTATTCATTTAAACAGGGGCCTAATCGCAAAATGGCTTGCGCATGAAATATACATATGACACCACATTAATGCAAGCTTTGTGTTTGGCAGACTGTTGTGTTAATTGAAAATGCTAAGCTTCCTACTCTTCCACAAACAAAAATAACCATAGAACAGGGTGCTGAAACAGCTGCATCAGTAGCTAAAACAGGAATGTATAAATGCCCAGGAAGAATAGGCCAATGTTTGCAGCTGCCATAGTTCTGTTTGCATGGTAACATTATAATATGCAAACCTGTGACAGAGTTCATTGTAGGAAACAACCACAGTTCTTCCTTTCCTGCATGTCCATCCTTGCAAAGTCTCATGGAAGCTGTAGTGCGGGGACCAGAAAAGACACCTCTTGTTTGGTGGGTTTGTCTGGCAGATGAGTGACAGCTGCCACCCAAGAGGAGAACCTCTTATTATGGCATGGCTCTCTTTCAATCTTGTCCAAGTCCTCCCCAGCTCCAAGTGAGCCAGAGCCGTAGATGCCTTTTTAAAAAAATAACAGTATGAAATATTACCCTCAATGATCAGTTTCCTGAGTCGCTTCAAAGGTCACATTTACATGCTGTGTGCCCTTACGGCATTCCCGACTTTTTGAAAAGTCAGATTGATTGCTCGTTGGGCAAGATACTCTTCGGTAAATTATGTTTCATGTTTTATAAGTCAGTTGCAGCAGTCTGCAAGGTTTAAAATATGAAGGGGTTAAAGCAAGCGACTCCCAACAGGAGTTCTGCCAGTTTTGAGCTTCTCTTCGCCCGATGCATGTAGACCACACCAGTGCAAAACTCAGAATATAAACTCGTGATAGTTTCATTTTGCATTCTGAGCACAGAAAGAAAAAATTGGGAAGGAAACTCATCTTGCAAACATCAAAGCATTATCAGCTGGGGAGATTTTTATTATCAACCCACCATTTCTGAAATGTAGCAGAAGCACTGGAGCTTCACTCCCAAGGAAAACTCATATCAAATTTCACCACTTACCGTATTTTTCGCTCTATAACACGCACCCGACCATAACACGCACGTAGTTTTTAGAGGAGGAAAATCCGTAGGCATGCCACCCGTAGGCATTCCCTCCATAACACGCACAGACATTTCCCCTTACTTTCTAGGAGGAAAAAAGTGAGTCTTACAGAGCAAAAAATACGGTAAATATATCCCACCATAATGATGTTAAGGGTAGAAAGCCTCTGTTTAAAGTAATGGCAACCCCAGAAATGAGAGAGAGAGAGAGAGAGAGAGAGAGAGAGAGAGAGAGAGAGAAATTGGAGACTATATTTTTTTCATCAGGTATGAACAAGAATAAACTTTATCTGATCTTATCTAAAAGCGTTGACTCAAGGTGTGCCACTTTGGGAACCTGTTCTGGCTTCTTTTGGTCATCACCACTATCTAAGCTTTCTGGACCAGCGCTGAATCCAGAAACGCTCTCCAACTGTGTACCTGGTACTTAAGGGGGAATGCAACCCTATCCAAAAGAGACTGAAGGCTGACTCTTGGTCTCTTGAATCTCTGAGCAACAGTGCTTCTGCCTTGTCTGGATTCAACCTTAGATTGTTTACCCACATCACGGATCTCAGTCATCAGTTCAGAAGGTCCTCTGCCTCCATCTAGAATTTTACTTCAAAGAAAATCTGCATATGTGAAAATGACTGTATTCTCATATTTCTTTGGCTAGCAGGTATTCAATCTCTTGTGAGCGTGCAGCTCTTGATACATTAAACTACCAAAAACAGAAGATCATAAGGATAGATTTATGTTCAACTGTCTTGTTACCTTATGCCCATTTTGTCATTGGGAAAACTCAGAATGGAAATGTAATTTCCCCAAATCATTAACCATTAGGGGATATTAAATCAGATAAAATGAAGCTATTAATAATTTAGTTCAGGTCATGAATCACCTAGCTTGATTCTAAAGGTCAGTTGCATTTCTAGAAATATTCATGAAAACAGAAAACTCCTGAATCTAATTAAGCTTCAGACCTTCTAATCCTAAATTTATTTCCCTTTTCACTAAATCGTTCAGATCTTCACCTACTATGGAAGCTGACAGACTGGCTGAGCAGCAGTGAATAGCTTGCAGCTAGATTTAATGGCTGTTTTAGGGCTTTTATAAAGATTTTCTATGACAGAAACGGAAGGTCTTAGCAAGTAGAATCTGTGCTATTTTCTCCTGCTTCCTCCAGAGGTAATTATCTTACTCCATCAATAGCACTGTCAGAAACCAGGCATATAATTCAGGTTTTAAATGAACAAGCAATGTGATATTTCCTGCCTCCTAGTGGAACGTTACACTGCTCCCATTCCTCTCTGTCACTTACTCACACTTGATATATCCTTCTTAGATGCCCTCTTACATGCCGTATTTCCCTGCATTTCCATTACAGATGTTGGCTTCGACTTGACACGTATTTCATCTGGAGCTTTATAGGACCTGCAACCTTGATAATTATGGTAAGAATTCCTGATTAGCATGACTTTCAGTGCATGTTTTTATCGCATACTTAGCAGACAGTGCCTGGTGTTGCCTGGTAGTTGAATTCTGGTCTGTGAGGCTGTGCACATTGGGGAAAAGCTTGTGCAACCAAAGTGCAGTGTGGGGCTGTTTCGAAGTCCTTTTTCAATCAGTCCTGCAATGCTCTTTGCTGCCTGCTGCTCCTCCCCCCCCCCATCTCCTACTTGCCCTTCAACATCCCTGGATTGCCCCCAGGTGGGCCAAACCAAGGTGGTCCAGCCCTAATATTTGCCCTTCTTGTGAACCTGTGCAAATAAAAAGGCATACATGAGAGACTGAACCCACATCTGTTCCTTAATCTGCTAAAGGTTCAACAGAGCCAAGATGTGCTGTTTTTTTGCTTGGGTCTCAGAGACATATACAGAAACAGTGTTTAACTGTTGTCTTCTGGTTG
Organism: Podarcis liolepis; assembly: GCF_965112155.1. Lineage (NCBI taxonomy): Eukaryota > Metazoa > Chordata > Lepidosauria > Squamata > Lacertidae > Podarcis > Podarcis liolepis. Next base: position 42,787,359 of record NC_139571.1, read on the forward strand.
TTATCTTGGTTGTGTGGTTCCTTGATCCTGCACCTTCAAGAAAGATTCCTATGGGTACATTGGTTGAGGATTTTTGTATCTTTACAGAGTATAACAGGATTTGCTTTGTCTAGTCATCGCAGCATGGATTTTTAGCAATTGCTTCCCTTCCTGCGCATCCTATTATTCTGTTCTGCCTTTGTGTTTGCACATTTTCGAAAGTCCTGCACAGCAGTGTCACCACTGTGACTGAAGAGCAAGGATTCAATAACACACTATAGAGATCCAGAAAAGCAACGTGTCAGATTTTAAGCATCTGCTTTTTTCCCTGTAAAAGAACTTGTTAAGATCAGTCTGTCTAATGTCGTGTCTTTGTGTTGCCCTGTGGGCTTCCGGTGCCCCTTTCCTCCAAGTCACCTTTGAAAACTGTCTACTTGGGCTGACCCTACAAACTAATTTCTTAATCCGCTTCTTCTGCTATGAAGAATGCAAATAAAAGACTAAGGCCCAGCTCTCAGTAATGTCATAAATCAGGGTCTGGGCTGTACCATTTCAGCTTGCAGGTGGGCGCACACATGTTGGTACAGTCCTGCATACAAAACAAAATCATCCCACAAAGAAAACTAGGATGTCAGAGAGGCAGCTAGTCTAGAGTCTTCTCTTTGACATCTAGTGCTTTATATTCAAAATAAAAAAATTCCTTCCAGTAGCACCTTAAAGACCAACTAAGTTAGTTCTTGGTATGAGCTTTCGTGTGCATGCACACTTCTTCAGATAAGGCTACCTATCTGTAACTAGTGCTTTATATGTAAGAATTTTTACTTTTGTGTGGAGGAATATACAGTAATGTGAGTCTCCACTTGCTGTGTGAACTAGTGCAGTCCAATCATAGTTTTGCCGCCGTAGAGAAAACTAGAGCCTTGGGTTAATCCCCTTCTTTTTCTCATAACCTGCTTCTTATTTTTAATTTCAGCTTAATGTAATCTTCCTTGGGATTGCTCTTTATAAAATGTTTCATCATACAGCCATATTGAAACCTGAATCTGGGTGTCTGGACAATATCAAGTAAGTGAATTTTCACTCATTGTCTTCTCAGCTGTGTTATGTAAACAACACATAATTATTCAAGGATAATGCCAGCAAGAAAATACTAGGTTGGATCCAGAAAAGGTTGGTTGAAATCAAGACCCACACTGAAATCGATGAGACAAGTCAGTCTGGACTTGAGTCCCATTGTCTTCAGTGGGAGTTCGGTGAAACTTATATAGCCTGGATCCAACCCAAAGTGTTGATTTTCTTGTGTTCCAACATTTTTGCACTATTGTACAATGCCATTAAGGCATAGTAGCAACCACGTGAGAGTTCCTTTCCCATGAAGGTAACTTATGTAGCTATAGTGCAGCGTTGCCTAGTTTTGGCAGTGTGATTCTGTGCGAAAGACCCAGTCGACATGAATGTCGCACTCCCACGCAACCCCTAATGCAAAAGCAGCTGTTTCTACATCTGAAAGGCATCTAGGAATGTTTAGCGAGGTGCAGTGATACTTCTTTAAAATGCCCAGTGCCCAAAGACAGCTGTTTAAAAAACAAGCAGCAGCCCTCATTCGTTAAAACGAAGATGTATTTATTCTTCTGCAATAAAAAGTATACATGTAATTCATACTGAAAGTAGAAGTAAATAATAGGAAGGAAATGGATACAGTTGTGGGTTGTTTAATTATTTCATTGTTCTTAGTGTTCCAGGATAGTGACTTACTGGGTGCAAATGGTTCTGTAACTTGTATCAGAGGGAATTTTGAATGTCCTAGTAGACTACTTCCTGATGTTTTTTTACTGACAACCAAGTCCAACCAGAGAGCAAATTACGCCATATGTTATTTTGTCTGCTAATGGGACCTCTTTTCTAGGACTTGACTAGTTTTAAATCAGATTGAGAAGTTATTGTCTCTATAGGTTAGCTGTTTCTGTTGTTGTGGCTTAAATTCAAAACCATAGACATTGAGGAATGGAAGCCAGATAGTGATAATTAGTCTGGTTCAATTCAGACCAATTATCCAAACTATGATTTGGAGGACAGAGAATGAGCTGTGAACTTCCCGCTACCTTCTCTTCTCTCTCTTCTCCTCTCTTCTTTATTCATCTTTATCTCAGCTTCTGTCCCATATTCCTGTTTAGTAGTAGCAATAGTTTGCTGTCACATCTGACTTGGCGGACCATATGGATAGTGCTCACCCTCCAAATCAGAAACTCTGCTAAAATTTATCCTTTTACATCCATAGCATCAGCTGAGATTTTATAATTAAATGTCAATGATTCCCATCCATTAGCATCTAGCAGCTTAAGATTGGGAAACTTTTTGGTACAAATTTTGATCATTAATTACTCTTTTTCTTGTGCCTAATGTGTTCCTCCTTCATTTACAATGACTGCTTCTACTTCATCTGAATCTAACTCACTTTTAAAACCCTTCCCTTGTTTACAGAAAAATCATTGTTTGATTTTTCTGTATTCTACGCACAACCAGAAAGGAAAAGCCCACCGATATTGCCTTTTTTTCCTTTATTTAACCTAGATCTTTAAAATGCAATTCTTATCTCTTGTTGAGTGTAATTGAATGTTAGAGAAAACCTTTAACCTACCTATTAGCAATTTGAGTTCCTTCTACCAAAAACAATACTATCTTTTGAAATCCACTTTTGGTATTTAACCAGAATATCTTGTGCCCCCCCCCAAATTTCTATTACTGGTACACTTTAAAAAAAATATCAGTGCAACATATGTAAAAGTTCAAGAAAATAACTAAAGCATCAGAATATTTTACTTACTATGGACCTGACATTAAAAACAAACAAACAAACCTTTACACTACTTTCCAAAGTCTGGGAATGAGCCAAAGTAGGCCTGTAGTGGAGTTCAGTAGAACCTAGTGGACTGTTTAGTCCAATCTCCTGTTGAAGTGCAAAAAATCCAGAGCTTCAGCATCTGTGGACTGTTCAGCTTGTATCTGTGGACTGTTCAGCCTGTATTTTCTTCCTAAAGAAATCTTTGTTTTTGTAGCTTAAGATCTAATTCCTTCCACTGGGACAATAGAGAATAAGTCTCTTCTATGTGACTGTCTGTAAAGGTTTTTGAAATGAGTGCTAGCATGTCGTCGTCCTCCTCCCTCAGTTTCTTCCTTTTCCATATTTTGTTCCTTGTCCTCAGGAAGACAAGATGTGCTTCCTTTTTGAAGACAGCTTCTGGGTGGAAGGGGAAATGGAATGTACTGTGCTGCCTTCGGACGGCAACGTTTTGTTGTGGGTCCTCCTTTTGGTAGTTTAGCTTCAAACAAAGTAAAAGATGGGCAGCTAGTCACCAATTAATAGAAGACTGCCACCTCTGCTTTCATGGAGTGTAGGAAAGAAAAATATGACCTCCATTGTGACCTCAACTTCCAAGAACATCCCAAGGCTGCAAACCTCATTGAGCAAAATGTGCTGCCAAACCATCATTATTTCCAACTTGTCAGGATTCAGCTTCAGGTGGCTCATGTCCCACAGTCCCCTCCATGACTATAAAACAGATCAACTCAGAAACAGAACCTAGTTTGAGTGAAATAGAGGCGTGTTGCTCCAAGTCCGCCCCATACTAGTGAGCAGGGAGCATATCTCCATGGGAATCTCACCCAACGTCCTTATAAACAGATTGAAATAACAGATGAAGCTCCCTTAGAGGGAGTGTGCTCATTGGTCCATCTAAGTCAGTACTAGCTATCATAGTGGTTTCCAAACATTTTCCTCCGCGGTCCCCTTAAGAACTGTTTAGGGTTTCGGCTTAATGATTTTTCTGCCTGTTGAATCAATTGCAATGCACTGGTCTAGATGCTGTGTGATTTTTAATGGTATTTTACTTGTTTCTTTCCTCTTATATTGTATATTATTGTATTGCAATTTGAATTCAACAGGGCAGGATTCAGCTAACGAATCTTATCAGTGGAAGCCCCCCGCAAGGATTTCCCTTTGTGCAATGGGGCTCCCCCTCCCTTCTCCCCCGTGCGCCCCTTTCATTTGCCAGAATTGAGGGGGGAGAACCGCCCCCCCCTGAACTGCACATGCTTGCCTTGAAGGAACAATTGCCTTAGTGAGACAGTGAATTCCCCTCCATAGAATTCAGATTGTAATATAATATAAGAAATAAAAGAAGCAATAAAATAAGAAAATGAAATAAAGAAAAGAAGCAATAAAACACAGTGAAAAACGAATCTGTAAATCTAATGTAATAGATGTGCCGTCTCCCATCTTCAACCACAAATCCACAGACACATCACGGACCACCTGAAGGAAGCTTGTAGAGGACAGATTGGGTACTCTCTGGTCAACATCAAATAGCAGCAGTTCTTCAAGGTCTCTGGCAAAGTCATTTCCTTTCTGTGCCGCCTGATTTTTTTGTGACAGAAGATTCTAGAACTCTTTACACGTGAAACATGTGCTGTACCACTGAGGTAGAGCAGAACAGGGTTGACCTTGTGGAATATCACAGAGAAGGCTCTGGGAAGAGGAAGAGAAACCTTTTTGCCATTGTTCCTTCCAGAAATGAGTAGAACCTGCACCACCTGATGAACTCCCATATCAACAACTTCAGAAAAGAGTCAGTGAGTGCAGTCGCCTCTATTGATCCCTAAAATGGAGGTTCTCAACTAAGGCCACAAGTACAGTCTTGGTGCCAAGCCCAAGTGAAAAGGACTAGCAGAGGTCTTTGAAATGGCTCCCGTCCAACTATACATCATTCAACAAACTTCTCTGAATTCAAAATGAGGACTGAAAGTAGAGAAAAGGGTAGCTAACAGAAAAACCCACACTCAGGGTCCATATTGTTGCGCAGGTGCCAAAGAACTGTAGATATGGCAATAATGGGCACTGCTTCTCTCAACTGGCTTTGACAAGTCAGGATGAGCATGGCCCCAGTTCCCAAGTGGCCATGCTAGCAAGCACATATTCTACATTGGCATGTGATTCCAACTGAAACCAGGCCAAATGAACAGAACGTGAATGAGCCTTTGAAGTCTTGGTGTTGTGACCCCAGGATCCAGAAGAGACTTGGACACTCTGTTATACCATAGTTTCACCTGCTAGAGAGCCAAACCAGAGTCCAGCAATGAGGCTGATGCTGTTGATCAGGGGACCACCGAGCTCAAGGCTGGCAGACAGGAGCCCACTGAAGCAGATGTCAGGGCCCGAGTGCAAGGACTCTCATGGGCATCTTCCCTGAGCTCAGGAAACTGAGTGCCTTCCATAGTACCTCGCCAGTCCAACAGTGAAGGGAGTGGACCAGGTCAGGGAGCACCAGCCAATTTTAAATGCAGAGGGTTGGCATTTAAAGAGACCCTAAAGGTAAAGGGACCCCTGACCATTAGGTCTAGTCGTGGCCGACTCTGGGGTTGCGGCGCTCATCTCGTTTTACTGGCCGAGGGAGCCGGCGTACAGCTTCCGGGTCATGTGGCCAGCATGACTAAGCCGCTTCTGGCGAACCAGAGCAGCGCACAGAAACACTGTTTACCTTCCCGCCGGAGCGGTACCTATTTATCTACTTCCACTTTGATGTGCTTTTGAACTGCTAGGTTGGCAGGAGCAGGGACCGAGCAACGGGAGCTCACCCCGTCGCGGGGATTCGAACCGCCGACCTTCTGATCGGCAGGTTCTAGGCTCTGTGGTTTAACCCACAGCGCCACCCACGTCCCTAGACCCTAGTTATCCCCAAACAGGCAGAGCCTAGGAGAGGTGGATTAAAGGCAGGGACTCAAAGTACCTCGGTTCACTTTCAATCCTTGTCAAAGCAAGTTGCTCATTAGGAACTTTCCACAATGTGGTGACAACTGACCTTCCTTGCTGCCTCGTCCCAGGGGTTCTTCTGCAGGTCCAGAGCAGGACACTCTGGGTCTTAACAACAAGGAGTTAAGAAAACGATATGGAATGCATGTGCGCACCGAGTAATACCAAGTAGATCTTTTCCATTCAAAATGTAATTGTTCTTCCAGTATATCAAAATGTTTAAAGGTTAGGCCAAGAACTGGGGGGAAATTATTTATTCTAGCACATTTTATCACTGCTAGATTGGCAGCAATTACTACGCATAGCTTTTCAGGCACGATTTAGATTACTGATCTTCTAAGATTCATTGAAAGAAGAGTCATCCTGACCCTTTCCACTGTGATCTGAGAAGTCATAGGTGTGATTCTGTTTTTAGCAATGTGGTTGTTACCACTTTGGTGTCATTCTGCACCATAATGGTAGCATAATGGAATCCAAAAGGGTCGTGTTGCACTGAAAAGACTAGCATTTATTGTGACAAAAAATTGAAAGGCCTAGAGTCCACAGGGCCATTGTGTGTGAATTTTAAGGTGATATGAGTTGAACAGTTCATCTGAATCATTGTGCACATTCACCACATCATGGAGAATGTGCACATACTCTGTCCATGAAGAGGGAATTATGCACATTTCCTGGTCAATATACATAATTCTTCAACAGGCCATGAGTATTGTGTGTTTCTCAACAGGAATGTCAATGTAGCAGTTTCACTTTCAATCCAGATATTATCCAGAGCACACCACACCTGGATTATAGCTAGCCCAATGATACAGCTGTGTTTGCTGTAGCTGCTTAAACAGGATTTACTTCAGGCATTTTTAGACTAGCATACCCGCCTAACCAAATAAAGAAACAGATTAACAGGTGTCACTCATTTATATCCTACCACAGGGCAAACCTAGGAGAGAACATAACAGAATATCACTTGTCACCTACAGATCTCAGCCAAAATTGTTCCCAAGTATCTCCAGTTATTCTGAACAATGCTACTTCCCTCTCGGACCCTGGGTGGTTGCCAGCCACTGATCTAAAAAACCTTCTACTCACCAGCAACTAATAGAGAAACGTAACCAAGGACTAAGCTGAGCAAAAGACTCAGAGGCCAGCTTTTCCATACCCACTCAAACAACATTATTATAGGATCTAGTAGCATTAGTCATGCCACCAGGCATTCGTTCATTTGCTCATTCTCCAGCATGATTGAATAATCAGCCACCAACAATGCCATTCTGCATTTGAATTTCCATTCTGTACTGCTTAATGTAAATAGGCAAAAAGCGCATTGCAGAGCCTGCTATTAATAACATAAAATGGTGTGTTCAAGTGTTATTTATTAAAACTGTTTATTATACAGTTGGTAAATGATCTAATAATTTATATTATTACAACCATGGCAGAGCTTTTAGCCCAGGAAGGAAGGAAGGAAGGAAGGAAGGAAGGAAGGAAGGAAGGAAGGAAGGAAGGAAGATAGTCACATTCAGTTCTCTAAAGATGGTACATTTGAGACACTATGCTGGAGTGAATAGAGTACTGGAAGTAGCAGAGACTCCTGAGTCCACACTGTGGATCGAGCTTCCCTAGGAATAGAGGGTTCCCAGGGGGAACAGTATCAGAGCCCCCAAGTGAGATAGGTGCAAACTATCAGCTTAGTTGACCAGCAACCAACAGCGTAATTAAGACAGGTAAATGTGAGGTTTCAGAAGTGGCAGCAAGTGAGCAGAGGGGCCAGAATGAAGCAGCATAGTCCAAGAAGGCAAACTGTCAGGTGCCAAGGGAGCATCAACTGTGAGAAAGTATGAAGGGTAGGAGCTCAGTCTTGCAGTTCCTGTGGACGAATGGCTTCATGGAGGCAGGAGAAGCTTCACTAGTCCTCTTAAGGGATAGTACTAGTGAAAGAATAGGAAGCAGAGTAAAGCTAAATGGACAGCTCTCACAATGGAGGAGAGTCCTCCAAGGATTTGTATGGTGACTTGTGCTTAACTTCTTTACAAGAAGTTGGGGGTGAGCAGGAAGGTGGCCAAGTGTGCTGATCATATAAAATTATTCAAGAGGATGAAAACCCAAGGGAACAGTGGAGAGCTCCAAGAGGATCTCCCCAAGATCTCCAAGAGGATCTCTCCAACAATCAGGCAAATGTAGTAAACGGTAAAGTGATAGATCTTGAGGCAAAAACAGCAACACTAACTGCACCTGTACACTGTGGGGATCTGAACCTGCGGTGGAAAGAGATAGTGGTTCATAGCGAACATTTTCATTGGTTATCAGCTAACTGTGTAGCAACTGTGAAAAGGCGAATCCCATGCTAGCAATCATTAGGGAAGAGATCAAAACCAGAACCGCCAGCGTCACAATTCCCCTATAGAATTCTACGCTTGGAATCCTATGTACAGTTGTGGTCACCACACAACAAAAAATATCTTATAGAGGAGCAAGAAGGTGCAGAAAAGGACAAGCAACATTATCAAGGGGCCGGAGCAATTATCCTAAAACTAAAATGTCCAGGTGGCAGGGGGACATAGCAGAAGTTTATAGAATTAGGTATGGTGTGGACAAAAACTCTTTATAATACTAGGACTTTGGGCCATCCATTGAAACTGCCCTTCAGGAGATTCAGGGCAGACAAAAAGAATTACTTCTCCACACAGCACATAGTTAAACTGGAGAATTTGCTGCCATAAGATGTGAAGATACCACATTCTCTGTGGTATCTTCCCATCTGTGGTATTCTGCCTTGATATCAGGGAAGGATGCTTGGTTCTCCTGATATTTTTCTCTATCCAGGGCAAGCCATTTGCCCATGGAAATGTCATCAGTGAGACCTGCAAAGATGTCCACCAAGTAGAACTGCTATGTCTGACTCTTTAAATGATCATTGCCCCGAACCACCAGCTTGATGTCCCACATCTCTTACGTGGGGTCAACACTTAGCAAGGTCCTCCTGAGTAGCACTGAAGCATCAGCACTCCAGCTCCCAATAAGAACCAGCAGTTAGGTGAGCCACTTCAAAGTCATGATGGCATAGGAATCTTCTGTGTACCCACCCTCAATGACTTCCGTGGGAGATAATTGTCCTGAGCTGCTCTGATTATTGTGGACAATTACCTCCCAAGTTAAGGGATGCAGGTGGTGCTGAGGGTTAAACCACAGAGCCTAGGACTTGCCGATCAGAAGGTCGGCGGTTCGAATCCCCACGACGGGGTGAGCTCCCGTTGCTCGGTCCCTGCTCCTGCCTTCCTAGCAATTCAAAAGCACATCAAAGTGCAAGTAGATAAATAGGTACCGCTCCGGCAGGAAGGTAAACGGCATTTCCGTGCGCTGCTCTGGTTCACCCGAAGCAGCTTAGTCCTGCTGGCCACATGACCCGGAAGCTGTACGCCGGCTCCCTCGGCCAATAAAGCGAGATGAGCGCCGCAACCCCAGAGTCGGTCACGACTGGACCTAATGGTCAGGGGTCCTTTTACCTCCCAAGTTATTGTTTGGAAGTGACTCTGCTAGAGCCTCTAAGACCAAGAATATCACAACTTCCCTCAGCGGGTCTCTGAAAAGGGAGCGTTCAGCAGTAATGAATGAATTTTGCTTCGTGGTGGCCTCAAGCCCAGAACACTGCTCAGCAAATCAAGTGGAATGAGCATCTGTGAGGATTGGCAGTCTTTGTGGCCTGGTCAGAAGGGGATCCGCACGCCAAGGACCTGAGGCAAACTTACTATAGCAAGGCCTCTAGGGCATTCATAAGCGCTTACTGTACTGTGCACCGCAGAAGCTTCAGAGATGATTGGCACTTCTTCATCTTGGCTTGCTCCAACTGACTCACTGACATGTATTCAACATCATGGCATACAAGATGTAAGGAGAGATGCTGGCGATGTAGTTAGAAACAGGAAGATCTGCCCCGTGGAGTTCAGCGCTGCTTACCTCGCTCCGCGACTTTTCAGATTTGCTGCAGTGCTAGACAGGAATGACTTTTCAAGTCTGCCTCACTTCCCATGGGAATTTTCATCTATATTGTGTCCTGACATACTTGACATCCATCTTCAGCATGGCATCCCGCTTGAGAATAGGGCTGCCCTCTTACCTGAGACGCCTGTTCCCAAAGGCATATATACCATCTGTGTGCATGAGACTATGGGAATCCTAGCGCCTGTCCTGGCTTGCAGAATTGCCCAGCTCTGAGTGCAGCTGAAGCCCAGGACAACGCTGGCTGACATTATCTGGTGGTTCAAACACATTTATATGCAGTAATTTTCTGGACACCCAACAGTACATCCATCTACTCCGGGTGCTTGGAAGAAGAAGACATCTAGTGCACTTGAGCAAATCAGTAGCTGTGCATACTGTATTCTTTCATTTATTCATTTATTCATTTATAATCCCACCTTTTTGTGCCAAAGACCCTTCAAGGCTCTAACAATTACTAAAATACAATACACTTCTGCAAATGTGCTGCACATTGATTCAACCTCCACTCTCGGCATCTGAGTGATGAAGCTGTACACTTCAGCAAAGGAGCAACCATGTGACAGAAATTCAGTTCCCACGAGATGCGATGGTCATTGGCTTCAATGGCTTTCAAATGAGATTAATCAAATTCATGGAGGATAAAGGCTATCAATGGTTATTAGCCAGGAGAGCAAGATGGAACCTTTCGTGGTTAGAATACCTCTGAATACCAGATGTTACAGAGCAAGTGAAGGGAGAGGGGGAGACAGCCCCTGCCACTTTTGGGATCTCCCTAAAGTCCACACAAAAACATCTTTGGGAACCATTGTTACAGCCAAGCAAGACAAGCAAAACCACCGCATGATGTATATGCTGATGGCATCATTTCTCCCTGACATGCTAGCTTTTGCGTGTGAGAGTGATATAGAAGTCATCAGCCCTCACTTGTAGTCTAAAATGTTATTTTTAGCCATTGAATTTAAGGATGAGCAGTTCCTCCAGTAGGTTCACTCTGTCCCATGGTCCAGTCTGCCTGCCTTCCGGTTTAACTTGCAAAATTTCTTAAAAATGATGAATTTGCCATGCCCAGTTTGCTGCAGTTTTGCAACACATTTGATCATTAATTAATCAGTGCGGCATTGATTAAATCAGTGCTAAAAGTAATCAATGCGAATGTATTATTGCCTTAGGATTCCTCACCCTGCTTTGATTTAAACCTTGCGCATACATGCTGATGTTCATCACTAGTGACCAAAGGCGGATATGAACTAAAAACTGTGGCAAAATGCCAAGCCAGGATCTCCCCTCGGCTTGATCCTGCTTGGGCAGCATTTCATTGATGGAGAGGGGTTTGAACAGGGAGACATTTCCCAGCAGTAACACTTCCTCCTGCTGCTGAGTGGAAATGCTCTTCAATGCAAGTTCAACTTCCTACCCACAGAACACCTTCATCGTTTTATGCGGCAAGTTGGCTTTGTTACAATGCTGTATCACTTATATAATGTTATCTTTAGCCACACCAGAATTTGGAAGCCCGAAAAATCTGGGGAGAAATTCAGTTGGAGGCAATTGCATATGCATTGTTAGTTGAATTGTTCTTTATTAATTTTGTGTGTGGCTGTGTAAATACTCACTCTGATCCTTCCAGTTATGGCAGAATGGGCATTAATAAATGAGCAAAATGCACAGGCTATGGCTCAGCTGGTAGGATGCGGTGTGTCACTGGGGGAAAGAGAGAAGGGCATCTGTTGCAAAGTCCTCCTCTGCCTTCACTTGCAGCCATAACGTTCACCATTAATTACATTTGCTTCGTGTGAGCCCAGCTGCTGATAGCTCCTTTCCTTCAGGTAAAATATAAACATCAATTTCAAACATGTGGAAATGCCTCATGACATGGTTTATTTTTCATTTAGTCTTGAAAAGTTCTGGGGAAGTGTGTGGTTATTCTCATAAGATCCTTTTGCCTTTGTGATCAGTAGGAGCGGAGGTCAACAGCCTTGCTGAAGAACGGGCATATAAAAGCCAAATTAACTTCTTGGCCGTGATCCATTTTCACACATTACACAGGAGCAAACCTGGGGCAGGATTCAACTAAGGAGTCCAGTCAGTGGGAGCCTTCACAAGAACTTATGCCTGTGCAACTGGCTTTTTCTCTCTTTCCTTCCCATGCCCCTCCTGCCCTCCCAGAATTTGTTCAGCAGAGGTCAGAGTAATCTTCAGAACAGAACGGGGCAAGAGAAGAAGAGGAGAGATGGTTCCGTCTAGCAAGCCAAAATGCTTGCACTGAAAGAACAATCACCTTAGCTTAGCATTGTATTCTACCCCTGGATTGTTGCCAAGTGTAATTTATTTACTATCCAAGACACATTTCTGTTTTTAAAAATCCATTTGCTGCATTCACACTTTGCATCCCCCAGTATGCATTTAGGGAATTATATGTTTTTAATCTAAAAGTCCACAACAAGAGAAGCTCCCAAAGGAAAATGTTTATTTAGTTATTGTTTAATGGTTTATCTCAGAATTTTAACAAGCCCCTGTCACTCCTGAACACCCACCCCTCAACCGTCCCACCCACAGAAGTCTGAACAGTTGTCTTATATAGATTCTCATAACAGAAAAATAGAAAGGAGTACTGAAAGAAAATGGTTATAAGAGGAAATATAAACCAACAAGCACATATGCGAGTAAATAAGCCATTAAAAGGAATACAGACAAAAAGCACAAGCCATCTTGCATAACCGCCATGTATTCAGACCCTTAGACATTGGTTCATTTCATTCCATGTCTAGCTCAAGGAAATTCTCTGAAGCTTTTCTTCCATTTGTAATGTAACCTAAAAGGTCTCTTTGTAGAAAATATCCTTTCGGTTTTTCAGTTTTGCAGGATTATGTGCTTAGAGGCCAGCTTGGCCATAGCAAATCATTCTCTCCGTCTGTCTGTCAAGTTCCAGCAAAGGCCATGTGCTCTACCAGAGCATCTTAAATGACTTATCTAGCATCATATTGATTCATATCTTAGCTTCTTTTCAGAAGGGAGCTATCAGTGGGTGAGAATTGCTGGCAACAGTTTATACCTCCAGCCATTGGCATCCTGGGAGAGACTCAGGCTTTGAAGATGAACTGTTTTTTTGATGCATTAATCTTAGCCTAATATATCAGGTAGATGATTTAATCACTTGTAAGGCCGCTTTCCAGTGTGGAGGTTTTAATTATATTTTGCTCTGTTTTGGTAATCATTTTCTTTCTTGAATTGCTTGCCCTCAGTGTGAGGATCACAGAATTGTGAGCAATGAAGGTGTTTCAGGGGTCTTCTCGGCCCCTCACTGCTAAAAATGAATGACCTTAACCTGAAGATTCCTCAACTTTTCCTTTAACCCCTTCAGGGAAGGAGCTTTGTCACCTTGAAGAAAACTTCGTTTTGTTGATGAACAGTTCTCACAGGCCCCCTCCCCCATGTCCTGTCCCCCCCCCCAACGAAATAAATGCCTTGTACTGAATGATTTAAACTCAGTTGCAAAGTCCTGATCAGCTCAGAACATAAGCAATTCAGAGAAAGTTCATTATCCCATGCAGGTTTCCTTGGAAGTAAATCTCACTTATCCCATGGGTTGTATTAGGGTTAAATTGTGGCTAATTCTGTCCTCAGTAGAAATGGTAAACATTTACTCTTTTTGTACAACTACCCATACCTTCCCCTTCAATTTCCTTTTCTCTAGCTAAAATATTGGCTATACAGAGCACTCAAGAAAGAAACCGAAGCAGAAAATACAGTTTCTGTATTTTAGAGGTGTGACGTAAACTTAGGCACCCCTTTGCATGTTTGTTCAGACCTAAGGCCTTGTGTTCAGCAGGGCACTCTCCTAAATAAATGTGCACAGGATTGCTGTCGTATTCTTCATCTCAAGGCTCCTCCATGCTTATGCCGTGCACAGAAAGCACGGGTCCAAGCGGTTTCCCCCTTCCCCGCTCCTTTCCCAGGGAAAACCCACTCTTTAGCGAGAGATCAGAGCAAATATCAATCAGGGGGGAACCCCAAATGCTGTTTGCTTTGATCGAGTGCTAAAGAGCAGTTCTTCCCACACCAGGAGAAAGCAGCAAGGCACTCTGAGTGAAGCACAAGAGTCAAGGGGGCAGACTATATTCTGCTTGGCTTGATTAGAGTTTTCGCTTGTATCTATCAGGCACGTAAAATGACTAGCCCTAACCTCTTCTCCTAACCAAGCATCACTAGGCTATGTCACTGCCATACCAGGCTCCACCAACTGGTCTGCCAGGCACCACCCCTCAGTTGCCAAGTTCCACATCCTGCGTCCCATTGTATGATCCTCCGGAGCCCTCGGGACCCTCTGTTCTGGGTCTCTGCAATAACATCTTGGGACACTGGGCTTCCAAAACATGATGCTCTTGCTGTGGGCACCTGTAAGATAGTTTTACAGCAGTATGCAAGACATGCAGCGGAAGAGCACAAACCTTTAAAGTTGAGCTCTTTTTCCAGTCTGCATCTGTATTGGAATTAAAAAGTGATTTTATTGCCTCCTTTGGGAGGAAGGGCAGGCTATGAATCAATCAGTCAATGAATGGATACCAGGGTTTTCCCCCAAAATCATTTGTGGCCCTCAAGCATTGAAGCTGAACATTAGAGACCTTTGCAGTGATGCTTTTGAACATTCCTTTTTAAGGTCTGAAAGGCGAAAGGCTAGCCCTTTTGAGTCTACAGTGTTACCTCGGGTTACATACGCTTCAGGTTACATACGCTTCAGGTTACAGACTCCGCTAACCCAGAAATAGTAGCTTAAGAACTTTGCTTCAGGATGAGAACAGAAATCGTGCGGCGTGGCAGCAGTGGGAGGCCCCATTAGCTAAAGTGGTGCTTCAGGTTAAGAACAGCTTCAGATTAAGAACGGGCCTCTAGAACGAATTAAGTACTTAACCCGAGGTACCACTGTACTACCACCTCTCCCTCCCCCAAGAAAAGAAACTTGCACCTTGGGAGAGTGGGTAGCTAGTGAGGAGACCTCAACAATAATGGGAAAGACACAGTGGGCATCTCCTCCAGGAAGAAATTATGCTCTCAGCATCTTTTCCATCTTGGGAAAGCTGCATGTCCCATTACACCCAGTGGGGAAAGACATTCAGAGTTCCATTTCCCATCATTGCCAGAGCCCTCTGCCTGCCTGCCATACAGTTCCCCTTCCACAAGGTGATAGTTCTGCTTAATGGGGGGGGGAGCAAATTCTACCTCTGATTTTAACCCCTGAAAGATTCATACACAACTGTAGAATGGATGTAAATAAGTGAAGCTTTTCTTTGGGGTCGTTTTCATGTACCTGGATCTGCATTCTGCAGTTACGCACAAAAGGTAGAAATCAATAGCTTTGTAGTTTAATTCCAAACTGGCAGCGACAACTGTCTGTCCCTTGACTTTTTTGTCATTAAACACACAAGGTTTGGCACCATACTCTCTCATTTATGTGTCAAGTGTCATGTGAAACAGAACCTTGAAAACGGTCCCCAGCGCATCAAGGAGATTTTGGGAGATGCCTGCTCACTTAGCTTACTTTAACTGCAAAAGATGTCAGTGGGAATTCCTACTTACACCATCATATTTATCGATTGGCTGGTAGAAGCCAAACCTGTATGTATGTGTGTGTGTGTTTTCTTCTCCATTTATATTGTTCCCCAACTCCAGGTTGTTTTTAAAAAACAACAAACTGTGGGTGGGGGAGCTAAGTCTAGATGCAAATTCTGTTTTGTCCTGTCTGAGTAGACTTGAGCATGATTGTTGAATTGCTTCTGCTCTATGCTACTTCATTCACCGCCTTTTGTAGGTTATTCTCTGATTTGCGTAGCTCCTGTTTTATGAGGGTTATGTTCGTGTTGAATTGCAGCGCTAAACCCTAATTTTCTTCTGTCAGAATTGTTCCATGTGTGTATAAAAAGCCAAGCTCACACCTGATCAATGATTATTGATTTGTGATGTGCCCTGGAATGTATTAAATACTCAAGGTCTTGCTACGAAGCCATTAAGCATGGGGATTGCTTTCAGGAATAATGTATTTAGTATTCTGCCAGGAAGTCCTGCCTGGGTGGAAATCTGGATCATACCAATATAAGGTTAGAATATAATAGAAAACAGAAATATGCCCCCCCCATTTTTTTTATTGAAAACTGCAGTTGAAACGATTGGGATGCTACTACACAAAAAAATATTCCTGATTACTGCTACAGATCTCTCATACAGTGACAAATAATCTTAATTTTATTGATGTAAATTTACTTGGAGGTCACCTAGTCCAGCTTCCTGCACAGTTCAGGGTCTGGAATGCAGGGTCTGCAACTTCAGCCTTCCTGACATATGGCTGCCCAACCTTTGCTTAAATACTTCCTCCAAAGTACCACCTACTCAAGGCAGTCTGTACAACTACAGCTCTTACCAATAAGACGCTTCTCCAAGTGTTTAGCCAAAACCTGCAATTTCCACCCTTTGGCATTAATTGTACCCTCTGGAGCAGGTCCCTTTTGGGACATCCCATTTGAATATGCTCTTGCAATTCCTCCTCATTCCGTGGATATGGGGCAAACAGATGCGTTGAGGACCTCTTAGACCAATAGCATTACACTTGTCTGGGCAAGTCATTTCAATACCCTTGAGCTTCAATATTCAGCAAGATGAATTCTATAGAACAGGTGGGGAGTCTGTGCACACACGCACCCAATATTTGGACTCCAACTCCCATCAGCCTCAGCCACCATAGCCATGGTCAGGATTAATGGGACTTCTAGTCCACAGACATAAAGAGGGGGACGCAGGTTCCCCAACTCTGCTATAACTGAATAACCTTCCCCTCCTTTGACTTAGATGCTGTAAGGTGCATCTCGCTATCTGTATCTTTCCATAAAATGTCAATCTAGTCCAGGGGTAGCCAACATGGTTCTCTTCAGCTCCCCTAATTCCTGACCTTTGGTTGTGTTGACAATGTCTGATGGGTGTTGTACTCCACAACATTAGAGTCTGCCACCTTGACCACCCTTGGTCTGATCAGTTGCATAAGCCCCAGAAGGCTTCTGCCTCTCCCAGATAGATTGTGTTTTCATTGGCCCTAACAGGGGAATAAGAGAGAGACTAGTTTGCCTGGCTAGAGGGATGGTGTCTTCAAAGCTGAGGAGAGAGCCTTTTTTAATTGGTTTTATTTTATCAGCCCCTGCTTACATGCCCAAGTTGGCCATTCCTGACAGAGGAGCATCCTAGGTGGTAGACGTCTTCCTAGCAGAGTCAGTTGTGATAAGTTAAGGGAATGTTCAAAGAAAGTGCTGCTGAACAATGGACTTCCTCTCTCTTGCTATCTCGCTCCCCTAACCTCCACTGCCTTTCAGTTGCTAGGGGAAATTAGCCAAATGAAATTACATGAGTTTATCCCTGTTCAGAGGGTTTTTTAAAAAACCCACAGTGACTTTTTCCTGTTTTTATTGTGTTTGGTTTTCATATTGCTGTTTTATTATGTACTGTGGTGTTATAAGTTTGCTGTGATTCACTCTTCAGCCGTGTGAATGCATTTGAAGGACAGGATATAAATATTTGAATGAATAAATAAAGCCTTCTGGCCAGTTCAGCAGAATGCAAAGGCCAAGCCAGTCAGCCTTTAGAACTGTCTGCAGTTACTTGTAATGTGGTTTGCGGGTTCCTGGGTAAAGATATGTGAAGAAAACTATGGTTTTGAGTCATAGTGTTATCCCACTAGCATCTAGATGCCACGAGGCATAAGTAGAACATTCATGTTACCTTTTAAAATAAGAATTTGAGAGTTGCTTCACTATTCTTATGTCTTCTTTTCTGGAGTGACTGTGAATTTCTCTGCATGAAAATCAGTGATTCGTCACAACAGAAAATACATCTGCCAGGGGATAGAGGGAGATTGCTTGTAACCAAAAACTGCAGAAATGTATTTTTAATGAGAGACAATGGAGGCTATTTTTCATCTGCATGTTTAGCTACTCCTTCAGTTTGGTAGGCAACCAAATATATGTATATTTTAAAATGGCATTTAAATAGGCCAACTGTCAGCAGTGAGTAGTAGAGGGCTTGAGAAGATTCTAATGCCATTACCTATAAAAGATAATGGAGTCTGACTCATGTAAGGAGGAAATTGTTGTTGCCAAAAACTGACAATAAAACATTAAGGAATGTATCCTTATATACTGGGTAAATAATGTCTAAGGTGCAGGGAAGCTTGTCATCATACGCAAAGGCCTGCTGTATTGTCTTTATTCAAACTTGAATAGTAACGTTATTCAAAGGCAGCAGATCTTAGTATCCGTTTTGTAAGCCAAGCAAGAATATGGTCAAGCAGCTGTAGAACTTAAGTTTGGCTCTGCCCACAAGGAAGATCACTGTCTCTAGGTCTTTCGGGGGTCTAAGATGTCCCGTACAGGACTACTTCTCACTGAGATGGTAAATCTGTGTCTGGCCTCTCTACCCATCCTCAGATGGAACGCTTCCTTGCGAACGTTTTCTATGCACATAAATCTTTTTGCACATCAGGGAGAGAGCCAGGCTAAGTGTTAGTTTTCTATATGGATGGATTTTTTAATGTTTATTTTTGTATCTTTGACCATTCAATTGTGAACTGCCACATGCACCCCTAATTGGTTTACCACCTCATTGAAAACCAGGCCAAAGCGTAGATCTTACTACTTGGGGATCAGCTTGTCTGATTGCTTACCTACATGGTATCTTTTTGTCATTCTATTCTAATGTTGACGTTCTTGTCTTTATGTCTATGCATTCTTCAGCTTTGAGGATAACAGACCCTTCATCAAGTAAGAATGACCTGAATGACTGATAAATTCCATTTATCAGCGTGGTCCCATGAACTGGCTGTCAGATCAGCACTTTAAAAGTCATTACACCTTCTGTCATTCACATTTGAGGGAGGCAGAAGAGCAAACTGGGCAGGAAAACCGTGAGGCCTACAGTTTCTATGCTTCGTGTTCCTTGATTGGCTGTCACCTGGACTTTCTTGTGATCTGCTGTAGTACAGATTTTGGATACCCCCGCCCTGCTCCCTGCTGGGTCATAATGCACATCTCTGCACACTGAATTGCAAGTCCTTGACATGATCATTTTACCTTTGAATGGTTAAATGCAATTGAGGGGTAAATGTTCAAAGGAATGCTAACATTATTTATTTCACCCAGTATCTGTCCTGAATTGGCAATTCTGGACAATACAAAGAAAATTCTTCTTTAGTTTCCGGTTCCATTCAGTCAATGACTGCATGGCAATGTTTGAATATTTTGCTTCTGTCTTCAAAAATAGCCCTTTGAATAACACAAGTCTGTACAGAATTGTTTAAAGTTAATGGAAACAACAAAGCATCAATTATGGGCCTTGGATAATAATGCACCATATATCCTGCAAGAAAAAACACTGAATCAGTAGCATAACTAATGCAAGTGCCTCTATTTTGCAGTGGACTTTCAGTTTGTTCTTCTGGTGAAGAGTCCTTTGTGTTCATTTCTTTTGTCTCATTCTCATCTCTCTCATTCTTTGGATCTTTTACAAGAGTGGGGAATACAATTTATTTTAGGCTGGCTTCACTTTCTTGCAAGTCTCTTTTTGACAGAAAAAAAAGAAACCAAAACAATTTGTACAATTTCTGCATGAACCCAAATATTTTTGTTCAGAGTTAAACTGACAGCGATTAACTCATTGTATAGTTCCATGATACAAACCCAAGCTTTTAATTTCTACATGAAGTCATGGCTTTGTGTGTGTGCGTGGCATACCTAGGTTATGAAAAGGCTATATAGAATCAAGGTAAAATATTATTTTTGATTGATTCTTGATGACTTCCACTCCAACCTCTACATTCCTGGGGACCGTGATAGGCCAAGCTCCACAACCATTACATTGTGCATGAAGAGCTGCCCTCACTAGTGTATTGTGTGGGAAAGTTAAATGCAAGAGACCCCATGCAAATATAGAGACTGGAGACTCTATACAGTGGTACCCCGCAAGACGAACGCCTCGCGAGACGAAAAACTCGCAAAACGAAAGGTTTTTTCGTTTTCGAGTTGCCTCGCAAGACGAATTTCCCTATGGGCTTGCTTCGCAAGACGAAGCTTGCCCCGGGGACAGCGGGTCTTCTCTTTTGAAGCAAGGGGCTGCAGGGAGATCGCTATCTCCCCGCAGCCCCTTGCTTCAAAAGAGGTCCAGGGGCAGCGGGAAGCTAAGCACTTCTTCCCTGCTGCCCCCGGACGTCTTTTGCAGGGTTGCCGCCATGCCGAAGCCTGCGCACGCTGACATCAGCGCCGCGAAGCCTGGGAGCGCTGATGTCAGCGCGCGCAGGCTTCGGCATGCCGGCAACCCTCCACCAGCAGCGGCAGCGCTGCCGCTGCTGGCGGAGAGGTCCGCGAAGCCTTGGCTGGACAGCTTTTGAAGGCAGGCGGGGGGGGAGCAAAGACTTTCGCCCCCGCCAGCCTTCAGAAGAGGAAGGCTGGCGGGGGGCAAAAGTCTTTGTCCCCCCTGCCTGCCTTCCCAGGGGCTTTTAAATCGCCCCGGACAGCGGAGAAGTCCGCCAGCCAGCTGTCCCGGGGTTTTTTAAAATGCTGGGGGTGGGAAGAAAAGCCCTTGTCCCCCCCCCCAGCCTTCAGAAGAGGTCCGGGGACAGACTGTCCCCGGACCTGGTCTGAAGGCGGTTTCCCTAGGAACGCATTAATTGATTTTCAATGCATTCCTATGGGAAACCGTGCATCGCAAGATGAAAAAACCGCAAGACGAAGAGACTTGCGGAACGAATTAATTTCGTCTTGCGAGGCACCACTGTATTTATAGAATACTTTTTTTGACCATAATCTAGCATCTGGTCTACAAACAGCTGCCATTTCCCCATTTGCTTCCACTGCATAAAGCTTCTTCTTCCGC
Source organism: Podarcis liolepis (assembly GCF_965112155.1). Taxonomy (NCBI): domain Eukaryota; kingdom Metazoa; phylum Chordata; class Lepidosauria; order Squamata; family Lacertidae; genus Podarcis; species Podarcis liolepis. The sequence continues at coordinate 42,808,042 of NC_139571.1, forward strand.
ATTGTTAGTTTTTTGTACTTCAGGTGTTGATGTTTTTAAAAAGCCCCCAGTGCTGGTGTGAACAGTTTCAAGTACTGCATGTGTTTAAGGAAACTCCAATGTGTATGCTCTAGTGCTTTCCAATTTGCTTCAGTGGCAGGTTCAATTTCACCTGAACATTTTATGGCTCCAGCGAGCTCTAACCAACATTTCAGTTAATGCAAAAACTAGGGTTGCCATACGTCCGGAATTTCTCGGACGTAGCCGGAATACTGCATTCGGAAGTAGCCTCTATGCTGTCGTCATCATAATTTGTGTTCAGCTCAGGGTGGAACTTCCTGAACCTCCCAGCCAGGAGCTTCATTTCAGCTTAATTATATCCTGGTAATAAACATTCATAGGGATACAGGTGGCGCAGTGGGTTAAACCACAGAGCCTAGGACTTGCCGATCAGAAGGTCGGCGGTTCGAATCCCCGCGACGGGGTGAGCTCCCGTTGCTCGGTCCCTGCTTCTGCCAACCTAGCAGTTCAAAAGCACATCAAAGTGCAAGTAGATAAATAGGTACCGCTCCGGCGGGAAGGTAAATGGCATTTCCGTGCGCTGCTCTGGTTCGCCAGAAGCGGCTTAGTCATGCTGGCCACATGACCCGGAAGCTGTACGCCGGCTCCCTCGGCCAATAAAGCGAGATGAGCGCCGCAACCCCAGAGTCGGCCACGACTGGACCTAATGGTCAGGGGTCCCTTTACCTTTAATAAACATGCAATTGCATACAGAACTAATGTTGCACCAATGATAGGGTTGCCATACGTCTGGAATTTTCTGAACGTAGCCATTGTTTAGCCCCCTTAAGCAGGGTGGAAATCATTGAAATGTCTAAGAAAATATGGCAGCCCATGTCGGTAGTATAGATTTTGGCGATTTTCATTTAAAAAATAGCTCAAAAACTCTTTTTGAAATGTGGCAACCCTACAAACACTAGCATAGCCCTGAGGTCTGTATACACACATTTACAGCTCCTCCAAACTGAAGAGTCGTAACAAAGCACAATATTTACACAGTTTAATAAAAAAATATTGGGCCGTGATTGAGTACTTCATATGCTGCAAATCCACACCCAGAAACTGGGCATTGTGCTCACTACATACAGCAGCTCTCACTGCCTTTCTTTAAACAAAAAAAAAACCCTCTTAAAATTCAAAGGATGCTGAAAGGAAAATGGTTTTGTGATTCTTCTAAGGTCAGAGAATTTTGAGGTGAAACTGAATGAAAAGCAGGTAGTGATGCAATCTGGCAGGCATTCTAAAATTGCTTTGTTAGATTGCGGCTGCTGTAACAACAACAAATCAAAATAAAAACAAACCGATTAAATATGCCACACTGGTAATATTTTATTCGTTGGCTATCTTGGGGGGGGGGGAATTGAGCATTACTAATGTGTACATGAAACTTCAAAACAATGTACATATTTGCAATATTGCGAAGAAATTATACAGCATGACTGTCCTGGTTTGCTACATGAATTATATTGATTTCCTTTTAAACTGCCTAAATAAACAAGCCCCCCCCCCTCAGAATACAAGGAAGCTCATGAATAAATAGATAAATAAATAATCAGGAAGTAGATCATTTCAAGAAACAATTGCAGTGTTTAACATTTCAACTCAGTAAGAGCAAGGGTTGCTAAGACATATTAACCCAGTAGTTTAAGAAGCAATAAGCATTGCGTTATTAAAGGTAAAGGTAAAGGGACCCCTGACAGCTTAGCAATTATGTAGTACAGTATAAAGTGCTTCATAGACAACATCCTAACAATCGTTACGAAAGGATTGTCCCTGTATGTTAGATGCAGAGTCGAGGCTTACGGAGAGTAACTTCCATATGACCACCTACTGAATTTATTAAAGAATTGAGATTTGTACCAGTTCGCTACAGCTTCTAGTTGTAGCCTAATGCCTACATCATGGCAGAGTAATTAAAGGAATGTTCCAGTTATGATTGATATTATGAACCAGCGGATCCTTTTTTCTTTTCCTTAGTTAAACGTGATCCAGTCCTTTGTATCATTAATCAGCTGGATTTTTAGCGTAATCGTAGATCAGTTCCGAATTTTTCTTCCAGTCTGTCACCGTAGCCCTCTCTGCAGTATTCCAAATGAGGTAGTGGGTTGGATTCAACTTGCTCAGTGCACTAGCAGAAACCCACTAGTGCAGTGGAACTCCACCACCACCACCACCACCACCATTCTCCACCAAACCAGTCTGGAGGGTCAGGAGAACCCCCAGAACTGCACAAGGGGGAAGAACAATTGCAGGTCCGGCCATTTGGCAAGCTGATGGAACAATTCTTCCCAGTCAAAATAAAAAAATTCCTTCCAGTAGCACCTTAAAGACCAACTAAGTTAGTTCTTGGCATGAGCTTTCGTGTGCATGCACACTTCTTCAGATACACACGAAAGCTCATACCAAGAACTAACTTAGTTGGTCTTTAAGGTGCTACTGGAAGGAATTTTTTTATTTTGACTATGGCAGACCAACACGGCTACCTATCTGTAACTGAATTCTTCCCAGTGTCGGTGTTGATCAAAGCGGTCCTAATATCCTAGTAGTATGTTATACTCCTCAATGACATTAGCCTGTAGTTTCACAGCAACATATTGTTAACTGGTGTTGTTTGTTACCCATAACCCCCTCCTAAATTGTTATCTACAATGAAAATGCCTAGCAGGCTCTTCTTATACTTGTTCATTCCTTTTTCTTTTATTGTGTGTAACATTTGCCTTTATCCTATAAAATTAATTTCAGCTTTCTAATATATCAGAATCAGTTGAAATGCCAGCAGCCAGCTTATCCCCCGCTTGACAACTGTATCAGTCATTGATTAATCGTAGAACCAACGATGACCAAAAGGTCATCACATCTGATTCTTATTGCTCTTTCTCCAGTGTGTGTATGTACGCGCATGGGCACAGACACACAGACACACACTGAAAAACAGGACCATTTGCAGACCATCTGTATCTTTTGCAACATATGCATTCCAGTATGCCACAGAAAAGTGCAATGTAGTAAAGTTGACTTGAGCGAATAAGCCAAGCTTACTACAGCAGGAAGAAAACAGCCCAAGAAGCAAGTGCTCAAGAGACAACTAAGCCTTGTGCCAGGTGTCCATACAGTAGAGGGGGCTTGGAATTGTCCCCATTGGTTCTGCCCGTTCGTGGCTCTCTTATACTATTTTCTGCAAGTGGTCTGCTCAGTGGGCTACAAACATAGCTCCATGACCTCCCAGAATATGGATCAGGTGTACAGATCCTGTTTTTAGACCACTTTGCATACATCACATCTAATATGAGATTGAGACCAGGCCAGCCGGCGTGATCCACATGCATTGCCACACTGTCTGAACAGGGAATTTGTCTTCCTATAGATTTACTGTAGTCAGTCCTACACAATCGCCATCCTAATTCTAATAACTCCTCAAGGTTGGAGGTTTGGGTGGGGGCTCTTGACCCATTGAAAACAAAGAAGGCACCAGAATATTTAAAATAAGCCAAAGGTAGACTTCCAAAAGTTTTCCAGACATTAAGCTCCTTTATTTCCCATTAGTATTCCAGGAAAAGTATTCCTTGAATGTCTCATTTCTAATGACCTCTTTCTATTTTGATCATGTGTCTCAGAATAATAATAATTTTCAACCCACATAATAATTTTAACTCTCATTTTTAATTACCATTCTGTTGGTGCAGGTCCTTGTACCAGATACTTCCTCTTTCTCTCATTTTGTCCTATACTCTACAAAACGCTTTGAATAGTTTTGCTACTCCTGCAGTCAGTCCAGCTGGTTTCCTTTGAAACTTTTCCAACTGCACTGCAGATGCACCGTCTTCTGATGGTTGTATATAAAACCACATAAGACCGCTATCTAATCTGTTGTTGATCCATTAATTGTTCCTCAATTAGTGCAAATTTTTTACACATGTGAGTACTTAATTTATCGTAATCACGTCTTGTCTGCCGTTCTGAAGGTTCCTTAGGAGACTATCATGTGGGAAAAGATCAAAAACTTTGCTTCAAAACGTATTAAGTTCAGCGAAATCCCCCGCCAACCGAGCCAGATATTTAGACTGATCTGGCATGATTTGTTGTTAGCTGCTATTAAGATCATCTTAATCCCGTCTTAGAATCCACCCCCTGGAAGCCCCATGGCTGCTTCTATGGGGAGAAACACTTTGCATGCTTATTGGGATTACCTAATGTGTACTCAAGAAGCTTTAGGGATCCTTATCTGCACACTGGCCAAAATGGACATTACATGCAGATCCATATAACGTCACCCCACTCAATGTCCATTTTAAAACCAGAAGTAGCTACTTACTTCTGGAGGGACAAGCAGAGAAATGATAAGGAAAGGAATTGGCAGTGAAAGGAGACTGCTTAACCCTTTGTCAGCCTGCCATTTTTTCCTCTCCCAATCCCAGAACAATCACCCCTGTCTCTGGTATTTAAAATCTCAATTTCACCACCATTTTCTCTGGCATTGATTGGCTGATTTGATTTCAAAAGAAGGGATTAAGGTAATCTTAAATGCATCTGTGTCTAACATCTAGTTTATTCCTCATTAACTTCAAATTTTTCTTAGGCATAGCAGCCTGACTTTTGTGTAGCTCCTTTTCTTGCTTTTTATAGAGATGCGCACAATATTTTCTCTTTCCCCCCCTTTGGGATCATGCATATTCTTCATCCTCCAGTACTATAGAAACATTCCTGAGATTTCTCTAGCTTAGCCAGGCAGAATTTAAAACTACTCCTTGCCCTGATAGGGAGCAATCGTAAGATTTTGAAACTGCTACAAGAAATGGGCTTGGGGTGCCTTCAAATGTGAGGGCGCTTGAAAGCACTTGTTCTACTGCTGCTGCCCCAACAGAAGGAGGAAGGTAGAGGCAATGGGTGGTATTCAACTAAGTTATGCTCAAAGTAGATCCATTCAAATAAATGAACATGGCTGAGTTAGGTCCATTGATATCAATAGCTCTACTCTAAGTAAACTTTAGTTGGATACCCCACATTAAGATCACTTACAAAGGACTGAGAAACCAAGCGAACTGCAGATAATGTGCAATATCACGACAAATAGCCTACAGCATAATCCCAAGGGCAGATTGAGCGGAAGGGAAGCTATGCAAGAGTGCCATTGTGCTCTTGATTTGCTCCCATTCTTCTCAATAGGGCTTTCATAGGAGATTTTGTAAGATTGTGAGCTGAGCCAATAGGCATGGAAGGAACGGAGGCCAATTCAAAATATTTTGCATTTTTCTCTTATCATGTAGCATCTGCATATTTCATTACATTTACACTGCTGCTGCTGCTGCCCCAGAACATTTGCTACAAACATTTGCTGCTGCCTAAAAATGTGTGTTAAAAGAAGCGTTTTCATGCTCATGACATTTTCATCTGTGTATCCCCCCCCCAAGTTATAATAATAAAGTGCATTGAATTCAAAAAGCGCATTCGCAAATACGTGTGCAGTGTTTTCCTTCTCCGCAAGGAATAGCATGAAATGCTTGTTCTGTGCATCGTGCTGTTTTCTCTATGAATCAAAGACACTTTTCCTTTCTGTCTTTCTCTTTTCTTTCTCTCTCTCTCCACAGGTCGTGGGTTATAGGTGCAATAGCTCTGCTCTGCCTATTAGGACTGACCTGGGCCTTTGGACTCATGTATATTAATGAAAGCACCGTCATCATGGCATACCTCTTCACCATTTTCAATTCTCTGCAGGGAATGTTTATATTCATTTTCCATTGTGTCCTCCAGAAAAAGGTAAGGACAATTATTCTACGGCGAAGAGAAGTGATGGGGCTATTTCATTGCCTAGCAACCACAGCCAATGTTGGCTGACCGTGCCTTGCATTTTGTGTTCCCATGGTTGGACTTTGGGCCGGTTCACATTAGAGGTGAGGCCAAATGTGTCTGAACCAGCAGCGAAAGCAAGAGGATACTGCTGGGAGGCGCTGTTGTTTCACTGAGCCTCTTGGGCTCGCTGATCAGAAGGTCGGCGGTTCGAATCCCCATGACGGGGTGAGCTCCTGTTGCTCTGTCCCAGCTCCTGCCAACCTAGCAGTTCGAAAGCACACCAATGCGAGTAGATAAATAGGTACCGTTCCGGCAGGAAGGTAAACGGCGTTTCCATGCGCTCTGACTTCCATCACGCCAGAAGCAGTTTAGTCATGCTGGCCACATGACCCGGAAAACTGTCTGTGGACAAATGCGGGCTCCCTCGGCCTGAAAGTGAGATGAGCGCCACAATCCCATAGTCGTCTTTGGCTGGACCTTACCATCCAGGGGTCCTTTACCTTTTACTGCTGGGTACAGAGTGTTGATATGAGCCAGGGACAGCCAATGTGATGCTCTCCAGATGTTGGCCTACAACTTCTGTCAGCCCCAGGCAACCCCTGATATAAGGTATATATGGAAATTAAAAAATTCCTTCCAGTAGCACCTTAAAGACCAACTAAGTTAGTCTTTAAGGTGCTACTGGAAGTTAGTCTTTAAGGTGCTACTGGAAGTTAGTCTTTAAGGTCTTTAAGTCTTTAAGATCTTTAAGGTCTTTAAGGAAGTTAGTCTTTAAGGTCTTTAAGGTGCTACTGGAAGGAATTTTTTTATTTTGACTATGGCAGACCAACACGGCTACCTATCTGTAACTGGTATATATGGAAGTTAGGGATACCCTGCAAATTTATGCCCTCTGAATTTTTCCCTGGGTTTTGGAACTCCAGTTAACCTGGCCTGTTTGCAACAGCACTGATACAGTAGCAATCCACCATTTTTCAAGGGGTGTTATCTAAAGGTGCTTGATGAATTCATTTGTTGCAGACCCTGCACATGAGTTCACCACCTTGCTGAAGCTAAGCAGGTCTATGTGTTGTCAGTGCCAGGATGGGAGACGACATGTGCGTCACCTTTGTTTCCTTGGCAGGAAAAAAAGACAGGCTATAAACTACTCCCCATCCATTCTAACATTCTGTTTCCAACAGTAGTCAGCCAAATGAAAGGCAGTGTGCAGGAATGGAAATTGTGTCAGACTAGGACAGTGGCGACCTCATTTCAAATCCCTCTTTGTTCATGAAGATCACTGTGTGGCATAGCTTAGCCGCCTCTTTACAGGTTTGTTGTGAACCAGGAGAATAAAATATACAGCCCCTCAGCTCCTTAACGAACGCTCAGGATAAAAAATATATATTTAAAAACAATATACACCTGGGAAGTTTACAAGCTGGATAGGGTATTAGCACCCTACATGTGCAGTAAAGAAAGAGGAAAGGCTGTATATGATATAATCTCTTAGACTCCTAAGATAATAAGAAATTTGAGTTTATGTTCCTCATTATTAAAACAGGCAAATATTTTCTAGAAGTTCTTCTGTGTGCTCAGTTTTTTGAAGATATAATGCATATCTTATGTGGCTTAGCAAACTTTCCCGAGGTGTCTGTTCTGCACATATTTCTCCCCCCAAAAAATATGTAATGCCATTATTGTCTGGATTGCATTGGCCTATAGTTGCAGGGTATCATATATAGATGGCATTAAGCAGTGGTGGGAGACTTGTAAATGCAGACAGCAACTGAGCGTTGTTGTTTTAGTTCTTCCACCGGATTCTCTGGGCCCCACAAGTCCTCCTCTTGACTCTTGAACTGCCAGGTCCCACTTCTTCAGCTGCCAAAGTATGTGGAGCCGGTGGGAGAAACAGGAGCACGATTAGAGAAAGAAATGGGGCCAAAGGGAACCTACTAGCTGGTTTGTTGGCTTAACGCTTAAGAAAAACCAGGAGCCAACTCTAAGAAGTAGGAATCAGTGTCTGGCACAACAAGGCTTTTCAAATTATTGACTGTAGCTTTGTGGGGGGTGAGAAGAGATATATTTTATACTCCTTTCCAGGCAGCAAAATGCACAGGTTCTCTTTGATTTGGCTGATAATATGCAGAGGACTTCAGTACATCAATTTACATCTATATTGTACTTTCTGAAATGTCATCTTGAAATGCAACCTATACTGTCTTAGCTAAGCCTACATACTTATAGCAAACTAATTCTCCAAGTGATGGTACTTAATGTTGCCACAACGACACCATTCTCATGCAGGCAGGAGGAATGAGCAGGCTTAGGGAAGGCCAAGGTTTGCAGAAGTACAAAAACGAAACCCCCAGCTCAATGAGAGCTGAGCATGAACAGTGGATACAGAACACCGGCTGACTGTTGGGCGCATAAAACTGGAAGGAAGGGGAGTGGGAAAGAACATGGGTGTTCCACTTTGCAACATAAGTCTCACTTATTCTTCTTAATTCTCTCCATTAGTTCTTGGTCTGGGATAGCTCAGTTGGTAGAGCATGCGAGTCTTAATCTTAGGGTTGTGGGTTCTAATTCCACGTTGGGCAAAAGTTTCCTACGTTGCAGGGGGTTGGACTAGATGACCCTCGTGGTCCCTACCAGCTGCCCAATTCTATGATACTCCCTTTGCAAATTTCCTCCCAAGTAACGTATGAAATTGTTGAACCACAGGTATAATCTGGGAAGTCCACTTGATGCCTTACACTCGTGAACTCATTCTTATCACTTTTTCCAGCCATTCACCTACTTTCTGCTAACTCCTCTTCTATATTTCTCCACATTTTAAAAATGTGTCATAGGATAGTACATTACAAATCCTGCTGATAATAATAGCTTCTAGTAATCCATGCGAACACCAAGCGTGCTCTTTGGGCTAAACAAAATTACAGAGAAGTAGCGATAATCATCCCATTTTCCTCTTGATGGTTATAATTGGTTTATTACAGTGCTGTGCTGAAACCTTTCCTCCCATTTCTCAGAACATTTATGCCCCTACAAAAGAGAGTTCTGGTTTTCGTGCCTCACGCACATGTTGCTGTAGAGTTTTTCAGAATATTGGTGGATGTGGAGTTAAGCTGGCCTTCATCTTCCTTAGTTGGCTGACATTAATACATGTTTTCCTTTCCTTTAAACTTTTCTCCTGTGTCTCCTGATCAGAAAAAAACCCATGTAACCTCATAGCACTTTTCCATGGGTTTTCACTGAAGCACTGAAGCAAATCAAGGAGCATAGTGACTGGAAACTTGAGAACTGTGTCCTCACTGATTTTGTTCTTAAGCGAGGTCCTCCACCCCCTTTTAAAAAATATTTCTGCACTGTTACTTTTTGAAAGAAGTAAATTTCATATTAAATTTACTATATGCTTCATGTGCGCTTGTTAGGATGCACGCTTTAAAGTTTATTGAAAGAAAAATATCCACAATCCTGCTGAATTAAAGAAAAAAGAAAGCTGGGCCCTGCTACAAAATACTGCCATCTCTCCCTGACATGCAGGTGCTTACCTGAACCTGAGGGGACTGAAGAAAAGTTAGCATCAAAGGCAGGAGGAGTCCCTGCTCTAATTTGGGTCTTACTTCCTGTGGGGGAAAGCTTCCTTTTTAAGCTTTTGAACATTTTAAAAGGGCAACCGGTTGGTTTTCAAGTCAATGGAGCATGAGGCTTCTGTGTGCAATTGAGTGCTTGATTTGACCTAGAAGGGTGTCCAGGGGGACAATTTAGCCACTGCTAGCCTGAAATATAACAATGCAGGGCTGCTAAAACCTTTCTGCAGTCTCTCTCTCTCTCTCTCTTTCTCAACAACCCTTCAACCAACAACACTGCAGAGTTATCCTCAGCCTGACCTGCAATGAGGAGATAAAAACAACGGATAATAATACAGAATTGTTGTAAGCTGCTCTCTCAGCTTTGGCGCAACCTGCAGTAGGGGTCCAGTACCTCCTGGCAACACTGTGAGGTTTTTGTAGGCCGGGGTGGGTAGGAGCTAGATTGGGATTTATCAGTAGATAGATTGGTAGATTGCCAGATGATTTGCGAGAGATCATCCCAGGTGTTATGTACTGAAGTTCTCACCCTGGGGCAGCAGGGGGATACTGTAGATAGTTTTCACTCAGGTCCACATATGCAAATAAGGGATTGAAAGTGACGTTCAGTGATTGGATAGTTAGAGAAAGTTGTTACTGTTGCATTGTAGTGGAGCTCTATATAAGCAGGCTGGCTGAACCCTTCAGTTCTGTTCTGTTCTGGCCTGTGAATAAACAAGAGGTGTTTGGAGAATCGCTGTGTCGTCTGATATGTTCACCCACAACTTAACACTGGCAACGAGTTTCCAACTCCCAGTGGCAGGTCCCGGCCTGCCCATGAGGCAGACTGAGGCAGCCATCTTGGGCAGCTGAATCCCAAAGGGCAGCAATGGGTTCCGGCGAGATTTCGCCGCCCCGGCCACTTCTCCTGGCTTCTTCCATGGCCTGCTACCACTGCTGCTGCCAGAGAAGCAAGGAGAAACGGACATCTTGCGATCCCTTGCCTTAACCCAGAACCTGCAGCCACACAACCCTGGTAGGTAAGCCTCAGGCAGCAAAACAGGACAGGCCATCCCTGCCCAAAGGTTGGATGATAGTGGCAGCAAAAAGCTTTCCCCTTGTTCTCCATGAGGCCACTGAAATCAGGAAAGCTTGGGGAAACAGGAATAGATTTGCATGTGAAAGGATTTGTGTTCGAGATCCATTTCTTACTGGAAACGACTTCCTCGGCTGCACATGTGCGCCAAGTACCTCATACTGCAATTCTGAAACCGCCTTCCTGAACCGCTATTTTGCATCTGGTTTCAGTTGGCAAGTCTCAGAGTTCTAGTGAAAAATTCTGCAAGCCTGAAGTCTTTTGTAAACCATTCAGAGCCTGACCTGAGGTAAATTGTGAGCATTACATTGCCGGGCTATCATAAGCACTCTCACACACACACACCAGCCCCATGAAACCTGCAACATGGGGAAAGGGAGTTGTGCTTCTTTTAGCGGAGGTTTGTTGCTGTTGTTCCATACTAAAATAAGAACTGAGTTGGAAAGTGCAGAAGCTCTTATTTCTGGTTTGGAGGTTGTTTTTAGGACATTCAGACCTCAGCAACATTAAATTCTTTCTCCGTTGATGGGCAGCTCTGTCTTTTCCAGCCCCGGGTAACATTTAAATAGAATAGTTTCTCACTGTGAAGCAGAAAGCGACCTATCCAGACAATGAAATTGTTCTTTCTGCCCTTTGTGCTTAGGGTTATCTGTCCTCCTGTTCCCACCACCCCACTCTATTCCCCTTTCCTGTCCAGTTCTCAGGGGGTTTTCCCTCTCAAGTGTGCCATTCCCACCCACCCCTGCCCCATAAAGGCTCAGATTGTTAAGACACTGCAATACCCTTTAGCAGTGCGGACAAGTTTCCTAGTTTTGCATCCCAGCTATCGTTGCAGCTGATCTCCTTGCTGCCCCCCCCCTCACATCTTTGAAGAATGGCCCAAAAGGCCTTCAGTCTCTTGACGTTCTGTGCCATTGAGTTTGGCAGCGATTCCCCTCCCCCTGGATTTTTTTTTCTTGAACATGTGAGCACCTGGGGGTTAGCCCTGGTCTGCCAGTAGCTCTCCCTTGCGCGGGAATGGTGCTGTTTTGGCTACATACGCACAAGTACCGGAAGACTTGAATCAGTATTAGTATAGAAACATGTGAGACGCTGCAGTAAAATGGAGTGGAGCGTGGAGTGCTTCTTTCCAGGGTTGCACATAGCTGTCAACCGTCCCTTATTTGGCGGGAAAGTCCCTTATCCCAGTGCTGTGTCCCGCTGCTGTCCCTTATTGATGATGTCCCTTAAATTTCCTGGGTTTCAAAGGAAGCAGCTCCTCTCCCTCCCTCCCTCCCTGCCGGCCAGGGAGGAGGGAGGCTCCAACTGTGTTGCTTGGCTGCGTTGCTCACCCAATAAGGAGTCTGAGAACGACTGGGGGGGTGGAGCTTGCATGCCTTGTGCCGATCAAATCGGCCGCGTTGTCTGGGGACTCGCCCTTGCTCAGCGCTTCCCAGCGGAGAGGTGACGTGGTTTTCCTTGCTGCATCTCCTTTGCCGGGTTGCTGCGCTGTGGGAACCACCGCTTGAGGCTTTGTTCGGCTGTTAGCTGGGCTTTCTGCCTTTGGCCTGGAGGGGCTCAGAAGTTGAACATACCTGTGCTTGGAAAATCCCTTATTTTGGCTGCTGATCCCTTATTTTCGAGGCTGCTGGTGCCTTGTTTTCAAATCTGTAAGTTGGCAGCTATGGGGTTTCAGCCACTCTGTTGTATCCCTTTCCCCCCAGTTTTCCTCCAAGCCTTAATCAGTATTCCATGCGCACTGAGTAGACCCAATCATCTTTAGGCTGTTTGAGGTTTCTCCCTTCCTTTGTGTTTGTTTGTTTGTTTGTTTGTTTGTTTGTTTGTTTGTTTGTTTTGAAGTGAGAGTTCTTGGGGGGGGACTCATGTGTGCCCAATCCCAGTAGCATCAAATCCTTATTTTTCCCCACTGGTGTCTATGGGCAACTAACTCTTTATTCAGCTCCCGGGGAATTTAAAAATAACTTCTTAGTGTTTGCCAGGTTGTGACCTAGATTGTTTTTCTTCCTGCCCTTTTATCTGCAGATCTGCAGATCTCTATTCTCCCCTTCCAAGCGTTCCATTCTATTTCTCCTTCCACCCAAGTGGTAAGGTCTCCCCCCCACACAGACACACACATCTCCGTTCTGTGCCACTGAATTATTATTAGGTCATTGGAGCAATACCGTATTTTTCGCTCTATAGGACGCACTTTTTCCCCTCCAAAAATGAAGGGGAAATGTGTGTGTGTCCTATGGAGCGAATGCAGGCTCCTTGGCTTCAGCGAAAGCAACGCGAAGCCTCCAAAGTACAGAGGGAGCGCTCCCTCTGCGCTCCAGAGGCTACGCGTTGCTTTTGCTGGAGCCTGGAGAGCGAGAGGGGTCGGTGCGCACAGACCCCTCTTGCTCTCCAGGCTTCAGGCATACCCACCTGAAGCCTTTGGAGAGCAGCGGGAACTTGCGCTGTGCTCCAAAGGCTTCGGGGTTAGCTGCGCAAAGCCTCCACAGCGCAGCGGGGTGAAGGCACCCCGCTGCCCTGCGGAGGCTTGAAAGGCTGTCTCCGAAGCCAGAACAGCGAGACAGAGCGCTGTGCAGCGTCTCGCTGTTCTAGCTTGGGGATGCCGGGGCTTTATGGGGAAACCTCACACAAAATAAGTCTGCCCCTGCCAGGGGGAGAGTATAACAGGGCCGTCTACCACCAGCTATGAGAAGGTTTCTGAGGACTAAATGCTGATGATTTTATTTAGCCAGTTTGGAAGAATTTGTTACTTGAGAGGCAGGATATGAATATTTGAATAAGAATAGTGATGATGAAGCATGAGACTTCTCTGTAGCTGATTGCACAAAATAATGCTGGTCGGAGCAAACCTTTAGTCTTAGTCATTTAGTATTTTTCATTCATTTCATGGCTGTTCTTCATACTTTTTCCCTTTTGAGGACCATGCGTATCAACTCCAAACATGTTGGTAAGCCTGTCAATACCAATGGCTCTTAATCAGCTGTGTTGTCTAAAATTCTTCATTTCTGTGAGAAAATATAACTTGGGAGAAGTGGTGGTCCAAAATGAAATGCCATCCATGGCAAATATTCACAGGTGCAGAGGTCATATATTCTCACAGGAAGGCAAAAGAAAATTGAAAAAAGTTTTCCTTTCTCTTTGGATGTGTAATATAGACTTTTCTTTTTTATATACCCATGCCAGAAAGCAAAAGAAATTACCTAAGTGCCAGTTCACATGTAATTTAAGTAATACTGATTTTCAGTCATAAATGTAATTACCCATTTATCTTGCATTACAGTACTTTAGTTTGACGTTGTTGGTGAACATCTCAGAAACAAATCCCTTAGGTCCTCAGTGTGTGTTAAAATGTAAAATTGCCAGATGTCATAGGTATACAGAAGCAATGGCTATTTTAATGCATTTCTCTTCGTGTGCGCATGCAAAATCAATTTTTGAAGCTGAAAAATGGGGTTTCCTTCTCATGTCTATTGCCATTTGATTGCTTAGGTGCGTAAAGAATATGGGAAATGCCTGCGTACGCATTGCTGTAGCGGGAAAAGTACAGAGAGCTCCATTGGCTCAGGGAAAACATCTGGGTCACGGACACCAGGACGATATTCCACAGGCTCACAGGTAAGTAGTTTCCTTTGGCTTGAAGGGGGGTCTGGAGAGTTTGTCATGCCAATATAGTTTAGTGCTGAGGCTTAATCATTATACCTCCATCCAGTATCTGAGAACCTAGCTCTGCTTATGGTTATGACACCGCCACGTTGTGGTTGCACTTTAATGGCTAGAGGGGAGATCATTTGAGTTGGATGTGATATTCTCCACTGAAGATGGCATCACTACCACCCATAATGTGTGGAATTACTTCCCCCCAAGCCATGTCATCATCACATCAAATCTTCTCATCACCACCTTCCTACACAATTGACTGTCACTTTCAGGTGAGTTGAAAAATATGACCTGATGATGATGCTGATGATCTAGAGAACTGTTTCTATAAAACATTTTGGCACTGTTTTCACACCCTCCCAAGTGTCCCTATTTTCCAGGGACGTCCCTGATTTTAGAGAAACTGTCCCGATTTCTGATTTGATCCCAGAATTTCATATTTTTCCTTAGTATGTCCCTATTTTCATTGGATAAATGTTGGAGGGTATGGAGTTATCCCCCTCCCCCAGCCGTCTGAAAGCAATCTTATATAGGGAAGGGTTTTTCAAATGTTTAATGTTTTATTATGTTATTATATACGTTGGAAGCTGCCCAGAGTGACTGGGGCAACCCAGTAAGATGTGTGGGGCATAAATAGTAAAATTATCATTATGGAATGGGATGTCCCTATTTTCATGGGAGAAAAGTTGGAGGGTATGTGTTTTGGAAATCGAAGCTGCTTTATCCATGTATATCTGTCAAAGTCCTCAGGTCAGGCCAGGGTTGAGAGCATTGTTGTGAAGCAATATATGCATTTGATGAAATATATAGTTTATTAATCCTCCTTTCCTGGGGCCCAGCCCCCTCTCCTCTTATAACTGCTCCAACAAATCCTAACTCTAACTGACCCTCTGTGTTTATCATGAGCAGATCTTATTTTCTGGTACTTGACCCTGGGAAATCTATGTCCACATGTTATATGCAACCTGAAATTTCGTTAGCATTTTCTGCCCCACTCTTTTTTAAAAGTAAAATATCTTGAGTAAGGATGGGCATCTCTCTTTTTTAGCGCATATCTAAGTCAATCCATGCACATTCACTCTAATGTTCAGCATGCCAAATGACATACTTCATTCATTTTTGAATGATTGGGAACATAGAGGACCATTAGGTTTTTCTAGTATCTTTAAACACCCACTTTACTTTTAACTTAGTGTAGGTCAGGCTATGAATACATCAAACAATGGGTAGAAAAGAGCCTTCAGAAATGTTTGGACCATGGTAGAGAAATTCAGGCTGTGATCTTTTATTTATTTATAAAATTTACCCTGCACCATGGCTACTTTGAAGAGCATTATTCTACTCAGCCCTGTTCTAGGGTGGACACTGCTCAAACACATTGTAAATTTCAGAAGCATTTAAAGAAGATGAACTTTTGATTGGTGGAGATTACTTGGGAGGAACTGTATCATAGGTGGGAGGGGTGAGAAGGGGTTTACTAAGGATAAAGAAGACTTGCAGACCTTTTACACACATACAAATGGAAGGGTGTGTAGCAAGGATTACATGCTATCGAATTTGGTTTCACATATTGTTCTCTCTTAAGAACAGACTGCCTATTGACTGAAAGCTCTTTGTTACATGGAGTTTGCCAAGCTACCATAGGCTTCCGAAAGATCTCAGTCCAATGTGCTGGTCTAGATATCATTTCAGATTCATGGCCCAGTCTGCAGTTCTCCATTTTGGTATTTTAATTCAGACCTATGAACCCATCAGAGCACTATGCAAAGGCACCATGATAGAGTGGCAGAATATTTAGATCTTAAGGTTGAAAGTGCTCATTAGTCTGCAGTGCCATGAAGTTGGTGCTTCAGGGGCTGGCAACTAGTGAATCTATCAAACTGAGAAAGATTTCCTTCCGCTACGTATCTGATTACAGTAAGAAGTTAGAGAGAAGACATAAATCTTCCAGATCCTATAGGGTCAATAGAGTCTTTGAAGGTAAACAGGGGTCTCTTGAAGCCTTAGAAACTGGAAGATATTTGAACCAAAAGTGTTGTAAATTTAGGAATAAGAACTCAAAATTATTGGCCTCACTTTGGTCTATGAAATGGGAAAGAATTTAGGACCTGAGGTGTCAGGGATTGGCAGGGCTCTGAATAGTATGGGGTAGAGGCAGGAGACCAGGGGAGTGACTCAGGAGAGTGGACCAGCGATGGATGGGGTTTGGTACTATCTGCAAGGCAGGAGCCAGGACAGGAGGAGGAGGAAGAGTCAGGGCAGTCTGGGTAGGAGGATGGCATGCAAGATGTGGTGGAAGAAACATATATGGGGGAAGAATGGGAGTCAGATCACTTGAGTCAAAAGTGGCATGGCATTGGTATTACTGTACACCAGTTTGAATGGTCCACATTCAGGGTAGCGGTAATGCTCTGTTGATGGAAATGCAATGAAAGGTATACCTACTGGCACCTCCATCTTCAGGGAACAGGTAGTTGTAGAGATTAATGTCGTCACAGGGCACAGTGTGGTTTTGGGTTCCTAAGTTAGGTTTATTATCTCTATTTGAGGGAGCAAGTGCTGAGTTTTTGGAAAACTTTTAATAGTTTCATTGGTAGCAGCATGCCTGGTTATTTCATTGGGCTGGAAAGATGCTTCATCAATCACTTTAGAGAACTGGTACAAAAAGAACCCCTTTCTTTATTGCAATTTCTGAGAAAATCATTAATTATTTGTGCACCTTAAGAGGATAAGCAGAACCAATGTGCAATGTGGAATTTTAGGTTGCCCATGATTGATCAACCTTTCTGGTTTCTTATACTCCATAATATGAATGTGGGGAAATTTGCAACAACTTGTAGATTTGCATATATTTGTACATTTCATTCAATGTTATTCTTACTTTACCCCTGATCGTATAGTTTCCTTATTTGAATTCAGACAGCGTGCATTTGTCTTTGGTCTGCGTAATATAAAATCTAACTTACAAAATTATTTTTAAGTATTTATAAAATTTATTTTAAAAAATACTTAAATATTGCTAACATGTGGAAGGCATATAAGTGGTGGGCAGCAAATACGAAATCACAATAAACGTAAGTAAAATATAAAAACAGACAATGTCATAAGGAACTGGACAGTCTTCGGGATGTGGAGATGGTAGCAATATACAGAAACGCCCCTATTTTGATCTCTGAAATGTTGGAGAGTCTGCCATTTTCCTCCTCCTATTGGTGGATTTAAATCCTATTTTCAAGCGCTGCAGTGGATTTTTGCCCCCAGGGCGGCTTTTGCACCTATATTTAATCAGTCAGCCTGGTGCTTGAACTGAAATCTGTCCACCTCCATCTCATGTTTTTGCAACACTCTGGGGGTTACATACCCTTCTTTGAAAACTCTGGCCTTAGCTTGTTTACTCTGAGTTACTGAGAACACACTCCATTATCTGCTTCTAGTGCCAGGTTTAGCTTTTTATGCAGTAATGCGCAGAAACAGATTTATGAAGGGCAGTTCATATAAAACACTGCGGCTTACAACTTAATCAATAGAAAGGAAACACAAATTCAGTCTGTGCTGCTAATAGATGTAATTATATCTGACACCTCACCAATTTAGCTTTGAACTAAAACACACAGGGAGTAACCATTAAATTCTTAGTAAGGCTGTTGTGATCTGCATCTGTGTAATAGAGGCAACATGCTTAATTCATACCCAAATATGTCAGCTGAGAGATGTTTCTTCTGGTGTCTGGAGTGGCTGTCACAGCACAAACACTTATCCCAAGCTCAAAGTCTCAGAACAAATTCAAAGAAGCTGGGCCCCAAAAGACAGTTCTAAAATGCCTTAGATAAACCAAAACAGCTGTGGCAAGTCACTTCTGCAAGGGAACAAACGTACAAGCCACCAGAACATTTAAATGGCATCAAATGTTTGTGAGAAGCAGGTTTTGCAAGGAACTTAAAGATAGTAATGAAGGTCTATCATGGCAAAGATGATCCAGAAGGAGGTTCCACAATAATCACCCTTTCGAAGGGCGTATGGGGCACATGGGGAAGATCTTAAGAGGGAGCAGTTGTGGATCTTGGGGTCTCAAATTGCCAAACTTGGGCACCCCCTCTGACTTTCCATTCTACCTCATAGTTGCAGTGCCCTCGAGGCTCCGCGCCCAGTTTGACTGATCACACTCCCCGAAATCTGCCTCTGCCGGAAAGGGGGTCCTTCAGTCAGGTTGTTGGTATCTTGGAATTGTGCATTGTGAGCTGGCTTAGATAAATTTTAAATAGAAAAGTGAAATATAATTTTAATTGATGCTTTATTAGATCAATTTTTATTTATAAGGATATAAGTAATAAAAGAAAAGGGTGGGGAAGTGTGAAAAATAAAGGTGCAAAAATAATACAGTAGGTAAAATCAGTACATTTCCCTTCATTGTTCTATAGAAATAAATGGTGTTATACTCCTAAAGCAAATGTACTACAGTACATTCTTTATAAACACATTCCAGATTTCACTAGATTCGTCCAAAGAAAGTCTACAAGCAATCTGTTCATAAGTTGCAAGTGTTGTCATATCATTGACCCATTGATTAAAGCAGGGGTCAGCAAACTTTTTCAGCAGGGGGCTGGTCCACTGTCCCCCAAACCTTGTGGGGGGCTGGACTATTGGGGGGGGATGAACGAATTCCTATGCCCCACAAATAACCCAGAGATGCATTTTAGATAAAAGGACACATTCTACTCATGTAAAAACACGCTGATTCCCGGACCGTCCACGGGCCGGATTGAGAAGGCGATTGGGCCGGATCCGGTCCCCGGACCTTAGTTTGCCTACCCATGGATTAAAGGGAATCTTATTTTCCTTCTTCCAGTTCATCAATATCAGCCTCTCTCGGCCAGAGCCTTCTCAGCTTCTGAGACACCCGAAATACTGGAGCAGCTGTATTTGAAACTAAAAAGCTGATCACTTTTTATAGATATTTCTTATCCATAAATAAGTTTGGAATGCAGACTTTATGTGATATATATATATGCTAGGAGTTACACCAATCCATCCCAGGTTAAATATTGTCATGAGCAGAGGTCAGCAAACTTTTTCAGCAGGGAGCCGGTCCACTGTCCCTCAGACTTTGTGGGGGGGGGCCTATATTTTAGGGGGGAAATGAATGAATTCCTATGCCCCACAAATAACCCAGAGATGCATTTTAAATAAAAGGACACATTCTACTCATGTAAAATACGCTGATTCCCAGACTGTCTGTGGGCCGGATTGAGAAGGCGGTTGGGCCGGATCCGGCCCCTGGGCCTTAGTTTGCCTACGCATGGTCATCAGTATAGCAGCATCAGACACTTAGGAATTTTAGCTGCATGTTGAGGGGGGAAAGGAAGGTGTGATCTTGCTGCTGGGTTTGGACTCCAAGCTGGACTCAAAGTCTGTTAGCAATTCCTGGATCTTGCCAGAAAGGAACCAGCCCATATGTAGTATTCTGGACTTGCACCTTTTGTATGCGAAATTTTACATAAAATAACATGGTTCAAATCATACAATTATCATATTTAAGAAGCCGTGAAGTTACTCCAAAAAACTTAGGTTTGTAGATATGTGAGATGTATTCTGTCAATAATAAAAATAGCCCAATTATGAAGAAGTATGTTACAGAATTTCCTCTCTCTTTTATCCTGTTATTAGAGAAGATTAGAAGAGATGGCATGCAATTTATTTTCCCACTCAGCAAATGTGGGAATATCTCTGACTGTCCGAAATTTTGCACAGACATTTCAGGCTGAAGGAATCATATACAGTGGAACCTCAGTTGTCTAATATAATCCTTTCCCAAAGACCGAAAGGTTTAACAACCGAGGCGCAATGGGCGGTCAGAAAATTCAATTGAGAAAATTGAGAAGCTGTTTGACTTCCGAGGCGCTTTCAAAAACGGAAGCAATTACTTCTGGGTTTTCAGCATTCGAAAACCGAAACATTCGGTTAATAATAAACGGAGTATGTGCTTAGTGAAAGTAAAATTCTTAAGTAATATTAAGTAATATTAAGTAATATTAAGAAGTCCAAAGAAAGATGTAACCCGCTCAGTCATCTTTGCAGTTACCACATTAATCTTCTGCTGGCATTTCTACATATAGAGCATCACATGCCGCAAAATTATCTTATTCCTTTTTACATTTCCAGAATGAGGTTTTATGTTCCTGTAATCTTATATATTTTATGGCTACATTATGTAGTTTATTACTCTACCTTCTAGTCATGCACTTAAAAAACAATTCTCTCATAGTCTAGAACATAACAAGGTTTTTTCACAGTAATTCGAAAACTATTCCCAAATATCAAAATGAGTAATTTCATAAAATGCTGCCTTGCAGACAATCATAACTCTTTACCTTTGATCCATTTCTTCATGAAAACTCCATAAAATCTGATATATTCTAGGAACAAGATTTTTATCTAAATTGTTAACCCTGATCAGTTAATTTCTGAATCCGACTTTAGTGACGGGTTGACGTATGGTGATGGCTGCTCATTCATCATAGTGGTGTTATCATTATATAATCAGATTTTCATGGCCCTGGTTTTGATATATCAAAAAACATAGCACATATTGTTCACATTATAAAGGAACCCAGTTCTCCACTGAGTTTAAAATTCCCGCAAAATATTAAAGCTGCTGTTAATGATTTAACTTGACTACTTCTCTTTCCAAATTTATCCTAGATTCTAAGCAAATTTATACTCATGAGATGCTTAGATTGCATTTCTCCCTGCCAATAGCAAGAGATCTGCTTTACAACGTGAGTTCTTAAACAGCCTTAAACATGAGGTTGCAAAGCAGCTCCATTCTGTATGAGTCCACTTCACATAGCTGTTCAAATGTATAATGTGTCCCACCTAGAGAAAAACCAGTTTTTTTTTCGTTTTTTCCCAAAGCCGTTCCCCCACCCCAGTAAAACTTGGGGGGGAAGTGTGTGGAATATTCAAACTATATCAAACTGGGTTGTTGTTTTTTCATTTTTTCCGGGGGTTTTCCAGGCCTTCCCATCTCTAGTCCCACCAAACACCCTGGACTTATATGCCTTTGCTTAACCTGGCTCAGTGTTCTTTTAGCCATTACTTTTTTAAGGGAGGAATTCCCATGAAATTTCAGGTGCATTCACACAGAACCTCCATATTCAGAGGAGGCATGTATTTCTGAGTGCTTGAGGCAGACAAGAAGTTTCAATGTATTGAATCTTACAGTTGAGTCACTGTTCTCCAGTTGCATGACAGGAACACTGACTGTACTCCTGTATGTAGGGAATGGTCCATTTCTGGCATCTTGGCTACCCTTAGAAGCTAATACAGTTGTACCTTGGTTTTGGAACAGCTTCGTTCTCGGATGTTTTGGCTCCCAAATTATCAAAACCCAGAAGTGAGTGTTCTGGTTTGTGAACTCTTTTTGGAAGCCGAACATCTGACAGGGCTTCTGCAGCTTCTGATTGGCTGCAGGAGCTTCCTGCAGTCAATCAGAAGCTGTGCTTTGGTTGTGCCCAGAACTCACAAACTTTGGTTTCTGAATGTTTTGGAAGTCGGACTCACAGAACTTTCTGGGCACATCCCTTTCAGCTTTTGATCCAGTCCCATTATCCGTGATTTGCGCTTTAGTATATAGTCTGCATTTTAAGGCTTTTAAAATAGAAGATCTATTGCTGTAGGCATCTTTGTGAGCTTCTAGTTGGAATCAGGATTCTGGACAAAGCAGATTCATGTTCTGCTATATGCAAGGGGGGACTGACTACTACACACAGTTCTCACTACTGAATACAGCGCATTCTCAGAAAATCGTCACTTAGGCAAGAGTTTGCATAAAGAGTCAACCATTTCCATTATTTCCTATGGGGAAAATTCTAATGTGTTCCCAAGCACCTAATTTTGACCACAAAATGATGGAGAAACCCTCTGAAACCTTGCAAGAAGCAAACAAAGAAGGGGGAAAGGCTCTTACTTGTCTGATCTCTCCCCTCCCTCCCACCATGGTTTGTGGCAAAACAGATGCTGCAGACCAGCAAAAAACAGAAAGAAAGGCCTGTTTAAGACTGCTTATTTGTTTACAGTTCTGCACACAGGTCCAGCTATTTGGATATCTGACTCTGTGATGTGTATAGCAAGGTTTGGGTACCAATTCCTCATGTTTGGATAAGTGAATTTTCATACAAGAAGTGTCTAGATAGCGGGACCTGCATGTATATACAGGTGAATAGGAGTTGTACTCAAAACCATCTGGGAAGCAGAAGGTTGGCAAAGGCGGCTGTAGATGCTCTGGTTGAGATTCACTTTCTGCCCCTTCCTTTTGCCCTTCTCCAGAGTCGCATTCGCAGGATGTGGAATGACACTGTCCGAAAGCAGTCGGAGTCATCCTTCATCACTGGTGATATAAACAGTTCAGCGTCACTTAACAGAGGTAATTATGGACTTATCAGATATGTATGACCTTTGTAATTACTAAGGAATCTAAACGGCAATGCTTTGTCGACCTTGAAATGTGCAGCACCTCGTTCCTTTGGATTAAATTATGTCCATGGAGAATTTTTAAAAGTGCTTTATGCACTGTTTTTCATTAAGCGAAAATGATTTTTTAAAAATGTTTATTAGTTTTTAGCATGTGTTTTCACAAATATTGCTGCGGTTGCAGCAGGGATTGGGGGGGGGGAGTGCGTGGATGAGGCGGGGAGTGAGGCAGAATATTCCTATAGTCAACTTCTGGTGCCAAGAAATGGAGGTTGTCAAGCTTCATTGCTAGCAATGAAATGGGCAATTATGGAGTGATATAGTCTGCTAAGTGTTGTTATCCCAGGTAAAAAGCAATTTGGAAGGCTTTGTAAAGGTGAAAACCTTCTGCATAATGTGTGCCCAGACCATCATCCTCTGTGTCCAAAATGGATGCCTCTCAGCTCTCCAGAGGACTGTGGGAAATTCTCTGCTTAAAATGTGATGAGGAGAACCAGGCTCAAAATTGGGTTTAGAAATCTAGGGAAATAAGATGATCTATTCAGGCCCAACACACATCCTGCCACATCCCTGATGATCTGGCAACCCTCATTCTCAGTGATCCTTCCTTCTGATTCTCCTACTCTGCTGCTATAGCAGCTGAAATGGTGGAATAAAGGAAAGGGAGGAGGGCTTTCTCCCCTCCCTCTTTCCTGGACTACCACAGGCTTCCCCGGCTGCATGCGAGGTGCCAGGAGCCCTGGGAAATGATATTTTCCCAGTGCTACTGACACCTGTCAGTTATGCTGGGAAAGCTACTTTCCCGGTGGTCCTGGTCAACTGCTGGTGGAGCCACAAAGATGGTAAGTGGGACAGGGAAGGGTTTTGAGTAGTGGCAAATCAGCGCAGAAGGCAAAACCATCTAAAAGCTCTTGTCATTGGGGGGGGGGGGTCAAAAGTCAGGTGAGGGCAAAATTCACCACTGCCGTCCAGCTCTTCTCCCAGCACCCGCCAGCTGCCATTTCCTGATGCCCTCGGGAATGATGAAGTTGAATCTCTCATATTAGCCATCCTTCTCACTCCCCGCTTTTCGGGTATGCAAATGAGGGCGTCATCACTTAACCTGGAGAGATGAAGGTTTTTGGAGAGAGGATTGATAGCGTTCTTTGCGTTGGATTAAAATTTGAACCAGATATGAGTTTTTGGCACCATAATCCAGCCTCATCTTTGAAATGAGCATTACGAGCTGAGTGGAGTTGGATTTCCAAGCTTAGAAATTAGGCAGCAGCTGAATAGTGTTATAAGAAATGCACGTCTTTCGAATAGTTTTATCACCTTTGTCAACACAAGCGCGAAATGTTTAGCAAAGGCAGTTGCCTCCTAGCACCAGATTGCTGCTCGAAGATCCCATCTGTTAACAACTCTGAAGCAACATCAAAAAATATCAAGAGGCAGCTTCTCTACATTGTTCCTCCTCTGCCCCCTCACACTCATCCCTTCCAGTCTTCTGGAGCAAATAGGCTCCTTGTTTCGCTCTGCAACACTTGAGGAGGAAAAGGGGGAATAGGAGAGCCCTCTCTGCTTCTCAGAGAAACCAGGGCTTACGTGGAATCTTCAGGGTGTGATCTGGCAACCCTACTCTTTCTATAATTTCAGGGGGGACCCTAAAATGTGTTGTTGTTTTTTCTGGGCATCATATTGGAAAATGTGTGTTAGTCCCTTTCAAGGCAATGCTTTGGTGACCCTCATGTGCTTTTTCATAAACATGCCCACTGTCAAATTAAGGTGAATATAGATAATTTAAGGCTACTGTGGATGAAACATGGCCAGAGGTGAGAGGATTACACACTCCTTCGGAAGAGCAAACCACTCTTCCTCCACCAACCTTAAGCACATTTACACTAAGAGAAACCAGTCTCAGATTGGCGATGCTTGTGGTAGCTCCTAGCAGTTAAAATATCAAATACCAAACATAACACAGCACAAGTTAGCGACCGTAAACAAAGCAAGAACACAATGAAACTGATCAGGCCGGTGTGTGGCAGCCTGAGGAGCTTTGTGCTCAGGAGGGGGGAGGACAGAGGCAGTACCCCCCCACACACACTCCTACTTCCCTTGCCAAGGTGCTGTCTACTTTCATTTGTTTTTGTTTTTCACATATTTTTATTCAGTTTTATAACGACAGACAGACTGCAGGAAAAGGAACAGAAGATAGGTTGTCACAACTGCCAATAGGGAAATCCAGTATGCAGCTATGTAATCTATTAAATCAATAATAAAACATACCAAGAGGAAGAGGATGTGTGGTCTCTAGTATTTGCGTAGGAGTCCACGGTCCAAATCAAAACAATTACCATTTGTTTTTATTTCAAAAAAGAAGTTAGGAAGCAAACTTAAGCTGTACGAAATCCAGACGTTCACATTCACCTGTGGTCCCTGTTCCTCCTGACCCACTTTGTTTGTATATGAAATAAAATTAAACCAAATAGCAAAGCATTGATCTCAAGGACTTTGGCTGCTGGGCACTTTTAACTTATGCAATCCCCCCACCTCTTTCACTGGTGAGGTATCACAATACAGTCGTACCTTGGTTTTCGAGTAGCTTAGTTGACGAACAAATCAGCTCCCGACGCCGCAAACCCAGAAATGACTGTTCTGCTTTGCAAACTATTTTTGGAAGCCAAACATCGCACAGGGCTTCCGATTGGTTGCAGGAGCTTCCTGCAGCCAATCAGAAGCCACGCTTTGGTTTCCGAAAGTTTTGGAAGTCAAACGGACTTGCACAACATTTTCCACTCGACTTCCAAGGTACAACTGTCCGGGTAGTTTTCACAAAAGCAACTGCTGCTCATGGCGCACACTGTATAGAATAGAATGATGTATCTCCCTTGTTTATCACAGCATTCCATGTGACATGCCCCTGTGAACCGCAATAAAAAGTGGGAGGGTCTTTAGTCATGTGTACGGCATAGACTTTCTTTTTTATTATTATTCATTTTATTCAAGTACATGCATGCATACACACCTTCCCATCTCCGCAGACAAGTTAATACAAGTTAATGGTGCAATCCCTCCATTAAGAGGCTGGATCCAAAAGGAAATACTCTGTAGTGGAATCTGTTCCCCCACCAGCAGGAACTCTGTTATCCCCAGCGGTCCCTGGTAAAGATGGGCTTCTCCCTCCGCTAGCATTTTTGGGTATATTTAGCCAATCTCCCCACCCCCAATGTGAGTTAATGAATAGATCATTCTCCTTTTTACTTGCATGGGAGGGGAGAGGGAAAGAAAGCCTTCACTGGCTGCTGCTGCTGCTGGTGGGGAAATCACACCAAAGAAACCATACACAATAATGCTCTGAGCCCAAGGATCCATGGTGAGCAGCGCAGCCTTTTCCTGCTCAGTAAGAGCCTGGGCTGGGCTGGGCTGGGCTGGGCTGGGGAACTGTGCTCCTGAGAGAAGGGCATTAAGTTGGGAATATCATAGTCACGCCCCTCCTTGCCTGGAAAGTGAAGGTTTGGGGAACTGGCTTTCAGTCGAAGCACATGTGTGTGTACGTACAAAGGTGTGCATTGAGAAGTAGCCTAAAAAACAAAAGAAACGCTGTCCTGCAAGGTCAAAGCCACTTGCACTGAAAACAGTAATAAAATAGTAGGTGGCTGGTTCATCTGGAAATCGACAGTGCAGGAGCAATAACACAATAAGTAAAGTAGTAGCGAGGCTGCAACAGGTTGGGGAATGTATGACATGAAAATCACGGGGAAGTAAAAGTACAGGGGCGCGAGGAGAGAGAATGCTAATGGCACCGGACCCAAGCTTTTCTGAAAACTCTCAACCCCTAATATTTAATTAATATTTAAATCTCCCTTTACATGAGCTGTGGCCTTTTTAAAAATGAGACAGACATTTTTTATATATAAATCCCCCATGCTTTCTTCAGAACCGAACAGGTTAGGAAAGGTATTTGACTGTGTCCACACATTTCACTGTGCACTTACTGTGTTCCCAGTGCTTGGATTTTATTCATCAAAAATGCACATGTACCCTTGGTTTGGAAATACCACAGTATCACAGAATTGTAGAGTTGGAAGGGACCCCGCGGGTCATCTAGTCCAACCCCCTGAAATGCAGGAAACTCAGCTAAAACTTCCAGTTTGATGCAGTTGTTTCTCAACTCAGCTTCACACTGATTGGTCCTTAAGATGGTCCCAGGTGTCTCCAGTCAAGATGTGAACACCTTTGCGTGGGGTGAAGACATTCCTGCCCTATCCACTCCCCTTGGTGTGCACACAAACAGAAACTGATCTGATACTAATTAAGATATGTTGATGTGAACAGCTGGGGGAAAGGGAAGCGATGTGAAGCACACTGGGGGGAAACCACAACTTCAGGTTTATCCTGACTTAACTGGTGGTGATATGAACACCCCTTTCGTCTGAAGGAAGCACAAACTCTAAACCTTCTTCTCTTCTTCATATCTAAACTGAAACATCTCCACCAATAGCATTTTAATTAATTCTGATTCTCTCACGAGAGAAAAGTGTGCTGTTGTTGTTTTATAAAAGCTATGACTGTCTCGCTGTAGCCCCAATCCTGATCAGGCCCACTTGCAATTGGAAATTGGCAATAGCAACCTTGAATGTATAAATATTTGACTAAATATTTAAAGTATTTTATGTGAT
Organism: Podarcis liolepis; assembly: GCF_965112155.1. NCBI lineage: Eukaryota > Metazoa > Chordata > Lepidosauria > Squamata > Lacertidae > Podarcis > Podarcis liolepis. The sequence goes on from NC_139571.1 coordinate 42,835,293, forward strand.
CTGCAAAGACATAATCTGAAACTTAAACAGGAAAAAGGAATAGAGTGTTATGGCAACTGTATTTATATATAATCAGTTTAATTTCAGTTTCATGTACATTCTCTCATAATGAGTCGAGCAAATTAATCTCAAATTCAAACAGTGGGAATCTGAGTCTGAAAGGAAATTAAAATTCATAACCTAATACCATGATTTCCATCCCAAGTGAAACCTGAGTGTTTTCAGAATGAGGTCTCCCACCACCTCGTCTTCTCTCCAAATATAATTAAGCTGTCGTTTGTGATGCTGAAACAATATACAGCAAAGCTAACTTAGCAGGGATACCTGGAGGCAGGTAGGGGTGTGGGTGTTATTTCTAGGCAGACTTTAAAATGATCCACTGATGAAGGCATATTTTCAAACTTCAGTGTCAAAATTTACATTTGGTCACTCTGCTTCTACCTAAAAACATGGGGAGCCGTTCATTTACATGCTTTTTCTGTTTAAAAGAGTGTTGTTTTTGTAAGGCTTAATTAGGGGTTGGTCTTTAATTTCTCTCTGCATCTCATGCTGATGTATCCCATGACATTTGATACAGCCAGGGTGACGCCGAAAGGGTTTTCTCTGTGGTGGTGCCGTCTCTTTGAACATCCCAATGAATAGCTGGCTGGGGGCTTTCAGAAAAGCTGGAAAAATATTTATTTAGGAGGGCATTCACAGTGATAAATGTCATTTTACTGGGACGTGATCCAATTAAAGTGAAGGACATGTTCCGGAACGATAGCTTTTAAATATATAAAAGAAATATGCTAATTAGGCTAGCTGTGTTGAGATTTTTAGATTTTAAACGGATTTGTTTTAATTATGGTATTGTTACAAACCCCTCGCTTCCCAGTATTATAGGGTTTCCTTTACAGAAGAGAGCGCAGGCCTGTTGTGCTGTTTTTGTAGTGTTTTCTTTATTTGGAAATATACCAAGAGAGTATAGTGGGAGCAAACCGTCCTCCTATATAAGATCCCCAGACAGCAGTTTCTGCAGCCCTTTCAAGGCTGCACCACCAGGTCTAGTTTACTCAAGAAACCCTTGGTTGTCTTTCATGCTGTGTGAAAATTGCCAATGAGAAGTTTATGGCTTTTATCACACCCATTTTGACATGCTCCTTCGCAGAGGGTTCGCTCATGGGTCACTGCTCAGCTAAATCTTCTGTAGAGAGTTGGGCATGGATGGGAATCACAGCCATGCCACACTCGGCCCGAATGGATATAAACGCCACCGAACAAGGTGCAGAAATTCCCAGCAACCTGGTTTTGCCACACTCTCCCAGCTGCTGTGTAAATCACAGAAATAGCAAAAGCAGCAGCAAGAGGAAACAGAAGAGGAAGAAAGGCAGGGCAAAATATCTGGCTAGAAGTATCTGGCAGAGTAAGCCCAGTGATATGCTAGGGCCCCTCTCTGGAGACAAAGGCGTACTGTCTCAGGAACCCAGAAAGATTGCAATGAAAAGAGCAATCTGAGGAGTGCAGGAGGTTCTTAAAGACTCTAGAGGGCACTCCAGCCCAAGAAATAAGGTAAAAAGTACTTGGGTGAGTTGAAAGCATCACTCTAGAAATCTTATTAAAAGCAACTTGTCACCAGTGGAGGAAGCCAGGCTTCTTGTTCTGTAAACAATACCAGATATTCTGAAACCTTATCTGTCTCACTCCACTCGGCAGCGAAAGAAAAATACGGGGTTGTGCTCTGAGGGTAGCAGAAGCAGTGGCATTTCACGACTGTAAGCCGTTTTGTTCACTCCTCTCACAAAAAACAAAGGGGATGGGAAGCGGTGCGTATATCAACCTGCAGGGTTTGTGCCAGAGAGAAGCATTGGGTAAACACGGGGTGCTCGGCACCATGACAAATGCCATTTAACATGGGTGGCACTGTGGTCTAAACCACTGAGCCTCTTGGGCTTGCCAATCAGAAAGTCAGCGGTTCGAATCCCCGCAATGACAGGGTGAGCTCCCATTGCTCGGTCCCAGCTCCTGCCTACCTAGCAGATTGAAAGCACTCCAGTGCAAGTAGATAAATAGGCACTGCTGCGGCAGGAGGGTAAATAGCGTTTTCATGGGCTATGGTTTCCGTCATGGTGTTCCGTTGCACCAGAAGCGGTTTCGTCAACCTGGCCACATGACCCGGAAAGCTGTCTGTGGACAAACGCCGACTCCCTTGGCCTGAAAGCAAGATGAGCGCTGCAACCCCATAGTTGCCTTTGACTGGACTTAATCGTCCAGGGGTCCTTTACCTTACCTTTGACATCTATATAAAGCTTTGGGAGCAGTCATCAGTAGATTTAGGGCAAGGTGTCATTAATTTGCTGCTCCGTGTCTGGAGTGTCTGTCATGTCCAAAACAGAGCCTGGATGTAGTGGTAGGATGGATGAAGGCCAATAAACTGAAGTTGAATCCTGAAAAGACAACAGCCCCTGTGAGTGATCAGTTCTTGGATCTGAAGGTTGGGGTGTTAACCTACTATAGTAGTGGTTACACTTCCTCTGAAGGAACAGTCTGAGGGATGCTCCTGGATTTGTCACTGCAGGCCCAAGCGACATCACCAGCAGGGAATACCTCTTGCCCGCTTCAATTGGTTTGTCAGTAGTGATCATTCCTGGATAGGGCTAGCTTCGATACAGTGATTCGTGCACTGGTAACCTCAAGACTGGATTACTACAAAAGACTTTATGTGGAGCTGCCCTTAAGGTTTGTTTGGAAACTGCAACTCCTGCAGAATGCAGGGACCAGGTTGCTCAATGCAACTCTTCTGAAAGAGTTGCACTGGGGACCATTTAGCTACTGATCCAAGTTCAAGGTTTTACTCCTGGTTGATAAGGTTCTAAAAAGCTCCTAACCAGGCATTCCTAATATAGACCACCTTGGTCGCTTCCATCTGTGGAAGAAGCCCTATTAACTCTGCCACAACCTGTAGACATCTTACCATGGTGCAGAGAAGGGCTTTCTCGGTGATGGCACCCACCATGAGGAACAATCCCCCTGCGTGTGGTTGTTTCCACCAACAATTGAAAATATATCTGTTTACCCCAGGCATTTCTCTATCAATACCAATTCCAGCTGTTTCTGCCTACAATGTTGATGTTTTAACTTGGTTTTATCGGTTGTAGGGCTATAACTTGTTTCATTTGTTTGTGAGAAGCCTCGGTTGTGTTTCTTTCAATGAAAGACCGTGTATAGACTCAATTAATAATATCCATTGATAATTTGCGCTGCGATCCTGTGCTCAGTTCCATATGCTTCACTCCACTGACCACAAGCCAACAAAAGAGTTAAGTGTAAAGAGTTTTAACTCTGTTGGGCTGTGACCTATTGGCACCATCTTTAGTTTGCTGACTCCCTAGAACAGCCATGGATTGGTTAAATTCTTTGAGTACTGAATATTACGAATGAATCTACCCTCCTATTCCAGAACTGTGTTTCCTGCAAGGCTCATTCCTCCCCTAGAATCATGACTCTTATCACCCATCTCCCCACTTTGGCAGCAGTGGGGTGTGGCAGAGGCAGCAGAGAAGGACAAGGCAGGGGGCGCCATTTTCTGTTTTGCCTCAAGTGGCAAAGCATCGCAGGCTGGTCCTGCTGGAGCAGCACAATGGACATTTCTCCATGTCGTGATTTGATAGTGAACAAGCCTTAAAGGAAAATAAAGAGCTGCACTCTTGGGTGTCAAGTCTTCCAGTTTTCCTGTTTTGGAAAATGAGCAATGCAGTGCTGTGTGAATGGGGTTGTGTATTCTTTAGCATTGTGTATTCTGCACACAAACCACTCAGATAATGGGGTGGGGGGTTGCCCACAAGTTCACCTTCTCCCCAAATAAGTGGCCGTTCTTTCTGAAGACCTTACAACATGATCATTTAGTGTGATTTGAGATGTAGGCTGTGGTGTCTCACCCAATCAATCTGCGGCTCAGTTACAATTCTGTCGCTGAACCTTTCGATAGGTTCATTGATAGGCATGTAACCCGTTGCTTTGATGTTCTCAACAACATTATCCAGGAGCATTTACCCCCATATATGAGAAAAGATGAAGCAACACCAGCTGAAGAAAATTAGTGTCTATATCACAGACACAAATGTATTGAACTTGCTCTCAGTAACATGTAACACCAGTCTTGTGTTTGCCTCAGGTTTTACATCCGTTGTCCTATTTGATTCCAGCAGCAACCATTTCATTATGACTTGGTGTTGGAAAGGAGTTCCTTGGGGCGGGGGGTGGGGACCGGGATCTTATAAGATCAGCCTTATTTTATCAGCCGTGAAAGTTGGCCTCCTTCAACATCAGTTCATAAAGACAGTGACCTGCCTTGTGGAATAAGCACACCCAATCCTTTTACGTTTCAGCTTGATGTGTAGAGCTTAGCCTTGCCCAATGCTTCTGCGTCTGTTTCTTCCATAGAGGAGTTCCTGGGCAACACTTAGCATTTAGCACTGAACATTTATTTTCTTTGGCTTCAGATATATCATCCTCCAGAGCAGCCTCCCGGCCACCATATAGAAGTCTCAAGAACATGTAGATCAGGGAAGCAGGCCTCTCTTTCCAAACCTTGGGATTTCCCCCAGGCCACAGATCGCTCTCCTGTCCTGCTAAACACCTAGCTGGAATGTCATTGAAGTGTAACGGTGCCTGTTGGTTGCCTAGGTGGAGAATGGGGGGGGGGGGGTGCGGAATGTAGAAACTTCTGATTTCTGCATGGCTGGAATATAGCCCACTGTACAAAAGGAAGAATCGCATCCATTTTTGCTTTTGCCCCTTTTATGCCTCCCACCCCCCAATGATACGCCGCCCCCAGAAGGTTGCCCACAACGGAATGTCTTGGTTGCACTTCATGGCATCCTTTCTACTCCATACAGTTAATCCTGGATGGAGGTGCCATTGTATTGCCACATCTTTTTAGAGCTTCACGAACTGGAGCTGCAAGCATGTCATCCTGGCAATGTGCCTTTTAGGGAATAGTTACAACTTGGTCTGTTGTCTCTGTATGGCCTTAGTTTGCTAGAATCAATAAGAGTTTGTTTCTCTGAGGGGCATCTTGCAAGAGACCGAATGCAATGGGATGTGTAACGCAAGCAAAGGCTGAAGCTTTTCGGTGAATGTTTCCCTTCTGCTGTAGGACAGTAAAAGAGTCCTTGGTGTTACAATAGCACCGCCAAACATTCAGCCAGAATACTTGACCTTCTCAGCCACTATATATATACAATTCATTACGAAACCACTCTGTAGGAAGGTGAGCTTTCCTTTCCCTTGGTGGTAGTTCTGATAAACTTCCTTTGACATGTCGAGTTACATTTAGCTTCAGAGGTGCTATTAAATCAATCATTTCAGGCAAACTGACATTAGCTTTGTAGTCAAGAGATTTTAGGCATTTCTTATGGACACGATGGCAGAAGATGTGTAAACTCCAATTAACTGGTTCCACCTCCACTGACTACCCACAAAGGATGCAAAACTAAAATATGAAGTTTAAGACTATAGGGGCAGCACAAGCTGTATCTAGGTCGAACTATATCACTGCTTAGATCAGTGATAGATTATTTAAAATCATATTAGGCATATTAATCCATACGGCTCGGTTCCTTCAAAAGTACAATAATAAGTGATAGTTTAATTTATAAGCTTAGGATATGCAATTGTACCAAATGTGAGTCGCTGTGTAGTGACCCCTAGAAATATGTTGTTGTTCAATTGTTTTCTTCCTTGCATTGTTCTTCTTTTGGTTTGTATTTGCAAAATAAAAAATAAAAAAATATTTTTTAAAAAGTTCAGAAAGACTTTTTCCACTATAAAGATATTTTGATGCATAACATTCTTATTCCAGATTAAAAGGAAATTACAAGGTTTGAGTCTTCCATGGTTTGACCACATTCAAACACATTATTCATTGAACCTCTAAGCTCTAATGTGCAACTAAGCATGCAATCCTAGTTATGTCTATGCAGAAGTAACCCCCACCGAGTTCAGTGGTGCTTACTCCCAGGTAAATGTGTATAGGATCGCACCATAAGAGAAGAATCCGCTTTCAAAAATATTTATGACTATTAAGAATGACTTTTTATCTTCGATGTATAAGTTACTTTTAAAATACTGGTCTGAACCAAAGCAAGTAAAACACTTGATTGTCAGCTGCATCCAAAGTATGGCAGATAATATATCTAGGAAGATCTGGGAAAATAAAGAATATAAATCATCTTCAGCAATTAGAGGGAAAGGCTTTGAAGTAACAGCAGGGTGGTATAAGACCCTAGTATTAATAAATAAATTTAATAATTATTATTCTATAATCTCTTGGAAATGTTGAAGGAGCAGAAGAGGAACTTTTGATATATAGTGGGAATTTCCCATAGCAAAAAAAAAGTGTTCTGGAAAATAATTCATATATTATTAGGAAAGATCACAGAATAGCCTCTTCCACTAGATCCATTGCTTTCTCCTGAATTACACTGTTCATTTAATTAAACAAAAGCATAAACATTTAAAATGGTCACTACAACCAAAATCTTGCTTGCAAATATGAGCGATTGTCAGCAATGTACGTAAATGAGTTAAGCTATGGGACCCCACACCTATGGCCAAACTAGCAAATTATATATAATGATAAAAGAGAAAACTCAGTGGTGGGGTATATTTATGCCCCTATGGGGATGCCAGCCTCACCCCTCCATCCTATCCATTGATGAGTGGAGAGAAGGTGATCACCTTTTCCAAGGTGATCTGCACAGATCATCTGAGGAAGGGTGAGTTGTGTGTGTGTGCTTGCGTGTGCCTTGCGTGCCTAACTCGCATATTAACCTTGATGGTTTGTCACTCGGACTGAGACGCTTTGTCAGCTGGGGTTCCCCCGTGGCTCACAGAGGCGGCGGTCACAGCTAGGGAAGTTGAATCTACGGAAACACAGCCTGACTTCAACTCTTGTCCATGTATCTTCAGTTCAAGAGCTTTTCCCAGAGGAGTTACTCATTCTCCGCACAGCGCCTGGTAGAGCTTGTCCACTTACTCCACTGCTACATCAAAGCTGGGACATCAGAAGACAGAAGCCATGGAAAAGCGGGGAACGCAAGGAGTGGGCAGAAAAGCACGAAATGGAACCCACAGAAAAAGAGCTGTGAGGAAGTGACATTCAGGGAGCCATACAGACTCTTTGCCCTGACCTCTTTGCTATTTGCATTAACCACTAGGCAATCCAGTGAGGTAATGGGCAAACCAATAAAGTCAACCTCAAACACTTACCTGTGTGGGATCTCCTTCTTTCTTGTTGCAAGATACGGATGTTAGGCAGTTTGACGTCCCCAGTGAGTCAATGACATACGGCCAGTCCCTATTTTCTGTAGCTGTCCCAAATCATTGTGTCTCCTAATCTTTTTGTGTGATATGCAAATGTGCATTAGAGTTCTTCAGGTTTCCTCATCCAACTGCAGACCCTTAAGTGTCAATCATCGTTGACAGAATTGTGTCCATCCTATCTGACCTCAAACTTGGTGCTTTTGCTCTTTATTCCGGGGGTTTCAGTGATGATGACGACTCTGGCCATGACTATGGGGTAGCCAGTTATGAGTGTCAGTCGTTAAACTATTCTGCTTCTAGATAGGGTCAGGGGAGGAAGAAAGGTCTATGGAAGGAGAAGGCCTGGACTAAGATAGAAGCTGGGATGAGGAAGTAGAGGAGCCTAGAGAAAAGGAGATTTGTCAGGTAGATCTTGAGTTATAAGAGGAGAGTGAAAGAGACACAAAAATTGGGGTTGCCCAGGGCCTGCATAAGTTGGAGAAGGCGTATTGATTCGCAATACCCTGACAAATCTTTGGCGGTAAACCCAGGATCCAAAAACTGCCATAGCACAGTGATAGCCAACATGGTCTCTCCATTTTTGTTTGACTCCATCTTCCATCATCCCCTTTCAGCATGGCTAATGACAGTTGTAGTCTTACATCATTTGGAGATCTCCGCATTGCCTACCTGTGTGCTATGGCTTCCCATTCTAATCTCTCCTTCCCAGCAATAACTCTGCCACCACGATCAGAGAGAAAGCAAAGAAAAACCTGGCCCCAGACACTGGCCCAGTTCACGTCCAAATGTGAACACACATAACAAGTTCCACTGCCATCTGTTTCGTCTCAATCGCAGCCCTGCATGAGCTGTTTTGCTAGTCTTCATAAAATGCTTAGGCAGAACAATGTACCTTTTCACCTTTTCTAGTGTAACTTTTAAAGTATTGTGTAAAGTTGTTCAGAGTGTTGGGGATGAAGCGGGACATAAAATGAATAAGCAGTTGTAACTTTGGTGGTAAGAAGGTGACTGACTTGCAGCTCTTGGGGTTTCTCTCTGCATATTCCACATTCCAGCTCTTTGAACCTTGTCTGCTAAGCATATAAACCACTAGGGGCATTCTTAGGCCCAGCATTGATTGACAGGACATTTTTTATTTTTATTTTTTCATTTTCTGTCCCAACACTCCTTGCTAAACTCTTCCTTGAGAGTTACGGATTTGCTTTTTGTTATTTTTCAACCAGTTAGTATAGAGAAAATGAAGCCAAAACCACAACCACTCCTATCATTTTTGGAGCATCCTCACTTTGTGGACCTGTGATAAACAGACACAATTTAGATACTAGAAAAGTAGAGGAAATTGGAGAGTACAGAATCTTACTGAGGAAAAACTGGAGCTGCTCTTCCCTAGCTTAAAAGTTAGCTGGTTTTAAAGAACTCAAGCCGGGTTTTTGTCATGACTCCTTTGAGAAAGGAGGATCTGCCCCAATTCTCTTACTCTCTACAAGAACAGATAGGTAGCCGTGTTGGTCTGCCATAGTCAAAATAAAAAAATTCCTTCTAGTAGCACCTTAAAGACCAACTAAGTTAGTTCTTGGTATGAGCTTTCGTGTGCATGCACACTTCTTCAGATACACACATGCACACGAAAGCTCATACCAAGAACTAACTTAGTTGGTCTTTAAGGTGCTACTAGAAGGATTTTTTTTATTTTCTCTACAAGAAGGCAAACAAGGCAGATTCTCTAAAGGAACAAGGGTGCAGCTAAAATTCTCTTGAAAATGGCAGGTGACTAAAGCTAGTTTGGGAAGTGGATCTAGAGACATGATTAACAGAGACTGAGTGGAACTCCTGTGTACGTAGTTAAGCTTCACCTGAAAACTATTTCGGTGAGAACCTGGGAGGTCATGTTAAAGTTGATACACACATGCATCTTACTCCTGTTGAGTGGGAATGTCTCTTGTTGCGCTCAAGGTGATGATAGGTACAGAGGTCATTGATTCACCTGTGGTGGGAATGTGGTACATTTTTTAAAAAATGGAGTATGATTTTGACTACCATTGGCGACATTGTTCAACAGGCAATTCAGCAAAAGCCTCTCTTGGTGTTATTATTTTTAGAGAACAATGAACAGGTTGTTCAAAAAGATTTTATAGTACAGCTATTAATTGTGGCTCACGTATCACAAGGTATGGCAAACAGCTGTAGCAGAAAAATTAACACAACAGCGTAAGATTAGCTGGAGAGATTAAACAAGATACATATATGGATGTATGGTTTCCTTTTTCCTTTTCCTTTTCAATTTGCATTAAGTCTCACATGGGAGCCAGCTGTGTAGTTTGGTATCAACAGTATCTAATCCTATCAGTTATGCACCAATTTGTGTTAACAACATAAGGATGTCATCAGGCAGAAATCACTTTTCTGCAGCTCCTAGCTGGTACAATAATATGCATGCTTTAGAAACGATCACTGAGCTCTGTGGGCCTGTTGTGTCACAAGGCCCTTTTCCCCATGGAGCGCTGACCCTTAGCAAGCCCCATCTGATTGTACGCCCACTCCCCTCTCTCTCTCTCTCTCTCTCTCTCTTTCTTTCTTTCTTTTTTCTCTCCGAAATGTTTTGGGTTTCTGTCTTAGGGCAGAATCTAACTGGGCATTATCCTATGCAAGCCCCATCAGAATGAATAAAAGCTCTACCAGATCACAGGAGTTGGTGGTTGGACTGTGTCTTTAGGTAATTGTTGCAAATGTCCCTGTATTATTATTGTGGGTACCAACACAAAAAAATAGTCCTCTTTCATTATCACAGTTTTTCAGCAATTCTTTCCTAGTCTTTTTATATCACTCCTTGCTTCCAAGACATAGAAAAAAATGAAGTACTTGAGAAACTATATTCTCTCCATCTCTGTCTGGAAATCCTCCCCAGAATTTTTTACCATCCCTATGGGACCTGTGGCTGCTTTCAGAAGGATCCTTATTTCTGCACTTCCCTTGTTCATATCAATCTTCTTTTAACACTAGTTTGTATAGACTTGTTTATTTTGCTATTCTTGGTCTTTGTGAATTACACTATAAAGAACTTCCGTACTAGTGGACTTTATATCAAGGGTCTAGGTCCCCTCACCCCGACCTAACATTCTGGCATGGCAAATGAACATTGATTTGGCCACTTACCAGTTTGAGGGTTGTGTTTGTAAAAAAAACAAGGAACTGTAAATGGAAAGGAAATAATATCTGAGTATTGACTCCCAGTATTGTATACATCTGAATTTTACATTGTCTGTCATTACAAAGTGCTTTCTAAGGGTCCATCCTGCCCCAGGGGTGACCCCCCTCTCATAGAAGTAAATATGAATCACATCACATTACTTTATATATTAGACACATTATTTGTTGCGTTGTCAGTAAACTGTTCCAAAAGTGAATAAAGAGCAGTCTGTACTGGGAGTGTAGCAGCGGAGCCCGAAATCTGGAGGAAACTCATGACTCACTTTAGTGGGTGTTAAATGTGCCATTTTATTTTAAGTTACGCTCATTATATTTGTTTGGCCTTTCCTTTAGAGTGATCATCATCTTTTTTTTTATGTGGCAAACATGCTGCGTGTCTCTTCCATTTACACTCTAAGCAGTTGGTTGGGGACATCCTGAATGGCTAGTTTAGCATCACTTCCATCCTTTTATGTTTGCATTCTCAGTGACATCTGTGCTTTGGTGGCATTTAGCTTCCCAGTCGAAGTAGCTGGCTGCTTTTAATCGGGACTGTTGAAATTGTTGTCAGTCTGAATGTTTTCTTTTTTTAATCATATTTGCCTGATTGACCTTTTTTTGCTTTTTTTTCTCTGTCTTTCTATTGGGCTGCTCCAGGAGCCATGGCTAACCACCTTATAACCAATGCTCTCCTTCGTCCTCATGGCACTAACAACCCTTATAACACATTGCTCGGGGAATCGGCCGTCTATAACAACCCTTCTATCAGCATGTACAACACACCAGGTGTGGTGGAGTTTCTCTCATTTTTCTAGTGAGAGTCCCATTTTATGTGGCTTTTATAGGCACATTTCTTTCTTTCTTTCTTTTTCTTTCCTCCCCTTTATTTTTGAGCACAAATAATTATTTCCCTACCCATTTCAGAACATTTTTCCATTTTCCCCAGGCTTTTTTCTTGAACGAATCTAAATTAATTTTGAAAGACACCCATCAGTCAGATCTATTCAGATGTGTATGACCTTTTGTTTTAATATTTTCAGTGTTGTGTTTGGTCACTTGTATCCATTTATCTCTTGTATATCTGTTTGTCAAACATTCATTTGAGAAACAGGAGCACTGTCCAAGGTAAGTGATATCAAAATAGCCTTTTAATGCTAAAAAACGCCAAAGCTATTGTTGAGTTTTGAAATTCAGAGCAGGATTGGGCCAGTAAAGAATATACCCCCAACTGCTGTTTAAAAACAACAGCAGTAGCAGCAGTTAGTTATTTAGCAGTAGTAATAAAAGCCCCAGGACAACATCTTAGTTGGTTTAATCCTCATTGAAATAAGTGGGACTTACTGTAGTCACAACAAAATTGTTCTGCTAGTTTTAACAGGACTTAAGTGCAATCATCTTTAGTAGGACTGAAGTCGCAGCGTATCATTCCAGATGGGTCAAGTAGAATTCTGCAATCAAGGAAGTTGGCATAAGAATGCAAAGATCTTACCAGTAAAGCCAGAGAAGTTTGTCTGACACGACTATCTGAGATTTTGGCCATGACAATCTCTTTACACAAAGATAATACAGGCGTAAACAGCACCTCTTTGGATTATATAGCCTTCTAGTATGAAATGCTGAATGGTCTTATTAGCATTTCATTCCTAGAGATGAAATGTTATTTGACATTCTACTTCTTTTGCAATTTTTTCATATAGCACTTTTTATTCATATAAGCAATGCATTTAGCTACATTAAAATGCTAATATAGCACATAAACTGCTCTGGTACTTACCCATCATAAACAGTGAAAGATTTTTTTTCTTAATATAAAGCATTAATCATGTCAAAATTTACCTTTTAGTCTCAAAAAGTAACTTTCTATACTCGATAATAATATTGAGAATTCTGTACCTCCCATAAAACTGAAAGAAATAGAATTTCATTTCTTATGCACAAATGTTCTCTGGTAGCTATGGCAAGATACAATTTTTAAAATTACTTTATGTTATATTATAGTGAGAACCAAGCTAAGTTAGTTTCACAGATTTCACAGCAGAGCTCAAGTCTTGACTATCTCATCCCATTGACTTCATAGGGACCCGCGTTCAACTTAGCCCGGCTCCAGCCCTTTGACAAGATCTTTCATTTCAAATGTCAGTATCTATGCCAGAGATTCTTCTACATTTATTTGCACCATGCTCCATTGATCTCATTGGCCATACTCTCTGTTTTTAACTGGAACCCAAATTGTAAATAAAAACAGCGCACGGTCCCTGGGATCAAAGTGAACCGTGTTACCGTTTGTTCCATTTTAATCACAGATGAAAATTGTATACTTTTTGAATGAAGCAATTGCTTATTTTAAATCACATTGCTTCACATCCACCTATTTCATATGCAAATGCATTTCAGTGCTACAGGAAAATGGAAATCTCTGCTAACCGTTGGCATTTGATAGCTTGCCTCAGTATGCTTTGCTGCGTTACCATGAACAGAGTCGAGGATTTTGTCAGTTTGTTATCATGTCTAAAATGTTATCTGATAATGAGGTAAGAGTAGTGAGCCATTATACTTATTAGACATCACTGAAACCTGGCTTATACTAACCTGACCTGCAGCCTGACAAAACTCAGCTAAAATTTTTCACACCTTTTCCCACAAGCCATGTTTTCTTTTTGGCTTGGCCATGGATGAGCTGAATTACTCACAAAGCAGCTGTCATGCTAGGCGTCATGGCAGTTTATTTTGAATGATAGAACTGATAAAGTAACGAACCATGAGAAAACTCTGCAGGGTCTCAAGGGCGCTGCTGCAGCCCAGATCAGCTTGGCATGACTCACGCAATCATTTTCCGGCTTATTATTTGTAATCCATGCTGGGTTTTAGCCTATGCAGGTTGAATAGATTCATGAAACAGGAGTCATCTGAGAAGACGACCAGACCCTGATTTGTTCCATGGCCATTTGGGGATATGTGGGAGTATGAAATGCTCAGACCATCCCTTCACCACACATGTATCTAACAAAGTCTATGGCAATATGAATTGGCCAAGAGGAGGAGTATAGTTTGCTAGAGAAGCGTGTGTGTGTGTGCGTGCGCGCGCGCATGCGCTCTTTAGTGTGTGGATCTCAGTGGGTTATACCCAGAAACCCTATGCATGTTCTCTCATATTCCAGGTCTACATACTGAAGTAAGCATATTCTCCCCCCCCCCCCCCAATACAGACCTCCTTCTTTTCCCTTCCCTCATCTTCATCATTGTTCACCTGTGTGAAAGTTAAGCAGCAAGGTTAGACCAGAAAAAAGCATACTGGCTGCTAGAACAAGATGGATCACGTCTTGCTTTCCATTCTTGTTTAATTAAAAGAACAGCCAATTTAAGAGATTAAAAAGCTGTTTCAACTATTTCTGTTAATTCTAACCCAGTAAACTGCAGAAAGGTAACAGAAACCTCAGGAATCTTTCTGAATCAACAGACGTTTCATGCCATTTTTATGATGCATATTTTCTAATTATTCAGTCTGTCAAAATTCATTGAAGAATATGCTGTATTCTCCCGATTCATTCTGAGTAGCCTTTCAGGGTGGGTCGGTATGAAAACCTCCTTTGGGGAAAACCCTTCATGATTGTCTGTGTCACTGTCCCTCCCTGGCCCCTCTTCCTTTGCCATTTTGTATTCTTAGATTCATTCTTCTTTAGGTAATCATAATGGCGCATTGCCTGTGCAATGTGATGATGTCATGTTGCCACATAGCCAATCAAAACTGGGAGGTAATGAAGTTCCTAGAGAGGGGTTTGCTCCGAGTGAAACTTAGGTTGGATCCAGACACGTCAAAGAAACGATTCAGTCAAATGCGTTGTAAACTTCATACCGGGAAATCCCATTGTTGAAAAACGGGACTCCACAGTGCCATCTAGTGTCACAGAGTTGTAATGCATATAAAGCGCATTATCTTTACCAATGTAGTTGAGTCCTTAGTTCAATACCGCCTGTTGCCTCTAGCTTCCCAAAAGTAAGGTTCCGTTGGAGCCTTGGGCAGCAGTAGAGCAGGAACTTTTCAAGTGTCATCGCATCTGAAAGCACCCAAAACCTCAACTCCTTTCAAGGTAAGCTTAGGGATTTAGAAACAAGCTTGTTTAGCAAGCAGAGGCAACACACACACACACACACAGAGCGAGAGAGAGAGAGAGAGAGAGAGAGAGAGAGAGCGCTTCTTCAACAATGGAATTTATTCCACAATTTTATTCTTTTAAGAAAAAAGAAAGAATTGTGGACTAGAAAAAGCCATCAAGATATCTGTATGCATTTACTTTTAAAAAGCATACTTTAAATGTTGTAAGATTAGAAAAAAGAATGTGACAGATTCCATACAATGGTGCTCTGAGATGTTCAGGTATTCCAGGACTACAAGCTCTGGGGAACTCAGTGTGGAGACAAGCGCAAGCCTCCATCGTTTTCAAGAGGAAGAGCTGGACAGTTAGCAGCAGAACAAAGCTCAGTGTGGGAAAATGTAAAAGCTTTATCGTGGGCAAGAAGAATTAAAATGTTTTGCTGCCATTCTTTAAATAAGTGATTAAACTACAACCCTTGGGAGAAGAATTTGAGAGGATATAATGGGAGACACTGGTCAACAGGATACATTTAGTACCAAAAAAGTATTGTTTTTCTGTACCCGAGTAGGAGCGTTATTTCCAAAACTTGGAAATTACAGCATTGGTAGTGAAATCTCCTGTGGAATCCAGCAGGCACAGATGTTCAGGGAAAGTAGCAAGGGAATTTTGGCTTCTTTAATCTCATTTACCGTTGGCTGCTTCTTTTTGTGGTAGCAAGGAGCAAATGCCTCTTGCTACCACAGCAAAGCCTGTGAGACGAGGAAAGAAACTGTAGGCTGTGAGCAGAACATATGACACCCCCCCCCACTTATGTAGGGGTTATATTCCGGCACCCCACATGCGTAAGTGAAAATCGCGTAAGTGGGGAACACCCTCTTAACATCCTTTAAACACCCTTTCTGCAGTCCAGATCAAAAATACTGTACCAAAAATATCCACAACTGGAATTGAAGCTCTGGGGTCGGCTGGAGAATGCGCTAGAAATCTGCTGCTGCTGCAGCAGCACTAACCCCATGTGTCAGCTGTTAGGCGGGGAGGCTGAGCAGCGTAAAAATTGGCAACACACGTATACACAGTCACATGCAAGTTGATGGCTCCGACCTGGTGGAATGCTCTCTCCCAGGAGACTAGGGCCCTTCAGGATTTAACCTCCTTCCGTCAGGCCTGTAAGACAGAGCTATTCCGCCTGGCCTTTAATCTGAATTCAGCCTGATCTTTTATTTCCCTTCCCTACCCCTCCCCTTTTATGAAGATTACCCGCTCTGAGACCCCACAGCTAATTCTCCCCTGGCCTCCTCGCTGGCCCAAGTAGGACTAATTCAGCCAGCTAGCCCTGGGGATTATCTAATACTTATTGGATGGATTTCCCCCCAATTGATTTTTGAACTCTGAATTTTATTGTTATTCATGTTTTTATATTGTATTTTATGCTGCTTCTATGTTGTATTACAATCAAGTGTTTTAATTTTGTTGTTAGCCGCCCTGAGCCCGGTTTTCTGAACCGGTAAGGGTGGGGTATAAATAAAAAATTATTATTATTTAGTACTGATTGCGAGAAAGTGGAGGGATGCCTGCAAATGGGAACAAAGTTTTCCATAGTCTGTTTCCCCCCCTGGCAGCTAGCTGGACTGGGCAGGAAAGCAGTGTCCTTTTCCTTTGCCATTTCCTTTGGGACAGAGAAGCATCATTGCTCTGTATGGGAGGCCAGGAAGGAATGTTTCCTCTTTGTCCCAATTGGTTATTGAGCCGGTGTGTTTCTTTCTTTCCCCTTTTCATGGACGGGATTTGTTTGTTTTGCTTTGATTTCTTCCATGTGGCTAGGTCTGCTATAGGGATGCGGGTGGCACTGTGGGTTAAACCACAGAGCCTAGGACTTGCCAATCAGAAGGTCCGCGGTTCGAATCCCCATGACGGGGTGAGCTCCCATTGCTCGGTCCCTGCTCCTGCCAACCTAGCAGTTCGAAAGCACGTCCAAGTGCAAGTAGATAAATAGGTACCGCTCCGGCGGGAAGGTAAACGGCATTTCCGTGCGCTGCTCTGGTTCGCCAGAAGCGGCTTAGTCATGCTGGCCACGTGACACGGAAGCTGTATGCCGGCTCCCTCGGCCAATAAAGCGAGATGAGCGCCGCAACCCCAGAATCGACCATGACTGGACCTAACAGTCAGGGGTCCCTTTACCTTTACCTACCTTGGAGTCTACCTGAAGCATTTGGTTTTAGAACAGTGACCCAACCGAGGGAAATTCCCCTGACAGCACCAGAAGAAGTGCTCATGGCAGGAAGGAGAAAGCCTCTCTCCCGTACAGGTCACACACTCCTGCCACGAAAGGCTTGGATAGTGCATTAGCTTTTTACACATCCATAGAGAAGGAGGCACTTGGAAACTAAGAAGGAAACAGGGAAAGCTCTCAGGGCATCATGGACTCTAAATCTAAATAATGAAATAAGTAAAACCAAAATGGAAGCCCTAAAACAGTGGAGAAATGTGTTCTGACCATTGTGAGGAAAAACATTAAGACCAGAAAGGCTGCTTATTGTATCTCTGGCAGCGGCAGAGGGAGTTCTCTGCTGCGCGACTCCTGGCAGCACCTTCAGCTGGTTGCAGAGATTTCAGGGACTTCCCACCCAAATTTTGAATTGAAAGGGGCCAGTCAGGGCCGATCTAGGAGGCATTGATTTGCGGACGGACCTGGAGGAGTCTGTCTCCACCCAGATCCGCCTCCAGGTCATATCTTACGGCTGCGCTGCAAGTGGGCAGCGCAGTCGGCAACTATTATTCCACCTGCCCACCCTGTATGTCTTTGCATTCTCCGAAGTTATGCTGACAGTGCTTGCACGACCTTGCTGTAGAATTATTTGGTTGCCATATTCAGGGCCAGGGAGGTATTTTCCTGCAGAAAAATTAGGCCTGTAGGGGGCTTTTGCCTACCTCATAGCAATTGTCACAACTTTTGGCAGAAAAGACATTGGGTTGGATCTTTAGTCAGAATTGAAACAAAGGTTCAGGGTATCCCAGTAAAAGGATCCAGGAGGAAAATTTTGTCCAAAGGCCCAGATGGGGGCTAACGGACCACAAAACTCCAACTTTTATGGTGCGATCGCCCCCATTTGAACTTCATCAGCAGGGAATACAGTGGTACCTATGGATACGAACGGGATCCGTTCCATAGCCCCGTTCGCATCCAGAAGCAAACGTAACTAGCGACGGCACGTCAGCGCACGGACGCGTCGCTTTTCGCCGCTTCTGCGCATGCGCGTGACGTCATTTTGAGCATCTGCGCATGCATAAGCGGCGAAACCCGGAAGTAACGCGCTCCGTTACTTCCGTGTTGCCGCAGAGCGCAACTCAAACACGCTCAACCTGAAGCGGATTCAACCTGAGGTATGACTGTACCTTTAAACCAGGATCAATGCTAATGGAGCAATCAGCCAGCAACCAAGCTAGGCTGATTTAGGATACATGCCTGATGCCTATGCCAAAGCCTACTTACACCTGAAATCAATAAAAGTTGTGGCCATTTCAATCCCAGATTGTTGTCCTGTCATTATTGCTACCTTCACGCCCCTGAAATCTGAGCCCAGCCCACAGAGCAACAGGGAACTTTGGTTCATTACACGTCAATGGGGAAATAAAACATGTCCTTTGTGTGCATTTTCAAAATAGCCTGAAATAAAGGACAAGCTCCATGATGTGCTTAAAACAAACAAACCAAGAATTAGAAAGGTCTTGTACATAATGCTTCTGGTTGTTCTGAAACTGCATTCCAATGTAATCATTGGGGTGATCATACATAATGCATTCTCCATCAGATTTTTGTTTGTCTTAATCAAGAAACATTAATACCTTGCATTATTTCTGCATATTCTCAGTATTCCGTCTTGCTTTTAAAAGATTTCCTGATTGTGAGGGTTTTAAGCATGTACAGGCAAACGCCCTTGTGCCTTTCACACTAAAAATGTGAAAAGTTAGGTTCTTCCTGCATATCTTTCCTAGTCAAGGCAGGCAAAAGTCTGGATATTTATTTCAAAAGAAGGGTTTCGTTTCATAACTCTGTCATATTTTAAAGTACATGTATTTTTATTTCAGGTATAACTAATTATTAGATGACTGAGGCAGAAGGAGTAGAACTTTTGCAGAGCAATGAAGGTGGAGAGGATGAAATTCATTCCTGCAGGCATATAGTATAACTGCTGGGCCTTCCTTCCTAGCTTGTAAGTAGTAAAAGGGGTCATAGCTGTACAGGACAGGACACGGTTGCCAAATGCCTAAAGATTGGCAGCCCTTGAAAGAAGAGATTAGCAGCCCGACTAGAAAGATGGCAAGGAAACAGTCACCTAAGAGTGGCTGTATTGGCTCAGTTCGAGACTTAAGACTGTTCCATTTCCATGAGAATTTTTCAGTTGAAATTCTGAAGAAACCTCATGAGGGTGGGGAAAGTTGCAACCCAGTGTAAGGTGGTCCAACTATTGCCTCTGAGTCTGCTTTAAGCTTTTAAGCATCTGGCTGTTAACCAGAAGGTTGGTGGTTCGAGCCCACCCAGGGGCAGCTGTGGAGTCTTGCACTGCAGGAAGTTGGAGTTCCTTCCAATTCTACAATTCTTTGATTCTATGAAACAAGCCAAAGGGTTTTCCAGAACCCTGAACACATTTAATTTATCATCCAATTTGTTCATGCATTTTGTATTATGAAAGGTTATAAGCTTCTCTCATCCCAGGCACTTTCCAAGCCTATGTGAATTCTCATACAGTGGTACCTCGCAAGACAAAAAAAACTCGCTAGACGAAAGGGTTTTTGGTTTTTTGAGTTGCTTCGCAAGACGATTTTCCCTATGGGCTTGCTTTGCAAGACGGAAACGTCTTGCAAGTTTGTTTCCTTTTTCTTAACACCGTTAATACAGTTGCGACTTGACTTCGAGGAGCAACTCATAGAACGCGGTGTGGTAGCCTTTTTTGAGGTTTTTAAAGACTTTGGTGATTTTTGAAGCTTTTCCAAAACTTTCCCGACACCGTGCTTCGCAAGACAAAAAAAATCACAAGACGACAAAACTCGCGGAACGAATTAATTTCGTCTTGCGAGGCACCACTGTACTATATCTTTCATCTCAGCCATCGTAATTCATGGCATATAGATCTCTGCCGTCTAAGCACCTTGGGACCACTCTCTAAACATCTCTGCAATCTCTGTTTCCCTGTGTTCAGTGAGTAAGTCCTCGCAAGAGCATAAATGAGAGGGGTGGGGATTTAGTTCCTATGTTAAGGTGGGGAACAGTTCTCACTGCTGGGAACTGCCCAGGTCTAACACTGTAGCCAAAATCCCAAGCGGAGCAAAGTGTGCGTAGAATTTAAATAATTTAGTCTAGGTAACAGAGTCTTTGCGGGTGGTGCTGTGGGTTAAACCACAGAGCCTAGGACTTGCCGATCAGAAGGTCAGTGGTTCGATTCCCCGCGACGGGGTGAGCTCCCATTGTTCGGTCCCTGCTCCTGCCCACCTAGCAGTTCGAAAGCACATCAAAGTGCAAGTAGATAAATAGGTAGATAAATAGGTACTGCTCCAGCGGGAAGGTAAACGGCGTTTCCGTGTGCTGCTCTGGTTTGCCAGAAGCGGCTTAGTCATGCTGGCCACATGACCCGGAAGCTGTACGCCGGCTCCCTAGGCCAGTAAAGCGAGGTGAGCGCCACAACCCCAGAGTTGGACACGACTGGACCTAATGGTCAGGGGTCCCTTTACCTTTACTAACAGAGTCTTCACATAAGATCTTCAAGGAACCAATGGATATGAGATCAGAATTTTTCCAGGTTTCTCTCTCCCATTTTTTAGAAAATGCAGCAAAATGTCAGTAGTAGTATATTAGCTCTGCTGGAAAAGTAAGTGCATTTGGCTCTTCCTCTCTCTCTCAGCTGCCCCTAACCATAGAATCATAGAATCATAGAGTTGGAAGAGACCACAAGGGCCATCGAGTCCAACCCCCTGCCAAGCAGGAAACACCATCAGAGCACTCCCGACATATGGTTGTCAAGCCTCTGCTTAAAGACCTCCAAAGTAGGAGACTCCATCACACTCCTTGGCAGCAAACTCCACTGTCGGACAGCTCTTACTGTCAGGAAGTTCTTCCTAATGTTTAGGTGGAATCTTCTTTCTTGTAGTTTGGATCCATTGCTCCGTGTCCGCTTCTCTGGAGCAGCAGAAAACAACCTTTCTCCCTCCTCTATGTGACATCCTTTTATATATTTGAACATGGCTATCATATCACCCCTTAACCTCCTCTTCTCCAGGCTAAACATGCCCAGCTCCCTTAGCCGTTCCTCATAAGGCATCGTTTCCAGGCCTTTGACCCATTCCCTTCAGGCTGCAGCAGAGGAAGGGATTTGGGCAACTCCACTGCCTCCACTCAAAGCCTTTTGACTCCTCCCTGAAGTGTTTCCACATCCCAGCTAGTCCTTATAAGAACTTTGTGACTTTAAGAAAAATTTGATTTTAATTAATTTTTATAATGAAATGTTTTTAGAATCCTGTACTATTTTATTGTTGTTAGCTGCCCTGAGCCCGGCTTCGGCTGGGGAGGGCGGGATATAAATAAAATTTATTATTATTTATTATTATTATCCCCAAATTTGACTTCTCCTGTTCCATCGCCATCCCTTTCCCCTTTTTCATTGTGCCTGCATAAAACCCAATTGACGTTTGTTCTAATTCAGCAGTAAACAGCTGGTTTTCCTGGGGAAGCAGCAGAATGCTTTTGAAGCCAAGATGCTAGGAAATAGACAAAGCGGTAGCGGAATTTTCTTCTCTGGCAACAGTAGAGTAGTTTATGGAAGTGATTTCTGGCAAGGTTACCCAGACTTGATTGATTTGGGACCAAGGCAAAATAGTTTCAAACAACTTAGGCTTCGTGGAGAATCTACCACTAGTACCTGGCATTGTCCCTTGCCCAGCACCAAAAGCATCAAAGGTGATCAGGTCTACCTGGGAGAGAGATGTTACAATTTCTTCTTTCTAACATGTTTTGCAACAGATTATCACTGTGCCACAAAAAATTGTCACAGATTATGGGCTATTATACCAGGTTATCTATGACTTAGGGGTCAGCCATACTTTTGCCCCATGCTTTCTAGACACAGGTCCACACTTTAAAGCGCAGTTCTGATTTCCCATGGGTTAGAATTTGCTCCAGTTCAGTGGTAAAGAGCAGGTTTTTGTGGGGGAAGCTCCAGGCCCCCTCCCCCCCCCAAAAAAGCACTCGGACACAGTCCTTTAAAGCGCAGGCCTGTGCTTAGAAATGTGGTACAAAAGGAAGTCCAGAGCAGCCCTTACCTATGGGCCAGCTAGAGCATTTATTCTATGAAGTGGCGTGCATTTCTTTCCATTGTGCTAGGACTCAATTATTTTAAGCTACTTTCTTTCAGACAAACCATACATGTTGGCTGCTCCTCATCAAGCTCACTATCGCTTTCATCATTTTGCCATGTTCAGTTTTTTCCTTCTCTTTTCCATAAAATTGCTTTGGAGAGAAAATGAGCAGCTCTCTAAAGAAAACCAACACAAAATAACACCATCCCCTATGATTGTGCTCGCTGTAGATCACTGTTGTCAAAGAAACTGTCTTTCAAGTTAAATCAACACTTCCTACAGCTGAGTTCAGCAGTTGTGCATTCTTCCAGGCTTTTTATACAATCTTTCCTCAGCAGGAAAATATATATTGGCTTGGCACTGAGATCTCCATTTGCCTTACTAAGAACTCTTTAGAATACATATATATATATTGGCGTGCTCTGGTCCATGGGGTCATGAAGAGTCGGACACGACTAAACAAAACTAATATATAGAGTCACGGCAGAAGAGTGCCTTTGCACTCCTCCATCCTTTTAAAAATGTTTTGTTTTTCCATTTCCCCCCGCCTCCAGGGCTAGTATAGTGTTACTCCCTGGCTTGAGGGCATGTTGGGTGACTGGAAAGGCTATGGGTCATGTTCATGTGTCTGCTCAGGTCAGATCTCTGATGGTTGTAGGGCCAGAACTGCAGAGGTTGCCACAGCAATGGGGAGGGAGAATCTGGCCCTGAGGGAGCTCTCTGCTCTCCCAAAGGGAGAGCCAATGTTTACTTTGGCTCCCAGGATACCCTCCAAGGGGCCATAGGACTGCAGGGTTAGTCACTTGGTTCACAACAGCACAATGTGGCAATACCTTCTCTGCCATAATTTGAAAGATGGTGAGCACGAGACCTTCACCTCCTTGTCATTTTGTCTCCATTTCGTTCAAGCCACATAATGCCAAAGCACCATGCAATGGGGTCCTTAACTCTTCGGATTGTGTTTGCTGCATTCTCATACTTCAGTTACCGTATTTTTTGCTCTATAAGACGTACCAGACCATAAGACGCACCTAGTTTTTGGAGGAGGAAAACAAGAAAAAAATATATTCCAAATCTCAGAAGCCAGAACAGCAAGAGGGGTCAAAGCAGCAATCCCTCTTGCTGTTCTGGCTTCTGGGATAGCTGTGCAGCCTGCATTCGCTCCATAAGACGCACACACATTTCCCCTTACTTTTTAGGAGGGAAAAAGTGAGTCTTATAGAGCAAAAAATACGGTAAATACTTATGTGTACAGTTTGTGTTGTAATGCGGTTCAATGACAAACACATAATGCACACATTATGCATATGACTTTGGTACACTTGATATTTGAAGAACTGAGCCGTCAAACATATAGATATTTGAAATTCAGTATAGCTGGTATTTAACATATGTTCCATTAAATGTGGCCTTCAAAAATATGATGTGATTGAAGCTTTCAACTAGCTTCTATTCCCATTACCTGCCTCTGATGAAGTGATATTTGTGACTGAACAAGTGGCTGAGAGTCTTCACCCCTACAGCATGAGCAGTTGTCTAATGTTTCTGGCAGAGATGTTCTTTTGAGAGTTGTCTCCATGGGTACGTCTTATAACAATCACTGCTAAAGAGGTACACAAATTCAGTACTTGCCAGTGTCTTTAGTTGTTTTGGCAACCCTATCCTGTCAGATAAAAGCAGCTGCCCTGGGAACTTGTTTGAAAAAGCAAGGTAAATATGTCTGCAAAAATAAATAACTTACTGGTGATTCTTCCCGTTACTTGCAAGTTCCAGCACTCTGGGCATTTAAACATTTGTAGAGATCAGTTACATCCCCTCCATCTTCATTGCACTGCAAAAATTCTACTCCTTTTGCCTCAGGCAATCCTCTTCTATCTTTTTATTTGATACCTGAAATATATTAAAAAGTGACGTGATTCTGTATGTGTGTGTGTGTGTCCATTATGTTTTCTACATGTGAGAACCAGACTTAAAAACTAAGATACAAGGATTTGAGGCTATATTAATGGCTTGTATCCTAATGAGCAGAAGTGAATTCATGCATGGGAAGTTTTCCATTCATTATGATACCTGGTTATGATACCCCCACCCCTGCTTTATTTTAAAAAGAGCCTCCCTGGAGGGTTGGGAGATGGGGAGGAGGAGGAGCTGGAGTAAGAGGAGATTGTCCAAATCAGGCAGGAGTACATCCTCAAGAAGCAGCTGGTGGGGGGATGCAGGAGGTTGCAGGTCTCCTTGCACAAGTCTCCTACACCTTCGCTACTTAGGATCTGAGCCAAGATGCACATTGGAAACACACGTCACTAGTGATGCTAAGTGGCCAGAAATCCAGACTTGTCTTCCTAAGGTTTTTCACACCAACTACATCCACCTGAAGGACTCTGCAGGTGGACATAGAAGTGTTTACAATATGGCACCCAGCTGCTATACTACATGCAGTACAGAGATCTTATTTTCTGGGGCAGTTTAACATATATCAGTAATAAGTATCTTCATTCATACCTTTCCCAAGCAGGAAGAGGGCAGGTACTCCTTTTCTGGAACAATAGCAAGCCTCATGGTGGAGCAGGCCCTCTCTCTCAGTTGTCCTTTTCACTTGCGTCAGGACTGCTATTTGAAAATAAAACCCTGCAGATGCTATTCCACATGGGAAACCGTTTTGGAATAATCCAGCCATGTCGTATAGATAGAATTGCTTGTGACAGCCTTGTGGCCTTCAAGTTGTTGTTGAATTCTCAATCCCACCAGCCCCAACCATCATGACCAATGTTCAAGGATGGTGGGAGTTTTCCAAATGTGCTCTCTGGCATAGGTATTTAGGGATCAGGGCAATACCAGAAGTGGACATTGCTGTGTACCTGCCAAAGCTGGGGGTCCACTGTCCACCCTTAGTGCCTCCAGGGCCAGGTGATTTCTCTCCTTCTTGGGATGCGTGCCCCATCTAAGTGTGGGGCACAGAGTGTGGAGACAGAGCAGCATTCTCACCGCATCCTGCACTGCGCTTCACAGCAGTTGTAGAGATTGGACCCAGAATGGGCAGAAGGGATGTGGGTGGGCATAGGTGCCGGTTCCCTGGATGCCCGAGCCCCCACAAAATTCCCCATCCAGGGGCCAGGCATCCACCAATTTTGGCGGCAGGGCCAGGCATGCTGCATGGCATTCATGGCCCCGGGCACCCACAATCACAGGGCCAAGATGGCCCTCCTGTTGGTGCGGAGGAGATAGGCTTACTCGCAGGGCACGCCATCTTACCCTAGGGCCTTCCCAAACCTGGAACCTGCACTGACAGATGCAAACGCAATTAAACTTGGACCTAAATTTCAACCTCCCTGCTCCATCAAAGCTAGTAAAGCTCCCTAATATGTTGGCCTTCCCCATACATGAAGATGTTAACATGGTGAGTCCCTATGGGCTTTTTTATCTGTCCCGCTTAGTGGTTCTCTAAGCAGCTGCGCTGATTTCAACCACACCAGCATAATAATTAGAAGCTGACTGTTTCTGGCACAAATGAGAAGCAGCAGTTTTGCACAAGGAAATTCCCATGTGGATTTGGTACCGCTCAGTCCGCTTCCAGGCAAGTACTGCCTTGCAAGCTGAACTTGTGAAATGGGCCTTAGAACTTGCTGTTCTGGAAGGAAGGGCATTTCCTATCTGAATTAAGCAGCTGAAGGTAGAATCATACTTTAGCCTCACCCTTGTTCCCTTAGAAGTGCAGCCTTCAGAAAGCCATGGGACTCTTAATGGTTCTGGGCTGGGCTGAAGCAAAGCCTGACTCACTCTGGACTGAATATGGATTTGGTTGGGTAAGTAGAGTAGAGGTCTAAGAGTGCAGAGTCCCCCCAGGAAAAATGTTGGCGATAAAATTATCTTGAAGCTTGAACGTTTCTGAAGGGTCCATTTTGTATTCATCAAAAATATTCATATTCACATACTAACTGTAGTTTTCACAGAAAATTCCCCACCAGCTCAAGGAGTGTTCTGGTTGCAGTGGGCTCTGTACTGGGGCCTAAAAAAGCTTGAGAGCTCTTTTGAAATGTTAGTGTTCATTATAAGAGTACTTTGAATGCTGTGAATGAAAAGAAAAAGTTTACAAGAGTAATGCAGTGCTCACTTAGACAAGTAGGCAAACATTTTAGCATGCAAGCAAGCCATAGGTGCCATAATTGACAGTAAGTAAAAGCGCTTGTTTGAAAACTCAGGAAATAGCCTTGGATATTTACTGGCATAACTAGTGCATGGTGATTTTCAGATTTGATTTTGCTTTTGAAATCTTGAGGACGGGGTTTATAAAACCAAAACATCTATCACTGTAAATAAAACATGTTGTGACTAATACGTCAAGCAGGTATATCTAATCCATGCAATGTAACGTCATTTGCTTCAAAAGTTGAAATGCTTTCTGTTAACACTTTTCCTGCATATCATCAATTTGCTTTTGAACCACATTCCTCCTATTGTCGCTGTAAGCTTACTTGTTGTTTTTTCTTTCCTTTTCTTCATGCTGTCGTTTAGAGCCCTACAGAGAGACAAGTATGGGAGTAAAGCTAAACATTGCATATCAAATGTAATTTTTTTTAGTTCACTTTTTAATGCATCATATATCAATGATGTAGATATTTAAAACAGTTCATCTCTCACAATGCAGAAATCAAGAATAATAAGCCATATTCTATAAATATTGATAGAAATTAGATGCTTCTCTTGTGTCTATTTTTTCATTTTGTCTTTCATCCAGTGTGTTTAAGTTTTGTGTAATTGTGTGTGAGAATGAAATTTCTTTTATGTTAAAAACACTTTTTGTCTGCAAAGTCATACTGTTTACTCATGTTGCTGTGGCATCTTTAATGAGAGCTGAACATTTTCAATGCAAAGCAATTGAAAATTGATTTATTTTCCTTTAAAAAGCAATATTGCAGCTAATAATTCTTTCTTCTTAGCAGAAGAAAGAAGGAACAATGTCTTAATGCAGAGCTGTGACCACTCTCGAGATTTTGCAACCACCTCTTGTTTTGCCCCTCAAATACTGTCGGTGATGGATAGAGATTTATACTGTGAAAATAAATGGCTCCATTCTTCATCTGTGATGGTTGTTCTATTTTTACCCATGAGTTGTTCTTTTCTCTCTGTCTGAAACACAGATTTGATGTACATCTGGTAAATACCTAAGTATCAAAATAAAAATGACCTTTTGGAGAAATTTCAATTCAGAGAAATGCCAAACTGCAATCCTAATCACACATCCTGGCAGTTCTGCCTCACAGATGCAGACTGAATTCAGTATTTTCAGAAGGTACACTAACAGTGTATAAAAAGGTTTTTCTTGCTGATATGAATGGCCAGTAAATTGTCAACAAATTGCTTTTCTAATCCGGCAATGTTGGTTCAGCCTTGTCTGCTGTCTCTGGCAGAAGCAGCTGAAATAACAGGAAGAGCAATGTGGAAGCATTAATCCTGTCTCATGTTTTGTGTGTGTCAAAAGGATTACAATATTAATTAAGGAAGCCCAGGTGGATCGCCAGCATCTGATGTCTGACTTATTGTCTCCCCGAGAGCCTCTCCCCCATATGGCTCCAGTGCAATTGCTCTTTCGACACTTCCGACCCGACTGTCTCTTAAGTTGTGCAGGCTGCCTCAGTCTAGTGCCCTGAACAGGACCAATTGAAGTTTACAAAGCAGTGGGCTAGGTTTTTTTTAGCTTCAAATAACTCTTCCTCGTGCTTAATGTTAACAGAGGAAAAGAAGGGAGGGAGGCTCTTGCATGCGCACAGCTGTAGGCTGTGGTGTAAGGCCTGATTGCAGGATGTTACATCCTTAAGGAGGAAGCTTTTGTAGGCTATTTACCATATTTTCCGCTCTACAAGACGCACCTAGTTTTTGGAGGAGGAAAACAAGAAAAAAAATATTCTGAATCTCAGATGCCAGAACAACAAGAGGGATCGCTGCGCAGCGAAAGCAGCGATCCCTCTTGCTGTTCTGGCTTCTGGGATAGCTGCGCAGCTTGCATTCACTCCCTAAGACGCACACACATTTCCTCTTACTTTTTAGGAGGGAAAAAGTGAGTCTTATAGAGCAAAAAATACGGTAGCTTACTTTGTGCTCAGTTGAAAAGTCCCAGGTTGCAGCAGAACATGCTGGAGCAACGAAACAACAGCCCGTCTCCCTTTGAAAAAATAGGAACTATACCCATCTCTCCCAAGCACTAATTGGAACTCATAGGTAAGACAAAAGAGAAGGGGGAATGGTAGCCTTTATATTGCCAAAGTTGGGTGGAAGAGATTCCTTCTTTCCCCTGGGGCCTCTGGCCACATCGACAGCCATGTGCTGCAGCATGAAATTGTAAGCAGAAAGCTGCCATTGGCATGTGCCTTCAGAGCATTTTCCGCACATGAGGCTTAAAGCAGTTATTGCAAAGTTATTTGTAAAACACTTTGAAGGCTCATTCGCCCTGCTCTCCTCTGGTTGTTCTTTCGCCTTAATGCCCACCTGAAAAGCAAAACTTAAAGGCAGATTGACAAAGGAAAATGCTCAGATTCCCTGAGCTCCTACAACTTCACACCAAGAGGACAGTTTAAGATTTGGATTCTCCCCCCCCCCCCATAGAATTAGCTCCCTGAGTTGCCTGTAGAAGAACTTCCCTCAAACTATTTCGGTACTTGGGGGAAATCAGGCCCAGTTTTCATTACAGTCCTTAATAAAAGTATGAAAAATGTATAATTGTACCAATACATGATATGTATTAGAAATTTGTACAACTAACCTTACCAACAAAGGTTTCTTATTCCTCAGCAGTGGGTATGTCTAAGTTATTGCATGTAGATTCTGATGAAGCCTGGGAACATCTTTATTATACAGACCTGCCAGTAGTGAAACAAGCACCAAAAAGAATACATTAAATGCAAAACCCAGCAGAAGTCAGCGTTAAATCTTCCAAAATAAGATATTAAACCATCACAGTTTTATTGTGTTGCTTCAAGAAGTTGCAGCAAAAATAAAATGACACATTCACAAATGCAGCTATTAAACACAATTCTATACATAGCAGTCGCAACCAGTCTAAAGTGACTAACAGGGCTGGTCCTGTCCATGTTTATTACGACGTAAGACTTGCTGAATCAATGGGACTTTATCTCAGGTAAGTAATTATAGGATTGTAGCCTTGATATGTATGCATAGGAAGTCTTTTAGGGTCAGGCCCTTTCAAGGCAGCTTTCAGTATATCATTCACAATTGATTATGAAGTTTGGTTATGCAAGCTCATTAATTCCACACCATTTTAAGAATTAATATTGTAAAGTGCATGCTGAATCCTTAAAAAAAACCCCAACACCTTGCATAACAAATGTTCAGTTTCATTCAATTGATTTATATGCCACTTTTCAGTGGTGGATTATGCCCAGAGCAGCTTATAATAAACGTAAAAATGCAGCACCACAAAACTGAAAAAGAATCCATTACAAAATATATCAAATTCAACAAGCTGTTTTCAGTATTAAAATGAAATGATAGTTGCAGTTAATATCTATCGAACAGAAACATCAAGATTAGAATTAACAGGGAGTGGAATAGCAAGGTCTACTAATGCCAGCCTTGTTGCATTACAAGAGGCTGCAAGAGGCCCGTTTTTGCAATCTTGAGATGTCAGGGACTTGCTCATTTGCATGCAGCATAATCCCAGGCATGGTTATTTAAAAAGAAAAATAAAGAAATCTCACTGAGTTCGATGGGACCTGCTTTCTTCTAACTGCACTAAGGATGGCAACCACACAGCTTCATCCTGGGCCTGTTTACAGTGGTGCCCCGCAAGACGAATGCCTCGCAAGATGGAAAACTCGCAAAATGAAAGGGTTTTTTTGTTTTTTGAGCTGCTTCGCAAGACGAATTTCCCTATGGGCTTGCTTCGCAAGACGGAAACGTCTTGCAAGTTTGTTTCCTTTTTCTTAACACCGTTAATACAGTTGCGACTTGACTTCGAGGAGCAACTCATAGAATGCGGTGTGGTAGCCTTTTTTGAGGTTTTTGGTGATTTTTGAAGCTTTTCCAAAACTTTTCCGACACCGTGCTTCGCAAGACGAAAAATTTGCTAGACGAAAAAACTCGCGGAACGAATTAATTTCATCTTGCGAGGCACCACTGTACTTGGAAGTAGCTCCCACTTTCTAACTGGCTACAGACTTGCAAAAATGACTCATTGAAAACAGTGGGGCTTACTTCTGAATAAACAGGGAACTGTGTGACACATCATCATTATTTTTTTGGACTAGTTACGATTGCTATGTATCTGATTTGTGGCATTAGTTGCTGCTGGGAAGGATTTTTAAAAATAATAATAGCAATACAACTTTTTAGGGCCAAAGTAGCTGAAACGCCAAGAGATTCATGACCAGATCTCTCACAGGTATTGTATTTTAAGCCATGGGAACAAGCTTTTTTAAACCTTACTCTGGGCTGTGTTCTCAAATTCATTCCCCTCCCCTTGATTTATTGCCCTCCAGGGAAAACTACCGTATTTTTTGCTCTATAAGACTCACTTTTCCCCTCCTACAAAGTAAGGGGAAATGTGTGTGCATCTTATGGAGCGAATGCAGGCTGCGCAGCTATCCCAGAAGCCAGAACAGCAAGATGGAGCGCTGCTTTCGCTGCTCAGCGATCCCTCTTGCTGTTCTGGCTTCTGAAATTCAGGGGAAAAAAATTATTGTTTTCCTCCTCCAAAAACTAGGTGCGGCTTGTGGTCTGGTGCGTCTTACAGAGCGAAAAATATGGTATATAGGTCAACGAGCAGCTCTGTGAGTGGTTTAACACAGGAAATGTGTGTGGAAGAAATGATTTAAAATCACTCCCCAAGACTGATCCTCCCATCTGCATGTGTCTGCTTTGGGGAGAAAGGGTTGGGTATAATTTCAGGAAATAAATTAAAAGCAGTAAGAGATCTTATCAGGTTCCTTGGTGCCTTGTCAACCTTCACTCTTAAAGCAATACAATAAACTTGTGATGCAACTGTATATCTTAAATCTTTTCTTTAACTCAAACAGCGATAACAAGCAATTAGATAGCAGTCATCTTGCAACACATTAGTTCTGCCACAGCTTGCAGATTTTTTTCAGGGGTATAAAAGTTCCCATTCAAAATAATTTATTATATGCAGAAACAAGCAAACTAGAGACAAGGTTAAATCGGTAATTGATGGAAACCTAGGAAGCTGGAATACCAAGTCATGTCATTGGCCTGTCTGCAATACTATCTACACTGACAGCAGCTCTGCAGAATTTCAGACTGGGCTATGTCCCAGCTGTATCTGGAGGGGCTGAGAGCTTCACCAGGAAAGCGGATGCTCCAGCGCTGAGCAGCGACCATTCCCCACCTGGGCAACTCAGTTAACCCCAGTAGGGTTGCTGAGCACGAGAAACTGAATTTTATCCTGGTGATTTGTATTTTGTTTACACCCTCCCTCCAAAAAGCACTTTCTCAGGCTCTACATTTCCGTACTGAATCAGTAATTTTCTCAAAAGTAGTTTTGCGTCAAGCAAGGCGATGCCACACCTGACTTGATCCAAACTGTTTTCCTGGTCCCCAAACCCAACAATTTATGTATTCCTTTTTCCTTTCCTTTTCCTCTTTCTTTCTTTCTTTCTTTCCCTCCCTCTCTCTCCTTTTTGCACGGTTATTGTATGATGTAGCGAAATAGTATAGCATTGCTCCTTAGGTGGCTAGGCATTTAGAGCAAGACCCCCATGCATATATACCTTTTGGTACAAGTCAACCTTTCTTGTGTGATATTTTTCAGAGGGGCTTCTGAACAATGCCAGGGATACAAGTGTCATGGATACTCTACCACTGAATGGTAACCACGGCAATAGCTACAGCATTGCCAGCAGCGAGTACCTGAGCAACTGTGTGCAAATAATTGACCGTAGCTATAACCACAGTGAGACTGCCTTAGAGAAGAAGATCCTGAAAGAACTCACGTCCAATTATATACCTTCCTACCTGAACAACCACGAGTGCTCTAACGAACAGAACAGGAATCTGGTGAACAAATTCGTCAACAACCTAGGCAGCGGGAGTGAGGACGATGCCATCGTCCTCGACGACGCCACCTCCTTCAACCAAGAAGAGGCCCTGGGCTTGGAACTCATCCACGAGGAATCCGACGTGCCATTGTTACCGCCGAGGGTTTACTCTGCAGAGAACCACCAGCCTCACCATTACAGCCGGCGACGGATTCCGCAAGACAACAGCGAGAGCTTTTTCCCTTTGCTAACCAATGAGCACACAGAAGATCTCCAGTCCCCCAAAAGGGACTCTCTTTATACTAGTATGCCTGCTCTGGCCGGCGTGCCCGCCGCGGAAAGCGTCACCACCAGCACTCAGACCGACCCCCCGCCAGCCAAAAGTGGTGATGCTGACGACGTGTACTACAAGAGCATGCCAAACCTGGGCTCCAGAAACCATGTCCAGCAGCTACACACTTATTACCAGTTGGGGCGAGGCAGCAGTGATGGATTTATAGTCCCACCAAACAAGGATGGGACCCCGTCAGAAGAAACCTCCAAAGGACCGGCTCACTTGGTCACTAGTCTATAGAACATTAAGCAAACATTTTAACAAAACAAATGCCCCCCCCTCCTGCCCCCGTCCCACACCTGGATTACTGTTTGGAGTTAAATCAAAGCGGTGGTAATATTGTGTGTCCTCCTACTTCATGCTGTTCTAAAGAACAAACAGTTCTCATACCTTTTTAATGGAATTTGTAGGCCCACCCAGGAAGAATGCTAACTGCTGTGATTCTCTCACCCCCAGCCCCCCAGCCCGGCCCCTGTTGCCCCACCCAAGAAAGACTTCAGGATGCTAATTAAAGGGGTGCACCAGGAAATGGTCCACTGTGTGGCCTTCTCAAATTATACTGTGTTTGTTTAAGCATCTTTGGGTGCTCTCTTTCTCTTTATCACCAAGGACCTGATTTACAAAAGGCCATTTGAAACAACTCGCAACGATGCGTCTAGATTGGAGTGCTGCACAAAACAGAAGCAAAAATAGCAAAACTGTTTATTCTGAATCTGTATCACATAATAGTTTTTTGGTCTCTCACCACTTGATTTCACCGCAGCTCACTTAGCTGTGGAGCAAACAAAACCTAATGAAATAGAAAGGGAGTCTGTAATTGTATGCTACACGGCATATTTTTATGTTTTGCTGTATTAACTGATGATAATTCTAATGGCAGAGAAAAAAATGGAACAATTCCTATGTAATGTACAGATACTAGCATTGCACATATAGTCTGCTTTTTGTTCCGCCAGAACTTGCGTCCCTGTTAATGTAGTGGAAAAAAACAAAACAAAACTTTTTTCTGTTGTGCTGGTCTTGCAAGTTTGTCTACCAGTAGGAGCAAGATTTTTCATATATCCTTTTTTGGCCATTTTTCCATTAAAAGAATTCACTGGGTAAAATAAAGTAATTCACTTTCTAAAGATCTTTTTTATCTCTCAGTTCAGTCACACCCACACTTCAGTAGTCTGAGATATATGAATATATATATAAATATTATATATATTTTCCGACACACTTTATTTCATTATTCAGTCTATAAATTTGCCAACAAGACCTTTTTCAAATTGGAAAACTGGACGAACCTTTATGTTTACAGTGCACAATCGATTGAGATGCTGCATTTGTGGCAACAGACCTTCAGAGGGTATCTTCCTAGGAGTCTGGATATTATTAGAGAAATAAGGGGGCTTCTGCATGCGACCGCAATGCCTCTGCAGGAGTCAAAGTCTAGTCCCCAAACTAGGAACTTGTACTGCAGTGGTGAAAAGCAAAAAAAAAGACTGATTCATAGCAAATATTTAAAAAAGAACATATAAAACCCTATTTTTAAGTGGTTTTAAATAAAAAACCCTTCCTAACAGGAAATGTATTTATTTGACAAGATTTAAAGTAATGTAGGCCTTCCCAGGGGGTAAATTAGCAGCACAGATTCTACTTTTTTTTATTTATGATGCATTTTGTATGGTCGCCAAGTTGAATGACCTCATTACTAATATTTGTTGTAATAGTGAAATTTGTTTGCCAACCAATAAACAACTGATTACGATTTAGAAGGCACTGTATATATGTCCTGTACAATCAGTCTCTCCTAATTTATCTCCCTCTTTCCATCCTCAGCAAAAGGAGTTCAGCTCTTTTGGAGCTGAAGGTAGCTATGCAAATAAAAGGATTATTCAGCACAGAATTATGCAGAGAGGATCTGGGGGGAAATTAAGCCAAAATCCTAGAACGATGAGGCAGGCATGGGAAGTATCTTGTGTTATACTGGAGGCTTCTGTTATTGTTTGCTTTTGCAGTAGCATTTCAAATTAGGAGGACTTCAGACTATATTTTTCACCATACTTTTTTATACATGGTCCGTCCTGTATGTAGCTTTTGATGATCTCCATAACGATGTGGGCCAAACTAGACGTGGCATTAATTTCATAAATGCAATTAACGTGCATTTAATTACCTATATGTATGTAAACAGCATCCAAGGGCGATTCCAAGCAACCTCAGGAGTGTGTATTGTGGGAGAAATTAACTGAGTGGGTTCACATTACCTTGAAGTTATTTCCCCACAGCTTTTTCTTTCTTTCTTAGCTGTTCACATGAGCCTGGCTTTATTTTGTTTCTGTTGGTGTTCACACCAGGGAATGTGGACTGAGTGGGAATGTCTTTATCCTGGGCAAAAGTGTTGGCACCTTGGCTAGAGACGACTCTGGGTGAGGCTGGCTTGAGAAACAGCACATCAGACAGTAGTAGCTCCTAACAAAGAACAGGACACACATGCATAACAGTCCTGTGAACATGGGATAAAAGCCCAGCAACGGAAACTCAGTGAGTTTACAGTGCTCAAGGGGAGTGTGGGAACTCAGCCTCCCTGTTTATGCCAGGAGCCCAAGAAAAAATTCTCCTCTCTGAAACAGCTGTTTGCATTTCCAGGGAAGCTCCCAGTGGCTTCTGTTAAAATGCAGGCAGACAGACACATCAGAGAGGAAATTTCTGTCAGGATGGTGAGACAGGAAAAAGAGAGTTAAACTCCCCATTCCCCACCCACGGTTGCTGAGGCTCCCCCTTGGCTGTTCTATGTACAGCAAAAAGTGCACATTGATTGCATTCGTGACACTTCTAGCTTGATCCTGTATTGTGTCCAAGAGAAAAGGAAAGCCCTGCAAAGCCTCTCCAAGATCCTTTGTGTTTTTATGTTTTAGTGCTTGGCATTTGTTAATTGTGTTATCTGGAAAGGAGGCATCAGTCTCAATTGCTTGAGCACTGGAAAAAGGCCCTCTACATTTCAGGAGGAGATGGAATAGCAGTGCTGAGTTGTATCCTCTGGAGAGATGTTGACAGAACCCCTCTGGCATTCCACGCCCCAACCTAAGTGCTCTTTTGTTGATACTTGCTTGCAGGATTTTGCAAAATAAATAAAAAAAATCCACCCAGTTGTACTTGAAGTTTATTTATTGAGAGAGAGGAATTAAATCGCTCTTCCAGTGGGTTAAGTAGGAAAACGTTTAGAATAAACCAACAAACTGAAACAAGACTGAGTGGTTTAGGAGATGATTTCTGGTTAATATAAAAGGCCACCTTTTGTGACAACAGTGCGTGCAAATGCTTCTAGGAACGTCTCAGAATTCAGTGAACAATTAAGTGAACTCTCATGAGAACAGAAAAGACGCTCATTTTTTTCCCTATCCATTTCTTTAGCCCTGGGCAGATGGCCATCATGGCATGAAGAGGAGTGGGGCTGCACTTGGGGGTCCCATCTCCCAACCTCGCCTGGTGCAAAGAAACCCACCAGAACCTGGAGAGTTGGGGAGCATAGCCACCTGCACCTCCTGCTCTCTAGCCCCTGCCTCCTTGGTTGTCATTTGCACAGGGCTATTCTTTGACTGCTGTTTTATTATCTCAGTGTGTCCATAGAGGAGGGACCCAAACTACAGGGAGATGTCCCTGCATGATGCCTCCTTGGATGTCCAAGAAGCCTTTCTCCAGGTTTCCTGGTAAACGTGAGCCCTTCATGCGTTCCCTTTGCTCTAGCATGGAAAGTCCCTATGCACACATAACTGCTGTACACATTTTGGGACCTGTTTTAGGCATTTAGCAGAACGTGTGTAAGTCAGGGCTGGAGCCTCCCCACAAGGCCGGATTAAGCCCTTTAGAGGTCCTAAGCACTTAAAAGATTTTAGTGCCTAGGGGAACACTAATATAATCTAATTCAATAATACCCATTTCAAAATAGAAATAATAAAACTGTAAAATTAAATTTTATTTTTCGAAATGCAACAAAACCTACGGTACGCGGGTTAAACCACAGAGCCTAGGACTTGCCGATCAGAAGGTTGGCAGTTCAAATCCCGTGACGGGGTGAGCTCCCGTTGCTCAGTCCCTGCTCCTGCCCACCTAGCAGTTCGAAAGCACGTCAAAGTGGAAGTAGATAAATAGGTACCACTCCAGCGGGAAGGTAAACGGCGTTTCCGTGCGCTGCTCTGGTTCGCCAGAAGTGTCTTAAGTCATGCTGGCCACATGACCTGGAAGCTGTACGCCGGCACCCTCGGCCCATAAAGCGAGATGAGCACTGCAACCCCAGAGTCGGCCACGACTGGACCTAATGGTCAGGGGTCCCTTTACCTTTACCTTCCTTCATGGAACACAAGGGGCATTGCATGCGGTTGCTGGGCACTGACCAGACCTAGACATGCTTAGCTGGAGAATGTTGGTGGTCTCACCATGGAAGAATTAAAAAACTCCATCCGCAGAGCCAGTTTACAAATAGCCATGAAGTTACATACCCAGACAATAAGATAGTTCTATCTATGCTCCTTTTATCATTAGAACCAAGTTTGCATGTACCTCTCAGCCAAAACATGGCTTAGTGGGAATATGTGTGTGGGTTCCCAGGAGGAACGCCATATTTCCATCTGCTGCTGTGAGCTAGCCATGGTTGTGAGCTAGCCATAGTTTGGCTTACTGTGTCTTTCGAACCTCAGGTTGTGGTTTGTCCCGCATCAAAGTGGAAGCTGTAACCAAGGTTTATTCTTTGGGAAAGGCTAGGCTCCTACCATTGCCAATGCCCTGAAATCATTAGCGAAGAGCTGAAATCTGCAGATCGAGGAAGAATGCGGAGTCTGTAACCTGAAGCGTATGTAACCCGAGGTACCACTCTACAGATCTACCTTCAGATGTCTTATAAAGGTTGTGTAGTTACTTATCTCCTTGACTCGGGGGTCGGATTAACTCCATACCTTCCAACATTCCTCTGATGAAAATAGGGACGTTCTAAGGAAAAGCGGGACAATCCTGGATCAAATCAGAAACCAGGACGGCTTCTGTAAATCCGGGACTGTCCCTGGAAAATACGGGAACTCGGAGGGTCTGTTAGCCATGCTAGCTGGGGCTGGTGGGAACTGAGGGGTGGGCTATGTTCTGCGCACCTGCCTGGTTGCCCTCTCGGACTTACAGGTCCAAGAGGCAGGTGCAGAATAACCGCGCTGCTTCTCAAGCACCTCCCACATGCCTGGCGCAGAAGAGAAGGCCTGGGTGGAGGAGATGGATGCTACTGAGCCATCTCTCCTTGAGGACTGGAAGATCTGCCGCTGCTGGAGGAACTAGGCTGCCGCCTGTGGCTTTTTATTTTATCAGGGTCCCTATGCCCAAGTCACTTGTGTGGCACTCCTCATGTGGCACTCTCTTCTTCTGTGGGGAGAGCGGGCATAGCTTTTCACATCCCTTAAGACACCCGTGTTGGTAGAGTAGCTAAATTGCAGCTACGAAGCCAAATCATGTGCGGTACTGACTCTTTTCTTGAAATCAAAACAATGTCCAAATACTTGTTAAAGTAAAGTGGTGCCTCGGTTTTCAAACGTCTCGGAAGTCGAACGTTTCGGTTTCCAAACACAGAAAACCTGGTAGTAACTGCTTCAGTTTTGGAACGCTTTCTGGAAATCAAATGTGCCACACGGCTTCTGTATTGAGTTTTCTATAAGTAAATGCTTCCAGAAGTAAATGTTTTGGTTTTTGAACATTTCAGAAGTCAAATGGACTTCCAGAATGGATTATGTTTGAAAACCAAGGTACCACTGTATTCTAAAGCTTTTACTAGCAGAACATATAGCTAAAGAAGAATATATGCAAAGTATTTACATTCACACCCAAGCATGGGCTTAGTTTTTCCTGGTGGAAGATTACAGCTTCTTCCCTAAACATTCAAGCAAACTGTGCCTTTCCCTCTTTTAGTACTTGCACTCAGCCTTATTTATGCACATAACCCAGCCAAGCCAGGCAGGTCCTTCTGGGAGGTTTAAACTTTCTCCTTCCAGCTGATTTCTCCTTACTGCTTCTTTGGGAGAACATCAACTTCTGTACATCTTTTCTGTCACATAGGTAAAGGTAAAGGGACCCCTGACCATTAGATCCAGTCGTGGCCGACTCTGGGATTGCAGCGCTCATCTCGCTTTATTGGCCGAGGGAGCCGGCGTACAGCTTCTGGGTCATGTGGCCAGCAGGACTAAGCCGCTTCAGGCGAACCAGAGCAGCACATGGAAACGTCATTTACCTTCCCGCCGGAGCAGTACCTATTTATCTACTTGCACTTTGTGCTTTCGAACTGCTAGGTGGGCAGGAGCTGGGACTGAGCAACGGGAGCTCACCCCGTTGTGGGGATTCGAACCGCTGACCTTCTGATCAGCAAGTCCTAGGCTCTGTGGTTTAACCCACAGCGCCACCCGTGCCCCTTTTCTGTCACATAAAGGTAAAGGTAAAGGTACCTCTGCCCGTACGGGCCAGTCTTGACAGACTCTAGGGTTGTGCGCCCATCTCACTTAAGAGGCCAGGAGCCAGCGCTGTCCGCAGACACTTCCGGGTCACGTGGCCAGCATGACAAAGCTGCTCTGGCGAGCCGGCACCAGCGCAGCACACGGAAACGCCTTTTACCTTCCCGCTATAAAGCGGTACCTATTTATCTACTTGCACTTAAGGGTGCTTTCGAACTGCTAGGTGGGCAGGAGCTGGGACCGAAAGACGGGAGCTCACCCCGCCACGGGGATTCAAACCGCCGACCATGCGATCGGCAAGTCCTAGGTTTTATCCACAGCGCCACCCGTGTCCCTATTCTGTCACATACATTCACACAAAAACATTAGCATGCCTCTCCTCTATTGCATTTGGCGAGAGAGAGAGAGAGAGAGAGAGAGAGAGAGAGAGAGAGAGAGAGTTATCCAATGCTGCTGCTTCTTCAGTGTTCATGGAGATAGCGCCATCGCCGTCAAGTTTCTCACACCAAACAAAATGGAGAATGTCATAAAAAAATACCTCCCCTGTGACCAAAATTAACCAATCGCACAAGATTTACTGGGGAACACTGCAGAACGAAACACACCGTAATGTGGTTTAAGCATTCCAAATTTCACTACATTAAATCACTATACTTCGCAACCAGCCCCTAAGCCAAGGTGTGTCTCTAGTGGAAGGGAGAAACTGACAGGGAAGCCGTGAGTGACTCCTGCCTTTCCCACCTCCCTGCCATCTCATGCAAGTTCTACCTCCGACTCACGGTCTCAGTTTATGGTGGTGCTGTCCTCTTCAGCGGGCGCCATTGCTGCTGCCCCTCTTCTTCCCCAAGACACGGCTGAGGCAAGGAGGAGTGCAGGTGGTTGGTCCAAGTCCCTCCCTCACCTGCCCAGGCCAGGGGGCAAAGGGGCACAGCAGGGAAAGCAAGAGCCTGGCAAGTCTTCGCTCTCCTCCATGGTGGAGAAGGCACCAGTGCGAGGAAGGCAGTGTGGGGCGAGACAAGCTGGTCCTGGGGGGAAAGGCCGCTTTGGGGAGGTGGAGCAGGATTCAAACAACCTTTCCAGGTGCCTTCTGCATCTCTCCCAGCAACGTGCATCTTGAGGCAGTTGACTTTCCAAGCCAGGCATGGCCCCACGGAGTCCCCAAAGTCATGGCCTGGGCTCCCCCATACCACACGGAGTGAGTTGAGAAGGCCCATATGCCTTTCCCCGAGGTAAAGAGGGAGAAGTCCAACTGAAATAATAGGAAAAGCAAATGTGAAAAGGCACAGAGAGGCCTTTTCACCACTGCATCTTGCTGTTACAGATGCTCTGCTGAGAGACAAGCTCCTGGTTGCTAGGCAGGGCCTGTCTGAGTCCTTCTGGGACTCCCTCCCAGGATGGAGTCAATTATTATTTGGTCCTGCCACCTGCCTTCACAGGAGGACATATCCCAAAGGATGGTGAATGCCATCCTTCCTGCCTCAGCGAACCAAGTAAAAGATACAAATAGACTTGGTGTATTTGTATACAGTGGTACCTGTTCCAGAGGTCCGTTCTTAACCTGAAACTATTCTTAACCTGAAGCACCACTTTAGCTAATGGGGCCTCCCACTGCACGATTTCTGTTCTTATCCTGAAGCAAAGTTCTTAACCTGAAGCACTATTTCTGGGTTAGCGGAGTCTGTAACCTGAAGCGTATGGAACCTGAAGCGTATGTAACCCGAGGTACCACTGTATATCTGTATATATAGATATATACAGATATACAAGAGTTTTCATATCTGCAGTAGTGGTAGTAGTAGTAGTAATCAGCGCTTTTTTTCCTAAAAAAATGTTTAGGGGTGCTCTCATTTTCCTACTCATATTGAAATACTTCCCCTCAATGAGGCCAAACTTAGATTCACAAAATGTTTAGGGGTGTGCGCACCCCTCTGCCCCCCATAATAATAATAATAATAAATAAAATAATAATAATAATAATAATAATAATAATAATAATAATAATAATATCTATTACCTAAGCTCACAGGGCATGTTACAACATTAAAGCACAGCATTTCAACATCATATTATAACAGAATTACATAAACAAGGTGGATCCTAAAAATATACACCTCTAATGTCAAACACCAGGGCAAAAAGGTTTGGACGCTTTTGTATGTGAAGGAGGGAAGAGTACGAAACACCCTGTTCCTTACCAATATGGATGCAGGATTCTCACCTAGGGCAGTTAGAGGAGGGAGGAAGAGGGTGGGGATTGTATATATATATATAACATACAAACACACACACACACACACACACACACACACACACACACACTGCTCTGAGGTTTCATTACAATCAAGTAGTATATAAATCTTGTGAAATGAAATAAAAAACAAGACCCGAAATATGAAAGTAGTACTGTATTGAACTCTCCAAACATATTAATAAAAAAAATAAATATGCAATTAAACCATAGCGTAATATATACATTATCGGAAGACAGAATACTGCTTGAAAGTATGTTTTGATTAATTAGTCCATTTTGACTCATTAGTCTTGTCCATTTAATCTAGTATCCCTGGGAAGAGTGATAGCACCACATTCCTAAGGAAATGTATTCAAGGCCCTCAAGCACATTACTGGCTGAGAGAAGTGAATTTGCCTCTGCGGCTGCATTTTCATTGGTAGATTGCTAGCTGTAAGCACAACTTGCTGGAATATATATGGTATAATTATACAAAAACCTT
Organism: Podarcis liolepis; assembly: GCF_965112155.1. Taxonomy (NCBI): domain Eukaryota; kingdom Metazoa; phylum Chordata; class Lepidosauria; order Squamata; family Lacertidae; genus Podarcis; species Podarcis liolepis. Next base: position 42,876,759 of record NC_139571.1, read on the forward strand.
TTAAACTGTACAATAAGCACACTTCCCCTTCAGTCTGTGGTGTCTGACAGGGAATTTGCGCAGCTCAAAAATCTTTCTAAGACACCATTATATCAAAAGGGAGCAAAAAACCCAAAAACCTTACCAGCTTGCAGTTCAACACAAAAGCAGACATATCGAAGCACTCTTTATTGGCAAGGTCACAGATGAAAGCAAGAAAGAATCATCTTCCAACTTGGATTCTTGGACAATTCAAATCTGCCTAACTGGATTCAGCTGGATCCTGAAAGAATTAGATAGGATCATTGCAGAACCACCTGTTACCTTGCACAAAAATACTAGTGCAGATTCACAGGTACATGTTCCAAAATGGAAAGAAGGAAGACTCAGAAAGCTGTGATCCTGCTACTTGATTTCTATAGTTGAAGAGGTACTAGAACAAAGTGCTAATACTGTTGAATGGTCTCTTTAAATGTGAAGGTTCATTATTGTTTCACAAGATGTGTATGTCTTTGAGGGCCAGAGCAAATAACGAGACCCAGTTTGACAGCTGTGAAACAATATAGCAGGTGCTGCTAAGTTGTGTTAATTAAGCTGTGTCAGTAATTGGGTATAGTATATAAAGAGCCTCACCTAGCTCTCTGTCCTCTGGGGGATGGGTTGGTGGTTGGGTCATGCTTGGTGATATATTTAGAGTAAAAGGAGAGTTTGTTTTTGTTATTAAAACCTTGATAAAGTTATTTTTGAGTTCCTTGTAATGCGTGGTCTCCCCAGCAAGCTTTCTGCAGCGCAACTAAACTGCAAATAGCCAACAAATACATGAGGACTTAGACTAGAGGAAAATTGACTTAGAAAGACAGGCTGACTGCTACTAATCATGCCATAACCAACTTCCTTTCTGAAAATTAACTGATTTGGTAAACAAGGAGAGTGGTGTGGAATATACTGTATCTTTTTAAATATATAATTTTATTTTTCATTTTCAACCTTTACAAGCCAGTTTGCATTTTAGCCAGAGAAACAAAATCTTTACAAATCTAATTTACCTTCCCCTCAACTGTAACTGAACTCCAAAGTTCTGTTTGCATTAGTCACCTGTAGACAGCGCTGGCCCATCTATGAGGCAAGGTGAAGCAACAGCCTCAGGCAGCAGAATCTACAGATCTTTATTTCCCCCCCCCCCTTGCTCCTGATGTGCATCTTCACTCACCCCCTCTTCCCTTGTGGAGCGGTGTGCCATTTTGTGGTTTGCCTCGGGGGCCAAAATGTCTTGGGCTGGCCCTGCCTATGGCATCACCGTGCTAAATTTTCAGAAAGATACACTAGAAGTGAACACTGCAGTAGCTGGAAAGCATGGTTTATAAAAGGATCAGTACTGGACTGGGATGTGCAGAATATAGGGTTCAGAACCGAGTCAGGAATAAAACTGGTTAGGTGATGGAAGATATAGAAACCCGCAGCTGTTAACAAGCTGAACAGACACCAACAATTCAGTTATGCGCCACAAAAGGCCAGGCCACATTCAAGGTTATATCATAATTGCAAGATTCAGAAATTAAAACCCCAGTCCAATTAAGCCTTTATTTGTACAGCATTCACCTAAAGGAATTCAGGATGACTGAAAAGGGCTTAGAAGGCAGGCAGAGAAGCTGGAATCATTCAGCCTAGGGAAAGGAGGAAACAGGTTGAACATTTTCAAATATTTAAAAGGATGTCAAAAAGAAGAGGACGGATCCTTTGCTCCATACCCTGGGGAGAGGATGGTAAGCAATGCACTCAAATTATTACAGCAGAGCTAAGATATCTCCCTTCTCCAGCAGATTGAAAACGCCATTTCTAAAAGCTCATCTCTCTGACACATGGCTGTAAGAATATCTGCTGGTTCCCTGCAGCTTTTGCATCAACCTCAGGCTTCAAATCTCTTATTGAAAAGCTCTCCGCCAATCTGCCTCCAACTCCCAGTTTGCTTGGCAACAAAGGCTCCACATGCCTTTCCATGGTGATCACCAGGCTCCAACAGGAACATCTAAATGGCTTAGGATGTCAATGGTCACCACTTTCCACCATCATCAATGATCATCATCATCCATTCAAGGTCATGGCTTGCTCAGGTGTGGGAAGCAAAAGGTTCACAAGAAGGCAAGGCATTGCTGTGGGGGTATGTGTGCGGGGTGGTAGTCTTGCTGGTATTTCAAGTATAAGTGTTCCCATTTTTGAGATGCTGCACTGCAGTGGAGCCAGAACATTCAGGGTCCAAAGCTGACAGGGGCCACTGACAGTCACATTCTGTGCCACGGCCATTATAACGATGGGTGTTATGATGAAATGGGAACACTCCAAAGAGCTTTCCCCACCCCGTTCCTTGCCCAACCGCAAACCAACAACCCTGCGGTGTCGCCAGTGGTCTTAATCTCTGGTATTGGCTGCCGCCACCCTCCCCCTTTCTCTTGCGGCCCAGACGGAAGGGGATCTGGGATCCACCAATGCAATTGCTTTTAAAAAGGTCAGTGCACCCAGCACCCCTCGGTTCAACCTACTCACAAATTGCTGGAGAAAGCAGGGCTAGCTTCCAGATGCCTTATCCTAGTCCAAGATCAAAGCAGCTTGCTTATTTCCCTGGCAGAGCCCCCCTAGACCAGGGGCGAAACTAGGCGTGGTCTGAGTCCGGTCCTGGGTCGAGGGTCTGGAGGCTGTCCGTCAAGGGCAAAGCAGGGTCCAAGGCAAGGAGCCGGGCGTGATCAGGAACTCCAGAAGAGCAGGTCTGGGTGCTGGCAGAAACAGGTTTCCAACGATGTTGCTCCCGCAACCTGGGACTGGGCTGACTGGCCTTTATCTCCTCTGAGGCCAGGGGCGGTCCCGGTCCACAGGTGACCCGCCTCTCCTGGCCTTAAGGCGAGCACTCCTCCTGAGAGAACTTAGTTCCCTCCGCCTCTCTGCCCTGAGCCTCTGCAGCTCCAGAGAGGCTGGAGGGTTACTGGACCCAGGGGGAGACTCACCTTCCCCTGACAGGGCTGGGAGAGGAGCACCTGCAGGCAATGGGTCCTCCATCACCTCCGGAGCCAGAGTGGATTCATCTGGTGTCTGCTCCTGAGGTTCCGGCACAGGTGCGTGCCCTTCAGAATCAAGGCCCTGCCCCACCTCAGCCGGCCCTGGAGGCAGGGACTCCTGTGCAGGCTGGGATTCCTCCGGTTCAGCCTCTGAATCAGATTCCCAGGCCATCACACTAGGCTTATTTCACCAGGTTCAAAGATCCAGTTTGGCACTCCCTTTATTGATTTGCGTGTGCACGTGCACACACACACACAAGCTGGGAGCCTCAATGGTGCTCCTCTGGAGACTTTACCCATGGCAAAGAAACCTGGCTAGCCCTTGCCCCCATAGCTACAACTCGGCCTAAACTTCCTAAAACCCAAGAACTCTGAGACCAATGCATCCTGTGTTTCTCAGACAGTTCGCTTATGAGTTATTCAGAGTGTCAAGGCAGCCCACACTCCCTGAGTGTCTCCCAGTTCTCAGAAGAGCAACTCTGGTTGCAAACCTTTAGTAGTGTGAGTTCCGAGCATCTAAGAACCTGGAGATTCTCAACCTGAGGTTGGCAATCACACACAGCTTCAGTGGTCAAATGGTCCAAGTTTATTAAACACAAAAAGAAAAGGGAAAGGAGGCGGAAGGTCAGAACAGAATACAAAACAGACCAGAATCAGAACCCTGTGGCTCCAAAGCTAATCTTAGCCGTGTGACTAAGATCCCAATTCAGTTCAACCAGAGGAGGTACTTCTGTGTTGTGGCAACCTTGGAAATAGGGAGAACACCAGCCTTTGTCTAGCATCTGCCTTTTGGTTGAAGCAGCAGAATTCTTTATTTGTTCTTATGTTTAATTGTGGGGAGCAAGTAAACGGCCAACAAAACTGGAAGCAGGAACATATTGCCCCAGTCTTCAAAAGGGGAGAGGGGTGAAATTTGGCAAAATACAGACTGAGTTTAACTTTGATGGTGGGGAAGATACTAGGCTAGATTTTTTTTATAAAAAACCGAATCAGTTTGTAGGCCAGCATGAATTTGTGAAGAATAAAACCAGCAAGATTAATTTTACCTCTCTTTTTTTAAAAAAAAAAATCGGGTTTCTAGCTTAGTGGATTGTGGAAATGCGTTGGGTGCCATGTATCTTGACTTCAAGAAAGGATATGACATTTCGGCTAGCAAACTAATTGAATGTGGGATAGAATATATGTGGGATAGGTGGGTTCACAGCTGATTGGGAAACCATACTCTGAGGGCTCATCAATTCTCTCCTGCACCTGATACTAACTAAGATTTTCATCAGTTGCTTCAGTGAAGTAGTGGAGCTAATTCTGATTGAAGTGTGGACGGCACAAAACTAGGACAGCTTAACACCCCAGAAGACAGGAATAAAATTCAGAAGGGCCCTGACAGAATGGGAAACTGAGATGAAACTAAGAAAGTGGTATTGAATGCAAAGTTCTGCAGATAAACAAAAACAAAACTCCCCAAATCCACAAAAGTACAGAGACCAAATGGATGTGTGTGTGCACACCTGATTTGGAAGTAGTACATGCGAAAAGGATATTGCATCTCATAGACATGAACAATGAGAACAGAGTGGGTACATTCTGGTGCAGCAGATATCATCGCTTAGCTCCTTAAGGGTTTGATCAAGCAATATGTAAGCTAAATAAATTAAAAAATTGTCCAGTAGCACCTTAGAGACCAACTAAGTTTGCATGCACATGAAAGCGTATACCCAGAACAAACTTAAAGGTAAAGGTAAAGGGACCCCTGACCATTAGGTCCAGTCGTGGCCGACTCTGGGGTTGCGGCGCTCATCTCGCTTTACTGGCCGAAGGAGCTGGCATACAGCTTCCGGGTCATGTGGCCAGCATGACTAAGCCACTTCTTGCGAATCAGAGCAGCGCACGGAAACGCCATTTACCTTCCTACCGGAGCAGTACCTATTTATCTACTTGCACTTTGACGTGCTTTTGAACTGCTAGGTTGGCAGGAGCAGGGACCGAGCAACGGGAGCTCACCCCGTCGCGGGGATTCGAACCGCCGACCTTCTGATCGGCAAGTCCTAGGCTCTGTGGTTTAACCCACAGCGCCACCCGCGTTCCAGAACAAACTTAGTTGGTCTCTAATGTGCTACTGGACAATTTTTTAATTTTTTAATTTATTTTGACTGTGTCAGACCAACACGGCTACCTACCTGAATATGTAAGCTGTGCAACTTTGATATTGTAGAATCATCTTCCAAATCTAAAAAGGGAAAAAATGCACTTTTGGGGATGTGTTTTCTGATAGGATTCTTTTAAAAGCAATAGCTATGAGTCTGTGACAGTGCATTTGTTTCAAACAACATACTCATGATGAGAAGCTAGTGTGGCAAACTCCCTTCGCAGTCATTTCACCTTGTTTTTCCTCGCCACTCCATCCCATAACAGTCTGTGCATGGGAGCTCATCTCACCCCCAGCAACCCCTGTTCTCACTTCTTTTTCTCTTAGCAACTGTGTAGAATGATCGTATTTGAAACATTTATTTTCTCACCTTTTCCTCTCTCACCTTCTCTTCTTGGCAAATGAAAGAGAAGAAGAATTGCATGGAGGCCAAACGGATCTCAGAATGTCAACAGAGAATGGTGGAGAGTGTGTGTGTGTGTGTGTGTGTGTGTGTGTGTGTGTGTGTACTGTCGGGAATAGAAGAAACATTAAAAAAATAATAATACTGGAACAACTTATTTTTCTGCCTATTGAGATCACACAAAAGGCTTGTCACATAATTTTCAGAACACTGGGCCTAGCCTTGAGGCAACAGAAGTCGTTCATTAAATTGGGTATATGGTTTGCTTGAGTTCAAATCTTCTTTGAAGTCCATATGCAAGCCAAACCTTTGAAGTCCAGATATGTCTTTCCCCAAAGGGCCGTCTCCCTTGCTGAATGTCCTAGGAGACGTCAGCAGAATATTCCTTCTGCACAATATCTGTACCTAAGCATGTAGACCTTCTTGTCACACCTTGGCGAGTGAGGTTTCGATGATTCTGAAAGATTTGAGTAACAACCATCAAGCAGCTAAAATAGGGTGGTCATAGGCCTAAATATGAGTTGTTGTTGCTGTTGTTGCTGTTGTTTTAAAAAAGATAGGTTGTGTTTTTTAATCAAGTATTTATCATTAGTTTCCTATATTAGAAGTTTGATTTGTACGTAATAACATCTATGCATTTATTTATTTATTTATTTATTTATTTATACATACCCTGCCCATCTGGGGTATAAATGAGGTTCCAGGTCATCAACAACAGCCTTTATTTGCTTAGGGGAGAACCAGAATGATTTGGGAGTTGTAGGTCCATCTAGACATTCACTTGGGCAGAACAAAACTGTCTAGTCTGAATGGATATCTCAGATGATGTGGATATAGCAGCCACACAGTCTTCAGATTTAGGAATTAAGGCATTTTTATGATTGCAACTCTAGTTTGTTCTATGTTGATAAGACAATTTGACCTGTGAGAGGTAGGAGTCATGAACATTGCAGCAAAATGAGAAAATCATTTGATTTTTTCCGTTTTCGTCATTGGCGATTGACCCATGTGCGTAATTGGCTCAATAGTGTTTTAAGATTGACGGTTTGGATAGCAGGGAGCTAACAGAGCCCGATGGATTCGCTGAAACACACTTGATATAGTCGGTGGTGAAGTTGCCAGGTAATCATTAGTTGTGGAGATTGTCTTAAAATAAAAACCTGATCTAAGATTGCTTTTTGTACAGATTTTTTTTAAAAAAATGCATTAATGATAGTTAGTTTTTTTACAGGTTTTTTTTTTTAATCACCATTTATTCATCAGTTATCTTTACATGTTCCTGTCTTCCTCTTGCACTATACCTTTCTAGATCTGAAAATCAATGTGTATATGCCACTCACCCCATCGGTCAATTTTGAGACTACTGCTGGGTACACTCCACAACATGGAACTCAAGGTACTGTGTATGACATACACCTCTTACCCATAGATATTCATTTAGCCTTTCCCTGAACACAGTGGGCTCTCAGATATTGTCTAGTCAACCTGCTCCTTTTAACTCCAGTCTTTGGGAATTTCCCCCTCTATCATTATACCATGAACCTTTTTTTTATAAGCACAAACTAAATTCAGTTTCTAGTTAATGTCATTCTTTGGAATGTCATTTGCCTGCGCTGTCCCAATGACTGGAACCATGTGCTTAAAAAATCTTTAAAAACCCCGGTTCCTGAGGTGACATCCTTAGAAACAATCCACTTTCCAATACATAATGATGAGAGACTTCACGAGATGTGAATTGGAGGAATTCCCACCTCCAAGAGGCCATTAGGTTTCACTGATCGTGCAATCCTTTCGCATCTGGTGGGGCATCCCTGGGCCATAGGCAAGTTGGATCTCCTTCTCTAGGCATTAGGAGAGAGCAAGAATAATTTGTTGTTGTTGTTGTTTAGTCGTGTCCGCCTCTTCGTGACCCCCTGGACCAGAGCACGCCAGGCACTCCTGTTTTCCACTGCCTCTCGCAGTTTGGTCAAACTCATGCTGGTAGAATAATATTAACCAACATTTTGGACAATAAAGGAGGTCTGGAATAAGGAAATGAAGAGCCCCCTGATTCAGGGTCAGCAGAAAGCAGCATATTGAAACATCCACACTTTATCTCAGTTGGAGATGAATACAGCAGATACTCATATTTGGGGACTTCCTTTTGAAAAGGAAACGAGGTTTATGCCAAAAATGAATGGCACTTTGATTCACATGTTGTGGGGCTGCCCAACAGTGTCTTCTTTGTGGTCCGAAATAGTCATACCAGGGCTGGAGTGAGCCATGGGGTGCAGTGGCGTAGCGTGGGTTGTCAGCACCCGGGGCAAGGCAAGTAATTTGCGCCCCCTAACCCGTGGATTTGCGCCCCCTAACCCTAACCCCCACATGTTGCGCCCGGTGCGGCCGGCCCCCCCTGCACCCCCCATGCTACGCCACTGATGGGGTGTGGGGTGGCGAGGGCAGGCAGAAGTGAATTTGGATTCTGTTATGTACTGAAGTTCTCACCCTAGGCCAGCAGGGGGATACTGTAGATAGTTTTTGTTATGTAGTGTAGTTTCACCCTGGGCCAACAGGGGGATACTGTATATAGTTTTCACTCAGGTCTGTAGATAGTTTTCACTCAGGTCCGCGTCTGTTATTTTAGGCGGGAACTCTGGGCTGTTGTGGTTACAATGTTGACAGCCGGCTGCCTATAAATACAGGCCGGCTGAGCTGTTCGCAGTCAGTTCTATTCCAGCTTACCATAATAAAGAGCTACTTGAAGAAATCGCTGTGCCGGCTGCTATGTCAACCCACGACTTAACAGTTTTCACTCAGGTCCACATATGCAAATAAGGGATTGAAAGTGACATTCAGTGATTGGATAGTTACAGAAAGTGGTTACTGTTGCATTCTAGTGGAGCTCTATATAAGCAGGCTGGCTGAACCCTTCAGTTCAGTTCTGTTCTGGCCTGGGAATAAACAAGAGCTGTTTGAAGAATTGCTGTGTCGTCTGATATGTTCACCCACAACTTAACAGGTGCCATGTTTTTGTGGTCGTTTGTTCCCATCACCAGTCTAGCCGCAGCATTTTGCACTAGCTGGAGCTTCCTGGACCAGACTCAAGGGCAGCCCCACATAGAGCACGTCTGGCCTTAAGAGTATCTTGTTGTTGGCCATGCTCATTGGGGCTGATGGAAGCTGGAGTCTAATGTCTAATCTGCAGGGCACCATGTTGGCTTCCCTCCACAGTAGTTTATTTTAAAAGCAACTACGAGAAACCTATCTTATGATCAGGAATTTGTATGTTCAGACCTCTGATGGACTACTGTATTTTTCGCTCTATAAGACGCACCAGACTGTAAGATGCACCTAGTTTTTGGAGGAGGAAAACAAGAGATAATAAAAAATAATATTCTGAATCTCAGAAGCCAGAACAGCAAGAGGGATCACTGTGGCTTCTGGGATAGCTGCGCAGCCTGCATTCGCTCCATAAGACGCACACACATTTCCCCTTACTTTTTGGGAGGGGAAAAGTGAGTCTTATAGAGCAAAAAATACGGTACATGTTCCTCCACTGGCGACTAAAAGGACCACCAAGGGGCAGTAGAGCTGAAAGGACTGAGAGCTGAATGGAAATATGGCTGTGTTTAGTGGCGGTGTACGCATCCTCCATTCATGACAGCAACCAATACTCCGTATTATTACTGTTATTTCAAATGAACATATACTCTGTTGCTTTGTTATTCACTGCCTGAGTACTGGTTCCAGGGCTTTCGTTCTACTTTAATTGAGTCTATTCCTGAAATTGAAGACAGCAATTGGTTCTGTGTTTCCCCCCGATAAAATCACTGGTCTTTTCTCTTCATTCCCTCAGCTGCTTCCTGCGCCTTTTAGCCAACATGTAACTCTTGAGCCTTTTGCCTCTCTTACCTTTCAGCTCTCAGTGTTTATTATTTCATCCCATTCTGTTCTTGAAATTGTGGCAGGGCTGCTCTTAGAGAAACACGGACATAAAACCTTCACAGTTAGGCACGTCTCCTTTCTCTTCATTTTGTAAAGCTGTCACAAAGCCAGCCACGGTGACAGCAAAAAAGAGCAAAGGTTTTACTCCTGCTTACAAGTGGCTGCCTGGTCAGGTGCTTAGTAAATTGTTTTACTTGCTTTATTCCCCTGCACCAGTTACAGACGCTGTGCCGTTGGTACATTGGTGTGGCTCCATGCTCCCAGCTTGCATTTGTCAAAAAAGCAGCTCCTGTTGCAAGACTCCAAGTGGGTTGCATCTAACTGCTAAATGAATAGAGTTTTGTAATGGGTTTTTCACTATCCGAGACTAATTTCTTCTTCTTTTTAACCCCAAACATTAAATCTCAACTTCAGTAGAAAATCCAAATTCCTATTAACCTAAGTACAATCCATGCTGCAACCTGGCGATCTTTCAGCACTGTGTCTTGTGTTTCTGAATGTGGTCTGGACAGAAATCTCTCACTCTTCCACTTCCCAATCTTGGTTTCGCTCAGTCTCTTATCACTGGAGCCTTTAGTTCTTTTTAATGGCAAATTGGTGCCATTGCACCAGCAGGAGGGGGAACTAAAATGAAGTGTGATGACTGCTAGTCTGGATGTGCCAAAGTAGAAAGAAAGATGGTTAGAGCTGGTGCTTTTTTTTCTGAGGAGATGCAGGGGTACGCACACCCTTAAACATTTTGTGAATCTTTGTACTTTTGTCCATTTACTGTATTTATTTTCACCAATTTGAACTATAAAATGGTGATTTTATTGAGTCAAAATGAGAGTACCCCCTAAACATTTTTTTAGGGGGGAAAGCACTGGTTGTAGCACTAAATGGAGTTGTCTGGTGGTAGAACACATCTTTTGTTTGCTTGAGTTCCCACATTCAAACCCACAGCATCTCTAGGTTAGAAAGTATCTACAGTACAGAGCTGGGAAATAATTCTCTTCTTGGAAACCTGCCGAGTGGTCTAACAATTCCATGCACAGAGTGAGTCAGCCTTGTTCTCTCATCTGTCATATCAAGCAAGGGGCCACCTCGTGTCACCCTCAGGGAAGAGGAAGATTTCAGATTCTCCAGAGGCTTACAACCATCAAGAGGACTCTTTTCAGTTTGAGTTTTTGAACCTAATTTGAATGCAGTTATTGGACTATATTTTTTCTGTTTTGGTTTTCATGTTTTGTCTCTTTTACATAACATAAAAATGCATGTACATTTACTTGATTATGCAATTCATCTTGTGGTTTTTTTTATTAGATCACGGAACTGCAGTAAGACATGAACCCGTCTTTCGAAGAATTCTGATGGAAGACAGCATCATCTGATATCAGAAAGATTTGTGAAATCCCTGGGTGGATCTTGTGCTCCGCATGTGTGTGTGTGTGTGTGTGTGTGTGTGCACATGTGTGCATTGTGTGCATGTGTTCTCGTTCTCTCTGTTTCACACACACCCATGTGCGTGCACACACACACACACACACACACACACACACACTGCCGCCTCTAACTGGCCATGCATTAAACCGACTAGATGTGTAAAATCATCTCTGAAAGGACATAGTTAACAGATGTGTGTATGTGCAATTTGAAAAGTGTAACATAAGCAAGGTACCTTGGGATTCTTTCCTTTTATTTATACATTAAAGTGTGAATATTTTCTGTTATGAAGGTTCGGGTTCATTTATAGCTTCACAGTGCAACTGAGATGTACGAGAATTTTTCAAGCCCTTGTACTCTTCTGCACATTGCTCTGTGTGGCAGACGGGGTATGGAAGTGAATCTTTGCTTTTTGCCACATGCCGAATAAGATGTTTGTTGGAAAACAAGCCTTTTCGGGAGAAGCTGGCAACTCTCCCAGGCTCCCGGCTTGTTTACCGGTGGCCTCCCTGGCTGGCATCCCTGCAAGTCCAGGGTAGATCTTAATAGGCGACATTTCCCAGCGTGGAAAATGCACACACCCTCCCTCCTTGCATACCGGCAAGATAAAGGAGATAGTCAGAAAGTCCTTTACATCTTGTTTATTTCTGACTTTGCAGCACTACAGAAAACATGTCTGAAAAGTTCAGTGTTCAGCAAGCAAGTGACTAAGACTTCCTTCACATACGCAAGAGGAAGGTCTCATATTACACACTTCACAAAGACTTTTCCAGACTGTGAACTTCCAGGAAGTTTCTTTCTCACAGCTAGCCACATCATGTGATGTAAACATCCAGCTGGTTTGCAGCTGTGCTGCATTCATATCGTAACAATGTTCCCGTGCAAATGGACATTGGTGCCAGGTCCAGCAGATTTCCCCACTCTCTGATACAGAGAGTATGGCATACAGAGTATGGAAACAGCCCCCCTTGTGGTGCAGGTTCCAGGATACGGATGCCAGTGGACATCTCCAGGCTTGGATCTGAGAATGAATGTTGGGAGTCTTACTGAAGTCCACTTCAGTAAGGTGCCCCAAGTTCTCCCTAAAGGTAAAAGGTAAAGGTACCCCTGCCTGTACGGGCCAGTCGTGTCCGACTCTAGGGTTGTGCACTCATCTCACTTAAGAGGCCGGGGGCAACGCTGTCTGAAGACACTTCCGGGTCACGTGGCTAGCGTGACGAAGCTGCTCTGGCCAGCCGGCACCAGCGCAGCACACGGAAACGCCGTTTACCTTCCCGCTATAAAACGGTACCTATTTATCTACTTGCACTTAGGGGTGCTTTCGAACTGCTAGGTGGACAGGAGCTGGGACTGAACGACGGGAGCGCACCCCGTCGCGGGGATTCGAACCGCTGACCATACGATCGGCAAGTCCTAGGCGCTGAGGTTTTACCCACAGCACCACCCGTGCCCCAAGTTCTCCCTGGCCTGGAATAAAATTTGAGTTTGAGATGGCTGGCTCTCACCTGCACACACACACACACACACACACACACACACACACACTGATGCACCCCTCCAAATGACCCCCTTTCCCCTTAATTCCCAAGTGGACAGCAGCAGGAACATGATTAGTGAAGGCAATAATCTTGTTCCCCTTTGCAAAGCTGCAAGGAATGCTGCCACGTCATGATGTAGCTCTCTTCTCAGGGTGAAGGCGAGGCCGACTGAAGCTCAGATCGAGCTCAGGCTTGCAAGGGAGGTTAAAATAATCTTTAAAAGGTTTCTTTACCTATGTCCGAAGCAAGAGGAAGAACAAGGGAAATTATCTCTCCCCCAGTTTGGGGACGGAACAGCTCAGATTCGTTCTGTGTTAACATGGAGAATGCTTTGGGAAAAGTTGTTCATCCTTATAGAGGGATACGGGGCAGCAGTTTTTGGCAGGTGCCACTTGTTTCATCCCCAAACATGAGCTGTTCCCACAGAAGAAATGCTTCGCTTCCAGATGCCTGGTCGAGTCAGGGCCCCTCTAGACTGATGCTTTTGTGGGCATGTTTTGCAACATTTATACTGCACTGCCCACACATCAATCCACTTTATTCGTTGCTCTGTGATGCATTGTTATCTAATGTGACTGCATTATTGCCATCTGGAGTTGCTCTCTTGCCCTATGGCAGACAAGAGGCACAACACACCCACCCCTGAACAGTAGGGTTATAAAAAGTTGCAGGATTTCAGGAGGAATTGTGGGCTATGCACCAACAGCAAGCCAAGCACCATGTCAACCCAGAAACTTTTTCAGGTGCAAAGAGGATTGGAAGCAAGGTTGTGTATGTAAAACCATGAGCACAAACCATGTGCTGAAGGGGAAGATGTGCACATTCCACCAAGATTTATGCCATAACTGCTTTGAAGAGCATTCCAGAGGCAGAAGGGGGTTGATGAATTAGCTTAACTTAAATGAGCCATGTTTGAGCTGATCTGAAGTGCTGTGAAACCGGTGTTTAGTTTGCAGTGAACACAGCAGTTGGGAGAGCTGGAGAAATGGGAGAAACGTTCTGTGTTCAGGCATTGGGTTCTCAAACCCCAAATAACGCAAAACGAAACCAAGTAAGGCGAGAGGTGAGGGCCAAAGCAGATGCCTGGGCTGCACATAAAAGCAAGTGAGAGAAAGGACTGGGAAATGATCCAACAGCAACTATAGGGCAGCGTTGCCACCTTTGTTCTGGCAAAATACAGGACAGGGCAGGGTGGGTGAATCCCCCCCCCCCCAATAGCTGTCAACTTACAGATTTGAAAATAAGGGACCAGCAGCCTCGAAAATAAGGGATCAGCAGCCAAAATAAGGGATTTTCCAAACACAGGTATGTTCAACTTCTGAGCCCCTCCGAGCCAAAGGCAGAAAGCCCAGCCAGCAGCCAAACGAAGCCTCAAGCCGTGGTTCCCACAGCGCAGCAACCCAGCAAAGGGGATGCAGCAAGGGAAACCACCGTCACCTCTCTGCTGGGAAGTGCTGAGCAAAGGCGAGTCCCCAGGCAAGGCGGCCAATTTGATCGGCACAAGGCATGCAAGCTCCGCCCCCCAGTCGTTCTTAGACTTCTTATTGGGTGAGCAATGCAGCCAAGCAACACAGTTGGAGCCTCCCTGGCCGGCAGGGAGGGAGGGAGAGGAGCTGCTTCCTTTGAAACCCGGGAAATATAAGGGACATCATCAATAAGGGACAGCAGCGGGACACAGCACTGGGATAGGGGACTGTCCCGCCAGATAAGGGACGGTTGACAGCTATGACCCCCCCCCCATCTGGTGTTGAAATGACTTCAACGCAATCCATTACAATATATTGCAGCCTCTGGAAATTCTCACTCTCACACACACACACACACACAAATAAAATTTGTAAATCTTTCTATGCTTTGCCACCCAGAGCTTAAATATATGACCTTTCACACACATACTTTTGGAGAGGATCCCTAATTTGGCAGTGAGAGGGGGCACATAGGAGGCAGCTCCTAGGAGCCACGGTCCCTTTGGCCCCCCCAATAAAAAAATAAGGGGGCCACCACCACCCCCAAGTTGATGGGCATTGACATTCAAATGGTGTGGGTGTGCCCCATCATTTGATTGATTATGAGTGGCGGAGCTTACCTGCCCCCCCCCATATTTTACTCAAGTTGTCTCCCCATGAGAGAGGAGTGCAGAAACACAGGACAAAGTACATTTTACATGGAAACACAGGGCAATTCTGTATTATACAGGGCAGAAGGCAACCCTTTTGGAATCTCCTTTGGGAAAGGGGGAAGGGAAGCTGCAATGCCTTGTACAGGAAAAATTGTTTGGAAGTGGAACTGGGAACAGTGCTTCTAAGCACCTTTGTACTGGGTGATCATTCCTGGCCTCCAATTCCACGCTGGCTGCTTAGTCTTTCCAACAGTGTATAATCAGACTTCATAACTTTTGGAGCAAGCCAAAGCTGCTCTGCTATATGTTGGGAAATTACAGAGGTTAAAAATGAGGCCATCTTTAAATAAAGGGACTCAGTTTAGTTTCATGGGATTGGGTGTTGTTTCCAAAATAGGTGTCTTTATTTACATCCTTTCTGCTCAATGTGTTGATTTTGGGGTCCATTGAATGCCAGGGTGTATCATGCCAAATCCTGGCCGTTGCTCCAGAGCTCGTTGGGTTCCCCAATCAAGCTTCGAATCTGCTCAACTGCAACCCAGCGGAACAGGAAATAAAGCTTCTCCAGCAAAAGCCATAGGCTGAAGATTGTGACTGGAAGGAATCCCTCGGCTTGTTATTTTACGAAGCTTAATGATATTATGGGATGGCATTAGGAAAGCTTGTAGAGAGGGAAACAAAACCCATAAGATGGACTGTTTGAAAATAAAGCAACTTCAAGCAACTGACATATGATGAGATAACTTCAGGCAATCTGATATAATTCCCAAACCAATTAATGGTTTAATAATGGTATGACCTACTAGTATGCTCTGACAAAGCAATCGATTTGAATAAACAACACCCCTCTCCACGAGGCCCCAAAAGAACTCCCCCAAAATGCCCACATATATGTCTTTTAGATTGAGTAACAACTGGGCTATTTATTTTTCCATAAACTTCATTATTTATGCCCACATAGATCATGAGTGACTAGAACCTACCTGGGGAAAAGGGAGTAAGTGAGACACCTGCTGCATCAGTGATTATCCATACAGGACACTTGGACACACTCCAGCACTGGCTTGCCCAAACAGATGTTGCTCTTGTCTTCGTGGCCGAGAGGGTGGTCTTGTTGTGCGGGCACCTCCATACACACTACCCAGGCTTGCACCTAGTCACTTCTGGAGACATATTCCGTTGAGACAGATGGATGCCAACAGAAGTATGTGTAGCTGACTATGGCGCTGATATTTTTCATCCATCATTATGTCTTCCTATCTCACACAGTGATGTCATTTTAAGATTTTTTTCAGGTGTTCTTCTTGGTGTTCTGTTCCTGAGATGGCTCGTCCTATCCTCTTTGTTTGTGGCTGTGTATATAGAAATGAACATTATGTCCGTATTCGAGGAAGGTAGGGTGATTGCACAGCGTAGGAGTGCAGACAAGGTCCCAGGTTCAGTTCCCAGAATCTGCACGTACAGCTGGGAAGGACCCCTGGTCTTGAAACCCTGGAGAGATTCTACCAGTCCAAGTAGACAATACTGACCAACTGGACCAATGGTCTGATTCTGCAGAAAACAGCTTATTCTGTTCCTATAGGCTTTCTCACATGATCTGGTCCTGGACGCCTTTCATAGAAAAGATATCCGTACAGATCACTACCCCACCGTTGTCTTTCAGATGCAGGAGGTCATCGGGTAGATTACCAAAACAGAAATGGCCTGAAATTACCCTTTGACTTTGTGTATATGTGCATGGCAACACAAACACAAGCAAGTTAGCAGTTTACGACTGCAACCCTATGCACATTTATCTGACAGTAAACCACCTTGAAATTTGCGAGATTTACCTTTGAGTAAAATGCACAGGCGCATACATTGTGAATCCAATCAGAGTGGAATTGATGCTCCTTGAAAATTAAAGGAGGTGCTACTGCTAACCTCAGCAGGAGCAGAATTAGATAATAGCAATTAAATAACATTTTCTATTAGCCTATCCAACCTCCTCTCACACTGGATGCTAATGATGCGGGGAATTTTCATCCCGTGTCACAAGGACTCTGGTAGGGATGGTTTTCTCCTAGTAACCTCGTGAACAGTTATTCTGTGCAGGTAATTTACATAAGACAGCCCTGAAATCATTTCCCATCCATGCAATGTTCATCCTTCAAATGAAAAGCCAATTAAAGATGAAATCACTCTGACTATTTGAACATGGGAAATAATTATTTGAGGAAACAATTCTTAATTTATAAAGTGTTCTTATTTCACCAAGGATTCATCTATAATGTTCAATTAATGATGTTTGCTTATCACTGTAACAATTACAAAGTTTCGGTGTTTTTTGTTTCTTTTGTAACAAACAACACTTTCACATTGTGGCTATCGAATAATAACACTGGAAATGAAGAAACCACATTCCCTTTGCAGAAGACTGGCACACACATAGACTCAGTGCAAACATTTGACAAAGGATGGTTTTTTTTAGTGTAATCTTACTGCAACTTGCAGATCACTTCAAAAATATTAATAGTCTTAGGAGATGAAACAATGTTTGCAGCTGCTTTATTAATTAGCTATGATGGTTGGTTTTTGCTCTGCTGAAACTGGTCCTCTAATTTCTCAAAAATTGCATTTACCAAGAAAAGAGGCTTCTATTTTTCTGCCTCGCTTTTAGAATTTCTTTATCCTTTCATTAGGGTGGAACTTAGCTACTTGGCTGTGGGTGGCACGTGTGGTTTTCTGTCCATTAAACATGTTTCCAGCGCCTTTAGGTCTCTCTGGCTGATGATGTTCCTGAACTGGGGGGGGGGGGAGACACAGGACATGAGAGACGTTGTCCTGTGACATCTTCCTACGGATTTTTAATTGAAGCACAGGAAGTCGGGGAGGGAGCGAATCCCTGGGATTAGTGCACTTGCTGGCTTTGTTTTCAAGGGAAGTTCTTCATTTCACCTTGGAAAAAAGTCTGTGCTGATTTCTTTAAAAGTAAGGAGACCACTTTTCAAACAAAATAACAATGAACAGCTTGACTTCTTCCGACACTTACAGTAAAGGCAGGTTGAGAGTGTCATGGGATATTCAGGAAACGTGGACACCCAGGAATGCTGCAGAGTTCAGACCACGGGAGAGGTGATTGGTGGGGTGGAAGAAAGGACACTCAAAACCCCTTGGCCACACAAAATAATATTACCTGAGACTTTAGAATTTCAATCATCAGACTTTTCTCATTAATAGATAAACGACAGGAGAATAGACTGCACTAGAACACTCCACAGGGACATCAAAACATACCAGTGAAGGGTCTTCATATTTATGCCAACAGGAAGCTCAGGGTGATATTACAAGCATTGGTCCTATTATGTCCTTTCGTTTTATCCTCTCTTTGAAGTAGGCTGGGTTGAGAGAGAATGGCTTTAAGATCACTGTGAGGCAGCCATGTCTGCTGCAAGTACACCTGGGCTATATATCCCTACAGCAATATGAAGTATGAACGACATGTTTTCGTTCTTAAATGCAAATAAACAAGTCTCAGAGAGCAGAAACCTAAGTCAAGCTCACTGCAGGTATCTGTGTATGGGTTACTCAGATGCATGGGTGTGCTGGCTGTGGCCAGGCACACACTATTGTCTTTTATCAGCTGTAGTAGAGCACTATGGTATGTTGAGCTTCAGACATGGTCTGAAGCTCAACATCAAAAAAACGAAGATCATGGCCACTGGGCCCATCACCTCCTGGCAAATAGAAGGGGAAGAAATGGAGGCAGTGAGAGACTTTACTTTCTTGGGCTCCATGATCACTGCAGATGGTGACAGCAGCCACGAAATTAAAAGCCGCCTGCTTCTTGGGAGAAAAGCAATGACAAACCTAGACAGCATCTTAAAAAGCAGACATCACTTTGCCAACAAAGGTCCGTATAGTTAAAGCTATGGTTTTCCCAGTAGTGATGTATGGAAGTGAGAGCTGGACCATCGAGAAGGCTGATCGCCGAAGAATTGATGCTTTTGAATTCTGGTGCTGGAGGAGACTCTTGAGAGTCCCATGGAAGAAGATCAAACCTATCCATTCTTAAGGAAATCAGCCCTGAGTGCTCATTGGAAGGACAGATCCTGAAGCTGAGGCTCCAATACTTCGGCCACCTCATGAGAAGAGAAGACTCCCTGGAAAAGACCCTGATGTTGGGAAAGATGGAGGGCACAAGGAGAAGGGGACGACAGAGGACAAGATGGTGGGACAGTGTTCTTGAAGCTACCAGCATGAGGGAGGCAGTGGAAGACAGGAGTGCCTGGCGTGCTCTGGTCCATGGGGTCACGAAGAGTCGGACACAACTAAACGACTAAACAACAACAACAGTAGCGCACTAACTCCACCATGGCATTCCCTGGGCACACAACCTAGTGAAATGTGATGCACATACCTATGCTCAGGGGACCTGTGACACAGTGCGGTATACATAGTAGAACTTGTGCTGAAGGGGTCATGGATAAGCAGTTTCAGAAAGTGATGAGAGAGCATAGTACTTCAGGTTGCATCATAAGGTTAAGGGTTGAGCATAAGAGTGTGGCAAATGTGATGTGCAGAGACATGGGTTCTGTGGTGCAGTGGAAGAAACATGGTGGAGGGAGATTTATTGTTGCTGGCATCCATTTGTCTCAAGAGACCATGGGGTGCGCCTCCTGGGATAAAGTCCAAACACTGTGTTGGCAGCACTGAAGTGACTTCCATGCAGCACAAGACTGGACAGTGCCCTACGGAGGTCCTGATCTGCCCAGATGACAAGAACCCCCTCTTGGTC
Source organism: Podarcis liolepis (assembly GCF_965112155.1). Lineage (NCBI taxonomy): Eukaryota > Metazoa > Chordata > Lepidosauria > Squamata > Lacertidae > Podarcis > Podarcis liolepis. The sequence continues at coordinate 42,896,114 of NC_139571.1, forward strand.
TCTGTGGGCCAAAGGAAAGCACAGCAATATGTCTAGCTGCAAGAATTGCTGGAAGGATAATTGCTTCCTCCTCCTCCTTTAGCAATCACTCATAGCTGAGTAAGATTGTCTTCTATGAACACAGTCCATAAGTGACTATGGAGGCTCATAGCTGTCAACTTACAGATTTGAAAATAAGGGACCAGCAGCCTCAAATATAAGGGATCAGCAGCCAAAATAAGGGATTTTCTGAACACAGGTATGTTCAACTTCTGAGCCCCTCTGAGCCAAAGGCAGAAAGCCCAGCCAGCAGCCAAACGAAGCCTCAAGCGGTGGTTCCCACAGCGCAGCAACCCGGCAAAGGGGATGCAGCAAGGAAAACCACCGTCACCTCTCCGCTGGGAAGCGCTGAGCAAGGGCGAGTCCCCAGACAACGCGGCCGATTTGATCAGCACAAGGCATGCAAGCTCCACCCCCCCCAGTCGTTCTCAGACTCCTTATTGGGTGAGCAATGCAGCCAAGCAACACAGTTGGAGCCTGCCTCCTCTCTGGCTGGCAGGGAGAGGAGCTGCTTCCTTTGAAACCCGGGAAATTTAAGGGACATCATCAAAAAGGGACGGCAGGGGGACACGGCGCTGGGATAATGGACTTTCCCGCCAAATAAGGGACGGTTGACAGCTATGCTGTGGAGGCCAATTCTGGATCCACGCGTCCTTCCACAGTGGGGACATAGGTTTCCAAGCTAATTGCTCCAACTGTCTAGGGACTCCACAATGGATTTGTGAAGAGTTAGCCTTTTCTTCTCCTGAAGCTATCCCGCGTCAGCAACAGTTTGGAGTCAGAGTTTCCCTTCTCCTAGATGGGCTGCCTTCGCAAGGTTGACAAGCTGGAAGGACATGGAGGCTCAGGCACCCTGCAAGCCCAACGCCATTCGTGGGGATGGCCTTCTACATCCTTCTCAATGGCCGGAGGGGGGCTGGGACACAGCAGCTCAGGCGCACTGCAAACCCAGCCCCATGCTGCTTTTGCAAGCGGCACACTGGTGTCTCAGGGTGCCTGGGTTTGCGCGCCACCTTGGGCTACGGTGTGTCGCTCTCAAAGTGCCACCCAGGGCGATCCGCCCCCTGCGCACCCCATTAGCTACACCACTGGTTGAGAGAAAATTATTTTCTCAAGGCCACACAGAATGGTCAAGAAGGCTGTGTACCCAAGGCCTTCTGGCAAAATATCACGCGGTCTCTCTACAGGGATGCAATTGTCAAGCTTAACTTGCCACAGAGATGTGCAGTATAAAAGATGAAACCATTGGTTTTCAGTTTGAAAAGGGGAGACATAAACTGTCCATTAATGTACAGTACCTGTTGATAGTGTTAATAAAATTCCATTGATCTTGCAGGCTAAGCCTTTAGATTCTGCTGCAGACTCCAATGTCACTTCTTCTCGGTCATACATATTCTAGTTACCTGCTTCATAATGTTGCAGTCCATGATAAAATGATTTATTAGGTGAAATGGTAGCTGATTGGTTTTAACCCCTTCAAGCTGAAACTGCACCCAGGCATCAGAAATCAGTCTGTCATTTTGAAATAGATGTTATAGCCTATGAAGTCATTTGGACTCCCAACTCTCCCATTATTTCTGCAAATCCTCATTAGAAAACGCTGGATGAAATATAGTTAGTATTAAAGAGGAATATAGGGAATACAGGGCAAACAAATGTGTTTGCTGATATTTACATGTCATAACAAGCACACTGTATAAAGAGATTTCATATTATTTGTAATGCTTTGGGGAATGAGTTTAAGAAAAGGCAGGACTCTTAATGATACTTCAGTGTCTGCCAATTCAATGTCAATCCATGTCTTATCTGTTTTCTAAATAATACAAATTAGCCACCTGATTGCCATCACCATTCATCTCCAAATGCTATATTAGAAAGATATTTAGTTTGGAGAACTCTAGAATATTGTCCTTTGGGGAATTCCTACCTACTTCCCCTGTTTGTTTGGCTATATCCCTAAAAACAAATATTTTCAGGAAATAAAACCTGTTCATTAGCAGAAAGCTGGGACCTGCTTTCCTAGAGCTGATCTTATTTGTGCATTGAGTGCCATCTGGTGGTCAAGTAGAAGCAATTCCCACTTTCTTTCTCATTTGTGAATTACGGCATCAATCACGTGCACATGTGATTGGGAGTAATTTCTGTGAGCCCAGAGGTCTTGCTTTTGTGTAAATATGTATAAGATCAAGCCATCAATCTCCCTCCCCCAAGCTGTTGCAGCTTCTCTTCTCTCTCACTCCCCGGGGCATTAATTTTATAGGACAATATAACAAACCAAACTGAAAGTAGACCTTACTTTCAGTGGTTGATACAGTGGGGGAAATATATATGAATGGACAAATGAAAGCACCAGTACGTTTTCACTCATATGGAAAATTTGATATAGAAACACACCAGACATATATCTTTAAAATGAATTTTAAAATAACCACTGAACCAAGTGATTGGTCAAGATCAACTCTTCCAAGGCTTGTATTTCCACCGGGAGTTTAGAAGCCATTCATTCTTGCTTTTGTTCAGCACCCTTCGTTTCCTTCAACATTTCTTGCCAGTTCTTCTCCATTTCTTCCTTACAGGTGAGAAAAGCATCTTCCAGTCGTCTCATAGAGTTGGCCAAGTCTGGGTTAGCACGCATCACCACCATATCATAAGCCATCCATGTAGCCTGCACTGGGACAGGGTACAAAATGCAGAGTCACTAATTTGATGAGATTTGTTGCAGTGGCATGGATGAGAAGGAAAAGACGAAACTGATAACAAAATGGAAGAGTCGCCATCTCTGAGACTAAATACCTCTTCAAATACACTTTTAAGTTTCAAACCAGTGCTGCACTCACTGCAATAACTAACTAGTTTACTCATTACAGATAGGTAGACGTGTTGGTCTGCCATAGTCAAAATAAAAAAAATCCTTCCAGTAGCACCTTAAAGACCAACTAAGTTAGTTCTTGGTATGAGCTTTCGTGTGCATGCACACTTCTTCAGATATACACGTGTGTATCTGAAGAAGTGTGCATAGCTCATACCAAGAACTAACTTAGTTGGTCTTTAAGGTGCTACTGGAAGGATTTTTTTTTATTTTAGTTTACTCATTGACAGCTTTCCACAACATCATTGACCCTCAGGGAAGAATGACATGCTGCTCCTGGGTGTACATATCTGTGGGGTGGGGCCACTCATCCAACACTTGCATTAGAAAAGCAATAGAATATCTCTCCCCCCCCCAAAAAAAAAATGTGCATAGGGAATTATTAAAACAAATCAGCGAGTTTTCCCAAATCAGACTGCAATGATAGCAAAAGCAGCTGTTCTTCCCCCTGCCCACAAAAAAATATAGATTAATGAAGATCCTCCCAGATGGCAGGAGGATGGCTCTGTTTGCATTGTGATCTTAACCCCCCACAACACACACTTTTCATCACCCCTACCCACCTCAGCCAAGTTTGAGAATCGCTGTTATAGGGCACATTCAGTAATTTAAATGTTATTTTTCAAGTTAACTAGACCATGGTGGCAGAACAACCTAATGCTATTTATGACAGCTAGCTTGCCGTTTTTATCCAATCTGGCTGAGAATAGGTTTTTTTTTTAAAGTATGTACTAATTAGTGGAAATGTTTGAATGAATCTGTAATAGAACTCCCGCAAATATTGTCTCACATCAAAACCTAGATTAGGTTCTGAGGCATTGTTTAATTATCCAAGAGCTCGATCAGTATTTGACTTTCTTTGTGCCATTGCAATCCTCTCTACAAAGATTCCAGGGTTGTTGTTTTTTTTAAAAAAGAATCCATTTGAAGTCTATAGTAGTTTGAGAACCTGTCCTTGAACTGAAAAACCTCTTTAGAAAGTAACCTGAGAGAAGAGAAGTGGTGGGTAAGATTTAAATCCTCTCTCCACCCATTTCATGTTTGAAACCCACCCTCACACTGCTGTTCTCCCTGCAGGTTCAAATCTATGTTCACAAAAATCAATGTGTAATTTAGCTCTAATTCATTATATTCTACCAGGAAAATCTTTCTTGTCATATTTGACAGGATACTATAAAAACAAGAAATTCTGTCCATTGGTTATTCTTATAGTTAGGAACTCAGCATTCAAAAGAATGGTAGCATCTTGAAAGGGATAATTGTTACGTTGGGGTTTTGTTATTGTCTGTTCTGTGAGACCTGAAAAATCAATGCTTTGTGGAAAGAAATAGAGAGCATACTTAAAGGTGCTTAAATTAGCAATTTTTCTAATGAATAGTACTTATACAGTAGTAACTGTATAAGTAATCTACAGTTTCTATGGACATATGCCCAAGCAGTTTAGCATGTTCCTGTCCTGACACTACAGAACTTATTCAGCTCTTAATTGCATGTATTGATTAGTTATACTCAGATGTGGATGAGCATCAGACCCTCACATCAGATTTAATGGATCCTGAATGAGCATTGTAATCTGCACACTAATTTCTCCCTTGGTGGCTCAGGGGGAAATAATTAGCAACACATAAATCCTCTGCAGGAATAGCACCACACCTGATAGTTTTTCCATGTCTTCCAGGAGCTTCTCTAAATCCCTGTTCAGATCCTCAAGCATTTTTACCATGTTGTCGTAATTTCTTTCACAGGGTTCACATTTGGCCATCTAACAGGGAAGAAGGAAGAGATGAGTGGCAGTACAACTTTGTGAAACCGAAGTTTAAAGCACACAGAATGTTCTTACACTCTTTTAATAATTTCATGGTATAGAAGAGAACGTTTTGTATATTTTAAGCATTTCTACCCTGATCTTCAGGCAAAGTGTCCCAGAGCAGCTTACTGTAGGTTAAGGCCAGTAAGAACAGTAAGTAGACAGGCTTCAACAGGGAGTAGGAAAACAAGCGAACTCAGGCACCAGTTCTCAGTGGTTGATAACAGGATGCCATTATTATTATTATTATTATTATTATTATTATTATTATTATTATTATTATTATTAGACTTTATATACCACTCTGTACCCAAGGGTCTCAGGCTAGACCAGATGAGCTCATCTTTTGTTCTTAAAAGTTACAAGTTCTTATAATGAACATTGCATATCAAAAGATTTGAGCATGAGGAGGAACTAAATGCAGCTGGTGTCTTAGCACAGTCTATGGATTGGGTCCAATAGTTCCACCCCGCTGCAGAAGCCAGAATAGGGTCTGCAGGGTCTTTCCCATTGTTGCTGTGACTGAGTAAACACTTTATGCAATTGGACCAAAATCAGAAAATTGTAATTTTCACCCTTCCCCCCCCCCCAAGACTGCAAAACACCCCAATGAATTTTGGATGAATGGATATAAAATATTGAATACTTGCAGGGCGGGGGGCTACAAGTATGTTTAGAGAAAATGAACTTAAATGATTAATTCAATACTTCTGAAAATCAGAGCACTTCTTATGTGTCAAAGTAAAGATCGAAACACTTAACTTCTAACACTTCAGATTGCAAAATTATACCTCTTGACAGCTGTGCAATAGTGGGCACATGGGAAAAGAAAACCTCAATTACCACAGTAAATGTAGAATAAAATCAAATAAGTATATTAGTCACAAGCAAACAAACAAGCATCCCTAGTAAGTAGTCCCCAAGTGCCAAAGAGAATATATTTTAAGTGCACACTTGAATTTTTGGCTACAGTACCAGTTAGGCACCCTAGCTTAAACAATAAATTCATCTATCAGGGCTGAAAAAGATAGACACTAAATCACTTTGAAGAAGATGATGCTGACAATAATTTAAATGCTTAACTTCAGAAACTCCAGATCTCAAACTGTTTTTGCTTTATACTATGCTTGTGGAAGTGAAATCTTGCCAAAAATAGTGCCTGCCTCAGGCAGAGACGTGGCAGAGAGCCATTGTTGGATTAGGGCCAGGGAATTATGGCCATCCAAAACAAAAGCTGAAAAGCTGAAAGTTTCACGGTAGATTCAAAAGGTTCCTCATAAAAGCTCTAATGTACAGATAAGGGATCTCTGCAAGAACAGCAGGTTCTAGAGAAAACTTTCCTTTTGGAAACACTTCAAGGGAAGATGACCAGAGAGGGAACCATATTACCGAACACATTCACAATACTCTACAAAAAACCTGAATGATCCCATCTTTAAAACCATAGGATGGATTTTGTTTAATATTGTGAAAGGGCAAGATATGAATATTTGAAATAAAATAATAAATACAGCTAGTTTCGGAAATGGAGCGATCATTCAAGGAGTCCATGGCTTGAACTTCAGCTCTGAACTCGCTATGGGACTTTGGATGTGCCACTTTCCACTTCATCTCCTGCATCTATAATACAGAGACAAATATACTTGCCCTCCAGGATTTTTTTTTAAGGACTGGGAAAATTGTGGAGTGCTTTGAACACTCTAAAAAGTGCTTCTCAACAGCCAATTTCCGTTGTCTTTTGCACAGTCAGTATTGCATCTGGTAAAACTACCAACCGTTCTCTCCCTAAGCCCTTCTCCACTCCGGCCCTTCATCCCATCTCATAATTACACTTCCGAATTGGTACAGCGATGCTGATTATTTTTAAGTGTTCATCCTATTATTTTTGAATTGTTATATTTAATGCTGTTCATCTGGCATGTTGTACTCCACTTTGAGCACGATTCTGTGGGAAAGTGACATACAAATACACTTGATGATGATGATATAAATTCAGATTATTATTATTATTATTGAAAGACTAGCCAGGGGAGATGGAGGCACCCCTGTGCTCCTCAGCTCCTCGCAACCAACCTACACGGAGCACATTCCCTTCCCTTCCCTTCCCATCGCATGCCTGCCTAGCTTAGCCTCCTGCTCAGCTGCCATCTTGGGGGTCCTTTCTCAGCCTTGTTCCTCAGCGCCAGGAGCCTGCAAAGCCACACACATCCCCATGGGACACTAGGAAGCTCCTTCCCCTCTGTCCCTTCTCCCCGGAAAAGCCTCAGGAACCCCAATGTCTCCATCCAGTCAAGAGGTCAACCCCGTCCTCCCTGTGAAACTGGCCGATGAGAGGCTGTTTTCATTCATATATATATATATATATATATATATAATGTCTATGTATATATGTATATATATATACATATGTGTGTGTGTGTGTGTGTGTACACAATTATGTATATGTATATATACATATGTATATATACATATATATATGTGTGTGTGTGTGTGTGTGTGTGTGTTTGTGTGTATACACAATTATACACACACACACACACACACACACACACACACACACATATACATATATATACACACAATTTAATATTCCACACATTTATCATATAAAAGAAAAATAATTAAAGAAAATAATCAAAGAAGAATAATTAAAGAATCCAAATATCCTCCACCCACCCTTATGACTTCCCTCAACTTCCCCTTCCGGTTATTTGAATATTTGCTACTTCTGCTTAATTTCCAAGTTGTTGTTTCTTAACCTTTATCTTTGTTTTCTTAATTGTAAGTGTTTACTCAAAGCCTACTCATGAGTCCACTAATTCTTTACGACGTTTCTGTAAATACAGCATAAACGGTTCCCAGTCTTTTTTAGAAGTCTCTATTGTCCTTGTCTCTAAGTCTTCCTGTAAGTTTCGCCAGGTCTGCGCATTGCCATTCTTCCTCTTCGTTGGTACTTTGTTGTCCTTCCATTTTGGGGGCTAGTAAAATCCTCGCCGCTCTTGTGGCAGACATGAATAACTTGATCAGGAGAGGCTGTTTTCAGCCCATTTGGGCCAATGGTGCCAACACTGCCCCCCCCCTTGAGATGTATTTTATTTCCATTAAAAATTATACACCACTTGATTAAAAAAAGCAAAAAAACACCTCAGAGCGTTTTGCACTGCTTCTTATGGAGGAAATACATTGTCGGGAGCAGCTGGGCCTGGTCAGGAGCAGCCAGACCTTACCCCTGTGGTTGTGCTTTCCCTCCTCAGCATACCATATTATTATTATTATTATTATTATTATTATTATTATTATTATTATTATTATTGAAATTGATATACCACCCCAATATCACAGGGCCTGGTTTACCAGGACACAGTACCACAGAGAAGTGGAGAGGAGAGGGAAGCCTCAGAAGCGTCTTATATTTTCTGTCCCCTCACGTTTCGCCAGGCCTCCATCCCCAGAGGGCAGCCCCACCAAGCCAGGCCTTTTCTGTGGTGGCTCCGCTTGTGGGCTGCTCTCCCCAGGGAGACTCGCCTGGGGCCTTCACCAACATCTATTTCAGTTTCTCTCCAACCAGGCCTTGGGCTAACTGACCAAGCTATATTGGTTTGTTTTTATTGTTTATTTTGTATTCTCTTTTTGTACTTTTCCGTTGCCCACCGGCCTGGGATCTTCGGGAAAAATGTAATTAATTGATCAATTAATCACCCCAGCATGGGAGATGAAAATTAGTAAGCCATCCTATTTCCCCTACTTCACAATACGCAAGTGGACAACCAAGACACGCCGTCCCTTTCCTTTCTCCTCATCCTTCTTTCTCTCATCCCTCTCTCTTTCCCCAAGGCCCTGGCCCCAAGCAGCCCCTTCATCCGACCCCCAAGGCCGCATCCCCCCACTTTCCTACCTTCCCCCTTCAGCAGACAGCTACACAAACCTGGGCACAGCTCACCACCACTGGCCCTTCTCCCTTCCAGCCAATCCCAAGGCCTAGCGCTGCCCAGTTAGAATGGACGGGGGCGGGGGCAGAAAAGGCCTGGAGAAGGGGCAGGAGCCATTTTAATATGGTCTCTCATATATATATATATATATATATATATATATATATATATATATATATATATATATATATATATATATATATATATATATATATATATATATATATATATCAACAACCTCAGATATGCAGATGACACAACCTTGATGGCAGAAAGTGAGGAGGCATTAAAGAACCTTTTAATGAGGGTGAAAGAGAAGAGCGCAAAATATGGTCTGAAGCTCAACATCAAAAAAACAAAGATCATGGCCACTGGTCCCATCACCTCCTGGCAAATAGAAGGGGAAGAAATGGAGGCAGTGAGAGATTTTACTTTCTTGGGCCCCATGATCACTGCAGATGGTGACAGCAGCCACGAAATTAAAAGACGCCTGCTTCTTGGGAGAAAAGCAATGACAAACCTAGACAGCATCTTAAAAAGCAGAGACATCACCTTGCCAACAAAGGTCCGTATAGTAAAAGGTATGGTTTTCCCAGTAGTGATGCATGGAAGTGAGAGCTGGACCATAAAGAAGGCTGATCGCCGAAGAACGGATGCTTTTGAATTCTGGTGCTGGAGGAGACTCTGGAGAGTCCCATGGACTGCAAGAAGATCAAACGTATCCATTCTGATTACAGATAGGTAGCCATGTTGGTCTGCCATAGTCAAAATAAAAAAAATCCTTCCAGTAGGTCTTTAAGGTGCTACTGGAAGGAATTTTTCTATCCATTCTGAGTGCTCACTGGAAGGACAGATCCTGAAGCTGAGGCTCCAAGATTTTGGCCACCTCATGAGAAGAGAAGACTCCCTGGAAAAGACCCTGATGTTGGGAAAGATGGAGGGCACAAGGAGAAGGGGACGACAGAGGACGAGATGGTGGGACAGCGTTCTCGAAGCTACCAGCATGAGTTTGACCAAACTGCGGGAGGCAGTGGAAGACAGGAGTGCCTGGTGTGCTCTGGTCCAGGGGGTCACGAAGAGGCGGACACGACTAAACGACTAAACAACAACAACAAAAATGGTAATTTGGGGGAGAGGCGAGCAACGAGCCCGGCAGGCACTCATGGCAGCACCCTGGGGACTTCAGGGGGCCAGCAGATTCACAGGTCATTTGCAACTCTTTTTTTAATTTTGAAACGGGTGTGTGGCATTGTGTTGCACAGTAGCTGTTAGATTGCTTTCCATGAGAAGGAACGCTCAGATGTAATCTGGGGACAACCATTCCATCAATTTGCAGCAGAGGAAGAAACCTAGGAAGTAAGGCCACCCCAGCCCTTCAAGCGTCTCCTCTCCGTCAACTGTTTCTGTTCCTCGCGTTCATTAACTTTAATAATATTGTTACACGCCAACCCAGTCTCCGCAGCAGTGTGAGAATCAAGGGATACTAAGCACGCTTGCCAGGGTATGTGTTTCCTTTTGGAATAATGAGGCACAGTGGAGCCTGTGGTGTCTTTATGATACGTGGTTTATTTACACATATATGCAATCCAATGGAGGGCTCTCCAGCATCACTTTCCAAGAGGGACTGGCCTCTCCCATAGCCACAGCATTGGATTCAAAACAGACTTTCTGCTTTTTTTACTTTCTCTCCAGCCCACTGCTTAGTAACTGTTCCTTAACTCCTAACTGCCATTCTAAACTCTAACCCATTAGACTAAACCCTTGGCTTTGATCCCCTGAAGGAGGGAGGAAGTAGGGTTGCCGTATTTCAAAAAGTAGAATTCCTCACACCCGCAAAGTTGGAGACAGAGGCTTATCTGTCTGCTTATTTCCTGGTTCTAACATTCCAACTTTAATTCAGTTCTAACACTAACTTAATCCAGAATTCAGGGTGTCTTGCACCACAGATTCATAACAGTTTGAAGCTTTGATAACTGCTGCCTGAGCTGCCTGGTTTTTGTCTTCCCTCCTCATCCCTTCTTCCCTCGTGCTACATACAGCAGAGAGCACCATTTCCTGCTGCAAAGCAGCCACTGCCTCCTCCTAACTACGTAGCTGAACAAATATGTTGCTGCACACCTGCATAACCTGTTCATAGGGGTATGATATGCTAATCGATGTGGCTGAGGAAATGACTTCTAGCATTGCGGTGGAACAAGAATCCGTAAGTCAGGATCGAGAAAGGCTCTTTGTTCTGGGATCTTGCTCTGCGATGATGAATGAAGAAGGGATGTGCCGATGGACAACGTTGTGTAGGGAGCCCTCAGGATTCTAAATATAAGAAGAATAGGATTTGCGGTAAGGACTGAGAAACTTTATCAGAGATGTGTGAAAGAGGCACTGGGATGGAGTGTTGCTTCGGAGGAAGGCTGGGCTGCCTCTAACCATCGTTTGTGCTCAGCCTCTCCAATGAGACCTTTTCTCATCAGAAAGAATAAATTTGGTATAAAATGTTCTTTGGGCCTGTTGGGGGTAGATTGTGGATTTATGTCAAGTATTTGAACATGATTCTAAACCAGAATGTCACAAAATGAAAGGGAAGCAGTTTGCATGAGGGACCAATTCTTGTTTGTAAATTCCATTTCACTGCACTCTGCACCAATTGGTTTCACCCAGAACCAGATTTCTTGCTATCTCTGTTTATTAAATAAAAAATAAAAAAATGATCAGGACATATGACAGGAAGAATTCTCAGGCAGAATAAGCAGATTTAAGTAACTCTACCTTCTGATTCTCTTTTGCAAATGCCTCCCCTATATCAATATTCCAAAGGAAACATGGACCTGGGGAACCCATGTTTTCTTTGCAGAGTGCAGTTGTATCCTGGGAGACTAGAAAAGATCAACTGCCTTTGCTATCATTCCATGTTTCTGCCAGGTTTATCTTTTGTAATTGAGAAACTTCTGACTTCCCCAGAATAAGAGAGACTGCTCTGCCGGAGCAATATACTTTTTTCCTAGTTGTGCGTGTTGGCAGGAACCTGAAATACTGGCTTAACCAATGCATAACCTATGATACAAATAAAATAGCATGATCCTATTCGAGGACAGAGTTCAAAAGAACTGAATGAGTAATGAAGAGTAATGAGTCAGAATAGCATGTATCACCAGCAGAGAACTTCTGGACCCAGAAACATAACTCAGTAATCATAGCCTTGGACAGGCTATGAGGCAGAAGGTTAGAGATATCAGAAAATCCTGCAGTGGCAGGAGGGAAAGGGGTAGTTGCTAGGTTAATGACACATAATCAATAATTTGTTCCAGTTTTCAAGGTGTTGATGAATTCTGACAAGCTTTGTAATGCCTTCAAAGTTTTGCTGTGTGGTTTCTGTTTTCTCAATATTGCAGACTATTATTTGAAGTGTTAGTATTGGTATCCGAGAAAGAATAGCTTCAAGCAGTGGTTGCAAAGTGAATTAGCCTCAAAGGGAGTAAATAAGAGAGGCGTGTTGAGCAGGTTTTACATGAAACCCTTGAAGGAAATTGGAACACTTCACTGGGCAGCGTCTTCCATTGCCAAACGGCTTAGATAATCTAGGGAATTATTCCTAGCGCTTAACCTGCTAGCTTTCTTCTCAGTTGATTTAGAATACAGTAATTGCTGCTGTCATCATCTACAGAAACATATGTGGTTGCGCCCTGGAGTTGCAGCCTAGAGTAGGCAACTTTTCAAACTGGTACTGTAGATGAAACTGTGAGAAGGAAGTTCTTGCACTCACCTGCTGTGAGTAAAGGTCTGCTCTTGAAACCGTGTTACATTTTCTCCTAATCCACAATAGATGGGCATGTTCAAACAAAAGCATTAGAGCATTCAGAATGGGAAAGTTCTTGTCTACACAGGTAAGTTTGCCAAAGGTGTAGTCAGTGTCCTTCTGGGGTAGATCCAAGCCTTCGTCTTTTAAAACAAACATTCAAGCACATATATAGCAGTTCAGCCAAGAGATCAACTCAGCCTTGTCCTATCCACTTGCGTCTGTTCATGCTCAGGGGACGTTGGTGAATGGAGAATGTTTATATAGTATCTAGATAAAAATATGAGGAAGTGTTGCTGTGAGTACTTGGGCAATAGAATATTGATGTGCAAAAGTTGCACGCACCCGGGCCAGCACATAGATAAGAGCTTTTCAGATATCTTGCCGCCAAGTGCAGCGCCTACCTTGGTAAGGGCTTTTTTTGAAAACATCACCTCTAAATCAGCACTAAATTGCTTTCCTTCATAGAACTGTTTTATTGTATCACATATGCTGATAATTAGTTTAGCAGAAACTGGCCTGAGATATAACAGATCACTTTGCAAATGGTGGAAGTTTTAATTACTGTAATAATAAACTAGTAAACTGGATTGACTACAGGTCTTTGGATGAATGCTTCTGATTCTATTGCATAACTTTCTAAAACTTCCCTTTAGAAGTTTTTTTTTTGTAATATTGACTTTAATCATTGAAACTATTCTGAATATAGAACTGTAAACCATTACTCTGATTACTTTATGGGTAGGTTTATACATCCCACTTTTTAAGGATTAGAAATTTCTTCTGTTTTTCTGTGATTAATGTTCACAGCTCTTTTTAAGGCATTTATGCAATCACAGATTCTTCTTAATTGTCAATAAATTCATCTCTTTTACCATTTGGGGAGGGGTGTGTGTGTGCGCACGCGTGCATGCAAATGTTAACCATGGGCGGATTACAGATTAGATTGTGAATACCGTTTGTTTATTTTATACCTAATAACTTGGAAACATGGCGAAAGTCATTATTATTCCTGTTTAAAATGTTTTCATTTGCATCATTTTGGAGTGTCAAAGTAATGTTTAGTCATTATTTGTTTTCTATCTTGAAATGGCATTAGATTGATAAAAAATAATGTATTTCATATATCTTTACACTGGACATATGAAATCGTCAAAAGTAAACAGTACAGTGTCTGTAGAGGCAGCTTGCATGCACAAATATTTGGTGGAGAAGCAGATGGTAACTCCTATATTAGGAACGATGTAGCATGGAGACAATGAACTCTGCTTTTGTCACCATGCAGTTCACAGGTGGCTGTTGTGTTTGTCTGCGATGCACAAAGAGCTTAGCATCATGCTTGTAGTTCAGCATTTGCCTTTATCTACATCATTTGCAGTGATGTTTCTTTTTACTTCATGTGTTTTTATCTGATTCCCCCCCCCCCCCTCATTGCAGAAGCGTGGCTTCTGTCTCCTTATCTTAGATTATTCTGGTACAGCTGGGCCATTCTAGCCATTATGGTTTGCTTCAGTCATCCTAGGATCTGTCCTTTTTAAAAAACTGCATTACTCTTTGTCACGAACTCAATGTTGTTGTTGTGAACCCACTTTGAATGCCTCTTCAGAAAAAGATGCACATAAACTTGACTTTTCAAAAAATGCTTGTAAAAATAGTTCTGAAGTTATTTTTGTACTATTATGTGAAACAAAGAGACTCTTCTGATGAATATGTGGATTGTGCAATCTCACAGACTTTAAATAAGGAGGGGGAGGAATAGGAGGACCTTTAGAATTGGGTCTGGAAGTGTGCTGAGGGCCTGCAAGGTATCAGGGGCACAACAAACCCAGTCCAGTCAACATGTTTTTGAAGTTCATTTTTTAGATCATTTGTTGTTTATATAGCACCCTCAGTTTACATAGTACTTAACCGAAGTTACTCAATAATATAAGCAAAAACAAAAAACAGAACCACCCAAGTCCTTGTGAAGGAGCTTTTAAACTCTATAAACCGAAACAACAGTTGTAATTCATTAATGTTTAGTTGTTTTTTAATGGTTTTTAGTGATCCTTGTTTTTATTTGTAAGCTGCTGTAAGTCCCATCAGGGGAAAGGTGCAATATATATATATATATGGTAAAGGACCTCTGGACGGTTATGTCCAGTCAAAGGCAACTATGGGGTTGCGGCGCTCATCTCACTTTCAGGCCAAGGGAGTCGGCGTTTGTCCACAGACAGCTTTCAGGGTTATGTGGCGAGCATGACTAAACCGCTTCTGGCACAACGGGACACCATGACGAGTGCCAGAGCGCATTGAAATGCTGTTTACCTTCCCACCACAGTGGTACCTATTTATCTACTGGTTCTGGTGTGCTTTCAACCTGCTAGGTTGGCAGAAGCTGAGACAGAGCAACGGCATCTCACCCCGTCACAGGGATTGGAACCGCCAACCTTCTAATCGGCAAGCCCAAGAGGCTTAGTGGTTTAGACCACAGCGCCACCCGCGTCCACTACTACAACTACTGCCACTAATAGTAGCAAATCCTCTTGTCACAACTGTATAGAGTCTTCATTTGATGAGCTTGACAAACATCCAAACTTCCTCCCAACTTGGAAGCTTCAGCAGTGGCAATGGCGTAGCGTGGGTTGTCAGCACCCGGGGGAAGGCAAGTAATTTGCGCCCCCTAACCCGTGGATTTGCGCCCCCTAACCCTAACCCCCAGATGTTGCGCCCGGTGCAGCCGGCCCCCCTGCACCCCCCACGCTACGCCACTGAGCAGTGGGCAGCGATCCCCACCACCACCCTGCCCCAAAGTTGGGGGAAAGGCTTAGGACTGTTTGGCAGCTGTGTCTTCCAAGTGTAGGACCAAACTGGCGACATATTCAGACACTGACTTTTCCTGCTGCCAGATCGGTAGTGTTGGTTGTTGCTGGCAGCAGTGACTAATAGTATACACTCCTGCCAGCCTGGAAATGGACAGGAAGAGTTGGACTCCATGGCCTGAAAGCACTCACAGCACCTTCAGGCTAGTGGCTCCTGAAAGCACACACCTGCCCATCTAGCCAAGCCATTGGTGAAGGCAGAAGGGGTTTTCATAGGCAAGGAGAGACTGTTAAGTCAACTACAATTTTCGATTTTCCAGCAAGGTCAGCCCAACTTTTTTTTACTCCCACAAATAATTCATGGGGTTCACTATCAGCTCTGGGCCTAGATAACTTGAGATAAATGTAATTAGGAACATTCATGGCAGGTGGATCTCATTGGCTACTTGGGGGTGGCACTTTTCAGTGGCATGGAAGGAGATGAGCAGGGAGGGAGGCTGATGTTTCTGCGCCCTGTTGCATGTGGACTTCTGATCTGTTCCAAGAATGCTCCTCTTGTGTTCTGCCCCCCAAGAACAGACAAGTGTGGAAGATACTGCTTTCATAGTCAACAATTAAGTCTTTGCATCTTGTGTTTGTTTTGCTTCTGCCACAAGACATTTTGCAGCCTGAAAACTCCCCACCTTGCTAGGGTAAATGTTTTAAGAATTACTTTTGTGCCATGCAGATAACATCTATTTCCTTCTTCGCATGTTTCACCCTTCTACATGCCTCATTTTTGTACGCATGTGCACTGCCTACACATAGCTGTTCAAGCATACAACTGCATGCGTCTGTCTCATGTGGTGGGGTGGGTGTGACTTTGTGATGTGGCAGATTTATTTAGCTTGTTTGTTCACAGGGTGCGTTCAAAAGCTTTGGAATGATACTTTATTGACTTCCCTTATCTGACTTTGGCTGTTTACTGACATAGGAACCACTCCCCAAAAATGTAGGTTTTCTACTTTCTACTTACCCATTGTTCTGTAAGCAAAAGCAGTCCCACTGTGAGATTAAACATTCTATTAAACATTTTTTTAAAGGGGGAAATTATTATGGTCAGGTTAGTTTCAGAGGCCAGTGTAAGACAGACTATTGTAAAGCCTTAAGTGTTAAATGAGTGTCAATGTGTTAAATGAGGCCAGGTAATGATTACTGAAATGAGAGTAGGAGTATTGCATGTATACCAGAGTGCTAGTATTTTCATTATGTCGGTGAGTATGAAAATGTAATTGAAAATAAATATAATAAAAGATTTCAAAACCAAAAAATCTCTATTATCAGGGAGGTAATATATAAATGATTCAGGGCATAGCAGGGTCGTCTTTAGCATATGCAGCACTGGGGTGCAAAAATTCACCCAGTGCCCCCAATTTGGGGGGGCAACTCAAAGCTGTAGAGCTTTTTTAAAAGGAGCAGCTCAGACTTGTTGAGCTTTTGAGGAGGGGGGCAGCAAATACCACTAACATGAAAAAGTAAAACAGCTGCAATACCTCCGTCTTTCCATTTTTGCGATCATGCTAAAATGAAAGATACCACTATTACAAAATGACAGCTGATCCATATAGAGCATAGCACAGATCCATACACAGGGGTCTTACGTTGCACATTTAGACAGCTAAGGATAATTCCTAGTAACAGAATTGTTTTCAAACCCTTCAAACTCCCATTACCCCGGCCACTGGCCATGTTTGCTTGAGCTGATGGGAGTTGTAGTTCAGCAATATCTGGAGGGCCAAATGTACCCTAGCCCTGGTCTGGAACATTTGCTGTATCTAACCAAATTTCAACTAAATTTAGGCCCTTATTCAAAATGGTCATTGAAGTAGAGCAACTAGCTTCTTGTAGGCTGTACTAATTAGGCACTGCAAGTTGCTATTGTTTGATCGGTTTCTATATAATTGTATAGTCATTGTTTAGTCGTTTAGTCATTGTTGTTGTTTAGTCATGTCCGCCTCTTTGTGACCCCCTGGACCAGAGCACGCCAGGCACTCCTGTCTTCCACTGCCTCCTGCAGTTTGGTCAAACTCATGCTGGCAGCTTCCAGAACACTGTCCCACTATCTCGTCCTCTGTCGTCCCCTTCTCCTTGTGCCCTCCATCTTTCCCAACATCAGGGTCTTTTCCAGGGAGTCTTCTCTTCTCATGAGGTGGCCAAAGCATTGGAGCCTCAGCTTCAGGATCTGTCCTTCCAGTGAGCACTCAGGGCTGATTTCCTTCAGAATGGAGAGGTTGGATCTTCTTGCAGTCCATGGGACTTTCAAGTCTAGACAGTACTGTTACTCAATTTCTTAAGTGCTCATGTGAATGAACTTGAATTCTCATTTCTAAATTCATAGTACTCTCTCTTTTTTGTATATGCCAATGAAATCTGTATTTTTCCTATGTCCACTGCTGGAATTTCAAAAGCTTTGCACCAGAAAAATATATTTGTTTTCATTTTTTGTTTAACCCTTTATATTTGTGTAGTGGACTCCAGCAACTGATGAAGAGCAGGCCAAATTTGACCAAACATGGCCGGAGAAATAAGGAGGCTTTCACGCACGCTGCTGGACTGTCAGAAGAATGATGAACTGTGTGGTAAGAATGAAAACAACTTTCTCTCTTTTAGTGCACTCTACATCTGGAAAGATTGCACATGCTGAGCTGCAGCAAATCAATAGTTTATAGAAAATGTTTTCTGGCTTAGTTGGACAATTCTATCAGCCTTCCTTAATCAAAACGATCTTGCAAGATGGGCCTTTGATGTGATCCAGCCGGGCTCTTCTTAACGTTCTTACGTGTTCTCATCTTCTTATGTGCTGCATTGTGTGTTCCCTTAACTGTTTCAGCTAAGCTCAATATGTACAACCAAGTAGAATGTGTAACTGTAATTTGTTTATTTTAAACCATATATTCATAAGCAATCCCCTTGGCAAACCAATAATAATAGCTACATTCAAGGCAGAGAAGAGAGCGTAGGAAGAGCATCAGAGAGATGCTCCCTGGCCCTTTCCACAAGTCAAAAATCATACATGGCTATGGATAACAAAGAAGTACTATCATTTTGTGGTTTCCCACTAATTATGTACAGTACTGTATGTGAAGTCTAATGTCAGTAAACCCAAAAGCAATTCTGGTGGATTGGGACCCTGGGGAGTCAAGGGCATGTGGCTTCCAGAAAATGGAATATGGAATAAATTAAATGTCATTTTATTTAATGGCCCTTCCACCATTTCTAAAAGATCGCAAGCTTTTGAGCTGAAAATTATCTTTAGGCACAGGTCTTTACAGCAAGTAAGTGTTTTGTTTTTAACATGTTCAAGGTCAAGATGTTCACAAGTTATCGTGACTATGCTGCAGTCTGAGAAGCCAGAATAATCTTAACTTGATAGATCGTTTGGCCTGTCATTTCTGTCCTTGTGAGAGATGCTTTTGTTGCAGAGAGCGAGAGAACAGCTTGAATAACTCTTGCGCTGCACACCTGCTTGTGATGAGCCAGATGAACACCAGCTATTATAACTTTATTATCATTTGCTATTTCCATTGACAGTTGTACGAGAGAATCAGACTGAAGTAATCATTGTACCAGTCCTCTTGATAGGGGTATTTGTCATTATCTTAAGTGTCATCCTTTGGCTCCATTACCAGAGCATGAAGGCAAAGCAGCAGGATTCTCCAGAGTCCAGAGAAGAAGGTAAGGACAGCTGTCAAAATTGCCAGGTGCCAGGAAAAGAAACTTGGAGGGGTAGTCATGATGGCTATATGCCACTTCCAGGATCATGCGCTGTGCTCCTCTGATTACCAGTTGCTGGGAAACAACTATACAGTACTTTCTCTGAAGACCTTGAGGTGACGAAGGTCTTGAATTTTCAAGTCATACCCTAAGACCTGACACACCCCTACAGATCTGAGAACATGCCACCTTCATACTTAGAGTCCTGTTCATGTAGCAGTGTTGCCTCAGCATAGCTTCCATAGTTCTCTTCCACCATGATGTTAATCTAGACCAGGCTTCCTGAACCTCGGCCCTCCAGATGTTTTTGGCCCACAACTCCCATGATCCCTAGCTAGCAGGAACAGTGGTCAGGGGTGATGGGAATTGTAGTCTCAAAACATCTGGAGCGCCGAGGCTGAGGAAGCCTGATCTAGAATGCATCTGAATCACCAACTGGGGATGTGGTGGTAGTTCCATTGCCGCATGCCATGCATTCTTTTGGGGCATTCTTTAAACAACGATTTTCTATTGATAAATAAAAAGAGCCAATGTTTTATATTGGCTATTTGTGTTGCAAGAACATCTGTCTTTTTGAAATCCTGTTTTATTTTATTTTTTTAAAGATTTTTATTGAAGTTTCACAAATTATATAATAACAAACAAGACATTAATACAAACAAACAAAGAAACAAAAACAAGTATAATTTCAATCCCTTATTTTCTTGTAACTTACTTCCCCGACTTCCTCATACCTCCCCTTTCTGTATTCCAATTTCCAATTATTAATTCAGCAAATCCTCTCCCTTATTATCCATTTAAATTTTTAGACTTTCTTTTCTTTTTACTTAATCATTACAGCTAGAAACCACATAATTTCTAAACCCACGTCATTCTAACATTCAATAATTTTACAATGTTTCCTAAGATAGTCCTTAAATTTCTTCCAGTCTTCTTCCGCTGTCTCTCTTCCCTGGTCTCGGATTCTGCCGGTCATTTCTGCCAGTCCTTGAAATTTTAAGATATTTCCCAGAACAGAGGGTTAGAGAGTACATGGCTAAAACTAAAATGTATGGGGTGGCAAGTGGGAAATACCTACTCTGTGTTTCGCCACAAGTTTTACATTTGCTAACAGGTCATATCCCAGTATCAGAAAAGAAGAAAAGCCCAGGGAAAATGGTCAGCATATCAGAACATACTACCATCCAATTAAATGAGACAACCAGGAGTTCCTTGCTTAAAACTGCAGCCTTAACCTTCAAGGAGCTGGAGATTCCACATGAGAGAATATCCTGGGAGTCACTGAAGCTTATAAGAAATGGCAGCTTTGGGGGAATCTACAGAGCAGAGCTGAAGACCAGCAACCCTGGGAAAACTCAGCCAGTCTTACTGAAGGCCTTGAAAGGTAATGCGAATGCCATCCAGCTTCATGCAGGGCTGGAAATTTTAACTTTTCGTTTATTTGCTGGCCTCTGTCTTATTGTGGGAGCTTTGCACTGAACTGGCAAGACCCGTCTACTCTAGACAAAGAAGTAACATTGGTGCTTTGATAGTGTAGAATCCATACCTTCTGTTCAGTCCTGCATCTGCAACTGCAGAGAACACTGCAAAACCCTCTGCAGGGATGTCCAACAGGTCGATTGCGATCTACTGGCAGATCCCCGCGATCTTTTGGTAGATCGCGGTCGATCTCTGACTCCCTTTCCTCTGCATTGGTAAATCTGCCCCCTCGTCCCACCCTCCGTTGTTGTTTGAACTCAGGAAGGGAAGACGGAGCTCCCTCTGTGTGGCTGTTTTCATCCATAGCTATGTTTTTGTGACTTAACCCCAACTTCCCTTGCCTTCCTCCCCTCCCCAAGAAGCCTGCACCTTAACCCCCCCCCCAAAAAACAGGGCTCTCCTCCCCCAAAAAACTCAACAAGTTTGAGCTGAACTCCTTAAAAAACGGGGGTAGATCACTGCCAGATTTTAATTCTGAAAGTAGATTGCAGTCTCTTGGGAGTTGGCCACCCCTGCAGAGGGTTTAACATACGTGATGTGGTGTTTAGCTATGCTGTTCTGCAAAGGCTGTGTGTGTGTGTGTGTGTGTGTGTGTGTGTGTGTGTGTGTGTGTGTTGCTGTTGCAAGCCGTTTTAATTTCCATCCAGGCTCAGAGACCAGTGCTAGAGCCTCTGAAGATCTTTCTCTTCAGTTCTAGCACAAAAATGGTTCCTATTCTTTCGTGTATGAGACCTAGCTGGGTGTGTGTGTGTGGAATTTAGAAGCAAGAAGAAAATGAGAATCCATCTGTTTTCTGCTTCTTGGTGGAGCTTAAGGAATAGCTCTGCTCTGGTCAAGATGCCTGAGATATTTTAGGTGTTAACATCTGCTAAAACAACTCAATTCTGGTAGAACATCAGAACATTCTGGGGCCTCTCTGAACCAGAGTAAGCTTTCCTTTCTTCCTTCTTACCTTCCCAAAGGAGAATCATGGGTAGGCAAACTAAGGCCCAGGGGCCGGATCCGGACCAATTGCCTTCTAAATCCGGCCCACGGATGGTCTGGGAATCAGCGTGTTTTTGAGCAGAATGTGCAGAATTTTGAGCAGAATTTTATTTAAAATGCATCTCTGGGTTATTTGAGGGGTCTGCCTGGTGTTTTTACATGAGTAGAATGTGTGCTTTTATTTAAAATGTATCTCTGGGTTATTTGTGGGGCATAGGAATTCGTTCATTTATTTTTTTCCAAAATATAGTCCACCCCCCCCCCAAGGTTTGAGGGACAGTGGAGTGGCCCCCTGCTGAAAAGGTTTGCTGACCCCTGATTAAGAGAGTCATACCAGCGTCTCTCACTCATTTTTAACTTCCCTTTCAGAGTCTGCCAGCTCCCATGAGATTAAAGATTTTATGGAAAGGATTAAGTTTTATCAGTTTCTTGGTAATCACGAAAACATCGTTAAGTTAATCGGGTGTTGTGTGCACCAGATGCCTCTTTACATGATATTGGAGGATGCTTCCAATGGAAATCTTTTGAACTTCCTTTGGACCTGCCGCAGGGTAAGTCTGAAGAAAGGCTGTGCCTAGCTAGATCTGATCGGTCTCCAATATATTGTAATACATACAGGTGAACTGTTGCCAAAGGAGTTCATGACCAGAGATTCTTTTGGAAGTGGGCATGTCTTTCCTCTCCCCTTCCCTGGCTGAAAATGATATCACCAAGGTGTGTGTATATGTTTAAAAGAGAACAATAGACAGGTGAATCTATAAAACACACAGGAGATTTGACTTGTTCTCTGTGAGTACTAAGGAACCTTAATGGGAGAACAGGATCCACTGGAGATCTAATGCTGTGAACTTTTCATCTTGAGCTTAGCCTCTATAGATGTGTAAGTAAGTGTGGCATCACAGTTACATTCAGTCCAAGGAAAGCACCCCAAGGTAAGGTTACCAGATGTCCCCGTTTCCCGGGTACAGTCCCCGGATTTACAAATCAGTCCCCATACAAAACCCATTGAAAAGTTGAAAAGTGTCCCTGGATTCATTGAAAAAAATCTGGTAACCTTACACCAAGGTACAATCTGGAACTCTAAAAGTTCTCACTGTTCAGAAACTGTGGCGCAACTAACAATAATAAATAACTACCTAACTATAAAGAGGGATGCGGGTGGCGCTGTGGGTTAAACCACAGAGCCTAGGGCTTGCCGATCAGAAGGTCAACGGTTTGAATCCCCATGACGGGGTGAGCTCCCCGTTGCTCGGTCCCTGCTCCTGCCAACCTAGCAGTTCGAAAGCAAGTCAAAGTGCAAAGAGATAAACAGCTACCGCTTTGGCGGGAAAGTAAACGGCGTTTCCGTGTGCTGCTCTGGTTCGCCAGAAGTGGCTTAGTCATGCTGGCTGTACGCCGGCTCCCTTGGCCAGTAAAGCGAGATGAGCGCCGCAACCCCAGAGTCATTCACGACTGGACCTAATGGTCAGGGGTCCCTTTACCTTTACCTAACTATAAGGACCGTGGGAATAGATATATAGTAGTACAGTAAACAATTGAGCTAAAATCTATGCAACCAATACCTGGAGTGGACGTGTGCAAAAATTAGTATATTTTAAAGCTACCATTCTGCTGAGGATCTGGGAACGTTATACTGTAGCTGGGAGTGCAATGACTATAGTAATTTGGGGAATGTGACACTTTCTGGTTAAGAAGGATGAGTACAGAAACAGTGTGGAGCTGTAGGTTGTACTTAGAACTTTAGACACCCATCTGTTTCCAGGTGCACTCCTATTCATGTGTGGCTACCTGTGGAGACACAGGGCTGCCTATGCAAGGCCACCGTTCCCTTTTCCCTGGGTGCCCTCCCAGTCCATCTCCAGTTTAGGGTCAGCCATCTTCCCTGCTGCTCTCTCAGGCCTGTCTGAGCACTTCCCTCCAGGTGCCTTCTAACGTGAAAGACACTACTGCCCCTTTTCCAAAGGAAAGAATCTGGTAGCATTGTCCCTCCCATCTCACTACCTGGGGAAGTAGTGAGTGTGTATCAAACCACCTGTTTCTGTCTTGCTAGGATGTGGTGACCATGGACGGATTGCCGCTTGATCTTACAGAGAGACAGGTCTATAAAATTGGACAACAAATTGCATCAGCTCTGGTAAGTTTATTAATTAAGCCCAGCCCCACCCACAACTAGTTTCTTTCAGAGCATGAGAGTAACACCCACTCTAGGTAATTTGTTTGGTTCACAAGAGATATAAAATGTCTACTAAATGGACTATGTATTGGCTAAACTTACCGGAAGAATAAGAAATCAAGACAACAAACTTTTTATTAAGGAATGGAAATCGTTTATTGAATATTTGCAAATAAAGACATTAGCAGTATTATTGTAAAGACTTGCAGTTTCTAAAACATATATGAGGAAACAAATAAATAGTTAATTGCGATATGCAGAAGAAAAGAAAAAGAGGGTAAATTCATGGAACTGCTGGAAGAAGGGAAGGGAAGTCAAGGTTTGATATGTGAGAATTGTTTATTTTTGTTGTTGTTGAAATGTTTATATGTAATAAATGAAAATTATAAACTTAATAAAATAAAATGCTTACTAAAGTCTTTGAAGCTTGGACCCACGCTTGCCGATGTAACAATGCTAGGGGAGGCTGCAACTTCGTGACAGAGCACATGATCTGCGTGCAAAGTTTCCAGGTTCAATACCTGGCATGTCTGGGAAGGGCTGGGAAATACACATTCCTGTCTCCTGAAGAGTCACTGACAGCAAGGAGACAGTGCTAAGCAGATGGACCATTGGTCCAAGGAGATTCCTATATTCCTAACACAACTGGAAGAAAACCTCTGGGTGCTGCTGCATTGCAAAGGATAAATACTGTATGAAACAATTTCATGCCTACAGCTAGGAAAACACAGCCTTGCAAGAGATAAATACTGTATGAAACTAGGAAAATACTAACCAAACCTTCTCCCCACCCCAAGATAACTGATTTCCTGTTCTAAAACCTAATTTGATTTTGTGTGCTGAATATCTGATAAAAGGTAAAGGTAAAGGTACCCCTGCCCGTACGGGCCAGTCGTGTCCGACTCTGGGGTTGCGCGCCCATCTCGCTTAAGAGGCCGGGGGCCAGCGCTGTCTGGAGACACTTCCGGGTCACGTGGCCAGCGTGACGAAGCTGCTCTGGCGAGCCAGCACCAGCGCAGCACACGGAAACGCCGTTTACCTTCCCGCTATAAAGCGGTGCCTATTGATCTACTTGCACTTAAGGGTGCTTTCGAACTGCTATTCGAACCGCCGACCATACGATCGGCAAGTCCTAGGCACTGAGGTTTTACCCACAGCGCCACCCGCGTCCCTAAAACTTTTTCTGTTTCCACCCGGTTATCTGATAGGACTTGCCAAATCTAGATGTAAGTGTTGATGCATACTTCATGTCAAAACAGGGAGAGGTGCTCTCAATGTAGCAGCTGACAACATATCATTTCTAAATTTTCCAGGATTTTCTTCAGGGGAAGAAACTATTTCATGGTGATGTGGCAGCCAGGAATGTCCTAATTGGCAATGCATTTACTGTGAAGCTCTGCAGACTG
The DNA here is from genome assembly GCF_965112155.1 of Podarcis liolepis. Classification (NCBI taxonomy): domain Eukaryota; kingdom Metazoa; phylum Chordata; class Lepidosauria; order Squamata; family Lacertidae; genus Podarcis; species Podarcis liolepis. The sequence goes on from NC_139571.1 coordinate 42,921,144, forward strand.
GGACTGGCGTACAGAGGCCACACCTGCGGTCCCAGCTCCATCGCACAAACTGTTCCACTCAAGTGGCAGGCTCCAGAGCGACTTATGAAGAAACCACCCAACATCAAGTCAGACATGTACGGGTCCATTCAGTTATCTCATAAGCTAGGCTTGTTGGTCAAAGGTTTGCCAGAGTACGCCTGCCTATTTTTCAACAGATGTAGGCATATTTCCAGCTGGTAATTTGACTGCTTCAGCCCAAACAATAATATTGGGTTACTCAACTGCACTGTTGGGTATAAGTTTGGTCAGTTCTTTTTGCTACACAGCCACCCCTCCGGAGACTCAAGGCTGAAAGAAATCAGTTGTTTTATTGATACACATTGCTTCCTTCAGAGAATAATATTTTCTTCATAATTAATTTAGTATCATGAACTTTGAAGAAAGACATAGGAACATAAAGGAAAATGCAATACACTAATGTAACACAGATTGAAAATGGCATAAGCTTAATATTACGAGTGTACTGAGAAGGCAATCAATCAGATTAATTAGAATAAGAATCCTTGGTACTTCCTATGCTAATTGAATTGAACATTTGGCTTGTTTCTGTTCACCTAGTTTCCAAAATGGCTTCATAAACTTCCTAGCATTTTGGAATAAAGTTCCATTATCCAGTGCTATAGTTTAAGGATGGTGTTATCTTCAGCCAAAATTGAGTGTGTGTGAAGGTGAGAAGGTGTTTGAGTGAACGAATAAGAGTATGAATGATTGAACGAATGAAATTCCGAATGTCCTCTTACATTGATCAGTGACTGGAATAGAGTTTTTAAACCTTTTCCATCACTTACGGTGGTGCAACCTGACACGAGTCACTTTGACACACTCCAGCAAAACAATCCAATAATGTTATGATGCCACATCCTCTGTGCTGCTGCTGCTGTTGTTCTCTTAAGGATTTTATTAGGTATGATATTTTTGTTACCCATATCATCAGGTCCTCATCACTCAGGATGCCAGGGTCTCACATTGACTATGGCTGTGGTTCAGCAACAGCTCCTCCTAGCTTGCAAAGGGTTGAACTTTTCCAATGTACAGCCATCAGGACTCCCCTGGTGCTTGCTGAAGTTGCTGGCTCCTTGAATTTGGTAGGGCCCAGACTAACCTTAAGGTACTTTCCCCGCAGCTCTCAGTGGAAGGAATGAAGTGACTGCTTCTGTTAACCCTTTTCGTTTTTCTCTTTTACTTTTGTCGTTTTGTTTTATGGCAGATGGTCCTTTGGAATCTTACTATATGAGATGATCACATTAGGTAAGTAGAGAATAAATGCCAAAGAATCACAAATAAATGGTCATTTTACAGGAACTAGATAGAAAGAGGGGAAGCCAACCCTAACATACAATCTCGAATGAACAGACTGTGTACATGGATAAAGATATGAAGAAGGAAGACCTGACTGGGGGGCGGGGAGGGCTGGAGTGGGAAAGGGGGGGGGAGTAAATCGGAAGGTATTTTGAATTGATTTTGTTATGTAAGCCTTTTTTCAGAAACCATATATATTAATGTTATGTAGTTAGGCATTGTAGTATGAATAAATTTTGTTCTGTATTCTTTGTTTTATAGAATATATATAATAACGTTATGTTACTAAGCAAATTTAATAAAATAGGAAAAAACATTAGGTAAGTAGAGGAAAGCAATCCTGAGAAGAGGCTGCAATCCTAATCATGTTTACTTAAAAAATGTGTTTGAGTAATTGTGTTAGATAAGAGCGTGAGATCCTCTGGTCAAAGCTGCAACTGAGTTTTTAGTTTAAGCAGGCTTTGGAAGTGGATAGCTCGGTTGGCAGAGCATGATGCTCTTAACCTCAGGGTCATGAAGCCACTTCGGCCAAAAGATTCCTACATTGCAGGGGGTTGGACTAGATAGCCCTCATGGCCCCTTCCAACCGTATGATTCTGTATCAAGGATGGTCAAATTAAAACACCCCACACGAAACCTTACTTCGATTTGCATTTTGTCTTAGCTGCTTCCAACTAAAAGAAAAACCACATATGAGAGCCCATCTCATGTCTCATCTGGATTTAAATGAATGTTTTCATTTAATTAGTGTAAAAACTCTCGTGGGTTTTCATTTTATTTTGCCACCCAGGAGCGCCACCATTTCCAGAGGTTCCCCCGTCTGATATCTTGCAACACCTTCAGAGGCAACACACTATGACGAGGCCTTCCAGCTGTCAGCCAGCCATGTAAGATTGCTCCGCATCCCATCTTATAATGCGGGCTGTGCCTTTTATTCTAAATTATTACCTCGTTTCCTAAAGGATCGACCCACCACACATCATTCTGTTTCCTTCCTGCTATCTGCAAGAAGCACCTTTGCACCTGAGCCAGCATTTGAAAAATGTTGAACCTTCACGCCCCCACCCCAAGACAAGCGACTTCGTGGCTCCTTTATGAACAAAAGTATACAGCTGTGGTTTACATGTGACTAAATTAGGAGGGTTGCATCCCTTAGCTCCATATGCCAGGAAACAGACCACACCTATGAAGGCTCACCTGGAAGTAAATCCCACTGAGTTGCATGAGGATAAGCCCCAATGAATGTAGTGGGACTTACCGTATTTTTCGCTCTATAAGACGCACCAGACTACAAGACGCACTTAGTTTTTTGAGGAGGAGGAAAACAAGGGGGGAAAAATTCTGAATCTCAGAAGCCAGAACAGCAAAAGGGATCGCTGCGCAGTGAAAGCAGCAATCCCTCTTGCTGTTCTGGCTTCTGGGATAGCTGTGCAGCCTGCATTCGCTCCATAAGACGCACACGCATTTCCCCTTACTTTTTAGGAGGGAAAAAGTGAGTCTGACAGAGCAAAAAATATGGTACTTTCATCCCTATAGGGCTCATCCAGATTTGTCCTGTTGCTCCCCCCCCCACCCGGAAACTCTACTGCTGAATCAGAGCAAACGTCAATAGCGCTTTCTCCAGATTGTCATTTGCTCCGATTTATTACTAAAGAGCGGGTTTTCCAGGGGACAGCGACAGAGCAAGGGCAAACCTGCTCAGACCCATTCCTAGAAGGTGTGGGGCAAGCAGACAAGTGCTCAGAGCTGTGCACGGGACAAGCAGAAGTGTGGATGGGCAGCAAAAGCAGATGTGGCCACTATCGTGAGCTGTTTTCCTCTCCTCAGTTTAACCCCTCCCTTGCCAAATATCATTGCTTTGATACCCGACCCCAAAAAATTCTAGAAGGGGGGCGGTCATGATAAGTGTAGTGAGGGGGAATAGAATGCTGATCCCTTTCCCCACACACAGTAATCTATATGCTGCGCTCAAACACTTGGGGCTGAGGAGGAAAGAGGGACTTCTCACTTAGTCTGAAGTCTGGAAGTCAAGTTGCCACTCAACATCCATCTTGATGCAGAAGAGCAGAGAGATTGGGTGCTACTAAATCACCCATCTGCTGAAGCATGTGAGTGAACACAGAGATGTTCCAGTAAATTTGATTTAAAGAAATTTCTGCATATTTATGATATAAAACAAATTCTCACAGTATTTTGCCCTATGAGAGTACGGTCAAACATTTGCCGTTTTAAAAATTGCGTTCCTGAAACTAGCCGCTCTTATTTTGAAGTGAAAGCAGGCTTAGGCCCACAGTCTAGAAGAGATGGGGGGAAGCTTTGGCCTTCCAAATGTTGCTGAACTCCAGCATCCATCATCCCTGACCCTGCTTGCTGTGGCTGATGGGAGTTGTAGTTCAGCAACATCCAGAAGGCCAAAGGTTCCCCACCTCTGATCCAGAACATGCTCCCAATCCAGATTAGAGGACCACACCAGTTTCTCGCTAAATATCTTCTCCTCCATGGCTGCTCTTTGCCCTGGTCAGAGGTAGGGTCCCACCCACCCCACACCCCAAAAATAGCTCCTTTGGGTTTTGGGGGGCAGGAAATAGGTGCAAGGCTCTGAACTGCCCCCCCCTTTAAAATAAATGTAGTTAGTTTAAGCACACCTTTTTTAAAAAGGGGGGGGAAATGAATAATGGGCTGTGTGATTTGGCCCTGAAGTCTACATTCTGCCTGTTACCTTGGGTCATATACCTCTCAAATAAAAGGCTTCCTGAAAACTAATTTCATGAGGCAAAACAACAGTAAACATGAGGCAAAAGCAATTGTCTAGAGCACTTTATGCCTGGTTTTCTGCCTGCAAGTGCCTATGTTCCTTACTCTATATTTTATTATAAACATGTCACAGTTTGTTACAGAAGGCTCCCAAGGGAGCCAAGCTACACAGTATACAGAATGAGATGGAGTAGAAGGACGTATTAGGCACTTCAGGATGGCGTGCAAGATCATTTTGAATATTTCCTCACATCGAAAACTCCCTGCATGAAATGGATTCTAGTCAATAAAAGCTTATCCCATAATACATTTGTTAGTCTTTAAGGTGCTATAAGATCCTTTGTTATTTCTTTCTACACGTGGCAAACTAGCATATACGCTAGATTTCTTGACATAGGGGGCTGTCTCTAGGTGTGTCCCTTGACTCACAAAAGGCTCTTTGTTCCAGGGGAGGCATCCAAGAACAGAAAGGGGAGGTGGTTTTCATGGTATTGCAAAGGGTCCCCTAAATTAAAAAAACCTTTCCATGACTGGAGGGACACGATTGTGATATAATCCTGGGAGTTTAGGAAATATGTAGCTATCCACCTACAATCCAAAATGGTATCTGCCATTTCACTCTGCCACCTTGTGATGCAAGATGCCTAAATATGCATTGCACTGTGAGATGAACCACTGCCCTTTCTTTGACAGGGATAGCATTGCGTATTCAGGTGCCCTTACCGCCCCTCGAGGGACGCAGGTGGCGCTGTGGGTTAAACCACAGAGCCTAGGACTTGCCGATCAGAAGGTCAGTGGTTTGAATCCCCGCAATGACGGGGTAAGCTCTCGTTGCTCAGTCCCTGCTCCTGCCAACTTAGCAGTTCGAAAACACGTCAAAGTGCAAGTAGATAAATAGGTACCGCTCCAGCAGGAAGGTAAACGGCCTTTCTGTGCGCTGCTCTGGTTCACCAGAAGCAGCTTCATCATGCTGGCCACATGACCCGGAAGCTGTACGCCGGCTCCCTCGGCCAGTAAAGCGAGATGAGCACCGCAACCCCAGAGTCGGCCACAACTGGACCTAATGGTCAGGGGTCCCTTTAGCGCCCCTTGACTGGCTAGGAAGAATAGACACAACAGAGTTTAATTGGGTCAAATAAGGCCACAGCTGTTTACAGGTGTAAGAGGTTTGTCATAGGCATTGAGCACAACCATTGGCTTCCAATGTGTGAATAGGAAGTGAATCGGGGTCAGCCCAGCAGCAGGGGAGTCCTATGACCCACATCAATAGGGAGACCCCTGCGGGGATCTCCGCTTTGAGGGGTGCTGTGGCCCACCTGGGCATATGGACAGGAGCAATTCCTCCCAGGGCCCTTTAATGATATACCTTAATTTTGGAGGGGCAGGCAGAGACTACAACCTCCCCTCCATCCAAGACTAAGGTTTACCCACTGCTATAAAATACAGTGGTGCTTCGCAAGACGAAATTAATTCGTTCCACGAGTTTTTTCGTCTAGCGAATTTTTCGTCTTGCGAAGCACGGTGTCGGAAAAGTTTTGGAAAAGCTTCAAAAATCACCAAAAACCTCAAAAAAGGCTACCACACCGCGTTCTATGAGTTGCTCCTCGAAGTCAAGTCACAACTGTATTAATGGTGTTAAGAAAAAGGAAACAAACTTGCAAAAAACGCAAGACGTTTTCGTCTTGCAAAGCAAGCCCATAGGGAAATTCGTCTTGCAAAGCAGCTCAAAAACTGCAAAACCCTTTCGTCTTGCGAGCTTTTCATCTTGCGAGGCATTCGTCTTGCAGGGCACCACTGTAGGTAAAAAAGGGTAAAGGATCCCTGGACGGTTAAGTCCAGTCAAAGGCAACCATGGGGTTGCAGCGCTCATCTCGCTTTCAGGCTGAGGGAGCCGGCGTTTGGCAGCTTTCCGGGTCATGTGGCCAGTATGACTAAACCTCTTCTGGCACAATGGAACACCATGACGGTTAACCAGAGCACACGGGAACACCGTTTACTTTCCCGCCGCAGCAGTACCTATTTATCTACTTGCACTGGTGTGCTTTCAAACTGCTAGGTTGGCAAGAGCTGGGACAGAGCAACGGGAGCTCACCCTGTCACGGGGATTCGAACCACCGACTTTCTGATTGGCAAGCCCAAGAGGCTCAGTGGTTTAGACCACAGCGCCACCAGCTATGACTACTATAAAATATGCAGCCCTCCACTTACAATCCAAAATGTTACAGACCAGAAACTTGTCTGCTGACCCTGCCACCTCATTCTGCAAGATGCATAAGGATAGGTGCACAGGTCAAATCCATGAGATGAACCACTACGCTTTCTTTGACAGGTATAGCATTATGGTGGCCTGCTGGCGCTGGACTCCAACAGATCGCCCTTCGCCCACTGAGCTGATCAGGAGGCTGCAAACAGGAATCAAGACCAGCAATGACCAGGCTGTTCTGCAAATTCCGGAGCTGGTGGTGCCTGAGCTCTATGCTGCTGTAGCCGGGATTGACTTGAGAGATCTCGCCACAGATTACACAGTGTTCTAAAAAGGTGCCTTTTCATAATGTGCAGAAGGCAGACTCTGCGAAATGGTAGCTTCTTAAGACTAATCAAGAAAGGAAATGGCATCATTTCAGTTCACCATGGAAAGATGAAGGAGAAAATGAAACTGGATGTTAGGAAGCCTTTCTTAGTTGCTGTAACGGAAGAGGTGTGATATTGTGCACATTTTATTCTAAGCATGTCCAACTGACTTCAATGGGTGACCCGTACAACTGTTCATAGAACTGTAACTTTAGTAGTAGATGAAGAATTGATAGTTACCCAGGAAACGGCTTCGACCGACCGGCTAAACCAGGTGAGGGTAGCCTGTGTGGCTGACCAGGAAAGCCCAAAAGGGCATAGCTGATTGGTGGCTTTGTCTTCTGGTGTTAATCTGCTGGCCCTATGAGCTTAAAGGGGTTTGATCTCCATCAGATTTTCCCAACCTGGTTGCCCTACTTAGGGGGCGGCAGGTCACCCGGGTGTCACCACTGAGGGGGGTGACAAAATGGTGGGCGATACTCACCGCAGGGCCTGCAGGACGCCCAAGCTATGCTTCTCTCCTGGCAGTGGCGCGGTGGCTTGGGTACCTGCAGGCTCCGAACTGCCCCCAAACAGTCCGCCTGCTGCCTCCCCCTCAGCTGTAGGGCAGGTGAGTGGAAGGAGGCAGGCAGACTCCTCGGACGCCCGCGGAGCGTCCTGCCCCGGCTTGCCCCACTCTGCGGGCGGCTGGCCCCACCCCGGGCGCAGGGCACGCACGCCGCCCCAGGCACCCGATTGGCTTGCTCCGCCGCTGCCTACCTACAAATGTTTTGAGCTGGCTGGAACTAATGGAAGTTGTAGTCCAAAATTTCTGGAGGACATTCGGTAGGGGAAGGCTGGCTGCAAGTCTGTTTGTTATCCTGCGGCAGTTGTGGCATTCGGGCCTTCCCACGAGCAATGCATTTGTCAAGGAAGAGAGCGTGTGTCACCTGGGAGAGGGACTGATGCTCTTCTCAAGCCAGACGACAGCAGGTGATGTGAGGAAGACCGAGGGCTTTGCCACAGCACACACTGGAGATATGCACAGTCACTTAGAATAGTTCCTGCTTTATTAGACAGAAACAAAGAATTAAAAGGAGGTTGTTTTAAAAAGCGTTCTAAACGTTTTGTATGTGTGTGCATGCATGACGTGGGAGACCTTTCAGCTACAGGTGCACCTATTCAGTTTTTCGTCAAAATGAACCTGAGAGTAAACCGCTCTGTAGCTCAAACTACAAGTGAAGGAGGTGGAAGGGTGTGAGAGGGAGAGAATGTGCTGCACAGAGAGGCGACCAATCCAAATATCTATTCTCTGCAAAATTATCACACAGAGAGAGCCTCCATGCTTGTGGCAGTATAACTCAGACTGCATTACAAGAGAGTGGAGGGTGGGGAAAAGCGCAAAATGAATTTACATCACAATAAGCCTAAGCTAGGAAACACCTGCCAAAATTGCTTGTGAAGGGTTAGCAATAATGAGCAGAATTATCTGGCTGAATCTGGGTATCTGGTTGTACATGGTACTCTGCAAATTAATAAGTACTTGTCAGTGGGGATGGGGAGAATAAGGACAGGGACATGAGGAGAATATTTCTTTTTAATGCTGTCGATGTGCCATGCCATTCAACTGAAAACATGAAAATTAGGGGCTCCCACCGGCGTGATGGTATGGCTCAACAGTGCCACCTGCTGGTCAGTTTCTTGCTTTTAAAAAAATGAAATCAAGTTGCACGCCTTGCACCACTAGAAATTGCTTAGGAGGCCGGATACGGCCTCTGGGTCAGCTGCCCCCAATTTATGGAATCCATTTCCGTTATTGTGGCCTGAGAATGTGGTTAAACCATTTGCAGGGAGTGTGCAAAACACATACTCCTTTGACCCTTGCCCATCATGGCTGGAAAAAATTAACATGGACTACTTGTTTGACCATAAAGAGCTGGACCATAAAGAAGGCTGATCGCCGAAGAATGGATGCTTTTGAATTCTGGTGCTGGAGGAGACTCTTGAGAGTCCCATGGACTGCAAGAAGATCAAACGTATCCATTCTGAAGGAAATCAGCCTTGAGTGCTCACTGGAAGGACAGATCCTGAAGCTGAGGCTCCAAGACTTTGGCCACCTCATGAGAAGAGAAGACTCCCTGGAAGAGACCCTGATGTTGGGAAAGATGGAGGGCCCAAGGAGAAGGGGACGACAGAGAAGAGATGGTTGGACAGTGTTCTCAAAGCTACCAGCTTGAGTTTGACTGAACTGCGGGAGGCAGTGGAAGACAGGAGGGCCTGGCGTGCTCTGGTCCAGGGGGTCACGAAGAGGCAGACACAACTAAACGACTAAACAACAACAACACTTGTTTGACTCAGAATTGCTAGGTCTGAATGTCGTGTCCCTGAAGGTGAAGGACTGGTTTCTTTTTTAAGGATGCATCTCCATTCCCAGGCTGTGCTGAGCTCAGTGGTTGCCTAAATGCCACCTGCCACACCTCTGGTACTAAGGTGGCACCTCCCATGTTGCCTAGGACCAGGAAGGAGAAAATCAGGTTGCTTAGCTGTAGCTGCAGCTGTTCACCTGGTCTTCTGTACAATCATAGGCAACCCACTTTCCTTCCCCACTGCCGGTCTCTTCCATGCTGCTCTTGCTCTGACCGTTCCTTATGTACCCTGCTGTGGTGGACCGTTAAGGAACTAATTTGACCACAGATTTTGAGGGCTCCTGCCAAAAATCTTTTCAGATTCTAAACTTTGTAAGGGAACAGAACCCATAAATGTGACTGAAGAAATGACAACATGAGAACTTTAAATAAACTTTTCATTTTACTTACTCTTCGTTTTTAATTCAAGGTTCCATTCCCAATACGTTTTGAACCAAAGGATAGCAGGACTTTTCTTCCTTCACGCCACTTTGAAAGGCAGGGGAGGCAGTGCAACAGATATGTATAGGCATTATTCATCACTGTTCTTCATGCTGCTGGTCACAGTCCTTAAGACTTTGGGTGCAATTCTGTTTTTCATTAATTCATTAAAACATTTTTAAGACATCTTTCAAGGCATTTGCCCTTGTAAGGGAGCATTTAAAACCATTAGGTTAAAATCCACCTTCTACCCTTTAAAACAAGCAGTAAGATTTCAGCAAGAGACAACAATGAATAAAAAGCTGGTTGAAATGAAAATATCTTGAGTTCTTTTAAAAATCACCACTCTGTTGAAGTCAGGAGTAAAGTTCCCATTTATTTGAAAGATTCTGGATTGCACCCTCTGTTTCATTCTATCCTGGAAGCATACAGCTAAGTTTATTCCCCCGGTTGACATACTAATAAAGAATATGAAATCCATTTCAGAGAGAACAGCTAAAGTTCTGGTACAGTTCTTCCAGATCCAAAAGAATCTCTCTCTCAAAATCAATTCGGTCTTCTCTGAAGTTTCTTTAGGCTGTGTTTGACTGTGGAGACCAAAGTGTCTTGCTTCTGTTCTTCAGGTGAAAACAGTCTAGGCAGCAAAACCGGGTCCTCCTTGCTCTCCACCTCATAAAAAGGGCAGGTCTTTAAGTGTGCAGCCATCGAAGGGATGTCACTGAATTGCCAGCTATTAACTGTGGAGAACAGGCTGCTAAATTTCCAGATCTATCAAGAGGCATAAACAAGGAATTTAGGCATTGAAAAATCAGTCTTGCAATTGTGCAAGATCTTGCAAACAACTCTTCCCATTCCAAGAAGCTAGGTGCATGCATAAGAGGGCACACAGATTTTGCCCAAATGCTTCAGGCTTGTAGCCCATCATTGAACCTACTGGACCAGCCAGTCCACCACTTGCCCACTCACTCACTGCCACCACCTGCCCGCAAGCGCACCACTGGGATGTTCCAACCCTTCCGCCCTGTTCCTGCTGCCACCTCTTCCTCCTTGCTGCCCCCCTGTTTAAAACGAACAGGCACTCCTGTTTAAAACTGCTGCTCTGCTCCATCTCTTCCACTTGGCCTGGAAAGAGAGAAGGGGTGAAGCAAGGCAGTGTGGCAGAAATGGCAAACAGGCAGCAAAAGTGCTGTTCATGGCCTAGCAGTCTGTACTCCATGTGCACCTAGCAGCTTTTAGCAGCAGAATCAAGGGCACAGGGGTCCCCAAGATCCTGTGGGTCTGGTTTGTTAGACCTCTTCTCTCCAGTCCCTTTTGTCCCCCAAGCACTTTGCTAGAAATATCTATCTAATGCAGTCAAAGGGGAGAGGAGGAGGGGAAATTAATTGAATGCTCCTTGTTAAGATATGGATCCTAACAAACATTTTCAAACTTTCGGCATGGAGTATTATCCTTTAGGAATGAATGTACATTAACAACTTATTCAATTTATGTAGAATAAATTATTTGGTCTATTTAATTTATTAACTTCCTAACCTATTAGCAACTGGCCTTTTTCACTTACCTATGGATATCAATACAGTGGTACTTCAGGTTAAGAACTTAATTTGTTCTGGAGGTCCGTTCTTAGCCTGAAACTGTTCTTAACCTGAAGCACCACTTTAGCTAATGGGGCCTCCCACTGCCGCCACTCAATTTCTGTTCTCATCCTGAAGCAAAGTTCTTAACCCGAGGTACTATTTCTGGGTTAGCGGAGTCTGCAGCCTGAAGTGTCTGTAACCTGAAGCGTCTGTAACCTGAGGTACCTGTATAGGCCTATATATATTGGATATAGGTATGGATGTAGCTATAGGCCTAGATATAGTTTGCGGAGTCCCTGTTAAATTGACACCTTCATTTAAAACTCAAACTCATACTGTATTTAACATCCCAGTTTGATTAAACTCATACTGTATTTATCATCCCACTTTGATTAAGGGTACAGTTCTCCCTGCTGTCTGTGTGTGGGAAGGGGGGAGAGAGAGAGTCCAAAGCAACAGAAATCAGAGGTTCTGTTAGACCATACTATTTCCACTGCAGTGCTGGAACAATGTGCTTGGCAGACTCCTACTTCGAATCAAGGCTTAGTTTTCTTGGAGAACTAAGAACATGCTTGCTTTCCATCTTCATGGAACATTCCAATATAAAGCTAACTCTTAATCTCAGAATCTTGGGTTGGAGCCCCATGTTGGGCAGGGGGTCGGACCAGATGACCTTTGTGGTCCCTACAACTCTGTGATTCTGTGAAGGTTAAAACTTTAAAACATCAGGACAGACCCTGATATCTTGCAACCCTTGCTTGTGGCAGTGCTTTAGCCAGTGTAAACAAAGCCTAACTAAAAATTGCTAAAATGTTGTTGTTTTTTTATAGTAGTAGAAACCCATGATGCTCACAACCCCAAATCCAGAGACCAATGTAAATGTTTGGATGACGCCACCATCCCCTCCCAAATGCCCCCATCACTTGCCTTTTTGCGGACTCTCCAAGAAGTGCCCCCGTGAGAATATCTCTTCTTTTCCCACGACAGAAGGACCATTCCTCTCTCTTGCAGCAGAGTAGCACAGATGTCCCTCATCTGCACCGACACCTGAGCCAACTGAGACAAGCTGTAGCTATCCAAAAACTCAGCGATGTACTTCAGGATCTCCAGGGGAAGGCTGCTCAGAACATCCATTTCTTTCCCCCTGCGATTTCTGCTCAAGTTAAATTTCTTTGCTTCCGAGAGCACGGGGTCAACCTCTGGCTTAAGGGCAAATGTCTTGAGGCGCTGGCTGTAGATGACCCTTGAGCTTTGCCCAGCCGGGCGCCAGGGATACTGAACAAAAGTGCAGCCCAGGTAGGCGAGTGGGCAACGGCGCTGGAACCATCCATTCAAGCAGGACTGGATGTCGGCGTGGACATTCTTGAAATGCGAAGAAAACTCGTCTCTCCTGAAAACGTGGCTGCAGGAGAACGTGAAAGCAGAGTTGCTTTTGTTGTGCCTTTGGGTTACGCTCTCGCTGCTCAGCTGCATGTGGAGACTCGGCGGGTCTTCGGCATCTAGTGTGTCTGCTAGAACGGCCGTGGAAGCGAAAGGCTCCGTAGCAAAGTTGTACGTTTGCGTCCCAAAATCTATGAAGAGAGCATCGATGCTCTTTGATTCAGAGATCTCGTGCCCTTTCAGTTCCTTCTCCAAGGCACACAGCAGAGTAGTTTTGATTGCATCGGATTTAGGAAGAGCCTCCAGGCTTACTCCTAACTCTGAAGTATCCACAGATACGCTCTTCGTGGGCTTCCTGTGCGCCACGACGTCCCCAAGGCGAGCTCTTTTGCCACAATAGCTGACCGGCACTCTGAAGGTGGTTACAGTCTTCACTTCCTGAACCTCCAGGTTTCCATATACAAAGTCTTTCTCTCTGGGAGTGCAAGCAGCCATCTGACCAAAATGAATTAGCATCCTTCCATGGTGCACCAGATACATATTATAATCCCCTATAGGAACCTCTTTTTTTAACCTCTCCAAAACTCCATCTTGCCAAGGAGCCAAACCTGTCTTTTCAGCTGCTAAATTCACTTCAGGAGGGGCTTGTTTTTTCCCACTGTCTCCCACACTGCTACCTTCTTCTTGCGGCTTTCCTTTCTCATTGCCACTAGAAGTTGGTTCTGTTTTCAGAGTCTTACTCTCCCTTCCACTTTCCTTGTTTTCGGCCAGTTGGCCTGTTACTGTGCACGCCTTGAATTCTTTACTGAAGATGTTTTCCCAGGTTTTGTAACCGACTAAATCGACCCCTTCTTTGTCCTTTGCAAGGTTCTCACGCTCTTCCTGGCTGAGCCCGGCTGCCTCAGCCATAGTTGCTTCAGTCTGACCAGCCCCTTCTCCTAGGTAGGGCTCAGCACCATCAGTTCCTTCTTCATCTATGGGACAGGCCTCCGTGCATTCTGGGAAAAACTCAGCCATTCTGAGTGTCTTAAAAAGAGCTTTCTGATCTCTCAAGGCGAGGGCCGCATCTAAGCAGGCTTCACCGGGCTCCTCTTTCATAATGTTCTGCTGCAGAATGGCCTCAGAATCCACGTTTGGCCAACGATTCCAATCCATCGAACAGGAAACGATACTGGCAGGGCAGACTCTGAGGTGTTTGGCTACTTTGAAGCGGGCCATGGTGAAAGGGCAGCCATAAACAGAGTTGAGGCATGAGACTTGCTCTAGTGGACACAGGAGTTGGTGCTCGTCCTCTTTACACATATGGAAAGCAGCGCCGCAGTGAGACCGGCAGCTGATCACCACGCAAGAGACCGTGGGCTCGACTGGAGCCTGGCAGTGCCGGTTGAAACACTTCTCACAGTGCTTGTGGAGTCCAGAGGAAGCTCGGTGCTTCCTGCCCTACAGACACGAGAGAGGACAGAAAGAGAAGAGAAAGAGAAGTAGCTCACCAAGGGATGCGGGTGGCACTGTGGGTTAAACCACAGAGCCTAGGGCTTGCCGATCAGAGGGCCGGCAATTCAAATCCCCGTGACGGGGTGAGCTCCTGTTGCTCGGTCCCTGCTCCTGCCAACCTAGCAGTTCAAAAGCATGTCAAAGTGCAAGTAGATAAATAGGTACCGCTCTGGCAGGAAGGTAAACGACGTTTCTGTGCGCTGCTCTGGTTTGCCAGAAGCGGCTTAGTCATGCTGGCCACATGACCCGGAAGCTGTACGCCGGCTCCCTCAGCCAGTAAAGCGAGATGAGCGCCGCAACCCCAGAGTCGGCCACAACTAGACCAGTCAGGGGTCCCTTTACCTTTACCTTTACCTTTAGGCAACCTAGTCCTAATATATTGAAGCTGAAGAAGAAGAAGAAGAAGAAGAAGAAGAAGAAGAAGAAGAAGAAGAAGAAGAAGCAGCTCCCCAAAGCATTGACAAAACCTGGGACATGGTCCATGTTTGTGGCTTAAAGAGCTCTGCATTTATTATTACGGTTGTACCTTGGTTCTCAGACGGAATCTGTTCCAGAAGTCTGCTCGACTTCCAAAAAGGTTCGAAAACCAAGGTGTGGCTTCTGATTGGCTGCAGGAAGCTTCTGCAGCCAATTGGAAGCTGCAGAAGCCACATCAGATGTTTGGGTTCCAAAGAACATTTGCAAACTGGAACACTCACTTCTGAGTTTGCGGCATTCGGGAGCCAAAACGTTTGAGAACTCAGCTGTTCGAAAACCAAGGTACGACTGTATTAAGATTTATATACCACCCTTCATCCAAAGATCTCAGGGAGGTTCACATAAAAAGACAAATAGTTAAAACTAAAATAGAATCACAGTGCCTGCTGTGGTTGCAGAGACCGGTAACCTGTAATTGCTGCCTCCTGTGTTGCTTCTACTGCGTCAGGAGCAGCGAAGCGACCTCTCTGGGGTGCAAGCTTGGGCAGGGTGTAGGGAGGTCTTGGGCTACCCTGACAACAAGACCAGCTTCTAAACCACATCAGCAAGCAATACATTTGGCACCAGCTTGGCTGAAGGGTTTGCTGGAAGGCGGCATACAAGACACCATCCAACTGTTTTAGGTGCTCCACTCTGGATTTACGTAGGGTTCACTTCTTAAGCCTTTTCTTCTCCCAAAAATGGACTACAGCAACCAAGGAGCAACGTGTCTCTTGGGCAAATATATATATATATATATATTAGCACCCTTGGCCTAGAACAATTAATGGTGTGCTGTAAGAATGGAACTGAACTAGAGAGACCAGTTCGTTGAATGCATCGCACGACAAAACAATCTCTTCGCTTACCATAGCTGCAGTTGTCTGCCTTTGGTATCCCTGCAAGAAAAACGAAAAGGCTTCACAAAAGTATCAAATACAGTAGGTGTGATCTAAGTACTGTACAGCCTTGCAGTTCAACCATTCCATTCCAAAGCAGAATACGGAACCTATATGGTGTAGGCATGTCCCATCATTGGGGGAAATGTCGTCACTCCAGTGTAATTCATTGTAGATGCAGATGCCCATTTCATTACACAACTGCAAATGACCGACCCAAACTGTCGCAGGTTGCTTGTTCTCCTGTATCGTTTTGTCTGGAGGACATTTATCGCATGTCAGGTTTTTGGAGTACAACTCCCATCATCCCTAGCTAACAGGACCAGTAGTTAGGCATGATGGGAATTGTAGTCCAAAACAGCTGGAGGGCCAAGTTTGGCCATCACAGACTAAGGGCTTGCGCACCATTGTTCAGGGTTCTCCTCCCTCCTGCGTGTGGTGAGTGGGGACCCTGTTGCAACAGTTTATTTCCTTTAATAAAGATCAGGCTTACTAGCCGCTTTGCTTTCAATATACTCTGGTTGGCCTCTGCTTTCTCTACAACTGATAGAGATTGACTGAGGGACTCTATACGGGCTCTAGATACCCCATAAGGGAATTATAGAATTTTTTCTTATAACAATATGCACCATTACTTCAGTGCCACTGGTCATCAACAACCCAGAAAGTAACAAGTGTGAAGAAAATTGCTCGATATTCCATTGTCCATGCTGAGATTTCTAGCACCCTCTCTGCTAGCATCTGTTACTTGTAAACTGCAGTGATGGAAAAGATGTATCACTGAGTTGATCTCAGCTGACAGTTCTTCAGCATTGTACAGCTATTGTTCAGGAGGCAAGATCTTCCTTCTGCAGAACTTTTAGTGCAAATCTGCAGCAACAGCCTTCCCGGTGTACAACAGTAAAAGCATTTGTCTGTTTGTCTGTCACAGCCAGACTTCTGTTGCTCTGATTCTTGGGAGTATTTTGGATGCACAGAATCTCTAAAAATAGCTGCAGCCATGACTTGCAGAATGTCGGCGCAGTTACATAGCACAAAAACTATGCATGTGTCGGGAGCACTTGAACATTACAAGGGTTGGAGCAAAAGACAGATAACCCAAATAAGGAGCAAACATTGCACAGTCTGAATGCCCTACATGGGGCAATCCATCATTCAACAGAAGGACCATTTTTAAAGTTCTTTAGCATGACTGAAAGAAGCCAGTTTCTTAGGGGGCAGGTGATGGAGATGGAAAGGAAACGCGAGAGGCCTGCTAGGGCTCATGCTAACCTATGGTTTACCCAGGGCTTCTTCCAGCCCGAATGCACCACAATGGCATCCTGGCACTTCTCAGGTGGGCCCTGGAGGTGTGGGGAGAGACTTGACCGGCCTCAGCAAAAGCCCCGCTTGCACCTCCATCTCACAAGAAGACCCTCTGCAGAACCTGAAGGGACATCCTCCACGGGTTCTGGAAAAGGTCTCCTTGTGAGCAGGCGGTGCAGCAAGGCTTTGCTGAGGCTTTTCAGCCTTCTGGCTAACAGCCAACACACAGGAAAGCTGCGCCTCAGCTGAGCAAGTCCCCACAACCATTAAGCTGCTCAGCTGAGCAGCCTCAACAAGCCTCTGGCCTCTGAGGAGCTTAAAGAGATCCGGGGTAGTTCTTCTGAGCAAAGTGCATTCAAGCACCATTTTTCCGGGGTGTTATAAGAATTTTAAGGTCTCAAATACAGAATAAATATTCATAAAGGCACACATATCTAAATATATGAACCATGTGTCTGAAATACCACGGGAGAGCAATCCTGAAGCTATTCTGACTCTCCTAATAACCTCAAATATTCCTCTGCAGTAAGAGAGGCGAATGCGAAAAGCCTTCCCATGGTCTTTTTGCTTGCAAATCCTGTCTTAAGGGTGTCTTTGTGTATGAATGGGGTGGACCATGGGGTCACGAAGAGCCGGACACGACTCAACAACAACAACAACAACAGGGTGAGCCTGTGACCTGGACTCAGGAACTGAAGTATTAACCATCATAAAAGAATGGCCAGACTGCCCAGTTAATGCAATCAGTGACCATTATCAGTCATCCTGGCAGACAGGATTTCTGCTGTAGACCGCCTCCTTCTGCGATGTATGTATGATGTTTTGGGGGGTGGCCTTGGGCTACAGAGTGGGCAGTTTCCAAAGTCTATATAAGGACTTGCGCACCATTGTTCAGGGTTCTCCTCCCTCCTGCGTGTGGTGAGTGGGGACCCTGCTGCAACAGTTCTTTTAATAAAGATCAGGCTTACTAGCCGCTTTGCTTCTCAGTATACTCTGGCTGACCTCTGTTTTCTCCTACCGATAGGGAACCCACTTATAAGGAGTCTATATGGGCTCTGGAATAACCCCATAAGGGAAAGGGGGCCATTTTTCTTATGGGGGGGGGAGTACTGGGTTTAGCTCACTGGTTCCCAAATTTTGTGGACCACCATCCCCTTGGTCCCATAATCTCATCCCCAGTGAATTCTATAAAACCCTATAAAAAGCATTATTCAGAAAAATGTTTAGTGCAACCCATTAAGGAAGATAATAACACAAGAGAATTCAAAAGAGTAACAATTAATTGCCACATTTATTCAAAATCCAACTAAAACTATTTAGTTTAATTAATTCAGTGAAACTGGTGGATTTGATCCAGTGTCGTACCAGCTCTTCAAAGTCTGATCATCGTTTACACTTCCAGTGCCTCCCTGCCAGCCCCTAGGTAATCCTAACACTCCCAGGGGGCAATACCCCCCCACACACACACCTGGAAACCACTGGTTTAGCTTCACATTGGAACCAGCCGGTAAACTGGAAGATCAGGAATTATCAGCCCCAAAAGACTTTACACCATTGACCATGGTGTCCTTTCATAATGACTTGAAGGAATAGGACTTGGAGGCAGTGTAGTACAGTGGTTCCACTCCTGCTTGCAGGGTTGTCCCCAGGAAAGAGAAGGAGGAGGAGATGGTTGCTCGGCCCTGAAGCTTTTGAGCTGTGGGGTCTTGCAAGAGTCCCTCCTATCTCCTATGCTAGGAAACCCAGCCAGATGGGCGGGGTACAAATAATAAATTTATTATTATTATTATTATTATATTATTATTACTACTACTACTACTACTACTACTACTACTACTACTACTATGCCATTTAACATCTATGCGAGTCTGTTGGGAGCTGTTATCCAGGAATTTGGACCATAATCCATCAGTATGCTGAAGACACATAGCTCTGTCTCTTCATACCATCTGAATCAGGAGAGACTGTGAAGATGTTAGACCAGTGTCTGGAAGGAGGAAAAGGCTGGCTGGGGGTTTATACTGTTAGTGGGTGTCTGGAAGGTGGCTGTACATTTCCCCTGAAAGAGCAGGTTTGTCATCTGGGACTACTGAATTCCAACCTGTCACTGGCCTTTCCTGGACTGGGATAGCTTGGCCTCTAGGTCCTTGCTACGGTGGCCTCCTGCTTAGACTACTGCAAAGTTCTCTACATGGGGCTGCCCTTGAGAATGACCCAGAGGTTACAGCTTGTGCAGAATGTGGCTGTTAAGTTGGTAGGTGGGGCAGCCTAAATGGATTGGGACCCAAGTACCCAAAGCAGCAGCTCCCCCCATTTCAACTATCTTGCGCCACCACTGTTGCGCCTGGAAGCTGCCTGGTTGGCGTTGATCTGTGACAGGGCCTTCTCAGTGGTGGGTCCCTGTTTGTGAAACCAGATCCCTGATAAGGTGTGCCCGTCTCCTACATTATTGACTTTTAAGAGAAATTTCAAAACATTCCTGTTTACACAGGCGTCTGATGGCTGACAGATACTGGTCATGGCCACAGTGAAATTAATATAGTACTTATGAGGGTATGAGTCTGCTTTAAGATGTTCTAATTAGTTTTTTTAATGTGTTAAATCTGTTGTTGTTTTTTAATCGTGCTGTTTTAACATTTTGACATTTGCTGCCCTGGGCTGCTCTGGGAGGGAGGGCAGGGTGCCAGTTTACAAAATAAAAATAAAAAGCCACAACACAACTAATCATCCTTGGCTGGAAGGCAAACTCTTTCTGCTCATTTCAGCAGAGCACAGCAGAATAGTATTGATTGCTCTGAGATGTGTTCAAAGCCAGAAAAAAAAGTCACAGAAAAAAAGTCACCGCTGTGGACACTTTATATTGATTATTGGTGTTTTGTTGTGTTTAATGAGCTATTGTAAACTGCCCTGGACATTTTTTTTAAGTGAAGGGAAGCATAAAAGCTTTCAATGTAGTTTCCTATTCTGAGAGTTAGCTATAGACAAACTATAGATAAATAGATCCTTGAATAAGAGGTTACAAGAATCTTGGCTATTCCTGGGGAGGGGAGGGACTTGAGAGCTAATGGTTTGGGGAGTATCAATTACTTTTTATAAGGGTTTTCATGTCAAAACCACGTGGCAGTTGTCTGCAATATTAGTGATAATACTGTCAGCTCTGTGCTGTCGTTTGTTCTTCCATATTCTAAATTCTTTTTTTTTTTTAACATCTCAAAGCTCTTCACCTGCCTTCTGCTTCACAGAACCTGCTGAAAATTCCTGATTAGAGCCACTCTCGTGATTAGATGGCTATAAACCTCTGCTAATTCTGCTCTGAAGTTTCAGATCTGCCCTGCTGTAACTGATTTCAGAGACTAGTCCTCTCAAAAGGGACACATGCTTGTGTTTTGGAGCTGACCTTGATCACGAATTTAGGATATTAATAGCCGAGCTCTTTAGTGCTAGTTTCTGAAACTACTCTGTAACCTAGAAGCCCGTCCTCCAGTCCTAGATGCGCATGAGAGCAACCTGTGGTTATTTAAGTAGAAAGGAAAATGAACTCTGCACCTGCTCAGAGCCTCCTCCTTTATTATTGGTTCATATTTTGCAAGGATGAGCCCTGGCATTGAAGGTGACAGCCTCCGATTAATCCCACTGTCTTTCGGAATGCAGAGAAGCAATAAAGACTAAAGCTGGAATCCTGCACACAGGCTGTGCAAACACGGGGAAACTGGAGCTCACGGAGCTCAGCACCTCTCTAGCATTCCCAATTTAACAGAGCTGATGGAAGAACGTCAAGAGGAGAGTCTAACATTTATCAGTACTTTAAACACTCTGCATAACTGGCTGCGACACACTCCCCCCCCCCTTATTATTATACATGTTAATGTTTTTCATTCCTAACTCTGGCATGGTAATATAGCATTCACCTTTCAGCTTTGATTCCAAAACAGGTTTTCGTTTTAAAGCCTTACCCTCAGCATGCAGTCTCTTTTTTCCTGTACCCCAAATAAATGGTCTCTTGGGTTTTTCAGGCTGAGTTGAAGTGAGGTGGAGCAGAGATGGGTGGGAACGGCAGAACGGAGGAGGAGGAGGAAATCTGAGGAGGCAGGGGAGGTAAAAAAACCACCCTGAAATGCACACAAGTGGCCTCAGCTGTTAAAAATAAAACTGGTGCACTCGGCAGCATGGTTCAATTTACAGAATGTTGCCCTTCCACAATATTTATTTTAACTGTCATTGATGCTGTGCTGTTTAACAGAGCTTGAGCAGAACAGCTGATTCACATCTCAGTACAATAACATTCTCTGCATGGCATATGCTTTGCAATGAAGTCTTCTTTCTTACTGAGGAAATAAGTTTTACATCCCTTCAGCATCTTCCTCCTCATGTTGCCTATATGAAATGGGTAAAGGTAGAGGGACCCCTGACCATTAGGTCCAGTCGTGGCCGACTCTGGGGTGGCGGCGCTCATCTCACTTTATAGGCCGAGGGAGCTGGCGTACAGCTTCCGGGTCATCTGGCCAGCATGACTAAGCTGCTTCGCACGGAAACGCCGTTTACCTTCCCGCTGGAGCGGTACCTATTTATCTACTTGCACTTTGACATGCTTTTGAACTGCTAGGTTGGCAGGAGCAGGGACTGAGCAACGGGAGCTCACCCCATCGCGGGGATTCAAACTGCCAACCTTCTGATCGGCAAGTCCTGGGCTCAGTGGTTTAACCCACAGCGCCACCCGCGTCCCGCCTATATGAAATACGCTGACTTTATTTATTCCCCCCCCCCTTTTGCATTAAAGCTAATGAGTATCTCTTTATCCGATGCGGGATATTAGTTTTCTGCACTGAAAATGTAAAAATACTGATGACTTCCACAATCTCTGCAACGTACCCTTAAGACAGGATTTGTGAAGGAAAAGACAATGGGGAGGCTTTTCCATTTTCCTTTGACCTTGCAGAGAAAACATTTGGTCAGTTTGGGACAGTTTGGGAATCAAAATGGTTCCAGGTCGGTCTTCCTCTGCTGATCTATGTATGTGCTTGGTTGGTACACTTATGAACATTTAACATATGTCTAAGACCATAAAATTCCTATCACAGCGCCTCATTTTGGGAGTAGGGCTGAAGAAGTTGTGCAGGACAGAGAGGTCACCGCTAAACAAGGCCTTCTCCTTCTCCAGGATGTACCGCTTCAGCAGAGGGGACACCTCGTCACCAAACAAGGCCTGGTTCTCCCGCCAAATCTGACGCTTCACCTCCACGGCGCACGCTTTGTACAGGTCCTTGTCAGTCATCACCAACTTCAGCTTCTTTTCTGGCCCCTTGGGCAGGTGTCGCATGATGCACATCACCACAGGTTGGATTGATGGCACCTTGACCAAGGGAAAGCTCTTCTCCAGGAGGTCTTCCAGCTGCTTGGACCTTTCTTCAGCCTTTCCTTCAGAAGCAACGGCTGAGACCCTCTCCAGCAGTTTCTCCCTCAGCTCGTCAAACACAAACTGGTGGAACTCGAGCCTGATGGTGCCGTGGAGGTCCAGGAACGGCAAGGCGGACTGAAGAGTGGGCAGGAGGATGCCATTTTTGGTCTGGAACTGCTCGATGGCCTTGAGGGGTTCACACAGCTGCTCAGCGTCTCCTTCAGGTCTTCGCCGTTTGCCACTCCGAACTCCTGCAGCCCAGTGAACATGGCGCAGCGCCCTCCTCCTCCGCCAAGGCGGCTGCTGTGTTAGAGATTAGACTGCTTTGTTCATCATATAATGCGACTTTGGCTGGAATTGTGATGTTCAGCTTATTTTGTTCCCAGCGTTCCGTAGACCAACTGTTTTACTGATAATTTGTTAATCGTTTTGTATGATTTAGGCTGTATCGGTGATTCTCTGCTTAAATTACGCTGCGACTTCTTTAAGACTCCTCTTAAATTTTACCTTTAAATGGCACTTTGTGGGTTACATGTATTGTCCCAAGGTCAAATAGTCTACGTCAGCCTCACGTAATACTATAGAAATTAAACGTATTATCTAGCGAATGGCAGAAATGTAGTATAGCATTGTTTAATCTTCCAAACCTATTTTTAAGCAGCGCATTTAAGAGAGCAGATAAAGTATGTTTGTTGAAACTGCTAGTTTTAACTCCCTAAATGAGGAAGAAAAAAACCATAGCAAAAGTTTAAGAAACAGACCCAAAATGAAAACTCTTTTCAATCTCCAATCAGCTTGCCCCATAGGTGAACTCCTCTTAAATTAAGATTCCTCTTAAATTTAAATTAATTTAAGACCTTTCTCTTAAATTAAATTTAAGACTCCTCTTAAATTAATTTAAGACTCCTCTTCAATGACGTTGCGACTCCTTTACGGCTCGCAAGCCGCTTGGAAATCCCTTTGAATGGCAATTCCAGCAGCCCAGTTCCCTTTCTGCGAGCAGCCGCCGAAGCCTCCGCATCCCTAGAGCGCCACTTCCGGGTCTCGGAGGCCGCGACGGGACCATAGAGCTATAAGCCAGCGCGTCTATGGGCCGCAGACGGAGAGCGGCGTCGGCGGAAGAGGCGGGGCGGAGAGTCCTCCGCCGGAAGCTGCGCCAAAGGGCGCGCTGGGCGCGTGCGCAGGGTCGGCCTTTCGCAGCCGGCTTCGCGGCGCAGAGGAGGGAGAGGCGCCGGCGCGCGCGCGCCTCGGGCCCAGGCAGCAGCAGCAGCAGCAGCGGGAGGGCGGCGACGTCGCGGGGCCGCCGGGCCGCCCCACTGGCAGGTACCCGGGAGGGGGCCCGGGGAGGGGGAAGGCGGGGGGGCGGCGTGTATATATATATCTATGAGGGCCTTTTCTGAGGGGAGGCGCCATTCTGAGGGGCCTTTGGGGGCGGGGGCGTCAACCCCCAGGGGCCTCTGAAAGGGGCGCGTGTGTTTGACAGCGGGGGAGGGGGGGAGACGCGTGTCGGAAGTGGCTGTGGGAATGGGCGCGGGGCGTGTATAGGTCACCCTTGTGTGGCCCCTTTTCCCACACACACACACACCCCGTCAAAAAAGACCCTTCGCTTCCACAGGCAGGCAAGGCGGACACACACACATATATATATACATGTACGCCTATATATATGTATGTATATGTATATGCACGCCTTGCCTGTCGAAGCGAAGGGCCTTTTTTGACGGGAGACGCGGGTCGTCAACCCTGAGGGTCTTCTGAAAGGGGCGCGTGTGTTTGACAGCGGTGGGGAGACGCGGGTCGGAAGTGGCTGTGGGAATGGGCGCGGGGCGTGTATATATGACCCTCGTGTGGTCCCTTCCCCCCCCCCCCCATATATACACACACACACACCCCGTCAAAAAGGCCTTTCGATTTGACAGGCAGGCAAGGCGTACACACACACATATATATTTTTGTGTGTGTGTGTGTGTGTGTGTGTGTATATGAGAGAGAGAGTCTGGGTTAAAGGCGGATCTACATGGATCCTCGTGGATCCTCCACTTTTTAAAAAAATAACCAACAATTCCAGTGTCAAATCACACCTGGAAGGCACGCCTACAGTACAGACTGGACTGTAAAAAACGTGGATCCAATACTTTGCCATGTAAAGTGTGTGTGTGTGTGTGTGTACGTACGTACGCCTTGCCTGCCTGCCTGCCTGTCAAAGCAAAGGGTCTTTTTTGATGGGAGACGCGGGTCGTCAACCCCGAGGGTCTTCTGAAAGGGGCGTGGTGGGGAGATGCGTGTCAGAAGTGGCTGTGGGAAAGGGCGCAGGGCCAGGCAGGCAGGCAGGGCAAGTGTCACAGGGAGCTGCTGCTTCCACTTTGCCCCATTTTGCGGGGTCTTTGGGGCTGGGTACATTGCCCTTGCTTGGGCCGCGAGGGTGTTTTGGAAGCGCTCGCCCGGAGATGCTTTTTTGAAGCTGCCAGGTCTGACCATTGGTCTACCCAGCCCTTCATAAATGTGGGGCTTCTTAGAATGGTAGGGTGGGGAAAGGGACCGCACGAGGGTCATCTAGTCCGACCCCCTTCAAGGCAGGAATCTTTGGCCCAGTGTGGGGCTCAGACTCAGAACCCTGAGATTAAGAGTCTCATCCTGTACCCGCTGAGCCAGTCTGATCATTGCTGGATCCGGCCAGCAGCCCATCAAGCCTCTGAAGAAATAGCCAGTTGGATGCTTCTGGAAGCTCACAAGAGGCCATGAAAATTATGGCATCTCTTTAAAAAGTACTTTCCAGTACCATTCCTCTGAGCACAATAGTTAGGAAGATTCTGCTCAAATCCGCAACCCTGAGATTAAGAGCCTCATGCTCTGCCTCAACTGAGCTATCCCAGATTTGGTTTGTTACTGTTTTTTTTTTTATTAGGTGTTTTATTTTATTGTGGGTTTTTTTTCTTTAGTGCACCGCCTTGAGATCTTTGGGTGAGGGGTGGGATACAGATCAAATAAATAATAGTGATGATCAAGACATTAGTGATGCTTTTCTGCGACTGGTGGCCAGTGTCTCTCTTTAGGGCTTCTGGGGGAATGGGGCAAAGGCCCTTTCCCAGCACTCCTACTGCATGGAAATCGTTTAGGTTGTAAAGGGAGAGGATCCCCTGTAAGAAAACTGTGACTTGCTTCTGCTGAGCTCTTCAGACAGTCTCCCGAACTTCTCAGGATCCGTACGGGGAGCTTTCATACTGTCAGGCTAGTGGGCTCTGTCCAAGGCAGAGAGGCTGTGTTAGTGAAGCCCTTTGATTTGGGGATTGAACCTGTGCATTTCAAGTGTAAGTTCTACCAGTTGGAAGAGTTAAGACTCCATTTTCCTTTTCTTATTTTGGGTATATTTGCCCTAGTTTCTAATTGGTAGTGGCGACACACCCTTATCTAGTACACCTTATCTAGTGTCAGGGCCCAAAGCATAGAAAACTAGTCATGGGAAGGGATCAAACCATAGATATTGTGACTTTAGCATAGGTCAGAGGTATCTCATCTACATTTTTATATTTGTTTTTTGCATTGACAGTGGAACCTTAGGCACAAGCCGTAGGGGAGGAGTCAATAATACAGCAGCCCCAAAATGGGGCAGATAAACCAGAAAATCCTCTTGTTTGCAGATGGTAGTATTCTTGTGACAAACCCACAATCTTCTTTGCTAGCACATCAGAGGGTAAC
The DNA here is from genome assembly GCF_965112155.1 of Podarcis liolepis. Taxonomy (NCBI): domain Eukaryota; kingdom Metazoa; phylum Chordata; class Lepidosauria; order Squamata; family Lacertidae; genus Podarcis; species Podarcis liolepis. The sequence goes on from NC_139571.1 coordinate 42,946,837, forward strand.
TTCACAATGTAATTAAGGTTCAGGTGTTAAAAGTGCACTGTCCAAAGGTTGAGATGCTGGCAGTACACATTTAAAGGGAGGTTCAGGAGGCCTTAACTGGAAGTAAGTCCCATTTAAGTCTATGGGGGCTGAGTATTTATTATTATTATTATTTATTCAATTTATATACTGTCCTCTATCAAAACATCCCAGGGTGGTTTACTACATTAAAAGCATATTTTACAGAGCAAAATAATAAAAACATAAAGTAGACATAGAACTGCATTGTTAATATCACATTTCCAATACAAATGGGAAGGAATGGTAAATACTTAGAAACATTTTGGGGTTGTAATTGTATAGGGACTTGATTAAACATATTATATTGATGTGCTCAGTTTAAAAGGATATGACAGACTGGGGAAAGCCAAATGTGTCATAGTTGATGAGGGTGCAACCAGGGAAAATTAGTATTTTGTCCAAATTTATATATTTATTCCCCAAGCAGTAGTTACAATGAATCATTGAGTGACTGGCAGAAGCTATTAGTGAGGGTGAAGAAAAGCTCAGGATATGAGTGTCACATATTTTATATCCTGATGTCTTCCACATAAAGGCAGGGGAGGTTGTACAGGAGTAATGCTCTAACAAATTGTTCTCTATAGAGTGATGGGTTTTCTCTGGAAAAGAAGCACAAAAGTAGGTGCCAAACAAGTCAAGCTATGCTTACATGGTCTAAGCCTTGGCAATCTGACTGAGGTAGCTAGTATAAAATTCTGGAATCTTACCAGTTTCCGCCTTTTTAGGATAAGCCTATTTTAGACCTGTTTGGCTTGTAGATTCTTTAAATTATTGGGGGGAAATAGTTGCAAGGTTTTAAAAAACTGATGGACAGGCATCTTTTAAAGAGGGAGGTCAAGATTAAATTAAAATAGGTTATCGGTATATACAACTACATCACTTGGCTAATGTCTGTAGAGCCTTACTAAGTTTGCAAACTTCTTGACAAACAATTTAGCCAATAGAAAAGAACTATCTTGGTCATATAACCTGTTAGGGTCCCACACCATCCTATGTAGTTTGATTGTTTCAGGACATAGAAACACAAATTGAGGTAGAGGTACATAGTCTTCAGATCCAAAGGTTTCTTCCTCAAACAACTTTAGGTAAATCTCTTTTTATCGGGATTATATAGCAAGGTGGTACAGTATATCCCAGTCATAATATAAATCAGAAATGTGTCAGACCACTACTGGTAGGATTAGACAAATCTTAGCTATCAATGTCCAAAGGCTAAATGATATCAGGCATGTATATTCCAATGTATTAATGGGATCACTAGCTGTTTTATACCAGTTGAACCACACATTCTGTTAGGGTGTTCAGACACAAACTGTGGCAGAAATTAGAAGGGAATTGAATTATATTGTTACTGATTGCTGCTGAAATTTAGCTAACTTAAAGATAAAAGTGCATAAGTTCACCTGCAAAATGTGGGAGCTCTTAATCACGAACAAGATCTCAATACAATGGAACAACCAATTGTTTGGGGGCTTTTTAGAAAAGTGCTTTCAGTTTCTTAACTGTGTTGAGTCCACCAAAACAGTGCACAGACAATCATTTTGCTTTAACTCAGTGACACTGAAGAAGGAATGTTCAGGGTCTACAATTTGTGATTGAATTTGAACCTCGGTTTGTACATTAAAAAATATTTTCCTAAATATTTAAAGTAGCTACAGGCCTTTTTCAGTGAATTTTAAGCAAAAGCTTCAAAATAAGTATGATGAAAGCAAGTAATGGATTTCTGATTTGAAGACTGTCTATAGTTTGTAGTGCTGTATATGAAGTAAGTGCACTTATTCCTGAGTTATCCCATGAGCGTAGCCATAACACCCAGCATGTCTTAGCTTCACAAGGCCATTGCAGAGCAGAAAAGAAGTTGCTGGCCATGAATTTGCACAACACTGGTGGATGAATATTGCCAGTAGCTTATCGCTGCATCTCAATTAGATCAGGGATCATTTAAAACATTGTCATGTGTGTGTGTGTGTGTGTGTGTGTGTCTTTGTTTTGTGGATAACTTAAATTATTCACACATGCAAGTCTTCCTAGCAACAGCATGAAATATACCGTATTTTTTGCTCTATAACACGTACCCGACCATAACACGCACGTAGTTTTTAGAGGAGGAAAATCCATATGCATGCCACCCGTGGGCATTCCCTCCATAACACGCACAGACATTTCCCCTTACTTTTTAGGAGGAAAAAAGTGAGTGTTATGGTGCAAAAAATACGGTAATAGAATTGTAGTGTTGGAAGGGACCACAAGGGTCATCTAGTCCAACCCACTTCAGTGCAGGAATCGTTTGCCAAGTGTGGGGCTCAAACCCATGACCCTGAGATTAAGGGTCTCATCCTGTACCCACAGAGCCATTCTGATCATTGCTGGATGCTGCCAGCAGCCCATCAAGCCTCTGAAAAAATAGCCTGTTGGGTGCTTCTGGAAGCTCACAAGAGGGCATGAAAACAAGTACTTTCCAGTACCATCCCTCTGAGCACAATAATTCAATTTAATTACTCTAGCTGATAGCCACTGCTAGACCATGAATTAGTCTAATACTTTTAAGAAACACAATCAAAGCAAGAGACCATTGTCACATCATGCAGGCATGGAATTTCCTTTTAGTCCAGAGCAGGTTAAACACCAGTATTTGAAACAAAGAAATTTCATATTCATAGTGTGTTTTATCTTGTCTGAAATGAATTTCAGAAGTGCATTTTCTTGAGACATTTCCTTGGAAAATATCCCTATGCAAATTACTCTAATTTTTCAGTTTGCATCGCAACATTTTCTGATACCCTAGAGAGTTATCTAATTAGCATGTTTATTTTTCTTTTATTTAGTAAATGAAGCTAAAAAGTTTGAAGCTGCCAATTATTGCCTAATGTGTTGTACTGTATTTGCAATTGGCATCCATTCATTATTATGAATGAACATAGGAAATTATTCCCCCCCCCCCACTACACTTCACTGAGTTTCTCTTTATTGGCTATCATTCAGGCCATGCCCAAGAACTGATCCGGCATACCCATTGCTACATTCCGTATTTTTCGCTCTATAAGACGCACCAGACCACAAGACGCACCTAGTTTTTGGAGGAGGAAGACAAGAAAAAAAATATTCTGAATCTCAGAAGCCAGAACAACAAGAGGGATTGCTGCACAGCGAAAGCAGCGATCCCTCTTGCTGTTCTGGCTTCTGGGATAGCTGCACAGCCTGCATTCGCTCCCTAAGACGCACACACATTTCCCCTTACTTTTTAGGAGGGAAAAGTGAGTCTTATAGAGCAAAAAATACGGTACCTGATGACAATGCACTGCAAAACCATGGATGGCTTCACTTTATATCAGTGGCAGCGTGGGTGATAAGATAAAACCTGACTCTATGCTGCAAATTCCATGGGATCAAAGAGAAATCCACCTGCACCACCTTCTGTGCAGGCCAGCCCAGGTATAAGCAGAAACCATTCCAGTTCATTTCCTTCCAAACTATAGCCATTCCAGAAGTATACTATGGTTGATGCTATTGAAAGCTGCTTAGAGATCGAGGAGCAACATCAGGCTTCCTCAACCCTGGCCCTCCAGATGTTTTTGGCCTACAACTCCCATGATCCCTAGCTAGCAGACCCAGTGGTCAGGGATGCTGGGAATTGTAGTCTCAAAACATCTGGAGGGCCAGGGTTGAGGAAGCCTAACCAACATGGAGACATTTCCCCTATTTCTCACCTGGCAGCTAGGTCATCCTACAGAGCAGCCAAAATAGTTTCTTTGTCAAAACCAGGCCTGAACCCCAACTGCAATGGACCCAGAAAATCAGATTCATCCAAGACTGCTGGGTCTGGTTGGCAGCCACACACTCCAGCACTTTGCACAGGAAAGGGACATTAGCTAGTGGTCTATAGTTGTTAAAGTATGTTTATCCCATTTGCAGATGACACAAAGCTTGGAAAGATAACTGACACCATAGAAGACAGAATCAAGGGTCTTGACAGATTGGAACACTGGGCCAAAGCCAACACTGTGAAATTCAACAGAGACAAATGTCTTGCATTTAGGGGCAAAAGTGGTGAGCTTGGCAGCAGCGCATGTGAAAAGGATCTAGGTATCTTAGTTGATCGCAACGTGAACATGAGCTAGCAGTGTGACGTGGCTGTTGTGAAAGCTAATGCGTTTGTCATATGCATTAACAGAAACATAGCAAAGCTCTGCATCCACTTTCAATGAAGCTGAGTATCAAACCAAAGGAGGCAGCTATACAGTGGTGCCCCGCAAGACGAATGCCTCGCAAGACGGAAAACTCTCTAGACGAAAGAGTTTTCCGTTTTTTAGCTGCTTCGCTAGACGAATTTCCTATGGGCTTGCTTCGCAAGATGAAAATGTCTTGCCAGTTCCTGCTGGTTTTTTTCCCTTCCTCCCCCCCCTTTTCTAAGCCGCTAAGCCACTTATCAGCTGATCCGATCAGCAGATAAGCCGCTAAAAGCTGCTAATAGCGCTAATCCTTCAATGGGCTTTCTTCGCAAGACGAAAAAACCGCTAGACGAAGAGAATCACAGAACGGATTGTTTTCGTCTTGCGAGGCACCACTGTAGAGGTATTTCGGCCTCCTTCAAAGTGAAGCAGGCCTTATCTGAAATGGACCTAAGTACAGTGGACCGATCCCAGAACTTTGGTCCTGCTTTGGGGTTTTGTAGGGTATAAAAGCAGCTGTCAACAGGGTGATAAAAATCAATTATTTTAAAATAATGGATTTTTTTTATTTAAATCAGTTTTTCTTATTTAAATTGGATTTTTAAAATAAAATGCTTTTGGAGGAAAAATCTTTCTAAAGATAGTTTTCTATTTAAGTTACATTGTAGTCCAAAGGCTGTTCATCAGGAAATAAGGATTTGTTTTAAGTTTTTCATGTGTGCTAAAACTCAAGTCTAAGGTTTTTGGTTTTTTTAAAATCACTTAACAAATCAGTTAACAAACATGGATACATATGATATAATGTTACTGTTTTAGTTAAATAAATTGTTTAAATTGTAATTGAGGAAATGATTGTTTTTCTCCTTCCAATAAAGTACAGCAGAAAAGTTGTCCAAATATAAACAGTTAACATTAAACCTCATAATAATTTCATAATTATTTGTCTATGTATTTCTAATAGTATAACCAAATCAGTAATTTTTGATATAACTGTAAAAACTACTCTGAAAATTTATTATTCCAAAAATGAAACTTTAATCTGGTTGTAAATATTAAGATTATACCAGCAAGAATGACTCTTTCTGTAAAAAAATGATTTAAATAAAGTCTTACTGACTAGCGATTTAAATCGATTTAATTTAAATCAAATCCACCCTGGCTGTCAACAACTGAATGTGTCCCCGTCTGCCCAAAGCAGTCCCTGCTCTTGATCACTAAGTTGTCCACTAAGACCATAACATTTCTTTCCTTGGTAGTAACAACCAATTTTGACCCCTGTTGCATCAGGTTATATGTGAAATAAAACATTTTTTGCCCTAGTTTGCATTACTTTGTAAACTTACATTGGATTTAAGCTGACATTTTGTTGCTCATTCACCCAGCTTGGAAGATGGTTGTGATGTTCTTCTCAATGGCTGCTGGGCTTTTGATCATCCTGAATAATTAGTAAAGTTCTTATTGCCCTCCCCCCCCCCCCGACACCAATTCATTTATTAAAGTTGGATGGCACATGCTCCAACACAGGGCTTTGGGAAACAAGATGGCTTGTTTCCATGAATGTAAAAACTGACCATTGTCGTCTTTGCTTCTAATAAGCGTTTGGTTTTTATTTATTTTTTTGCCTATAGAGCCAAAACTGGTACCCAGTAAGTGGTGTCCGGAGACTCAGGGTAACCCCAAGATATGCAGGAGCTCAAGAATATCTGGAGGGAGGGCAGAAACCATAATGGGGGAGACCCACACACCACCCTCCAAAGCAGCCTGTAATAACTCAGAGTCGCAGAAGGCTAAGAGGGGGAAACTGCTAGCAGGCTGGGCGGAGGGAATGGAGCAGTGCAACTGGGGCAGGAGGATGGGAACATAGATAGATACAAAGGGAATAAATAAAGAAGTGTCTGGATGGGTCCCTTCCAAGTTCACACTGGGAATGTTTTTGAGGAGAGCTGCCCATATACATCAGTGGAGACATCCAAGATTGTAAAGTAGCTGGGATGGATCGCATGTGTCCACCAACAGCACACACACTCTGGGAGGCGGGGGGAGTTCTTACTGTTTCCAAATTCTTGGTGTGAAACATGCTTTAAAAATGGCCGCTAATGCCAATGCAAAATTCAAAGGAGATGCAATCCATTCTCCCCAAATTGCAAGGGCTGTTGCTAGAAGAGAGTGGCTCCTGATAGACCTGCAGTGTAGCTCACACTGAATACTGCAGCTCAGGCTACGAGTGGTTTGCAGCAATGCTGCAGTGTTGTCCAGACGTTATTAAACCCCTTATTGAAGTTTGGGCTGAAGCTGAAATAGTAATTTAAAGCTGTGCTGCAGTGTTATCCATTGCTTTTCCCCCCACGCTGCAGGTTAGGCTTGGAGAGCAGAACCCAAAAATCCTGCAGTGTAGCTCACGGTTATACACCTATCAAGGGATGGAGAACTGTGCTAAGGCAGGGTAGCTTATAGCAGCTCTCTACACTATATTCAGTGTTAATACGCTATGGCATTTTGTTGCGAGGTCCTGCTTCTATGTTCTACAGTGGTACCTCGGGTTACATACACTTCAGGTTACATACGCTTCCGATTACAGACTCTGCTAACCCAGAAATAGTACCTCGGGTTAAGAACTTTGCTTCAGGATGAGAACAGAAATTGTGCTCCGGCAGCGCGGTGACAGCAGGAGGCCCCATTAGCTAAAGTGGTGCTTCAGGTTAAGAACAGCTTCAGGTTAAGAACAGACCTCCGGAACGAAATAAGTACTTAACCCAAGGTAGCACACCACTGTAATACCAAACTGTTCTCTTGATGCTGGTCCTTATGTAAGCAAAATGGTACCATCCACACACAAGGGGAAAGGTTTCAGCAGGTTCAGGGAACCCGAATTTTGCTGAAGGACTGGAAAAAAATTAGGAAGAAGCAGCCTTGGGGAAGCCCCTGCCAAGGAACCCAGTGAAGACTCAGCAGCCATGAAATGCTGATTGGTTGTTGTGGGGTGGGGTGGGGGTAATAATAAGAATAGCCCTTATTAATGATTACTCTTTTTTCTCTTCTGAGAGAAGGAATAATAGGAAGGGGAATTATTCCTTTTGTTTGTTACTGTGTTATGTATTTTTTCTGTTTTTATATTGTAAACTGCCTTGTGACCCTCAGGTGAAGGGTGGTATAGAAAATTATTAAATATAAACAAACAGGACAGCTTCCGCTAAATTCATGTAGTTTGTCTGCTTTGACTGTATAGGTATATTTATATCTCCCATTTCTCCCATCATGGAACTCAATGTGATGGGTGTATGTAGAATTCCCAGGTGGTCTTGTATTCAGGCACTACCAGAACGATGCAGCCTCATTGATTTTAAGATGTCAATTAGTTCTTCTTTTCCTTTCCTTTCTTGTCAATTAGTTCTGAAGCACATCCTTTATCACCTCTGTTTGAGAAGATTCACTGCTTCTGACCAGTGATTCAGGTGTGAGAATCTGTCCCAATATTTTCTGCAGTGAATTCACTTCATTTCTTTGTCCTCCTTCAGTAATAGTTCGGTTCCTTTGTCACTTAATGTTCCTTTTCACTCTTGCTAGCCTCCTTCTGAGTTATTTTGAGAAAAGTTTATTATCTGTTCTTACCGGCTTTATAGCAACTTGCACAAATTCCTCCTGTGCCTTATCAGTTTATATTGGTTTTTCCAGAGTCTCTGCTTTTCTTTTTAAATTCCCATTTGGACAAGACTTCTGCATTTTTAAAGGAAGCATTCTTGCCTTTAAAACAAGAGTTTCCCTAGTGGTGCTATTGAAACATGTTGGTATCGTCTTAGACTTGGCTATATAATCAACTCCTAAGATAATGTTTAAGACAACCTCTAGATTTTCTGAACATATTTCCCCCTTCTGACTCTCCCTTTTAGTTTCCTTGTTTTAAATCTCCTTGCATTTTTGAAATCTTATTTTTTGAAACTAATTATGATGATTTTAGACTTCCCTGGCAATTCTTTGAGCATGTTTCTCTTGAACTTGATAATGTCTCAGTCTGTTCAACTAAGAGATATAGCAGCAAATGTAACATTGCCATTTTATGGAACGGTTATGTAGGAAAAGCATTGGAATGTACAGTACATCTTCCCTTTTGTACCCTCCTGCTTCAGCTGAGGGTACCACATGCCACGTAGCCTGACATCTAGAGATTTTTTCAACTGGGTTTGCATGGTGAAGGGGAGGACAAGAGCAGCTGCATTCATGATGGATCAGAACACCTTTGAGTCCAGCATGTTTGTGTCTTTTGAGCTATCTCAAAATGACTTTTCTCCAAAGCTGAGCCCCTTAGATGTGGATGAAGGACTTTTGCACACCACAAATACACATGGACAACTTGTGACACAGTTGTAACTCGTGTTTCTTTCATATTAAGTGCAGCTTGGAGCTTTATGGAATTTTTAAAGTGTGTGATTTATTTCTGCCTCTGCTTTTTGGTTTTATATAATTCTTTGATAATACCTTCAATTTATATATGAATAAGGGTTGACTCTCACATTACCTGGTTACCTGTGGGCTGCAAGCCATGTGTAATCCTTGACCAGGTTTCTTGGGACCCTGGTTCATGCCTCATGCAGAGATGGTATGGCATCAACTAAGTCTTACTCAGCGTAGAGCCATTTAAACAAATGAACGTAGCTAATTAATTTAACTGGGTCTACTCTTGAGTAAAAGAGTACCACCCAGAGTGTGGGGGAGAGAGGAGTGGGGTGGCACAGAGAAAGGAAGCGGTATTTAGTCCTGGAATGGTGCAATTCAATGCCCTCCATTGAAAGCAGCTCCCGTTGACTTTTCCCATGAGTCAAAAGCCCTTAATTGGAAAAAGAGTCCCCATAGTGTTGCACACACTATTGAGGTTGTTTAGGTCTACAGAAAGCAAACCGTGTGGCTGATCTAAATGGGTGGTATGCTTTTTGTTCCTTGTAACCCAAAGTTCACACACATACCTTGTGTGTTCCGTTCCCTTGATGCCACAAACTGTGTGTGTGTGTGTGTGTGTGTGTGTGTGTGTGTGTGTGTGTGTAAGTAAGGGTCGATGAATATTGCAACAGTGAGAATATTAAGCTCTCATTTGAAACTGGCGTCTGCTTCTCCTGGAAATGAAATTTCCCCCTTGCTGCCTGCAGAGCATGTTCCTCTGAGAATGGATTGATGCATTGCAGTGCGCATTGGGGCAGGCAGGGGTGGAGTCGAAAAGAGATGATTGCCAGGAAAGGCAAGATCTGCCTCCTTCCTTTGCAGCTGATTGACTGCTCTCCATGGCTGGGTCATACTGCTCTGTGAGTGGTGGTAGGAGTGACTTACAAGAACCCTCTATAAATGAAATTCATGATGTGGGAAAAGCCTAACACTGTTAATCTGCCATCTTAATCACAATAACATGATCTCAGTTTAACTTAATTCCATTTACATGTCTCATGTTTGCTCATAACTGGGTGTAAAAATAATTTCAACCAGGGTTATTAAATCAGTGGGACCAGAAGTACTGGACTTATGTGACCACACAAATTAGGGCAAATATGAGCTAAAATACTGCACAGAATTTTTGCTGTCTTGTTTATTATTTGGGGATAGGCTCTATGCCAGTAGAGCAAAGACTTTCTGCTGAAGCCACGTGGGCTTCAAGGGGAGCCAGAACTGACACTTAATCTGACATCTATATTCACTCTTACTCCTACAAAAGCTATAAAGTTGTTTTTCTCCACTGCTTGCTACCTTCAAACGCTTGGAAGCACTTGCATAGGAACAAACACTTTTCCAACCTTCCCTCTACCATACTTATTCAAATAAATGTTGCAGGAAGAATATTAAATTTTTGCCTCTTTGAGGTTACTCTGGCCAGGAATTAGGAAATTCCCTAAAAACACTGTTGGGGTACTTAAGGGGGCTTAATAAAGAGTTCCGCAGAAGAATTGACCCAAGTGCAGATCTTCTGCCTTTATCCCTGTATGTTTGACACCACACTTTGAGATTATATCTTCATCAGAATTATTATTTTAATCTGCTGTTCGTCTTAGCCAAGTAAATTTGCTGAGCTAGGGGTAGAGTTACTCTCTTGATACCTGCCTTTAACATGTTATACCTCTTGTAGGGTTGGAAAGAAATCTATTGGCATTGCTAAAGTCAATAAAAAATTCAACTGAACAAAAGAACAGAACAGAAAATGCTCCTTTGACCCATATTTTCTTTCTAATTGCATTGCTGTTTAGAAATCATGACAACTTCAGGAAAAGAGAACTTCCGACTGAAGAGCTATAAAAACAAGTCTCTGAATCCTGATGAAATGCGCCGCCGGCGGGAGGAAGAGGGCCTCCAGCTACGGAAGCAGAAACGAGAGGAGCAGGTACGCTCCTCCATAGGCAATGAAAATGAGAAATCCCATATTCAATTGCAGGATCTCTTGGCTTGGGTGTCACCCAACTTTGGATGGGCGGGGGAGTAGGGCATACCATTTTAGAGCGTGAAACATAACTTTTGCAAATTTACTTTTGCAAATTTATTCAGTGAGGGGTCTTAAAAATACGTTTTTGTGTGTGAGGAATTCAAACCTGCTGTTATTTTTGTTTTGTTTTTTATAAAGATATTTATTGCAATTTTTTTAAACAACAAACAAACCACCAAACATATAAAGTACCATCACCCTACAGACAAACAAAGTCAAAGCAAAGTTAAGAAATAAACAAAGAATAAAAGAATACATATAAAATACAGTTGTTCATAGGTCATATTTTCATAGTCTTTGGACTTCCTCACATCACCCTTCCCTGCGTTCTCAGTCAGATAGTTATAGACAGCAATTTATTACCTTATTTCAGTTCTTATTTTATAAATCTCAGATATTATGTCCCAAACCTGCTGTTATTTTTGTGATTGGACAACATTTAGCTTGATAAACCTTCTTTTGAATAAAAAGCACGTGTTTCCCTGGATAAAACATACCCTACTAAGCATACAGCATTACTTTGTAATCATAAAACAACAATAGAAAGTAATGACATCAATTAATAATAAATTTAAACAGCAAGTTTCATCAAGTCTTGCTTTGATTCATTCTTGGACACCAGCCACCACCTTGCTTCTGCCTCTGATGTAGCCTTCAGGATTCTCATGTTTATACTCCCTGCCTCCTGCCTCTGTGCCTTGTTTCACACATTTCTGTATAGACTGAGCATGGCAAGACCACTGTGGAACCTGCATGGGCTCATTGATGAACTGACTGATTCTGCTGTAGTAAGACTATCCCAAAGGAGGCTACCCTGTCAGACCAGTCTAGCAGCTCCAACAGAGACGAAACACAGAGGCTGATGGAAGCTGTCTTCTTTGGATGTACATAAAGATCTCCCAGTGTGTTGTCATCTCCGCTCCTCAAGTCAGCGATATTTCGGGCGCCAGCTCTCCTTTGCTCACTATTATCTGAGCACAAGAGTGTCTAGACTATCATTTCTCTGAATTCATACCATGCTGAACGCTGTGTGGTTGGCAAAACAGCATCTACTACAGCCTTATTTTGCAGCCTAACTCGCCACAGCTGAAAGAAGATGATGTGTGGACCTTCCCCACAAGAGTGTTTTACTCTGACATTGTGTGATGTAGCGTGTCGGATTGGGACATGGGAGACCAGGAATTCACTGATCTGTGGCCCCACTTTATGATTTCTATATAGTGTTTAAAAAATCACTATCTTTGGTTATATTCTCTCAGTGTATAAACAGTGTTAGTTGTAACTCTGTAATTTCTCTGCATATCTCTCTCCAGTTGTTTAAACGCAGAAATGTTGCTACAGCTGATGAAGAAGCGGAAGAGGAAGTTATGTCAGATGGCGGCTTCCATGAAACCCAAATGAATAACATGGAAATGACTTCTGTAAGTGGAGCAAAGACTTGACAACTCCATTCAGTTTGCTTTTCCAGTAGTGCCAGCTGTGATTTCTAAGGCTGCAATCTCAAAACACACTTCCCTGGAAAGCGGTTCATCTACGATCACTTGGACATGCCTAACTTGTGTATATTTGGCAGCAGTTGCTGCACTCTGCCACTGAAAATGCCCTCTTAAGGGAGCAATCTAGACTTTGCCCCTGCCTGTGGGACTTTGCAGAGCACTGGGGCCATTGCCACATACACAGCCTTGTTGCTCACGAGGGCCAGGGTAGAAAGTGAATCTTTTGCATGGTAGAAAGTGAATCTTTTGCAGGGTAGAAAGTGAATCTTTTGCAGTTTTCAGGCCCAGGTTGGGCACCACACCATCACATGATGGCATTGGAACCAGCTTAGGATCCAATGTTTCAGGGCTCTCTGTTCACCCCTGTTGGCAGGGATCCTGCCAGTGTCCTCCTGGCATATTTGGCAGGCAGAAGCAGGAGGTCAGCACTGGTGACTCTTGGGAGGCCAGCTTAGCCAGGAAAGCTGGGCTGACAGTCACTTCCACTCATTCTAGCCCCTGGTCTGGAGTAAGGGGTATTTGGATTGTTCAGCCCGTCCAGTAACAAATGGTGCTATCTTAATTATATACCTCTTTTCCACTTCCTTCAAGCAGTTTGCAGACCAGTAGGTATGAAAAAAAAATTAATAACGATGCAAAAAGTCAGTTCTTAGGGCTTTTTAGTGCCAGCCAGACTCAGTTTCTTACTTTGCAATGTGAATACATAGATACCTTTGATAAATTTGGGACTGGGCTAGGTATATGACATAAATAGGGATTACAAAGGTGGTTTTTGTTAAATAGCTGATGGGGGGGGATCAAATCAGGACTTCGCCATGGGGGGAGCTGCTTTAACCTTTTGCCACTGCCACACTATCTCCTGCTCCTATTTTCAGTGGTAGTTTTGAGAAGGAACTTTTCTGGCTGGATTTTAGACAGGAAATTATATTTTACATACTCTTACTCCCTTCTGCATTTGCACTTGGAGTTGCCTTCATTGCATTTCTTCTTTATAGTAACACATTGAGAAGTATTTGCCCTTAAATTTGAGGCAAAAGTGACAATATTTTTCCTTTGTCATTGCAGAGTGCAGTGATCACATCTGATATGACTGAGATGATTTTCTCCAATAGTCCAGAACAGCAGCTCTCAGCTACCCAGAAATTCCGAAAACTACTCTCAAAAGGTGAGTGCTAGAGGTAGTTATGAAAAAGCTCAGCTTCTGTTCCTGTTTGTATCCCAATATACATGATTGCCACTAACTTTTCTGTAACCCCCTGAATCCCCTGTTGGTCCTTTCCTCACCGCTTGCATTCACGACCAGCCAATGCCCCCCAAGCGCTGGGGTCAGGGGGACGAGTGGAGCCAGGGCATGGCTGGGAGAGCTGGAACTGCTTTGACTATTGGCAGTTGGCTATTTTATTCTGTGTTGTTGTTGTTTACCTGCTTGTTTTATGTACCCTTTTGTGTTTTATGTCATATTTCGTCTTGTTCATTGTTTGGGCATCACTGTGCGCAAAGGTGGAATAGGTGGGGTTATATACAAATAATCAACCCGCCACTGCCTTCCTGCTGACTTCAGCATGGAGACTGCAGCCACTGAGCAGCTGCCCTCCTCTCCCTGTGCAGTCTTGGATCCAGGATGTTATTAGAAGAGGGATGTTATGGTGGAGCCACTCAAAACTGATGTTAGACAGGCAGTGCCTGTGCTACAACCTCATTCCCCAGTTCTCCTTTGTTATGTAAGGGTTTTAGGGATAGAGGTGCTTCTAATCTTGTCATTAGGCAGCAGGTGGCGCTGTGGTTTCACTGAGCCCATTGGGCTTGCCGATCAGAAGGTCGGCGGTTCAAATCCCTGCGACCGTGTGAGCTCCCATTGCTCAGTCCCTGCTCCTGACAACCTAGCAGTTTGAAAACATGCCAGTGCAAGTAAATAAATAGGTACTGCTTTGACGGGAAGGTAAAGGGCGCTTCCGTGCTCTGGTTTCCGTCACGGTGTTCCATTGTGCCAGAAGCAGTTTTGTCATGACCCGGGAAGCTGTCTGTGGACAAAGGCTGGCTCCCTCAGCCTGAAAGCAAGATGAGCGCCACAACCCCATAGTCGCCTTTGACTGGACTTAACCGTCCAGGGGTTCTTTACCTAATCTTGTCATTAAACTTTGGGACCTGCAGCTTTGGAACACTTAAGTGGGGCAGCAGTTCTTATGGGAACAGGTCCTAGGGTATCAGTTAAATTAATAAAACAATAAATGGCTGTTACCTGTTTCTAAATGGGAAATGTCACATTGCAGGCATGAAAGACCCAAGTATAAGAACGGAGGGTGTAGAAGATTGCATGTAAAGTAATAAACTGAATGCCTTGGACAACTGATATTATCTGTTTCTTGTGTAAGCACATAGCTTCACTTAAAAGGGTGGAAAAACCGACTCTGGTATCTTTGTGCTTTCAATAGAACCGAATCCTCCTATAGACGAGGTCATCAGTACACCAGGAGTGGTGCCCAGGTTTGTAGAGTTCCTCAAGCGGAAAGAAAACTGCACTTTACAGGTATGTGTGTTCTGTTCCTCAATTTTATAGAATAGACTTTGATAATTAAAGTAAAAAAAAGAGGTGGGATTTTCTTAAAGGCCTGTGGGCTCTTGCAATAAATGCTGTCTGTCCTAAAGGACTCATTCGATTTAACCTTGGGAGTTAATTAGAAAATATCCTTGAAATTCCATCAAGATTGAGGAGAAGATGGCCTGCTATAGACTTATCTTCAGCCTTTATAGGTCAGAGTGCCAGCAATGCCTCCTTCCATGATATTTTTGACTGTATGAAGGTCAAGAAAGTCAATTCACTCCTTCTCCCAACTCCTGGTTTTCCATTTCTCTTTTCCGGTGGACACTCCTGGGGCTCCCGTGGGCCACTGAGCATCCCCTGCCCTCACTGGGCTGTTTTTTGTTTGTTTTTTGGGGGGGTGCTCTCTTTGGGCTCCAGTTGTCTCAGAGTTGACCATTGGAGTGAACAAGTGGGATTAATAACATATGCTCAGGGACCTGTTTCCTCTGTGCAAGACTTTTTGCTCCCCCCTAACAAAAAACCCTAACATTCTTTGGCTACTGGGCACACTTTGCCTTCATTGGGTTGTTATGCAGTGTTTTTTTGCCCTGGGTTTGTATTTTTTAAAAGAGCTTTTTGTACTGTGAACTTCAGGAGTTTCCTGGTCTGTGCTAATACCTCCCTCTCGTTTCTAAGTGGATCCAGTTTGGGCCATTTCGGTTGGCACTCTCTACCTTGAGGTCACAGTTAGAGGGAGTGGTGATGATATTACAAATGGCTGAGAGTGGCTTGCCTAAGGCTTAAACAGTGAGCTCATGAAAGAGGCAAGAATCAAATTCCAGGTCTCTCTTAGCCATCATTTTACATCAGTTTGAGTTGCCTTTATACAATGTGCCCAGTGAAAGTAAATTTAAGTGTCTTCAAGGTTAGCTGTCGTGTTTCTTTGCATTTAGTTAACTTTTTTTAAAAAAAGTCCAGGGAATGTTGAAGCAATTTGGGATATGATCCCTTCAAATTATGTCCCAACAAAGCTCTTCAGTTTGTGATATCAGGAGAAAAATAGGTACACATTTGACTCTGCTGTTACCTATACACCCTGTATTAAGAACATAGGCCACTAGTCCAGCATTCTGTTCTCACAGTAGCCTTCCTGTTAGAGGCATACACTTTTCTTCTGCACACACTTTTTAATGAATGCTAATTGCAGCATGTCTGTCTGATAATGCAATATTATTTGCAGAATTGTGTTTTACATAGAAAGCAGATGAGCAGGATGTTAGTGGGAGAAAAGCTGATTAAAGTGTCTGCTAGATGGCTTGTGCTTGTTGCCACCTCTGACCAAGTGCATGGCATGGCAACTACCCCAAATTAGTGCAGATTTCTGGTTCAAGCATCGTGTCGTAGACAAACCGCTGCTGAAGAATGGCTTCCTCTCTCTCTCCTGTTCCAGTTTGAAGCTGCCTGGGTGCTGACTAACATTGCCTCCGGAAATTCCCTTCAGACTCGGATTGTGATCCAAGCGGGAGCTGTTCCTATCTTCATAGAGCTACTCAGCTCAGAATTTGAAGATGTGCAAGAACAGGTTAGTGTCTCTAAAGGCAAGATAGCATAGAGGCTGCTGGGTATAGCGCACGCCACTGAGTTTCCTCCTATTCCTAGTTTCAAGTCCTCCAGCTGCTGACGCTCATCTGGTTTAAAAAGATGGCAAACAAAAGTCTTACTTGTGAGATGCAGAACCTTTGGCCCATGGACTTAATCCGGGCAACAGGGATGAGTTCTTTTCCTCCTCTTCAGAAAATGCTGGGTGTATTCTGAGTTTTTCCATGTGCACTGCAATCAGGAAGAAGATTGCTTGCCACTTTCCAGCTGATCTGTGTTTGCGTGCTCATCCTTCTGATCACAGCACAGCAGAAGGGGAGGTGTAAACCTCTCTGCCTAGAGCAGCGTCTTGGGGAATTCAGATCAGCCCTCCTGGCTGATCAGCATGGATCAGGGGAGGCGTGTGGAGGGCCTGGTTTTCATCCCTGTGGAGCATGCTGAGTGGAGAAGTTTTAAGTATTGCTGTGATTGGGGTGAAAATAATGCCTCCACTCCTTAACTGATTTTTATGGATCCCAAGGGAAGGGGGAGCTGAGCAGAAGGCAGTGTGTTGGTATTATGTGTTTCTGGGTGTAATTTTTGGTGGGTGCACACTTCTGATTCTAGTATATAAACTGTTTAAATACATAAATAAAGGGAAACAGTAACTCTTTAGAACCTCAATGATTCCTATTGCCTCATGTTCAAACAACTCAACTTATCTAGCAAGCTGTGACTTGGCTCAATACTGATAGGTGGGAGCAGTCAGGCTGGCTCATATATGAATATGACGTTAAGACAATTATTGGTGCTGAGATACAGGACAAGGGAGCGTTGCACTCTCATAAAAGTTGATCTAACAGTATCCTGTCTTCTTTCTCAGGCTGTTTGGGCCCTCGGCAATATTGCTGGGGACAGTACTATGTGTAGAGATTACGTGCTGGACTGCAACATCTTACCCCCTCTATTGCAGTAAGTTTTCTAGATGGTGTTCAAGTTTATTTGCCAGCAGTGCCCGATAGAATAACCCTGACCGGAGTGGTTTTGTGTGTGTCTGTGTTCATGTGCTCATGCAGATGAGCACTACAGTATTAGCACAGAAGAATTTGGTGTAATGTGCAAACTATTAGAGACACTTATTGTCTGACTCTACCTAGATAACTTTGTAGTTGATATTTATTGCTTTAATGTGGTCTGTTGGGAAGGATGCATAGAGAGGAGAAAATATTTCATCATTTGGCCAGCCCTACAAGCAAAAGGTAAGCTTAGGCTGGAATCCTAATTCCACTAACATAGGAGTAAGCCCAACTGAATTTTAGGGACTTACTTCTGAGTAAACATAGGATTGTGCGCATAGGAGGTGTTGCTATACTTGCATTTCTTACACCGACCTCCATATCTTCCCTCATTAGCAGCAAGTTTTACTCTCCCCCCCCCCCCATGTCATTCTGTGAAAGCATGACATTTCCTCCTGAACTTCTGGGGAATAAAAAATACAGTAGTACCTCGGTTTTTGAACATAATCCATTCCGGAAGACCCTTTGAGTTCCAAAACGTTCCAAAACTCAAAACAGAAATCGAGGTGCCACTGTAACTATGGGAATTTAACAGGGTTTTCTTTTATAAGCATGATTTCAAGTTAGAAAGCAGATACCCGGTAGTTTGTGTTCAGTGTCCTCTTCTTCTCATAAGCTTTCTGTTGCAATACTTTTTCCCTTTTTTGTATTTTCAGATTGCTTTCCAAACAGAATCGTCTCACCATGACTCGGAATGCCGTGTGGGCACTCTCTAATCTTTGCAGAGGAAAGAATCCTCCCCCAGACTTTGCTAAGGTAGGAAATAAAGTCTGAAAAGCATTGCCTTTTGTGGATAAGAAAAGGAGTTCACAACATTCCTTTCTGGAGCAGCCTTCTTAAATATCTGGAGGCTTTTAAGGAAACAAAGTTCTCATCTCGTTTTAAAAAATAATTGTTTGCTGTCATGTATGCTTCCAGATGGGATGATGGGAGTTGTAGTCCAACCACAGCTGGGGGACCAAGTTTGAGAAACACTGGTTTAGGTCCTTTGTTGAAAAAGATCTGCGCACAGTAGTAATTGTGATGACAGGCATGCTTATTCCATTGATTTTTCACCCCTCTCGTTCCTTTGTAGGTCTCCCCCTGTCTGAGTGTGCTGTCATGGCTGCTCTTTGTCAACGACACAGATGTCCTAGCAGATGCCTGTTGGGCACTCTCATACTTGTCTGATGGACCCAATGATAAAATCCAGGCTGTGATTGATGCAGGAGTATGTAGGAGACTTGTGGAACTCCTGATGTAAGGACTTGAGATCAAGCAAATTTATTTAATCAAGCAAGTCCATTAAATGTTGTCCTTTTACTTGCCGTCATGTCAGGCTGGCCTTGGCTTTTATTTCTTGCTGAAAGTGCAGGTGTAAATACATTATTTGGGGGCCACCTGTTTTGAACCACATTGCAGGAACAGTGGTTATTATGTCCCTATTACTTAAAGAAACAAAGGAATAAATAGAACACAGTGGCCTTGCATCCTGGCAGCAAGACACAACAGTTGAAGACGTGACTATGAAACAAATAACATTTGACTCTGTTAAACTGAAGCCTTTCTTTTTTTCCCTTTTCTAGGCATAACGACTACAAAGTGGTATCTCCTGCTTTGCGAGCCGTTGGGAACATTGTTACAGGGGATGATATCCAGACCCAGGTATAAACAGTGCTCACGGCAACAACATTTACTGATTCCAGATTTCACAGTCACTGAATAGAAGTAAATCTCTTTCTTTCAGTCCTCAGCCTTAAGAGGCTTCATAGAGTTGAACATGTATTGTGGGTTATATCCAATGAAAATGTTGCACAAGCAGAAGAGCTTCTGCTCAGACAATGGGACTTTTCCTTCCTCTCCACCCTCTGTGCACCCCACACATTCCCCTCCAAATCTTTCCTGGGGGTTCTCCCTGTCAGCATCGCCCTTGAGCCAGTGCCACCGACTGGACTCACCCACTTCAGCCACTCTCTGGGCCAGGCAAGCTGGGGTAGCACTTCCAGAGACCACCTTCTGCACAGGAACAGGTCAAAGTGCTGGGGACTCACAACTCAGAGTTGTGAGCACCAGATTCACTTCCGAAGACAGTCGTTGCACAGCAGAGTACAGCAGAGCATAAACCACTCGGAGAACAGCTCTGTAGAATAACTACTTTTATTCTATCTACAACTATCATACAAACTATATACAGAGCTAAATGAAGAAGCTGAACTGCACTGAGTGTCTGCAGCTGCTCTTAGCAGCAACCTTATCTATACAGAGATAACTCTCTCTCTAACACTCAGTCTCTCTTTGATGTGAGGCTGGAGCGGAATAAGTAGTGAGCAGAAACTCCCCCCCCCCCTCCTCTCTGGAGAATCAGCAGAGAACATCAGCAGATTCTTGGAATGGGAGGGGTGAAATCTCCTCACTCCCAACACTCTGGAGCAGGTATGGGGGTTGGAGGAGGAGAAGTTCTATTGTGCAAATAGAACTCTTTCTGCCCATGCAATGACTTCGTTGGATTCAACCCTCCCCCCCCCCCCTTTAACCCCCTTGAGGTTTTGTGCCTTGAAATCCTGTGTTCAGAAAGCTACATTGGCCTTATTCCTGGTGCCCTTGGCCTGCGCTCTCCTTGAAATACTCATTCCTGTGCTTACTAGTTCCAACTCTCTAGGATACGGCTAAATCTTTGAGACATACATAATCGCTTGTGGCATTCTTTAGTATCATGCTTCTCAAAACATTTGAAGTCAGAGCCAATTATATGCAAACTCCACTTTTTTGAGCCTGACCTTCCTCCCCTGCAACAGAAAACGTGAGCATATCAATATAGTGAGTAAAATGATGATGATGATGATGATGATGCTAATATAGGTGTGGCCGAATAGAAATTCAGCATGACAGGAAGGGAAGGAGTCCGTCTCTTCAGTGGTGCTCCCAGTGATAGTGTGCTGTTCACCTAGTTGTGGCAGGGAGACTTTCTTTCTGGAATCTGCTCAGGAAAAGTGCCAGGACCCACAGTTTGAGAAACACTGTCCGAGCTTGTTGGCTATAGGGTATCTGTGCATATCCTTTTCACTGATTTTTTTTTTTTAGTGCCTAGGAACCAAGCACTATTTGTGCTACTCAACTTTCTTATTTCAGTTCAGAATCTTGGAGTTTTCAAGTCAAGTTCTGAGCATGCAGCCTTCCTCAGTGTTAGATTGTAAATCTGTCTTTTGAGCATGGTGGTCTCTGATATTTTGAGTAGACTTTCTTTGTATCTCTTGCACCTGCATTTGTAAACACATCTTTGTAATGTTCACCAGAATCCTTTCTTCTCGTCAGTTGTGCACCTGCGGTACAGTGGCAAAACCCACCCTTTGTATCCTTCATGGGCTGCAAGAGCAAGTCTTGTGAGACTTGTTAAATAAAGTCTAATGATAAACAACCCCTCCTTGCTCTTCTTTGGCAAAGTCTGCCACTTCATTGCGGGAGAAATTTAAGCTTTCAAAATAATATTTTCCATTCTTTCACATTTACTTTCTTGCTCATCTTATATTTACAGGGTTAGAGCGTGAGACATCTAGGTTCATTGGTTAGATTCGTTAACATGAAAATGCCTACCTATGCAGTCTTTAACATTATTAATACATTACTTAGAATATCTGCCTCCTCATCAGTGACAGCTTACTTTCTACTAAATCTGAGACGAGAAAGGTATTGAGTGCACCTGTCTTCTCCGTCGAGTTCTTCAAACTCTCATGCCCTGCTCAGTATCTGCTCCTGTCATTGACAGTACTTTCTGTGCATGGAAAAGGCCTTTATGTTGCCTTTTCTGCCTCTTTCGTTCTTTTCGTTTCTTCCCACTTGATTTTATCTTCAGGCAGACCTACTGCTATCTTATTCTCCCCTTTACTTCCTTGAGCTTTCTGCTTTTTCTCAGCATATTCTTTTGATTTTAGATAAGGGGGAAAATCTCTTTATTATGCCTTCCTCATGTTTGCTTAAGGTACGTGTGCATGGATTTTTTAGATCCATCTTTTGGATGCAGTCTAAAATCAATCTCTTTCTTTCCCTTTCCCAGGTAATATTGAATTGTTCGGCTCTGCAGAGTTTACTACACTTGCTTAGCAGTCCTAAAGAATCAATAAAAAAGGAAGCATGTTGGACAATATCAAACATCACAGCTGGAAACAGAGCGCAGATTCAGGTAATGAAGCTGGTTGGCTCAGAGGTTCACTTGCCAAGACAAAATCAGATTCTTAGATCTATTGCTGTCCATGCAGACTTTGGCAGAATATTACACGCTCTTGCTTGTATCTCGTTTGGCATTTTCAGCAGACTTTTATAAATTCAAGATCAGAACTGGAAAATGTCAGGAGAACAGGAGAATAACTCTACTCCTCCCCCCACAAAATATTAGACCAGTTGGAGATGGATGCTCAATACTGTTGAATAAAAACAAAACAAGCAAACAAAAACCACTGTTGAATCCAGATTTCCATGATTAGAGTAACCTGCGCCATCCCCCTTTCTGCTGGACTCAAGCCGGTTATTTGGTCTAAACAACAAACAAACCTATGGTCACGTAAAGCATCCTCAATAAACACACGAGACGTAACCGGCTGTGTTCTCAGATAAATTTAGCAGGGGATCAAATACTTTCCCCCCTCATTGTAGCACTCTGTGTCATATTACTGTGTTGAAGCAAATAATCCCGATTTTTAAATCTGCTATTAAGACCTTGTTTATTTTTCAGACTGTCATAGATGCCAACATTTTCCCAGCCCTGATAAGTATATTGCAAACTGCCGAGTTTCGGACAAGAAAAGAAGCAGCTTGGGCTATTACTAATGCAACATCTGGTGGCTCTGCTGAACAGATCAAGTAAGTGCCAGCAAGGTTTCCAAACAAAGATCTTCACGGTGGAAAGGTTGAGAGCTGGTGCTGCAAAGTTTCTCTTTTCCTGCCCTCCTCATCCCCCTTGACCAAAAGATGCCTTCTCTATTCACACATGTTTTCTCATATCTCTGTCAGGAGTGGGGAACCTCTGGTCAGCATAGCTAATGGCCAGAGTTTATGCAGTAGTAGTCCAGCAATATCTGGAGATTTCCCCACTCCAGTCTACACTATTTTGGTCAGCCTCTTCTAAGGCTTCACTTTCTAGAAGAACTGCCCAGATTCTTCATGCCACTGAGTGTTGTCCACTGGACATGGGTGAACGGAACGCTGTTCCTCTCTCTCAAGAACACTTCCTAACATACAACCAGCACCTCTTGGCTCGAGCCATTTCCATCATACCTTTCAGAGATGTTTGTGCTTTTGACGGTGACTTAACCAAGGTGCCAGAAGTGGTGCTGCCACTTTGCCAAACCGAATCCTCTCATTGTCTTGATTCTCACTCCATTGTGGTTTTCAGGTACCTGGTAGAACTTGGCTGCATCAAACCACTCTGTGACCTCCTGACGGTAATGGACTCGAAGATTGTGCAGGTGGCTCTTAATGGGCTGGAAAACATCCTGAGACTGGGCGAGCAAGAAGCCAGGCGAAGTGGAACTGGCATTAACCCATACTGTGC
The DNA here is from genome assembly GCF_965112155.1 of Podarcis liolepis. Classification (NCBI taxonomy): domain Eukaryota; kingdom Metazoa; phylum Chordata; class Lepidosauria; order Squamata; family Lacertidae; genus Podarcis; species Podarcis liolepis. The sequence continues at coordinate 42,969,715 of NC_139571.1, forward strand.
ACTCATTGAGGAAGCCTACGGTAAGGGGATGTGCTGGTGGGCGACATCCATATTAGACTAGCCAACTTTTGCCTCGTTTCTCATGGTTTATTAGGACCTCAAAGTAAATGGAAGACTTTCCAAGCAAAATTGTACTCTTTCAGTGTCGGGGGGGGGGCGCATTTTAATATTTCTGTACCACATCATTACCTAAGCAGCACCTGCAAAGTCTGAAGTAATGAAGAGGCAGTTGTGGGATGGGATAGCTCCAGTAGCAATGGAAACTTCTGCCTTTAGAATCTTTGTGGGGTCTCAGTGGAGTCTCCTGGTTTTTAATTGAAGCTACAGCTCAGATAGCCTGGTCTGTGTATCTCGCTCCGTCTTTGCCCCCCACCCCCTTCTCATCAACATGCACATATAGGGAACCTGTGGCCATCCAGATGTTTGGGGACTCTAGCTACCGCCAGCCCCAACCAGCATGGCAAATGATATGGGGTGATGGGGAATCCACCAATATCTGGAGAGCCAGAGGTTCTCCATCGTTGACAAAGATGAAGCACTTCAGGTGTACCTTCATGTTCAAGAACTGAGGGGCTCTGTGTATTTTTCTTGCAGGCCTGGATAAGATTGAATTCCTGCAGAGCCACGAGAACCAAGAAATCTACCAGAAGGCCTTTGATCTGATTGAGCACTACTTTGGGACAGAGGAGGAAGACAGCAGCATTGCCCCCCAAGTCGATCTTGGCCAGCAGCAGTACATCTTCCAGCAGTGCGAGGCTCCCATGGAAGGTTTCCAGCTGTGAGGCGCTCCTGTGCACTGCGTTGCACTTGCCCATCCAGCCCTATTGTAGAGCTCTGAGTTGCCCACAGAGTGGTCCTGTTTTCCATAAACCTGTGTGAGCTCATTTGCTTGCTTTGCACACACGCTTCCTTACAAACACAACTGGAAAACATTCGGCTCTTTGTTGTAGGATGCCACTTCGGTAAGGGCTTACCTTAGCTGCTGTGCCCATCTCTCCAGAGCTTGGGCACGTCTGCAAAGATGTCAGTTTTCCCCAATGAAGTACACACTAAAGTGGTGTAATCCTAGATTCTAAAACAAGGGTGGAGTTTCCTTTGTGTGTCTGTGTGTGTGTTGCGGTGTTCTTGCTATCGACAAAGAGGATTTGAGAGACTCTTCCTTTCCAGGCAGTCCTTGAGTGCCCGTCTCATTTGAGGCTCACACAGAATTTTGAATGGTGGTGGTTCTGTGTGTGGCAGCTTGGGCTTCTGTTAATCTATATATATGTATGTATACTATATATATACATATATGATACACAGAGATACAGGAAGGAGCTCTCTGTTCCCTGCACTTACAGCCGCCAGTGAATGAGCTGCTCCAGGTTCTTGGAACAATGAACAGTTGACAGCAGGCAGGATTCCTATGCTGCCCTTTCGACCGCATGGGGTTTGTTCTCTTCTGTCTGCATGAGGAACGGAGCCCATCTCTCTGTAACTCCCGTGGGGCAGCCAGGGCTCTTTTGAAGATGTCCGAAATCCTGTCAGGGATAGAGGAACTGTTCGTGTCCATCTGCCACAGCATCAATTGGCTCCCTCTACATTCAGACTGAAATCTCTCTCAAGTTTCGAAAGTGGTCCTCATTAACATGGTTCCTGCTGAGAAATCCACGCTTGAGTTTTTGTAAACGTCTTGGTTGAACAGGGCTGTCTGTAAATCACATTCTGTTGTAAATTCTTGATATGCTAAAATATTGAAGCAAAGAAGATAACTGGCTCCCTGGGCCACCTCTGCTTGCGTGGACTGTGGCTTCTAAGTCAGGCCAGAAAGGGACACCTGGATTCTATAAACTTCACTTAAAGGCACATAGAACGCTCTTATGACTAATGAAACCTAAGTTCTGAAATCATCTATTATTCTTGACTGACACCGCTCATTTAATCCTTAGTACAGCTGATCTGTGGCCAAACGCCATCACGTCAGCTTCCTGCAACAACCAGGGGTTTCGTCGTGCCGTCTCTGTGTGTCCGTAGAATGCTCTCTTGACTAGCACCAAGATGGTGTCTCTCCGATACGCTCGGACTGAAGACATTGGATATGAACGCCAATTGTTTTGAACCTCTTCACCTAGTCCAAGGCCAGCCGACTCCGACAGCATAGTCTTAATTTAACTTGGCATCAGCCATGATCAGCAGTGTTGTTCACTCTCTTGTGAATGCATGGATCTTGCGGGACGCTTGCACCCTGTTCCCTGACCGGGCGGCACCTTGAGTCAGTTTGACTTTCCAGGACTTGACCTTCCATTACAAACATTGTGAATACATAATAAATTCTGTTGTCAGAATTGGTTTGACAAGATTCTTCATGTTATAATTAACGGAAGAAAACTGACATCGCCTGCAACGAAACCTACTTTGTCAACCTATTAGGAGGTATGGTCTCATCGGTGTTCTTCTCTGTGACTGACCCTTCTCCTGAACACTTTGTATCTATGTCTGTGCTTTTAGGATGGGAGCTCTCGCAGCCGCCCGTTCTCTCCATTCTTCATCAGCCTCCACCCTCCTAAGTTAACTTCCTTTAGTTTTGTGCTGCTTTACGAAGAAGCATCTTTAGGTTACCATTTCAACTTCAGTTGTTTGTAACTTTAAAATTAGGGCTGGGCTGAGATGGGGGGGGCGGGCATGTGTTTCGCAATAAACTTATTTCCCATTTTGGTTATTGTTCCGGGGGAAATTTAAAACTAGGCAAAAAAAGTTGGCCCCCTACTATGAGAGAAGCAATCTGTGGCCTCTCTCTGATTTGGCCTCGTGGGATCATCAGGTAACCAAATCCAGCAGGATTGACTGGACTGATGTTTAAAAAGGGGGAGAATGCACCAAAACTGCAGATGGGAGAATGAATCCACAGGAATCAAACAATGTACAAGAAAGGTAAGCGAGGTGTGAGAAGAGTAGTTTCATGGGGTGTATTGTGGGCAAAAAATGAAGTACCGTCTGGTTGGTTGGTTCTTTAAATTAGGTGGCTAGTCTTTATAACAACCTCAATGTTGCCTTTATATCCCATAGTAAACCATGTTTCTTTAAGGGTGGTAGCAGCACTGATGAATAGCAATCTTGTTTCAGCTTCCAGATTTTTTTTTGTGGCTGAGTTTTTTAAAGTGTAAATTACTGATGACATGTCATTTCTATAAGATTTGTTTCAAATCATGTACTTTAATTGATAGTTTTTCGGGGGGGCAGCAAGCTGCATATTTTGTAAGCCAATTTCAGTGAAGGGTGCATGTGGTGCAGAAATGTCTCACATGCACAAACACTGACAGTGTGTATATGTGTGTGCTTACCTAGAGTATATATGCACAGGCACACTCCTCCAATGTGTGTGCTAATGTGTATGTATATATGTATATTTACACACATCCTATATCTTTCTCACACCGAAAGTTTTTCTCCCAAGCTAGTGAGAACGTGGTGCATTGGTGTTCCCGCTAGGAAATAATGAATTCTCTCTTTAAAGGAGTGAATTAAACCATAAATACATAGAAGTGAAATGGAGTGCTGTCTTTTTCTTTCATTTTTAAAAGTAGGGCTAATGTGGTGCTTCTTTCTGTTAGCCGGTGTGGTGATGTACATACGCAAATCAGAATATACAATCCAAAGTTGAGAGGCGGCAGGTATGTGGAAGTTGGGTTAACTCTGTGAGATGGAGGTGGCTGCGTAAAAGTTCTGGACAATGAGTTGAAGCGTCAAACCACACTTCCTAAACCTTTGAAGGCTTGCACTAACACTTAAATATTATTTCAGTGTTGACCTGCTGCTGACCTGGACGAGCAGAACACTGCCTGCATTTTTCGCTGGGGGGGGGGGTCAAGGGCAGGAAGGAGATGGATATGAACCTGGCAGAGATTGTGCCTTCTGTCTCTACTAGCCCAAAGCTGTGTATTGAATGTCTCTGGCAGAGAGACCCCCCATTGTTGCATATTGGGTTTAAGGGAGACAGCACCCTCATTCAAATGTGATTTGATTGAAGGAAGCATTTAGGGTCCATACCATAATCTATAAATCATTTCCCAAAGCTATAGGGTGTATAATACTAGCATGAGAGGATTATGTCCTGTTTACTGGGGGGGCAGGCCACAAAAGGTAGGGGAGGAATATATTATTTAAAGATACATATTTTGAAATATGTACATTTAGCCATGTGCTTTGGGTAGTAATTCTGTATACATGTAGCCCAAGACACCTGAATTAGTATGAAAACTATTTCTAGGCTCTATCAAGAACTGAATTTGTATATTCAGAGATCATGGCATTCTTCTTAGAGAAGTTAAGTCTTTCAATAGTAGTATGACATACCCCGCAGTGTTCAAGGAACTTCTTGGTACCCAGAAAAATGGGATATGGTATACGTTATGCCCAAGCCAAACTACTGTACTCTGAAAGGCTACAGATGAGATAATTTTGTAACCCCAAAAGTGGACTGTTTGCCTTGTAACAAAAGCCAGCGATACGGTATAGACTGAGCAAATGGATCTCCATATGAGCATGTTCCCAAAATGCCACGGAGTTCTACAGGACAAAGTCAATGGTTGGAGCTGGGGGTTCAGTTGAGAAAAACCTGCCCTTGCTTGCAGAGGCTTCAGTTGGCAGGAGCCCCCATAACACCCCTGAGTGTATGCCAGGCATGGCCAGACTTGGCCCTCCAGCTGTTTTGGGACTACAGTTCCCATCATCCCTGACCACTGGTCCTGTTAGCTAGGGATGATGGGAGTTGTAGTCCCAAAACAGCTGGAGGGCCAAGTTTGGCCATGCCTGGACTGTATGCCATTACTTTCTCCTATATAAACCAGGTGAGTTCAGATATATTGCCCTTGAAAATAACAGGCTACTACAGAGAGTAACATCCTCTGCCCTAGGAAGTGGGCCTTTTTTATTTTTAATTCTATGCATCTTACATGGTTATTCAATGCATGGAGTTCTCCCCTACCATTTTTATCTTCAGAAGAACTCTGAAGCCTTAGTGGCTCAAGGCTTTTCTATAAAATATTTCTGTAGTGGCAATAGTGCACCCCAAATGAAGTTGGTGTCCAGTCCTGATCCACCAGTGGAATAACATAGATCTCTTGAAATAAGGTTGTATTCAATGGAACACTAAGGTAAATATTACACAGGTGTGATGGAACATTCTCTCCTCCCCCTTTTTATTTTACATATTTATAAATTACTGATTCAGATTATTTATAAATCACAAGCCATCAGAGCAGTGTGCAAGATAAAATGAGACCAAAAATGCACAATAAAAAAACATTTCTACAATGCACAATTAATATTTCATAAAGTATCTGGATTACCTACACTTCAGGAAAAACCTTTGTGTGCTATTTTAGCCTATCCTGTGATGGGGACAAGGGAGGGGGGTACATTTGTGTCGCTGGATGAGCACTTTTAAGAATCTTCGTGTTTTAAGTCTCCTTTCTCAATGTGGTTTCTAATTTTACCTGTTTCTATTTTATCATTTTATGTTGCTTGGAGACCCCCCTTTTTTTGCATAAAACAGCAAACAAATGCTAATAACAATAATAATCAATTGGGAAAATGGAATGAGGATCATGTTGTCTGCATAAGGCATCAGTAGAATTTTTTGAGAACGAGTAGGTGGGGGGTGGGGGGGAGGAGAGATAAGAGACCTCCTGAATTACGTAATTTATTCAATTATTTTTTTTAAAACCCTGCTGGTTAAAGGTCATCTCATGTTGACTCAAGCTCCACAAAGCTAGTAAATTACAGACCAAGGCATGCCTTGTGATCAGCAGTGATGGGCAGCATAACAAATTGTGCTTTTTACAACCTACACTCCATACAACCCCACTTTTACTTGGCCTTGATCTCAAGATTGTGGATTCACACCCTACACTGGGCAAACGTTTCCTGCATTTCAGGGGGTTGGACTAGACGACCTTTGTGGCCCCTTCCAACTCTACAGTTCTATGTTTCTATGCTGCGTGTGCTTCTATGCACAGTGCTTTATGGGGGAAAGGCGGGTGAGGGGCCATTAATGATCCATAACCCCTTCCCTTGGCATCTCTGTTTTTGCCAAATCATATCACAACTTTTCAACAACAGAAAGCCTGTGTAATTTGAGCACTAGTATGCAAGGGACACGGGTGGCGCTGTGGGTTAAACCACAGAGCCTAGGGCTTGCCGATCAGAAGGTCGGCAGTTCGAATCCCCGTGAGAGGGTGAGCTCCCGTTGCTCTGTCCCTGCTCCTGCCAACCTAGCAGTTCGAAAGCACGTCAAAATGCAAGTAGATAAATAGGTACTGCTCTGGCAGGAAGGTAAATGGCGTTTCCGTGCGCTGCTCTGGTTCGCCAGAAGCGGCTTAGTCATGCTGGCCACATGACCCGGAAGCTCCCTCGGCCTATAGAGCGAGATGAGCGCTGCAATCCCAGAGTCGTCCGCGACTGGACCTAACGGTCAGGGGTCCCTTTACCTGTGCATGGTGGCAAGGCTAAGTAGACCCAAACTGAAAGAGTGGTTTCTGCTACATCTTTGCTGTAGCTGTTTCTTACCTACATGGAATTATTTACCTATACTGGTATAATGAAAACTGGTTTGAGTGCATAATAGCACCTACCATATGGTGGTGAGCACTGCAAGGTCATACTGCGCTGCCTCCCATTGCATCAAGTAGCCATATGGCCGCTGCTGACCCTGGAGGATCTATCCAAGTCCCACTTTGACATGTTTGGGCAGCACTTTCGAGGATGGAGACACTTGTCTTTGGAATGATCTTAATGCAACGGTTGTGGCATCTTATGCCTAGCATTGTTTTGTGGACTCTGTTGCTCTTAGAGGCATCAGTGCACCTATTTCTTAAAGAAGTCAAACCTGGACCAGATGGTGACTGACAAGTTGCAAATGCCCCATTATTGGTCCAGAGGGTAATGGCAGAGCAACTGGAGGTAATCGTGGATGATGCTGCTAATCTAGGCCCATTTCAGTCTGGGTCCAAGCCTGGTTTTTGGAACTGGCCTTATTCAGACTGATCAAGCCCCGGGAGAGTACAGTCATACCTTGGTTCTCAAATGCTTTGGTGCTCATACATTTTGGCTCCCAAACGCCACAACCCCGGAAGTGAGTGTTCTGGTTTGTGAACGTCTTTTGGAAGCTGAACGTCCCAACACTGCTTCCAATTGAGTGCAGGAAGGTCCTGCAGCCAACTGGAAGCCACGCCTTGGTTTTCGAACGTTTTAAGAAGTCGAATGGAATTCTGGAACCAATTATATTTGAGAATCAAGGCATGACTGTATAAGTAATTTTCTGCAGCTTTTGTTGCCAATTTTAGGGAGATTGCTAAGTACCAGAAACACACTTTTATTGTGTTTCTGTTCCTACATCAGCAACTAATCCCAGAGAGTAGTGTTAGGAAAGTGTTCCAAGGACCCTTGCCAATTTTCCTGTGGGTTCCACAGACCCCCATTTTATCCCCAAAATTGTGAATACTTCCTTGAAGCCATTAGGGTATCACACCCATGTAAGTGGGTATAGGATTGAAGTCCTGAATAGTATCTCCTTTTAGTGCTATCCTCTGTGTTGGATTTAGAGTGCATGATCCTCAGGGCAAAGGCTTCTCTATTCATGCATAGCCAGACTTTCTGACCTCCGAACTTCCCTGTGTTTATCAAAGACTTTTGAATTGGGCGCCATGTCAACTTCAATGTATGAGTTTTGTGTTCTGAGCACTTGTTCTGCACTGGAGCTGAATCACATATGCCAGTTATATCCTGAAATAATGAAGATGCCAGAGATTATGAAGTTTAGAATCAAAGGTTTTAGGATGATATCAACAGAACAGAAAACCAGAATTATTACAGATATTAGCATCCCAAAACATTCACGGCTGGTAGGTGATATGAGAGCAAGCGGTAGCGTCTACATTCCATTACTGCTGTTTCAAAGCGTTAGGTCACATACCATTAAGATATCTGTGCTACCACCGTGTGTGTATGTGTGTGTGTGTGGAGAGAGAGAGAGAGAGAGAGAGAGAGAGAGAGAGAGAGATTCCTATGTATGCTATTAGTCACGCAAGGTGAATTCAATACCTTGCTTCAACAAGCCTATCAACCAATACAGAAGGTGCAATGAATATTTTAATACATACAGTAACTGAACGGAATTGTATACTGTATTTAGCTTTCTTTGAAACTGGATAGTTACTGGATACTAGCAAAATATGAAATCTTCATAGGATTACCACAAAATAATTTTATTTTCTGGAAGCTCGGAAGCAACCCTTGACTAATGAATATGCCTTCCCCCCAGCCCCCCCCCTCCTCCTCTATAATTAAAAGAGAACAATACATCTTGTGCCTTCTGAAGTGTTGTCCTTCCTCTTGACTATGGTTTGGCAGAGACACTCTGAGCGGCCTCCTCTCTCCAGCGAGCTTTCTTCTCCAGATTCTGGCTCGTCAGGGATTCGTGCCTCTCCGCAGCCTGCAGCAAAGAAGAGACCACAGAAGCATGCAAGGAAAGTGACCATGTGACTATACATTATTTTGGCTTTAGGTGTGATTCCTGGAATGTAACCCATAAGTAAGTTGTGGGTTTGCTGTATGAAGACTTGAAAGGCTTTTTGGACTCCAGGACTTGTGACATGACCACTCAATGGAAGACTGCGCACTACTTGAAGGACTACAGGACTTGAACCCAGACTGTTTGGTTCTATGTCAGACAGGTTAATTTCTTTATTTCAGGAAACAAGTAATGATAACAGGACGAAGAGCCCCCATATATATCCTCTCCTGCTCACCTTAAGAGCCTAACAGATAATAGCAGAGCTTTCAAGAAAAGGCAGAAAAGAGTAACTAAGCATCAAGAAATGGAGGTGCCAAACATGATGCTATAATCCTGCCTGCCAGTGGGGGGCCATTTCAATCCCTCTCCATATTGCAGTTTCCAGCTAACATTACAGTACCGTATTTTTCGCTCCATAAGGCGCACCTAGTTTTTTTTTGGGGGGGGGGGGGAATCAAGAAAAAAAAATCTTATTCCCCTCCCCCAGCCCCAAAGAGCAAAGAAGCCAAGACAGCGAGCGGGATCCATCCCGCTGGCTGTCTTGGCTTCCTCTTTAGCCGCGCGCAACCACTCCAGCGCAAGGTCCCGCTGCGCTCCAAAGGCTTCAGGCAGCTATCCCTGAAGGCTGGAGAGCGAGAGGGGTCGGTACTCACTGACCCCTCTTGCTCTCCAGGCTTCAGGGAAAGCAACGCGTAGCCTCCGGAGCGCGGAGGGAGCGCTCCCTCTGCGCTTTGGAGGCTTCGCGTTGCTATCGCTGAAGCCAAGGAGCCTGCATTCGCTCCATAGGACGCATACACATTTCCCCTTTATTTTTGGAGGGGAAAAAGTGCGTCCGATAGAGCGAAAAATATGGTATATTTTTTATGAAAACTATAAGCAATCTCCCACAGAGCTATTGACATAAACTGTTGATAATGCACTGAATTCCACATTTGGGGAAATTCCCATTCTCATGCCTATCCTACCCTGACTTTGATTCTAATTCCCTCTTTCTTCCTCTCTCCCTCCCCCCATCTCTTAGGTAAACTATAGTTTATCCTTCCATTTACTTTATTAAGAATACAACCACCCACATTTTCCCTGCTGCAGTATTCCCACAATTTAATTGCTTTTCCTGAGAGATTAGGCTGGTCCTTTAGCTCTCCCCCCCCCCCACGCTACTGCCAACCTCTTAGCTCTTTTGTACTCACCCGCTTCCCCAGAATGACCATCAATATGCAGCCCATGATTGTCAAGGCAATCATTACGTAGCTGATCCTCACACGCATCTTGTTCCTCGCCGCGTCAACCATCTCAAACCTTTAAAGAATGAATTATCCTAAATTAATTGTCATGGATTAGCATTGTCAAGCCATAGCTGCTTCCACTGCCTTGACCATCTTGTTAATGGGGGGAAATCAAAGGAAGAATCTAGTTAAAGGCTGCTAAGCCATAAGGCCTGTTGTGTTTGTCCATGGAGTTTTGTATGCAAGGCCATGGAGTGAAGTATGGAAGTGAGAGCTGGACCATAAAGAAGGCTGATCGCCGAAGAATTGATGCTTTTGAATTCTGGTGCTGGAGGAGTCTCTTGAGAGTCCCATGGACTGCAAGAAGATCAAACCTATCCATTCTGAGTGCTCACTGGAAGGACAGATCCTGAAGCTGAGGCTCCACTACTTTGGCCACCTCAGGAGAAGAGAAGACTCCCTGGAAAAGACCCTGATGTTGGGAAAGATGACGGGCACAAGGAGAAGGGGATGACAGAGGATGAGATGGTTGGACAGTGTTCTCAAAGCTACCAGCATGAGTTTGACCAAACTGCGGGAGGCAGTGGAAGACAGGAGGGCCTGGCGCGCTCTGGTCCAGGGGGTCACGAAGAGGCAGACATGACTAAACGATTAAACAACAATAAGCCATAAGGCAAAACCCATTATTGTACCATTCTGGGGACTACATAACCCCTAGAGCAGGGGCCAGCAAGGTTTACCTTGCCTGAGCTGGTTCACTCCCACGGAGATGGCTCCATGGGCCAGATCGCATCTGTGCAGACGCGATTTTTGGCGTCTGCGCATGAGCAAACATGATTTCTAGCACCGCGGAAGCAAGTCCCCGCTCCGCGCTGCACCGGTTTAGCACAGTGCGCAGGGGCTCACCGAGAAGGCAGCTTGGTTCAGGGGTAGCTTGGGGGCCGTTTAAATGACCCCCGAGGGCCGCCTGTGGCCCATGGGCCGCAAGTTGCCAACCCCTGCCCTAGAGCTTGGGTTAAAAGTGTCCGGATTTTTTTCTTATTCAGGCAGAACCGCTGGCTTGGCCCAGTCCTGCTTGGCTGCTTTTGAAGTCCTTTGACCAGGAGAGCAGAATTAGGAGGCATGCAGTGGGAGGACCTAGAACGAGGTAGGGCACAACTCTGACCTTCAAAAGGACCAACAGGTCCCTTCTCTTCTGAGGGAGGGAGAAAAACTAGCAGGCACTAGGAGCAGGGGGAGCCAAGTGCTCAGGAGCTTAATCTTCATACAGATGCTGCAAAGCAAGGTAAGAAGGGGAAAGGAATACTTGCATGATGCAGACCACTCCTAAAATCAAACCTTGGTTGGACCTGACCAGGCAGAGAGAAAGACAGGGTGGGACTTCTGAAGAAAAGAGATCTACTGACAGTGAAGAAATGTCAGTATGGTCCCCTCCTGATGGTTGTGTCTCTCTTCCATGGCTTATTCCGTATTAAAGACAGTGTCGTCACTCGGCAGCCATAATAGAAAGGCCAACACAACCCGATTCCCGGTGCGCAAGGATGTCCCCATATGATCCATCAACAACTAATGACACAGAGGAGCTTGAGAAGGTCTGAGTGAAGGGGCAAATGGAAAATGCCATACAATGTAAGCAAGTGTAAAGTGATTTATACTGGGGCGAAGCAGCAGCAGCAGCCCTCAACTTCACCAGAGGGATCTATCTGATAGGATCTAAGCTGGCAGTCACTACAAAAGGGTTCTTGGGTCACTGCAGATAACCCAATTTGTGGCAGCTGTGAGGAAGGCGAATTCCATGCTAGGAGTCATGAGAAAAGGAGCTGAAAATAAAACGGCCAGAACCATTGTACAAATCAATGGTGTGACTGAACCGTCTACATTTCTGGTCTCCTCACCCCACAAAAGGATATTGCAAAGCTGGAAAAGGTTGAGAAGATGGCAGTCCAAATGAGCAAAGGTTACAACATTTGGGGCTTTTTAGTTTGGAAAAAAAAGTAAAGGGGAACACCACAAAGCTATGTAAAATGATGCACAGAAAGAAGAACGTGGGTACAGAGATACTTTTCTCTCTAGAACCCAGGGTTCTAGATTCTTACCTGGGTTCTAGAGAGAAGGGTCCTCCAGGGTTCTAGAGCTCGGAGTCATCCAATGAAGCTGGACGGTGAAATATTTTGGCCAAACCTCTTCACACAGCACATAGTTAAACTGTGGAACTTGCTACCACAATTAAGTCAAAGCTGGAAAGAACCTATGAGAGGAAACATTTCTAATGTTGCCTTTCCAAGCCAACATGTAGTCATCACCTCTGTCAACAGTGTGAAAAAATGTTCAATAAGATAATAAGCAAACAGCTGACAAAATCTCAGAATATTTGGGTTAGTGCTTCAGCACCCTCACTATAAACCTAACAGGGTTCCCACAAAATCTGCTTTGCAGCTTTTTCAGAACTCAACACTAAAAGCCCATCTGCGAAATAATTCTTGCTCCAGAACTGTATCAAGGAAGAGCTAACACAAAAGCCTGGGAAGCTTTGTGCAATCTACAGTGGTACCTCAGGTTAAGTACTTAATTCATTCCAGAGGTCCGTACTCAACCTGAAACTGTTCTTAACCTGAAGCACCACTTTAGCTAATGGGGCCTCCTGCTGCTGCCACGCCGCCAGAGCACGATTTCTGTTCTCATCCTGAAGCAAAGTTCTTAACCCGAGGTAGTATTTCTGGGTTGGCGGAGTCTGTAACGTGACGCGTGTGTAACCTGAAGCGTATGTAACCCGAGGTGCCACTGTATTCTGCCCGAATCTGTCGTTGTGCCCGTTTCTACAATTTCATTAAGAGTTTGCTGTTTGAGTAGTTAATTGGTGGAATCAGTAACATCCATGACAGAGTCAGTAACTTCTGGAAACAGAACTGATAATGTAATCACAGTTCAAAGTCAGTTGCTTCTGGCAGCTGCTGCCGATTGCTTTGCTCTTCGACACAGCTGAAAACAAGCAGCAAGCTTTGAGTGTCTGGATCCCTTGATCAGCCTTGCAGAGGCCCTACGCTACTATTTTTCACACTGGGTGACTACTACTACAAAGAACATATGATAGGAAGCTACAAAAGCATTCTGCAAGCCCAATAATATTCTTTGCTGATAGGATTTCCTTGAGACATGTAGTCAAATAGCACACAGACCCAAGCAGCACAGGAAGGTGAGGCTCTCTGAAATGCTTCATGTAAAACTAACATAGTCTTCATAAGGCTGGGAAAGGCTTTGATACAGGTCAGATGAACACCAATTTTATCCAGCCTGTATCTACTGAAAGCTCAGAACCCCAAGATGGACAGTGCTCAAGGCCTAAAAACCAGCCTACACCTTATGCTCATCACACGACGCAGTGAAAAAACAGGCTGCCTCTGTTCAACTCTGTGTAACAAACTGGATTTCTAGACATTGGCAGAGGGAAAGACAAATAAGCAGAGGTAGACAGCACACTAGTTGACCCTTCTTTGCCTGCCTGTCTCCAAGGAGAATTTCAGAACCCTCAGTCAGAGCGTAGCTTGCACAGGACAACTTGTGATGGGATTAAAATGTAGCCAAGCCACATTACACCTCCTAATCCACATACCCGCGATCACTCATCTTTTATAAAATATTCTGGATTCTCTGAATATTACCAAGAATTACAACCAGAATTATGCCAATGGCAATTTTAGCCTGGTTTGTGCTTAATGCTAAGCAGTGGTTTGCTTTCCCAGAGTATGGCTTGTTTGAACATCCACACCCAACCCAAACTAACCAAGGTCTGTTTTCGAGCAACAAACCATAATGCGGAGCCAATATTTGTGGTTAACTTACAAGATCCACTGTTTAGCGCAGGGGTCTGCAACCCGCGGCTCCGGAGCCGCATGTGGCTCTTTTACACCTTTGCCGTGGCTCCGGGGCGGATACTAGCGAGGGGAGGAGGCGCATTGTGCGCCCCGAGACTCCCCACTGTGGCGGGCGCTGTACTGGCTGTGACGTCGCATGGGGGCGGTGCATGCGTTAGTCATGCACCGTCCCGACGTCACCTTCCCGCCCGCTGTCAGATCGCGGCTCCGGAGATATATTTGTTTTAAATGTCTCAATGGTTTTGCGGCTCCCAGGTTTTTTTCCCTTCGGAAACGGGTCCAAGTGGCTCTTTTTGTCTTAAAGGTTGCAGACCCCTGGTTTAGCGTTATGTTCAAACCAAACAGTCTTGCTTCGCCACAGTCTGTATAGTTCCCCTATCCTTCACCAAGCTACAGATGTGCGAGGCAAGAGTAGCTGGAAAACAAGCTGAAGACACAAGCTGCGGCTTGCTTTCCTGCCTATGAGACAACCTATGGTTTGTTGAACAAGACGTGGTTAAAACAAGCCATGACTTATTGTGTTGTGTGTGAACGCAGCCAATAATAATTTGAACATCTTGCTGTAACAGCTATCTGCATTTTACTGATTAAAAAAAATGGGTGGTGGAGATAAAAGAGTATTAACCTCATTCCTTTGTGAAGGGCATATCCCAGCGTTAGCATGAAATAATTACTGGAGTCAAATATGGAGTCATTTTAGCGACACTAGAAGTACAGTTTAAAGCAGTTTTTTAAATGCTTGGTTTGTGAAACTCAAACTTACGACACTGTTTCTGGTATATCCTCTTCTTTCTTGAAACGGCCCGTCCATAGCAATAACTTCTTGTCCCAGTCACTGGGCTTGTGTCCTGGAACTTTGAAAGAGGCTGTAGAAAGCAGGGGAGAGAAAATGCAGTGCTTGAGAACCAAACGCCTTATCCAGAAGGTGGAATCGAGATAGCGATCTCTTGCAGCACAGCCAGTTACTTGAGGTATGGGGAGCCTCTGGCCCCCTCAGGCCTTCATCTGGACTCTCCTCAGTGTCCCTGCTCCACCAATCAGGATGGCAAAGCAGAGCACTCTGTGATTGCTTCACCAGCCTGATCAGCTCTGTACTGAGTTTCCGGGCACAATTCAAAGTGTTGGTGCTGACCTTGAAAGCCCTAAACGGCCTCGGTCCTGTATACCTGAAGGAGCGTCTCCACCCCCATCGTTCAGCCCGGACACCGAGGTCCAGCTCCGAGGGCCTTCTGGCGGTTCCCTCATTGCAAGAAGTGAGGTTACAGGGAACCAGGCAGAGGTCCTTCTCGGTAGTGGCGTCCGCCCTGTGGAACGCCCTCCCTTCAGATGTGAAGGAAATAAGCAGCTATCTTCTTTTTAAAAGACATCTGAAGTCAGCCCTGTTTAGAGAAGTTTTTAATATTTAATGCTGTATTGTTTTTAACACTTGATTGGAAGCCGCCCAGAGTGGCTGGGGAAACTCAGCCAGATGGGCGGGGTATAAATAATATATATTATTATTATTATTATTATTATTATTATTATTATTATTATTATTGAAGAGGACGTGGATTCCCTTTCTCAGTGACCAATACAGAAGCCAATCCAGCTAGCTTCAGCCTAGTTTGCTTATCTTGTCCCTGACCTTTCCTGTTGGGGAAAGAGAGGGGCAGGGGAACTTCGTTTCAAGGTACCTGAAACCCTCCCCTTTTATCCCCTGCTCAGCTATTCCTGGTCATCTTAGCAGAGGAGAGACATGGGCTGGGATTACACAATCTCTCCCCACTCTGCTGATCGGGAAACAAGCCAGCAGCGTAGTAAGTCCTGGGACTCTGGATCACCCTCTTCTCAGCTGTGTGCAGGAGAGATAGAAGGATGGCGCCTGTTTCCTCCGCAAGGAGGGGGGGTGTCATGTATGTACATGTCTGCAAGAGTGTAGGCTAGCTCTACTTATTGTTAGTCCTGATCCTACCAACTATGGTTTTGAGCCCTATGGGTTTTTTCTGCATTTAGATAAAACACTTTGCACACTGAGCCACTTCTGAATGATTAAAGAATTAGAGTCTTGACCAGGGGGGTTTAGGAGCTTAAAATACCAGTAGCAAGCTATCTGCGTTTCAGACTGCTGATAAGAAGGTGAAAATTCTTCAGCTCATACCAACCAGTATGTTTGAACACAACAATCACGTCCCATTCCCTATTCATGAGTGTCTATCTACCAAAAAAAAAAAGTGTGTGGTGGGGGAACAGTTGGTCCCAAATGCTAAACAGTGGGAAAGGCAAAGGTGCAAATGGGGATTAAAGGATTTAATGCTTCTAGACAGGAACAAGTTCAGAAAATATGGGCTGAGGTATCTTCAAGCTATCCATCTTCCTACACAAAGACACCTTCATTTACTAATGATCAACCACTTCCAAATCCTTAGTGAGGGCATCCCCAAACTCGGCCCTCCAGGTGTTTTGGGACCACAACTCCCATCATCCCTAGCTAACAGGACCAGTGGTCAGGGATGATGGGAATTGTAGTCTCAAAACATCTGGAGGGCCGAGTTTGGGGGTGCCTGCCTTAGTGGCTGCCTGTCAACTCAGAAGTAGGGCTTATTCCCAGATAAACTGGGTTAGGATTGCAGCCTTAAGTCACCAAAACCCTTTAGACAGACAAGGCCTGATTTCAGCAAGTCTCACATACGGACTTTGGCTTGCAAAATATGGTAGCATACATAGTTAAGCAAACATAGCCATAGAAAGGAAGGTTAGTTAAAAGTTTATAGGGAAAGGAAATCAAACAGCAAGTCGCCACATGAAGGTAAAGCTAGCACACACATTGCGTACAATGTACATGGATCTACTTCCTCATTTTTAAATTGCACAAATTTAACGAAGAAAGTAAGATCCTCAATATAGAAGTTGCATGCTGTTCATTCACTGTCCTAATTTCCAGTCAACAACTACTTCCCATTGCGCTATACCTTTTCCTTCAGTGTTAATGGGCTACATGAACACTTGTGGATACGCCCCCATCCTTTCAGATACTGGAAAAAGAAATCTGATTTGGGGCATGCATATAAAACAATTTTAAAAACTACCAATCAGCACCAGAGGCAGTCACATGCAAATAGACATGTTGGATTTCCAGGCATGCTGCTGGAACCTATAGTTATATGCCCAGTTCTTTCCAGCACGACCAAACATGGCAGAAAAGAAAGAAATGAATTTGTACATAGTAGTCAATGACGGGTCATCAAAAAGCAGTTGTTTACACAAAGGGAAAGCTACTGCCCTACACACAAATACTTGGGGAGCAGATTCCGTGAAACACCATATTCCCAATCAAGCACGAAGATAATTCTGGTTTACCTGAAGCCTGGGGTTTTGGCTTCTGCACATTCTCTGCTTGGGTTTTGCTGCACATCCTCCTCTTCACGAAGCGGCATGGTCCTCCACTTGTACGCAGAGCAGAAGGAAGACGTTTGTCCAAAATCCTAACAACTACACCTGGGAGGAGGAAGGGGGGGGGGAGAGAAAGGTGACACGTTAGAAAAAGTTGCAACATAAAGAGAGAAGCGTAACATGACGCAGAAGACCCTCCTCTCGGCTTCAGGTCCTTGAGCAAAACAGTGAATTTAAGAGGGAAAGCGCCACTGAACTCTGCAAGATGTGCTGGTAGAAGTACGATAGAGCCAGATTCGAGATGGTGCAGACAGTTCTCCCACACCAGGCGCCAAGCTGAGGGGTCACAAAGCAGTAGGAAGAACAATGACCTATTTGGGGGGTGCGCCAAATTTTGTGCTCACCCAGGACGACCTGTTACCCAAAGCCTGCCCTTGAGTATTCTCTGGCTGCCTTTGCTTTTGTTTCTTTTTGGAAAATTTAATAAGAGCAACAGCAACAAAATCCCACGGGGGAGAAAGCTCATCAGAAGGTACCCTGATAGGTTCCATAAGGTCACAACTGGAAAAGATACGGTTTCGTGTACTCAAACATATTCAGTAGCCATCTCACACTTAAGTCATAACCAAAGTATCTAGTGGGTTGTTCAAAACACTAAGACGAAAAAGCACAAAAAACTACACATTTTTCAAAGTGTCAAAAATTAGCCATAGACTAGGTCTTCCAAGCTAGCTAAGAGTTGGTCAGGTGCCCTTAAAACATTTTTAGTGAAGAAGTATTTGGCCTGCCATAAGTCAAACACAAATCAATATTTAGGTAAAGGTAAAGGGACCCCTGACCATTAGGTCCAGTTGTGGCCGACTCTGGGGTTGCGGCGCTCATCTCGCTTTATGGGCCGAGGGAGCTTCCAGGTCATGTGGCCAGTATGACTAAGCCGCTTCTGGTGAACCAGAGCAGCGCACGGAAACGCCGCTTACCTTCCTGCCAGAGCGGTACCTATTGATCTACTTGCACTTTGATGTGCTTTCGAACTGCTAGGTTGGCAGGAGCAGGGACCGAACAACGGGAGCTCACCCCGTCATTGCGGGGATTCAAACCGCCGACCTTCTGATCGGCAAGTCCTAGGCTCTGTGGTTTAATAATAATAATATTTTATTATTTATACCCTGCCCATCTGGCTGGGCTTCCCCAGCCACTCTGGGCGGCTTCCAAAAGAATATTAAAATACTATAATACATCAAACATTAAAAGCTTCCCTAAACAGGGCTGCCTTCAGATGTCTTCTAAAAGCCTGGTAGTTGTTGTTCTCTTTGACATCTGGTGGGAGGGCATTTAACCCACAGCGCCACCCACGTCCCTCATCAATATTTCCCAATAAGTTATTAATGTATTAATCAATATTTCCCACTACATTCTTACTCCTCTCGCCCACTGGAGATGCCCAGAATACTTGGCATTTCTCTCCCCTTTTTCCTGCAAGGGCGTCCAGAGTTTCCCCAAGCCCCCGCCAGGGAGGCGAGGCGGAGAGGCGGGCGAGGTCGCCCGGGCGAGCTGCGCCACCTGAACCCGGGGCTCCCCGGGTCTGCCCAGCCGGCCCTCGGCTTTGGGTTTATGCCACCCCCGGGCTCCGGCTCGCGGGCCCCGCCGCCGCCGCCTCCCCTCCGAGGTCGGGCAAGGGCGAAGGACTAGGCCCGGCCCGTCCGAGCTGAGGCACTCACCCGCCATGGCCCCCAGGAAAGAGGCGCTTCGGCCCCGCCTCGGAGGCCCCGGCGCCCCGCTCACGAAACGCGCCTCAGAGGAGGGAAGGAAGGTCAGGAGCGGAGCCGAGAAGAAGCAGCAGCAGCAGCAGCAGGAGGAGGAGTTGTGGGAGTCCGGGCCGAGGGAGGCCGAATGGCGGCCGGGCGGGCGGGGAAGAGGCTCCTGGGCGGCCTCCCACAGGCCCGCCTCCTCCTCCTCCTCCGTGGGCGCGCAGCTGCCGGGCTTTACTCGCGAGGAGGAGGACGCTCACCTGAGAAAGCTCCATGAGGGACCAGAAGCAGCTGCAGGAACAACGGATTGGGTCCAAATGGGGGAAGGAGGAGGCAAGGCTTCTTCCTGCGCGCCAGCCTCCCTTCTGGATCGTGTTAGCGAACACCTTCCACCCCAATACAGTGGCACCTCGGGTTAAGAACTGAATTCATTCTAGACATCCCTTCTTAACCTGAAACTGTTCTTAACCTGAAGCACCACTTTAGCTTATGGGGCCTCCTACTGCTGCTGGAGCACGATTTCTGTTCTTATCCTGAAGCAAAGTTCTTAACCCAAGGTACTATTTCTGGGTTAGCGGAGTCTGTAACCTGAAGCGTCTAACCTGAGGTACCACTGCACTCTCCTTTTCCTCCTCATATTGAAATCCTGCCCCTCAATGAGGCCAGACTTAGAGGCACAAAACGTTGAGGGGTCTGCGTCCCCCTGCCAGAAAAACAGCACTGGATAATTCCCAAAATACAACACCATGTATTGCAGCAGCAAAGACAGTGGTACTTCTGGTTACCGTACGTACTTATCGCCAAAGAATGGATGCTTTTGAATTCTGGTGCTGGAGGAGACTCTGGAGAGTCCCATGGACTGCAAGAAGATCACACCTCTCCATTCTGAAGGAAATCAGCCCTGAGTGCTCACTGGAAGGACAGATCCTGAAGCTGAGGCTCCAATACTTTGGCCACCTCATGAGAAGAGAAGACTCCCTGGAAAAGACCCTGATTTTGGGAAAGATGGAGGGCACAAGGAGAAGGGGACGACAGAGGACGAGATGGTGGGACAGTGTTCTCAAAGCTTGAGTTTGACCAAACTGTGGGAGGCAGTGGAAGACAGGAGTGCCTGGCGTGCTCTGGTCCAGGGGGTCACAGAAGAGGCGGACACGACTAAACAACAGGAGAACGCTGGTCTCTGGATCGGTGGGCCACGAGTCGTACGGAGTCACGGGATTGGAAGGGCTCCCATGGGTCATCCAGACCAACCCCGTCATGCAGGGATCTCAACTAAAGCATGGGGTGGGGAGCTATTGGACTGTTTTTATTTTTACTGTGTTAGGTATTTTGTGGTTTTATATCTCGATTTTATTCAGTGAACCGCCCTGAGACAATCAATCAGTCAATCAATCAATCAATCAATAAAGCAAGGAAGCAAGCAAGCCTCTGTACTGACAAATTGCCATTCAACCGCCCCCCCCTTAAAAACCTCCATGGAAAAGCGAGTCCACCGCCTTCTGGCCATGGGCGTAGTCATGGGGAGGGGACAGGGAAGGGCAGCTGCCCCACCATCAATAAAAAAAACATAGCAAACTGATTTTTTGCCCACCCCCAACAAAAAAACTGCCTCCCCCCCCAACAAAAATCCTGACACCCCCCATGGCTCTGACGATCAGAAAGGTCGTCTTGATGTGGGTTGTGAACATGCCTGCCGCACGGATCACCTTCTCAACCCAGGGCTCCACTGTATATTTGTCTGTGACACCCCATCTTCACCCACCATTACAGTCTAACTCAGAGTACAGAAGTTAATAGACATTGTTACTTCGGTTCATTCATTTCAACAGACTTGAATAGGGCTTAGTTTAATGCAACCGATAGTACCAAGGAGCAGGGGGTTTTAAAGCCCAGACCAGTGCCTGGAAAGTGCAAAATGAAATCTGGATAAGCTCAGAATAGACTCCGTGAATTTTATGGACCTTACTTGCTTGTGTTCATTACAGCTGAGTAAAGCGCAGCTGGATACCACCCAAAGGTAGCCACGTGGGCCTGGGCATGTCTACTCAGAAGCAAGTCCTGTTGAATTCAATGGAGCCTGATCCACCTGGTTTTTCTCCCTCCCAGCCTAGGCTGGCTCTAAAATGATGGAAAAATTTGAATGGATATCTGCAGTGCTAATCTTTTTCTCTGCTTGTGGACAAAGGGAGAAAAGCCTACAGGGTTTTAGGCCCTGAAAGCCAGTGTATAAAGCTGTTGCGTAACTGCATAAATAACTAAAATAAAGGCAGAGCAGTCTGGGTTGAGGTCATTTGGTAGAATCCTGTGAAGGGGAGGAGAAACAATGTACAGTATGAGACCTTTGACCAGAGTCCAGGAAAGCCTTGAAACCACACAGTTGCCACAGGGGGAAGGAGTTGAGGTAAAAGGTTGCAGGTCATACTGAAAAATATTTCTGCAAACTTAATGTTCCACCATGTATACATTATCTTTGCAACTCATTACCAATTGCAACTCATTGTTGTTGTTGAGTCGTTTAGTCGTGTCCGCCACTTCTTGATCCCCTGGACCAGAGCACGCCAGGCACTTCTGTCCTCCACTGCCTCCTGCAGTTTGATCAAACTCATGCTAGTAGCTTCAAGAACACCATCCAACCATCTCATTCTCTGTCGTCCCCTTCTCCTTGTGCCCTCCATCTTTCCCAACATCAGGGTCTTTTCCAGGGAGTCTTCTCTTCTCATGAGGTGGCCAAAGTATTGGAGCCTCAGCTTCACGATCTGTCCTTCCAGTGAGCGCTCAACTCATTACCAAACTTAAAACCATGGAGAGACCTGGTCTGAACAAAGACATTGGATTCTTATCTCATTATACATGACTAAGCCATTTCTCACCTTCTCACCCCTTGCCTTTTCCTGTAAGACCTATTGCAGTCGTTAAGAGTCGTCAACAGGCTCATCTCAGCTATCTGCCAATCACCCATTCCCACCACCCTTCTGAGTAATACCCCTCCCCACCTTCTCACTATATAGAAGGATCTGGCAACTTCTGTTTCAGTGTATCTGAAGAAGTGTGCATGCACACGAAAGCTCATACCAAGAACTAACTTAGTTGGTCTTTAAGGTGCTACTGGAAGGAATTTTTACATTATCTTTGTATTTGTGGGGTGTTCAAATCTTGTAAGATTTGTGGGAACTAAACAAAATCAGCACTGGGAGAAAACCAGCAACATTAATTGGATCAGCGAATTGCTGGTCTTGTATTGCTTCCACAACAGTACCTGTTGCACATTGACATTAATGGACCTAAGTCAGTCAAGGTCATTAATTTCAATGGGTCTACTCTAACCAAAATTAGTTGACTACAATCCAGCTAATCCAGGCCTGTCAACTGGAGCCTGCTGCTGCTGTTCTCCACTAGGAATGCCCTCTGAGATACTGTAGTCATAACAATGATAATAGACAGCGTAGTGCTGAGTGGTATCGCTTCTCTTCAGACTCTGTTTCCTACAACACAGAGAATAGCCAGAATGCAGTGGCGCCTCGGGCTAAGTACTTAATTCGTTCCAGAGGCCCGTTCTTAACCTGAAACTGTTCTCGTCCTGAAGCAAAGTTCTGAACCCGAGGTACTATTTCTGGGTTAGCCGAGTCTGTAACATGAAGCGTCTGTAACCCGAGGTACCACTGCACGTAAATCAGGCACGTAAATCCCTGCCGCGTGGCCGGGGTTGGACTAGATGCCCCTCGGGGAAACGAGCCCCGCAAGCCGCGCTCGGGCCCAAGCGGCCTCTCTCCGGATTGGAGGCCCGGGCGGGGGGCGTGGCCGCCGTGGCGCCGCGCCTCCCCATTGGCCGCCCTCGAGGCTCTCCGGCCTCTCCAAGATGGCGGCGCCCAGCTCGTTCCTCAACTGCGAGGAGTACGCCGAGTTCCAGGTCGGAGGCGCGGCGATGGCGGCGGCGGCGGCGCGGAGGGGGAGCGGGAAACGGGGGTGCCTCGTCGGAGCGGGAGGCCCGGCTCTGCCCTCACGACCGGAGAGGCCTCTGCCTGAGGGGGACCCAAGAACCGGCTGGCCATTCAGCCCGGCGGCAGCGCCCCCTTCCTCCTCCGGCCGAGGGGCGGCAAGGGCAGGCAGGGTCGCCCGGCTCCCGCGGCCTCGGAGGGGGAAGCTGGGTCGGGGCTCGGAGCCGCCCGGGGAGAGGGAAGGGCCGCCGGCAGTTTCCGCACGTGCCGCTGGGAGGGCGGCCGGGGAAGGAGGGGAGACCAGCCCTGAGCCGAAACCTCCGCTGCCCTGAAGGAGAAGAAGGAGGAAAAAGGCTCAAGGAAGGAAAAATCCCGCACAAATCCGGAGTGGAGCCTCTTCAGACGGCTGGAGGGCGCCTTGTAACGCTTCTTTCAGGCAACTCCTGCAGCCAAGCTGGTGCCAAATATTATTATTATTACAGTGGGACCTCAGGTTACAGACCCCGCTAACCCAGAAATAGTGCTTCAGGTTAAGAACTTTGCTTCAGGATAAGAACAGAAATCGTGTGGTGGCGGCAGCGGGAGACCCCAGGCCACTGTATTATTATTTCCCCAGCCACTCTGAGCGGCTACAACAGAATACAGTGGTACCTTGGGTTAAGAACTTAATTCATTCTGGAGGTCTGTACTTAACCTGAAACTGTTCTTAACCTGAAGCACCACTTTAGCTAATGGGGCCTGCCGCTGCTGCGTGATTTCTGTTCTTATCCTGAAGCAAAGTTCTTAAGCTGAAGCACTGTTTCTGGGTTAGCGGAGTCTGTAACCTGAAGCGTATGTAACCCGAGGTCCCACTGTATTAGTAGTACAGTCATACCTGCTTCAGGTTAGGCAAATTCAGGTTGCACTCTGCAGCCACCCGGAAGTAACGGAGCGTGTTACTTCTGGGTTTTGCCGTGTGCGCATGCGCAGACCATCAAAATGACGTCACACTCAGGCACAGAAGCGCCAAAACGTGACACGTGCGGACACGGGTTATGTTCACTTCGGGATGCGAATGGGGCTCCGGAACGGATAATAATAAGCGATAAAAGATCAAACATTAAAAGCTTCCCTAAACAGGGCTGCCTTCAGATGTCTTCTAAAAATCAGATAGTTGTTTATTTCCTTGACATCCAAAGGGAGGGCGTTCCACAGGGCAGGTGCCACCACCGAGAAGGCCCTCTGCCTTGTTCCCTGTAACCTCACTCATTTCCCTGGTGTGTTTTTTTTTTTCTTTTTCACTCTTTTTCACCTTAGAATCAACGTCTCTGTTTTTCTTCTACAGGAGTTGCTCAGGGTGATGAGAACCATCGATGACAGAATAGTCCATGAATTAAACACCACTATTCCAACAGCTTCTTTTGTAGGAAAAGTTGATGCTAGCAAAACGTGTAAAGAACTTCATCAGTCGGTAAATGCATTTGTTGCTGTTCTATTATTTGTGTTTTGGTTTTTAACTCATAAAATGTTACCAAGTGGTAATAGGCATGTCACTCATTAATGCCATGCTACATAGTGACTATGTTTAACTACTTCATTCTCTGGAAGGAGATTGTTACTGCTTTTGTCACTGTCAAGAGGTAGGTTCAGACAGGGATAGTTTTAAATTATTTTAAAGTCTAATAATAAACAGAAGTACAAAAAAAAATTGGGGTAAACCCTAAGAGATAGGAGGAACACGCAAAACAGATGAATAAGGACTGAGCATGCTTAGTGGGCACAAAATTCTGAGAGGCTTTTGTGGGGCAGGGGAGAAGGAGGATGGGGGATATGGACTATTCTGGAAAAGAGCATGGATGACTGGAACTTGGAAACCTATGCTGCAACATCTTATTTCAAGCTTCGCTTGTAATCAATAATCCCCATGACGAGTTAATAATACAGCGGTGCCTCGCAAGACGAAAAGAATCCGTTCTGTGATTCTCTTCGTCTAGCGGTTTTTTCATCTTGCGAAGCAAGCCCATTGACGGATTAGCGGATTAGCGCTATTAGCGGCTTTTAGTGGCTTATCGGCTTATCAGATCAGCTGATAAGCGGCTTAGCGGCTTAGAAAAAGGGGGGGGAGGAAAAAAACCCCGCAGGAACTCACAATACATTTTCGTCTTGCGAAGCAAGCCCATAGGAGATTCGTTTTGCGAAGCACCTCCAAAACGGAAAACTCTTTCGTCTAGCGAGTTTTCCGTCTTGCGAGGCATTCGTCTTGCGGGGCACCACTGTAGTTAACCATAAATCTGAAAAGACCAGCATTGTGAATGTCTTAGAAGCATCAGAGACTGTAGTGCAGTTGAAGTTAAGCAAATTGGAACTATCATTCCCCTGGACAGGATACCAGTGGGAGTCCCATGGAACAGTAGAATAGAATAATATTTAATAATAATATAAACTAAAAAGTTTTACCTTTCTGTGTTCTCTCTCTCTCTCTCCATGGCCTCACTTCCTTCAAGAATGAGTCTTGTAACTGCCTCTCACTCACACTGCCCCCTTCCTCCAAATACTGTCAGTATCTTTCAATGCTCCTGTCAGTCTCAGGCGAGTCAGTACCAATGTTCTCAATGATCTGGGCCTTATCCTGTATGAAAAGGAATCTGTCCCCACCCCACTTATGGTCTTAGCGCATATCTAAGACAGCCTCTTAAACAGCTTTCTGCATTTTAAGTAAATGAAATTGAAATATCTTAAATTGGCTTTCTGTCATTTTAAATAGCATTATATTATGGGTTCAGAGGCTCGCTCTTCATTTGCTTGTTTAGTCCCTTTAGCAGTACTCTTAACAAGGATGTACAATAAAAGTTGAGTCTATATGCTGCTGGTTACACCAGTAAGAATTCATTGTCTGCCATGTAAAAAGGCGAGAACCTTTTTACACATCAGGCAATGAATTCTTACTGGTGCAACCAGCAGCATATAGTCTACCCTGGAGAAGCAGCCTAAGGAGCTCTTGGAACTTCAGGGTACATTAAAAGTTGGAAAAGGTAGTTCTGAATGTATCTCATGTACAACATTTAAATATGAGAACTGTATGTTGCCACTCTCCCCTCCACTTACCATTTCAAAGAAAGTGAACAGGAGTGGAACCAGTTCATTAAAGCTGTATTATTCTCAAGCAGTGAGGATTTCTCTCTAGTATCTAAATTGACAGACTTTTTCCTTGCTTTCTGCTATAGCAGAAATTTTCCATTTAAATTTCTGCATAACCTCTAGGGTATCACTGACTGCACAGTTACTGGGTGAGCTGTAGGTTTTCTGGCTGCATTTGTGAGTAGGAAGGCGAGAAAGCTGGTTGGGAGTAAAACGATCTTGTGGAACATCCACTGCATGCACGTTGAAAGATTTACATTCTGTACAAAAATCATTCCATTTATTCCTTGCTTTTAACAGGTGATTGGATAGCTGACTCTTTTCTTTCCACTGTTTATTTAGCTGGCACAGGCTCATGAAAGTAGAGAGAGAATAATCAAAACCTGTATTGCCCAAGCTTCCAGTGTAGTAGAATCTTTGCAGGAAGAGAGGAGGAAATCTCTGGAGGATACGGCACTGTTAAAAAGGCTCAGGAAAGAACAGACAAAGGTGAGTGGAAGAGTTTTAGGACTTATTTCCTTGGTATTATTATATGAAAAATAGTGTACAATTCATAATCGCAAGCGGAAAAAAGATAGTACAGTGGTACCTTGTGTTACATATGCTTCAGGTTACAGACGCTTCAGTTTACAGACTCTAACTGCTAACCCAGAAATAGTACCTTGGGTTCAGAACTTTGCTTCAGGATGAGAACAGAAATCATGCTCCGGCAGCAACAGGAGGCCCCATTAGCTAAAGTGGTGCTTCAGGTTAAGAACAGTTTCAGGTTAAGAACGGACCTCCGGAACGAATTAAGTACTTAACCCGAGGTTCCACTGTACATGCAGGTCTTGCTTACTGAACGTAGGCCTTTCTGTCTGGCCCTTGGGAGATTTCCCTGGCCCCTCTCCCTCTCACCAGTCCCATCCTTTCTCCTCATGCTGCACCCCTTACCAACACTTCGTGAGTGTTTTGCCTGGCTAGAATATCCCCTTGAGCCCTGATGACGCTTCTTGCATTATCATGGAAGGAGGCTAGAGGGTGTGTGCGAGACTGTGAAGAAAACAGCCTACTGTACAAAGGCAAGGGAACCTGCCCCTCCGTCCAAAAAAGGTTCCCCATCTCTGCTTTGTGGTCTCTTGGACAGGAAAAAAAAATCCCCTTCCACCAGATAAATGTTCTAATATCTGTTCAAGGCCAGGCTCCCGATACCTATGTTAAATTCACATATTTGCATGGAAAGGTTCGCTTGCTGGATGGTAAGGTCTGGACCACTACTAGTTAATGTTCTGGGATCTTCAGTGTTTGTCGTAATGTTTTTATTTACACAAATAAATGTTTCAGCTTCTACATGGTTTTGCTGGATGATAAAGAACATGATCCCTGTCAGTCTGCTGCTGATAGGAACCCATCCATCTTGCCAAGCTCCTACTACAGAGAGTACTTATCTTCTTTCCTTTCTCCCACAGTTGAGATTAATGCAGTCAGAGCTGAACGTTGAAGAAGTGGTAAATGATAGAAGCTGGAAGGTATGGCATCCTCTTGACTCGAGATTTCGGATCTCTGTCTGAATATTTGTTTGATGCAACACATTAAGACTGTGCTGAGATGAAGCATGATGATGCAGGCTAGGTTAAAATAAGGAGCGGAGTAGAAATACTGTGAATAAGCAGTTCTCAAACTTGTTTGGCCTGCTGCTCCCTTTTCAGAAAAAAATACATACTCAGCGCATTCTGCAAATCTACCTTCTTAAGCAAAGAAACAGAAAGATGCAGCGACAAATTTGGTTCTTTTATGGATCTGTATTTCTACCTACGTCCTGCAACATAGTAAAGAAAGATGTTGTAAATAATCTTGAAGCTTGAAATTATAAAATTATTTATAAAAATCAACCATAGTATCATTCGCACTACACACAGAAAACTAAGATAACGAAAGATAATATTAAAATAAAATAAAATATTAAAATAAAATAAAATAAAGAATAACATGTGTCAGCTCTGACAACATGAAAAATAATACTAATGAGAAGGATGAACCTGGTGTGCTGCTATCAGTTTATTAATGTTTGGTTTTGCAAAGTGGACTAGGCCCCAGGATTAAAAAACCCACGGGGCAGAGCAGAGTGAAGCCTGCCGACTCAGTCTGGTCCACCCCAGGGGCAGATCCAGCACCTCAGCCTGCCTGCCATTGGCTGAATAGGCAGGCAAGCTGCAATTCACTTCCTGGGCTTGAGGGAACCTGAAAAGGGTTCACCCAAACCCAGGTGTCAGGCTTCGGGGGATCGGATCCCTCCCCCGGTGGCAGTAAATAAGCAGATCAAACAAAAGGAGCGTTCTTACCAGTTGGTTTCTTGAATAATCACAGTGAGAGACAAAGGAATGCATCTCTCTCTAGAAATGGTGTTGCTCCCAGTAAAGGTTCACCCGCTCTGTCCCCCTTAATCTACGTCACTCCTATGCCAAATAATCTGACCTTATTGTCACTGCACTCTCTGTTCTATCACTTTCAAAAGCCTGTCTAGTCTTAGGCGAAGGGGGGACTCTGCCAGCCATCTCTCTCCTGGCGTTTCCTCTTCTAGCTGTTCCTCACCTAGTATTTCCCAGCTTTCCCCCTCTGGACTATGCCCCTCTGCAAACCACTGTTCTAAACCAATACTGCCAGATCGTATAAAAATGTTTGGAGGTTCTTCTCCTTGCCAAAATCTCAAATTATGCATGATTTTCTCTATTAGAGCTATATTCCAGAGTGAGTGGTATCAGGCGTCCAGTTTAAGATTTGGGCTGTTTCCCATTGATGTGCGATTACTGGAGGAGGAGGAGGAGTAATAATAATATATTTATACCCCACCCATCTGGCTGGGTTTCCCCAGCATTTTGCTCCCCAGCAGATTAGGTGTTTTGAACATTCATTGCACCCTCACTTGTATTAACAATATTTATTTCAAGAACCAATCCCTCTGTCTTGGTGTCTTAGGTATTTAATGAACGCTGCAGAGCTCATTATAAGCCTCCGAAGAGTCAGTGATGCAAAGGAGGGGGTGTCTTCCCCTGAAAGTGAACTTCAATCATGCAAATAAGAGAAGAAACGTGGAACAAGCCGCTTGGGACCTTTTGAGGGGGGGAAATCAGATCTGTGGGGCTCAGCCCAGTGAATCGTTTTGCTAATTAAGATAAATCAACTGCTATTTTGTATGGAAAGAAGTCTTTTTTATTAAAGAAAAGAAAAAACCAGATGGAATGTGATGCCAGCATTTTAACTTCAGCATTTCCAGATCTACAAGTATCCTTTAGACAGGATGAGAGAATAATGTCTCTATCTCTTCTTGGACCAGAAAGTTTCACCTTTTTATTTTGGTTTCTAGGATGGCTAAATTTGGGCTGTATCATCTGGCCTGGTTCTAAAACTGGCATAGGTCTTAAAAGATTACTGCTGTGATAAAAGGAAGTTAATAGGTAATACTTGATACAAAGTGGGAATTTACCTTTTAACTACATGGAGCATTCTGTAAACAAATCCAATTTTGACTGGCGATGTAGCCAGTTTAAACTGTGGACTCCAGTTGCAGTCTGACATATCCAATGGTGCCAGTTGTGAATTGCTTTATAGTGGACACTTTTGGAGTGTGGATGTTGACATCTATATCTTTTTGGCTTGGATGCTCAAATAATTTGAGAGTGAAAGATATTCAACTCATGAATTTGCTACATGAAGCAAATACTGAATGCCTCTCATCAATTTCACGGATGACATGCCAATGCGGACAGACCTATAGGTAAATTCACTTCATATCATGTTAACTATAACTCTCTCTTTATAAGTGAGCTACCAGGGAGTTACACAGCATAATTACTCACCTGCGGAAATAGCAGATTTCCCCCCCAATATGTCAACAGAGTTTTTGAAATGTAAGTCCTATTGATCAAGTTCTAGAAGAGTCACAGTTCTAATTTGTGGGAGAGAAAAGTGTGTGTGTGTGTGTGTGAGAGAGAGAGAGAGAGAGAGAGAGAGAGAAATTGAACTTGAGAGAATATGCCTTCGTTAGATGTAACTGTCTGATATTCAAATAAAGGAAATTTACACTGCTTGCCACCTGGACAACATGGCAGGCTTTCCAATAGTTCTATCCTCATATAATTTTGAATACAATTCTTTAATGCCATTTTAAATGTATAAAATAAATTTTCAAGCACTATGCCGTTTTGCTGACAATTTTCTAAAAGCTTAGCCTTATAATAAAGCACAAATACTATCTAATTGGCTTGTTTTAGGAGACCAAGAGATTGCCTTACTCTCGTCATGAGATTCCAGTGTGAGGGAAATTGGCTCTGAAAAGCACGCAGAACACATGGTTACACTCTACAAAGTGTGTAGATCTTTCATTTCAAAAGCCATCAAGGTGTATAGAAAGCAAAAAATAAAACCCTGCCATAATTACCAACATTCCAGAGTCGCAATACAAGCCTCTCACTGTGTGATGACTCAATTTCCTAAACCCACCTATGCATAGAAACCTTTATGCGCTCCCTGACAAGACGCAGCTGCTTCAGATTCGTTTTTTTTTACATCCTATTATAATGATTAATTCATTATTTAAAAATCCTTTTATCAGGAAGTAGAGGTTGGATTGTAATTATTTTAATTAAGACCAATTATATTTTTAGCATATGGGGGTAGGATTTCCTGTAACGAGGGTTTTCTGGGTTGGCCTGCCACACACCTCACCTTAGCTCTGAATTTCCAGCAAGTAATGATCTAAACTGAAACAAAAGGAAGAACTGTAGAAACACATTTTTTAAAATAAAGAAGAATTGAATAATCCATACCCTTTCAGGGAATGCTGTACATTCCAGATAATGAATGGAACCTGTTTATAATGTGCCAAGACAGACGATAGAAGCAGATACCACACATCCAAGCCGGTGTCCTTAGGTCCTGTGTAAAGTCTGCATGCCTTTATTTAAACAGTACTTCATTTCCAAACGTAGACTTGGATTTGAAAATTGTGCAAGCGGTTATTTACTTGGCCCACTGGAATGATGTTGTTCTGTGAATATATGAGTATTCAGAGATCATAGGGTTAGGAGTTAAGATTGCTTCAGCCAAAGCAATTTTGTTTAGCACACATGTGCATTAATAAGACAATGGAGGTGCTGCATGTTTCAACTGCAATGCCTCATGCAATGGTAATCATTGCCCTGTAGATCATTCAGAGACCCTGTTTTCACCTTCATGCAGCTGAAATGCAGAGGAAAGTACCCAGGTGGGGGCGATAGAGTGTGTCCTCTTGATAGCATGTGGCGGGCTCCCATTCTGAATGAGCACAATACTGGAGCCTTCCCAAATTTCCCAGTTTCATGTGATGTGATGGGTTGCGAGTGAGCCATGTGGCCGTCTTGTCTTTTTCTTTTGACAAGCTATGAAATTGCTTGGTGTCTGCATAGCCTCCAGGCCGATGGACTTGATTTCCTAAGCTGAAGAGTTTTATCTTTTGGTTCTTTACTTATTTCATGGTTCCTCACTTTCTGCATTTTTATGTGCAAAACAGCTGAAAGACTGCAATCCTTTTGTAGCTGCTGGGGATCCAAAGTGACAGAGGGAAAATAAAACAAAACCTCTAACATTGGGCTTTAATGCCCATAACAGGTGCTGCATTCTCTGAATTCTTGGCAGCCCTGGTTATGCTTTTTAAAAATACACATATTGCAAAACGTCACAAGGGTGCTTTTTATTTTACCTGTTTTGAAAAATGAGAGAACTTTCTCTAAAATGTGGTAACATATTTTCTAAACTGTCATTTACAGTTAGGAAAGGTCACCTTTGACAATTTACCTTCCATCAAATGGGAAAATACAGAATTTACTGTTGCAGAACCCTATCACAACCACCCTGGCCAAAATACAGTATCAAAGTTTTGAGAGGTGTCAGCATTTTGGAAGATTTAAGTGTAAAAGGCTTATTTAATGTCCGGGGGGGGGGGCCAAAACGTGTGGCCCTACTGACACGTTCAAACCCTCCCCCTTCACTTCCTTAATGCCTAAAAGTTGCTTAGCTTTTATCAGCATTGAGGGGTTTTTCTATTTTAAAACTATGCACTAGTCCTGGGTTTTTCTATTTGGAATGACCTTTGGGCCAGACAAGATGTGACAAGAACACCCATGTTGGTTAATCATGTGCTTGCCCCATTGAGTCATAAAAGCATGAGGGTGGGGTCTAATTTTCCCAATAGAAAAGCACCAAAAAGGGAAGCTGATCTCCTGTCCTCCAAGTTACCTCCCTGTGTGTCATTGCTTCAGGCATTCTCTTCTCAAGTCCCAGCTAGAACAAACTACCCGACTTTCCCTCAGTTCAATTATGTAGACTGGTGTTTCCCAAACTTGGGTCTCCAGTTCTTTTTGGACTACAGTTCCCATCATCCCTGACCACTGATCCTGCTAGCTTAGGGATGATGTGAGTTGTAGTCCCAAAAACAGCTGGAGACCCAAGATTGAGAAACACTGATTTAGACCAAGTTGACAAAAGCTATTGATGGCTAAGAGCGGCATGCAAATAGATCTTAGTAGTGTCCTCCATTTCCATCTATGTATAGAAAAACTGAAGTCAAGAAGGTAACTGGTTGGAGGCTATAAAATCTACCTTTTTCAAAGTTGGTCTAGCACCTGTCCGTGAGAAGCTGCCTTGAGGTTGGACCAAGTACTCTACAGTCTCGTTTCAGGAAAGCCAGGGTGGAATAGTGATAAAATAAAAGAAAATAACTAAGGAGATCTGGGGCCAAAATTCCATGCAGCCACAACTCCCTGGCCCGTCTTTAGGCCACTCATTCTTTCAGCTGAACTTTCCTTACAGGCTGGTTGTGCAGATAAATTGGGGTGGGAGGATGCTATCCTTAGTTCCTTAGAGAGAATATGTAAACATTATAAATTAAAAACCCTGTGATTCTAGGCCAAAAAACTTGTTTCACAGTTCCATTGGCAGGTTGTGCCTTCTTCCTTTTAATGATTCTCAGTGCTTGTCTTTCTACGGCGTGGGCTCTCATGCAATGCTTAATGTCATTGATGTATAGACTCGGAATTGCTTGTTTAAATAATGCCCAATCATTGCTCTTCAGATACTATTAAATTTGCCTGAAGTCTGATTTTTTAAAACACACACGGACAGAGAAAGAACTTAATTATCTGTGGTATTGCGAAATGGTAACCAAAGCGCTTGAATCTTTCGCAATGTAGAAGATTTAGCCTTGCCTCTCAGTAAACACAAAGAGGATAGGAATGCCCAGTTTATTTAAATGCACAGCGCAGTCCTAATCTATGTACACAGGGATGGAAGAGTCTCGCTGAACTCACCTATGTACAGGATTTCAGCCTTATTCTTGTGGCACCTTGAAGACCGCCAAAATTACTGAAGGATAGCCCACTTCCATCAGATGCAGGTAACCAGCATCTGATTGTGTTGAGAAATCACTTAGTTTTTAAATTGCCACATGCAGCCCCCATTTCCTCATGCTGTAAGAGATTTTAATTATTTCTAAATAAAAGACTGGTCATCTTAATTTAGGGTTTTCTGTAGGGTAACAGAAACACAAGCCAGCTCTTCACATTCTATAGCCATTTGTTTCATAGGACATAAAATGTGCAACAACTGCCCCTTGATCCCTATCCAGGGCAACACTGAAACTTCACATAGAAAGCCAGTGACTGCAGCTCCCAATACATAACTTCAAAAGTCCTAGATGTGGTGGGTTTTCATGGACCTCATTTTAGTTCTTAGGCTACATCAAACAGGTCAGCTATTGTAATTTGCCAGGCTGATACCAAGTGGGCACTGGTACAGAAAAAAGCAATAATAATAATAATAATTTTATTACTTATACCCTGCCCATCTGGCTGGGTTTCCCCAGCCACTCTGGGCGGCTCCCAACAGAACAATAAAAACACGATAAAAGATCAAACATTAAAAACTTCCCTAAACAGGGCTGCCTTCAGATGTCTTATAAAAGTCAGATAGTTGCTTATTTCCTTGACATCTGAGGGGAGGGCGTTCAACAGGGCGGGTGCCACTACCGAGAAGGCCCTTTGTTAGTATGTTTTTTCCCCCTCCCATAGCAAATAGCAGGGTGGGTGGGGTGGGAATGGTTTTCACTGGAAAGAGAGAACCTCTTCACTTGCCAAGCCCTCCTTCAGCTGCTATTTACATAGACCTAAACCCTCCAGAGGTTTTGGGCTAGCACCATCCAGGGTGACCGGTGTTCAGGGATGATGGGAGTTGTAGTCTAGCAACATCAGGAGGGGCACCAGGTTTAGGAAGACTGGTTTTAATTCACAGACCTTCGAGCTTTTTCATGCATCCTGTCCTCCCTTCTTGTTTGGCCTTGAACCAATGAAACAAGGAATCTGACTCTGGGTTGAGCAACCCAAGAAGAGGTGCTGTTCCAAAGAACAAAAGTCAGTCATGTGTCCATTACTCAAGCAGTTAAGCTTCTGGTGAGTCAGGAAGATTCCTCACCCCTCTTCAACTCTCACAAAACAAAAGCTTGATTGTGTTGTGTGGAAATCTTATCTTCTGCATGTTCAGGGAGATAAATCATGTTAAATTTGTATTTCCCCATACTGTAACAACCCATTGTCACAGAAGTCTACCTCTTTCTTCTTATTCTCAGGTGATGACTCTTCAAATTCATTTACATAAGAGTCATGTGACACTGTTAGAGTATATAATACGCCCGACTAAACTACTGGATCATAGTTGCTGCTGATTTTCCTGTGGAGCCTTCTCAGCACCTTCAAGTTTGACTTGTCACCATGATGGCTGGAGGCTTAACAGATGCCAGTCCTTCTACTCCAGATGTTCAGCAGCTGGCTGACAAGGTAAGTAAAAGAGCCCATTAAACATTGACAAATTTATATTTTGTATATAAATTAAACCAATGTGGAAAATGCACCTTACTTAGTAGCTGTCATTCAGTTGTGAAATAAGAATACCTGTTTATCTGGCCACAGATTGCATGTGTTATTTCAGAATCAATAACCTCCCTTGACTCAAAGTTTGGGGGTGCCAGTGACAATGCCCTATTCTAACTAATGGTGATGGGGAGGGGCATTGAGCCCCCCCAACTCTTTCCTCTCCTGTCCTGATACAGACCCCCTGTCTTGTGTCATCCATGCAAGGACCAGATTTGGAAAATGAATATCAATGCTGATAGTCTCACGATTTCAGATTCCCTTTATTTTGTAAATAAAGTAAAACAAAAATCCATAGGAGCTGTAGCAAAGAGTCTTGTGGCTGCTCGGAGGTTATTATGGAATAAGTTTTTGTGACACCTTACAGGCTTACAAACTGCTTGTGGCGCAAGTAAGGTGGTGTGTGTGTTGTTGGACTCTAGCCTACAAAAACTTTGATGCCACGAGACTTTTGTAGATTTCTTTTGAAAGAACGCTATTTGTTCTAGGGGAGCAGTTTAATATTTTCAGAGATCACAAAGCT
The DNA here is from genome assembly GCF_965112155.1 of Podarcis liolepis. Lineage (NCBI taxonomy): Eukaryota > Metazoa > Chordata > Lepidosauria > Squamata > Lacertidae > Podarcis > Podarcis liolepis. The sequence continues at coordinate 43,004,992 of NC_139571.1, forward strand.
AGCCATACTCAGATTCTTTTTCACAAAGGGCGGCAAATATGTTCCAGCAGCCTTAAGGGTTTTCAATGCAAAACCCGTTTCGCAACTCCTGTACGCTGCCAATATCTGGCATAATGGGGACCTGCCAAAGCTAGATGGCTTTCAGGCAAAATTGCTGCGATCTCTGCTGCAGGTACCCAACTGTGTCCCCAACTCCACACTTCTGTTAGAAGCTGGTGAATGCCCAATTTCAACTAAAGCGTGGTGGGCTGCCCTAAAACATTGGCTCAGGATTTCAGTGTTTGATCTAGGAAAGGGTTTGTACCAACACCTGACCAATTAGGAGTTTGTCAGCAAATGGCAGAAAACCATGGCTAAAAAAGCCACCTCTATTGGTCTGTCACCCCCCAACTGTATTACCTGGGTTATGAAGGCGCCCTAAAGACGTTAAAGCAAAGATTATGGGACAATGCACACAGTGACTTGTGATCTCGATCACACGCAGTCTGTAATCCGCTGGCAGTAGGAGTACAATATGGGCATGTCTTTAAGTTAACATCTTACATTAAAAACCTGACAGTACCAAACTATCAAAGGTTATTCACCAAAGCCAGACTAAATGTCTTTCCTTCTGCAGTGTTGGATGGCAGGTTGAGAGGAGTTCTCTACCAGGACAGACTTTGCTTGTGTGCTCAAGACATCGATTCCATAAAACATATTTTCTTGCACTGTGCAAAATATAAGCAAGCCAGGGCTGAACTGATATTACCCTTGCTGGTACCTTTCCCAGGAAAATCAGCGGCTCACTATGTTAGGTTCCTATTGGAAGACCGGACAAATGCTAGAACGTTAGCAGTGGCAAAGTTTTTATGGTGGTTGCAAGAACCAATGATCCCTATATTCTGAACAAAATGCTTGTTTAACCTGGAGGTAGGCTGTATGAATTGTGTATTGCTTTGTAATGATTTGTTGGGTCTCTGGACCGTAATAAAGGTTGATGATGATATTTTCAGAGACTAAATTGTTAGGTGTGGCCAAATGTATTGAGTCAGCCCACGCATTTTGACCACAATGTCATATAGCCTTTTCTGCCATTTTTACTGCGTTTCTTCTTCATAAAAACTTCCATCTCAAGAAGCGTTTGGTTGCATACAAAAATGCGTCTCTTTTCTAGGCAAGCAGGTTTGGCTTCTCTGGGAAGGGCAGCCCTGAGCGTCCACCCTTGGCCTGAGATCAGGACTTGTCTTGAAACAGCGGCTGTTTCTGCACTTGTCCCAAATGGATTTGGGGGTCTGCAGAATTTCTCAAACATAAAATGAATAACGGAGCAATGCAAACGCCCACCGTTTCCTATGGCTTTGGCTCAGTTCTTTGCTGCCCAAGAATGACAACTCTTCTTATTTTTAATTTCAGATGAAATCTCAGATAGAACAGAAGGAAAACAAGGTTTACACTGTTTTCACTGCTGTCGAGTACAAAACACAGGTGGTTGCTGGAACAAACTATTTCATTAAGGTCAGTGCTCCAACTGAGAAATGATCGGGAATTTTATTAATGAACTTTCTATTCTAAAAAGTCTACATTTTTAAAACTAGTTGTGGTGTTTGCCTCCTAGGATGGGTCATAAGGAAAGAGTTAAAATAGGTGTGATGTGATTGGCCAGTGAGAATGCAAGGGGGGAATAAAAGTTAGAGTGGGAGGTTTTGAAAGTCAGTTGAGGTTGAGGTTTGGGAGTTGAAGAAGGAAGAGGGAGGTTTAGGTGTGGGTTGGTCGAGTTTTATTGTGAGAGAGTGAGAGGAATTGTTAGGTAGAGTCAGATAGATAGTTGGAATAATCAGTTTGGAGTTGTTAGGAACTAAGAATAAGAAACTGACAAGAGAAAAATTAACTGAAACCATAAGCTTGTTCCTGCATTTAAAAATAAACTTGACTATTTGGTTATGTTAACAACTGACTGGACTCCGTGTGTCCCCGTGAGATACGGGGTGGTGGCAGCGGAAAAAGCAATCGCAGTGGCGGCACAGGGTCAATAGACCGTCAAACGTCCGGGGGCCCTGTGTGTGATCACCACACTAGTTTTTCTTGAAGAAGCTTAATCAAGCCATATATATATATATATATATATATATATATATATATATATATATGCGCTTTGAAGTATTAATTATTGAATCCCTTTGCCATTTAAAACTACGTCATCAGGAAGCTCTTGCATCACTTTAAAAATAGGCTGGCTTGCCTTTAGAGACGGACGTGTATCGTCCCTTCACTCGTTCTTCAAAATGAGAGAAATGCTGCCTGGTGCTGCCTGTTGGGTAAGATGCAGTTGGCGCTATGGTCTAAACCTCTGAGCCTCTTGGGCTTGCCAACTGGAAGGTTGGCAGTTTGAATCCCCGTGATAGGGTGAGCTCCCATTGCTCTGTCCCAGCTCCTGCCAACCTAGCAGTTCGAAAGCACACCAGTGCAAGTAGATAAATAGGTACCGCTGTGGCGGGAAGGTAAATGGCATTTCCGTGCACTCTGGCTTCCATCACGGTGTTCCGTTGTGCCAGAAGCGGTTTAGTCCTGCTGGCCACATGACCCGGAAAGCTGTCTGTGGACAAACGCCGGATCCCTCAGCCTGAAAGTGAGATGAGCGCCACAAACCCATAATCGCCTTTGACTGGACTTAATAATAATAATAATAATAATAATAATAAATAATAATAATAATAATAATAATAATAATAATAATAATAATAATAATTTATACCCCACCCATCTGGCTGGGTTTCCCCAGCCCCTCTTAAACTTAACCCTCCAGGGGTCCTTTTTTTTTTACCTAGTCCTTCTACCTTTTCATTTGGTTACTACAGTAAAACCCTGAAAAAGTTGTCCCTCTCACTGTGCAAAGCCGGCCAGTAGATTGTCCAGTCAAAGGGTCTCTAAGCAATGTGCATTTCCTGTTTAACACAATTCTTTTTATGCAAGCTACTTTTGCCTTAGGTTCCAATCATCCCTCCCTCTCTCAACTAAAAGCTTTTCACAGGAGTAGCTAATTTGTGATTCTGCCGGCCTCCTACTTTCATAATCTCCCCAAACTTTGAACTGTCTTGGCTGGGGCTGCTAGGAATTGGGAGTCCAACAGTAGCTGGAGGGTCACATTTTAGGATTGTTGATGTGAACTCGGGTAGTAATTAACCTCGAACATTTTAACCCTGGCTCATTCTCTCTTCCCCACAGGTTGATGTTGGCCAGGGTGAACATTTGCACTTGCGCGTATTCCAGCCCCTTCCTCACAAGAACGAAGCCCCTTCTTTGACCGCTTACCAGACTGGGAAGACGGCGAATGATCCACTGAACTACTTCTAAGGAGAAGTAGCCCTTTCTGCTGCCATCTTGTGTATGTTTTTTAACAGATACAGGATGCAGACTGACATGTCAAAATCAGCTACAAATAAAACATCTCGTTTGGGAAGTTTTAGGTTGTGATTCTGCATTGTATTCCGTGTAATAGCAACATTTATTCCTCGTACTCCTTTTCCACTAGTAAGACACAGGGATAGAAAGTGAATAGTATACTTTGTGCACTTACAGGCTTCCCGGAAAACAAGGCAAACGATTGCCAGTAGGCACAATTTCATAATTTATCTCTCTAGAATTTAAGGATATGATTGCAAAGGCAACTACTAAACTGCATTTACCTCACACTCACAGGACCCACATAACATTTGTAAAGGGGACCCCTGACCATTAGGTCCAGTCGTAACCGACTCTGGGGTCGCGGCGCTCATCTCGCTTTATTGGCCGAGGGAGCCGGCGTTTGTCCGCAGACAGCTTCCAGGTTGTGTGGCCAGCATGACTAAGCCGCTTCTGGCAAACCAGAGCAGCTCACGGAAACGGCGTTTACCTTCCCGCCGGAGCGGTACCTATTTATCTACTTGCACTTTTTGGCATGCTTTTGAACTGATAGGTTGGCAGGAGCTGGGACCGAGCAACGGGAGCTCACCCCGTCGTGGGGATTCGAACCGCCGACCTTCTGATCGGCAAGTCCTAGGCTCTGGTTTAACCCACAGCGCCACCCGCGTCCCTAACATTTGTCTTAGAACATCCAAAAAAAAAAAAAGGCTTGCCCAGTCTTTCCTGCTTCACCCAAACAAGGCAGCCAGTTGGTTGCTGTTGTTTTTCAAGGAAATAGAGGGAAGAAGCTTCTCTTTCAATTACTGTGTGGAAGACAGAGCTGGTATTCTCAGATATGAAGGAACAACCATTGTGGGCCTTGTCAGCAGCCATAGGCACAATCTGAAACCTGCACAGCCTCATTTGAATCTGTGCTACCGCCTCCTACAGTCCACATGGGTGTAGGCAAGGGGAGGCGGCAGGCAGCTCCTGCCCCCTATAGCCTCAAAAATTATTGAAAAGCATTAAAAATACTCAGCTAACTGAGGTTCTGTTCCCATCGCAGAAGCCAGTTCCCCCCAGTCAGAAGCCTGCCCTCATAATGCCTTTACCCATGATCTCCCCAAAAAAGCTCAGTAACCTTGGGGGGTGATCTCCCCTAGAAGTTCGACAACTTTTTTGCCTTCTCCCCAACCAAAATCCTGGCTATGCCCATAACAGTCCATCTTAACTACTGTGGCCAGATCCAGACACCATCAGCCAGTCTCCCCCCACTTCCCATTTACCATCCAACCTAATGAAGAGCTGAGCTGAACCTGACCTTCAACACTTATGAAGTTTCCCCTATTAACATGGGCTTTTTTTTTTAAGCAAGCAACTTGATTTATTGAGAAGGATCCAAAGAAGTGGTATACAAAAATGAATGCACATCAGATGAATTCTTGGGTATATAATGACTACGTAGCCCTATTCAGACGTTGCTCACATGTCAGGCATAAGCGCATAGAGGATTGGGACCTGGTTTTAGCCCCACTCAGTGTCTCCCCCCTTTTTTCTTTTTAGAAAGCACATGGTCATGGTTGTGTGAGCAGAAATCCCAGTAATATGTGCGCTCCTGCTCGTGAGTAGGGGGGTCTCCACAGCTGGGACACCTGATTAGTCAAGTGCCATGAATTAGGCTTTCTGCTCATACAAAATGTTGCTGAACACATGTGGGGGGGGGGTGATAGCGTGAGGTAAAAAGCACATCCCCAGTCCTTGATCTATGCGCTTACAGTTTACACACAAGTAGCACATAAATACTTGTGCGCAACAAAAATTAATACAATCAAAGCATGGCTACATTACTACAATTTTAAAGCACGATGCTATTTTTTAAAAAAAGAAAGAAAGAAAAATCATTTGCATTTGGCAAAATAAACACCAGTTTTCAACTGAGTAAAAAAACTGCAGAGGGAGAAAGGCTTCTGCAGAACTGCTTAGAAGTAAGCCAGTTCATCGTGCTTTGCTTTCTTGCTTTGGTAACTGGTGAGCTCCAGCGGTTTGTTTTCATGAGGGAGTCTCTTGTACACTCTCATGTGAAGGAACTCGTCATTGCCAATGTGGACCTGGGAAGGAAGAAAAAGGGGCCTGTAAATTGTGTTAAGTGAAGGCATAATAATAATAATAATAATAATAATAATAATAATAATAATAATAATAATAATTTATTTATACCCCACCCATCTGGCTGGGCTTCCCCAGCCACTCTGGGCGGCTTCTGAAAAAATATTAAAATACTGTAATACATCAAACATTAAAAGCTTCCCTAAACAGGTCTGCCTTCAGATGTCTTCTAAAAGTCTGGTATTTGTTGTTCTCTTTGACATCTGGTGGGAGGGCGTTCCGCAGGGCAGGTGCCACCACTGAGAAGGCCCCCTGCCTGGTTCCCTGTAACTTGGCTTCTTGCAGGGAGGGAACCGCCAGAAGGCCCTCAGCACTGGACCTCAGCGTCCAGGCAAAACGATGGAGGTGGAGAAGCTCCTTCAGGTATAGTGGACCGAGGCCGTTTAGGGGAAAGGTCATCCTCTATAGCTTAGGCATCAGCACTCGTCTCACTTCATTATAGTTGTACTGTAGTTGGGAAGGGGAGGAGTCAAGCTTCTTTCCTATGGAAGGATTGCTTTTCACATCTCCGTGACGCCCAACAAATGCCAGGAGCTCCTGTATAGCCTACTCTGTCCTAAGGGAGTCATCTGCCTAACGTTCCTCAGGGAAATCATCCAATCCCTCACTTCTCTGAGGCTTCAGCAGCACCAACACAAATGATTGCTTCACGGGTGCAAACTGCAGTATCAGCACAGATGTATTACTGCTGCTATTGTTAGAATGAAAACCAATATTTAGTAAATGGGGCCTAATTCTCAGTGAAACAATCAATTACTGTAGCAGATGTATCAGTTCAGACGGTGGGGGGAGGAATCAAATGACTGAACTCTCTTTCACACTATTAAAAGGTAAAGGGACCCCTGACCATTAGGTCCAGTCGTGGCCAACTCTGGGGTTGCGGCGCTCATCTCGCTTTATTGGCCGAGGGAGCCGGCGTACAGCTTCCGGGTCATGTGGCCAGCAGGACTAAGCCGCTTCTGGCGAACCAGAGCAGCGCACGGAAACGCCGTTTACCTTCCCGCCGGAGTGGTACCTATTTATCCATTTGCACTTTGACGTGCTTTGGAACTGCTAGGTTGGCAGGAGCAGGGACCGAACAACGGGAGCTCACTCCGTGGCGGGGATTCAAACCGCCGACCTTCTGATCAGCAAGTCCTAGGCTCTGTGGTTTAACCCACAGCGCCACCCGCGTCACGCTATTACCACCATCCAAAATAATTTATCTCCACATTTAAAAGCAGTATGCTGGGGAGAAGGCAAGAGTAGAATTCCAGCCCCTTAACAGAACCCAGCCTCTTGGATAATGCTGTTGTCCTGGGTGAATTTCCACCCCCCATCTCTCCCACTTCCCCATTCATCACTTCTACGGGTGCTGCTACAGGTCCTCTGTCTTTGAGCTCTTTGCTCTCCTACTTTTAAGGCTCGCCGGGTTCTGGGAGATGGAGGGTCTGGAATGTTTTCCAATGACAACAGGTCAGCCGGGTGTTGTTCTGGGCTCACATGAGTTCCCAACTTTTCTCCTCATCTGCCTCTGAGGTGCGAACTCCCGCAAACCACTGTTGTAATTCTGAACTGTCTTCTTCTCTGGAAGGGTCATGCTGGGCAGGCGGTCTCCACCATTCCTCCTCTGCCCAGTACCTGACACCCAGCCACTACCCAGGATTTACCGCCTCAGCCCTAAGCTTGGCTTCCAAAGGCTCAGACTCGGGCAAAATCACCTGGAAAATACCCTGGATGCTTTAATTTGTTAACATATAATAGAGAAACTGTCCATTATTAGCAGATATACTGCATTTGACTTGCTAGCCACAAGAGCGAATGTGTGCTTTACAACAACAAAAACAGCAGGCATATACGGTACCTTGATGAAGTAGTTTATTCCAGCAACCATCTGCGTCTTAAACTCAACTGCTTCGAAGACTTCAAAGCTTCTGCCTTCTTTCTCTTCCACTTGCCCTTTCACCTTTGGGAACAGAAAACGGTGGGGTGGGGTGGGGAGGAATCAGAATTTGTTTGCTGCTTAAAATATTGTGAGGCCTGCCAAAATCTCTGCCATTTGTGCCTGGAGAGGTTTTAAAGACCAGATGTAGAGGTGAAAGAAGAACCGAGAGCTGGGAAAGTTCTGCTCCCCGTGGGGATACTGCTCAAGACAGTATCCCCACCCCATGGAAGCTTCTCCCCCCTCCCCCTCCTCTGCTTTAGATGACCTATAATACAATGTGGAAAATAGAATCCTAGCTGCTTTGAAATAGAGCAAACCCACCCAGCATTAGGAAACTCCCAAGCTTCCTCCATCTCGGCCCTCCAGATGTTTTTGGCCTACAACTCCCATGATCCCTAGCTAGAAGGACCAGCAGTCAGGGATGCTGGGAACTGTAGTGTCAAAACATCTGTAGGGCCGAGGTTGAGGAAGCCTGCCCTAGCAATTTCCGAAACTCCCATTGTTCTAGGCGCATTTTGCGACAGGGAATTTCATCAGCGCGAGCAGTTTCTGAACTCTGGGTGCAGTACAGTGCCTGAGATTTCAGATTAAAATTACAAAGTGGAAGGATAGGAGGACCTTTTTCTGACTCCCCACTTCCAGCTACTCTGTCAAGACTGGGGAAGAGACCCTATTGAGAATATTAGGGGGGTGGGTAGCGGATGTCCAACAGGTAGATCATGATCAGATAGATCAGATTGCGGGGTGCACCTGGTGGATCCTGGTAGATTTTTGGCCCCTCAGTGTTCTCCCCCCCCCCAAAAAAAACCCCAACTTTGGCTTCCTAAAAAAAGCTCAGCAACTTCGGGTGGATCACTGCCAAATTTTTTTTATACTGTGAGTAGATCACAGACTACTGAGAGTTGGACGTCCCAGCACTTTCATATATCACTTTCTAATACTGTTCCCTAGCACAGCCAACCCCAGTGGGGTGTCCTGTCAACATCTATCAGCTGATCAGCACCAATAGGGAGTCTCGCTTGCAAAGGAACAACCATCATCCTCTGCTGCTCATCCATCAATGAGGCTGGGCAACTGCTCTAGACCAGCAGAAGACCTAGCAGAAAAGCTGAGCCCTGTGAATACCTGTGGATGGATCATAGTTATGAGTGGCCTCCAGATGAAATGTCCCAGACAGTTCCAAGTAACTGAGAATGGAAAATATGCAACTACAAGGAGGGATAGAGGAAGTGAAAGAGGAACGTGCTGAAACCAAAAAGTTCCAAAGTAACTGAGCAATTACAGGGGGTGTGGATCACAGGATCTAAAAGAACGATTTAAACTGCACAAATTCTTATTTTCTTTCGTTGATGAGGGTAATGTTGGTTCAAAACAGAGCTGAATGAGCAGCCCCCAGCAAGGAACCAGAAATGTTCCTGTGCCCCTGAAATAAGCCTTGAGCCGCCCCATTGCTATATATCTCCATAACTTAGGGCAAGTCCACTTTGAGATTGGGACGCTTCAACCACAAGGAAGCACTGAGTCAAATGCTGTGCAAGGCTGACTCAGGGAAAATGCCCTCCTTGCTATTTTTAAGGTGGGATGATCAAACGGCAAGTTTCCAATCTAAGAAACGAACTTCTTATGTGGATGCTTGTTTCTAAGGGAAAGGAAGACCCAAAGCATTTCTGCACCTTTGGGGGGGGGGAATTCATTTCTTACTTATCAAATCTGCATATACAAAACACTGCCCTGCCTCCCCACATCATGAAATTTGGCTTTGATTATGCGTTTTGCTGTTTTTATTTTTCTACATTATTTGCTCTCTGCTTATTTGGAAAACACAACCTCTGTGCTGCTCCTGTATTTTGTAACTTTGATCATGTTTTGTTTGTATTTTTGTTAAAAAAAACCACACACCCTCTTTTTAAAGTTATGCATATTGTGGGGAATGCTCTCTTGGAAGTGTCGATCTATCATTTGGGGGAGCCCAAACTTATTTTGGGATGCGGGTTCACATATAGTCCTACTCTTAACTGAGGCTGCTCACTTAATTCCACTTCACTATGTCCTGGGAAGGACAAATAAGGAACTAGGACTAAGTAACCAATCTCAGCACCGTCTTTTGCTTTGGATAAGGAAGACTCCATAAGTTAAAGCAATAGTCCCCGGAAATGCGGGGGGGGGGGGGCTGGTTTATGTACTTTTAAACCAATGCACGGCTCCGAAGTGCTTCCTTCCATTTCTTTTCTAAAATCTATCCAGCCCCTTAATGAAACCCCAGTTGCCCAAGTGCACAAAAACTTCCTCCACAATGCACAACTTTTCGTTTTGGGGAAATTGCCCAAAATGCGCCTAGTATTAGAATAAACCTTGGAGCGACATGATCCACACCTGAGCATCAATGACAGAGGTATGGAAACAACAAATATGTTCCAGTTACAAATAGGTAGCCGTGTTGGTCTGCCATAGTCAAAATAAAAAAATTCCTTCCAGTAGCACCTTAAAGACCAACTAAGTTAGTTCTTGGTATGAGCTTTCGTGTGCATGCACACTTCTTCAGATACACAAGAAGTGTGCATGCACACGAAAGCTCATACCAAGAACTAACTTAGTTGGTCTTTAAGGTGCTACTGGAAGGAATTTTTTTATTTTAACAAATATGTTGCTCTGCGCGCGTCAGCACTTCCAGGTCGACCTCTCTGGCACCTGGACTAACATGGCGACGACTACAGATCTTCTGTGGGCGAAGGGGGCGGCTAGTCCTCATGAGCCCCGGGGGGGGGGTCAAGGGAGGAAGCGGAGAAGGGAGGGCCTCGCCTTTCATGCCAGATGTTGGGAAGCCGAGGAGCAAGCGCCGCTGGAGGAGGAGGAGGAGGAGGAGAGAGAAGAGAGCGACTCTCTCCAGGCTGCGCTTTTACCTTCCCCACATCCCCAGCCAGCCAGCCAGCCCCCCGTCCCCGTCCAGAGGTTTCTCCAGCTGCGTCCAAGTGCCAGGAGGCTCCCTTCCTTACTTCCTGGGCGATTTGCTGCGTCTCGGCCGTGGCTGCCTTGGCCTCGCTGGTCCCTCCGCACTTCATCCTCGGGCAGCGCCTTGCGCGTAAAAACGAAACTCCGGTGCGCAAAGAGGACCTTCGCCACTGGCCGCCCCCCTGTCAGCTGGTCAAGTGATGCAGCTGGGCAGGCGGAGAGAGGGAGGGAGGAGAGGAGGAGAGGAGGAGGCTGACGCAGCGCAGGAAGGAAGGAAGAGAGGATTTCTCTCCTTCAGCGCTGCAGAAGCCATTTTTTTTTCAACGCAAAAGATCGAGAGAGACACGCAGAGATATCCGAGAAGCAAGCCCGGATTTCGCTCCAAAGTGTTCCCCTGCATTGCATTGCAAGGACTGGAGTGCCCTCCGCGCATTCCCGGAATTTATGCTCTGCCCAAACCAGACCTCGACTGGTGTCGATTATTTATTGCATTTATTGCTAAACGGCCCTGCTAGTTCAAAAACAAAGGCAGCCGGTTGCAAAGGAGCGCGCGCGCGGCTTGCAAAGCCTTGCAATTGTGTGGCCGGCGGTTAACGTTGCAAACTGGGAGAAGGGCGAGGTCGACAGGGACCAAGTAATGGGATCCGGTGTCGTTATCCTATTGTGGATCTGGAATCGGGCTAAACAAGTACAGAACAAGTCGAGACAGCTACTTGCCAGCTGTTGTTAACATTGCAAAGCGACAATTTGTTGTTGACAAAGGACAGCTGGACATATAAAGGGCCCCATTACCTTCAGTAGCTTAGGGCCTCATCAGACCTAAATCCGGCCCTGATGCTGTGTATACACAACATTCTGTGATAGAGTGAATGAAGACTTGGTGCTTGGTTTTTGTTTTAAAAGGGGGGGCAGTAATTTTAAATCATTGTTCCAGTTTGTAGCATACTGGCCATCTTTCCCTTGAAAATTGCTTAGTTGAAATATAATACCTGGTTGGTGGATGGGAAGGGTTTGGAGTGACTTCAATAGATGTAAGAAAAAGGTAAAGGACCCCTGGCAGTTAAGTCCAGTTGTGAACAACTCGGGTTACGGAGCTCATCTTGCTTTACTGACCGAGGGAGCCAACATTTGTCCGGGTCATGTGGCCAGCAGGACTAAGCCTTCTGGTGAAACCAGAGCAGCGCACAGAAATGCCATTTACCTTCCCGCCAAAGTGGTACTGAATTATACTCGGATAACTATCGACTTGCAAGTGCTTTCAAACTGCTAGGTCGTGGGGATTTGAACCGCCAACCTTCTGATTGGCAAGTCCTAGGCTCTGTGGTTTAACCCACAGCGCCACCTGCATCCCTTTTAGATGTACAGCTCCACTCACTAGAATCATAGAATCATAGAGTTGGAATAGACCACAAGGGCCATCAAGTCCAACCCCCTGCCAAGCAGGAAACACCATCAGAGCACTCCTGACATATGGCTGTCAAGCCTCTGCTTAAAGACCTCCAAAGCAGGAGACTCCACCACACTCCTTGGCAGCAAATTCCACTGTCAAACAGCTCTTACTGTCAGGAAGTTCTTCCTAATGTTTGGGTGGAATCTTCTTTCTTGTAGTTTGGATCCATTGCTCCGTGTCCGCTTCTCTGGAGCAGCAGAAAACAACCTTTCTCCCTCCTCTATGTGACATCCTTTTATAATTACAGAAGAAATTTCATTTCACTTTGACAATTAAAAACCTTGGTGTTTGACCCTTAAGAGCGTCTTTTTCGGTTTAAAGTCAAGTGTTCTTTCTCTGCTCTATCTCTAACTTAAATTTAACCGCCATGACATGATTGCATAATTATTGTAGCTTGCAAAACCAGATAAATCTTAGCACAATGTATAAAGTCACTTTCCAGATAATCATCACTGAAGTTAGACTGTTATTTTACAGGAAAGCAGGTGAACTACCATGTGAAATTGGATATGATCAAGTGTGTTTATTCTGCCCAGAACTACCTGGGAAAAGGCATGTAAATTCAGATTGCAGTCCTATGCAACCTTTCAAGTTTCAAATAAGTATGGACAGGATTTGGGCTGCATATCAAGTAGTAAGAGCCAGACAGCAAAAGGAAGACTTTAAGTGTGTCCTTCTCCTTTAAACGGTTGGAGAGAGACCCATAAGAGGCCAAGCTAGCTTGTGGTGGGCAGAGGGAGGATCCTGCCAACTTCATATTTACATGTGTAGCGTGAAAGCATTCAGCACACATCATATTTGACCTTGGGTGTAATGATGCTTTTGAAAACACACAAACCTTTAACTGGATTTTGCACTTCCTGGCATAGTTCCAACAACTGAGCTATTTTTTTAAAGTAACTGAGCAGAAGTCAATTACAGTGGTACCTCGGGTTACAGATGCTTCAGGTTACAGACTCCGCTAACCCAGAAATAGTACTTCGGGTTAAGAACTTTGCTTCAGGATGAGAACAGAAATCGTGCAGCGATCGTGCGGCAGCAGCAGGAGGCCCCATTAGCTAAAGTGGTGTTCAGGTTAAGAACAGTTTCAGGTTAAGAATTGACCTCCAGAACAAATTAAGTTCTTAACCCGAGGTACCACTGTATACAATTCCCAGAGCTTGCCCCCATCACACACACACACACACACACACACACACACACATATAAATTCTCACAAACAGCGCAAAGGTGGGATAGAAGGCACTTTTTTATTTTGACATGTTTCATCTTCTCAACGCAGGAGATTCTCTGGCAACTAGTGCAGCTGAGTAACTCCTTGTGGGCTGAAGCCTTGCCGCCTTGCCAGAAGTCCCTTCAGAGCACCACGGTCCTGAGGGGGCTCCTTCCCAAAGTCTCGCCAGACGGCACAATGGAGCACTCGGAGGCTTCAGCTACGCTGCCACAGCAGGACCAGTGAGGAGCGCCAGGGTGACCCTTGTGTCCGTGACCACAGCCCTGATAGCCACCTGCCCATTGGAAAAGAAACTGTTTTACTGGCTAGAAAAGCTCTCCAAGTAAACTCACCATTTCCTGCACTTTGGGCAGCGGTTCTCCAAAGATGTGGTGTGCTGCACACTGGCATGGCAGAAGAGGATGGCAAGCGTGGCAGGAAGATTCAAGGGCAATTAGAAAAGAGAAAGGCTTCTTTCTGCTGGTGGGGAGATGAGAATTTGTTTGTCTCAAACTAGACTTAATATAAGTCTCTCACTGATCTTGTCTGCATGCTGAGGCGGGAAAACTCTGGCCCTCCAGATGTTTCGGACTACAATTCCCATCATCCCTAGCTAACAGGACCAGTGGTCAGGGATGATGGGAATTGTAGGCACATAGTAAGAGGATTGTTTATAATTATATTTTGGGAATGATTCAAGTTCTTCTTTAGCTGTGTTGTTTTTACTTTCTGGGTGTCCCGTAAAGTTGTTGTGCTCTATATCACAAACCAAGCACTGCCTGGAGTTTTTTCTCTCCCCCCCCCCCAATGTATTTCTTATCAATAAATTATTCGATGTGGTGCAATAATTTTTTTATTCAAAAAGTGTGACCCAGAGGAAAAAGTTTGAGAACCACTGACCTTAGGTCATTTATCAACAGAGGAGATAAGATTACATTCAACCTTGTACACAGATGAAGATAAAGCAGGGAACAAACAAAAAAATTATGTTGCAGGTTATGACTGTAAAAATAGCTTTTGCCTTCCATCTACCACCTTGGATGTCTGTTTTATAATGACGGTGGCTGGAATCTTTCATCTGCGCTATTACACTTATGGCCATTTTGCTGGAGACATTTTTGCATCCTGTGTAGGGAGGTGGCTAACGGGCTGAGGTGCGACTCAGGAATCCATGATTCGAGTGTCACTGTTGCTTTCAACCTGCTCAAGTAAGCCACTCTGTCAGCATAAACAAGACCAACCTAGCTCCTGCACATGTCAAGTGTTTGAAACACTCCAAAGGCCATTTGATCCTGACATGCTTCCTTAGGAGTAAACCCCAGTAAACACAGTGGAACTTACTTCTGAGTACACACACACACACAGGATTGCATTGTAAAAATTATTCTCAGACAAGACGGATGAATTGAAATAAATTATATATCCTTTGTCTTCATGATAATTTTAATTTCTGTGATGTGCAAAGCCTGATGGCTGTATAAATCGAATAAGACCCATGGTTCCCAATTTGGGGCACATGCCCCACAGGGGGGCAATTTGATTTTTACAGCGGGCAATTTGAGAATGAGTTATTAATAACAGTTAATGGCCTTTCAGGCTTCCTCCATGCGAATAGGAGTTCACTTTTTGAACAGTAAGAATTATATAGTATTGGGGGGGGCACCAGGATTTTAGAGATGCTTAGGTGCAGCATGTCCAAAAAAAGGTTGGGAACCATGGCTGTAGACCATTAAAAGTTCCCTGGAGAGAGAGAGAGAGAGAGAGAGAGAGAGAGAGAGAGAGAGAACTGTGCCTGACCCAGTAGCTTATGGGAAAGCGGTTACTTACCAGGCATGACTCCTGCACAAGCACATTGAGCAGCCTTCTGCCCCCCACTAGAGCAGAACGTGCAGCAGTGGAAGACGCCTCGGTGGGGGCGGAACTTGTTCTTTACAATCATGGTGAAGGGGGAGCCCTGCAGAGAAAAAGTTGCCAAAGGGACAGATTTGCATGTCATAGGTAAAGGGACCCCTGACCATTAGGTCCAGCCGTGGCCGACTCGGGGGATGTGGCGCTCATCTCGCTTTATTGGCCAAGGGAGCCAGCGTACAGCTTCCGGGTCATGCGGCCAGCATGACTAAGCTGTTTCTGGCGAACCAGAGCAGCGCACAGAAACGCCGTTGACCTTCCCACCGGAGCGGTACCTATTTATCTACTTGCACTTTGACGTGCTTTCGAACTGCTAGGTTGGCAGGAGCTGGGACAGAGCAACGGGAGCTCACCCCGTCGCGGGGATTCGAACCACCGACCTTCTGATCGGCAAGTCACAGCGCCACCTGCGTCGCTATGCATGTCACACTAGAGGATAATACGACATCAAAGGTTGCAGCAGCAGGAGGTGTTATTACAGGCCTTACACTTACTTTGAGTGGGGGAAAGGACTAGCAACCATTCTCTGAAACAGTATAACAACTACATTATTATTATTATTATTATTATTATTATTATTATTATTATGCCACCCATCTGACTGGGTTTGCCCCAGCCACTCTGGGTGACTTCCAACAAATTAAAACACAGTACAAATTAAAACACAAACTTCCCTCTGCAGGGCTGCCTTCAGATGTCTTCTAAAAGTCAGATAGCGGTTTATTTCCTTGACACCTGACAGAGGGCGTTCCACAGGTTGGATGCCACTACTGAGAAGGCCCTCTGCCTAGAGTAATGTTTACCAGTCTTAAATACAGTGGAACCTTGGTTGTCGCACGTAATCTGTTCTGGAAGACCATTCTGAAACGTTCGACAATGAGGAGCAACAGTCGGTCGGCAAACTCAGTTGAGAAATGTGCCTCAGAAGCCATTCAACTTCCAAGGCCTGTTCAAAAATGGAAGCAATTATTTCCAGGTTTTCGGCGTTTGAAAACCAGAACGTTCAGCTTCCGAGTCACTCGAAAACCAAGATTCCACTGTATATGTGTATAATGCCTGCAGGGTCATAGTCCTTTGCACACAATCACACTTACTATGTATTTATTAAAGTGTTTGT
Source organism: Podarcis liolepis (assembly GCF_965112155.1). Taxonomy (NCBI): domain Eukaryota; kingdom Metazoa; phylum Chordata; class Lepidosauria; order Squamata; family Lacertidae; genus Podarcis; species Podarcis liolepis. Next base: position 43,021,076 of record NC_139571.1, read on the forward strand.
ATAAATTATGCTGTGTTGTGTCCAAAAGTAGGTATGTACCCTCTGGGCCAACTTATGTTGTTGTGGTTCTCTGACAATCAAACTTGTCAACACTTTCCCCATGTACACTTTCTTCACGACAATGAAAGGCGAAGGCCTTTAGATGTTTCCAAAGCCCTTAAACCAATGAAAATGGAGGGAACATGTTCTGTCCCCCTAAAGGCCAGTGGATTCACCTAAGGCAGTGACACTCAAAGCCAGGTTCGAGGAAGAAGTGTCTTGATTCCCCTTTGATAGCTTGAAGCTCAGGCCAACTGAGGCTCTGAGAAGTCTCCTCAAGCCATTCCCATCCCTGGGCAAGAGCTGAGCTCAGAAGTGCCTTAAGCTCCAATTCTAACTCCTCTCTCCTCTCTCTCCTTTTCTGCTCTTGCCATAGGTCTGCTCATTCTTGGTCGACTCTCCAAAATCATCCACACCCACAAAAGCTAGCCGAAAGTGTTACCTGTACATGTTGACCTCTGACAAAGACGCAGACCTTGTACTTGCCCGGTTCCTCAGGGATGTAAGAAATATGGTATGTCCCATCTTGGTTGTCACTTACACTGGCCTTGATGACACTGGATTGAAGACAGAGAGGAAAGAAAAATAATTGCTTGGCATGCAAAAATAAAGAAGACATTTGTATAGAGACTTTGATCCAGTGACTGATGAAGTTGGTGATTATTTTAAGAGGTCTCAAGTAGCGAGTTGCTTAATAGAATTGAGGATATCCCACAACTGGTATTTTTGAACCACTGATGAACTTCTTTCCAACTTCAGGACCTGAAGAGTCAATCTGATGGTGGTAGACCTGTGTGTCAGAATCAGGACATTGCTGTAAAGCAGAAATGAAGACTGGATTTGAAGTATACTACTGGTGACTGGAGGGACGCGGGTGGCGCTGTGGGTTAAACCACAGAGCCTAAGGCTTGCCGATCAGAAGATTGGCGGTTCGAATCCCTGCAATGGGGTGAGCTCCCGTTGCTCGGTCCCAGCTCCTGCCCACCTAGTAGTTTGAAAGCACGTCAAAGTGCAAGTAGACAAATAGGTACAGCTCCGGCGGGAAGGTAAGTGGCGTTTCCGTGCGCTGCTCTGGTTCGCCAGAAGCGGCTTAGTCCTGCTGGCCACATGACCTGGAAGTTGTACGCCGGCTCCCTCGGCCAATAAAGCGAGATGAGCACCGCAACCCCAGAGTCGTCCACGACTGGACCTAATGGTCAGGGGTCCCTTTACCTTTACCTTTACTGGTGACTGGGGAACTTTCTTCCCATCACTAGACAGATCTCCACACCTGTTTTCTTCAAGATAAAGAAGCAGTCAATGCTATTAGAAAGCCAGTTGAGGAAAGCCAGTTTTGGACAGGGGAAAACAACAACACTACAATGGTACCTTGGTTCTCAAACTTAATCTGTTCTGGAAGTCCATTCCAAAACCAAAGTGTTCCAAAACCAAGGCACGCTTTCCCATAGAAAGGAATGCAAAACAAATTTATCTGTTCCAGACTTTTGAAAACAACCCCTAAAACGGCAATTTAACATGAAATTTTATTATCTAATGAGACCATTGATCCATAAAATGAAAGCAATCATCAATATACTATGCTATAAATTAAATAAGACTGTATTGTAGATGATAATTATCCACACAGTCACAAAAACAAATTAACCAAAAATGCCTCATAAACAAAAGCCCAAAATAAATAGCAGAAACAAAAGCGCCAAACTTAATCTATTCCGGAAGTCTGTTTGACTTCTGAAATGTTCAAAAACCAAGGCGCAGCTTCTGATTGGTGCAGGTGCCCTGGAAACAATAGCTGACAGCTGCATCGGACAGTCAGCTTCCAAAAAACGTTCAAAAACCAGAACACTCACTTCCGGGTTTTCGGCGTTTGAGTACCAAAGCATTTGAGAACCCAGGTACCACTGTACCAGGAAAGGATTCGGTGCTCCTTTCCTATCTGCCCTGAGTGAATATTTTAACCAAGTCCCCAGTCCCCAGTACTGATTTACAGGAATTTGGCACCGTGTGGTAGATTGGACAAAGGGGCACTTATTGTTGCTTCTCTATGCCTGTCAAAGCACAAGACTCCTTCTTCAGGAACTTTAAATGACTGCAAATTCCTTAGACACAAAAACGCTGCTCTGTAAACCTGAACTCAGAAACCAGCTTTGAAGAAGCTGTGAAACAACAAGTTTTCTTTTTGCCTATCTGCAATGAATTACCCTGCTGGAATGTTAAAGACATTTAGAATCCAGCTCATTAAAGGCATGGCATGCTTGGGAATTAGTAGACTGAAGAATAAAGTATAAAGCAACTCCAGAGTCCAGCAAATTTGATATAATCTTAGGGGCTTTTTAAATACACTAGAGGAACACTTTATACTTCTGAATATATGGGAACTTTTTGTATTTGGCCCACAGTTCTCTGAAAACCTTTATAATGTCTTGCTGTTGTACTAAAAGGTCTGATGGACAGATCTGGATACTTTGGTTGAAAGATGTGATAGAAATAGATTGAATTGATGAAAGCCTTAAATTAGTAAGTCTCACAATGGAGTGTTTCCATCAGAAACTGGACTTGCTAAATTAATCCAATTTTAAGGTTGTCATCCAGCTCTTTAAGACTCAGGGAGCTGCTCACCACAGCCAGCTTACCTCAACCCATGGCAATGCCTAGGACTGGTTTACTCACATGAGCAGCTACTATCAGAGGGCGACTCACAGAAGGAGACAAACATGCCTACCACCAGCAAAGATTCCTTTTGGAAAGACAGAAGGGAAATGCCTAATATCTATTAATTTGGCGTCTTTATGCCTTTCCTACTAATTTAATGTATTTTTAGTCTTTGCTGGAAGCCACCCAAAGTGGGCTGGGGAAACCCAGCCAGATGGGCTGGGTATAAATAATAAATTATTATTATTATTATTATTATTATTATTATTATTATTATTATTATTATTATTATTATTGTTGTTGTTGTTGTTATTATTATTTTATTATTATTATTATTATTATTATTATTATTAACCAGGATCTTGGGGCAGTTTACAACATATTTAAAGTGAAATAAAATAGGCAAGAGAGGCTAAAATAGGGAAAAGGCAGTGCTTTTTTTCTGGGGGGACGCACACCCCTAAACATTTTGTGAATATAAGTTTGGCCTCATTGAGGGGCAGTATTTCAATATGAGTAGGAAAAGGAGAGTGCCCCTAAACATTTTTTTTTAAGAAAAAAAGCACTGGGCAAAGGCATATATACATATCCCATCTTCCTAGTTTTCAGGTGTTCCAGTTGCCACTATGCAACTGAATATCTGGACCTGCTACAACCACCAGATGCAAGTCACTCCTCATTGGCTGATGCTCATGTCTTCCCGTTTATTCACTATTCAAGTGCCCGTATACTCCTAAATCAACGCAGGCTGCCGCAAATCCGCATGCATCCCTTCACCTGGGCTCTCAGGTACGATTCCTCCGCCACTGTTCTGATTCTGGCAATTCACCTCCTTACCCTTTTCGTGAATGTGCTTGCGAAGGGACTCTTAAAAGGAAACACGAAACAGACCGAAACGGACAACCCTTTGCAGAACAGCTACCAACCAATCCTTCCTGTCTTTATGGGAAATGGACACCCGGACGGGCTCCCCTCCTCTGTCCATCTGCTCATCGGAAGCGTCCTTGCAGACCAGAGTGAAGCCGGCTGGCTCGTTCTGATGAGTGCTGCCGAGATCTGGAAAAGCAGAGCAGAGGAATTGGGAAGAAAATGCGAAGAGCCTTGTCCTCCTGTTATGTACTCAGTTGAATAGGATCCAAAATGCAGCAGTCTGATTGGTCCCAGAACAATAGGATTCAGAATGCAGCAGTCTGATTGGTCCTAGAACAATGCAACAGTATGATTGGTCTGCAGGAGCCACCCAATCCAGCTCCAGATGGAAGTGAATCCACAACCTGATTGGCCTACAGGAGAATTCTGGAATTAGCCAATCACGTGCAGCCCATTGTGTAAATAATGTATATAAAGCAGATACTTTGGGGAAACTTCCATTTCTCCTCACCACCATGAGCTGAATAAAGAGCATGAAATCCACTCTCGACTCTGAGTATATTTCACCTCCCTTAAATGACTCTGCCCTTTCTTCCTCACTACTGTCCAGGGCTTCTGGCACTGAATTTCAGGTGTTGTTCTCTGTATGCAAAACATGGTCTCTACCACTGAGCTGCAATCCTGCATTTAAACAGACGTGTGTAAAGACATTCTCAGGTTAGAGATCTTCTGAAACAACAATGGGACACTAGCACTGCCCAAGGCAGGCTGGAGAACAGCAACAGCTGACAAAAGATAGATATAATATTTTACAAGGACAGGAAGAAACACTATGGACAGAATAATTGCCACACACAGGAAGGAGAGAGTTTGAATGCTTCAGCTGTAAGCGTAGAAATCATTCAATGTGTCAATACAGTGGTGCCTCGCAAGACGAAAAGAATCCGTTCTGTGATTCTCTTCGTCTAGCGGTTTTTTTGTCTTGCGAAGCAAGCCCATTGAAGGATTAACGCTATTAGCGCTATTAGCGGCTTTTAGCAGCTTATCTGCTGATCAGATCAGCTGATAAGCGGCTTAGCGGCTTAGAAAAGGGGGGGAGGGGAAAAAACCAGCAGGAACTCGCAAGACATTGTCGTCTTGCAAAGCAAGCCCATAGGAAATTCGTTTTGCGAAGCACCTCCAAAACGGAAAACTCTTTCGTCTAGCGAGTTTTCCTTCTTGCGAGGCATTCGTCTTGCGGGGCACCACTGTACATCAAACCTTTTATTGGCTTCACATACAAACATCCAAAACAAAATACAGAATTACCACTTCCCCAGTGGCACAAAACATTTGATAAAAAAAAGGAGGCAGAGCTGTCTATTGTCACATCTTTTCGTCTCCAGGGAGATCAGATGTCTGCAGTGTATTTTGACAATTGGATGTGGAGCATCTTATGATGTTTTTCTGCTGCTACAAACCACCCCCTTACCTGCTCCTTGCAGGACACACTTGGCTGGATGAGCTGCTTTGTTGAGAACGGCCCCAAAGATTTCGTAGCCATGGTATACGCCGGCCTTCTTTTGAGGAGAGAAGTGGATTCTGTCGTCCGCAAGAGGGTGGATATTGCAGTCCACGCTGGTTAGCCTGCTCAGCCGGTTCTCCACCACCCCTTTGGTAAGGAGGATCTCAAGGTCCGAGCCGTTGGTGAGCAGGTGCTCAGTGAATTCCACTCCTGTCTGCATATCCAGGAGCAGCTGGAGCAGCTGCGCTTTCTGCAAATGCAACAGGCTCTCCCTTTGGACCTTCAGTTCGTTCAGAAACTTGAGCAGCCGGTCTCGGTGCTCTTCGACGGCTTTCACGTAGCCGTCTGCAAAAGCGCAGATCTCTCGAGCCACGGCTTCTACGTGGCTGCTGAGGGCGCTGTCCACCTCTTCAATTCGGCTGAGCGCGCCTTCCAGAGTTCTCATATTCAGCTGGGTGATCTTCAAGAGTTCCCGAATGGAATCTCCGTGCTTGTGGACAACGTTACTGGTGAGATTGTAGGGATGCTGCCGGTGTGTCCCCACCACACACTCCTGGCACACAGACGTGTCGCACTGCTCACAGAAGAGCGTCAGCTCCTCCGAAGGGTGCAAAAGGCACTGGATGGGCTTCTCCATGTGGGTGTAGCCCTTCAAGTCCTGAAGCTCCACCACAGGGTGGGCAGCGGTTTTCTTCTGCCGCCTAGAAGAGTAAGGTGCAAAGTTCAGCCGTCTATGCATCCCAGAAAACAACATCCGCAAAGCACAAGAAAATCCATTCCTACTCACACACACTGGGACAGTAATCCTGTTTTGGGGGGCAGGGGGCGGGCAGGTGTGGAGGACTCCCTGGTCCTGAGTGGGGTAACTGTGCCCCTGAAGGACCAGGTGCGCAGCCTGGGACTCACAGCTGTCCATGGAGGTGCAGGTCAATTCTGTGTCCAGGGCAGCAGTTTATCAGCTCCATCTGGTAGGCAGGCTGAGACCCTACCTGCCCACAGACTGTCTCGCCAGAGTGGTGCATGCTCTGGTTATCTCCTGCTTGGACTACTGCAATGCGCTCTACATGGGACTACCTTTGAAGGTGACTTGGGAACTACAACTAATCCAGAATGCAACTGCCAGACTGGTGACTGGGAGTGGCCGCTGGGACCACTGGTCCTGAAAGACCTACACTGGCTCCCAGTACATTTCCGAGCACAATTCAAAGTGTTGGTGCTGACCTTTAAAGCCTTAAACTGCACCTGCAGTATAAAAGAAAAAAGGATACTACAGTGCTACCTCGGGTTAAGTACTTAATTCGTTCCGGAGGTCCGTTCTTAACCTGAAACTGTTCTTAACCTGAAGCACCACTTTAGATAATGGGGCCTCCTGTTGCTGCCGCACCACCGGAGCACGATTTCTGTTCTCATCCTGAAGCAAAGTTCTTAACCCGAGGTACTATTTCTGGGTTAGAGGAGTCTGTAACCTGAAGCGTATGTAACCTGAAGCGTATGGAACCCGAGGTACCACTGTATATCATTTTACCTGCAGGCATGAAAGCAGCTGAAGTAGCGAAATGGCAGGGAGCGAAGGGTCAGGCAGCCTCTACTCCCCCTTTCTGTAGCCTTTTCACTGCCTTCCAATTCTGTTGTTCAGTTTAAAGGATAAAAGGGGGAGGGGCTGTCAAAGTCTCCTGCATGTTATTTAATGTGATTGTTAAATGGGCATAAAAGGCAGGAAGGTACCACAAAATTACCGTATTTTTCGCTCTATAAGACGTACCAGACCACAAGATGCACCTAGTTTTTGGAGGAAGAAAACAAGAGAAAAAATATTCAGAATCTCAGAAGCCAGAACATCAAAAGGTGAAAAGCAGGGAAAGCAGCAATTCCTCTTGCTGTTGTGGCTTCTGGGATAGCTGCGCAGCCTGCATTCGCTCCATAAGACGCACACACATTCCCCCTTACTTTTTAGGAGGGAAAAAGTGAGTCTTCTAGAGCAAAAAATACGGTATGTAGGGTAACTCTATTGCACTGTCTGGGCAGGACACGTACTTGTGAGCTTGGCAGCAAAACTGGCAAAGGCAGACCCGGCAGGCCTGGCAGTGCTTCACAGCTTCTCCATCCACACAGAGGTCGCAGGCTAAGCCCAGGCCATCGCCTTGCAAGGTCTCCAACAGCACCTCTTTCAGAGCCATGTGATCGGTGGTCAAGTCTTTGATCCCTCCTGGTGGCAAATCTACCTCAGCATCACAGACGGGACAGAGGAGGCTGAGCAGCGGCGATGGCGGCTGGCGGCAGCTCTGGAGACAAGGCCCTTCTGAACTCGAGTCTGAGTCTTCGCCTGGCAAGCCCAGGTCTGAAAAGGGCTCCAGCTGCTCTAGGCAAGCTGTGCAGAAGGTGTGTAAACAAGGCAATATTTTAGGGGCAGAGAAGAGCTGAGCGCAAAGGGGGCACTTGCTTCTGGAACATTCCTTTGCCTCAGGAAGGGCCTTGCGCACGCTAGTCGGCTCCCCTTGTAAACCCTGAGTGTTAGACATCTCCTGGAAAACAAAGAACAATAACTTTTTAATAACAATTGTTAGTACTATTATTAGTATTATTTGTTGAAGTTATATACCAGCCTATACCCGGGGGTCTCTGGTCGCTTCACAGAATAAAATCAAGATATAAAACCACAAAATAGATGATAAAAATAAAAAAAACAACCACCCAATATTCCTATAATAATAGGAATTAATACACAATACGATCAGAAAATCATTATTGCTCTTTAAAAACAGGAGGAGGAAATACAAATAAAGTATTCCCCGACCCTACAAAAGGAAGAAGCCTCAAAGTCCCAGGTTATTCCACTCTATTTACAGCAAGGCATGCTTCACCCAAAATATTAATGAAAAAGCTGGCTTCAGGCAGTTACAAAGATGTCTGCAAATGTGACATGAACCCTGCCATATGGAAATCCCTTGCAGACAACCTCAGTGCCTGGAGACAGATAGATTGCGTATCCATAGCAGTGCCCAGAGGAGGAATGAGTGCTTGGGAGAAGCACAGAGAGAGAGAAATACCATGTTGCATCTGCCCCAGCTGCAACAAAACATGTCTCTCCCATACCCGTCTCTACAGAAACAGCACATTCTATAACTCTCTAATGGTATTCGAACCGCTCCACAAATGTTCTTGCTGCGCTAAGTTCATATTGACGTATTTGTGCTCAGAATAAAGCTGGGTGTATGTCACAGGGTGTGTGTGTGTGTTATAATAATTCTGCAAATCTGAAGACAGCCTTGAACAAAACTAATTGCCCCCTTATGTCACAAGAGCTTTGGTTACACTGGGAGTCAGAAGGGATCGAGTCTCTTATCCCAGAAGGAAAGCCATGAGTTGGCCAAACTGTCTCTCACTTAGAATTGGCTCTAGCCCACAAATGATCATGCCATACTGTCCTTAAGAAGCCACAAAGCCTTGTCTTTGCTTTATTTTGACCATTTCATCAGCGCACAGAGCAGAATTTGCGAGATGGCTTGGGCCCCACTCCCTTTTCCCGGCCCTGTCTCCAACTATGATCTGTCCTTTCAATTGCAGGAGACCCGAGGGGCAGAGAGGACTCCATTCCTGACCCTGGACGAAGTCCGCGAGGGCCGATCTCCTCCTGAACCGAGGCAACGCAGGTCCGGCCCCTGCCTCCACCAACCCAGCGCCCTGCCCTCTCCCGGGGGGAGCGAATCAGCCCTTGGCTCCCCTCCTCTCCGCCCGAAATAGAGTGGCATTTATTTCGCTTCTCCCTCGCCCTTTCGTTTGCTCCCTTCCCCATTCCTTGGGTGTCGCCAAATGCGCCAAGAGAACAGATTCTCCAGGCGGAGTCTCTCTCCGCTTCGCTCCCCCCCTGGAGTTGTTCCCCCACCCCCCTTACCTCGGAAAGTGGCGTGGGATTCTCGGAGAGCTTTCAGGCCCGTCAGCTGCCCCTTTTCTTTTCCTTTCCTTTCCTTTCCTTCCTTCCTTCCTTCCTTCCTTCCTTCCTTCCTTCCTTCCTTCCTTCCTTCCTGCCCTCCCCTGGAAAGAGGAACCGTTCACTTGGTTACGCGCGGAGCAGCTGCGCTCTGCTTTACGCACGGCGAGGCGCGCCTTGGCAACGCGATCTGGGGATCTCTGGAGATCTCTGGAGAATGTGGGAGAGGGTGGCAGCGCCAGCGACGCAGCCCATGGCTGGCTGGGGAGGAAAAGTGGGGCGGGGGCTGGGATTTAGTGGAGGGTTAAGGGCGAGAAGGCGCGTCGCTGGGGCGCATCAGGTTACACAAAGAGTGGGGTGGGGGGCGAAGCAAGGCTGAACGGCTGGAATATCTATATAATAATAATAATAATAATAATAATAATAATAATAATAATAATAATAATAATAATAATAATAATAATAATAATAATAATACCCTGCCCATCTGGTCAGGTCTCCCCAGCCACTCAGAGCGGCTTCCAACAGGATATTAAAAACAGGATAAAAGATGAAACCTTAAAAACTTCCCTAAACATGACTGCCTTCAGATGTCTTCTAAAAGTCAGATACAGTGGCACCTCGGGTTAAGTACTTAATTCGTTCTGGAGGTCCATTCTTAACCTGAAACTGTTCTTAACCTGAAGCACCACTTTAGCTAATGAGGTCTCCCGCTGCTGCCGGAGCGGAGCACGATTTCTGTTCTCATCCTGAAGCAGAGTTCTTAACCCGAGGTACTATTTCTGGGTTAGCGGAGTCTGTAACCTGAAGCGTATGTAACCCAAGGTACCACTGTATTGCACTTCTTAATGCATGCCAGCCTTCCTTCTGGATCGTGTTAGCGAACACCTTCTACCCGAACACAGTGGCAACTCAGATTAAGTACTTAATTCGTTCTGGAGGTCTGTTCTTAACCTGAAACTGTTCTTAACCTGAAGCACCACTAATGGGGTCTCCCGCTGCTGCACAATTTCTGTTCTCATCCTGAAGCAGAGTTCTTAACCCGAGGTATTATTTCTGGCTTAGGTCTGTAACCTGTAACCTGAAGCATATGTAACCCGAGGTACCACTGTATTGTAGTTGTTTATTTCCTTGACATCTGGTGGGAGGGCGTTTCACAGGACGGGTGCCACCACCGAGAAGGCCCTCTGTCTGGTTCCCTGTAGCTTCACTTCTCGCAGTGAGGGAACCGCCAGAAGGCCCTCTGAGCTGGACCTCAGTGTCCGGGCTGAACGATGGGGGTGGAGACACTCCTTCAGGTATACTGGGTCGAGGCCGTTCACGGCACCAACACTTTGAATTGTGCTCTTTTAAACACTCTTCTATTTCCTAATTTTAACTGTTATTAGTGCTCTATGCAGAAAGGGAGGTCATACATGGAATGAATGAATGAATGAATGAATGTATAATCTTCCTGTCCAATGAGAATTCAATCTCATTTATCTAGGCCTTTTAGTAACACTTTTGCCATGCGCTGCTCTGATTCGCCATAAGTGGCTTAGTCATGCTGGCCACATGACCCGGAAGCTGTACGCTGGCTCCCTCGGCCAATAAAGCGAAATGAGCGCCGCAACCCCAGAGTTGGCCACGACTGGACCTAACGGTCAGGGGTCCCTTTACCTTTTATCTTCCTGATGTCTGCTTGCACCACAGGGCAAAGTTAACATATTGTTGCCAACTGACCAGGAAGATGGGGGTTGGTGGGAAATGGCCCCCATCCACAGCATACCTAATAGTTAATTTGCATTGGGAACCAGGCAGAGGGCCTTCTCAGTAGTGGCGCCCGCCCTGTGGAACGCCCTCCCATCAGATGTCAAGGAAATAAACAACTATCTGACTTTCCAAAGACATCTTGAAGGCAGCCCTGTTTAGGGAAGGTTTTAATGTTTGATGTTTTGTTCTGTTTTTAATATTCTTTTGGGAGCCACCCAGAGTGGCTGGGGAAACCCAGCCAGATGGGTGGGGTATAAATAAATTATTATTATTATTATTATTATTATTATTATTATTATTATTATTACCATGTGCTTTGTTGTTTAGTCGTTTAGTTGTGTCCGACTCTTCGTGACCCCCTGGACCAGAGCACACCAGGCCCTCCTGTCTTCCACTGCCTCCCGCAGTTTGGTCAGACTCATGTTAGTAGCTTCGAGAAGACTGTCCCACCATCTCATCCTCTGTCGTCCCCTTCTCCTTGTGCCCTCCATCTTTCCCAACATCAGGGTCTTTTCGAGGGAGTCTTCTCTTCTCATGAGGTGGCCAAAGTCTTGGAGCCTCAGCTTCAGGATCTGTCCTTCCAGTGAGCACTCAGGGCTGATTTCCTTCAGAATGGAGAGGTTGGATCTTCTTGCAGTCCATGGGACTCTCCAGAGTCTCCTCCAGCACCAGAATTCAAAAGCATCCATTCTTTGGTGAATAGCCTTCTTTATGGTCCAGCTCTCACTTCCATACATCACTACTGGGAAAACCACTCATTTCAGGACAAATGGGCAGGAAAACCAAGGAGGCACCACTCCTTACCTGTTTTAAAGGCCAACAGAGCTAGACCAAAGTAATCAATGTTAAGAATGTGCATGAACTGAAATAGGGGGGAAAAACTTCCTCCATCTGAGTTCTGCTCCTGTGATGTGTACTGCAAGCTCATTACTTCTCCTCCTGGAATTAAGACACATGGTGCTGGATGAGCACAGAGGCAAAGAAGCTGAGTGATGCACTTGTTAGGAGCAGTCGCTGGCTGAGAAGTCGTTCTTCGGTGGCAGGTGGCACCCACCTGCGTGGAGCCCTGGAGCTTGGAAGGGGTGGCAGGAAGCCTGATCCAAAGCTCTGCATCTCTCGCTTTGTGGAAGGATGGCTTCCCTTTTGAACCTCATCTATCCCTTCCTGCTCATGTTGCTGATGTATCACGTTGGTAAGTGGCTCAAAATGTCAGGAAGGCAAGTGGAATGTTTGTGGTCAGTGTGGAATGAAATGTTCTTGTTTGGAGAGGAGTTGAAACTTCACATTTATGGGCTTTCAAGCTTTTGAGAGCTGCAAGTGTCTTTCTTAGGTTATAACAGTTTCTAACCTTTTGCCATTTAAGTACTTACCGTATTTTTTGCACCATAACAGTCACTTTTTTCCTCCTAGAAAGTAAGGGGAAATGTCTGTGCGTGTTATGGAGCGAATGCCTATGGGTGGCGGGGGGATCTGCTGCAGTCGTGAGCAGAGGATCCATGGATCCCCTTCCTTCCCTCCTCCGTGGTTACAAAGCATGGATCCACATGGATCCTCAGGATTTTTGCATTGGGCTACTCCAAACTCACTGTCAGATCACATGTCTGTGGCCACAGCATGAACCACAAAAAATTATATATCCACTATTTCGTTTAGAATATTTTTTTCTTGTTTTCCTCCTCTAAAAACTATGTGCGTGTTATGGTCGGGTGCGTGTTATAGAGCGAAAAATACGTTACTTTTTTTTTTTAAACGAATCTCACTTAACCACAATTGCTGCACACACCAAGAAATATATCTACCCCAAGCATGGAACTTTGACAAGACTACATCATCATACTAATATGTTTATTTAAAAAGAAGAAAGATTAAAAAAAACCTCACCACAATTCTACTAGCTAAAATACTAGTGAATGTAAAGCACTTACATCCTTAAAAAAAACTTCTAGTAATTTAAGTCGATGAAAACAGGAGAGCTAAATTAGGAAGGCAAAGGTTTAGTTACAGAACTAGGCACAATAACAAGATTTAGCATTCATATAGGGTGTTTTCGTATGTGTTAAATATTTCGTGTGTGTTAAATATACAAAATGCTTCACATGTTATGTTGATGTAATTCTTAGAACAACCCCGAAAGGTAAGTGATTCAAGAAACCAGTGGCTTGATTAATTGATGGATTGATTTCATCAGCAGAGCAGTTGAGCCAGTGGAGTACTAACTCTTCCATTCCACAGATGCAACAATGACGGAATTCAAAGTACGTCCCTTCGACAATATTTCTCTGCCCTGCCAGTTCTCCTTTGTGGACGGCATCGATGGCTTGACATTTACGTGGGAGAGGGAAGATATTAAGGAAGAACATGAAGTGGAAGATAAAGAATTTTACAAATTTTTTGTTGGGCTCCACGATTTTTACCAGTTTTACCCAAAGCTGATATACAGCTTTAGCAACAACCAGGAACAGATGGAGGAGCGGAATTCGCTATATGAGGGGAGAGTCTGGGTAGATGAGGAGGAGATCGCCGATGGCAGCCTGGCACTCATGTTGGAGCAAGCACAGTTTTCTGATGAGGCAATATACATATGTAAGGCATACAATTCAAGGGGCAGAGGGCAAAGGAAAGTGAAGCTCCTCGTGCAAGGTAAGAACATTTAAATGCACTTTAATATTGCACAGGTGAAAATAGGAAGGTGTATGTCTGATATCCCTATTATCACAGAGAGTGCTGACTCCAGGTTTGAGGAAATCCAATACACAGTGGCATTTGGTTAGCAGACTTCTCCATCACTTGGAAGCAGTCAATAGCAGCCACACATGGGCTGGGTATAGCCACCATTTAAATATTTTACAATGGTGGTATGTTGGGTGGCTGTGTGAGGAAAGAGGACCAAAGAATGAGATGAATGTGGATTGGGCAGAGTAAGGGATAAAAGGAAATGAATTGGGGATAGGTCACCAAAAAAACCCCACAGCCCTGGCCATCCACAAAAGAACAGAGGGATAAATAGTCTAGGTTTCAGAGAAGCAGAAGTGAAAATGGACAGAGTAAAAGATAAGGTCGTGAATATAGATGCTGAGTAGAAATGGGCCGTAAGAGTGAATGGGGCAATTTCAGGATGGGTTTTACAAAATGGCATATGCCTGAATAAAAACTGTTAAAATTTATCCCCTCCCACAGTCTAGACTTGTGTGAGTTCTCTTATTTTTCTCCTTCAGAAACTTGGTATTTAAGATTACGGTAGGGTCACAGAGCTGGTTTTCTGTACGTTAATCTTAAGGAAATAGTCGTTCTAACAAGATTTTTTCCTTTCCAAAATTGCCTCTTTCTTCAGAGACCCCAGAGCAATTATTAACCAAGCTGCAATTAGCTAAGCCACTAATTGTTTTGTTTTTCCTTCCATAACAATAAGATGCTGAAGAGCCACAGGTGCAGTTCAGCACTGTCAACGAGACACTTGTGGCCAAGTGCATCTCCGCAGGCTGGTATCACATGCCAAAGGTGACTTGGCGGAACCGAAGGGAAGAGGACATTTCCAGCTACGCCAAATCAGACATCCTGGAGGAGAAGCAGGATGGGTCACACAGGGTGGTATCCGTCCTGCACTACCCTGTCTTGCTCCACGAGATCTACACTTGCCATATTGAAGAAGACGACGTGCTCAACAGGCCTGTTCGATCCATCCACAAAGTCCCAAGTTAGTGATCTGTTGCTGTCTGCTGCTCTCCCCTTGGACAGGCCTGATGCAACATGACATCAGACCTGTGGTCAAGAAAGGACATGCTCCTTTCACACCTGTCCTCTCCAGGACAAATGAAGGCCTCTTGATCTAATGGGAAAGGTGCAGGATAACTGGAGACGTGAGCTTCATACTCTGAGCGGGCTTGACAGGGCTGCCTTCAGATGTCTTCTGGAAGTCAGATAGTTGTTTATTTCCTTGATATCTGATGGGAGGGCGTTCCACAAGGCAGGTGCCACTACCGAGAAGGCCTTCTGTTGGTTCCCTCACTGTGAGAAGTGAAGCTACAGGGAACCAGGCAGAGGGCCTTCTTGGCAGTGGCAGCCACCCTGTGAAACACCCTCCCACCAGATGTCAAGGAAATAGACAACAATCTTTTAGAAGACATCTGAAGGCAGCCCTGTTTAGGGAAGTTTTTAATGTTTGATGTTTTACCACTTTATTACTACTACGACAGTGATGATGGGAGTCACTCAGAATGGCTGGGGAAACCCAGCCAGATGGGCAGGGTATAAATTTATTATTAGTATTATTATTGACAAACTTGTCAGAATATGAATTTATTTTGGGTTTCCTTTATATTGCGCTTCTTAATGTATGCCAGCCTTCCTTCTGGATCGTGTTAGCGAACACCTTCTCCCCGAATACTTAGATCCTTAAAACTCAGTTTGCTTGCAGTACAGCATTCCTTTCTTGCATTATACCCTTCCTTTCAGGAGCCTGCAGGGACTAGAGCCCTTCAGTAAATTGTTTTCATTTTGAGGGATAGAGCAGAACAAGAGGGAAGCACTTCTCTAATGCAGACCAGCTCTGTGTGAGCGTCCCTCTGGTCACACATCTTCCCATGGAAGAGGAGAGTGCTTGCCTATCAAATTATTGGGCACTTCACAGGTAAATTATAACCTAGTTCTCCAGTAGTGCAGAAGAACATCCGTATATAATTATTATTAAGAGGCTGCTCATGGGTATAGCCAGAATTTTTTTGGGGGGGGGCAGGCCTTTTGTGGGGGGGGGGAAACCTGTTTGCTATGTATTTCTATTGATTTGGGAGGGCAGCTGCCCCTCCCTGCCCCCCTTGGCTATGCCCATGAGGCTGTTCATAAATCAGAAGCAACAGCCTACTACATTTCCCTTACTTGCCTAAAAGATGTAAGGATGCCAAAAATATCAAGGCACAAAATTGCCCTCTCTTTCTTTAATGCAGATTAGCACTAAATTATAAACCTATATTTAGAAGGTGATTTTATTGAATGCACTGGGATTCAGTTTCCAGCAAGAATGCCCAAAATGCATCTTTAAGGTAACGATGTTTTAAAATACATAAATAAGATTATGCATGATTCTACAGTGTTTGTCCTGCCTGACACAAGCTACTATTTCAGCCTTTTCAAAAACGGATTCATTTTTGACCCCAACCCACTTAAATTTACAACGGGTCCAATCTTTCTTCCCATCTCTTTCACAAAAAGAAAGATGTCAGCAGTAAAGCAAGTTGTTTAATGATGATAGTTGCTACTGATGCAGCCTATTCTGGGCTGGAGCGCAACCCCCTGTCATGCTCCTGTATAAGAAATGTGCTTTTGGGACACCAAGTGAATCAGAAATTGCCTACATTACAGCCCTTTACAGTTTATTTGCATCTGCTTGCCTGCAGTATGAATTAATTATATGAGAGAGGGTGGAGTAGTCAAAATCCAATGCTGGCTAGCTGGCTACATTTTTATATTCACTTACTTGGGAGTAAGCCCTATTGAACTCAATGGGACTTGCTTCTGCATAGATATATATATAGGATTGCACCGTTTGAGGGATAGCTTGCACAACACTTCCTTTTTTTCTCTTATTTTTTTCCAGAGAGGAAATACCATAATATGTACAATCATTATTAGAATGTTAGCTGGTCGCAAACTACTTGCAAAGAGAAGCCCTTACTGCTTTCAACAGATGAATTCTTCAGCTTTGCACAGTTCTCGGATGCAGCGGAAAGAAGAGGAAAACTAGACTAGACAATAGGACAGTAAAAATGTCTATGGAAATTCGTTTGTTTTCATGTTGCTTCTCGACATGCACACGTCAAACAGGGCAACAAATCACATGCAAAGGCCTAGTTCACATTCTGTATTCTTAGGCACAGAAAGAGCCTTCAAAACCTCTGAACAATAAAGTGAATGAAGTACAGGAAAGAATTCTGTCTTTTATACATACGTACCATTTGTAAAATATAGCTTTTATTGAATTTTAATCAGAGTAAATTGTCCAACAATTGAGAAAAATAGAATTATAAATATATGTCTTCCTGCAACAAGGTAAGGTGTAACACATCTATCTCCACTACACATGGGAAAGTTATTAACAGCTTCAGTTGCAGAAGATCTTCTTGAAAAGAAGTTTGCACACCTGAAATATGCTCACCTCCTTTTTAATATACTTGAAGAATGGAAATCAGGTTTCAATACAGTTGTCACTTTTAGTTAGCCTCCTAAGCAGCCTGCTAAGAAATCTGAGCATCTCTGACAGGATAATTCTTCAAACTCAGCTGTTAAATTATTGTGGGTCCTGATTGGAACTTCCGATGTTGCCCAACGGCAGATTTTTCCATTCATGAATGAACCTGTCAAACTTTCACATTCACGTGTTTACTTTTTGTTTCAGGTTTGTTCAGCTACAGTGGTGCTGGCATACCTTGTCAAATCAGCTGTCTGAAATGATAGTAACATAAAGGCACCCCAAGCCGTTGGGAACCAAGGGACTAATACCTATTGATGGAAGGTACTCACATGGCCATTATAAATTGCCCTTCCACATTTGTATGTAGATTAATGTGATTATACCATTTCAAACAGAGTTGGGGATGGAGGTTTGAAAGGATACCAGTCAGCTTTTAAGCAAGATTCAAAGTGCTTGTGATAGCTTAGGATACACCTTAGGGGCTACTTCCTTCTGTATATTCTGCTCAGGAGAGTCCCTTTTCTGCCTTCTACCCACCTAGGGTAGAAGGAGGTTTGAGTGGGATGAGAGAGGTTTCCTCAGTGGCTGCACCTAGATTACAGAACACCTTGTTCCATGAAGTACAACTGGTCCCTTCCCCTCAGTGTCTTTTGTCAGTTGCTAAATACAGTACAGTTTTATTCTGACAGATTTTTGTTGCATTTGCACCAGAAGAGCAAAATGTAAATGTAAAGTAACGCAGTAAAATCCTATGCTTCAAAATAACTTTAATACATTTTCTCACTGCAGTAATGGAACAGACAAATACTACGCTTGTATTTCTTCTGCAGAGCCAATAGTAACAGCACCACTTTTTGGATAAAAATTTAAGACGCTGCATGGAACAGGAAATAGCTGCCTTCTTTGGTTTTGCATAGGCGAGTTCTTAATAGCAGCACATGGACTATAAGACTTAATGCCAGGATAAATTTGCCCGGCAAACATATGGGCACAGTATACAATTAACTAGACCCCAAAAGTTATACATTCCAGTCCAGGGATTTGCTTTATGTGATATAAAGCCTATCACTATTGCAACCATTTAAAAAATACTTTAGTTCCAGAAAGTATTTGCTCAGCAGCATTAACAGGGTTAAAACATTGCCTCAATCTTCTTATATTAACTGCATACATCAATTATCAATTACAGTTTCCTCTTTCATACAATACCAAATGTTTCAGATATGAGTATCAAAGAACAAGGGACAAATCCAGGATGTTGGTTTCCAATGGATGCTGAGGCCAGCAGCGTGGGAACACAATAGCATGGAGGCAGCTGCACAGCAAGTTGTCTATGTGAGCAGCTCCATCCTTGTGTGGTTCACGTCAAAGGAATGACACGAGCAGTTGTCCGCACAATTCTGCTGCACGTAGCTGCCTTTGCAACACTGCTTGTTTCAAGTGCTGACTGTACTCCAGACTGCACACATGACACAAGTGCAAGACCATGTTCAACTGTAATATGGATGAGAAGCACATAGCCACGGATCTGGAAAGACCTCAGCAGAACCAGCAGGACTGACCTTGTCCATGGCCTGGCAGAAAAGGCTCTAGAACAGGGGTGGCCCCCAAACACCCCAACTCCTGTCATGGCCAATGCAACATCTGGAGGTTCATGAGTTACCACCCCTGTTCTAGAACGGTATAAGGGTTAAAACACTTTTAAAGCAACATCTGGGCTTGGGGCTAACCAATATGTGTTGACAAGGCAAACCAGCCATCTTCTCCTTGCTTTTTAGGCTACAGGAATGGAGAGAAAAAAAGTGAAGTGTTACATTCCTTGCACTGTCACTTATTCCTTGCCTCCCCTTCAGTTCTCCCCTTAAATATATACATATATTACTTCTGCAATCTTGGGGTTCTGTTTTGACTATCTTCTTCTTATTATTATTAATTTTAACAAAGTAATAATAATGTAAAAATAATAATGTGCACCCCACCCCAAGACCATTCCATTGTAACTATCCAACCTCCCAAATTTTCAACACCTCTTGCGATGGTTTGACCCCTTTCCGTTTTAACAGTACAAATTCTACAAATACCTTCCATATCTCCTCAAAATAATTTCCCCTGCATATTTCCCGTCTTGCCTTAATAGTGCATGTTAATTTATCATTAATAGCTATATTCCACACCTCTTTATACCATTCTTCCATTTTATCTTCTGCTTGCCCCTTCCACTTCCTAGCTAGAATAACTCGTGCAGCTGTCAATAAATTTGTGAGCAAGTCCTTCCTAGCCTGCGAAACTTCCACCTCATTGTAAATCGATAACAATGCTACCTCTGAACTTTTGGTCAATTTCAACCCAGTGATTTCTGTTTTCTCCTTAAACACCCTTTGCCAAAAACCCATGTACATATTTACACCCTCACCACATGTGAACATAAGTCCCAGTTTCCTGGCAATTCCTCCAGTAACACCAAATATTCCTTGTTTATATTATTTAATCTTACTGGTTGTTTAGACTATCTAAGGCTTGACACTCACCCTGAACATTGCCAAAAGGTGGAAGTATGGCTGTCTAAAAATGACTTACCTTTATTCTATGGCTGTCATAAGTCAACTGTACATTTCCTAGGGAGGTATTTAGTGGTAAGCACACCTGGCTAGACACATCTGCAGATCTGTAGGCATAAATAATAGAGAGCTAGGAAACACGAAGCTGAGTGCCCTGTCCTATTTCCTAATTGCCTTTTATCTTTATATTATAAACATGTAGGCAGAGATGGTCTTCTCTTAAATTTATTATATAGCTCCTAGAATCCGGGTGCTGCTAACAGGCATGGCCAAACTTGGCCCTCCAGATGTTTTGGGACTACAACTCCCATCATCCCTAGCTAACAGGACTAGTGGTCAGGGATGATGGGAATTGTAGTCCCGAAACATCTGGAGGGCCAAGTTTGGCCATGCCTGTTATAATAATCATAATCATAATCATAACAACAACAACAACAACAACCAGGATGTAGATGATTTAGTCATTCAAATTTCTGAAATAATTTGATATAAGTGTTTGAATTGTAGGAGGGCCAGAAAGGGTTAGGCCCTCCTTACTTTGGTGGCTGGTCCCTCAGGTACTTTTTGTAGAAGACTCCAGTGGGGCCCATGAATTGACTAAAATTAGGGAAATCAGAGGCTGGGGCATCCCCATAACTTTCCCCGTGTGTGTGTGCAAGTGCACATATTTTAACTAAGCCTGTGTATTACCTGCCTGCTTCTCTGTCACTCAGTAAAAAGGCATGCACGTTGATGGAATTGGCTAGCTAAATGAATTAAGACCTAGACAGGTGAGAAAGGAATGGAAATATACATTTGTATTTAACCATCTGAGTCCATAGATGACTGCTAATGGAAATACATCAGACCTCTGACGTGCCTCAACAAGGCTCTAATGTACATTTAACTTTCCATTATATGTGTAACAGAATTAGGAGGCAGATATTATTTGAGAGAAAAACCAGGTACAGTCGGACCTCGGTCGACTTACAAAATGTTTGGAAACCAAGGCGCAGCTTCAGATTGGCTGCAGGAACCTGCGTCGGACATTCAGGTTCCAAAGAACGTTCGCAAACTGGAACACTCACTTCCGGGTTTGCGGCATTCGGGAGCCAAAATGTTCGACTCACAAAGTGCTCGACTTAAGAGGTACGACTTTATTTGCTTATCAAGGCACTTCAAGTGAGGAAAGCTGTCTGCTAGACACCTCCCATTTCTTGAGCCAAAATCTGTAACGATTCACTGGAAATCGCAGCCACATCTTCAGACTATAAGTTAGCATGGGGTGGAGAACATCTGGCCCATGGACCCAATTAGATCCACCAGGCTGCTGAGAATGGCCCACCAGGCAGTTTGGGGTAAACCTCCCTTCATACAGAAGGGGAGAAGAGATCAGGATCTAGCCTGCTGTCTAGATCCTGCTCCCCTTCCCTCAGCTGTATTCCTTACAAAAGCTTATACTACCCACCCTGCCTGTAAAAACAGAATAGCTAAGCAGCTGACCTCTTTGTACTGGATCCACTGGCGGGAGAAGGACTATTTTCTTTGGAACTATCCAGAATTTCTGCAACTGGAACAGACACCTCAATTGTTCTTCTCTTTCCGTTTTCTAGAAAAGACAGTATCTGATTAGTGAATTATTAGGTGTCCAGGTGTTCCAGTAATGAGGAAGAATATCAAGCAATTACTAAATAGAGAAACAGATAGAATGTTTTCAAAAATTCAAAAAAAAAGATAAGGGGGGGGGGGAAGATTGTCAAGTGAAGACAGCTGCCATCATCAGAATACACCAACCCATATCACCAACACTGATGTAAGAAAAGCTTTTAAATTGTGGGTAACATACCAAGCAAATTTACGGGTGGTGATGGAATTGGTGAAACTGGCGGAGACACAGAGACGAATGTTGGTAACGTTTGCTGATTGGTCAGCTGCACCAGTTTGCTGCGTGCTTCTGCACTCTGGCGGTTCAGTTCAGCTATTCGTTCATCCAAGCTCCTTGGTAATTCTTTCAAGCTGCTTATGGCATCACCATGTCCCTAAACGAGTATTCAAGAGGGTAGTTAAAAGTCATTTTCATACTTTTCATTACTGAACTTGGCTGCTTGGCAGACTCAGTGCATCTGAGTTACCCAGCAGTAGCAGCTATCAGCAACCTTTTTTCCTACAATCTACTTTTAGCCACCTCACGTGGTCTTTAATCACAAAAAAGCATTCTGGCAGCACAAGGTCAAGTAAAGGTAGGTCATGATAGATGACAGATCACTGGTTTGAAGCAAAATGTAATAGTCTGTAATTATTTCTAGCTGGAAAACAGCAACCAATGGAGTTCCCACAATCCTAAATATTCAAAGTATTTTTTAAGAGACCTGTGAGTTTTTAAGAGACCTGGCGTGCTTTCAAACTGCTAGGTTGGCAGGAGCTGGGACAGAGCAACAGGAGTTCACCCTATCACGAGGATTCGAACCGCCAACCTTCTGATCGGCAAGCCCAAGAGGCTCAGTGGCAACTCAGTACATGGGTCACCAGCCATGAATGGATGGTTGATGACTGTAATTCTTGCAAAAATGACAGTCGTGTGTGTATGTTCATACACACCCATGCTTCCCTTTCCACAAGTCACAAAGCATAATCTCAAATTATCAATGTTTATTGAGAATGTCAAGATCCAACACTCTCTTACATTCTTACCTGCCCCTCTAGCACTGATCCATTCTGCGCTGAAAATGGCTGCTGCAAAATATCCCATGCCTCCTGAGGGCAATGCCTGAATTTGCTCAGCTGAGCTTTAATGACAGTGTTCTGGAGTGTTAGCTCAGCTATTTGTCCCTGCAGATCATCACTCTGGGCAAGCATCATGGTCGCATCAGAATTAGGCCTGTCTGAAGAGCCGTCAGAGGTTTGGCTTGGCACCGCAGAGAAGGCACTTACTAATGGCTGGCCATCTGCCTGTACAGAACTCTGTAAAGGACCAGCACCTTTCTGGGTGAACGAACTGCCATCTTCTTCCACCGTCTGTGGCTTCTTCGACAGAGAGGACTTTTGCTCTCCTTCTGATTCTCTCCCAATGGAGTCTATGGAAAGACAACACAGGAGACCAAATAAATCTGTACGACTATATTAAATCCTATTCCTAGACTAATAAAAAATGGGAGTGAAAAGGCTACGTTCCAAAGAGAGGCGAAGGCTGGTTATAATGCCAATTTGAGCGTCAGTTCTCATTTTTTAATTTAACACTCAAGGATTGATATCTGAATACAAAAGAAACATACCTGCCCCCAGGTCTAAATGAAACAGTTCAAAATGTTCAGAGCAATCTAATGTCAATGCTATGGGCCTAGAGGCCTTTTAAACTTCAGGAGGTGCATTTATTTTGTATTCAGCATCACAGATTATTATCTGGAAATGTTCACCTACAGAGTTGACCTTCAAGTGAGGTGAAACTCAAATGCTTGTGCCCTGCAATTTAAAAGCAATCTCGCCCAAATATCTGGTACTGTTTCATTAGATCTGTGCTGTGACGATTTTCTGATTGGGGAATCATAGAATCCTAGAGTTGGAAGAGACCACAAGGGCCATGGAGTCCAACCCCCTGCCAAGCAGGAAACACCATCAGAGCACTCCTGACATATGGTTGTCAAGCCTCTGCTTAAAGACCTCCAAAGAAGGAGACTCCACCACACTCCTTGGCAGCAAATTCCACTGTCCAACAGCTCTTACTGTCAGGAAGTTCTTCCTAATGTTTAGGTGGAGTCTTCTTTCTTGTAGTTTGGATCCATTGCTCCGTGTCCGCTTCTCTGGAGCAGCAGAAAACAACCTTTCTCCCTCCTCTATGTGACATCCTTTTATATATTGGAACATGGCTATCATATCACCCCTTAACCTCCTCTTCTCCAGGCTAAACATGCCCAGCTCCCTTAGCCGTTCCTCATAAGGCATCGTTTCCAGGCCTTTGACCATTTTGGTTGCCCTCCTCTGGACACATTCCAGTTTGTCAGTGTCCTTCTTGAACTGTGGTGCCCAGAACTGGACACAGTACTCCAGGTGAGGAGAATATATATTAATACATATGGTATGATATTAATCACTTCTTCCACAACTCTGACGGCCCTTAGTTTTCTTCGAAGTAGATCTATCTTAAGCAATGGGGCTCCCAGGTGAAGCACTATCCTGTCCTCAAGGTGGCAAAATTTAACAAGGTGCCTCCAACCAGCTGAGAAAGAGGAAAAGTACAAGGTGTAGCAATTGCTTGCTGGTTTAGAAGTAAGGAGTGTCCTCCTATAAATTCAGTCTGGGTTTCCTAGGCATGAGACCAAAGACCTGACATTGTCTAACTGAACAATAGCCACAGTCACCAATGTTTTTAGGACTAGATACTACACTAGATTAGAAGACATAAAAGGACTTGTCCACAATGTGACTGATGGAGGGTTGATTACGGAAACAAAGTCAGGAAGCTGTCAGGCAGTCAAAATGACCCTCTTACCATTCTGAAGAGGAGGGAATGCCTGGCTGCTCTTCTGTTGTGGTGGAGATAACAAAACAGCTGGTTGGAATAAACAAGCAGGTAAAGTTGGGGTTGGATGCATTTTATCCAAAGGATTTGGAAAGACTGGGGCCTTATTGGGAATATCCACTTGAGTATTTCTCTTTGGCCCAACGTAGTTTGAGAGGCATTTTTCTGATGAGAGAATAAAGAGGGCAATGTATTATATTAGACAGAGGAAAACTTGAAACAGTTAATCAAATCTAACAGTGAATCTTAGGGCCAACTAAATGTTATGTTAACCATGCTTTTTAAAAATGTGCTTGATGCTTTTCATTTTAAAGGAAAAATGGACAGTAACTGCCATTTCCCCCAGAATTGCTGTTGATTTCAAATATCACCTTCAGAGACCAACAACAGCCTGGAGGGATTTTAGTGGGAAAGTAGTGCAGTGTTGGGGGACGCGGGTGGCGCTGTGGGTTAAACCACAGAGCCTAGGACTTGCCGATCAAAAGGCCGGCGGTTCCAATCCCCGCGATGGGGTGAGCTCCCGCTGCTCAGTCCCTGCTCCTGCCAACCTAGCAGTTCAAAAGCATGTCAAGTGCAAGTAGATAAATAGGTGTACTCCTACGTTTCCGTGCACTGCTCTGGTTCGCCAGAAGCAGCTTTGTCATGCTGGCCACATGACCTGGAAGCTGTACGCCAGCTCCCTCGGCCAGTAAAGCAAAATGAGTGCCCCAACCCCAGAGTCGGCCACGACTGGCAGCAGTCCAGCTGTTTTGAAACTGTTGTGTCACTCAGATTATTGAGGTTTCCCTGGTGAAGACTTTTACCTTGAGCTGCCTCTGGACTCCTGACTGAAAGTGCTCCAGAATCTGTAATGGGAAGCCCTTTAAATGCACGTGTGAGTGAAGTCAGTTGTTCATCTGTTACAACCGTGTAGTGCTGAAACTTATTCTAGAAGACAAAAAGGAGCAAGAAAGGCACCAAAATCACCATTCTGATTCACTTGCAACAGGCAGACATGAAGCATAATGGGCTATTTCCAAGCATCTGCCCACACTCCTAGTAGTCCCATAAGCACACATTTGCTCTCTACTGTACTAATGCAAGACATATAACATAAATAATAACTGAGTGCTACTAAAGTGTTGGGATGCGGGTGGCGCTGTGGGTTAAACCACAGAACCTAGGGCTTGCTGATCAAAAGGTCGGTGGTTCGAATCCCCGCGACGGGGTGAGCTCCCATTGCTCGGTCCCTGCTCCTGCCAACCTAGCAGTTCGAAAGCACGTCAAAGTGCAAGTAGATAAATAGGTACTGCTTTGGCGGGAAGGTAAATGGTGTTTCCGTGCGCTGGTCTGGTTCGCCAGAAGCGGCTTAGTCATGCTGGCCACAAGACCCGGAAGCTGAATGCCAGCTCCCTCGGCCAATAAAGTGAGATGAGCGCCGCAACCCCAGAATCGGCCACGACTGGGCCTAATGGTCAGGGGTCCCTTTACCTTTACTAAAGTGTTTATCACATGAATTCTGAAGTTGGAGCCAAAAGGTCAGATATGCCCTCACAGCAGAAGCAAAAATACTAGGTGTGAACAAGGAGAACACTGCAAATGTATCATGAGCATACAGACTTGAATCCCCGTAGAGATAAGATGACAAGGGGTACAAGTCCATCTCTTACTCAAGTTATGCTACTAAAGTCATTTAGCCCCTTGCTGCTCTGCCAATGCATTCAAAGCGTTGTGTCTGGAAACACATCACATCACCAAACGAAGGGAATATATGCTGGCATTAAATTCCAATTGCAGGTCGTGCCTAGGTTACATAGCTCAACAATGATTCTGGGTAGTACCTGCATAGCAATATTTTCTTCTCTCGCCAGGAGGACTTCAGCTGTTAGAGCATCAATGAGGGCCCTGTGTTCACTTAGCTCGCCTTCAAGCTGCTGCCTGTTCAGCTTTTCTTGACGCAGCCTTGTCTCCGTCTTTTGGGGACAGGGAAAGAGGGAGAGTGAGGAATCAGCCCCAGTAAAGTGACAGCTGAAGTATTCACTGTGAAAGCAGGAGTTATCAGGGTTCAGCAGCAATTGAATGAAGGTCAGACTTCAAAGTGAAAGGCGAAGCTTTCCCTCCTGTACCCACAAAGTCGAAGCCAAAATACTAGGGCATAAAGGGTGAGGCTGGTGCAACAGAATGGACATAAATCCAAACCAAATACTACTTTCTTCAAAATCAATGGGAAACAACCTAAAACAAACAGCACCAAACTACTGAAAAAGCACAGTCAACATTGCTCAAAATATTACGGTGGCTACAAGCAGCCGTTTGCTGTATCTTCCCACCTCCTTCAAATAGCGCAGCACACGACACAGAGCGTTCACCAGCGAGCGGGTAAATCCAGAGAGACCTCGGCTGCTGTGGACTTGCTGGACTTCATGGCCCATCCATCTCTCATATTCTTCCATTTCATTCTCCATATCGCGCACCATTTGGTTCAAGACCTCAAGGCTGGATCTGTTGCCATTGGGGAGGTCAAGGGGAGCTGCAGCAGCAGGACTCGAGTTACTCCTCTTCTGTGCTTCTGGGGTCTGCACACTTTGCTTCTTCCTCACTGAGAAGAGGACAAGGAAGCATGTTGTCCTTAGCAAGGCAGAAGTTAGCACTTAAACAGAGTGCTTTGACACAAATAAAAGCGAGGGAGGGGGACTTTAGCTGAAGGGAATTAAGGTTCTCCACCACTTTGCTAAACCTTGATGAAGGTTTAGAAATTTTAAATCCTTGCAAAACAACTCAAGCTTTAGACAGCAATTAGACAGAGTGGCTGGGAAAATTATTATTATTATTATATAAAGGTAAAGGGACCCCTGACCATTAGGGCCAGTCGTGACCGACTCTGGGGTTGCGGCGCTCATCTCGCTTTATTGGCTGAGGGAGCCGGCGTACAGCTTCTGGGTCATGTGGCCAGCATGACTAAGCCGCTTCTGGCGAACCAGAGCAGCGCACGGAAACGCTGTTTACCTTCCCACTGGAGCGGTACCTATTTATCTACTTGCACTTTGACGTGCTTTTGAACTGCTAGGTTAGCAGGAGCAGGGACTGAGCAACGGGAGCTCATCCCGTCACGGGGATTCGAACCGCCGACCTTCTGATCGGCAAGTCCTAGGCTCTGTGGTTTAACCCACAGCGCCACCCGCGTCCCTTCAAAGGTATAAGGTAAAGGTAAAGGTAAAGGTACCCCTGCCCTAACGGGCCAGTCTTGACAGACTCTGGGGTTTGTGCGCCCATCTCACATCTATAGGCCGGGGGCCAGCGCTGTCCGGAGACACTTCCGGGTCACGTGGCCAGCGTGACAAAGCTGCATCTGGCGAGCCAGCGCAGCACACGGAATGCCGTTTACCTTCCCGCTGGTAAGCGGTACCTATTTATCTACTTGCACCCGGGGGTGCTTTCGAACTGCTAGGTTGGCAGGCGCTGGGACCGAGCAGCGGGAGCGCACCCCGCCGCGGGGATTCGAACCGCCGACCTTTCGATCGGCAAGCCCTAGGCGCTGAGGCTTTTACCCACAGCGCCACCCGCGTCCCGTTCAAAGGTATACTAGTCACAAAATAGTAAGAGGCAGACCAACAAGGTGATCCAATTGTGAATGCTACACTATTACCTTACTGCAGATACCTGCAAAACAGCACAAAATAAAACTTATCTAGTTAGGCCATGGAGGGGGGAGCATTGTGGGGTGGGGGGGATGTGAAGGAGAAACAATAATTTTGGCTAATATGCTGGAATGTATGCAGTACTTATTTTCTTATCGAATCTAAACTCCTCCTTTTACTGCTTTTGTAATTCTATCTGGCATATTTATGAAATGCACAGAACAGTATTATGCATAAACTAGATTAAACTCCAAACTAGATTAAGGAGCAGCAGAAGGCTAGCAGCAGTTCACAAGAAATGAAGGTCTTGTTGGCTCCTTTCCTCGAGATAGCAGCACCCTCTAGGTGTAGAAACACATCTTGGATTTGAGTGCTACATACATACACATTATACACAGGAATTATTATTTTCCAAGGGTGCAGATCGTTTCACATAAGAATCTTCACACTACGTATCTTTAGTAAAGTCTGGTTTTATAAAGGTTAATTCACTCCTTCCAAAAGACAAATTGTTCCACACAGATGGGCACAAGGGAGGTTGCAACCGAACAGAGACTGAGAAATATACGCGAGGAGAGGTACACTAAGACATACCTTTGGTGGTTTGCTTTTGCTTCCTTACATTGGCGTTCAGTACTTGCTGCACAATGTATGTGGCATCCGGAGTCTGCTCTTCATACCGAAGTTTTGAGTGGACTTTCTTGACTACATTAGTAGCATTAAGGGCTAAAGGAATTAAAAAAATAAAAATGTAGGCAGTGTTTTAATTAGTCTAAAATAATCCAGAACATAGCTTCCCCTACAGAAGGGTTGGGGAACCTTTTCAATCTGAGGGCTGCATTTACTCATGGGAAAATTTCCAGGGACTGTCTGCCAGTGACGGATGAGGCCAGAGGCAAAAGTGAGCAGAGAAATGAATGGGACTTTTACCTTTGTACACTAGGCTCCGTTCCATCTATGCAAAGCGCTTTCTATGCACCAACACCTCATTCATTCCTTCATCCAGCCAAGATTCTTGGCTACATTTCAGCCAGGGTAAGGAGGACATGGAACAAGGCCATGGTTGGCTGTGGCCTGAGGGCCAGGCAGAGAGATCTAGAGGCCACATCTGGCTCCCGAGCCTGCAGTTCCCCATCCATGCCCTACAGCAAGGTGGGGGACTTGTGGTCCTCCAGATATTGAACTACAGTTCCCATCATCCGTGGCGACTGGCCATGCTGGCTGGGGCTACGAGGAGATGGTGTGTGATATCTGGAGGGCCTCCTTACAGCAAGCCACAGAAGCTACTGTTTCATTTCTGACTGGTTTGTTGTTTAAAAAGAGAGCAAAATGAACCTGTGGATCCCAATGGCTGAACGTTTGTTGTTGGGGTTGAAAGCACATAGACTTCCTGTGATGATACTTGTTGCTTAGAAACTTCATGCTGGCCACCGGCCACAGAGTTTTCTTCTTTCAGAAGGTGAAGCATCCTAAGTGAAGAGCAGAGATGCAGAACAACTTTAGGAAGATTACAATTTTATTGCCATGCCCTTAACAGAAACATTATTTTAGCCATAATGGACATGGTTTGGTACCCTATGCTGTGCTTAGTTTACAGCATCATTCCTACCTTGGAGCTAGATAGCTATCAGTGCCGCATACTATACTTATTTTGGCAAAGTGTATTTTGGTAAATATCAGCTATAGTGGAACAAAATTGATCGCACTAGATCCAGCACTAGCCCTTTGGGCAGTGATTCCAGAAGCCACACAAGAGCTCTTTTATAAAGAGTTGATTATATTTTTGCTAGCAGCACCATGAATAGAAATAGCCCAGCACTGGCTTCGCTCATCACCATCTACAGTTTAATGCTGGCAGGCAAAATGTGGTTTATTGTGTAGCTGGGAAGCAAAGTAGAGTCCTCAAAGGTGCTGCAAGTCATGATAACTTCATAGCAATATGGAGGCCTTTCACAACATTTTTAACTAGACAAGATGCTAATATAATATTGCCTAAGTTTAAGAAGACATTTTGGAAATATTTATTGCCACAGTGTGTGTTAGCTTAACCTTCTTTGTTACATGCCTGTATTTGGATATTAAAATTATATCTCCCAGTGATGTTACAAATATGTAAAGGATATGTACTATATCTTGTTCTGGTTTATTGTGATATTGTTTTTAATATAAATTTAAAAGGCAAAAGTTTGATTTTATTTAAGCATTATAGCAACATTTAGAAGATCATATACATGAGAGATAATAGCAGAGCTGAACAGCTGGATTAGTAGATCATGTATCAAGCAATAAACTATTTGTGCTTATGCAGGGTATACAAAACTATGAAGGTAGAGAGATACACACTTACCTCTCTGTATCAGTGTCAGACCTGAAGCTCAAATACGTATCATTCTCACTGTTTGTCTTGCACATCAAATAATTTTCTCCTTCTACTTCATTGAGAGCCTTTCAGGAGACAGATATAACATCTCAAACATTTGCGTGGGAGAAATTTGAACTGACATATTTCATAGGCTGACAAAACACAATGAGCCAATAGCCAGAAATCACCACTGCTGAAAGCCCAGCTAAAGGAAACACACAAGTTTTGTGTCCCAAGAAATTTAATTTCACACCAACAGAGGGCAGAAAGACAATCCCCAATTGCCCAGAAGTGGAAAGGGAACATTTACTGTAATGCTAGAGCATTTTTAAACAACTAGTGTAAACAAACTATTGCTTTCAATCTATGTTGCCTTGATTTCATTAAAGTCAAAACTGAAGTGTTCAGATTTCAATAAACATTATTTGTACCCACTACTGTCAGTAAGTAATTTGCTAAAATAAAGAGTACAAACATTTATATCTGCATTCAATTTTGTATTTGCAGCACAACCCTATGCATGTCTACTCAGAAGTAAATCCCACTAAGTTCAATGATACTTAATCCCACATAAGTATGCAAAGGATTGCAGTCTTAAGAGTTATTTCAAGTGCCTCTTCTGTTATGTCCTAAGAGTCACTGCTGCAACTATGGATCTTATCCTCAACAATTTATCTGCAGATATCTTCTCTTAACTGGCATGTGCTTGCCATTTCATTTCACTCCACAGAATGACTAACACTGGTATAATTTGAAAAGGCATGTCTATGTATCAAATGCAAAAGACATATTCCTTGGTCTATTCTATTTATTTAGCGACAAAGTTTACATGGAAAATACGCCACCTGTGGATCCATGACAGAATCACTAAGAAGAGAGAGCTGTGTGTGGGGATCACATTTTTGTACAATGGGACCTTGGGAGGATTCTACATCATAATCAGGAGCCACGGTCACATTTGGGAAACCTAGAGGGTAGAAAAGAAATAAAGACTTCCATTCATTAGGCCCAAGATTAGATATTGAGCCTACTGCATAAACGTAGCAATCCTTTGTTGCCTTCCATGGAGACACTATCTTATATTTCTACGAATTATAGATACCGTTAGTTTGTTGTAGAAAAACAATAGAACATTGTGTGGCACCATAAGCTCTTAAACACTAAAGTTTTTATTGCATGATACGCTTTTGTGGGCCAGAAAGAGAGAGAAGGGTCTTTTATCCACTTTCTCCACAATATATGTATCACTTTATAAACCTGTACCCTTTCCTCATAGGAAACGTGATGCAGTTCATAGTTTGCCAACTGAGTAACAAATGCAGAGGAAAGGACTGTATGTGGTGGAATTTATCAGGCCAAATGGGATGGACGCGTATATGCTGCTGTAGGTGAAACATCTGTAGACGCAAAGGGAGAAAATATGGTTTCCACACTGGCAATTTACACCGTGTAACTCTCTGGAGCACCAGTCAAGACCCAGCCATCACTCTCTTAGCAAAACCAACAGAATTCAGTTTAAATAGATCACTTGCTTATACAGGCAACCCCCGATTTGCGCAGGGCTTGGTTTCTGGATCATCAAGCACTGTAAAATTGTGTGTAATTGAAAAAGCCTGCAAAAGCCTGCAAACACCCCATTCAGCCCCAACCCACCCTTTATGTTAAATACATAAAATGTATTGTATGACATTTCCAGGTTACTTCTGGGGTCGGCACAATGCACATATAGATGTGAACACGTGTAAATGGGGGGGGGGGGTTGCCTGTATCCTACAAGGAAAATTTGGAGGCATGGTTGTGGCTGTCGTCAAAGAACATATTTCTATGTTATTATCACACTAGGAAACATGAAGCTATCGTTTCCAGTAAACAGCTTTTATTTTGGGTTTGCTTGGGTCTGCTAAACAAAACTATATCTCACTCAGTAAAACGTCACCTATATGCCTGCGAGGAGCATCTCCAAATAGATCCTTCACCACAGCCATGGCCTGATCAGATCTCTCCAGGACCTCCTGTAACTGGTACTGATCAGAAAGAATCTAAAACAAATGAAAGCACGGAACACACACATTTTATACTTCTCTTTCCTTCCCCATTCCCTACCCACTCTTCAAAACAGGTTACATGCCACTATTAATCATATAAATTAATACTGCTACCTTTTATTAGGACCAATAGATGGGCATGATTAATTCAATAAGTAACACATTTAAAAATACATCTACATGTGGCAAATATTTGAAATTCCTCATTTTGAGGCATGACCAAGGCAGTCTATGCCAGTCGCTCTTTAGCACTCATTTTAGGCTTATTTGTACAGCATTGTCTAAAAGACTAAATGCTTCTTTGAAAATGATGTTATTTTATGACCTGCCTTAATGAAGACAACATTATAGCTAACAAAAGGATAACAAAAATATATTAACTTGTCCCTAAGATCTTTTGAGGGCTGGGAAGCAGCCAATGTAGCACCAATTTTTAAAAAGGGATCCAGGTTTTGTTTAATCTGTACTGCTCTGTTTTTGTCTGAAACAATTTTACTGTGTTTACTTGGTTTTATAAAGGTATAATGGTATTGTTGTAACCTGCTCTGAGACCTTATAAACAAACAAACAAATTCACTGGGCTACTGGAGAAATTATGGACCATTCCACCCCCTTTCTACAAGGACACCTGGTAGAAGGCTTCAAAAAAACCCAGCCGTCTGGTCGCAGAGGATGTGGCTTCCGACTCCCTTTTAACCAGCATAAACATACTTTTGTGATCTTATTCACTTTACAAGGTTGAAGCACACTATGAGGCTGAGTGTGCCCTCTCCAGATTCGAGAACTCCAGGCACATAATGAATGAATAGTTCACCAGGAAGCCTTGCACACATGAAAAGTAAGCTGGATCTCAGGTAGTTGGGAGGAAAGAACTGTGCATGCCACCATGCAGACAGAGCTCTCCTCACCCCCAGCTGAACCACAGCTGATGACTAGCTTACTATATCAGCCACAAGGAAACTCGATAACCATTTCTTACCTCTCTCATCAAGGCCAGTTTCTTTTTTTCCAGAGATTCTGGAACTTTTGGTTTCTGCTTCTTCCATTTGCTCTTCAGTGCTTTTTCTTGCAGTTCAAAGTGTACAATGCCTTTGTTCTTTGACTTGTGCATCTCATGGCGTCGTACCTGGGAGGAAGAGATTTTCCTCAAACCAGAGCCAAGGAACAAATGAAGGAGATGATAGTGACGATACAAAACAACTAGAAGGCTTTCTGTCTTTACACTTCTATACACTGGGCAAAACTAGACTTACTTACTTACTTATCAAACCTTTATTAGGCATTGTGCAAATAAAACCATAAAAGAGGAAATAACATATAAAAGCTTTGAAATATATATAAAAGGCAGCAGTTGGCTACATACATATATATATATATACATATAAAATCAGTGGTTTTCGTTGTTAACCTGCTTCTTGGAGGACTGCTACCAAAAACTCGGCTACCCCCGCCGTTACCCTTTGGTCGACGTCGGATAGGCAGAATCCCACACATTCACCTTGCTGGGGTTCCAGACCACCCAAAAGAGGGGACAGCACGCGTTGACGTGGGATACTGTACAATGGGCAATGAAAGAGAATATGCTCTACAGTGTCCGGGACATTCATAGAACATCTGCAGAATCTCTTGTTTCTAGGAATGTTTTGATATCTTCCCCTGACAAATGCTGAGGGAAAAACATTCAAACGGGCCAGCATAAAAGCCCTACGTTGGGCTGGGATTATTAATTTAGTGACGTAATTGGCTCTGCTATCTAAGATATTTAAATCATAGAATATGGGGGAGCAAATTTTGTTTACAGCTGCCATAATATTTTGTCTCTCGACATCCTTTAGTCTAGTTTGGATATTATGGAAAATGTATTGCTCATTAGAATTGTACAGGGGCTCCAGCTCGATGCCTAAAGATTCAATCTTTTTTTCGAGGTACTGATACCATCTTGATTTATAGGAGTCTTTGAGCAAATCAGCGAGCAGACTTGATGGAGGGCAGCGAAAATGGCAGCGTAACCAGTACTTTATTGAGGTGGACCATGCCCAATATTCCATTGTGTGTATGCCTATTTCTGCACACATTGTTTCATATTTGATCACAGCTGGGAGTCCAAGAATACGTCTCAGAAAGCTGGAGTGAATCTTTTTTAAATCACTGTTATATGCTTGGACCCATAGCGGGATTCCATAGAATATCTGGGATTGCACTTTTGTTTGAAATATCTGATTGGCCGCAGGAATAAATTGATTACCTTTCTGATAATAAAAACGGGCAACTGCTGATGAGGTACACTTTGCCTGTTTTATGGCATTTGTGCGATGATTTGCCCACCCTAAATTGCTCTGGAATAAGATTCCCAGGTACCTATAGATTTTCACTTGTTGGATTTCTTGCCCTCTTATTTTCCATTTCTCTAATTTCCAACCATTCGAGAAGACCAAAATTTTTGTCTTCTCATAATTTATAGAGAGTTTGTTACATTCGCAGTAAAGGATCAGAGAAGATATAAGACGTTTCAGACCCAAGCTCGTTAATGATAGTAGGACAGCATCGTCTGCGTATAATAAGAGAGGAACTGGTTTCTGATTAAGTTTAGGGGCATGTGATTCTATTTTTTGGAGGTGATCTGGCAAGTCTGATAAAAATAAATTAAATAGAAAGGGAGCGAGAATACACCCTTGTTTTACCCCTTTCGAGTTTGGGATGTCTGATGAAAGGTGACCTTTGGTGTTAAGTTTGACTTGACAGGTATTGGAAGAGTATA
This sequence comes from Podarcis liolepis, assembly GCF_965112155.1. Taxonomy (NCBI): domain Eukaryota; kingdom Metazoa; phylum Chordata; class Lepidosauria; order Squamata; family Lacertidae; genus Podarcis; species Podarcis liolepis. Next base: position 43,055,840 of record NC_139571.1, read on the forward strand.
GATTTTGTATTAGAATCAATAAGCGCTGATCAATTTTTAATTCTGCGAGTTTCCTCCACAGCTTTGGGCGGTCAATTGAGTCGAATGCACCACGAAAGTCTACAAAAGCAGCATATATCTTAGATTGCCTTTGGGATCTATATTTTTCAACCAAATGCCTTTGTTCTTTGACTTGTGCATCTCATGGCGTCGTACCTGGGAGGAAGAGATTTTCCTCAAACCAGAGCCAAGGAACAAATGAAGGAGATGATAGTGACGATACAAAACAACTAGAAGGCTTTCTGTCTTTACACTTCTATACACTGGGCAAAACTAGACAGCAGGGTCACTATCTTAGCGCCATATGCAGACTGTTACAAAAGCACAAGCAGCCAGTGTGGTGTAGTGGTGAAGAGCGGTAGTCTTGTAATGTGGGGAACCGGGTTCGCGTCTCCGCTCCTCCACCTGCAGCTGCTGGGTGACCTTGGGCCAGTCACACTTCTCTGAAGTCTCTCAGCCTCACCTCACAGAGTGTTTGTTGTGGGGGAGGAAGGGAAAGGAGAATGTTAGCTGCTTTGAGACTCCTTAGGGTAGTGATAAAGCGGGATATAAAATCCAAACTCTTCTTCTTCTTCTTCTAAACACTTGGAAATGGTTCACCTAATACAAGATTTCCCATGGACTATGAGCATGTCAGAGAAAGAGAGAAGAACAAGCAACAGAGAAGCATGGAAGGGATGGATAAGGGATGGCCAATGGGGTAGCCATCAAATGTAGTGGAGACCTGAACTATCAGCAGCAGAAGGGAGCATATAGGGATACAGGATACTAACTGCACACACCCTTTGCACTTCCAGCATTGCAGTTTGTATCCCCTCTCCCTAGTCAATTTCCTCTTCATCCAAAACCCAGCACTGGACCCCAGCCTCCACCTTATACATGACTGGGACACATCCAGAATTGAAAAGAGCAAGTCTACTTGTGTAATTTTATGTCTAAGACAAGCCTCCTTAAGTGCCTCCCCAGTATGTCAAGAAAGACAAATTTCCAGCTTACGAGATCTTCAGGAGTTGCACGATGCACGGTGAGATCATGAACAGTGTTCTGCAACAAAGCATACCAAATGCAAGGTTAGAACATGAAACCAAGTACATCAAATTAATCACATATGTTCTCCAAGTTCTTCTATCTATAGATAGGTCAGTTCTAACCATCCCACCCCATTTTAGCACACCCAGGAACCTAGAGGGCAGGGCTGTACAATACAATGGAAAGAGCACCGCTGCCTCCTCAGTTGAGGGAAGTCTTATAATCCTAAGAGTTGGAAGGGACCACGAGGGTCATCTAATCCAAGCCCCTGCAATGTAGGAATCTTTTGCCAAGCAAGCAAGCTACTGACAAGAAGAACTGCACTACTGAAAGAAGAAGAAAACGGAGTATGGCACTGCTGCAATATTATGTCTGTGCACATACACCAAAGGAAATAATAGCTAAAGCAGGCATACTTCCAAGGAAACATTTTTTTAAATGGTTTTAAATTCTCATAAGTTTTGATAGCCTGGGCTCTCACATCTGTGATTGTTTTGACACGTGAAATTGGGGAGCTGGAATAAAAGTTCCAGAATTAATTCCTCCGTGGAGGATGGAGGCTAACAAAAATATCATGAAGTGGTGCACAGCCTGAGAACTTCCACGCCTCACAAATCTCTCCCTCCGTATCTCATTGGGGCAGCAATTCCTGCATAAGCAGAAAGCTTTTATACCCCTAACACCTTCTCCCCCCACCCTCTCTCTCCCTCTATACAGTGGTACCTCGGGTTACAGACGCTTCAGGTTACATATGCTTCAGGTTACAGACTCCGCAAACCCAGAAATAGTACCTCGGGTTAAGAACTTTGCTTCAGGATGAGAACACAAATCGCATTGCAGTGGCACAGCAGCAGCGGGAGGCCCCATTAGCTAAAGTGGTGCTTCAGGTTAAGAACAGTTTCAGGTTAAGAACTGACCTCCAGAACGAATTAAGTACTTAACCCAAGGTACCACTGTATATATATCCATGGTTCCCAACGTGGGGCCCACCCCCAAAGGGGAGCAATTTGATTTTTAAGTGGGGCCATTCGAGAGTGAGTTACACTGAGTTAATGGCCTTTTAGGCTTCCTCCACGTAAATAGTTCACTTTTTGAATACTAAGAATTATATGTCATGGGGGGTAGGAGGATTTTAGAGGTGCTTAGGTGGGGCATGGCCAAAAAAAGTTTGGGGGGCACTAATCTCTTTCTCTCTCTCTCTCTCTATATATATATATATAATAATCCAGCCTGAACAGAAGTGTTGGTAAAATCAAAAGCTTACACCCTAGATTTTATTGGGTTTGGTTCCTTTTAGGTTTTGATTCCAAACCCGCTGGGCAAAACCCGCCTTCTTCTCCAACTCAAGAGGAATCTTTATTTGCATCAGCCACTAGCCATAGCAATAAAATAGAATAAAATAAAATATACTGAAGACAGAGGTAAAAACTTAACTACAGAAAATACATTTTGGGGGTTTACATCAATAATCAAATAAGAGAGATTATTCTAATTGCCCTTCCAGTTTTTGCTGTCACCTGATCATCTTGAAAGGACACAGTAGCAATGGCTGAGTGACCCAGAATGGACAATAATAGAGGAATAATCCCCTCACTCCTCAAATCTTTATAAAGAGTGCAGCCAGGAGCACATCAGCCACTGACTCAATACTGCCACCTCCACAGGGGATTTTTTGGAAATCTATTCAAACTTGCCAAAGTGAAAGCACGTCTGCATTTGGGGACCGTTAACTTTTGCAAATTTAACCCAGTGTCAAGACGACCAGGTGGAAAGTAATCCCACCACGGACCACATTTCCTTACTGGGGCCAGATTAGTCTGTCGCTCCATGTCCTAGAGGCGCTGTCTGATTAAATCGTTTGCTTTGCTGGTTATTAATAGTGTTAGTAACTGCTGTGGTGATAAACTGGGAAATGTAAAGCTTTTGGTTGATTCGTTTTTTAAAAAGCAAATCTGTCATAAAGCATTTAGGAAGCGTGAATTGCATTTAGGAATCAGATCTACGACTCTTGCGACTAAAAAGGGAAATAGGTGGTTATTATTATTATTATTATTTACGACTCTTGCGACTAAAAAGGGAAATAGGTTATTATTATTATTATTATTATTATTATTATCTACGACTCTTGCGACTAAAAATAGGTTGTTATTATTATTATTATTATTATTATTATTTACGACTCTTGCGACTAAAAAGGGAAATAGGTTATTGTTATTATTATTATTATTAACGACTCTTGCGACTAAAAAGGGAAATAGGTTATTATTAATTCTTCTTCTTCTTCTTATTATTATTCTTCACAGCTTGGCTCCCCCCGCTCGCACTCACGTCCCAGTCCTGCTTCTTCCTCCTCGCCTTCTTGGGCGGCTTCCTCTTGGCTCCCGAGGCCGGCAAGCGACTCGCCCTCAGCAGCGACATCATATAATAATAACCGCGGCCCCCTAAGCCGGTGCCTTGAAGCGGCGGGGCTCCGCGCGAGGAGAGAGAAGCGCCGGGCGCGGCGCACAAATCGAGGCGGGTGGCGCGGAGGAGAGCAGGCCTGGCGCCCGTTGCCCCGGCAACCCCGCCGGCTCTGGGCGGGAAGGGAAGGCGGCGCCGCGGCGGAGCGAAGGCCGGGAGGCCTCTTCCCCTCAGGAGAGCGCGCCCAAAGTTTGCAGGACGCCCGACAAGTGCAGTGCATCCCTCTGGAGGGAGACACGTCCTAATGAAATTATTATTATTATTGTTATTATTATTACCCCGCCTTTTTTCCTGCCAGGGACTCAAGGCGGCTTACAGATACAGTGGTACCTCAGGTTACAGACGCTTCAGGTTACAGACTCCGCTAACCCAGAAAGAGTACCTCGGGTTAAGAATTTTGCTTCAGGATGAGAACAGAAATCGGGCTCCGGCGGCAGCAGGAGGCCCCAGTAGCCAAAGTGGTACCTCAGGTTAAGAACAGTTTCAGGTTAAGAACGGACCTCCGGAACGAATTAAGTTCTTAACCCGAGGTACCACTGTATGCTTCTTTTTTGCATCAATGACTCAAATCTTCTCTCAAGGTAATTCTTTCATTGTACAGTGGTACCTCAGGTTACATACACTTCAGGTTACAGACTCCGCTAACCCAGAAATAGTGCTTCAGGTTAAGAGCTTTGCTTCAGGATGAGAACAGAAATCGTCCTCCGGCGGCACGGCAGCAGCGGGAGGACCCATTGCCTAAAGTGGCGCTTCAGGTTAAGAACAGACCTCCAGAACGAAATAAGTACGTAACCAGAGGTACCACTGTATTTGATGCTGCAATACATGGTATTGTATTTTGGGAATTATCCAGTGCTGTTTTTCTGGGGGACGCAGACCCCTCAACATTTTGTGCCTCTAAGTCTGGCCTCATTGAGGGGCAGGATTTCAATATGAGTAGGAAAAGGAGAGTACAGTGGTACCTCGGGTTACAGACGCTTCAGGTTACAGACTCTTCTAACCCAGAAATAGTACCTCGGGTTAAGAACTTTGCTTCAGGATAAGAACAGAAATTGTGCTCCGGCGGCGCAGCGGCAGCAGGGGGCTCCATTAGCTAAAGTGGTGCTTCAGGTTAAGAACAGTTTCAGGTTAAGAACGGACCTCCGGAACGAATTAAGTACTTAACCCGAGGTACCACCGTAGTGGTCTCTTCCCTTCTTGGTAGTGGGGCCCTCCCTTTGGATGTCAAGGAAATAAACAACAATCTGACTTTTAGAAAACATCTGAAGGCAACCCTGTTTAGGGAAGTTTTTTAATGTTTTATGGTCTTTTAATATTCTTTTGGGAGCCGTCGAGCCAGATGGGCGGGATATAAATAATAAATTATTATTATTATTATTATAGGTCAGGGGTCAGCAACCAAAGCCCATGGGCCACAAGCAGCCCATGGGGGTCGTTTAACCAGCCTCCAAGCCACCCCCAAACTGAGCTGCCTGCTCGGTGAGTCCCTGCATGCTGCGCTAAACCAGCGCAGTGCAGTGTGGGGACTCACTTTAGCGGTGCCAGAAATCGTGTCTGCGCAGACACAGATGCCGGAAATTGCATCTGCACAGATGCAGATGCTGGAAATTGTGGGTGTGCATGCTCACATGCCCGCAATCCAGCCCACAGAGGGATCTCCGCTGGAGTGGACCAGCCAAGGCAAGGTGATCCCTGTTATAGGTCATAACCTATAAGAATGTGGGCTGGCTGCAATAGTTAATACAAGTGAGGGAAAGTCACTCCTATGTTCCACAACTTATGTTTAAATTGCATTGGAAACACATCTTTTCTTTCACATAATTCTAGGCGATGTAGTTTCCCCATTGCATAGAGTTATAAATCCTAGCAACCCATAACAAACTACAGAGCCCAGAATTCCTTAAGGGGGAGACAGTGCTTTGAATGTGCTTCAAAAGGTATAGCGTGTAGGTGCTATTATTTCAGAAGGAAGCCCTGGGACCCCCCGCAAGCGAAACCTTACCTTCCTTCATCTCTTAAAAACTGTTCTCTATGCAAGTAGGGCTTCTTCCTGGTTTTTGGATTCTTGTCCTTTCACTATACAGTGGTGCCTCGCAAGACGAAAAGAATCCGTTCTGTGATTCTCTTTGTCTAGCGGTTTTTTTGTCTTGCGAAGCAAGCCCATTGACGGATTAGCGGATTAGCGCTATTAGCGGCTTTTAGCGGCTTATCTGCTGATCGGATCAGCTGATAAGCGGCTTAGCGGCTTAGAAAAGGGGGGGGGAGGGAAAAAAACCAGCAGGAATTCGCAAGACATTGTCGTCTAGCGAAGCAAGCCCATAGGAGATTCGTTTTGCGAAGCACCTCCAAAACGGAAAACTCTTTCGTCTAGCGAGTTTTCCGTCTTGCGAGGCATTCGTCTTGCGGGGCACCACTGTACATGATAACTCAGACCCATAAGGTGGGGGACTCCCTTCCATATTCAGCCCCCACAAAAAAGTTACCCTCAGAACTGTTTAAATGTTTTTGCCTTTTCCTTTAAGGGTACCTGCAGAACCAGGTTTGAGAGGCCCTTTGGACAGGGCCCAACTCCTTGCTACTTTCACCACTGCCTCCAGGGACGAACGAAGGCTAGCCAACACCCAGGGTGAGCCAAACCGCTACATACGACGCATGTGTGGCACCGCTACGTACGACGCATGCGTGGCGCTGCTATGTACAGCGCATGCATTTTAGGTAGCGGTTTGCCGCCAGCGCCGCTCGAACACCATATGGACAGGGGCGGGATCCTCTGCTCATGGCTGCAGCCATGAATGGAGGATCCTTCACATGCGGCTGCGGCAGCGTGATGGCAGCTCACGCCGCCACGCCTGGGGGCGGCAGGGTGAGCACCCCACGGGGTGCCTTCTTGTCACACACACCCAGACATGGCATCTGGGGCCCACCGCCCCCCTGTGACACCACTGACTGCCTCCTTTTACCATTCACTCAAGGCCCTATGAGTCCTACTGGCCAAAGTTATGATAAGCAGCAGCCCCGTTCCTTTTCCTCCCTCCCACAAGTTCTCATTCATTTAGGAAAGGCAGGCATGGAGGCAACAGGATGGATGGGATGCAAAGGGATGGCAAAGGGAATGGGTATGGGCACATGCTCTGACCTGGCTTCTGGACTCTGGCTGGTGATGTGGGGTGGTGCTGAAATTCCCCGCTTTTTATTAGATATCAAGCTACCTTAGGTCAGCCAGCCATACCTTTTTTTACAGAAGTCTGGAAGCTGTAGCAATCTGAAAGATGCATCCTTTCAAATGTATTATGACTGGGTTTCCAAATAAAATGTGAACCTTCTAGACCCATGGTTCCCAATGTGGGGCATGGGGCACATATAAGAATTATATGTCACGGGGGGGGGCGGCATCAGGATTTTAGAGACGCTTAGGTGGGGCATGGCCAAAAAAAAGTTGGGAACCACTAAAAACAGTTATTTTTAGGCAAGCCTTCAGTGCTACCATCTTAATAACTGGTATTTTATTGCTTTAGACTAGGTGTCTGCAACCTGTGGCCCTGCAGGTGGTGTTGGACTACAATTCCCATCATGCCTCATGAGGTAAGGAGATTGCCTTTTGGCAGTTTTAACAAAGGTTGCATGACAATATTGCAGCTAAGGAGAAAACTCGTGTTGTTCCAAGATTAGAAGGAAATATTTACTGGAAAGTTGAGGGTGTCCATTGAAAGGTGAGGTGGGGAAACAGGATACTGAAAAGAAAGGAACTAGCTTGCTTTATCTTCTTACACTTGATAGTGGCCTGGGTTGCTAAGGGGCCTGACATAAAAGAGCTTCACTGCAATATACAGCAAGGTGGAAAGGAAAAAGATAGTTCTTCAGCCATCACCATCCTTGGATAGGGATAGCCTGACCCCAGCTGGACTACTATAATGCATTGTACATGGAGCCGTGCTTGAAGACTACTCAGAAGCTTCCTTTAATGCAAATTGTTGACAGAATTTTGACCAGTGCAGCTAGATAAAATCACATTGCATAGATTACAAAAGAACTGTGTTGGCTGCCTACTCGCTTCCAAGCCCATTTCAGGTTTTGGGTGGTTACCTATGAAGCCCTAAATGGCTAGGCATCTGAAGGACTCGCTGTATCAACATGCCTAAGGGGGTTATTCACATTCCAATGGGGGCAGGAGCTTGTTCTGTGTTCACATGTATTAGGTCTTTCTTTGCGGTGGCACCTACCTTGGAAGGTGCTTACAACCTCAGCACTTCTATTTCAGAACCATGTTAAAACATTTTTTTTGTTTACTCAAGTAATTTGAGTGTTTTTACTGTTTTAAACAGTCTGACTTTTTTTAGTTGGCTCTGTCTGTATTAACACCCCCCCCCTTGGTTATGTTATTGTTCTTGCATAATTTATTGTGTTATTTGTTTGAATCAGTAACTTGTCCAGGTACCATCAGTGAAGAAAGGAAGGTTGGTCCTTCTCTGGTTTATGGGATGCTATCCCTTTGCAAACGCAGGTGGCGCTGTGGGTTAAACCACAGAGCCTAGGACTTGCTGATCAGAAGGTCGGCGGTTCAAATCCCCCTTGACGGGTTGAGCTCCCGTTGCTCGGTCCCTGCTCCTGCCAACCTAGCAGTTCGATAGCATGTCAAAGTGCAAGTAGATCAATAGGTACCGCTCTGGCGGGAAGGTAAGCGGCGTTTCCCGTGCGCTGCTCTGGTTCTCCAGAAGTGGCTTGGTCATGCTGACCACATGACCCAGAAGCTGTACACCGGCTCCCTCGGCCAACCCCAGAGTCAGCCACGACTGGACCTAATGGTCAGGGGTCCCTTACCTATCCCTTTGCAAATGCAACAAGCATTTGGGGGGGGGGCTGTAGCCAGGTTTGGTCATTTCGCTCTTCATGCATAACTTATTGTGTCATTTGTTTTTTGCTGTTCGAATGACACAACATACGAAAGGGAAGGCTATGTTTATTTTTAAATCAATGAATCAAAGTAATTGCTCAAGAACGAAGCTGTAGAATTTGGCATTTAATGAGGGCTACAGAAATACAGTAGGCTTAATGCAAGTGGCCGATTTCCGTAACCATCTATCTCAGTAATCCGTTCACCACCACCCCATCCGAAAGCTAAATGTGACGTTTCAATAATAAGTACTCGCAACCTTCTCGAAAGTGCTGCGCACGGGAGGAAGCAGAGACATTATATGAGCCGGAGCCTGCAAATGGACACGTGGCAGAGGCTGGCGCAAACCAC